>NC_064627.1:658402619-660802619 GCF_023864275.1 Schistocerca cancellata
CCAACCCTATGCAGAAGTGGTTATACCCACAACCACTTTATATGAAAAATTTGGGTAACAGCACAAAACGTACCAAAGTGGAATGCCTCCACTCCTGATATAATTACTACATTTTTCTTTTCCGCTCTCTCTTCCATAAATAATACATGCATTGTGCAGATTCTAATTATTATCCAAATAACTTTTTAAAACCTTATCATTCAGTGCACTGTTTACAGGCCACTTATAACAACATCATAAATAGTTCACACGAGAACACTGTATTTAAATATTCAAAATTTATAATATGTGAAGGCAGAGGCATTTAAAAATTCATCCTGATAGTAATTATTTGTTCTTTTATCGGCACACCTTATCTGAGAGCCTTCAATTTCTTCCTCCCAAAGATCATTTTGTCTTTTCTGGAAACCATGCAGTCAAAAAGTTGTCCTCTTTTTAGAATGCAATTCTTTCAAAAATCCATTATTATAGTATTGTAGCTTGTTTTTCTTCTGACACCAAAAATGTATAATTTTACTAGAATATGTCAGTTAATGAAATATTTCAATGAGAA
The DNA here is from genome assembly GCF_023864275.1 of Schistocerca cancellata. Classification (NCBI taxonomy): domain Eukaryota; kingdom Metazoa; phylum Arthropoda; class Insecta; order Orthoptera; family Acrididae; genus Schistocerca; species Schistocerca cancellata. Next base: position 658,403,173 of record NC_064627.1, read on the forward strand.
AGATTGAGTCACCAGAAAAATCTTGACAGGCTTTACTACATTCCAGGAATGCCACTGATTATTCAAAACTTCTGTTACATAAAAGATAACCTATGACACTAATTTATGGCTATGTAGCCAACTGTTAACTAAAATACATTCTCTGCATAACCTATGTATGCATTCTTAACTTAGCCGGTGCTGCACACCATATCACAGACAGTCCATGTTTAGGGTTAATATGTAAATTTCCATGTCAACAATCAACTGTTTCAAGTCAGTCCTGTTTGTGTTTTCACAGAGTAATGTTTTACGGCCAGTCACCAATGAGTTTCTACAATCGCTTGTGTAACATTTTAATTGGAAATTTATGGAGTATTTAGCACAAATTAATGCCAACTCTTCAAAGTCTATGTGAGTTTACTGCTCTGTATTATCACAAGACTTAGTTTACTACATGAAATGTCTCTATCTTTGAGAAAGACAGATGAAATAGATGTACGTTAACTTTGGTGGAATTTTGAAAAATTATTTAAAGTTCACCTGAAGGTTCTAGAAATCAACAATTAACAGGTCATTAAACTTCCATGTAGAAGTATTGTGGTGGACATGCAAACTACAGACAATGAGAGTCAAAGGGAGATAGTTGCCTAAGGAAAGATTTTAAAAACTAAATACCAGCACACAATACAAAAAGCTATGGACTTAGCAAACAGCTCAAAGAAAATAACAGGCTGCTTGTAATTACCAATACAGATCTGCTAACCAGAAGAAAAAAGTTTGTCCTTTTTTATGTTGCCAATATATGTTAATACAAACTGCAAGGTCACTTACATTTTGGTAATCTTATAAGTGAAAATAGTAACTCACCATTGAGACAGAAGGTCTTGTAACACTAAGCCTTCCTTGATTCCGTGATTCACGTAACGTGAGCAATATCACTTGACCATCTTCACTCAAAATTACCACATGAGGATCAGCAGAAGAAGCATGTACTATAGGAGAGCCTAAATCCAATGGAATGTGCTGAATCTGATCTAAACCCTGAAGCAGCCGGACACCCATCTGTGAAACCTAATACAAATTGCACAAAAATAAATTATTATTTATTAACTTGTCTGAAAACAAAAAATAAAGGAATAAAAATAGCCACTTATTGTATAGCTGAGCACTATACACACACACACACACACACACACACACACACACACACACACACACACATACTGACAAAAACTAACTTCAACTGAAAGAAGCATGTTACTAAGCTGTTCAAACTACTACATTCCACTACTTTTGTTCTTTGTACATTTTCTCATCTTGGGGACAAATGAATCAACCTTCTAACACATTTTGCTTATTTCCACTCAACAATGTATTACAGAATACTCTGGGGGTAATTCATAACTCAGAAACAAAATATTGATTGCACAAATGCGAGCAGAAGGTAGAATATGTGGGCATCATCCACAGTCGTTTTGTAGGCAATCTTCAAAAAGTTTGGCATTTTAACTGCACCTTCTTCACTCATACACACACACAAATATTACCAACAAAATGACTGTGGATGAAGGTAACATATTATTCCTACTGCCTGATTTTGTGCAATCAATATTTTCTTTTCAAGTGATGAGACCCCCCCCCCCTCCCCCCAAGAATATTTTAGATATAGTAAAGGTGCAATTAAAATGTCAAAATAAGTTGTGTTGCTGCTTGTTGAACTCCCTTCTGTGCCACTGACAGCTTTAGTAATTAGTAATAAATGTCATTTTTCTTCCAGTGTTGTAGGTATGGATATCACTATTGTTCCCAAATTGCAATGGATTATTTCTGACAAACTGCATTTGTCAGTTGCACAGAAAGGAGTTCAATATGCAGCAACAAAAATTTTTGATTATTTGCCTATTAATATAAAATATCTGACAGGTAGCTAAGCAAGTTTTAAATCCAACCTAAATTCATGGGAATGCTATGGAATAGGGGAAAGAGATGGGTGTGGGGCAGCTGCTATGAGAGATTGAAAACATGTGGGTTGTGGGATTGAAGGGTGTTCTAGCAATAATTCCCATATATGAAATTCAGAAAAGATGTAGTTGAGGGAGGGATCCAGACAGCATGCATTTTGAAGCAACCACAGAAATCAAGCATTTTGTGCTCAATGACTTATTCTGTCACTAGGTGGCCAACTCTGCTCTGGGACACAGTTTGGTAGTGGCCATTTGTTTTGGTTGATACCATTTAGAGAGAACTGCGTATGGTGATGGTTATGGTATGACTGTTCCAATTTGGGGTGGTTTGGGTGACAGGTGGAGGTGAACAAGTTTTTTTGATCCAGAAAACCATTCCAATTAGATAAAAGACGTAAAGATGTTTGTGTAAAAACAATAGTATGAAAAGGATAGATTGCTACTCACCAAATAGAGGAGATGTTGGGTTGCAGATAGCCACAACAATACGACCGTTAAATGTGTAAGTTTTCGGCCAAGAGGCCTTCTTCTAAAGTAGACAACACACACCTACACCTACATTCACACAAGCACAGCTCACATCTACACGACTGAGGCTGGTCTCGGTGACCAGGGACAGTGGTGTGTGTGTGTGTGTGTGTGTGTGTGTGTGTGTGTGTGTGTGTACCTAAGGACAAGGCCTTTTGGATGAAAAGCAATATAATATTTTCACAATATTGTCATTATTCCATCCTGGACTTCCCATTGTTTGCATAAAAATGTTTTACTTAGTCAGCATGTACAGAACTTTCCACTGTGTGCACATTGGTCACTTATGCTTTGGCATTGCTGCTTGGTGGTGCTTTGGAAGGCAGAGAAAATGAGGTGCTGCCTACAATGACAATGCCCTAAAACAGTTGAAGAAAGCTTAAGAGAAATGTCATTCATTCTCTTCTGTTCTGTTCTGGTGACATTCTGTGCTCGCACCTCTCATTCTTACTCTGTACATTCATTCATCAAACCAGTACACGCACAGTGGAAAGTTCTCTACATGCTATCTATCTAAAACATTTTTGTGTGAACAATGCGAAGTCCAGGATGGAATAAAAATAATATTATGGAAAGGATATATTGCTACTCACCATATAGAGAAGATGTTGATCTGATTAATAGGAGATATGTTCACCAAATGTTCTAATTGTTACACACGGGCAACTAAATATAGAAAAGTTCATTGAAAAGCAGTTACATCATTTTGTAGAGCGAATATGACAAAGCTCTCTTCCAGCCCTCAACCTCCTGCAGGTGAGAAGTCACACAGCAAGAGTTGGTGGCACTGCACCGCAGGTCCACCTCATTAAAAAAATTTTGGAACGATGACCATACAAGAAAACAGTTAAGGTAAAAGGTAAACAACAGCAACAATGTGACAGATCGTTTGAGAGGTAACACATCTTCTACGATCAGTACAGCTACAGACCACCACCATTGCATTCCAGATAGTGGGGTTGCTCCTTAGAGGAAGGTTAGTGGGACCATCTGTGGTCACTGATTCCATTCTGTATAGTAACGTGTCACAAGACAGGGTGTATACGCGAGCAAGGAAAAACAATTCCCGAATTTTCCCCAGATTTCCCGGTTAAAAATACACTTTCTCCCAGGTGAAAACACACTTTTTCCATGTTAACTGCTAGTATATTTTCTCTCGGAACTGCAAAACTTATCAATCTTTTGAATTATTATCGTTTCATACAAGGGTGTAGAATTTCTCAGCACTTTAAAAGACGAAACTCAGGGAAAAAAGACATGTTTTGGAAATATCTTTGATGTGCAGCAACATGTACACTGCGTATTTTCATATTACGAAAGTATACACTGGAATTCCACCAAACACCGCATGGAACTTTCCGTATCATTGAAATCGAGACTGCGATGCGCTTTTGTAAGTCAGTCATAGCTCATGTCATGTGATCTCACCAGCCAATGACAACGGATATTCAGAGCATAGGACACGTGATGTAGTCAGCCAATAGCAACATCACTGTTAAGTAGCATGAACACACAAACATGGAAAGTTAATAGTTTAAATTAATATACAGTGCTGCTACAAGAAAAACAAAGCTTTCACATATAATATTGGTCTCTAAGGTTAGTAAGCTGCAAGAGAAGCTAAGCTTTCGCATATAATGTTGATATTTTTTGCGCGTGTTACACTTTTAAGATATATCACACAAATGTGCCAGTAAAATGTTTAATAATGACATAAATGTCGGATCTTCAGGGTTCAAAATTCTTCTAAATGGCTCGTCATCAAAGAGTTGATTTTTAAATGAGAGTCAAACCCTCTGTGATTTAAGAAATTGATGTTACATTCTCGCACATAGTTCGACTTCTGTAAAAGGATATTTACTTTGAAAGTAACGCTTTTCAAAATGCCATTCGCAATATTTTCCCACGACCTGTTAGAAATAGGATCGTATCAGCAGTTGCCAGAGAGCGCAGATAACAGGTGACACCGCGCTTGTGCAGCTATCATCACGTAGGAAGCCTGTAAGGGGCGTACGTGTAAAACACTGAAAGATCATACGTTGTGTCATAAAAGAAACAAGACATTAGAAGATACTCCAAGAACATCGGAATTTCGTGAAACATACTAAAATGTGCACATTTAATGTGCATATTTACAGTGCACATTTGTATGTCCAGATTCCCAATGAAGTAGACCTCGACCTGACATTAAGCTTTTCAGTGCGGTTTTCAGGATGTAAATTTTCTTGGAGCACTGGTACTGTATTATATAATCTTTGGTTCTTTATTATGGCAAAATGCCATACATGCCAGAAGATGAAAACGTGCATTTGAAATGCAATGAACAGTTGAAACTAGCCAGTACTGTGGAATTAAACATTTCGTTTCAAATACATTGTCTGCCTCTGCAGAAAAGGTTAATAAAAGTCAAATTTCTTTAGCAAACAGACAAAAATAACTTCATTGTTCTGCAAGGCGATTAATGCTTGACTGTCAGAAAGATGGAAGTGAAATAAAATCTGAAACTAATAACATATTTAGCCTTCCGTAATTATGTGAATGTATTTTAATTCACTTGATGGCTCCTGACCACAGATATCCGTTTTGTTTTCATTTGACGTAAGTGTAAACGAAGGGAAAACGGCAAAATCACTAAATGTAAACAAGGATCACATGGAGACTACACAATTCCCCACTATAACTCAGACTGCTCTGCACATCATCAGCCCTGGATCAACAATATTTGCCTATCGGATCGAATTTTCTGAAATATGTTCATCTTGTAGCACACATCTTTCTGAAAAGTCTGAAACATAAAACATGTGTGTTCAAGGAAATGTAATACATGTTATTTGGCCTTAAGTATGCCAAAGTGCAGTGCCACGCCTCTTCACACAGCATTCTTCTATCGCACGTCACTGTATTTCGCTCTGTGGAACTGAAACGTGTACATTTTGTAATGGGTGTCATCAAACTATATTCAGGACAGTGGAAATTGAAATGTCCTGTGGTGCCTCTCCTGCTCCCAGTCGGTCAGTTTGACAGCCTGCCTCTCTTGGAGGGGGGAATCTTGCAATTAATAGCAAATGGGATTATTTGTAATCAGGAGAACAAGAACTCTTCAGAAAATTTGCACTCTTTATTGCCTATTAGCTAATAACTTGCTGTTTTGCGTGACATAAAATTAAATATAGGAAAATACAGGATACATAAAACCAATAACGACAAGAGACAAGAAAGAAAGTACACATTTCTTCAATCCTTAGCTCTTAGCATTTTTTCTCTCTAATCTTACTACAGCTTTACATGGCGTGCTTTCCTTTCTGCGAAAGGATCTATTACCTCATCCAAGTTCGTTTTGTTACATGAAAAATCGAAATGTCGTTATCTAATACTGAAAAAGCTCGATCTGATTACGTCAATTTTGTCACTGTCTGCTAGGTAAAACAAAATAGGCCTTTCTAATATTGTAGCAATTTTCTAACACACACCAGATAAACGAGACTGTTTTGGCACAAATGGTCATTTTTATAACATGGCAGAATATAATTCACGAAATATCAATATCAAATGCCTATAAGGCCTACTACGAGCAAAAAGCTTTATGTTAGGAAATAGTTTCACATTTCATTCATACACACCAGCTTCTCAAGCATGAGATCGAAAAGTAGTATTACGAAATTTTTATATAAATTTGGAATCGTCTTACTCTTCCATAATTTGTGTGATGTCCCCGTTTCTTCTCCTTCCTTGTTCTAACAAACAATATTGTCATCACCAATTCTGTAGCTATTCCTGCCATTGTCAAAATTTGTTCACTAACTCTGCCAGAATCACAGGTTATCCCGCGATTATTCTCCGGTTAGGCATTGTTACATGTTCGTACAACACGTTTTCTGCATTACTTCCAGAATAGAACTTAAGTGGGCACTGTAAAACTAGCCCTTACTAGTGTAGCGATATGGCTTAAAATTTTCTGTCAAAATTTCATTTTCTTGGATATACTGAGAAGATAATACGTAACCTTTCTCACCTATTATTCCTGGTAGTCATTTATTTCCATTCTGGTAGTCTGAATCTATGGATTTCGCTAGTAATTATAACAATGCTGATCATTCGCTAACCCAATCAACCACATAATCAGACAGCGATTGGCATCCATCCGTTTGGCTTTGCTCCAACCTGCTGATATAGCCCCGTCCCCTTTCTCTGCGGAAAGTTTATTTCTAGTTGCGACGAGAATTCACGTGACAGAGACATCACATACAATATGCACACATTCAGAAATCAACTTAAAATGTGTTCAAAAATGTTCAAAAACCAACAGGGATGCGTTTCAAAATCATATGAACAATCGATAGACCAACGTGCGCTGGATGCTAGGCGCTTTGTAAAACAAGTTTTTTTTCCTCAAGAATATGAATTTGACGCCCTCTTTTCCCGGTAGCATCTAGCTGCTTGCACAGCCAACAGCCACATTCCTGTAGTCAGAAGCGGGAGAATCTACTTCTCAAACGCGACTCAACTGCGCATGCGCACCCTGAGCCCGCTCGTAACTGCTAAAACGAATCTAATGTAAACAGTTGTGACTTCACACTCATCGGAGGCAATTTGTTTTTATTAAGCATTGCATAGTCTTCCTAAAGCCTTTGACACATTTTGCTGTTGGCAGATGCTTGCATGAGCACTGTGTGTCGTCGTCGTCGTATACGGCGCATTTCCTTTGCAATTTAAGTTATTTTCGTTTTTTTTTTTTTCTCTCGTTTATGTTTTATTGTTGAAGTATTATTCTGCAGTAGCAGGATACAGTAATATGCTTTGTTAGAGTATTGGTTATTACCAGTCAAAATTACAAAAATTTAACAGAAAACTAAAACAATGAAAAATTATCTGGAATTCTAAAAAATTCCCGGTTTTCTCCCGTATGAAATAATTCCCGGGTTTTTCCCGGATCTCCCGGGTTGTATACACCTTGCAAAATTAAGGCATGCAGCATTGTCCACAGTGAACAAAAGTTACACATTTTGTAAGTGAAATAGGTATAAGCAGTCTGGATGTAATGTTTGTAACATGTACTTTTTGTTGGACTATAGTGAATATTTTTGATGACGTGTTCACATTTCCACACATTTCATTGAACTTCTTGTTCAGTTCAAACTTGCTTACTGTGAAGCCCACCACTTTCTAGCTGATAACAAATAATACCCAGAATTTGATAAGTTAGAAAGCACTAATGATATTATTCTCCTGCAGAAGGAGCACTGTCATTTCAGATGGCAAAAATATGTACCATGTTTTCATATTCTGCATTAGCAAAAGCAAATGGAATTTTTAATGACAACTTGCACAGTGAAATGTTTATACGATGCTTCAGCCTGATGCTCTCTCAATAATTTACAATCATATAGTTGCAACAAGCAAATATTAATTGAGTTGTGAGTTCAACAGTTTGTGTGTGTTGTTATTTTCAAATATTTCCTCCATGCATTTTTGGCTAAGTGTATGATTTTTATGATGTTTCTAAACTGTTCTCAATTGCTTACATTATATTATGTGATTCCCAGTTTTTAATAACTACTTCTGTTTTAATTATCCATTTTATCCTGTTTTTGCTAGTGTTTGCTGTCTCAAATATTTGTCTTCTGAGCATGTTCTTGTTCATCCTGTGGACATGTTCATTAAAAGTTGTATCCTTATTTCTCTAAAGCTGCCCATTATTGTTTTTGTCAGTAGATCCCTCTCAACGGGTTCTTTATCCAAATTCATTCACAAAAAATTGGTCTCAATATCCTCCTGAGAATTTTTCTTTCTTTTCAATTTCTCTTATTTTTGTCTGACCATGAATCGCCATGGTTTCTGCAGTGTAGAGTGCTTCGAGTAATGCCCTAGTTTTGCACTGACAGAGAGATTCTTCTACTGTAGTAACTTCAGTGAGCTTATATGCTTTTTGTAATTCCGAGATTCTTTCTTAACTGGCTATTGTTTTCAGTCCTGGAGGTTGAATAATCTCTCCTAGATACTTGAAGCGTGTAACTTATGACAGTTCCCCACACCAAGTTATAAATGGGAAATTATCTGGAAGCTTCCTTTCCATGTAAGGAGTTTCCTCGTGGGAGATTTATAGGGTAGTTTTGTATGAGATTTCATGAAGCGTCTCCAGAGCAAGTTTGGTTTCTCCTCTATTGTTTGCTAGAATAACAAAGTTGTCTGTGGAAGCTAGACATATCACATTGATTCTCTGCTCATTTTTAATCTCTCTTTAATTTATTTTCCACTATCTTCTCAATTTTCTGTAGAGTTATCTGAAATAGCAAGAGGGAGAGTACATCTCATTGACAAACATCGGTGTGGTTTTAAAATGCTTCTGAAGTTTGTCCCATGAATTTAATTTCAGATATAGTATCTGGTAATGTCTGTTAGATAATTTCCCTTGTTTTCCTGTCGATTTTGAATTCCTTTGAAGTATGGATTAATGTCTGCCTATATATTAAATCATAAGCATTTGTGACATCAGCAAAAGCTACCACAGTATTTCTACATCATGTTATTTGCAAAACTGTCTGTAAGTTTCATATATCTTCTATACAAGATTGCCATTTGCAAAATTCTGTCTGACTCTCCCCATTAAGGAATCTGCTTGTTCTTCCTGCCAATTTTGTACACAGTATGATGTAGTGAAATTCCCCTGTAATTTGGATCAGTTTTATCTCCTTTTCTGTGAAAAAAAGGAATTACTAAACACTTCCAGTCTGCAGGTATTTGTTCAGTTTCCAGATGTTTGATATAATTCTGTGAGTTGCTTATGTGAGATTACTTCATTTAATTTCTATATTTTTGCTCTGATTCGATCGTCCCCCAGGTGACATGTTATTTTTCAAAGAACTAGTTATTTCCTTAATTTTCTCAACAGACACTGATTTTGGTACCCCCCCCCCCCCCATCCTCCCCTTTTTTTCTTTATTCTTTTTCAGAAACCTAGTTTTTCCACCTTGGGTTTGCAGCTGAGAAGAAGAGTACTTGACTAAAATTTGACAATCTTTTTTGTATTGGTTTCCGGTGTTACATTGGGCCTGTGAAAGCACAGATTAGGTGGCTGATATCCTGTCAATTTTTCTTTGAAAATTTTGTAAATGTTGCTGGTGTTGTTCTTGATAAGGTCTCATTCAATTTCTCTAATCCAGTTTATATCATATCTTTACCTTTATCTTTCTACTGTCTTGGATGATCTTTACTGTGTCTTTAAAAATTCCAGCCATTTTTCTAGGGTTTTATTGCTACTGGAGGTTATCTATGCTTGTATTTTCTTTTCTATTGCCCAACAACAGGCAAAGTTCCTCTCTTTCTTGTGGGGGTTTGCCTAATCTCATAGTTTTTTCCAGAATGTCTTCACATTCCTTCCAGTACATGGTATCTAACCCTTAATTTCATAAAGAATCTCTTTCTTATTGAGTTTGGGGTACTCTGAATCAATTCTGAGTGTTCTGTTCATTTATGGTCACAAGAGTAGTAATTGGATCACCTTAGATACCGATAGCCTTTAAGTGGAATAATAATTAATTTTGTTGTTATCAGTTATGTGACATTGCCTCTTTTTTATATACATTATAACACATATTTTTTATGTTAATGTTGTAATATAGCATGAGAAAAGAAGAAGCTTCAAAATTGCCAACACGGAGAAAAAGAAAGCTAGTAGTGTGCAAATCATGGCTGTTAATGGATGCACTCAACAGCAAAGCTAGCTACTAGATAAGGCCACAGCCAGTCACTGCCTATAATGTTACTATCATTAAAAGTGCTAATAACACTGTTCTTTTGTTGTTTTATATACAAAAAATATGTATAGGGGAGATTTATAAAAAAAAATCTTGCTAGCAAGTAACCAGAACATAGCGCAACTTATCTCTGAGGGGAGGGAGGGAGGCTAACATAGGAAGGAGTTATTCTGTAAATATCCACTTTTCATAACATTCATTCAACAATAGTCCTGTTTCTCTTTCTTGTGCCTTTGTCCTGCACTGGCATAGTGTCAGCATGGTCATTAACAGATTTGGCATGATTAATTTAAGTGTTGGCTGCATACCCCTCCTGTCACCACTCCATTATCACCTCCTCCCCTTTCCGGCATGGAACGGTTGTACCCTAACTGCTTGCATTTATTGTTATTCATGTCAAAGTAAGCAGAAGTTTTCTAAATGTTTGCAAATTGTGTAACTGAGATAGGACTTGGGTACCGGGACATTATTCAGCTAGTGGGATATGGGAAACCACCTAAAGACCACAGCCTTCATTGTTAATCTGCAGGGTGGATTCAATCCAGCTCCGGTGCAGCTCCCCTTCCCAGAAGAACTGCTTTAACATGCACAGCTATCTGGGAAAGTTATATAAAAACATGTGGGTGGGAGTATTTACTTACTACTGAACTGTAAGTAGAAAACCTGTTCACAGGTGATGCAAAGCTTGTAGCTCAAACAAACTTAATTACATGTAAGGCAAGAATTGATATTAACATAGTGTAATTATGACTCATAGGATTTTAAGTGTGCAGAAAATAAACTTTGTGTTCACACGAATAATTTTTCTTTCAAGAGCTCCTTCATATTTAAAAAATATAGAACAAATATAAATGAGAATAATACCAAAATTATTCATGGTTATCATTTAAATAACACAACGGCATCACTTGAGGAAGCTATAATCTGGTTATATTGCTGAGAAAATAAGCAGTCATCTGTTAAAGAATTTAATGGTCATATGTTTAAATCAATCACAATTTGCCTGCTTATGCATAGAAGCAATTTCATGTATTGCTCCTGAGGGCAAATAAAAAATAGAGAAGTGCCAGGAAATAACAGTATAGCCTCAAATCAAATGCAACTCAAAGTGAACCAAAAGTGATTGATCATGTTCGCAAATGAAGCACACCACTTCTGGAATCATGCCAAATGACTTCGAACAATTTGAGCAGCAACTTTGACAAAAACGTCTATACTTGATAACTGTCCCAATATAAGATGTAAAATAAATAAGTTTGGAATGCAATCACTGCAGAATTATGTGTATTGTTCAGAAACCAAAATCACAAACTGTGTCTTTAGCATGAGAAATCAATATTTGGAAGTGAGATATGATTGGTGATTTGGAAGTGAGATATGATTGGTGATCACTGCAAGAATACAAACTGTGATAGAGACAAAATCCAACACTGAAATTAAAGTAGTTTTCAACAATAACAAGAGAAGTAGAAAACTGGCATACTGCCACACACAAACTATAGTAATTTTCACTGAATATGGATTAACCCTTCAACTGCTGTGGACGAGTTAACCTGTCATGTTCCGCTGCTCCCTAGGTGCTGAAGATGTGTTTAAAAGTGGTCCCTGGGTTTCCCTGAAAAGTTATTGGCATGTTTATGCATCCCATTCCACCAAGCTCTCACTGCTGTAGATGAGTTACTTCCATATCTTGCTGAATAAATATGTTTTAGTATTTATCATACAACATATGTGCCTCTTTGTGTGCTATCATTTGCAAAAAAAACTCATTTCAATATCCTGAACCATTTATGAAATATGACAATTGTTATAACCATATGATTCACAATGTGCAGGAATGAAAATAGGTGTGCCGTACACGATTGTCCATTGGATATAAAAATCAATAACTCGAGAACAAAATGAAATATCATTCTGCTCTCTATTTTAAATAAAATTTTGACACCTTACTACATTTCATACACTGCAACGTATGAGCTAAAATCAGCCACACAAAGTTTACCAAACACGTTTTTATCTCTATAGACCCTTCAAAATTTCGTGCAATGTTTAATTTAATTTGAAGTGAAGATATCAGACTCTAAGGTGTGCAAAAATGAAACTGTTTCACTTAACAGCTTTTTACAATTGGATGATACGTATTCCCTAGTGGACGGAATGCCCTCTCTCAGCACAGGCAGCAGCATTTGGTGAGCATTAGAGCCGTGAAAAAGCCTTACTCAGCATGGAATGCAGAGAGCATGTCTGTACCAGCGAAACGGTTAAAAGAGATCAGTAGATGGACATAATAAACTAAGAAATGAGTAAGAAACAAGGAATTAATTAAAAAGGAAGAAATCACAACTAACCAATGAATTTAATACTTCAAACATTATCATTTCAAAAAGTTCAAAAGACTTAAATGTTCACTAAATAGTTTGTTTTTTGAATAAGTTAACTCTCTCTATTATAATCTTTGGATTTATTATAAAATACCTGTATAATGAATCTATTATAACCAAGATTTCCAGCATAAACAGTTGGTCCTTGTGTACTGAAACCAGAGTTGTCTACTTCATTAATTTCCACACCAGTCTGCAAAATCTGTAAGAAATATTAACTTAAAATCATCATAATTCAGTCTGCCAACCTTTCACAGAAGAACAGATGATCAAAACTAATGATACAAATGTTCTGACACAATATTAATACAAGGCAACTATTTACACTGTGACACAAACCATATTAAAAAAGTACGCTAAGCTAAAACAACTATTACAGTTCCTCCCAATACACAAAATCTGAATATATATATAAAGAAAGATGATGAGACTTACCAAACAAAAGCGCTGGCAGGTCGATAGACACACAAACAAACACAAACATACAAACAAAATTCAAGCTTTCGCAACCAATGGTTGCCTCATCAGGAAAGAGGGAAGGAGAGGGAAAGACGAAAGGATTTGGGTTTCAAGGGATAGGGTAAGGAGTCATTCCAATCCCGGGAGCGGAAAGACTTACCTTAGGGGGAAAAAAGGACAGGTATACACTCGCGCACACACGCACACATATCCATCCGCATATACACAGACACAAGCAAATCCTTTCGTCTTTCCCTCTCCTTCTCTCTTTCCTGACGAGGCAACCGTTGGTTGCAAAAGCTAGAATTTTGTGTATATGTTTGTGTTTGTTTGTGTGTCTATCGACGTGCCAGCGCTTTCGTTTGGTAAGTGTATATATATATATATATATATATATATAATAGAGGGAAACATTCCACGTGGGAAAAAATATATCTATATTCGTCAGGAAAGAGGGAAGGAGAGGGAAAGACGAAAGGATGTGGGTTTTAAGGGAGAGGGTAAGGAGTCATTCTTTCCGCTCCCGGGATTGGAATGACTTCTTACCCTCTCCCTTAAAACCCACATCCTTTCGTCTTGCCCTCTCCTTCCCTCTTTCCTGACGAAGCAACTGTTGGTTGGTACAAGCCCATTCACTTACCATACTGTAAAACCTGTATAATAAAACAACTAAAAATCTCATAGCTAGTGTCCACATTACAACTGGTTTTCATCTGTTCCAGAAGTGCTTTGAGTCATGGCACTGATACATACGATGCACAAGCAGAAAGCGCATTCATAAACTACTTTATCACAACTAAATTGCTTATCCATTACCAGAGATGTAGGATCTTAGCAACATAATTTGTAGTGGAAGATTTTAGTTTAATGTGCACTTACATGCAAGATTAACATAGACCAAGAACATGCTTGGGGTGAACCAGGATTAGGAAGGGACTAGCACATGCCCTTTGTTAACAAACAATCCTAACATTCACAGGAAATGCGCGAAGGTAATCATAGGAAAACTACATCGGGATGGTTGACATGAATTTGAACCCAGGCTCTCGCAAATACAGGGTATCCCATTTACCTTGGCCACCCTAAATAACTGTTTGTCCAGGTGCAAATTACAAAATGTTTCAAGCAAATGTTCTTTAGCTGTCGGGGGGACATGAATCAGCATGATTGCCTTTGTTGTAACTTTGTTTTTTACAAAGATATGAACAGAGGTATGACTTTTTTAAATGGCACCCTGTATTTTTTATTCGGTAATTCATTTCCACCCCTAAAGGCCTATTCAAAAATGTATCACAGTGTACCACTCACTGGAACACAACATTATTAATTACATAACACAACATTGACGTTGATGCTCCCAGTGCTTAGTGCAGGTATTCGGGGTAATGGAACACATCCACGTGCTGATGTTGACAGAGGACAAATGTAAACATAAGTAGAATGCACACCCGTCATTCTGTCAACCATCATCAGTTGAAGAGTGGTGTGAGTAGAATGTATACCAATGAAGAATACTGTTTTCTTATGTACGGGTACATTTAGTACAGTAGTTTAGTCCTTTTAAATACTGTTGTGTAGAGTAGGCATAAAGTAAAGGCTCTCCTTCATACAAACTGCACCAACATAACGTTTCTTTTATTGTTGTTGTTGTTGTTGTTGTTGTTGCTGATAGGCAAAATGCTATGCAGGCAGCGGAACTGTACAGAGAGCTATATCCCGACAAGAACCCACCTTCCTGATGGATGTTTTCTCGTTTTGTTGCGACACTTCAGGAAATGGTTAGTTTCAACCCACGACAACGCAATCGTCAATGCACTCACATAGACGAAGCTGCCAAAGTTACTGTTCTTGCTTCCGTTGCTATGAATCCATATGTGAGCACACGACAGATTCAACATGAGATTGGCATTCCTAAAACCAGTGTACATCATATTCTTACACATCATCAGTTCCACCCTTACCATGTACACCTACATCAAGAATGCATGGGAATGATTTCCAGAATCGTGTGCAGTTCTGTCAGTGGGCACAGCAGCAAATCCTCGACAAACCCGAACTACTTCTCCAATGTTCTATTTACCGATGAATGTTCCTTCTCAAACAAAGGACAGGTAAATACAAGGAACATACATTATTGGTCCAGCGTCACCCACAGTGGCTTAGACAGGTGGAACATCAGCGTCAATGGAGAGTTAACGTCTGGTGTGGGATGCTTGGTACTACAGTTATTGGCCCTTATTTCATCAATGGTAGTCTAAACGGCACAGCATATGCCAACTTCCTCAGACGAATTCTTCCTCCTCTTCTGGATGAAGTGCTACTAAGGATCAGAATACTTATGTGGTAACAACATGACGGATGTCCAGCACATAATGCCTTGCGTGCACATCGTGTTCTGGCCCAAAGGTATTCTGTCAGATGGATTGGTCAAGGAGGAACAGTTACTTGGCCTGCTAGGTCTCCTGATTTAAATTCTCTGGACTTTTTTTCTTTGTGGCTGAATTAAAGACGTTGTCTATCGCGATATTCCAACAACTACAGAGGACATGCCAGAATGTATCGTGCTTGCTTGTAATTCTCTTCAGCAGGCAACAGTGGAAGCAGTAAATAATTCTTTCATTTAATGAGTGCACCAGTGTATCCATGTCCAGGGTCACCAGTTTGAGCACCTTTGAATGTTCTGCTCCTTGGCAATGGTACAGGAGAGTCAAAGTCAATTTTGTGTCATGTTTTTACTTGATTTTCATTTGTTTTATGACAACCCCAGCAAGTGGACGAGTTTGTGATCCTGGGCTCAAAGTCAATGTTATGTTATGTAATTAATAACGTTGTGCTTCAGTGAATGGTACAATGTGATACATTTTTGAATAGGTCTTTAGGAGAGGAAATGAATTACTGAATAAAAAATACAGGGTGCCACTTGAAAAAAGTCATAGTGCTGTTCATGTTTTTGTAAAAAACAAAGCTACAATGAAGGCAATCATACTGACTGATGTCCCCCTGATGGCTAAAGAACATTTGCTTGAAACATTTTGTAATTTGCATCTGGACAAACTTATATGGGTGGTCAAGATAAATGGGACACCCTGTATAAGATTACTGTGGTGCAGGGGTAGCAGCTTTGACTACTAATAAAAAGGTACTGGTTTGGGTTTCAATCCTAATCACAGCTTAGATTATGAATAAAAATCATCATCAATGGTGCCAAAGACTTCCAGTAAAAAGAGTCATCTCAGTTCTGTCAATGGTCTCAATGAAACTGGAACCCTTGTGGTAGGAAATTGCACCTGAAGTGGGAAGAATCAGTGATGATTAATACACAAAAGGCAACAAAAACCAATGAATTAAAGATGCATAATGTTTACCGAACATGTCCATTCGGATCTCCAGGAGTGGACTGCCAAGGGAGATGTGACCACAAGAAAAATACTGAATAACCAATGAAAGGGTAACATTCTAAAAGTCTTGGTGATTTATGTTAGAAGCCTGAATGTAGCAGTGAAGCTATAAAACCTGAAAAGGGAAATGTAAAGCTCAATTTAAGTGTAGTGTAGGAATCAGTGATCTAGAATGGAAAAAGTGACATTGATTTCTGGTCAGATGAATAAAGGGTAATATCGACAGAAGCACAATATGGTATAATGCAAGTAGAAGCCACTATAAATGAGAAAGTAGGGCAAAAAATGAATTACTGTGAAGAGGTGAGTGATAAGATTATTGTTATCGGAACTGGCAACAACTAATGTCAACAAATATAGTTCAGGTGTACATGCCAACATCACAAGCAGAAGATGGAGAGAGAGAGAGAGAGAGAGAGAGAGAGAGAGAGAGAGAGAGGGAGAGAGAGGGAGAGGGAGAGAGAGAGAGAGAGTAAACTAGAGCACTTAATGGTAATTCAGTAATGCAAAATGGATCACAATCTAACAATCAAGGCGACTGGGACACTATATCAGGGGAAGTGGTAGAAGACAGAGTTACAAGATATTACAAGCTTGCCAGTAGAGGAGAAATATTGCTCAAATTCTGCAATAAATTTCAGCTGTTAATAGGAAATACACTGTTCAGGAATCAAAATAGAGGGAGGTATGCTTGGAAAAGGTCTGGATTACATCACAGTGAGACAGAAATCAGGTATTGGATTGTAAGGTGTACCCAGGAACGGATACAAGCCACACGCCAAAATTTAGTAACGATGAAGAGTAGGTAGACGTTTAAGAGAGTCATCAGGAAGAATTAATGTGTAAAGATGATGAATACAGAATGATTCACGAATGAAAATGGCTGGTAGAAGTTCTCTGTGGCTGTTAAGTAATGTGATGATAAATGTCAAAATGCAGGGCAGTCACAAAAGATGGACAGTCAAATATCAGTATAAGGAAGGTACCTGAAAAGAAACAATGGATTCAGAAGAAATACTCCAAATGATCAAGGATAGAAAGAAATGACAGGTATACAGCAATATAAATTATTTATGAATGAAATCGGTAGGAAGTGCATGAAAGCAAAAGAACAACAATTGCAAGAAAAATGTGAAGAAATTGAAAATGAAATTATCAGGACAGACTTAGCCTGTAGAAAAGTAAAGACAACCTTCAGTGAAATTAAAAATAAAGGCAATTTAGAGAGGAAAAGGAATTCCACTGTTAAAACAGAGGTGACAACAGATGCATGGAAAAAGTACACTGAATGTCTATCAGGAGAATGAATTATCTACTGATATGATAAAAGAAGAAATGAGTATCAATTTGGATAGCACTGAAGTGCCTGTGTTAAGAGTCCGAGTTTGACAAAGCTTAGGAAGCCTTAAATCAAACTAGACACAGTGCAAGAATTATTGTACAATCAGCTCAAACAGTTATTAAGTTTTTTTGACACGATCACATTGTTTATGAAACAGTCATAACCAGTTTCTACCTATGATGTCTAATTTCAGATGCTATGGGCGGCATGTCTACATTTACATCTACATAGATACTCCATAAGCCACTGTATGGTGCATGTTGGAGGGTACCCTGCACCACTACTAGTCATTTCTTTTCCTGTTACACTCGCAAATAGAGCGAGAGAAAAATGACTGTCTATATGCCTCCACATGAGCTGTAATTTCTCAAATCTTCCCTTTGTGGTCCTCACGCGCAATGTATGTCAGCAGCAGTAGAAATGTTCAGCAGTCTGCTTCAACTGCCAGTTCTCTACATTTTCTCAATAGTGTTTTTTGAAAAAAACATTGCCTTCCCTCCAGGAGTTCCCATTTGAGTTCATGAAGCAGCTCTGTAACTCTTACATATTATTCAAACCTACTGGTAACAAGTCTAGCAGCCCACCTTTGAATTTCTTCGATATTTTCCTTCAATCTCAAAAATAGGTTACACCAGTATTCTAATTTGGCCTCCTTTACAGGTGAATCACTCTTCCCTAAAATTTTCCCAATAAACTGAAGTCAACAATTCGCCTTCCCTACTACATTTCAAACATGTTTGTTCCATGTCATATCGCTTTGCAATGTTATGCCCAGATATTTAAACATCTTGACTGTGTCAAGAAGGATACTTTTATTACTGTAACCAAACATTCCAGGTTTGTTTTTCCTACTCATCTGCATTAACTTAAATTTTAAGCTAGCTGCCATTCATGGCACCAACTAGAAATTTTGTCTAAAGGCCCCCATAAATGATCAAACATTTTGTCAAACGTAGCTATGTTTGCCAAATATTTGACTGTGTACGGCACTGTTTGACGTGTTTGTCAAAAATAGATCATGTTTGACGTGTTTGCGAGAAATTTTGATTGATGGAAAGTTTGACAAGATGGCGGACATTGCTTGTGTCGATGTTTCACCTCATATGTTTAATGAAAAATTGTTTTACTATGATTTATCTTATTGTATCCACAACTATGGAAACTACGATCAAGTATAAAAACCAATAGCACTGACTATTACCAAAATGGCAGAGGTATCACATCCTTCCCAGACTTATATTACGCAGCACGAGGTTATGAACAAATTAATATTTTACTATACAGAAACATGCATGTGGAAGTGAAATGAAATAAAAGAAATCTTAGTTCTCTGGTTCTTCTGCAAACAATGTGGGCTATATGTTCCCACGTTGTCGTGTTTTAATGAACTGTAATTTAGAGGACCAAGTAGAAGAGAATAAATTTTCACTTATTTGTGTCTCCTTTTTCAGTGTGAGGGTAAAGTAACACTAAACAAGTTATTAAGTGCCATTGTACAGCACAAAGTTAATCTAATTGTCAAGTTCTGAGTGTAACATTTCCAATAACAGGGTCCCAGTTGTGTATTTCTCTCTCATTTTAAACCATTCCCTGGAACAGTGTCTGGTTTCTTCTTCTTTAAACATACAGCCAGGGTCAACGTTAGATATGCTTTTCTGCATTTGTGGCTGTTCCCATTACAGTTCAAGAATACAGCATGCACGAAAAGCATCTGCTTCAAAAGTAAGGTTAAACTGACAAGCTTCCTTTTTTACATGTATGGGCTTGTTTGATATATCTGTGGATAGATAAGAATGAACTTGACAGACAAGTTTGCTCTTTTATAAAGATCTTAACAAGTTTTCAAAAGTTTCACTGTACATTCGAAGAAAGTTGATGTAATCATCGGGTTCTGGGATTAACATTTCGTTTAGCAGATTTTCATGCATAAACCCCTAATATTAAGCCATTCCATCAACCAGCATCTTGTTTTCTTCTTCTTCTTCTTTAAACACAGTGACATAGTCAATGCCAGGTCTGCTTTGTCTGCATCTGTGGCCATTCTCACTACTGTCGAAATCCTGACAGACACGAACAGTGTCTGCTACAGAGTGAAGTTAAACTGACAAACATTGTTTGAATGTGTACATGCCCAATTGGCAAACCCGTGGCTAGATAACAGCAATTTTGTCAAACGTTTGATCATTTACGGGGGCCTTAAGTCATCTTGTATCTTCCTACAGTCACTCAAACTTCGACATTTTACCATACATCACAGCAAACAAGTGCAGATTACTGCCCACCCTGTCCACCTAGTCATTTATGTATACAGAGAACAAAAGCGGTCCTATTACACCGCCCTCGCACGCTCCTGACGATACCCTTGTTTCTTATGAACATTCACTGTTGAGGACAACATATTGGTTTCTATTACTTAAGAAGTCTTCGAGCCATTCAAATATCTGTGAACTTATTCCATATCCCCATACCTTTGTTACCAGCCTGCACCATGTCAAGCGCTTTCTAAAAATCTAGATATATGGAATCTGCCAGTTGCCTTTCATCCATAGTTCACAGTTATCATGTGAGAAAAGGGCAAGCTGAGTTTTGCATGAGCAATGCTTTCTAAAGCCATGATGATTCATGGACATAAGCTTTTCAGTCTCACAAATGTTTATTACATTTGAACTGAGAATATGTTCAAGGACTCTGCAACTTATCACTTGGGACTTTGTGCTAGGCAAGAGATTCACAATAAATGCAAGCTAGATAAGGGGCTAATGCTGTAAGTACTCTTCGTGAAATCAAATTGGGATTCCATCTGGATCTGGTGATTTATTTGCTTTCATATCCTTCAGTTGTTTCTCCTTTCCAGGAATGCTTATTACCATGTCGTCCATACGGGAGTCTGTTCAATGGTCAAATGATGGTATGTTTGAATGATTCTCAAGTGTGAACAATTTCCTGAACATGAAATTTAAAACTTCAGCTTTCATGTTGCTGTCTTCAACTGCTACACCAGGCTGGTCAACATGAGCCTGAATGGAAGCCCTAGAACAAGTGTTCATGCATTGTCACATGAACACTTTGTTCACCACATGCTGCCCCTGGCATCTGGTTACGACTGTGTCATAAAGATTGTTTCCCAAAATAAGTGTTATAGTAAGTCCATAGCTGTCTCCTCAAACTGAATTAATCTCATTTTATCATGTATTAAAATTCCAAATGATTTATTTGTCAATTCATTGTACTATGTTTCACCATACAATCAGCATGATAGATTAGTCAGTCATAGCTTACTATTTTCATTTAAAAAAAATATATACAAATCACGAAATTGCGGACTTTATTGTGACATCATAAAAGGCAACAACTTACTCTGGCTTTGCATCACATTTTAATACCTCAATATTAAACTAGTTATGTTTTTGAATTTACATGTGAATTAAGACAATGGAATACAGAAGTTCATTATTCTTTTCAACCACACTTCTCATTTAGGAAAAACAAATTTTAAATCTCTCACAAATAAATCTTCACTCTGCAGCAGAGTGTGTGCCAATTTCCTGGCAGATTAAAACTGTGTTCCGAACTGGGAATCAAATCTTGGATCTTTGTCTTTCCCACCAGAAAATTTGACATTTGAAATGTGTCAGAATCAACTGTCTGTCCATTGTGATGCACAAAACATTCTTAATTTATGCATAACTGAGATGACAAAGCTCACCATTGTGGAATCTTGCTGGCTCAAAATCATGAAAGCATGTGTGTGTTCATTTTCTCCTTTTAATGAATCATCTGGAACATCTTTATTTCCAATTACTGTCCACATGTCAATGCACCCAGGAAGCTCAAAAGTTGTAACAACCTGCAAAGAAGTTCAATGAAAATAAATTTCCAAAAGTAACAATTCTGCTACGAATAACTATGTTCCTATCAGAGTTTCATAACAGTAGTTTGCCGGGTTCAGGAAAAGCAGTATGCTGAACAAATAAAATACGCCATAATTTCACTTTATCCAACACATAATGGTTACATGAGATATCAGACTTCACATTTTTTATTGAAATTCAAGAAGACTGTCTGAACACTATAGCCACAAACATGACAATAATGTACACTTTTAATCACCTTTTAAATTTTGTGTAATGTGTCACACCTAACACATTTCAATACGTAATTCAAATCTGTAAATGTTACAGCTTAATTTTTTACAGATATTCATATAACTAAAATGAGAGAAAGTTTCAGATGCTGAGAAACAACTTCTTCTTGCTAAAACTGTGCTTACAAAACAGAAGCAGCAAAAAACATAACAATACAATGCTACAGCAATAAAATGAAATGTTCAGAATATTGTCACGCTGAAATCAATCGAGTCCATATCCAAAGGCAAGATCATCAATGAAATATGACACTTAGTACTGGAAGCACATTTATTACTGACATCAAAATACAGCCAGAAATAAGATATTTCAAGAACCTTCCAGAAACTATAAATACTAAACAACAAATAATTGCTCGGTTCTTGGGTTTGAACTGGAGACCACAGCATGGCAGACAATGATGCTAAACCTACACAACACTGCATACATGACCTGCTGTTTTTCTCAATGGAGTCTACATCACACTGGATCTAGATCTTGTCAGTGATCCTCTGTGTGGCAGCACTGGCATATCCTTGTAGTCTGATTGTGCTATTACATCCTCATCACTATGATGCGCACTAAAAGTAGCTCCTACCGTCAAAGCTTCATGATCTTTGGATGGGTTTCCTTGAACCTCCTGTAGTTGATCTGCGCCTCTTGACTGTAGTGTGGCTTCAAATGAAGAACAAGCATTATGTCCCTGTGCTTTTGTTTTCTTAATGAAAGGTCATAACCATTGACGACATACATGATGTATGACAAGCAACAAAGGATATAATACAGCCCAAAGTAGCGCTTTAGTAACTTTTCCTATTGTCCAACTTCCCACATTGGCACAAAAATCTGTATCAAATCTCCCAGGCTGTACCTCACTGGATAGTGCTTGACTTTGTAGTGCTCTTGGGTTTTTCCCTTTGTGTCCAGTGTCCGTATGCGAGTTAGCAGCTTTGCTCCTTTGGTCCTGATGATGAGATGTTTCACACAGTCGCCTGGTTGGAATGGGAACACTGTTCCCCATGTCATTTCAGTCTCACGACCGTGAAGCATAAAGAACGATGTGAAGCCTTTAGTGTTTTGCTTCACTACTGTTTGTGAATGTCATGATAGGCAGTACTGTATCACAATCTCTCTGTTTGATATGATGTACATCAGGAGAGTATCTGCCAAAGTCTTATTAAAGCATTCTGTGAGGCCATTTGTCTGTGAATGGTAGGCAGTTTTCATACTGTGGGTGATGTCACAACATGAAATTATCTCTAATACTAGTCTCAACTGACAATCTGTTCAACAATCAGAGATGATCACACTGGTTGCTCTGTGCTTCACAACGATGTGTTCTACAAGGAATCTTGTTTTCTGAAGCTTTGACAGACAGCAAGGCTATGGCGATAACTTAGCAGGTGAGGTAATCAATGTAGACTATTATCCATCTGTTCCCATTTGTTGCCTTCAGGGATCTATTCAGGTTGTGACTCCAATTTCGTCGAATGGCAGTGCTGCAGACAGAATTGGTACCTGATGCCCTGTGACACATGCTTCCTTCAATAGCATTCCTTACAGTGGCTGACATAGTGTCTAACAAATTGGTAGAGACCTCACCAACAATACCTGCATCTGATTCTGTCTATGAGTATGCACGAGTCCCAGGAGAACAGAAGCTCGAGCACCATGGAAATACTTCACCAGGGTGTCTACGTGGACAAGAAAAAAAAATTCCCGGATTTCCCAGTTAAAAACACAATTTCTCCCGGATGAAACTGTGCATAAAGCGGGTGAAAATACATCCGGGTTAAGTAACAGTATACTTTCTCTCGGAGCTATAAAACGTATCAGTCCTTTGAATCGTAAAGGTCTTATACCGGCAGAGGACGTCCCACCACTTTAGGAAACGAAAACCTGGAAAAACAATGCGTTTGGAAAGTTGTTTGATGCGAGACAATTATTTTCGTATTGCGAAAGTATTTACACAAATTCCACAAATTACAGCACGGTAGCTTCCGAAACTCTAAAATAGAGATTGGGTTGAGCGATGCACTTTTGTCAGCCAGTCATAGCTCATGTCACGTGACCTCGCTAGCGAATGACGGCAGTTATTCAGAGCACGAGGCCTACGAGAAAGACAGGCCGCGGCGCGTACGCTACGAAGTTACGCCGAGCTCGCTCAACTCAGCTAAGTGCGTTTCTACACCGGTTAACTCTTAAGCAGATGTGTATGTACGAACGAGAATTGCATCGTCTATTCGCATCCACTGTTATTACTCCTACAATGATAGGAAGTCCGTAGGCCTACTAACAGGCTCTAATTTGGCAATTAAAATTGTGCCAAAATGATTATCAGTTGTGTAGAAAAGTCCAAGTGTTCTGGCATGAAGAGACTTGTGACATTGCTCAGTAACACATTATGCACATTTTTTTGAAGGTCAATTACACTTTTTGGCATCGATTGCATAATTTTTTATCTATGAAAGAACAACATTAAATATGAAAACTAACCTGAAGCTCGGTCTTTTTTTAGCGTGTGTTACATGTTAAGTCATAACAAATACAAATGTGCTGGTAAAATTTTAAATAGTGGCATAAATGACATCTTCTGGGCCCGACATTTTTCAAATAGCTGATCCTCAAAGTGTTACATTTTGAATGAGAGTTATAAAGCCCTGTGATTTAAGAAATTCACTGCACATTCTCACACGTAACATAAATCATCTTGCATGGAAATTTACTTTGAAAGTAACGCATCTCAAGCCACTATTCGTAATATTTTCTGTTGATCTGTTAGAAATTTAAACAGTTGTGACGTCACGCACATCGAATGCACGTTAGTTGTTACGGACGTACTGCATAATCTTCAACCTAAAGCCTTTGACACTTTTCGGTGTCGGCAAACTGGTCTGTGCATTGTGTAAATTACCCATTTTCTATCCAACTAAACTTTTATTTTGGTGTTATTCTCTGATTTATGTTTCATTGCTGCAGTATTATTCAGCAGTAGTGGACTAAAGTTCTTTGTCAGCGTATTGATCTTACACGTCAAACCTACAAAACTGAAATCTAAAACAATGAAAAATCCCGGAATTCTAAAAAATTCCCGGGTTTTTGCCGGATTTGTCCTGGATGAAAAAATTCCCGGGTTTTTCCCGGATCTCCCAGATGTCCTGGGCCATATACACCCCCTCACGCTCACTGGCTGCAACGAGCTGCACTAATGAGCAATCAATTCTGCCCTACCAGATCATAGTTCCTCTTATACAATACTCCATTTATCAACTGGAATTCTCCTTTTATTGGTTTCCTCCTTCAACGCTATTATAATTTTGAGCAAAGCTGTATATTCCCTTTGTTAAATACCAATATCATTTAATGTAGTGATGACTGAGATTTTGTTCACATTGTTGTGCTTCACCGAAGGATTCCTTGAAAGGCAGTGAGCATCCTTGGGTTTTCATTCAGTTTTGTACACCACTGTTTTGTTGTAAGCCCGAAGTCTCAGTGCTCTGATGTGTCAATGTCCATCTAACCAGCTGACCCAACAGATACTTCAGGCTAGTCAGACAGTATAGAGAATAATGATCCACCAAAACAGTGAATTGTTCACCAACTAAATATGGCCAGAACCTGTTATGTCCAAAACAACTGCAAGGCACTCTTCCTTGGTTGTAGAGTAGTTTATCTCAGACTTGGAGAGTAATCTCGAACCACAAGCTATTGCCTTTTCAACATCTCCTTCAATCTGTACTAGAACTGCCCCCATCCCAGAACGACTAGCATCAGCATAAGTTCTGTCTCGGTATTCTTATCACACAATGCTAACTGAAGGAGATGTTAGCACCTTCTTAAAGACAAGGAAAGATCTTTCTTGCACCACATTTCAGTAAAATTTGGCATCTTCCAACAGAAGTTCTTGCAAGGAACATGCCTTGACACAGAACCCCTTTATGCATCACTAGTAGTACGAGCACATTCCAAGAAAACTTCTCATGTCCTAAATGCACCAAGGCATCACAAAATTTGTGATTGCTCTTATTTTCTCTGCACTGGGATGGACTCCATTGGATTTCCTAGATGTTGCAAGATTTTTATTTATTGAGTGAAAAGGAGGCACTTTCTTGGATTCAGGCAGAGAACTGCAGTCTTAACACACTTCAACACAGTTGCCAGGCAACTTAGATATTCTTCAAACATCTTCAGGAAAATGACTATGTCATCCTGACAGCAAAGATAAGTCGTCAATTTAAGTGTGGAAGCAGGTCATCCATCATATCGATGGCTCCAAGTATTAACATCGTAAGTCCAAAAATGGCTAAATTGAGTTACGATGCTCAGTAGAATTGTTACCTCCATACTTTTCCCCTGTATAAGTATCGTATCTCTAGCACCGCAACTTAAGCAGCAATAGCAATCTTCAGAATATCGTTAAGTCAGCTAAGGGGCTCTTTCACCAATGATAATGATCGCAAGTTACGTTACGATGTTTTTCCTGGGAGAATTGTAGCAGAACAAATATCATAAGTGTAGTTACGATGTTTGTACAGGGAAAGTTTACTGTGTAGATGCATGCGATGTTTTTCACTCGCCCATTAAGTTGGTAGCATTGTCGTCCCAGGTTGTTTGTAGCCAACAATAAGTATGTTCATTGTAGACGTGGTCATCAGTACGAGTATAACCAGTTATTTCGCTTAGCACATTAATTGATAAACATCTGTGTGAACGGGTTCCAAGTGTGCTGCTTTTGTAATTAGTATCATTTATTACATTTTTGGATAATTATGTACTCAAGTAGAGCATTAAAAATAACGGACATGGTTCTCAACCCAACGAAAGATGATGAACGTAAGTACTCATTTTCTTTTATTGTAACAATGAACCTGAAAAAGCCCCAAAATTCTATAGACAACAAAAATAATTACGATTTCTCGTTTTATATACAAATTAAGAATATTTTGCGTAAATTTTTGGCTGCAGTTCTATTTAGTGCTACAAATAATTTGTGATGTCGCAGTAATAATTATTGTTCGAAGCCATTCGCATCTTTCTACGGGAGACAGAAGTGCAAATAAAAGGGAACCACTTCTAACTGATGCTGGGTGCTCTAGTTCATGGTTTTCTAATGTTTGTCCCAATAATGGCACAGCTGAATTGATGACAACAGGAAATAGTTCAAAATTAATTGATACATCGTGTTTGAATAATAGTGATGACTCTGTTGCTGATCCTGAGTTCGTAGCCACAGCAGCTGATGATTCGCCAAGCAGCAGTGACGAGAAGGAACAAAAGAGAAAAAAGCTTGAATGGAAACATAACAAAGACCAAGGTAAACAATAATGGTTTCTTTAGCATAGTACATTTTGCAAAACAATATAATATAGGCATTTTATTTTAAAATTACGCATTTTTATTGCAGGAGAGATCTCCTTACAAACTACTGGGCAACGCTTAAATCTTTCTCCACCCATATCCACAGCGGAACATAATACAACTATATCCACACCAAACACTGTTAGAACACGACAATGTGAAAATAAGGAGAAAAAGACCCGCAAAAGGAGTAGGAACCCAGCCTCATGGATAGTAAATAGAGCAACAGAATCTCTCAACGGAGGTTTTGCATGCATTGGTCGAAAACGTGCTGAAATAAAAGCAAGAGTAATGAAGCCTGGATGCGATCCTAACTTATGCTGACTAAAATGTCATAACAAGTTAACTCAAAAAAATCAGGCAGGATATTTTTGAACAGTTCTGGCAGATAGGGGATCATAGCAGACAACGAGAGTTCGTCTGTCAACATGTGAAAGATGTAAGCAGGAAACAGATTCGAAATGTGGCAGAATCAAGAAGAAAATTTTCAAGTCAGTATTCTCTAACAGTCGATGGGAATATCATTAAGGTGTGTCAGAAAATGTTTCTGCACACTCTCTCTATTACAGATATGTGGGTGAGAACTGCCACGCAAAAACTGAGAACAGATGGAATTCTGTCACCTCAAATGAGAGGAAAGCATTCCAGAAGGGGAAATACAATAGGGCCTCAAATAAAGGAGTCAGTGCGAGAGCATATAAACAGCTTTCCTTGTGTAGAGTCACATTACACAAGAAAAGAAACAAGCAGAAAATACCTTGGTGCAGAATTGAGCATTGCAAAAATGCACAGAATGTACCAGGAATGGATAAAGGAAAGAAAGTATGCTACCATATATCCTGCCACATTAAGGCAATACACTGATACATTCAACCAAGAATATAATTTGTCATTATTTTGGCCTAAAAAGGATAAGTGTGAATGATAGTTCCTCTGGAGAGGAGAAAGCAAAGTTGGAAGACAAATACATGTCTCACATTGCCAATAAAACTATTGTCAGAGATCTGGAAGAAAAAGACAAAATGTGTTCAATCTTGGACAAGTCCATTATTAGTGCATGGTTCGATCTGCAGACAGTGTTGGCTACTCCTCAGTCTGATGTGAGCCTTTACTACTAGAAACGGAAATATTCCACATACAATTTTACAGTATACGACATGGGAAACAAGGAAGGGCATTGCTATGTTTGGCATGAGGCCATTGCCCACCGTGGTCCAAATGAAATAGCTAGCTGTCTTTACCATTTCTTGCAGATGAAAGCTTGCAAAGATGGAAAAAACATTCAACCTGTATTCTGATAGCTGTGGAGGCCAAAATAGGAACAGATTCCTATTTTGTATGTTCGTCATTGCTTCTGTTAAGTTTGGAATTTCAATCACACATTGTTTTCTAGAATAGGGTCTCTCCCAGAATGACTCAATGCACGCTCTGATCGAAACAAGAAAGAAGAATCAATTAGTGTACGTTCCGGATCAATGGGTCACTTTAATTAGAATGAGTAAGGTCACTGGAAACCCATAGACAGTTAATGAAATGAGTCAGGACTTAATTTACGACTTCAAGAAAGTAGTGCAGAAGCAACAGTGAAATGCTACAAACTCCAAAAACAGTCTAAAGCAGCTTCAGGGGATCTGAAGATACATACTTCGCAGGTGAGTTCAGCTTCACCATTAGTTTGAGGTTAAACAGGGGAGCTGATGGCAAACTCTACAAGTCTGACAAAAAGATGCAAATTCTTAAGAAACAAAATGGATGTTACCAGTGTCCCCAGTATACGGAAGTCCCTCAATTGCAAAAAATCTTAGACAGCGCCAAAATAGTGGGCGCTGCGGACATGGGCGACAATGCTCCACATAGGGAAACTTTAACTACGTGTCCACTACAATGAGCAAGAAATTATTTAGGAAGGACCCAACAATACTGACATGTAGATGCCCCCACAAGTGCTGCGGCATCGGTCAGGGGGGAAAAGATGCCTGCGGGGCTGTCTATTGCTGAACACAGTGAGTGCAAGTAGCAATAAGCTGAGTAATGGCTTCATCTATGCTTGGCCAATTCACTTGCCAGCAGAACTAAGCTTTGTTGTGAAAGGTCCCCCAATGACCGACATGCAGAAGCCACAGTACACTATGGTGTAACCAAGCAGGAATCAAATCACAACCCAGGGAGCAGTGCCCTCTGCAGCTAACAGAAGAACCCCATCAAACAAAGAAAGACTGTGCAAAAGGGAGAAGTAATTACGCAAGGGATCTGAGGCATGGCACGGGGGTTTTCTGGCCATACAATCGGTAAAATATAGAGGACCCAACTAAGTACAGGATCTGTGGTGACGACTGATGCTATTGTGGCACTAGTGATGGGAAAATCATTGACTGTGTTCTGGTTCTCAGTATCTAAACAGAAACGAAGAAATTCTTCCTGAGCAAATGCCAGGTTCAGCCTGATCGGAAGGCAACGTAAGGCAGCAGCACTGGTGTGTTGTGTCACTGGCTGTAACGTATCTGATAATGATAATGGGAGAGGAAGACAACCCACCACTGAAAATGATGTGCTCTCTTGTCCGGCACGGAAGCTGAAGGGTTGAAAAGATCAACCAATACCTTTGATCCGTGATTAAATGGAACTTAGAACCATACAAGAAGACATGAAATTTCTTGATGGTGAACATAATCGCTAAAGCCTCCTTTTCCATCTGAGAATACTGCTGCTGAACTGGAGTTAAAATATTGTAAGTGTCAGCATTCGGTCATTCAGACCCGTCTGCGTATTTGAGCACCAACACCACGCCAAGACCCGGCTGAGAGGTATCTCTAGCCAACACAACACACTGACCTGGCTGAAAAGAGGCCAGACATTGGGCAGATTGTTGAAGCTCAGATTTAAGCAAAGCAAACACACTGTCACGAGCTGGCGACCAGAAAAAAAGGACACATTTTTATGCAAAAGTGTGTGTAGGAGCTGAGCAATAGTGGATATCTCCAGTAAAAACTTACGATAGTACGCAACTTTACCTAGAAACGCCTGCAGTTCCTTAACAGAGATCAGCCACGGCAAAGCCGCAATTACACCAACAGGGTGACGCAATAGTTCAACTCCTGTGCGAGAAACCTGAAAACTTAGGTATTGAATTGACAGCTGAAAAAATTGAGATTTGACAAGATTGCATTTGAGACCCGCAGACTGAAAAACAGAAAACCACAATCAGAGATTGCATAGGTGGGCTTTGATGGAAGAACCCGAAACAACAATATCATTGAGGTAATTGACACAGTTGGGCACACAGACTGTCACCTGCTCTAAAAAATGCTGAAAAATTGCAGGTGCACTACCAACTTCAAAATGCAAGCGTTTATACTGGTATGTGTCAAAGGTGTATTGACAATGAAAAGTTGCCTTGTGGCATCATCCAAAGGAAGCTGGAGGTACACCTCCAACAAATCAGGCTTGGAAAAAGTAGAGGTCACCTGATAATTTTGTGAGCTACTTGTTAAGGTGGGGCAAAGGGTATGTACCTATCATGGACTATGCATTAATCATTACACTGAAGTTGCCGCAGAGGCAAAGCTTACCCATCAGCTTCCTAACGATCACCAATGGTGTAACCTATTCACTGGAAGAAATAGGCTGAATGACATCCAGCAACAGCAAACTGTCTAATTTGGTCTTGACAGAGTCAAACAATGTGACAGGCACCTGCTGCGCCTAAAACAAATAAAGGCGGACAGACTCTTTCATGGTAAGGTGGGCCTGAAAACCGGTACACAACCAAGCCCACGGAAAAACAACAAAAACTCAAGAGCAGAATGACTCCAGTTGCAGATGCAGAACTTGATCTGACACTAAATTTATTTCTTCGGCAATGGAGAAATGCATCTAACCTGAAACGGTCTGTGGTACGGAAATGACCCACAAAAAAGAAGGTGACAGGGTGAAAAACAGATTTGTAAGATACAAGAGTTGAGAACTGACCTAGGATCAGAATCTGCTGAATATTGAAGCTAATCAACTTCTGTGAAAACTGTGTGAGGGGAGGAGAGCCCGTGTCCACATACGTTTGAGTGTTTACTAAAGCCACTGCAGCTCCTGTGTCCACTTGCATTTTCAGCGGTTTATTAAACACACACAACTCAATAAACAATTTGTTTGGGGAGACAGTAACTGTACAGATACAACTGATGTCTATCAGTACTGCTGTGTCCATCACATCTGAAGTCACACATTGAGCAATGTGGCCTTTCTTTAGACACTTGTTGCAAACAGCCTAATGCTTAGGGCATGTAGCACACTCGTGTTGGACAAAGCAATACGAGCAAGATGCAAGGGGGGCACACAGCCACTGTTCTGATGTGCCCTCATGCTGCTGGGGCCGTAACCAACACTGCCTCATGCGACGCTTGAGTCGAATGGTTGTACTGCTACAATAGTTTCCCCATCGTCATTAACACTTGCACCATGCCAACAGGGGTTGACTGAACAACTTTCAATACTGCTCCCACCCCTCCCAGCCGGGGCCATACTAATAACAACATCATGCACGATGTGATCATGGGAGAATTCGTGATGGGTACTAGTGACAAATTTACAACAGCTTACCGTATTTACTCGAACCTAATCCGCACTTTTTTTCTGGTTTTTGTGATCCAAAAAACCGCCTGCGGCTTAGAATCAAGGGCAAAGTAAGCGGAAGTTCTGAAAAATGTTGGTAGGTGCCGCCACAACTAACTTCTGCCGTCGAATATATGTAGCGCTACACAGGCATGCTTTGCAGGCTTACAGATGAATACTGGCGCCAAAAACCTCTGCGTCGGAAAAAAAAAAAAACGGGTGGAAGACGTGCTTTTTTTTTCTCCGCCCCGAGTTTCAAGCACTGCATTTTCATACATTACACAACGAAGTAAATACAAATTCTGTATTGTTCATCTTCGAATGTAGCAGCATTTCAATGTACTACGAAAATCCGACTGACCAGACTGTTTGGGATGTTTGTCAATATGGCCAACTCTATGTTCTGAATTCTTTTCTACCTGTGAGAAGAGATGGTTGCTAATAGGAGCTTTTATGAATTGTGAATCACATGCAGTATTCTCTTCACCCTAAGAATAATATGAACATAAACATTTTACCATGTATTCTTTCGTGTTTGCTGCTATCTCATTTAAATCCTGTCTGCCTAATAAACTAAGAAACTAGAGTGAGACAACAGCAAACACGGAAGAATATACATATCATGTCTTGTTTATATTCGTATTATTCTTATGCCTAATAGTGATACAGTCAGAAAGGAAGCACAGCAATTGACTAGATTTTTAAATCTAAGATGACACTAATTTCTGTGCAGAATGTAATGTACTAAAGAGGCATCTGCAAAGATTTTCAAACGGAGAAAAATTTTCGCTAGACTCTCGTTCAGAACATCATCTATCATATGCAGTCTATTATTTGATTCTTGTTGATCATTATCAAAGAAAGCAGCAGTGTAAGTAACAACAAATAGCAGTCTCTTGCCATTGTTTTGCAGTAGCGTGCACAAAAGCAAGCCATGCCGTGAGCAGCAACAGGCCGTAAACACTCATTATCAGAATGCGACAAACAATGCATGACACAGTACAGTACTGCATTTTCAGCTTAAAGTGACGTAAACACCTACAACAAAGAGAACGGCACTTATCAGATCTAAGCAAAATAAGAAATCAATTCAAACCAGACGAAGCATGTGAAAAAGGAAGGGTACCCGTATAAATACGGCCAGAGCGCCTGATGCCTAGCAATGGCTACATGGTAAAGCTTAACTGCTAAGCTTACTATTCGAACCAAACTACTGTAGCTGTATCGTCATTCATTCGACCTAATTGTGTCTCACATTACAATGGACCAACTTTGTTTCAATTTGGAGGTGCGGCATAAAATTTTTCTCTCCCCTTGAATTTCAAGTCTCAAATTTCAGGCACGGCTTAGATTCGGGAAATTTTTTTTCCTCGATTTCGGATCTCGTTTTTCAGGTGCGGCTTAGAATCGAGTGCAGCTAAGATTCTAGTAAATACGGTAACCAGTGTAACTCTGCAGCCCAGGCTTTGTAAGATTGGTTTGGGCATTTCTGACAAAGGTAAAATTCTACACACGTCGCAATGACACATGTTCTGACACAGTAATAGGTTGTAAGAAGCTTGTGAATTTCATCAAGTGATGAGATGGCATGTCCTTGCAAAGGCACAAATTGGCACAAGTGATACATGCGCGATAAAAGCCAAGAGAAAAAAAAAAAAAAAAAAATAAGCCCTCCATAGGTTTGCATCAACCATAAAAAATAAAATGGAAATGTTGGCATATAACATGTGGAGAAAATGTAACCCTCACTTGTCACCAAGTTTGTTACAGCAAGAACAATCACAATTTATGGAACATAGTACTCTATAGAGCCAATGTAAGATATAATGAATACAGGTTGTGTGTAGCACTGAACACATTGAATAGAGAACAGTAACAGAAGTTACAGAATAGGCCGAGCAGTCGTTTGTGATTGCTTAAATAATACTGTTTCTTTGGCAGTTCATCAGAGTGCCAACTCAGGCCTCTATAAGTGAGCATGTGAAATGTGTGGACACATCGTCTCTGAAATTGTGCATGTCATGAGTAAAGGTACACCAATCTCATTGGGTCCTGACCTATGTCTCTGAAAACACTGAAAGACGGCTGATATGCAACTGAGTTATTGCTTATTTAGAATTCATCTGACTCCTGAATACACAGGCAAGATGTACTGCTGGTATTTCATTTCCTGTCTCTGTAAGGGACTGTTTTTACTTTGGTTAATTGGAGTACAGAAGTACCCAGCACTTCCACCAAACAATGTCATGTTAAAACCACAATCAAGTCCAAATCTGAAGGCAAGGTTGTCAATGAAATACAACACTATGCATTGGAAGCTCATTTATTACTGACACCAACATATAGCCAAAACAGAACTGACCTTCTGGACAGAGTGTGCAGCTATTTATACAAACATTGAGTATTACTGAATATACAAATATTTCAGACATCAGATATTTCATGAACATTATAGACGTTGTAAATACTATACTACGAGGTGCATTCAACTTCTAAGGCCTCTGATTTTTTTTTCTCCAGACTGGAAAGAGATAGAAACATGCGCATTGTTTTAAAATGAGGCCGCGTTCATTGTCAATATGTCCCAGAGATGGCAGCACCATACGGCAGATGGAATTTTACCGCCAGCGGCGAGAATGAGAACTGTTTTAAATACTTAAAATGGCGACGTTTTCCTTACTTGAACAGCGTGCAATCATTCCTTTTCTGAATTTGTGTGGTGTGAAACCAATTGAAATTCATCGACAGTTGAAGGAGACATGTGGTGATGGAGTTATGGATGTGTCAAAAGTGCGTTCGTGGGTGCAACAGTTTAATGAAGGCAGAACATTGTGTGACAACAAACCAAAACAACCTCGGACTCGCACAAGCCAGTCTGACGACATGATCGAGAAAGTGGAGAGAATTGTTTTGGGGGATCGCCGAATGACTGTTGAACATATCGCCTCCAGAGTTGGCATTTCTGTGGGTTCTGTGCACACAATCCTGCATGACGACCTGAAAATGCGAAAAGTGTCATCCAGGTGGGTGCCACGAATGCTGACGGACGACCACATGGCTGCCCGTGTGGCATGTTGCCAAGCAATGTTGAAGCGCAATGACAGCATGAATGGGACTTTCTTTTCGTCGGCTGTGACAATGGATGAGACATGGATGCCATTTTTCAATCCAGAAACAAAGCGCCACTCAGCTCAATGGAAGCACACAGATTCACTGCCACCAAAAAAATTTCGGGTAACCGCCAGAGCTGAAAAAATGATGGTGTCCATGTTCTGGGACAGCGAGGGCGTAATCCTTACCCATTGCGTTCCAAAGGGCACTACGGTAACAGGTGCACCCTACGAAAATGTTTTGAAGAACAAATTCCTTCCTGCACTGCAACAAAAACGTCCGGGAAGGGCTGCATGTGTGCTGTTTCACCAAGACAACACACCCGCACATCGAGCTAACGTTACGCAACAGTTTCTTCGTGATAACAACTTTGAAGTGATTCCTCATGCTCCCTATTCACCTGACCTGGCTCCTAGTGACTTTTGGCTTTTTCCAACAATGAAAGACACTCTCCATGGCCGCACATTCACCAGCTGTGCTGCTATTGCCTCAGCGATTTTCCAGTGGTCAAAACAGACTCCTAAAGAAGCCTTCGCCGCTGCCATGGAAATCATGGCGTCAGCGTTGTGAAAAATGTGTACGTCTCCAGGGCGATTACGTCGAGAAGTAATGACCGTTTCATCGATTTCGGGTGAGTAGTTAATTAGAAAAAAAATTCGAGGTCTTAGAACTGGAATGCACCTCGTAAACAACAAATAACTGCTGGTGGTTGAATATGGACTGGCGACACAATGTGCCAGGCAATGAGGCTAACCACTACACTACAGTGCATACACAGCAGCTTGTAGCAATAGTGTCTCACAGAGGTGAGTCTAGAAGTCGGTCAAGTCAAAGGTGGGGGGCTAATGGTGGGGGGAGGGGGCGAATGGAATATCGCTTAACAAAAGGAGAGTTGATGTCCTCCACGTAAGTAGTTTTTGGTTACTGTTTCGGAGTTCAGGATAAAAACGTGTCAAGAGAATGTGTGTGCCGGGAAAATAATACATCCAATGTATATTAAGCTTATAGGTGACAGCATAGGTGGGGGTGGTGGGATCACTCATGGGAAAATTCCGGTAGTTTTGAGTGTTAGAGCTGTACCTTTTTTAGATTGAAGTCAGCTGACAGGTATTCCTGCTTAAGGGAAGTCTCTCTAACAAAGAAACCACTTTTGACAAAGCTTAGGTATCCGATTAATGAGGGAATTAGTATATTTCATCAAAACATACAAGGCATTAGAGATAAAGTTAGTGAACTACTTATAGATGTTGACTCTGAAATTATTGGTATATCTGAACACTTCTTACATAAGGAGATCATTCAGAGGCTTCCTTTACCAGGATACAGGTTGGCTGGCAGCTTTTCTAGGAGCTCTTTGCGGTGTGGGGGGTAGCCATGTATGTGAAAAACGGTATCCCATTTGAGTCAACTGATGTTTCAAAGTACTGCACTGAAAAGGTGTTTGAATGTTGTGCAGGTGTGGTTAAATTTAGTGGGGCTAAACTTCTTACTGTTGTTATTTATAGATCCCCAGACTCCAATTTCACATCATTTTTGCTAAAGTTAGAGGAGGTTCTTGGTTCACTTTATAGGAAATACAAAAAGTTGAAACTTCCTGGCAGATTAAAACTGTGTGCCCGACTGAGACTCGAACTTGGGACCTTCGCCTTTCGCGGGCAAGTGCTCTGCCATCTGAGCTACCGAAGCACGACTCACGCCCGGTACTCACAGCTTTACTTCTGCCAGTTTGGAAGGTAGGAGACGAGACCTCCTTAATTCATATAATCTTATGCAAACCGTATTCTTTCCAACAAGAGTGCAAGGGAACAGTAGAACAACCATAGACAATATTTTTGTTCATTCGTCATTACTAGAAGGGCATTCTGTTAGCAAAATGGTGAATGGCCTTTCAGATCATGATGCACAAATTTTAAGTCTAAAAGATTTTTGTGCTGCAACACAGGTTAAATATAGTTACCAACTTTTTAGGAAAGCTGATCCAGTTGCTGTAGAGACTTCTGTAAACCTTATCAAGGAACAAGAGTGGCAAGATGTTTATAGCGCTGATACAGTAGACGATAAATATAATGCTTTCCTCAAGACTTTTCTCGCGCTCTTTGAAAGTTGCTTTCCGTTAGAACATTCAAAACAGGGTACTAGCACAAACAGGCAGCCTGGATGGCTGACTAGAGGGATAAGAATATCTTGTAGAACAAAGTGGCAATTATATCAAAACGTTAGAAACAGTCACAATCTAAATGCAGTAACCCATTACAAACAGTATTGTAAGGTGCTTAAAAAAGTTATTAGGGAGGCAAAAAGTATGTGGTATACAGATAGAATAGCTAAGTCTCAGGATAAAATTAAAACCATACGGTCAGTCATAAAGGAAGTGGCTGGTCTGCAGAGACAGGTCGAGGATATAGAATCAGTGCATAGTGGGAATGTCCGTGTTACTGATAAGTCGCATATATGTACAGTATTTAATAATAACTTTCTGAATATAGCAGGTGAACTAAATAGAAACCTAGTCCCAATAGGGAATCATATAGCGCTCGTAGAAAAAAGTGTTCCGAGACTGTTACCTGAAATGCTCCTCCATGATACTGACAAGAGGGAGATTGAGTCAATAATTAAATCACTAAAGACCAAGAACTCTCATGGATATGACGGGGTATCTAGCAGAATACTGAAGTATTGTTCCATGTATGTTAGCCCAATACTTAGCCATATCTGTAACTTTTCCTTTAGGAGTGGTCGGTTTCCTCACCGATTAAAGTACTCGGTAGTGAAGCCACTTTATAAAAAAGGAGACAGGGATAATGTTGATAATTATAGACCTATTTCTATGCCATCGGTGTTTGCTAAAGTTATCGAGAGGGTTGTATATACAAGGTTACTGCAGCATTTAAATTCACATAATTTGCTGTCAAATGTACAGTTTGGTTTTAGAAATGGCTTAACAGCTGAAAATGCTATAGTCTCTTTTCTCTGTGAGGTTTTGGACGGATTAAATAAAAGGTTGTGAACGTTAGGTGTTTTCTTTGATTTAACCAAGGTTTTTGACTGTGTTGACCACAAAATATTACTGCAGAAGTTGGAACATTATAGAGTAAGGGGAGTAGCTTACAATTGGTTTGCCTCTTACTTAAAGTAACAGAACAGAAAGCAGAAGGTAATTCTCCGCAATATTGAGAGTGGTAATGATGTTCAGTCCCAATGGGGCACTGTTAAATGGGGCGTTCCCCAAGGATCGGTGCTGGGGCCACTGCTGTTTCTTATTTATATAAATGATATGCCTTCTAGTATTACAGGTGATTCAAAAATATTTCTGTTTGCTGATGACACCAGCTTGGTAGTGAAGAATCTTGTGTGTAATATTGAAACATTATCAAATAATGCAGTTCATGAAATAAGTTCGTGGCTTGTGGAAAATAATTTGATGCTAAATCACAGTAAGACTCAGTTTTTACAGTTTCTAACTCACAATTCAACAAGAACTGATATTTTAATCAGACAGAATGGGCATGTTATAAGCGAGACGGAACAGTTCAAGTTCCTAGGCGCACAGATAGATAGTAAGCTGTTGTGGAAAGACCATGTTCAGGATCTTGTTCAGAAACTAAATGCCGCTTTATTTACCATTAGAACAGTATCTGAAATAAGTGACATTTCAACACGAAAAGTAGTCTACTTCACATATTTTCATACGCTTATGTCATATGGTATTATTTTTTGGGGTAATTCTTCTGATCCAAAAAGGGTATTTTTGGCTCAAAAACGGGCTGTTCAAGCTATGTGTGGTGTAAGTTCGAGAACCTCTTGTCGACCCCTATTCAATAGTCTGGGAATTCTGACACTGCCCTCACAGTATATATTTTCTTTAATGTCGTTTGCTGTTAGCAATATTAGCTTATTCCCAAGAGTTAGCAGCTTTCACTCAGTTAATACTAGGCAGAAATCAAATCTGCATGTGGAATGCACTTCCTTGACTCTTGTGCAGAAAGGAGTGCAGTATTCTGCTGCATCCATTTTCAATAAGCTACCACAAGAACTCAAAAATCTTAGCAGTAGCCCAAACTCTTTTAAGTCTAAACTGAAGAGTTTCCTCATGGCTCACTCCTTCTATTCTGTCGAGGAGCTCCTGGAAGAGCTAAAAAATTAAGCAAATTCCAGTGTTACATTCTTGATTTTCTTGATTTAAACTAATGACGTGTCGCTTGAATATGTTTCTTATATTTCATTTTATCTGTTTCTACAATCGTGTTATAATTTCATGTATTGACTCGTTCCATGACCATGGAGATTTCTCCTTAATGTGGTCCCACGGAACAATAAATAAATAAAATAAAATAAATAAAATAAATAAACAAATAATAATCAGCTCATTTTAAGTTAAATGATATTTATTGGGTTAGATAGTAAGCTATTTGCCACGCTTATTCTTTTGTTAAAATGTATTTTAAATACATTGAAACCTATGTTGCTACATAATTATAAAAAAAATGAGTGAATCTGTTGAAGTAATATATTCGCTGATTTCTGAAGTCATTTTATCGAGTGTAATATGATGCTCCATTTGAGAGGGGGGGGGGGGGGCTATAG
Source organism: Schistocerca cancellata (assembly GCF_023864275.1). NCBI lineage: Eukaryota > Metazoa > Arthropoda > Insecta > Orthoptera > Acrididae > Schistocerca > Schistocerca cancellata. The sequence continues at coordinate 658,442,763 of NC_064627.1, forward strand.
CCTCATAGCCCCTCCCCCTTGCCACCGCCCCCTGGTGTCTCAGGAAAGTGTGTTTACTTCTACAAGAACCATCCAGAAACTGATAAATACTCTCACACAACAAAGACGAAGACATGTGAATTCTGCACACTCGGTTCCAAAACTTCATACACACACAGTAGGTCATACATTGTACTGTGCCTCAACTGTAAAGAGACGCTTCTGAAAAGACTGACTACCAAATTAATCAGTTCAGGATTATAAACTATTCTACGTCACTTTGTAGCCTCCAGCCTCTATCACAGGTTGAATTTGAACTCGCTTTTAAATATCAGGATATTAGCAGCATTCTGAAACTGAATGGCCAAAACTGGTATTAACAGTAAAATAAAATACAACTGTATTGTAGCCTGTTTTCTTTGTAAAATAAAGGTAGCGACATTGACTGCTGGTAGAAGATCCTAGGAGTGTCTGCCCTGAGAGTGCCTCAGTCATGCAGATCATTAACATGTTTTTATTCCTGTCAAAGTACTTTAATAAGTCCATTAAAACTCTGTGGTGTGAATGATCTAACTCTGCTGAAACTATCAATTACAACTAAATAAAAAATGTAATCTAGGCTGTTTTATATCACTATTTTCTGTGCCACAATGCCATCTTTGTGTCAGTATCTACAGAGATGGAGTATGTGTGGGAAAAAAAAAAAAAGTTTCAGTAACTATATCTCCATCAGAGGCAGAGACCATGAGCCACAGTAACTAAGAAAGACTTAAACAACATAGTGTAACAATTTCAGTGGCCGTGCCACTAAAATACCGTTCTGCAGATTAATTATGTAGGCTACAGTCTCAGTGTAATGGTCACAAAAATTTCTATTTTATTGATTCTTAGTGACATAACTGACAGTACTGTGCAATAGACACAGACTTTATTCCTCATCTAAATATAGCCGAAAAGTCTAATCCAATATAGGTTTGAAATCAGACATTTGTTGAATTTTATTAATGCCTCACACCTCCACAAAGTATTTGCAGTTCCCTCCCTACATCTTAACACATGCTTTAGCACAGAAGTGCAATGATTTCTGAACATGCTAAACAGAGCTTACAAAATGTGTTCAGTCACAGCTGCTTCCACAATTTGAACAACAATACATTCATCTCCACTGACAAGTAGTGTGGGAAGGTCACTGGATTTGTGTAAGGAAAATGAGCTGGCCAAGGTACTGATCCACACAACCCAATAAAGGCAGCTGTGCGTAATCAGAAAAAAGAGCATTTCAGGGTGAAACAAACAAAATACTTAGCAAACACCAAAAATTGTCATTGATTTATATAAAACCTATGTTTCTTTATGTAACAGGCTGGATGAAAATAAAAGATTAATCTATTTCAATGGTACGTGCTCGGAGTAAACCTACTGTCCTACAGCCAATATCAAGCAATGATAAACTGTCATCACATTTTCAAATTACCAAGAGACTTAACTGATTAAGTTTTTAATTTCCATAGCCCAAGATCATCTGCAATATTTTCAAACATGAAAAAGGGAAGGAAAGGCGGAAACAAGAAAAAGAAGATTTTGATGATGAAAGGCTAGAGCCTGAGAATAACTTAGTTGCAGTTAACATGTATCATAGAACAGAATAAAAAAGCTGTATACAAATGAAATAAAGACTTTTATGTCAGAAGCAATTTTGTGTGTGTGTGTGTGTGTGTGTGTGTGTGTGTGTGTGTGTGTGAGAGAGAGAGAGAGAGAGAGAGAGAGAGAGAGAGAGAGAGAGAGAGAGAGATTGCTCTGACACTTTCTGCACATCTGCTCACCTGAGGTCTTATGGATCGCTGAAGAACACACAAGGCTCCATTTTTACCATACCCAGAAGTGGTAAATAGTTCTATATCAGGGTCTTCTATACTTGAAAATTCCTCAGAAAGAAAAGCTGGTTCACCCATCGATATGTTTCCACATGGACCTATATTAAGGAGGCTATCACAGACCTGGAATTGACACACACAGATGAGTCAGTTTACCAATACACAATATCGTTAAGTGAAACAGTTCCAACATTCTCACCTCAAATGCATAGGAAGCAATATGAACTGAAGTCTGTGTTTCACTGCCATATACTTCCAGCTCATCCAAGTCTCTAATATCCGCCACATCCGATGCCATCCAGTCACCTACAAAACATTATCAGAAATACACACAGATACCTGGCCCATGTGTCTTATAGTATTTGATGTAAAATAAAATCTCATCCACATACTGAAGAACAGTACAGCATAATGGAAAATGTTCTTTGACTGGCTTTTTTCAACTGAAAGCAAAACACTTCACTTCAAAAAATTCATAAATATCTAGAGACAAAAGGATGCAAAATCAATGGAAATATTTAGCAGCGTTATGGGGGACACTAAGAAGTACCGAATATGTAAATAAATTAAAAATGAAACAGCCTACATCTGCACACAAATGCTCAGAAAAAAAAAGACAGATGCATGTTGTTGCTGTCCACAAAGTTAAAAACTGGCTTAAATAAATCATGGATAAATAGTGATTAATGAGATATGAGCTGTTGTAACATACCGGAAGAGCAGCAAATAAAAGTAATAAAGCACAGTGTTAGGTGACATTAAGGGCATGATAAAATATCAGAAATGACAAAGCTGAAACCCTGAAAACCAAAATGACAAACACAAGAGACAAGACAGAGAGAGAGAGAGAGAGAGAGAGAGAGAGAGAGAGGACAAATTAAAAAAGAAAAGTCGTAACAAGCTTTGAAAATATGTAGAGAAGCATAAAGATGTCAATAATAAAATAATATAAGAATGGAAGTATAGAAATGGAAATATCATACAATGTATATGGTGGAGGTAATTCCACCACAAGTTCTCTTGAACCTGCACAAGCACGAAAGGTTGTTTGGAGGGAAAGCCAATGTTCGATTTGGTTTACTGGGAGAACTGTAGGAAAGTGAAGTTCAACAATAAAGGAGCTCATGTACAGATCACTTGTGTGACTCATTCTTGAGTACTGCTTGAGAATTTGTTTTCTGCACCAGGATGGATTAAAGGAAGACATAAGGCAATTCCAAGAAGTGCTGTTAGATTTGGTACAATTAGATTCAATCAATGGGAAGAAAGATGACAGTTCTTTTTGCAAAACACTATTGAGATATTTTACAGGACTGACATTTGTGAGAGGCTATTGAACAATTCTACATCCACCAACGAACATTTCGTATGTGGACCATGACGACAAGATACAAGAAATCAGGGCTTGCACAGAAGTATATACAGGTAGACAGACTTTTTCTCTCTTCACTTTCATGTTGCCTTCAAATTAAGTTTCACATTTCAGGCTTACACAATAAAAGTCACTCTGAGAGTAAATTTCATTTCCATAGAAGTGATTGTTACAGCTTTGCCAGGCTTTATTGCCTTGCCTCTCTGATCAAGACTTATACAACTGACCTAATGAGTCTATTTTCAGAGCATGCACAGCCACAACAAAAGCACACGTAGCTGAAATTTAGCTACCGACAATATCTGCAGTAATGGTTAGGGGCATCCTGATCCTTTCCCAATTTGGATCGGTATATGGAAGTTATACTGTATGAAAAACAAGAAATACTTATGTCCTTTATTTTCTTCTTTCTTAAAACATTTCTTCTTTTTTTCCCAGCTGGTTTCTTTCTAGATGCTCAGTAGAAAGAAATATGTTTGTCAGTGGCTTGTGAGATGCACATGTGGAAAAAGTTAAGGAAAAGAATGCTGCATGCATAATCACATATAAACCCTCCACTGCAATGCATGGGTACTGTCAGAAAGATAGGTACTCTATCTCAGTATTTGGATCTTGCAAAGCTGCTTTAACCACCCATGTAAATTTTGACATGAAAATAAACACCAGTTACACTTCTTCAATACACCGTAGCTATGTCCCCTTCACAACTTAACTTTTCCATTACCTTTTTGACTTTTTTTTTTAATGTAATTTAGCTTTTCCGTTACCCAGTTGCTCATTTTTAATACAATTAAGTAACTTTTCAAATTTCCGGTGAAAGTCTTACTTTGTCAATCACATCCACCTCTTTCCTTCTCATCCCATCTGGTAAGTCTCCCCTGACCCGTGGTTCTGGGTGACTTTCCCGAAATTTACCTGTTTTCCTAGACCTCTACATTCCTTTTCCTTCATCCCTCTTCCTTCCCCTTCAATCCCTCTGTCTGAAGAAGGAGCCTAATTATAATTGTCTCTTATGTGTGTGTTCTGCTGCTGCTTGGTGAGTAAGTTTTTTATCTATCTTTTTATCTATTTTTTATTTTGCCAAAAATTAATTGATTTCATTGTTCCATCTACCTCTTTGTGTCCTTCCTCTTGCTCTGCCTTCTCAAAACATTCCCCCCCCCCCTTGTGATAGTGTTATGTCTAATGTTTTTTACCTTTTCCAATCCTCCATGTGTCCTTCCCACCTTGGCTGTCCATCTTCATTTAATCTTCCACTGTGTTATCCTATTTATGCTCACATCTTGTCCTCTTTTCTACACTAAGCTATATAATGGATGATTTCTTCCTTTCCTGTCTGGTAGCCACTGCACACTTTACACTGTTGGTTGGTTTGATGCAGTTCTATTTTCCTGTCAGCTGCGACATACCCTCTTCATTTCTGTTAACTGCTGAATCCTGCTTCGTCAACAATCTGCCTTATATATTCATATCTATCCTTCCACATTCCCTTTCATTACAGTTTCCTGAAATAACTCATGCTGTAATATATGCCAAACCACTTCACAAGGGTATGCTTCAAAGAAATGACTGACTGGCTTTAATAAATTCAAGAAATATATTTTATTAACAAAAAATATATCACTTACAAAATTTGAAGTTTATTTTATTTCTCTTAATATTCATTCATTATTTCAACTTTTGTCATACCCATCCATGAGCTTCACACTTCCTGTCATTGTCGGCTGTGAAAATTTAATTAAGCAAGTTGTACACTTCATTCTTCACCTTGACATTTCTTTCAAAATGTCTCCCGCCAGGAATTCTTTGAGCTCCTTGAATAAGTGTCTTGCATGATTTAATTACTTTGGAATAAGGCTGGACATCTCGGACATATTCTGAGTCGTGGTCACCTTTGTGCTCATACGGCAAAGACTACCAAATCCACCGGTTAGTCCCTCAGCCATTAGGGGTAAAACCCAATGGGACTCGGGGCAAGTAAGGCTAGCAACCTGCTTCCCTGGTACTTTAAATATGATGCTGGCAACAATCAGAGCAAAATGCCTCGGACCTTTGGAGGTGACGGAGACCCACCACTAACTGACAAACCAGGGACTCCTAAGATACGACTTGGCAAACAAATGGTAATGAGATGGGGAGCTATTAATATCAATGGGGGCTACTCTGGGAAGAAGGTAGAGCTGGCAGAGGCTGCAAGTAAGATGGGGCTGGACGTTTTAGCTGTTAGTGACATTCGGGTAAGGGGTGAGAAAGAAGAGGAAGTGGGAGAATACAAGGTCTACCTGTCAGGAGTCAAAGCAGGAATAGCACAATGGGGTGTAGGGCTTTACATCAGGAAAGAAATGGAACCCAGCGTAGTTGCAATAAGGTATGTAAACGAACGACTGATGTGGATAGATTTGACAGTGTCTAGCAAGAAAATTAGGATTGTGTCAGTATATTCGCATTGTGAAGGGACAGATAAAGATAAGATGGATAGTTTTTATGAGGTACTCAGTGATGTAGTTGCTAGAGTAAAGTACAAGGACAGTGTTCTGCTCATGGGTGATTTTAACGCCAGGATTGGAAATCGAACAGAAGGGTATGAAACGATTATGGGTAAATTTGGAGAGGATAAGGAGGCCAACAGGAACGGGAAACAACTCTTGGATTTCTGTGCCAGTAAGGGCTTAATAATCACAAACTCCTTTTTTAAACATAAGAACATTCACCGGTATACTTGGGAAGGCAGGGGAACCAGATCTGTCATTGACTATATAATAACAGATCGGGAATTCAGGAAGGCTGTGAGGGACACACGTGTATTCAGGGGATTCTTTGATGACACTGATCATTATTTAATCTGCAGTGAAATTGGGATTGTGAGGCCGAAAGTGCAGGAGGTCAGGTCCATATGTAGGAGGATAAGAGTGGAGAAACTTCAGGATAAGGAAATCAGGCACAAGTACATAACAGCGATCTCAGAAAGGTACCAGTTAGTTGAATGTAGTCAATTACAGTCATCGGAAAAGGAATGGACAAGGTACAGGGACACAGTACTAGAAGTGGCTAAAGAATGTCTTGGAACAGTAGTGTGTAAAAGTAGAATGAAGCAAACAGCTTGGTGGAATGATACAGTCAAGGCAGCCTGTAAAAGGAAAAAGAAGGCGTATCAAAAATGGCTACATACCAGGACCCAGGTAGACAGAGAAAGTTATGTTGAAGAAAGAAACAAAGCCAAACAGATAATTGCAGCAACCAAGAAGAAATTGTGGGAAGACTTTGGAAACAGGTTGGAGACTATGGGTCAAGCTGCTGGAAAACCATTCTGGAGTGTAATTAGCAGTCTTCGAAAGGGAGGTAAGAAGGAAATGACAAGTATTTTGGACAGGTCAGGAAAACTGCTGCTGAATCCTGTGGATGCCTTGGGCAGATGGAGGGAATATTTTGAAGAGTTGCTCAATGTAGGTGAAAATGCGATCAGTAATGTTTCAGTTTTCGAGGTAGAATGGGATAGGAATGATAATGGAAATAGGATCACATTTGAGGAAGTGGAAAAAATGGTCAATAGATTGCAGTGCAATAAAGCGGCTGGGGTGGATGAAATTAAGTCGGAACTCATCAAATACAGTGGAATGTCAGGTCTTAAATGGCTACACGGGATAATTGAAATGGCCTGGGAGTTGGGACAGGTTCCATCAGACTGGACAAAAGCAGTAATCACACCAATCTTTAAACATGGAAACAGAAAAGATTGTAACAACTACAGAGGTATCTCTTTAATCAGCATTGTGGGTAAAATCTTCTCAGGTATTGTTGAAAGTGCGAGTATTAGTTGAGGACCAATTAGATGAAAATCAGTGTGGGTTCAGGCCTCTTAGAGGTTGTCAGGACCAGATCTTTAGCTTACGGCAAATAATGGAGAAGTGTTATGAGTGGAACAGGGAATTGTATCTATGCTTTATAGATCTAGAAAAGGCATATGACCGGGTTCCTAGGAGGAAGTTATTGTCTGTTCTACAAGATTATGGAATAGGAGACAAACTTTTGCAAGCAATTAAAGGTCTTTACATGGATAGTCAGGCAGCAGTTAGAGTTGACGGTAAATTGAGTTCATGGTTCAGAGTAGTTTCAGGGGTAAGACAAGGCTGCAACCTGTCTCCACTGTTGTTCATATTATTTATGGATCATATGTTGAAAACAATAGACTGGCTGGGTGAGATTAAGATATGTGAACACAAAATAAGCAGTCTTGCATATGCGGATGACTTAGTTGTGATGGCAGATTCGATTGAAAGTTTGCAAAGTAATATTTTAGAGCTAGATCAGAAATGTAAGGACTATGGTATGAAGATTAGCATCTCCAAAACGAAAGTAATGTCTGTGGGAAAGAAATATAAATGGATTGAGTGCCAAATAGGAGGAACAAAGTTAGAACAGGTGGACGGTTTCAAGTACTTAGGATGCATATTCTCACAGGATGGCAACATAGTGAAAGAACTGGAAACGAGGTGTAGCAAAGCTAATGCAGTGAACGCTCAGCTACGATCTACTCTCTTCTGCAAGAAGGAAGTCAGTACCAAGACTAAGTTATCTGTGCACCGTTCAATCTTTCGACCAACTTTGTTGTATGGGAGCGAAAGTTGGGTGGATTCAGGTTACCTTATCAACAAGGTTGAGGTTACGGATATGAAAGTAGCTAGGATGATTGCAGGTACTAGTAGATAGGAACAATGGCAGGAGGGTGTCCACAATGAGGAAATCAAAGAAAAACTGGGAATGAACTCTATAGATGTAGCAGTCAGGACGAACAAGCTTAGATGGTGGGGTCATGTTACACGCATGGGAGAAGCAAGGTTACCCAAGAGACTCATGGATTCAGCAGTAGAGGGTAGGAGGTGTCGGGGCAGACCGAGGAGAAGGTACCTGGATTCGGTTAAGAATGATTTTGAAGTAATAGGTTTAACATCAGAAGAGGCACCAATGTTAGCACTGAATAGGGGATCATGGAGGAACTGTATAAGGGGGGCTATGCTCCAGACTGAACTCTGAAAGGCATAATCAGTCTTAAATGACGATGATGATGATGACTTGATTCTTCATGTCATCCACTGTTGGACATTCACACCATTCCTCAGATTTCTATTGTTCATACCTGCGTCACCATACAATCCCTTTAGCTGAAACCAACAGCACAATGCAAATGCACAACAGGCCGTTACTTTCTGGGTTACCCTCATATATCTTCAATTCATTACATTCCTTTTCTTGTTGATTTGTTGCAGACCATCTTAACTCCCCAGCTGATCAAGTCATCTGATTTTCATCAGATTACAAAGTGACTAAAACATTTAATTTTGGTCTTCCCCATTGTTTACGTTTCATATCTAGAGAGATTTGTTCCGAACATACATTCTCATGAGTCTTTTCTGGTCTTGTGCTTATGTTTTTGCCTGTCAGCAGCTCTTCCTTTTAATAGAAAACTGTTTTGCCTCATGCAGTATTTCTTGTATTATCCATCTTTATCTATTCAACTACAGCGAAAGAGCAAAGTTTGACATCTCTTCAAGAGTCTCTAATTGAAGTCTAACATTTTACACTTTGGTAGCTAGTTCGTGACTATAAAAATGACATGAATTCCTGAACTTATAATATTCTTTCTGGAATGTACTTTCACTCTGCAGAGGGTTTGAGGTACTGACAAAAATGATTCAATGAGAGCAGGTTGCAAGTTGTGCATGGATAGCTCAGTCAGTAGAGCATCCGCCTGCAAAAGGCAAAGGTCTCAGGTTCGAGTCCCATTCAGCACACAGTTTTAAACCACCAGAAAGTTATAACAGTCTTGATTTCCAACTCATTATTGCAGAAAACAATTTAGTCTATCAGGACTTACATAACTTTCCATAATTAATTAATGGCCCAGATCCCACAGTTAATCATGGATACAGCCTTTGAGTAGCCAGCTGACAGAAGTTATCATTTATAAATAAAGGCAGCACATATTATTAATCATGCAGACATAAAAATCACACACACTCATGCAAATTAATGCTACATTTGCTGCTAAGACAACAATGACATGTTTGTGCCATGCATCCATTAGTTGCATCAACATGAAATAGCATAGTCTGACCACTGATGAAATTGCTCACAAGTTACTTGATGACTTTGGAAACAGTGACACTTAATTTTTGGAAGATACTGTTGTAAATGATTCTGAGGAAAATACAAACTATGTTCTGAAAGAAACTATAGAGAATTCATGTAAAGAGACTTTGGAATTAAATATTTGATATTTTACTGAAAGGGCTTTCAGTATGTAATTCCAAAGTGATGTTATTTTGTAAAATGATTATTTGTATGGCTGAAGAGCAGGGAAGACCACGGACAAGGGTAAGGGTGAGAACTCCACATTTTGACTCTGAGAAAGGCTGATGGTCCACTGACTGTATGCCACACCCATATTCTTCATGATTATCTGGGCAGTAAATATAAATTCAGATGAGGTTGTATCTGGGATTTCTCTGTTTATGCAGATGAGAGGTCTGACACAGTTACTATCATGAAGACATTGCTTTTGAGGAATATACAAGAAAATCTACAGTGGGATAAAAGATACAGAACTTCAGAGACATGAGCAAATCTTTCATTGTAAAAGAAATATCTTAGCACTGTGTTGGAAGGGACAGCAAAATGTAAGCACAAGGCAAACTGCAAAAATGGGCACCTCTACTGACAGAAAAACAGGGAGAAGTCAAAACCAATATGTCTTGTGGATTATAAACAAAATTAGTTGGGTGTTGACTTGTCTGACCAGTGGACTGAGTGTCTGAGAATCATCAAACTGTGAAGTGATGGAGGAAGTAGGCTTTCCACATAATTCTGAGTTGGACAGTAAACCCTTGGACACTGTAGGACAAATTCAAAGGAAACACCTAACAGTTTCCCAGTTCATGTAAACCACCTGTAGACATGCAAGTCTCGCAAGGGCCGCAGGAGAGTTTGAAAGGAAGGAAACGAGATACTGGCAAAAGTAAAGCTGTAAGGACATGTCATGAGTCGTGCTTGAGTAGCTCATTGCTAGAGCACTTGCTGCAAAAGGCGAAGGTCCAAAGTTCGAGTCACGGTCTAGCACACTGTTTTGTACTGCCAGAAAGTTTCATATTAGTGCACACTCCACCTCAGAGAGAAAATTTCATTCTGGAAACATCCCCTAGGCTGTAGCTAAGCCATGTCTCCACTATATTCATTCTACCAGAAGTGCTAGTCTTGCAAGGTCTGCAAGAGAGCTTCTGTGAAGTTTGGAAGGTAGGAGATGAGGTACTGGTAGAAGTAAAGTTGTGAGGACAGGTCATGAGTTGTGTTTGGGTAGCTCAGTTGGTACAGCACTTTCCCGCGAAAGGCAAAGGTCCCGAGCTAGAGTCTTAGTCCCGCACACAGTTTTAATCTGCCAGAAGTTTCATCTGTAGAAATTTTGCTGAGAAGAGATCTCTATCTGGTACTCCAGAGCTCTTCAGACTATCAACTGGAAACCAATTTTTGAAAAAATCAAGACAGAAACACAGGAAAATAACACAATGTGCAGTGTACTAACAAAGAGACAAGACGCTGACTGAAAAAGAAGCAACCAAAGTAGTGAATGCAAAGTCCCATTGGGTAAATTAGGCAATTCATGAAACTGTTTCCTACAACATTCCCAAATATGATTACTATACACAAACAGTATGCTCATATTAATTATGTAGGCATCCACGGCCAGAATCAGCTGACTCGTAAGTTTTGTACCACATCATAATGTACAAAAGTATACTGGAGAAACCAAATTACATGGTGTGATACTCAGTAAACTTTTATGTCACACAGTATGCTTCATTATTAAACACTTCCATGCAAAAGAAACATTTGATTAGTGGAAAATCCCGTGAATGTCCATTTGATCAATTTTTCCTTCTACGAAAACAGTGTTATAAAGAAATCACTTTATGAAAGTTAATATTGAATTCACAATCAAAGTATTACATACTACTTTAAATTAGGAAGTCTCTGTTTTTTGAATGATGTAAATGTTACTACTGTACTACTGACTTTCAAGGACTAATAAATCTTCAAACATGGGGAAAAACAGTTAGGTTTTCCTGCTTTGTTTAAATGGAACTGTTCAGTAAAAAATGTTTGTAATAATCTATGCTGTGCTCTTAAGCACAAGATACCAAATTTGAGCAATTTGTAAATGTAAGAGAAAGCTGTTAAGTTATCAGATTGGCATGAAGAAATGACAATGGTATTAATTAATTCTGTTTCTCTTTTGTAGGTAAAAATTAGATTTTGTTTCTATAACTTTTAAAGGTAGTTGTATTATGTACAGTTCCAAAGAGAGGAACTAAAACTGCACACAATCATAAAATTCTTGGTTCTGAATGGTCTACCTATAACAAAAATTCATCTAAAGGTGATGAGCATTTACAAGAAGACTACTCCTTCATTTCCTAAAGCTAGGAACTATGTGCTGTCCTGCAACTGAAAATGATCCCTCTAAAAGACATCTCAAAACTGCACTCACAGATGAAGAAGTGCAGAACATGGTCTAGGAAATTCTTGATTCAAAGTTTATGAAACTAGTGACACATATATCAGAAGAAAGAGTACCATATATTTATTAAATAGGAAACACCTTCCTGATGTTCTGGAAATTATCTTAAAGTACTGTAAATTTATGTAAGAAGTTAATTACAAGACAGTTGTGTGCACAATGCACCCTAACATTTATCAAATGCTGACCATCAGCAAACGAAAAAATTAATGTATCATCAAGAATTGAACCAACTTAAGGAGAATTATAGTGATTTCTTACAATATAAGTGAGTCATGGGTCTCCCACTTCATGCCAGAAATGTAACATAAGATAGAGGAGAGTGACTGCACAAAAAGCAAGTAAGACATACCAGTACTCTGTGGAACACAAAAATGATTTTATTTGTGTTACCTTGCAAAGGGCAAAACAATACTTTTAAATACCCCGTATAACAGAAGTTTTCAGGAGTGACAAGATGAAAAAATATGCAAGAAATAGATCTGATTTGGTAAAAAAAAAAGCATCACATGTCATGTCAAGAGCATGAAACATGTTATGGCAATGTGAAAACTGAAGAATTTGAAGAACTACACTTATTCACCCTTCCCCTGGTCTTCCACTTATTCTCATATTTAGTTAAGTTTGTGGATGGAATAATTTTGAGTCCACGAAGTAGTAAAGGCAGCTATAGATGTTTATTTTGCAGTCTTGTAGGACCAAATTTCAGGGATGAAACTAAAATTGACAAAATGGTTTGACCTAAAATTGGTCAAAAAATAACTGCATTTTGGCTATTAAAACACTGTCATTCAGTTTTAGGCTGTGGAAGTTTTCCCTTTCCTTACCACATTAGACCCTATGCATACCTACAGACTCACTGTAAATAGTTATCTGCCAACACATCTGACTTCAATCATATGTTATGTTATAACCCAAGATGCCTATTCAGAAAAATTACTACTTGAAAACAGGGAGAAAACATCTTGAAAAAGGATATTACCTAAGGTATCAAGCCTTCTCTTTTTAGCAGCTTGATCTGGCTTAGCTGCTTCTTGTTTGGGAGCAAATGTCTTTTCTTCAAGTGTAAAGACTGTTGATTGCTCCTTTTCTGTAAATCTGAGTAACAATGAATTTCCCAAGCGAGAGCCCAGGAATAAGTAATTATCTTCACAAACACATGTCTGTAAAATAAAAAGAGAAAATATCATTAAAATGAAAATATAAAGCTGCACAGAGTACAAAATGGAAGAGGAGACAAATTGTAAATTGACAAAAATTGTCCACATATATGTTTACATTTCCAAAAGTGCTTGTATTTAACTAAGTTTGTAACGAAAATCATAAATAACATTTTATTCCCAGGTTATGTGAGATTGCAGCTGAGTTTGTTCAATATAGCCCATGAGTCCATACATTCACGACATGTTAGAAGGTAAAGTACAATGGCACTGTTTGCTGGGAACTGCTAACAGGTTGTTCAGCCACCTAATGGCTAAATGGAAGGGCTTACCTTCAACACACCTACCTATGTGACGTGTAACTGTTGTGTCTTAACTATTTGGATCCACTGCAGGTGATTGTAGTAAGAACATACACTCCTGGAAATTGAAATAAGAACACCGTGAATTCATTGTCCCAGGAAGGGGAAACTTTATTGACACATTCCTGGGGTCAGATACATCACATGATCACACTGACAGAACCACAGGCACATAGACACAGGCAACAGAGCATGCACAATGTCGGCACTAGTACAGTGTATATCCACCTTTCGCAGCAATGCAGGCTGCTATTCCCCCATGGAGACGATCGTAGAGATGCTGGATGTAGTCCTGTGGAACAGCTTGCCATGCCATTTCCACCTGGCGCCTCAGTTGGACCAGCGTTCGTGCTGGACGTGCAGACCGCGTGAGACGACGCTTCATCCAGTCCCAAACACGCTCAATGGGGGACAGATCCGGAGATCTTGCTGGCCAGGGTAGTTGACTTGCACCTTCTAGAGCACGTTGGGTGGCACAGGATACATGTGGACGTGCATTGTCCTGTTGGAACAGCAAGTTCCCTTGCCGGTCTAGGAATGGTAGAACGATGGGTTCGATGACGGTTTGGATGTACCGTGCACTATTCAGTGTCCCCTCGACGATCACCAGTGGTGTACGGCCAGTGTAGGAGATCGCTCCCCACACCATGATGCCGGGTGTTGGCCCTGTGTGCCTCGGTCATATGCAGTCCTGATTGTGGCGCTCACCTGCACGGCGCCAAACACGCATACGACCATCATTGGCACCAAGGCAGAAGCGACTCTCATCGCTGAAGACGACACGTCTCCATTCGTCCCTCCATTCACGCCTGTCGCGACACCACTGGAGGCGGGCTGCACGATGTTGGGGCGTGAGCGGAAGACGGCCTAACGGTGTGCGGGACCGTAGCCCAGCTTCATGGAGACGGTTGCGAATGGTCCTCGCCGATACCCCAGGAGCAACAGTGTCCCTAATTTGCTGGGAAGTGGCGGTGCGGTCCCCTACGGCACTGCGTAGGATCCTACGGTCTTGGCGTGCATCCGTGCGTCGCTGCGGTCCGGTCCCAGGTCGATGGGCACGTGCACCTTCCGCCGACCACTGGCGACAACATCGATGTACTGTGGAGTCCTCATGCCCCACGTGTTGAGCAATTCGGCGGTACGTCCACCCGGCCTCCCGCATGCCCACTATACGCCCTCGCCTCAAAGTCCGTCAACTGCACATACGGTTCACGTCCACGCTGTCGCGGCATGCTACCAGTGTTAAAGACTGCGATGGAGCTCCGTATGCCACGGCAAACTGGCTGACACTGACGGCGGCGGTGCACAAATGCCGCGCAGCTAGCGCCATTCAACGGCCAACACCGCGGTTCCTGGTGTGTCCGCTGTGCCGTGCGTGTGATCATTGCTTGTACAGCCCTCTCGCAGTGTCCGGAGCAAGTATGGTGGGTCTGACACACCGGTGTCAATGTGTTCTTTTTTCCATTTCCAGGAGTGTATAAAACTTAATGTTGCACTTCTGTTGTTGATGACAATGAAAGAGAGAAAAAGGAGGAGTTGTGGCACATAGCCCTCTTCAATTGCACCAAGTAGCCAAGCAGATCAGCAAGATGAATGTTCCCATCCTACAGACAAATGACCATCAACATTGTCAAATGCCCTCATTATGTGGGAAACTGCAGAAATATTTGGAATTCAACCCAGATCAGTGACACACAGTCAGGTTATGGGGAACTGTACGCAACCACTGCTCCATTCTTCTCTGGTCACATACTAGCAATGAAAGTTTCTACCGACATAAGGATCTAAGCCAGGTAACTTCCTGTCGAATGCCACCGACCTTGGCCACGGAAACACACTTCCCAACATGAACTCAAACAATATATCTTGTGTAAAACTAATGACAGGTGGGGATTCAGAATTGAATGGGGTTGGAGTGATCATGATTTAGGGTAATTTTCTGTATATGTTTTAAAATCAGCATTTCTCTTGGAAAGAGAGGGAGAGGTGGAAACAGGAGCTACATTTTGTTAAAGGTTTACAATTTTTATACCTTCCTCCTTCATATCTTTCCCTGACTGATGGAAATTAGTGATATGATGGAACTGTTCACAAACTACTGTGATTCTTTTCACATTAACATTCAAGACAGTCAAGAAGCTTCCATGGCAGATATTCACCACCATCTGAAAAATATCTATGAATATCTATGAATATTAGCATGTGTCTGTAAGTATTGTAAGACAATGGATAAAACATGTCAAGTATGGAAATACTAAAACTGGGAACTGCTACTACACCTAACATGAGTCAGCTTCACACAATTACCATTGTTGGTAAACTGGCATGTATGAATAAAATGTTTATCACAGACAGATATATTACTGTTAAGTAAATCACATAATGGAAAACCGTGTTAAAGAGATATAATTATGAGGTGAGATATATGAAGCTGATTGTCACAGGGTGCCGCTGCAGGAAGGAAAGAAGACTGGGTTTAATGTCCCATCGACATCGAAGTCATTAGATACAGACCACAAGCTCGGATTGTGTCAAGGATGGGAATGGAAACTTTTCATGCATTTTGGCATGTGCCTGGAGTGATTTAGGGGAAATCATGGAAAATCTAAATCTGGATGGTTGGAAAAGGGTTTGAATCATCATCCTCCCAAATGTGAGTCCAGCGTGCTAACCAGTGCGCCACCTCACTTGGTTGAAACCACTGCTGTTGGCCAGAAACAATTGGCAAGTACAGTCAGTATCCTTCTTCACATCCCACACCAACTGTAGATGGCTTTGCTTGAAAATCACGCAGTTGCTCTCAAAAGTGGTGTTTGCAAGGCAACAGTATAACAATAACAAAGCAGAACTTGTGGCTGATTATATCTTCTGTGTGGCTCTAATGCAGTTCAACACAAAAAGTGTTTTTACATCATAAAAAAGTATTTTTACACCACAAAAGCTGAGGTTTCACAATATGATTATTGTTTTAGGGCATTAAATGGTTTGCTCTTCCAGAGAGGGGGCAAGGAAGAACTATGGGTCAAATGAAGTGGATTAAATAGAAATTCTGTCAAAAACTAAGAGAGAGATTTTAAAATAAAACATTTGTTAATCAGTAGTACTAGAATATAGAAAGTCAAAATTTTATTTAAAAATTCATTTGAAAGAACAAAAGTGACCAAATAAAAAACAAACCAACAATTTATTTACAAATTAACCGAAAAAAGTTACAACCTCTTAGCCTAAATAGGCCACTAATTACGTGACAATCATTGTATGATGATATGCAGCATTCAATACTGACACTAGTAATTCCTATTTTCCTCACTTTTTAATGAATGTTTGGTCAGATTGCAGCTTTTACACTAGTGTCTTGTAGCAGCTGGGAACAGTCATTTCCCTAAACTGCCAGTAGTTCACTTCAGTTATGAAAAGAAGTAGTCAACAGAAAAAAAGATGAGACCAGAATAAAAAGTGTAGTGAAGCTGATTAGCAAGTACTAAGTTCAGCCTGATGAGCCAGAGTGTCGCATTATAACAACACAAAGTGCTGTGTTTTGTTTTCAATGAGTCGCTTTAAGCAAGTAATATCTTCATACAATCATGCTTCTTTATGGGTCTAATATTTTCTGACTGCATGCTAGTGATTGTATTAAATGTGGTATTGGACTGATGATTATGGTTAAGGCAAATGTTTATTACATCTTAATTGTCACAAAACAGGGCCTACATTGGAAATGCTACCTTTGAAAGCCTGTTTCAGATTTTTCTGTGAATGCTTGCTAGCAGCAAACACCACATAACAAATCAGTAGTACTATAAACATGCCCACTGAAACATGATATGGCCATGCCAATCAGTGGGACATAAGCATTCAAGTTACTACAATAGATGCTCTAATATGTCCCTGTCTTATCTCTTCTACATTATGTCTCATCTGTTGCTTTCTGTATTTCCACAACTGTAAATGATCTTTGTCTCTCATACTGTTCAAATTTCCTATCAATCTAAGACCATATGATTGAATTATCATTAACAGAGTTTTTAATGTATCTCACAATACCATGTTTGACAATTTTCAGTGCTTTATTGGAAACATTCTGACCTACATTACGAGTTTTATCTAGCATTCTGATAAGTTAATAGCCAATTTAGAAAACCTCTTACTTCATTGATCTCATACGAAGTTCAACACATCTTTACACCAAACTAGATTATCGTGGGGAAAAAAATTGTAAGAATAATATTCATGAAGACAGAAATGTATTAACTTTTCCCACAAATTTTGTCTAGGTAAGTAATGCAACACAAGACAATCATCATACTGAATGAAGTGGAGTTCTGGAACAATTATTCAACTTGCTCCTACATGTGGTCTGGCCTGTCGTTTCTGCCTCTCATTTTCATTTACCAAATGTGTGACATGAATTCTTTTAACAGTCTGACAGGCCTCTCATCTACATATAAATAAAGCCAAATTATGACAGTTGTTTACATACGGAGTTCTACACAGCAAAACAGTTCACTCTGGTGAGTTGAAAGCATTTCATTAAAAGCAATAAGAATGGTAAAGTATATTTTCTGGAATATCTAAACTACATGCTGCATTAAACCAACATGCAGATAAAAGAACTGCTGCTATTCTCAGTTTAACAACAGAGTTAAACTGGGACATAGTAAGTGTGGTTAACAGACATCAAACATGAGAGTACAGTAGATTTTCTGTTCACTTTAGCTTTCTACATTTCAACTGCTTATAACATCTATTTATTTCCAACCAGCAGTTATTTTGTTTTACAAGGGGACTGCACCTACTCTTCATCACTGATTTCATCCAGGTAGTCCAGGAATGGAAGTAGGAGCTCAAGACAGCACAGTGCCTACAACAAATAGCTCTTTTGGCACAGGTCAACTGAGGAATGAACAGTTTATGTTAGTGTAGTTTTTTACCAAAAACAGTAAACTATAATCCAGCATAATTTTCAATAGGTGCTTCAACGCTTCACTGTGGATGCTATCATCATATGGCTTCTGTTCTTCTTCTACCTATGTTCCAGCCACATAAATATTTTCACTTTTATATTTTCAGCTAAGTCCATATTTTTCATAACATTCTCGAAAAATTCACATTATTCGATTGAGACCTAGCGAGCAACTGAGCTTCATAGCCATAGCTGGTGTTGTCCCCAACAGCTAATGGGCTGATTTTCCCTGCATTGGGAATTTATTGTTCACATGCAGCTGCCGAGGACTGCTCGAAGGTCAAAATGAAACAACTGAAAACAACATCCTGTATGCTTTAACTATAATCCATTCATGGAAAGTTATTTTCAATCCCAAATTTTTCTCTGTCTTTCTTTTTCATGCCTTTTATAAAAATATTAATAAACACAACATACTGAGTATTATTTTGGTTTATTTACAGTGAAAGTAATGTAAAAGTTGAAAATAAGAAAAATAAAAAAGTTTCTGCATAAAGACTCAACACCATGACCCTCTGATTACAAAGTGGAAACTGCACTAATATAAATGGCTCATACCTCACCTGACCTGCGCCAAAAACATTAATTTTACCTAAATCCTTGGCCACCTGTAGCTCACACTTCTGTTAATTTAATTTCTGGCCAAGCCCTGCATATCCTATAAATCTGGATAAAATCAATGATGACCAGTATGTGCAATTCCCTTGTTAGAATACTTGATTCAGATGCCATAAAAATATGTAGCATTCTAACTTGTGCCTCATTAGGAGACTGCCTTTAACAAACTCTTGTCTGCCCCTATTTGACTTGGATATCTCTTAATTTCATTCTTTAATTGTCTGCAAAAGATGAAATAAATCCCTGTAGCACTACGCCTCTGGGGCTGTCAGGCTCCTGTCTCAATTATTTTAATCGTGTACTGCCTCGAAAGCTTATTATTGCTGCCTGATACCACTACACTTTTAACCATCTGCTGGAATTACCTTTCACTTCCCTGTTATCTCTAAATATACGAGTGGTGCTGGATGCTTATTTCTTGTGTTTCATAGCTTGCACCATTTTCTGTTTATTTAACTCATTTCTCAACATGGATATTGCATAGATTTATGCAACATTTAGTTTCAATGTTTTGTGTTAAGTCACAACTACAGAATTTAAGATGAATTTTATTTGGTGAGATTGTTTCAATAAATCTGTATTATGTAACACCTCTCCAAAAACTGTGAAACAGCTCATTGACAATGTAATTATAGTGTGCATTACTGCGGGAGGTAACCCAGTTTCAAGTAGTTCTGCACAATTACCTCTACTAACCCCTGCCAATAAATAAGATTTTGTCTTCCTCAAGATTGCTGGATGGCTGTATCTGCTCTCCTCCAGAGTTCTTCAGTGGTAGTACACTTTTATCCGTTGTTGAGCACAGCAACACTTTGTTGCTGACAACATACTCTCTCTTTGCTGCTACACATTCCATCCCCTCCACACTCTCTAATAGCACTCTCTCTCTCTCTCTCTCTCTCTCTCTCTCTCTCTCTCTCTCTCTGTGTGTGTGTGTGTGTGTGTGTGTGTGTGTGTGTGTGGTGTGTGTGTGTGTGGAGGGGAGCGGGGAAAGGGGGGGGGGGGGGGCACTCATACGGAGATACATTTTCAGGTATGATGAACACTACAGTTGTCATCTGAGACAACTTTGCACACCAAAAACACGTTAAAAAATGTAAATACTGTAGAACATTCAAATCGGTGTTTTCATTGATAAATATGAAATTGTTCCACCAAGCAGCAATGGCAGAATACATTAACTGTATTTAGTGTCCTCGTATCAAGTGCCAGTTTTTGAAATGGGTTCCTCAAGATATTTATGCACCACAGACACTTCACTTTCTCTCTACCTGGATGCCATTCCCAAGGCCATTGCATCACCTTAGTCTGAACTGTGTAAGTGAGCTGTTCTTGGAATATGTCTGCATTTCTAATTTATGGATTTGTAGTTATAAGACATGTAATTCTACAAATGAAATCAGAATGACAGTGTTCAGAAATAAAATATTCAGCAAACATCAAGTCACTACTGTGAAGAAATAGAAGTTCAGCACTCCATATGCACGTAAAAATTCTGTATTAAACTATTTACTACATTCCATAATTCACAAACATGAAGGTTGGTTTAGTCAATATTGAGGTCACACTTGCTGCTTCTACACTTTAATTCCACCTTCTCACATTACCTACAGAAATGTGCAGCCTCAGACTAATTTAGACTATCATGCACATAAAGGACTATAATAAATAATTCTGTATGTCAGAAATAGCTTCTTGCTTTTGAGAATAAACAAAAACACCTTCGTTCCTTGAGGATATCTTATGGTATTTGAAAAAGTAAATGCAAGTTTGCAACTTGATACAGGGAGCCTTCTGTTGTCTTGAACACAAAAAAGGACACACAATTTTGCCACCAAAATATTTGATCACCTACCCTATGATATAATATGTCTGATAGGCAGCAAAGTTAAATTTGAAATAAAACTTAAAAAGTTTCTCCTTGACTGCTCATATCTGTATAAAAAAAAGAACACCCTGTACATGATCAGCATGTCGCCACATTTCCATATGAATGTGTAACGTGAATGTAAAAAAGACATCTCTCAACATTAGAAATAATCATACAAATTATCTATGGAAATCCATTCCCACTCCCCTTCCACCTGAAACCTTTCTTGTCACCATAGATGCAACACCCCTTTACACAAACATCCCACATACCCATGGTCTCTCTGCCCTTGAATACTACCTCTCCCAACGCCCACCCGAAGATCTTCCTTATCGCACTTGTCAACTTCATCCTCACCCATAATTACTTCACTTTTGAAGGCCAGACCTACAAAAAATTAAGGGGAACGGCCACGGGAAGCAGGATGGCTCCGTCCTATGCCAACCTCTTCATGGGCAGTGTGGAAGAGGCTTTCCTGAAGACCCAACAGCTGCTTCCCCTGTCCTGGTATAGGTTTATAGATGACATCTTTGTGGTCTGGACTCATGGTGAAGAAACACTCCTTAATTTCCTCCATAACCTCAACTCCTTTTTGAATCTGAATTTCACCTGGTCCTTCTCCAAAACCCAAGCCACCTTCCTGGATGTTGACCTTCATCTTGTTGAAGCTCACATCCACACTTCTGTCCACATCAAACCCACAAACAAACAACAGTACCTTCACTTTGATAGCTGCCATCCATTCCAAATCAAATGCTCCCTTCCCTACAGCCTAGGTATTCGTGGAAAACGTACCTGCTCCAGTGACAAATCCCTCAACAATTATATCAATAACCTGACCAGTGCTTTCCTCTCCCGCAACTATCCTGCAGACCTTGTCCACAAACGGATCTCCCGAGCAATACATTTCTCCCCGTCCAACAACAATGTTCCTACCTCCAGACCACACAGAAGCATCCCCCTTGTCACCCAATATTACCCTGGCCTCGAATACATCAACAAATTACTCCGCCAGGGATATGACTTTCTGAAGGCAAGCCCTGAAATGAGATCATCCCCTAAAAATATTCTCCCCACATCACCCAGAGTTGCCTTTCATCAGCCCCCTAACCTCCGTAACATCCCTGTAGGGTTTCTACAATATTCCCAGACCACCTTCTCTACCTAGCGATTCCTATCCCTGTAACCGACCCCACTGCAAAGCCTGCCCCATGCATCCCCCCACAACCACCTACTCCAGCCCTGCTACTAGTATAACACACAATTCAAGGCAGGGCCACATGTGAAACAACACGTCATTTATCAGCTGACATGCCTGCACTGCACAGCCTTTTACTTTGGTATGACGACAACTAAACTGGTTGAGCGTATGAACGGGCATAGACGAACCGTCCGCCTAGGAGATGTCCAATACCCAGTAGCAGAGCATGCCCTCCAGCATAATTCTAGGGACCTAGTAACCAGCTATACCGTACGTGCCATTTGGCTTCACCCACCCAACACCAGTCCCTCGGAACTGCAGAGATGGGAACTTGCACTCCAACACATCCTTTCATCTCACCATCCCCCTGGACTGAACCTATGTTAACCAACCTCGCTTCCATTTACTCGTCAGTCTTCTCCTCTTTCCCTTTCCTCTTCAGCCATTCACGCATCTTTTCATCCTACACAGTTGTGTTTATCTTTATACTATATACCTCTTTACTTCTGTATGCATCCTCTTGGGTTTGAAGCTGGCACATTACTTACAGTACAATATCTTTGGCTCCCCTCTGACACCCATGCCTCCCATCTTTACTACCCTCCCTGTTTACCTTTCCCCTGTTGCTTCATAACCTGGGTTGTGAGTAACTGAATCCACTTTCCCTTCTTCCCCTTTTTTCCCCTCTCTCCTCCCTGACGAAGGAACAAAGTTCCGAAAGCTACGATACGTAAATGTTCTGTTCTGTTTTGTGTATCTATCGGCTATACTGGGCTGAGATAAGTACTGGCCAGCCCCTCTATCTCTTTGTTAGTATTAATTTACAGATCAGTAGCACAAGCAGTTCTGAAAGACCAAGTATTAACCATTACTGAAACCTCCACACTAGCACATGGTGTAGCGTCCGCAGACAGCAATGCAGGCACTGACCTTGGCATCCAGTTAATCATACAGATAGTAAATACTTTTCTAGGATACATAAATGCCACATCTGTTTGACCTGTTCACCTAGTTCTGTAAGAGTTGTTAGTTAACGAGTCGCACGAGTCACTTCTCGTCCCATCTTATCCAACACATGCTCAATTGGAGACAAGTCCAGAGATCATGCTGCCCAGGTAAGCTGCTGCACATCGTGCAGAGCACATTTAGTTTCAATGGCAGTGTGTGTGTGTGTGGGTGAAACTTATCATTTTGGAACAACACATCTAACTCCTGTGGCAAAAACAGCAAAACAATGGGTCTAATAACATTCTGCAGGTACCTAACACTGGTTAGCATCCCCTCCAGAAACATCAACAGTAAACAGGAGTTGCAGCTTATAGCAAATCAGACCGTAGGGCCTAGGGCGGAACTAGTGTGTCCAGTCAAGCTGTGCATATCAATGCTGTGGCATCAGTGGAAGACAGGCTAGAGGTGTACATGCTCTTAGTCCCACTGCTGATAACTGGTTTGCAACAGTTCAAGGTGACATGTCTGAGTTCACAAGCTCTCTTATCTGTGCTATGGTAGCTGTACGAACTGCTACTGCTGCCCTCACAATACAAGGATCCTGGTGAGCGTCTGTGCTGTGCGGACACCCAGAACCTGCTCTACAGTTGTAAAGATGTTCACATGACCACTGATACCAGCATCATTGCACGCATCTACATGGCATGATTGCTTACTTGCTTCACATGCTTGCACCACACTGAGCCTTCTGGTTGTGAGAATTCCCTCCAGATGGCACTCTGGTAGCTATGCCACTATGCTACCTATTGGTGGATGACATTGAAACCGTTATCAGTATACCTATTATCCCCCAGATGGCATATACCAACACTCGATCACAATCAACATCATCTTTCTAGGTGTACTAATTTTTTTCTGGTAGTGTATTAGGATGGTTTCACAAGGATATGGTAGGTGCTCAGAAGTGGCTTTGCTGAAAGTCTCATCCTGGTATTTGCCCAAAATGATTTAGGCAAATCACAGAAAAACTAAGAATGGCTGGATAGAGGAAACTCTATCCTTCTGATTATTAGGTCCAGAGTCTTATCAACTGCACTGCCTCATTTGGTTGCTCCTTATTGTATAATGTTCTTTTGTTCATATATCATATGCAGAAGAATTATAATACAAAAAAACTGTTTTGCTCTGGTTCCTCACATCTCGCTAAACTATCACTGCAGCTAGTGATTCCGAACACGCTGCTAAAAAAATGACACCAGTAATTATCTAATACCTTATATTTAGGAAGTAGGTCTTAAGAACAGCTGTACAGTGGTGCTATCTTTTATTGTCTTGATGTAGTGAAGTATTTATTATGTACTTTAAGAAGATTGTGTGTTGGTACCCAGTATGAGAACAGTTTTCGTCAGGTGTGTATGGAATTAACACAGAAAAGGCAAAGGTACAGCATTTGCCTTCATCAATTTGGGAAAAACAACAAAAATCTATACAGGATGGAGAGATGGATGTTTAAATGCTACTCCCCCCAAAATGTGAGTCCAATGCCTTACCCAATAACATGTGACTCAAAGAGAACAAAAAAAATCTAATATACTGGATTTTAAGAAGTTTTATTGAGTTTTATTATGTGTTGTTGGAAAGATTTTCCAGTATAAAATGATCTGGAACGTAGTAATTAACTAATCACATTTCTTTATAACACAGAATGAAACAATGAAACTCTTAAAACTAGGTGAACAGAAACACTTACGCAAGTTGTCAGTACACTAGCTGCTGCCTTATCAAAATGGAAACTTCGAACACTTCTCATACTGTCAGCATATAAGGTGAGAACATAAAGTTCTCCTCCTTTCAGAGAGATAACCAACCGGTCATGAGAGATAAAAGAAGCTTGCGCTCCTTCTAAAGTTATCTTCACACCCTCTTGTACCTCTGAAAAATAAGAAGAGTTCCAGTTGTCAAAATGTTTTAGAAATCAATAACTGAAACTGACTACATGCAAAATTCAAAAGAAAATCAATCATAAATATTTCTAAGCATAAGAACTATTGGTTCAAAGGACACCACTCATCGAAAAGCAGAAGCACTGAGAGATCGATAGGCACACACAAATGAAAGAAAACTTTCTATCTTTCAGAGTAAACCTTTTCTGAGCTAGAGTAAAATATGCAAATACACACACACACACACACACACACACACACACACACACACACAAGTGCGCGTGCATGCCTCAGTCCCTCAATGGTGCTGGCTTGATGAACAGTATCAGCGCTGCACTTCAGCAGGTAGACTAGGTTGTTATGGGGATTGTGTTGGGTAGGGTGGGTAGAGGGAGAGAAAGGCAGGAGGCAGGGAGAGAGATTGGTGATGGGTGACTAGTGGCTTGGAGGGAAGCAACTGGTTTGCCGGCTAGGTATATGGGGAGGTAGGGGTGGCAGGTACACTGGCCAGGCACATAATGCATGGAGCTGGCGGGGAGTGGCACAAGCTTCTGGTGATGTGGGGATGTGAAATGGGATGGGGAGACAGGAAAGAGAAAGAAGAAACTATCGGGTCTTGGGCGTGTAGACAGTGAGTTATTGGATGTGGAGGCCAGGATCATTATAGGAGCAGAGGATGTGCTGTACAGATAACTCCCATCTGACAGTTCAGAGAAGCTAGTGGTGGAGGGAAGGGTCCAGATGGCTTGGATTGAGAAGCAGCCATTGAAATTGAGTACGATGAGCTCAGTTGTGTGAAAGCCACCGGGTGGTTAACTTTGTTCTGGGCAACCATTTGGCAGTGAGACAACTGGTTGATAGTCACGCAAACATAAGAACCCATATAGTGTCTGTGGGAGATTTAATGTATGACATGGCTGCTTTTACAGGTGATCCAGCATCTGATGGGTAGGATAAGCCTGTGACAGGACTGGAGTAGCAAGTGCTGGATCTGTGGATTGCAGACATCTTGTATCTTGTTCTACCACAGAGATACGAACCCACTGACAAGGGATTTGGAGTAGGAAGAGCATGGGGATGAACTATGGTACTGTATAGGTTGTGTGGCCAATGAAAACTACTTTAGGAGGGGCAGGAAGGATCTTGGATAAGATTTCCCTTATTTTAAGGCGTCACAGAAAATAATCAAAGCCGTGACGAAGGATATAGATCAGTTGTAATCCAGGGTGATATTGGATGATGAGGGGGACACTCATTTGTAGCTTATTCCAGAGTGCGGTGGGAGAAACCAGAGTGTGTGTGAGTGTGTGATGATAAGGCAGGGTTTTTGCCTGACTGTAAAAGCCTTTGTGAGACCTTCAACATACGTCCACGTGTGGCTATGCTGTATGGATGGGATGGCAGCCATCAAAATGCAGGTACTGTTGGTAGTTTTTGGGTTTAATGTGGAGGGAGGTGTGGGTGGAGTCATCAGAGAAGTGGAGTCAACGTCCAGAAAAGTTGCACAGGTGGGCACACGAGAACCAGGCAAATCAGATGGAAGATACTTGACCAACATTTCCAAACCAATTGCCTGAAGCATAGCCTCTCACATCCGAGACGTGAACCACTTGCATCACGGACTCTCCACCATCACCAACTCCTTACCTCCTGAATTCATATTCATCACTATTTATGCCACCTCCTTGTACACCAACATTCCTCATGTCCACTGCCTTGCCATTATCAAATACTACCTCTCCCAGTCTCTTTCAGACTCCATGCCCACCACCTCGTTTCTTATACACCTTATCAACTATATCCTGACTCACGGCTTCTTTTCTTTTGAAGAGAAGGTATACAAACAAATCCACAGCCATCTAGAGGAAAACTTCCTAGCCTCCAAAACTCCCAGCCCCTAGGCTGACTCAGGGTCAGTGATGGTATCTCCATGACTCAGGGCCAAGGCATCTTATCCTCATTCCTTCACAACCTCAACACTTTCTCTTCCATCTTCTTTACTTGGAACTGCTCTCCCAAATGTGCCACCTTCCTATATGTTGACCTCCACCTCTCTTATGGCTCCTTCCACACGTCTGTTCACATTAAACCCAAAAATCACTTGCATTTCAACAGCTGCCATCCCTCCCACACAACACAGCCACACGTGGACAGCTTATCTGCAGTGCTGAGAACTCCATTGCCACATATGCTAAAAGTCTCATAAAGGCCTTTGCAGATAGGCACTACCTCCAAAACCTAATCCACTAAAAGATTTCCTATGTCACATCCTCACACTCTCCCAATCCTCCCAACACCCACAGGAATCAGCTACAAAGGAGTGTCTCATCGTTACCTAGTATCACCTTAATCATTTCCTTCATCAGGGCTTTGACTGTCTCTCATCATGTATTGAAATGAGACATAGCCTACCCAAGATCCTCCAAACCCTAAGAAAGCAGTCTTCGGTTGTCCACTCAATCTACACAATATCCTATTTCATCCGGATGCCACTCCCACTCCCAACCCCTCACCACAGGTATCATATCCCTTTGGCAGATGAAGTTGCAAGACCTGCCACCCATCCACCACTTCCTACTCTAATCATGTCACATGATTATCCTATCCCATCAGAGGTCAGGCCACCTGTGAAAGCAGCCAAGTCACATACTAACTCTGCTGAAACATGGCACAGCTTTTTGTCAGTACGACAATAAGGTAAATAGTCACTGCCAAATGGTTGTCAAACTGACTAGCCAGTGGCATAAGATGCAGCTGAGCACAACATGCTGCATTTAATAAATGGCTGCTTCACAATCTGGGCCACCTGGATCCTTCCATCCACCACCAGCTGCTCTGAACCGTGCAGATGGGATTTATCCTTACAACACATCCTCATCTCCCTAATTGTCCTAGTCTTTATCTCCAGGAACACACAGTCGCCACACCCCTCATCCAACAGTTTCCTCTTCCTCTGTCCTCTCCCCCCTCCCAATTCACATCACCATGTCACCTTCAGAATGTCCCCAACCCCACCAGCTCCATGCATTACGAGCCTAGCCCGTGTACTTGACACCCCCCCCCCCCCCCCACATCACTTCACACTCAGCAAATCAGTTGCCTCCTTCCGATCCTAATCCCTCTCCTTGCCTCTCTCTCCCTGTACTCAACCCGCTGCCCCATCTGACAGAACCCTACCACATCCTAGTCCACCTGCCAAAATGCAGCACTTGCATTGTTCGTTCAGCTGGCACAATGTAGGGACACAGGTATGTGCACGCATGTGTGCATGCATACATCATAGGTATAAATATTTCAATAGTATCCTACCATTGTTTTCATCATAAATGAAATATAGATCTGCTCTACCTTTAAAAAATTGTCCAGTTAGGTATGTAAATTACTGAAAAAACAAAAACAAATGTGATGCAGTCAGGTGCCTGAATGGGAAATTGAAATCAGCTCCTGTTAGCTTCAAGGTAACAATGGACAGAATACAGAACACTAAAGCCTAGAAGGCATAAGGAAGGGGTAATCAGCATGTATAAAAGGAATAACAATTGTCTTAATGCCTTAGTATACTAGGGATTACATGATGACACTGAACTGTGTTGTAACAATATTGTGCCAAGAGAACACAGTTACCTGACAGAATTTCCATGAGAACATTATATACCAATTGCATTGGTACTGTTTTCCGTCCCAAATTTCTGATGTACTGGCAAGCTTTGAAATGGCACGAGCAACTGAGATCAGGTTCTTGTTTTTTTCCTTGCAGTTTTTTCATAAAGTCACTATAACAAACGGTTGACATCACTTCTGTGTAGAAAACTGTATGACATGATGATTCCTTGATGACTATAAGCATAAATCATTATCTATTAGACCTCTGATTTTGACTGAATTATCATCTCCTCCTCCCCCTTTCTGTGGTCATGGTGGCCCTTTGGGTAGGGCACTAGACTCTTGGCCTGGTGGTTCTCGTTTCAATCCCAGATAGGTGTTGGGACTTTTCCTCGGTGCAGCCCCTCCAGGGCAGACCCTGGTCCGCTCAGCTTGCTATTAAATGAGCACCGGGGATCTTTCCTGAGGATAAAAGGCAACTGGGGCAATGGGCCTGTCTCTCTCCCCCCCCAGCACTGCAGTAAATTATGGCTGTATTATATCTGCACAGGTCACTGGCTAGTGACACAGACTTTACCTTTACTTACCCCAACACTATGTAGGAAGGTCTGACCTGTCCACTCATTGCTCACTGAACTATGATTTCCACTCTGGTTCAAGTATGCTTCACCTTTCAGACTGAATCTTTGTTAAACAAGACTGTGATGTTTTGCCAATCCCTTTCCCACTTGGTAGCCAAACAAATAATAAACAAATCTACAGGAATTTCACTCTTGTTTACATCTTTCTTCAACAGAATTTATTATAAGCTTCACACTACATTCATTTGTTGATGTTTTCAACATTTTTGCTCTTCAACTATCAATTATGCTCATATGACCATGCAAAAATGATTACATCAATGAGAAACTGTACTATGGTCAACCATAACATATTAAAAACTTCATGTGCAGCATTGTAAGTTTTCTCAGGTTTTAACAGGAGTTAAGATAGGAGAAAATAGGAGAAAAAAAGAAAGTCAGAAAAAATTTCTGTGCATTACACTGATTCATAATACTGACTAAGGACAATATGTCTTCAAAGATGTCTTCCTGCTTAATACGAGCAAACAAAACAGATTACAATTATTACTGACATGGTCTTCTAATTTCATCTAGCTATAAAAATCAAATGATTACTTATCTCAATCTACAATATGAAAGAAGGATGGAAGATTAGGGCTTAATGTACCCTCGACATCGAGATAATTAGAAGCAGAAACTCTGATTTATTCAAGGATAGTGGAAGGAAAGCAGCCATGCCCTTTCAAAGGAACCATTTGTCTGGAGTGATTTAGGAAATCATGGAAAACCTAAATCAGAATGGCTGGATGTGGGTTTGAACTGTCATCCTCCCAAATGCGAGTGCTAATCACTGCGCCACCTTGCTCGGTTCACAACCCTCAAGGGAGCAAGATCTACAAGAAAGCAGTATAGTCAAATTTATGTTCATTATAAAATGAAATAGCTGTATGGCACTATTGACTGAGAGACCCTGTTTGGGGATATTTAGCCACACAGAGCAACTCTTTCTATTTGACACCAGTTCAGCAACTTGCACATCAATGAAGATGAGATGAAATGATTAGGGCAACACAAACAACCAGTTCCCAAGAGAAGAAAGTCGTTGACCTGGCTAGGAATTACACCAAGGGCTTCGCAACGTACAGGCTGTGACGCTAGCCACTACACGTCATGCAGCAGACTTTTGTATTATGATTAAATTTTAATGCCCTTGCATACAGTACCTAAAAGATATTACTGTAAACACTACCATGGGGCTCGATACTTTTCTTCCATAAATCGAGACTGGATTAAGTATACTGAATCCGCTGATCAACATTCAGTAAGCACAAACCTGAAATATTTCTACACTTACTTACAGAATATAAAAACAATAATATGCCAATGTCCCACTTCATTCGAACTTCTTGTGTGTAGCTGATAGTGAGATCTTCATAAAAAGAAAATTGAACTAAAAGCACATTATAAATTAATGTAATGAGTTAAAAAGCTATTGGCTGAAGAAACAGTAACTACTACACAGAATTCTCAGTAAGAAGCAAATGTCTTTCAAGAATGAAGCGTTGTAGTGAATGTATTATTAATTTCATGCAAAAATTTTGTTTTACTCACTCAAAGGAAAATTTGTGCTGACGTCCGTAATACTGTTCAAGGATACTCCATATGGAGGTACACTTTGATTGAGATATATAAGAGCATTGATAGACATAATGAGTGTACCTCCCAGAGGTTTCCGTACAGGAATGGCCTGGACACAGTCAAATGGTAAGTTCGATACTGACCAAATTATTGGGTGAACTTTCT
Source organism: Schistocerca cancellata (assembly GCF_023864275.1). NCBI lineage: Eukaryota > Metazoa > Arthropoda > Insecta > Orthoptera > Acrididae > Schistocerca > Schistocerca cancellata. Next base: position 658,473,591 of record NC_064627.1, read on the forward strand.
GTTGAATATTTAAAGATATTGCCACCATAGATACTGTGTCCTGCCTCACAGCAATTCGACTGCAAATACAAAATGTGTAGTTCTATTAATGATATCTTAACTTTTTATATATTTGATGTAGTTAGCTAACTAAAATTAGAAAAATAAAACTAAGCAGCTCATTACTTTTGTTCCTAATATAAGAATAAAATACAACAACAGTGTAATGTCAGAGTAATTAATGTGCAAAGCAATTTCAGCAGAATAATCTTTTCCTTTGGGAGGCTATTTTCTATAATCTGAGAATAGTCAGTATTGGACCTGAAACACCTATACATTTAGAAGATTTACACAACAAGACTGAGGACTGACCAATAAATAAAAAAATGGCTTCTGGCAAACAACACTCCATTATTCTAAGCAATATCTGTCGCATTGTTTTTTTCGTTAACTGCACACATATAAATATAGGCATCAGATAACCATAAAAAAGTGGACTTAAAATTAACATTATAAATTACACAACAACAACAACAACAGGTCCACATAAAATACCAATACTTATAAAAAGCAGCTCATTCGTTACCAAGTGGTATGCTAACTATAGCAACATAGTAAATTAATTACAAATTAGAACATATATGTCACTTGTGTATGATTTACCATTCATCTGCTCATATTTTTCAAGAGACCTGGTAAATATGTTTTCAGATAACTTATTATAAGTTCTACTAACTCAAGAACAGCGCACCCGCCTTAATAACAGTCAATATGACTCAGCTCATCCATAAACAGATCTCCAGTGCTATCTACTCCACTCAAACCTGTTAACCAGCTGCAGATCACATTATATCAACTAGACCTTGACAAACTCAACCAAATCCTTCACCAGGGATTAGATTATCCTAGTGAAGCCCTGAGATGAGAGTGGTATCCTACCCACATCACCCAAAGTATTGTTCCATCACCCACCCAATCTACAGAATATACTTGTCCATCGCTGTTCTAATCCATTCCCTTGTGGACAGTCTAGATGCAAGATTGCCCCATATGCACACCTACCCACCACCTCCTACCGCAGTCCAGTCACAGGCATTTGCTATCCAGTAAAAGGTAGGGCCACATGTGGAAACAGCCAACTGCTGAACATACACTATCTCTTGATTTCAGTTCCCTGTTACAAAAATTTTGTGAACTATTTAGCAGAACACACTCAAATAAAATGAATCGTTATGCAGTGTCTCTCAAATGGTGTTGCTGACTTTCAAAAATCAAAAATAAAATAAGTAGACAGAAGGAAAGAAGACATAAATGCAAGATATCACAATAAAAACTAATTATGTTTAAAAATACTGTACAAGAATTTTGTGGTACTCTGATTGTACTTGACTCAAAGAATGAAGCACACACAATTTGTGCAAATGCTGATGCACTGCTCACGAAATGTGCATGTCTGGTTTTGTGTCCTGGTCCAGCCCACCATTTTAACTTGTCACTAATGATCATTGAACCATATAACACTTAAAAAATAATATGTGTCAACTCAGAAATTTTTTTTACTTTTTTTGTCAATACATTTAAGTAATGCCCTGTTCTCTAGTTTTCAGATTTCCCTGCAAATTTTCCCAGCTACTTGATGAGGCTTGATAAGAGTTCATTTAATCTTAACACACAAATAGTATGCAGGAAAGAGAGACCTGATTTATGTCTATATGGTAACTGTTTCTCACTTTACAATCGGGATACTAATCAATTAGTTAATAACTCTGCACACCAATGATTCAGCTAGCTCTCCTTTGAACCAGGTGCTTAACACACTCATACCTATGACAGGGAAGTAATTTCTACCATGAATGATTGCCATAACTAGGAAGAATTAAGGTTTCAGAGCATGCATTAATGAGCAGAACACAAGATCTCAAAACAAAAGTATGAAACTTACAGACTGGAAAATAGAAGGCGGACTGACAAAACTGCCACCAGGCACAGTGTCAGAAGGCTGTGGGGCGGAAGGTGGGGGTATGGGAGGGGTGTGGGCGAGTGGAAAAGGAGAGGAACAGAGAGGGCACACCAAGGGTGGGTACCTTGGCAGATGGCAGCACACAAAGAAGCTGCCTCCCTAGGAGGTGATACCACAGAGAGGAGGGGGGGGGGGGGGGGGGGGAGCAGAAACTGTTGGGTGAAGGGTATGCAGACAGCAGGTTACCTTAGATTGAGGCCAGTATTATTTCGGGACCAGAGAATGTATTGTAGGGATAACTCTCATCAACGCAGTTCAGAAACGCTAGTGGTGGAGAGGAGAAACCAGATGGGCCAAGCTGTGAAGCAGTCATTGAAATTAAGCATGTTATGTTCAGCTGTATGTTGTGCCACAGGGTGATCTACTTTGCTCTTGGCCACAGTTTAATGGTGGCCATTCATCCTGGTGGACTGCTAGTAGGTAGTCATAACAATATAAAAAACCTATGCTATGATTGCAGCAGAGTTGGTAAATGATGTGGTTGCTTTCACGAGTGGCCCAGTCTCTGAAGGGGATAGGATAAGTGTATGACAGAACTCAAAATGGTGGGTGGATGGACTGCACAGGTCCATAGGAGGTATGAAAGGAAGATTGAGAAAGACGAACCAAATGGATAGCATAAATCTGGTGGATTAGGAGAGTCCAGAACACTCACACCCACTGAAAAACAGTACATGTGTATTCGCATACTTCCCATCTATTGATGACATAATTAGCCAATGATAGGCCTGAATATGAGGGCGGTTTGAAAACTTCATGGCCGGCCGCGGTGGTCTAGCGGTTCTGGCGCTGCAGTCCGGAACCGCGGGACTGCTACGGTCGCAGGTTCGAATCCTGCCTCGGGCATGGGTGTGTGTGATGTCCTTAGGTTAGTTAGGTTTAAGTAGTTCTAAGTTCTAGGGGACTTATGACCTAAGATGTTGAGTCCCATAGTGCTCAGAGCCATTTGAACCATTTTGAACCAAAACTTCTTGGAATCACCACGAGAGGTCAGCGTTAGCGCAACAAGTTGTTCATGTGATATTCATTGGACCGTTACCTGTAAACACGTGCCACATCAGTACTCTTGGAAGATAGCTGTAGTGGTGACGTGGCTCTGTTGTTCCCCCACAGTGATTTGCAAAGTTGGGAAAAATCGATATTCGAGCAGTGATTAAGTACTTCTTAAAGAAAGGTATGAAACCAAAGGAAATTCATGCAAATTTCCAGAATACACTGGGGACTCCACTCCTTCATATTCAACTGCTACCAAGTGGACAAATGAATTTAAATTTGGTCGGGAGAGCTTAGATGACGATCCGCGCAGTGGTTGGCCAACATGTGTCACTACTCCAGAAATCATTGCAAAAGTGCACAAAATGGTCATGGAGGATCACCGATTGAAAGTGCATGAAATTGCTCACGCTTGCCAGATGTCATCTAAAAGGGTATATCACATTTTAACTGAAGAATTAGAAATGAAAAAATTATCTGCAAGATGGGTGCCGCGACTCCTGATGCCGGATAAAAAACATGTGCCATCGCCATGGCAAAATTACACAAACTAAGGTACGAATTGTGGTCACACCCGACATATTCACCTGATATGGCTCTGTCAGACTTCCATCTCTTCCCAAAACTGAAAATTTTTCTTGGTGGATAAAGATTCACTTCAAATGAAGAATTGATAGCAGGAGTTGACAACTATTTTGCAGACCTGGAGGAAACTCATTTTCGATATGGAATCAAGGCTCTGGAATACCATGGGACCAAGTGCATTAATCTTCAAGGAGACTACACTGAAAAATAAAAAAAAGTTTCAGTGATGTAAGAATTTTTTTCTATTCTGTTCCGAGAACTTTTCAAACCACCCTTGTATACATTTCATTGGGAACATGAAAAGGGGGTGCTTTAAAATGATGACATTCATGTAAGTTACTGTGTTTGCATGAATGTTTTTCCATGTAGGTTCACCATAGAGCCCAGATGTGTTAGCATAAAGCAACATTGTGTTTTAAGGGAAGGTTTAACACACACTGAGAATATGTTTCAAGAAGGCTCTTGCCATGGGAGATTCAGCCATCTATCACATTTGTGCACAGATTTTGATTGGAAATTTCAGGCTTTTAGCTTCCTTCAAGACACTGATAAAGTAAAATTAGGAGGATCTTTCCTGTATACTTGTCTTTGGTATTTAGAAGGAAGAAAGGAAGGAAGGTTAGAGTTTAATGTCCCATTAACACTGAGGTCATTAGAGATGGAGCACACACTTGGAGCATTTCAAGGATGGTGAAGGAAATAATCACCTGTGCCTTTTCAAAGGAACCATCCTGGAATTTTCCTGAAGCAATTTACAGAAATCACAAAAAACCTAAATCAGGGTGGCCGAATGCACATTTGAACCATCGCCCTCTCGCATGTGAGACCAGTGTGACATTATTAGACTGGAAGTTACGATCATGAGGTTATCAATTTGTTACTGAAAATATTAGCTTTCCATTTATTCTTTCACTTTCCTGAAAGTAGAGACTATATCTGCCAGCATTTCTGGTTTGATTTTCCTTAAAGAAACCAAAGTTAGGTTACAAAACAGTAAGCATTTTACTATGTAATCAAGCAAAAGATACACTTTGAATCCACAAAGAATACCTGAAAGATCTGATGCAAAGCAGAAGTTGTTAGTAAATGCTCCACACATCATTCATTGATATCATAGCTAATCTTTTAAGAAAGCTACACAAACAGTCACTGCAGGCATTTCCATTACATGTGACTGCACTGTTCAAGTGACCAGTAAATCTATGAATGAAAGGTTGCAAGCCAATTCAAGTTGTAACTACCATAGTAACAATAAATGTCAAGTATGGTACATCCCTTCCCTACAACAATTACACATACTAAAAAAGTAATTCATATTGCCTGGATGAGAATTATGGTTTCATTTCTTGCCCTTCTACAATATCTTCAATGTATTTAAGAAAATTAAACAAATGGGTTGTGTCTTACATACAGGCTACCAGTTATGCATGGCTGCATTTCGATGTCTGTACAATTATGTGTGTACATACATTGGGAAAAGAGCAGTAGTTGATAAGCTAGTAATGTGTGTGTGTGTGTGTGTGTGTGTGTGTGTGTGTGTGTGTGTGTGTGTGTGTGTGTGTGTGTGTGTGTGAGCGCGCGCGCGCGTGCGTGCGCGCTGTTACATGTTTCTGTGTGCCATGCATCTATCAGTTACAGGCGAGAAAAACAACAATACGGAAGAGATAAGAGTGCTACTTGCTATATAAAGGAGGCATTGAGTCGAACTCAGGCACAATGAAAAAGAATGCTAGAAATGTAAACATTTTGAGCATTATTTTTCATTGTGCCTGTCTGAGACTCAACACTCCTCTATGTGGCAAAGTAGTAACCTATTCTTTTCACATTGTTGTTTTTCCTTTCAGGATTTTCTACTGTTCAGTTACAGGTCAGAAACATTTTGTTTCTTCTTCCACAATGTTAAAGACAGTTTAAGCTAAACAAAAAGCATTATTCACTGTTAAAATATAATAAAATGTTTAAATAACTGTCTTTCTAGTGATCAAATTTTGTTTGTAATACATTTGGGTCAAAATTGCCTAAGTGAGTATCCGAGTTAAAATTAACCTATTTATGTATGGCAATATCATCCAGCCACTTGGAAGTTAAGTGAATCTAGCATTAAATAAATAACTATTTTCAACATCAGATGGAAAATTTAGTGTTTGAGTAAACTTAATCTAAGAGTAACTTTATGTTCTACACTATTAAAATCATACTTCCTTTAATGAAAAGCTGCATAACCTATTTCAGTGAGTAACCTATATGAACTGAATATGCTTATATCACACTTATAATCACAAACTAACAATGGCTGTTCCCTTTTTTAGAGTATCCATATGTTCTACATCTCTCTTTGCTACTCACTAGATAGAGGATATGTTGAGTCACGAACAGGCACCACAAAACGACAGCTGAACAAGTAAGCTTTTGGCTGCCAGAGACAGTGGTCATCAGTGTGAGAGTTGAGTTTGCATGAATGTGCATGTTTGCATGTTGTCTAATTCAGAAGAAGGCCTTTTGGCTGAAAGCATACTGGTTTAGCAGTCTTTTTGTTGTGCCTGCCTGCACCACTATATGGTGAGTAACAATGTAACCTTTTCATAGTACTGTCACTATTCCATACTGGATTTTCCTTAGCTTGATACGTATCTCTCTCTTTATTTTTTGAATCTAAATACATATTTGTATGCTTTATTCTTGCTTTATTCATCTAGTGAACGTTTTCAGCAGAATCCTTGTCTTACAATGTGTGTGTGTGTGTTTTTTTTTTTTTGCATCTCAACCATACACCAATATCATATCTTAAAGTAGCCTTAATAATCATGATTATTAAAATCATAAACAAATAGGTATAAGTAAAATATAGCTCATAAAACGTGGTAATACAGAGTGTAAATATTTCTGATAGGAAATGAAGAATCAAGTCCATATTAATTCATGGTATGAAATAATGTCAAAATAAACACAAAACCAATTCTACAATATTGTGAAAAGAATAGCCTGCTATTCACTGTAAAGATGACACAGTGAATTTTTTCATTGAGTCTGTAACTCATTGTGTTATCTGTACAGTGAGTAGCAATCTACCTTTTCATAATATTGCTGGTTTTCTAACCTGGACTTTCCTGTCTGACAAAACCAATTCTTCTTCTCTTTGTGACAGCTGGTTCTTGTTATTGAAGCCATTGTTTAAGGCATATTTTGTTGGGGGAGACACAGCAGAGGATATGATGGTTCAATTATATGACTTTTAATTCTTAAAAAATTGATCACTTTGAATACTTTACTGGTAGAGATAACAAAATGGATTATTAGATTTACCAGTAAAGGATTTACTTTTCAAGCAGAGAAATATCAGATGGTCTCTGATGATGCATCCCACTGGATGAAACAAAACATCAGGCAGAAAAATATACCTTAAACTAATGCTTAAATTTCAAAACTCAGGTGTCATCAAGTAATCAAACACTGACTATTAATGCCTGTAATGCATGATCAATTCTTTTCTTTGCTTATTGATATTGGCAATACATCAAAATAATAGCTTGAAGGAAACTGACCCTGGAAATGTTTTCACTGGTTCATACAAAATCAGTAGAGTCGGCTCATAGTAACCATGAAGAAACTGCACATCAATGACATTATCCATTTTTTCATCAAGTTCTTTCAAAACAATCATGTATGATGCCAAAACAGGAAGTTTAGAACTTGCATTTGCATTCTGAGAGTTTACAGCTGAACCTATTATGGGTTTTGAGGCCTCCCCAAGCAACACCAAATCTGGATCATCCAGAGCTGTTTCTCGCCTGAAAGGCAGAACCACCAGTTTGCGTCCATACACCAGCATAGCTGCACACCTACCCTCTGGATCGACACGGACCATTGGAATATGGTAATGATGAGTCCAGCCACCCTATGAAGTAAGATGTTTTATAAATTACAATACAAACAACAGTGCAATTATTTACACCACTGTTACAGGTAGTGCTTCACATATATGTATGAAACAGAATACAATGCTTATACCAATTGTTTTCCTTAATTATTCATTTCTTGCCACTCCATTTATTTTACTATTCCTAAGGATTGCAATGACATGACACGGGAGATGGAGGAGGAGACAATTATAGGATGAGGATTGGAACAGGGATTAAGAAAGCAAGAAAGAGGGGTGGAGGCTATTATACAGGTTTCTCACATTTTTAAATTCAACACCATATTCTAAATTTACTCTTATGAGATAAGAAACGAAAGGGTGGAAGTCACTGTCTCAGGTAGTACAGGGTGCAGCAGAAAGAAGCTTAGAAAAATGAAACCAAGTAAGATAGGACATTTTTATTTTTATTATCTAAGAACAAACATAATGTCATTTAAGAATACATGATAAATGTGTTTTAAACTAGGTGTCACCCAAATGGCTGCCACCATTGTTAATGAGTTGTTCTCTGAAGCTGTTCACTACTCAAAAAGTCTTAACAGGTGTGATTGCTTCAACTTTTTAAATTATCATTTCCTAGAGGGCTTCTAAACTTTAATGGTGATCTTGGTACACCTTGTACTTGAGGTAGCCCCACAGAAAACAGTCACAGGATGTCAAGTCTGGCGAACATGGTGGCCACCCAATATCACCATGTAAAGAAATGACATGTCCAAGAAACACTTCCCTCACCAATGCAAGTGACTGACATGCTGTGCGGCTGTTGCACCATTGGGGAACCACACATTTTCAAGGCCATTAAACACTTCGCCGAGTTTTGACTGCAGGAGCATGGCACAGTAGTGATTGCTGCCTACAGTTAACACTCTCACCATTTTCTTCAAAAAAAAAAAAAAAAATAATAATAATAATAATAAAGGCCAATCACACCAAAATTAGAAACTATACACCACACTGTTACCATAGGATTGTGGAGTCATCGTTGATGGAGTTCCTGGGGGTCATTTTCACACCAACCCTGGTAATTTTGTTTGTTGGCTGTACCTGGCAGATGAAAATGTACCTTGTCAGGAAAAAAATCACACCATCTTCTTACTGAACGTTCACAAGCATGTCTTGACACAATGTTGTACGGACAACGTAATCTCTTCCATTCAGTTCTTGAACCAAAACAATCTTGTAAGGTTGCATTTTCAAATCTCAATGCCAGATTCTTCTCACACTTTGATCAGGTAATTGTGTGGCTAACGCCCACTTTCTCGAGGAACATCAAGGAAATTGTTGAACTGAACCTCTCATTGCAGAAACATTTTCTGGGCCTGTAGCAGTCCATAACTGATCTTGAAGTTTATATTTCAATGCAGACCCCGCCTCTCAAAAATTTGAAACCTATGATAAATGGTTTTCTTATCGGGAACAGGGTTCCGTCGACTGAGCGTGAATTGAATACAGGAAGTACACTGAGTAGTTATTGGCGATCCGCCATTTTCAATAAACGGTTCAATGAAAAATGTGTGATGTTAACCTGATCAAGCATGGTGTACACTGAAAATGGCACGTATGCAGCTATTCAAGGACATGCCCTCCCCCCCCACCACTCTACTCTGTCGCTGCCTTCTGCCTCTCAAATTGAGGAGTTCTTTCTGCCTCACCCTTTACTGGCTTATCAATTAGCAATACATTGAGGCATTTGTTTCTAAACTACTTATGTTTCATAATAACAAACATGGTGGCACTAACATGAAAACAAGATAAAAACACAATTCATCTCTGATGCACATACAGCGGCATTTACCACGATTGGTTATTGAAGATGGAGCATCACTCGTATAAAAACTTTGACGTATGCATTTAATGTATGGTGCAGCACACTGTTGTCCCCAGAAAGATGAACAAAAGTTCCAAGAAAAGTTTCACGACAGGCATTATCATAACCGGAAGAAATTTTCGCCATGGACAGAAACTTATACACAGAACTGCCACACGGTCTCATCAAAGAACTGCCTGTACAGTAGAATTTGAGAATATGGTGTTGGATCATGTAGGAGAATATTCATTAATAGCACTGGTCAATTTGTGACACACATAAAAGAATACAGCGTGGGAAGTAATGGAGGAGCATTAATTAAAATCTTATCATAAACAAAGTGTGGAAGCACTGGGTACAGAATTTAGTTCTGCGGGCGGGTTAACTTATGTTGTAACAAATGCATTGAAACTGGCAGTCGCAACTCAGAACAATTATTATAAACTTACATTGTTGTATCAAGTTACATTTTTATGTCAATACTAAACATAACATTAATTCTGAGTTACTGGTCCCATATTTAAAAGTACTCAGTTTGGTATCCTTCACAAATCATATAATTTTGGACCTAAGGTTTGTGAACCCTTGTATAATGTATATGTGACATGTCTTTCATCCATCCAGAGCTGCTGTCAAAAGTCTTTAATGCACTACTAGTTACGATCATCAGATTATTATCCATTGGTACTTGCAGTAAAATTGACAAAAAAATTATTATAAGAAATAAAGAAATTCCAACAGCAGTTGTGGTGTACAAAAAATTATGTCACTTGTATACAGGGTGTTACAAAAAGGTACGGCCAAACTTTCAGGAAACATTCCTCACACACAAAGAAAGAAAATATGTTATGTGGACATGTGTCCCGAAACGCTTACTTTCCATGTTAGAGCTCATTTTATTACTTCTGTTCAAATCACATTAATCATGGAATGGAAACACACAGCAACAGAACGAACCAGCTTGACTTCAAACACTTTGTTACAGGAAATGTTCAACATGTCCTCCGTTAGCGAGGATACATGCATCCACCCTCCGTCGCATGGAATCCCTGATGCGCTGATGCAGCCCTGAAGAATGGCGTATTGTATCACAGCCGTCCACAATATGAGCACGAAGAGTCTCTACACTTGGTACCGGGGTTGCGTAGACAAGAGCTTTCAAATGCCCCCATAAATGAAAGTCAAGAGGGTTGAGGTCAGGAGAGCGTGAAGACCATGGAATTGGTCCGCTTCTACCAATCCATTGGTCACCGAATCTGTTGTTGAGAAGCGTACGAACACTTCGACTGAAATGTGCAGGAGCTCCATCGCACATGAACCACACGTTGTGTCGTACTTGTAAAGGCACATGTTCTAGCAGCACAGGTAGAGTGGCCCGTATGAAATCATGATAACGTGCTCCATTGAGCGTCGCTGGATGAAACTAAAATGAGCTCTAAAATGGAAATTAAGCGTTTCCGGACACATGTCCACATAACATCTTTTCTTCATTTGTGTGTGAGGAATGTTTCCTGAAAGTTTGGCTGTACCTTTTTGTAACACCCTGTATATAGGGCAATGCCACTAGCCTTTGAAGTTTTCAAACGTTCCTTACTTTCAAATTATAGTAGAACAAAGTAGAGACTTCTTGCTGATTTAGAAGAGAAAAATTTGCTTTTATTTTCTTCATTCATTTATTTGGTGAATAGTTAGTCCAGTTCTTCTTTTAAAGAGTCGTTTTGGATTCACAAAGTGAACCACTACGATAGCTTTCAAAATAATCTTTATACTCTTTGAGAAGAAAATATTCAGTTTTCATTTAATCACACATAATGAAACATACCCTCATCTCCTCTTCTTCAAAATAGTGTAGAGACAGTGTCCGCAAGTCATGGATCTCTGGATCATATTCAACAACACTTAGCTTTGCATCACGAAAGCTAAGAAGTAAAGAATCTCTCGAGGAGCCAGCAAGGCTAACAGCCTGCATTGACATGACATTCCCAAACAATGTGTATGTGGCTAAACATTCCAGTTTCATTTTTGGTGGTCTGTTTTCTGAAAAGTGGAAACTGATTAGTGTTACAGATTAAATTCTGAAAGCAACATAAAACTTACAAAACATATCAGTTCAAAACAAAATTTTATGACCATATGCAACTATTAAATAATCATGTCATTAAAAAGACATATTTTGCACTGTGAGCCCCAAAGAACTAAAGTTATTAGTAACATGTTATTTTAAAGATACATTCAAAAATGTTATGTACACGGCCAAACATTCAATACGACCATTAAAAAACTCTCATGAGGAAGATGAACAAGCTGAAAAAATGTTATACCTTTGCTGTTTTATCCATCATGTGTGAATTCCCCACAGGAGTGCATAATTTTATTTTTGTTTTCTTGCTGGAAAAATGAAGGCACAACTACACTTCAGTAATCTTTCTGCTTTATCCAGAAAATCAGAAACATAAGAAGAAATGTATGAATAAATCATCTCATGGCTACCAGCTGCCTCAAGTGGTTACACATCCATTTGTTTTGTTAAGGAATCTAAAGTCTTGTTAAGAGAGCAGTTTACATACACAAATTGTAATTTACACAATTAAAATACTCTGTCAGTGACAATATTTTCTTTCTGAGGTATTTCTGTAATGATATAAATCACAAACAGCCCACATGAACCATGGACATTGCCTGTGTGGAGCGGCTTGTGTGCCTCAATGATACAGATAGCCATACCGTAGTTGCAACTACAACGGAGGGGTGTCTGGACAGGCCAGAAGAACATGTGGTTCCTCTAGAGTGGCAGCAGATTTTTAGATAGTTGCAGCAGCACGAGTCTGAATGACTGACTGATCTGGCCTTGTAACATCAGCCAACAACAGCCTTGTTGTGCTGGTACTGCAAATGGCTGAAAAAAAGGGAAAACTATAGCCGTGTTTTCCCCCACCTCCCCTCCAAAGACATGCTGTGGTTAAATGATGATGGCATTCTCCTGAGTAAAATACTGCAGAGGTAAAAAAGCCCCCCATTGGATCTCTGGGTGGGGAATAATCAGGAGGACGTTGTCATCATGAAAAACAAAACTGTCGTTCTACAGGTTGGTGCATGGTACGTTAGATCGGCTTAATCAGGCAAGTCTACTTTTATACTGACTGGAATAAACAATGGAATTCTGAAGGTAGGAGAGATAAAAATACAGAGAGTTAAAGGTTATATGCAACTTGTACAGATAGCAGAAGGCAGTTACAAGATTTGAAGGGTATGAAAGGAAAGCACTGACAAGGGTGTGTGACAGGGTTGTAGCCTATCCCTAAAGATATTCAGTCTTTACCCTGAGCAAGCAGTAAAAGAAACCAAAGAAAATTTGGAGATGGAATTTTTTTTGAAGGAGAAGGAATATAAACTATGAGGTTTGCTGATAACACTGTAATTCTGTCAGTCACAGCAATCGACATGGAAGAGCAGTTGAAAGGAATGGAGAGTGTCTTGAAACGGAAGATACTGGCAAAGCATCACACACAAGCCATTCCCCTCCAGTGATTGCTTCACCCCCTCCAACTCTATTCATGCACCGGCATCACAACCACGTCCAAGCCTTTGGTTTGTTTACTTATCAGCAATCGAGTGGGGGGAAAATTTCTTCAACTGTTTCCTCAAAGCATAGTCCCTCGCATACTCACTGGCTGTCCAACTTCGAAGAGGCGCTGATATTTCATTAGCCTGCTTGCTCTCAGTGTTTTGTTCAGATTTACTCTTCCTAATATTGCACTTTTATTCAGGTCTTCACTTTTGTTACAACTGTAGCTATTTTTCTATTACATTTCTCAAGAATGTCAAAAAGAAAGAATACTGAAAACCCTGTTTTCAATGCCAAGATAAACTACTCATTTGTTTACAAGCCCAATGAAAAACCTCAATTTTTAATATGTAAAAAATGTTTAAGCCAAAACGAAGGACATAATCTTTCTCGATATTCCTCTTCGCTCCATGAAGTAACTCACAGATGTTAGACTCATGACAAACTCTGAGCGTGAACAAATTTAGGGAAAAGGTACAAGAGTTGACTAAACGTTCTAGTCTTATAGAGAAGAGTTTTCACTGTATCATATGCAGTATTATACGAGAGCTATTCAGAAAATAGGGAACGATTCCACCAAACGCTGCTAGGTGCGTGCCGATCGTGCATAATTTGGTATGTGCGTGCTCGACAGCTCAGTCGACATCCATACGTGACAGCGAGAATGTCTCTGTGCGTCTGGCTTTTTCAATATTTGAATTTGAAATGTGCTATGCAATTGAAAATCCCGCCAGTTGTGAGGTGCAGTCTATGATAAGGTTTTTGTTGGCAAAAAACCTAAAACCTATAGAATCAAACAATGGAAAATTCAGGATGGAATGTAACACTACGAGAGAAGATTCACACAATCGTAGCTTTCGTCCATTAAGGCCTTTGTCAGCAGTAGACACACACACACACACACACACACACACACACACACACACACACACAAAGGAATGCAAGCGCAACTTGCACACACATCTGCAGTCTGAGAGAGCTGAAACTACATTACAGTGTACACTACAGTGTAGTCTCAGCTCTCTGAGACTGCAGACACATGTGCAAGTTGTGTGTGTGTGTGTGTGTGTGTGTGTGTACTGCTGACAAAGGCCTTAATGGAGAAAAGCTATGATTGTGTGAATCTTTTTATTGTGCCTATCGCGAATCAGCTTCTCCGCTATATAAGGGTGTATACGTGGACAAAGAAAAAAAATTCCTGGATTTTTCCCAGTTAAAAATGCTCAAACGACACTAATTTAAACAGTTGTCACGTCACGCTCATCGGAGGCAATGTGTTGTTATGAAGCATTGCATGGTCTTCCTAAGCCTTCGACACACTGTGCTGTTGGCAGACGCTTGTATGAGCACTGTGTTTTGTTGTTGTATACGGCACATTTCCTTTGCAACTTAAGTTTTATTTTCGTTTTTTCCCCCCTCGTTCATGTTTTGTTGCTGCAGTATTATTCTGCAGTAGCGGGATACAGTAATATCCTTTGTTGGAGTATTGGTTCTTACCAGTCAAATTCACAAAAATTTAACTGAAAACCAAAACAATGAAAAATTCCCGGAATTATAAACAATTCCCGGGTTTTTCCCAGTTTTCTCCCAGATGAAAAAATTCCCGGGTTTTTCCCGGATCTCCCGGGTCGTATACACCCTGTATATGGTGAGTAGCAACTTTCCTTCTCGCATATTGTTAAAACCTATAGAAATTTATCATGAAGTGTGCAAAGTGTACGGAAACAATGTAATGAGTGTATGTCCCGTACGGAAATGGTGCATTCGGTTTAAAAATGGCCGAACCAACGTTCATGATGAAGAGACGAGTGGATGCCCGAGCATTGTGACTGACGATCTTGTCGCTAAAGTTGATGAAACAATTTGTGAAAACTGTTGCTTCACAATAATGGAGCTTTCGCTTTCTTTTCCACAAGTTTCATGGACTTTGTTGTTTGAACTTGTCATTCAAAAGCTAGGCTACCACAAATTACATGCACAATAGGTGCCCAAAATGCTTACACAGCATTATAAACAACAGCGAATGGGGGAAACGCTGACATTTCAGGAGGTCTACCACAAATGTGGTGATTCATTACTGGATCGAATCGTAACCGATGACGAGACTTGGGTGAAACAAGTGAATTGCGAGACAAAATTGCAGTCCATGGAGTGGGGGCACACAAGGTCCCCCCAAAAACCAAGAAAATGTTTGCAAACCTTGTCAGCAACAAAGTTGATGGCAATAGTGTTTTGGGATAGCCAAGGTGTGCTTCTTATTGATTTTCTCAAACGTGGAGGAACCATAAATTCTGCCCCATACTGTCAAACTTTGCACAGCTTTAGAAGAGCAGTTCAAAACAAACGCCAAGGAAAACTGACATCCAAAATTTTGTTTTTACGCGACAATGCCCTACCTCATACGGCAAACTGCACTAAAGAACTCCTTAATTCATTCAAATGGGAAATTTTCCCTCATTCGCCCTACAGCCCCGATCTTGTGCCAAGCGACTTCCACTTGTTTCCAAAGATGAAAAACTGGCTTGCAACGCAGCGCTTTGATGAAGACGTGAACTCCAGGTGGGCGTAACTCACTGGCTGAAATCTCAGGTGGCAGAATTTTACGACGAAGGTCTTTCATAGCTTGTCCACTGCTATGATAAGTGCCTCAATGTGTTTGGTGACTATGTGGAAAAGTAGTATATCAGTTGCTCTTTCAGATGTATATAATAAAATGTATTTCTTATGCTTAGTTTTTTTTAATGCTAAAATGTTCCCTACTTTCTGAATAGCCCTTATACTTAAAATTGGCAAAAGTTTAGAAATGCTTCAGTGATGCTGTACTCATGAAAGAATGTGCAACAGGAACGGCAAAAGCATTTGGTTACAACGATGCCGCTGAACAGTTTGAAACAGTTGCTTTCACACATAACACTGTAAAAAGTCAAATTCTTGATATAGATGAAAGCATAAAAAAATTAAACTACACAATTTAATTGCAAACTGTCAATGTAGTTCTTTGTGTGTGGATGAGAGTGCTGACTGAACAGTTTTTACTCAATTACTTTTTTTGAGAAGTGGTTGGGTCATTTGGGGGACGAGACCAAACTGCAAGGTCATCGGTCTCATCAGAGTAGGGAAGGACGGGGAAGGAAGTCGGCCATGCCCTTTCGAAGGAAGCATCCCAGCATTTGCCTGGAGCGTTTTATGGAAATCATGGAAAACCTAAATCAGGATAGTCGGATGCGGGATTGAATTGTCGTCCTCCCGAATGTGAATCCAGTGTGCTAACCACTGCACCACCTCGCTCGGTACTTTTTTGATATAATTGATGGTTTGGAAAAATACTCTTCAATTTGCACCGACAGTGCATCAGTTACAGTCGGTAACACAAATGGCTCCGTTGGTCAACTAAGAAAAAACTGAATAAACTGTTTAACTTTTTGCTGAATATTCATCAGGAGGCGCTATGTGGGAAGTGTGTCAGAATACCGGCCACAATGAAAGATGTACTGAAAACTATGAACATAATACAAAGAGGAAACTGTGTACAAATATTAATAGATTCTCATGTAAACTTGCATTGTTTAAATTGCAAATAAAGAGGGAAAATTTATGTTATTTCCCAAGTTGCTGTGAACTGAAACAATAATACAGGGAAGTAAAATTTTCAAGATATAAATCTCTAGAATTGGATATCATGTTCTTTAACAATCCATTGAAAATTAGTCTTGAAGGTGTTAGAATTCATCTTCAAGAAGAAGTGTGCACTTTATAAAATGATCCATTCGTGCTATCAAGAACAGACAAAGATGCAGCAGTTTTTGAAATGATGCAACAAGATCAGTATCCAAAACACACAGACTTAACTATTAAAACAAAAACTTTCAGTAATGTGGAAGAACATTGTAAGCGATATATATATAGAAGGTGCAACTCCCACGGAGGCAGATATCGACTGTTAGAATCAACATGTAACATATGTCAAAGCAAGCAACTTTTCCAATATGACATGAAACAAATACCTTGTGTTATGTTAATATGAAGAAATAATAATAATTGTGTCAATTTGATATATTCAAAAACAGACACAGCTTTTACAATATAGGAGTTATTTTTTATTACTTCCACACAGTACAGCGGCATAATTAAAACTCCAAACAATTAGTTCATTTACATTTGTAATAAGCTTCTTTACTCCATACATATAATGAAAACCACACAGATGTCTCGTCAAGCAATCGCCATTTAAATGCAATGTTTCAAATTTTTTTTAAATTAATCAGGGACTTGGCATGTGGATCGGTGAAAGTCACTGGATCAGTTTATAATGTTGAAACTAATAAAACATTCAGAGAAGAAGCAAGACTGCAAATACGATCACTGCTCACTTCAACCACAGCAATTAAAGCTGCTGCCTAACTCCATCCTCGAAAATCATTACACACTATTGTAATTGAATCCAGCTGTAATCATATTTACAGCATTCTTTCACCTCTGAATGTGTTATTACTTTTGACAGTAAAAACTGATGCACATACCTTCAAGCAATTCACAGAAGAAGAGAACAGAAACTTTTTAAATATGGTGCTACAAAAGAATGCTGAACAGTAGATGGGTAGATCTTATAACTAATGAAGAGGTATTGAATAGAACTTGGGAGAAAAGAAATTGTGGTACAACTTGACTAAGAGAAGATATCAGTAGATAGGACACACACTGAGATTTCAAGGAATCATCAGTTTAGTACTGGAGGGAAGTGTATGTGGGGTGGGGGTGGAGAACTGGGAGGGGTGTGTAAACATTGTAGAGGGGGACCGAAATATGAATACAGTAAGTAGATTCAGGAGGATATAGGTTGCAGTGGTTATTCAGAGACGAATAAGGAGTTCATCAGGACCTCACATGGCACCAGCATTTCGAGTCCAAGGGCAAGCAGAAAAGCTACCAGTGGAAACATCCCCACCTCCTCCACAAAAGAAATCCAAAGCTGTTCACACAAGTTCTGGTAAGGTCATAATAACCTCCTCCTGTCACTGCAGGGGCCCTCTGCTCATTGGGTTCCTCAAGTATGGAATCAAAATCAATCTGCAACATTATGAAGACACTTTGCAGAAACTGCGACACATCATAACGTCAAAACACTAGGAATGCTGTCGGACAGGACCATCCTGTTGCATGATAACGGCCACACCCAAAATGCCAATCAGACAAAGGCTACGGTTCAGCAATGTCGTTGGGAAACACTTAACACTACAACACCCTCCATACAAGACGGATCATTCACTGTGTGATTTTCACATCTTCCGTGACCTGAAGAAAGACATGTATGGACACCGATTTCAGTCGGACGACGAAATGCAGAGTAGGTGCAGTTGTGGATCAGTCAGCGACCAACTATGATTTACAAAAGATAAACTGATCATCTCGTCTCCCAGTGGGATAAATGTCTTAACGCATGTTGTGATTACTTTTCAATGGAACCATTCTATGGTCCCACTGTGGAGGGTGTTGGGTTTTCATTTGATTACCCCCCCCCCCCCCACACACACACACACACACTCACACACACACAGTGAGAGGTGGAAGAGAAGGAAAAATAGTAGGAGAATATGAGGACAAGAGGAAAAGAATGAAAGAGGAAGCTGCTTGGAGACTGGAAAGTTTCAAACTGATTATACACTGAAGCGCCAAAGAAACTGGTACATCAAATATAGATATACGTAAACAGGCAGAAAACGGCGCCACGGTCAGCAATGCCTTTATAAAACAAGTGTCTCGCACAGTTGTTAGATCAGTTACTGCTGCTACAATGGCAGGTTTTCAAGATTTAAGTGAGTTTGAGCACGGTGTTATAGTCGGCACACGAGCGATGGGACACAGCATCTTTGAAGTAGCGATGAAGTGGGGATTTTCCCATACCACCATTCACGAGTGTACCACGATTATGAGGAATCTTGTAAAACATCAAATCTCCGACATCGCTACAAGCAGATAAAGATCCTGCAAGAACGCGACCAATGACAACTGAAGAGAATCATTCAACATGACAGAAATGCAACCATTCCGCAAATTGTTGCACATTTCAATGCTGGACCATCAACAAATGTCAGCGTGCAAACAATCCAACAAAACATCATCAATATGGTTTTTCGGAGCCGAACACTCACTCGTGTACACCTAATGCCTGCACGACACAAATTTTTACACCTCACCTGGGCCCATCAACACCGACATTACACTGTTGATGACTGGAAACATGTTGCCTGGTCGGTTGAGTATCGTTTCAAATAGTATCAAGCAGATGGGCATGTATGGGTAAGGAGACAACCTCATGAGTGCATGGACCCTGCATGTCAGCAGGGGACTGCTCAAGATGGTGGAGACTGTAATGGTGTGGAGTGTGTGCAGATGGAGTGCTATGGGACCCCTGATACATCTACATGCGACTGACAGGTGACAGGCATGTAAGCATCCTGTCTGATCACCTGCATCCATTCAAATCCACTGGGCATTCTGACGGACTTGGGTAATTCCAACAGGACAATGCAACACATGTCCAGAATGGCTGTAAGGTGGCTCCAGGAACACTCTTCTGGGTTTAAAAACTTCCGCTTGCCACCAAACTCCAAAGACATGAACATTACTGTGCATATCTGGGATGCCTTGCAAGGTGCTGCTCAGAAGAGATCTCCACTCCCCCATACTCTTATGGATTTATGAATATACCTGCAGGATTCATGCTGTCAATTCCCTCCAGTACTACCGTATTTACTTGAATCTAAGCCGCACTTGAATCTAAGCCACACCTGAAAAATGAGACCCGAAATCAAGGAAAAAAAATTTTCCCGAATCTAAGCTGCACCTGAAATTTGAGACTCGAAATTCAAGGGGAGAGAAAAGTTTTAGGCCGCACCTCCAAATCGAAACGAAGTTGGTCCACTGTAATATGAGACACAATTTAGGTCGAATGAACGACCTACAGTAGTTTGGTTCGAGTCTTAAGCTTAGCAGTTAAGCTTACCAGGCGTCAGGCGCTCCGTCCATATTTATACGGGTACCTGTCCTTTTTCACGTGCTTCGTCAGGTTTGAATTGATTGCTTATTTTTCTTTGATCTGATAAGTGCCATTCTCTTTGTTATAGGTGTTTACGTCACTCTAAGCTGAAAATGCTTTCTTGTACTGTGTAATACATTGTTTGTAGCATTCTGATAATGAGTGTTTACAGCTTGTCGCCGCTTGCGGCATGGCTTGCTTTTGAGCGCGCTACCGCCGCTTGCAATTTAAAAAAAGAAAAAGAGAGGAATCGTCTCATTAGCGGAACAATGGCAAGAGACTGCTATTTGTTGTTACTTACCCTGCTGCTTTCTTTGATAATGATCAACAAGACCAAATAATAGATTGCGTATGATAGATGTTTTGAATAAGAGTTTAGCGAAAAATTTTCTCGGTTTGAAAATCTTTGCAGACGCCTCTTTAGTACATTACATTCTGCACAGAAATTAGAGTCATCTTAGATTTAAAAATCTAGTCAATTGCCGTCCTTCATTTCTGACTGTGTCATTATTACGCATAAGAATAATACGAATATAAACATGACATGATATGTATATTCTTCTGCGTTGGCTGCTGTCTCACTCTTGTTTTGTAGTTTATTAGGCAGACAGGATTTAAATGAGATAGCAGCAAACACAAAACAATACATAGCAAAATGTTTATATTCATATTATTCTTATGGTGAAGAGAATACTGCATGTGATTCACAATTCATAAAAGTTCCTATTAGCAACCATCTCTTGTCACAGGTAGGAAAAAATTCAGAATGTAGAGTTGGCCATATTGACAAACATCCCAAACAGTCTGGTCAGTCGGATTTTCGTAGGACATTGAAATGCTGCTACATTCAAAGATGAACAATACGGAATTTGTATTTACTTCATTGGATAATGTATGAAAACGCAGTGGTCGAAACTCAGGGCGGAGAAAAAAGCTCATCTTCCACCTTTTTTAAATTTATTTACTGACGCAGAGGTTTTGGCGCCAGTATTTATCTTTGTGTCTGCAAAGCATGCCGGTGTAGCGCTACATATATTCGACGGCAGAAGTTAGTTGTGGCGGCACCTACCAACATTTTTCAGAACTTCTGCTTACTTTGCACTCGATTCTAAGCCGCAGGTGGCTTTATGGATTACAAAAACCGGAAAAAAGTGTGGCTTCTATTCGAGTAAATACAGTACTTCAGACATTAGTCAAGCTCACGCCACGTCATGTTTCAGCACCACTTCTTGCTCGCAGGGGGCCTACACGATATTAGGGAGGTATACCAGTTTCTTTGGCTCTTCAGCGTATAATGGTAAGACAGTTGTTTGAAACCAGATTTAAACTGTTAGACAATTCCATGATCAAATGTGGACTCTGACTTGATTTACTGTTTATGAAATTTAGATTAAAACTGAAGAATTTGCAGAAAGTTAGATAATTATGGAGATGGAACTAAGATAAGTTGAAAGAACCAGAGGTTGTGGAGAGTTCAAAAGAGAACATTAAACAACAATTTCCTAAAACAGAGGAATGGAATATAACAGAAGAGGAATGAGTAGCTTTGGGAGATGAAGAAGTGATGACTGCAGAGGATCAAATGGGTAAAAAGACAAGGCTTAGTACAAATCTTTCGATATCACAGGAGATATTGAAGAAAACAGAAAAAAATAAAAATGCACCAAATGTAGCAGGCAAAAAGGAATAAAAACATCTAAAAAATGAGACTGTCAGGAAGTGAAAAATGGCTAAGCAGGAATGACTAGAGGACAAATATAAGTATACAGAACCATGTGTAACTAGGAGATATATAGACACCACATAGATGAAAATTAAAGTGACGTCTGGAGAAAAGAAAAGCAGTGCATCAATATCAAGAGCTCAAATGGGAATATAGTTCTAAGCAATGAAGGTAAAGTTGAAAAGTGGATGAAATACATAAAAGGAAATGATCTCTATGGGAATATTACAGAAAGAGAAGATACATTGATGAAAATGAGATAGGAGATATGATATGGCAAGCAGAATTTGACAGAGCATTGAAAGACTTAAGCTGATAAAACACTGCTGGAGTAAACAACATTCCATCATAACTCATATACTTGGGAGAGCCAGTCATTGTGAATGGGGCAATTTCAACACCAAGTCATTTTCAAACACTTATAATAAGCATCATGCAATATGTCATATGTGATGTACAATACAATCAAAGTCATTCCATATGTGAAGCCATATGTGAATTAAAACATCTACATCATAAACTAAGAGTGAAAACTTCACCCTACAACTGTGTAACTGTACCACACTGTGTATGAACTGCAACTCTTATACAGCTCTAGGATGATGTTTTATCTTACATGGATTATTTCACATATGGCTTCACATATGAATGACTTTTTGACTGCATGCAACACAAGTACAATGAACTACATAACACTTATGTATAACTGCTTGAAAATTACTTAATGTTGAAATGACCCAATTGCACAACAAATAAAGGATATTATTGTACAGCCTACTATGGGTGTTTTCTTTTGCATGCTATGAGTTGGGAAATACCCCCCAGACTTCAAGAATAATGTAATAATTCTAATTCCAAAAAGAAGGGCCTGACACATGTGAATATTATGGACTATCAGTATAAAAGTTATGGTTACAAAATACTGACACAAACAGTCTAAGGAACAGTAGGACTACTGGCAGAGGTTGACCTCATGGAAGATCAGTGTGCGTTCCAGAGAAATGTAGGAAACTGCAAGGCAATGTTAGACAATAGGTTTGGGAAAGGCAAACCTACATTTGTAGCATTTGCAGACATAGAGAAAGCTTTTAACAATGTTGATTGGAATGTATTTCTTGAGATTCTGATAGTATTGTGGGTAAAATGAAGTGAGTGAAAGGTTATACACTACTTGTAAAGAAACCAGAGGTGTAACGAAACCAGAGGCAGGCATAAGAGTTGAAGGGCATGCAAGGGAAGATGTGATTTGGAAGGACTGATACAGGGTTGTAGCCTAACCCCCATGTAATTCAATCTGAACACAGAAAAAGCAGTAAATGCAGCCAACGAAAAATTTGCATAAGGTATTAAAGTTCAGGGAGCAGAAATAAAAACCATGAGGTTTGCAGATGGTATTGTAATTCTGTAAGAGGCAGCAAAAGGACTTGGGAGTGCAATGAATGGAATGGGCAATGTCTTGAAAGGATAATGTAACATGAGCTTTAACAAAAGCAAAACAAGGGTAAGGGGATAATGCCAAATTATATCAGGTGATGCTGAGGGCATTAAATTAGGTAATGAGACACTAAAAATAGTATATAACTTTTGCTATTTGCAACGGCTACCTGGTAAAGCTTAACTGCTAAGCTTACGACTCGAACCAAACTACTGTAGCTGTGTCGTCATTCATTCGACCTAAATTGTGTCTCATATTACAATGGACCAACTTTGTTTCGATTTGGCGGTGCGGCCATAAACTTTTCCCTCCCCTTGAATTTCGAGTCTCAAATTTCAGGCGCGACTTAGATTCGGGAAAATTTTTTTTCCTTGATTTCGAGTCTCATTTTTCAGGTGCGGCTTAGATTCGAGTGCGGCTTAGATTCGAGTAAATACGGTACTTCCAATAGAGTAATAACACCAGTATATATGTGCTGTGGCTGCTGGCCAATAATCACATTTGTTCGCATCAATTTTATTCTTATGATGAATGAAGTATAATAATCAAGCTTTTGGCTGGAGACCACAACAACAAACAACTTAAGGAGTGCAATATTTCAACCTGCTATGATACTTATTGACTGTGGTTCAAATACTATCGGTACAGCTCAGAGGTGCTGTAACAAATGTGTTTGTGAAGGCTGTACGCAGAACTGTAGCTGGGAGAGGGGGGATGGGGGTGGGAGGGGGGGGGGGCGCATTCAGTGATTGGTTCCTAGGAACATGGTGCTAGGAACATGAGATGAAAAGTTTTTGGTTTAGCCCGGACCAGCAGCCACTTGTATAGCCATTCGAGCACCTATCTTACTGTAGCTGTGTTACAGTATATTAGGCATAGTCTGAACAACTGGAGCTGGCACCCAAACAAATTGTGCAAACAACTTAATTACTTGTGTAAAAGATGTTAATTTGGCTGAAATTAATGCTCAGCTAATGGCACCATTTTTAGGTGCACTGTTCAAAGTTTATATGTAAATACATGAAAAAAAGCACATTTCTTTGGGACCTTTTGAAGCATGCCACTTTTATCCTCTAAACTTGTATGAATAAGTTCAAACTTTGCACTAAAGCAGACAAATGGATGAAGTCAAAATGAAATTTTTCTTAGCCAATAATTTTCATCCATTGTTTAGATACAAAGGTTTGTAGTCATGGCAAATGTAATGTGTAAAAATCATTGTTACAGTAACTGAATGTGTGGAAAAGTTTTAAAGTGATTCAAATAAGTAAAAAATGTATGCTTACAATAAAATTGAAAACTTGTTTTCAAAAATCTAGTGTCTTTTGCATTTCCCATGCAAAAAAAACAAGTTCTTTGTGAGATTTTTATTCGCACCTCTTGTATGTTTCAAACTTGTGCAAATAATTTCAAATTTTGTAAGAAGATAGATAAAACATATAATTAATGGTCGTCCAGTCATTTTAAAAAGCTTTATCTACTGCCAAGAAATAAGCAACATGATTCATACGACAAGGACCAATAATGGATCTGCTATCACACCAGTCAACACAAACCTACATCAGTTGCCAGTCTATGGTGTTCTAATGTCAAGATTATGCTAGAGTAAAAGTTGGGGACCAAAATGTAAAATTCTCCCATCATAACACAAAAATGGCCAATATGCCATGGGCTGAGTTATGGATGATTAAGAATTCACTTTATCTGACAGCTTAAAGGACATTTAAACCAAAACCTCTTACATTCACACTTTTTTATGAGTTAACCTATTTCCCCAGTGCAGTGTGCTCTCTTAGGTGTAAGGTGTTGACACACTTGTATCTTGCAATTTATAGGCTAACGTCCTAGATCCTGTGCCCAAACTTCATAAGATTCACCAGCCACAGTAAACAATATTACATATAACATGGCTGAAGAGCATACACGTAATAGCTAAAAAAAGTTGAAAAGGGGGGGGGGGGGGGGAGGGGATAAAATTCCTGGAGTGGATTTGTTCCTGGGGGGGGGGGGGGGGGAGATGGCATCATGTATCATATTACTTTATTTGACACATTGCATTAAATTACATGACAGGGGTATTAATACTAACAAGTAAAAATGTTCAAGTACATCAAGAAATTTTGATTTACATGTCTTGGAAGCTGCCAGATAAGTCAAATAGCTGGTTCCTGTTGATATACCTAACTCTGACCAGAAGACATTCATCTTTTTATGATATGAGCATTTTTCATTCTGGTTACACTGATGAGTGAACATTCAAATACTTAGTAAGACAAGCAATTGTCATATCTCCTCTCAGAAATGTGATGCAACAGTAATGTGTAGTCATGATTACTTGATTATATGTGCATTTGGGGGTTTGTTCTGCAATCTTTGAGATAATTTCATTACTTTCAAAGAGTAAATACAGAATGCAGTTTTATGACAAATATGGGATATAATGCCAAATATCTTATGCTTCAGGTCACACTAGTACTTGTAATTCATATCTATACATCCTGGGAATATAAACTGATAAAGTATCAGTTAAAGATATGGAAGGCATTTTAATGAGACAACATTGTCAAAACAGTTATATTGTGTTCAATTAGTTGTACCAGCCAACTGAACAAAGTAATACGACAGACACATGTTAATACGGGTAAACTGTGTAAACATACTAGACTTACTTGGATGCATATTGCTACTAAAACAGCGGAAAAACTTTTAATATTCATGAAAAGTAATCAAATTCTCCAAACAAAAATTATTGTTATGGAAAATTAATAACAAATTGTATTCCATATTTATTTCCATGCCAGAATGCATACACACCAACTGGAAAGCTACACAACTGAATGGAAGTTGGTAATAACATACATAGGCTTCATATATTACGAGGCACAATCAATAATTAAAGAGATGAATTGTTCTGGGGAAAAAACTGTTAGTAGGGCAAGTTTGGGACTTTTAAGATTTTATGTTGGCATCACTGGGATGAGCCATGAGTAGCTCATGTATCAACATTGTTTTGTTTATAACCTCAAAAATACATTTCAAGATGGTGAGTCTGCTTGAAACGTCCACATTAGTTGAAAAACGTTCTGTTATTTGTTTTTTACTTGCTGAAGGCAATGTCTTAAGTTTATGGTGAAGGTTGTATGAATCATGCAAATTTTCAAGTGGGTAAAGCAGTTCAAAAATGGTTGCGACTCAGTGACAAACGAACACCGTTCTGGCCGACCTGTTGCAGTTTCCTCCCTCACTTGAAAGTCAAATTGATGACATTATTCATGTCAACCGACTTGTGATTGTGGAAATGATAGTTGACAAAACTCCAGATAGTTCTGGTACAGTTCATAGCATTGTCTGTAACATGCTGAAGTACCGCAAAACATGTGCAAGATGGATCCAAATGAGTTGTAGGAGCTACACGAGGAAACAAGGTTGAGTGTGTGCACAGAGCTAAAGGAACATTATGAAAGAGATGGTGAGCACTTCCTCAACAAAATTTTAACTTGTGATCAAAACTTGGGTTCACTATTATGAGCCAGAATCAAAGAGACAAAGCATGGAGTGGAAGAACACCAACTCCTCTTTCAAGAAAAAATTCAAAACCCAAGCATCAGCAGGAAAAGTCATGGCGATGGTATTTTGTGATGTTTAAGGTGCAGTTTTTTGTAATTGTCTCGAAGAGCAGTGTACAATGAACAGCCAATACTACTCAGATTTGCTTTTAAACAAGGTGAAGCCAACCATGAGAGAGAGAGAGAGAGAGAGAGAGAGAGAGATGTCGTAGATATCAGAGGAGAGTTGTGATTCTCCAGCAAGGCAATGCATGTCCTCCTATTACTAAACTAACCCATGAAATCATTGACAAAATGGGCTGGGAAGTACTGCCCCATCCCCCTTACAGTCCTGATTTAGCACCTAGTGATTTCCATTTGTTTGGTGCACTGAAGGAGGCATTACGTGGGAAGAGGTTCCAGGACAGCGAGGACATGAAAAGTTCTTTGCAGCCAGAATAAAAAACCTTAAAGCCCGTTGGAACAAGTGCATAAATGTTCAAGGGGATTATGTTGAATAGCAGAAAAAGTATTGTTTTGTAAAAATAAACACTTTTTTCTCCACATCAATTTGTCTCTCTAATTATTGAATGACCCTCGTACATTAATACTTATGACAAATGAAACACGTTTCTGTTTGTTTATATCCACAAAGGTTTAAATCTCCATCATCACATGGATTTATGTCTGTGTTAATACAATGTGTGTGTCGTGTTATGACTTTGGGGTAACCTGTAGTACTGTCCCCACCAGTGGTCACGCGCTCATTTCTCTGTCATAAATACATTACATATAAACTGTCACACTTTGTAAACAAAGATTCAGTTATATATATGTAAATACTGCCTGTGAAGTGTGTTGCAAATAGAGCTAGCAGTAAAGAAAGAATAAATTAAAATGTCAGACTGATACCGAAGTTTTACTGCAAGCCATTTTAAGCAGAAGCTAATTTTTCACTCATCTAAATGTCTATGACGTCACAACACAAACTGTGTGTCGTACAATGATATAATTTTGCAGCTGAAAAAGCAGTGTTATATGTGAATACTGTCTGCAAACTGTTGCAAGAAATAAATTAAAATGTCATGTCTAATGCTGAAATTTTACTGAATGGAGAGAGATAATAAATCAAGTGTAAACTCCTTTCCTTTCATCATTTCGTCAGAGGTATCAGTGAGAAGTTTTGTAAAGATTTGGAATTATGTGTAAAGCTTGTGGGAAGTCACAAAGTGCTCTCATTGTCAAACACTGGATGAATAATCCCTGGGTATCTGCACACTGTCAGTTACACTGCCTCAAAAAATTATACTCAATTTATACATTTCAGAACCTTCTTATACTTCTGTAATATTATATAATTAATTTATAATACTACATAGGGGTGTAGTGAATTTACATATTAACGAGAGCTGTTTTGGTGGATGGTTGATATAGTGTATGAGGTAGTTATTATGTCGTATGTACTTTACTTCAGAGTGACTGAAGCTTGAAAGTGAATGCACACAGATCAATAGCGAAACATTTCTGACAGCAAAAGTTGAGCCAATCAAATATTCCTTTCCTGATATATTTGATATGTTGTCATAACTCATCTCCTGTAACACAAAAACTTATTTCTTAAAGGACATCATATTCAGTAGAAATTATTTATTTCAGTATTGCAATTTGAGCCTTTAGGCCATTTTCAAGTGGTACTGCAAAAGATTTTGCTTTTGTACATATCAGACTTTAAAATCCTCCGATGTGTATACATGTCACTGTCATACATACATGTCAGTGGATTTTAATGTCTGACACGTGCTGAAGTAAAATCTTTTGCAATACCACTTAAAAATGGCCCAAAGCCCAAAATTGGAACAAGGAAATGAATCACTTTTACAATCAACAACAAACATTATATCCTTCACAAAAAATTCCTGACAACTGTGAACCCTGACCATGAGAGGTTAACATAAAAATGAACGGCGCATAAAATTCTACAATGCAAATATAGTATATTATGAAAGATAAGAATATAAAGAAGAAGTACTTTACCGACATAATATCAAAACAACAGTTTGTGACAGGAGAAAATAAGGTGTGGGGAAATCAATAGATGAAAGGAAGGAAAGGGGGAGGGGGAGGTGGGGCGCCGTCAGTCGGTGATATTAAAGTTGACACATGGCATTAGAAGACAATTATCTCCTGAGAAAGTGGGTATTGCCTTCGAGTTTATTTTTGGCCTGAAGTAGAGAAAAGTTCCTAGTGCATTTAGTCTGTGGCACACAACAGAAAGCAATCTGCATTTCCAAAAATGAACACTAAAAGCAACAAACTGAACTATCCCCATGATGTAAAATGAAACTTTTCCATGCTTGTGTAATAGTTTGAAGTAACATCATAATTTTCATTACAAATCATACCTCCATTCACATTTATGGAGCTTTTACTGATCAGGGAGAAGTTTGTTTACAGCACTACCGATCAGCAAATGATCAACAATTTTAATGCGAAAAATAATTCATAAAATTAGTTTTATGTAGCTTATCTGCCATTAGCATGTACCAGTCATGAAAATAATTTCATCATATCAGTGAACCTCTCTCTGAAAACAATTTTTTACATACCTGTAAATTTTTCCTTTGAATTAGGGTCAACATCAGGAATTAGCCGAAACACACGGATAATATTGGCACCAGCGACCACAAGAGATTTCTCAGTCTTATTAAAAAAATGACATGTCAATGCATGTTCCACAGCTGTGGCAGGATGAGTTAACTTACATATGGAAAACATTCTCACTTATTTACTTTCTTCTTGTTTCAAAAATGCCTGCAAAATATGTTAATCCAATCAATAACTGCACTTTCAGAAGTCTGTTAAAAATTTAACTTACATCATACAAAAGGAAGTCTCTTACATAAAATGCACACACCATTCTCAAATGGCAGTTAAGCTAGTAAAGCCTGAAGGTAACAAAACTGGTGTCATGGCAAGTAGCACAGAAAGCTAATAAAGCTAATCAAACCTAGGACCGAATAAATAACTTAAATCCTTTTACTAACATAAATTGTGGTATCAAGCTAAACAGCCTCTTGCTAGAAGTAGTAGCACCTGTATCCCTCTTGTTTTATGTAACCTTATAACATACATGACAAGACACTAATGATTCAGAATGGCAGTAATAAAGCTTTTTTTGAAATACAGAATCACTAATACAACAGTACAAACTGGTCAACTGCTTGGTTCCACAAGCAAGATACATTTAAGCTACTGCATATGTATGTGTGAGTTTATTTTGGTAACTGTGAAAGAGTAAATGCTGCAATACAAAATTGCACGAACATTCTCCTTACGCTACAACATTCACAACCATGTATGACTTTTATCTTAATAGAATGGCCTCATTAAATCGATTTGTGATTACCTTTTCCAGTATTACTTTTCAGTCATTTTGATCTACTATTGCTTCCCTCACTTTATAATAAAACATTTTTTGTGGAATTATCTGATGGTAATCTTTATCTGTCCAATTTCCTATGTCAGTTAATATACTAACCGTTACTTCAAAAGAAACATTTAACATATACAAAGAATGGTATTGAATCTACATTACGAATATTTGTTTTGATGGATACTGAAACTACAAAAAATAAAGTTCCAAGTGTTTCACTTCGTAACAGTTTATAAAAGCCATGTCAGTAATCAAAAGACCAATCATGAAAATATGCAACTTAAACAAATAATGGTTGTAACATAAAGTGGTACTACTGAACAACGCTGAAGATTAGATGGGCAATCACGTAACTAATGAAAAGGTACTGAATAGAATTGGGGAAGCAAGAAATTTGTGGCACAACTTGACTGAAAGAAGGCTTCTGTTCATAGGACACATTCTGAGACATCAAGGGGTCACCAATTTAGTATTGGGGGAAGTATAGGCAGTAAAAATTATAGAAGGAGACCAAGAGATGATTACAGTAGCAGATTCAGGAGTATGTAGGTTGTAGTAGTTATTCACAGATGAAGAGACTTGCAGAAAATAGAGTAACATGGAGAGCTGCAGCAATTCAATCTTTCGACTGAAGATGACAACAACATTACTAACATGAATTTCAAATCTGGCAAATTGCTCACATTACAAAACTGTTCAGATTCAGTGATCATTTGTTAGTTGTCTTCATTCACAAATCATATACACTAACACTAAATCCAAAGTGTTCAAAACTACTTTGGGGGTCAATCCAAATAGAGTGGTCCAATAAAAATTAAGTTGGTTGCTTCACCATTTTTAAATATTTTAATTTCTTTATATGTGATTACCCTATAATTGAGAAGTTCAAAACAGTTTTTAAAAAAATTTACCTTTCATCTTTACTGAATGGCGGCCCTTTTCGTTTGTAAGCGCACGACGATGTTTCAGTTTAGAGACATTAGCAAAAATCTCTGCACTGGGTTAAGTTACAACACTGAACTTGACATAATTGTTTTTAGAAAAGTGTCCGCTACAACATTATCTATTACACAAAATACCCTAAATTCAAAAATAGCCAGTCAAAATGACCTCCAAAGTTTGTATCCAAATTTTCAAAAAACCACTTTTTAGGCCCAAAAAATAACAAACAAGGATTGATTTATGAGAGTCTATTTTTTCCTATAGTTAGATAACGTACATTACTAGCCTCATATAGAGCAAGAATGCACAAATGTTTCCTTTATTTATTTATTCTTTTTTTTTAATTTTTGAAATTTGAAAATTTTCATTTTTTGTAAAGTTTGGGGTTAGTTATCTCAGGCAGACTGAATATAAAAATATGATTTCTGCACAGTTTGTACGCCTATATGATAGCAATGTACTGTAAAAATTTCAATGTTGACATCTGACTGTGAACAATGTTATGAATTTTTGAAAATGAGGAGATAATTCACATTACTCTACAACTGATCTTATGGCTGTTGCCTATTCATGTGTGATATTGGCGGAATATAATCAATTACTATTAATGTAAAGTACTGAATTATATACAAAAAGTGGAAACATCACTAAAATTAACATTTATATTATTTTGACATCCTTAAAACAAATATTTTCAACTAACATCCTTCAAGATGCGAGTGTTCCTAAGCCATGGTGGTGAATGTTAAGAACACTTATTTCTTCAGACAGCTTCTGTGGTATAGAATAAGACCTCCCAGTTGCTGTGGTAAGTTCAAGCACTGAAAGTTTCCTTAAAACATTTTTCATTGGTATCCAAACTTTGTCACTAGTAGATTTCTTGAATAATGTTTTTGGGCCAGAGGGTGGTAAAAATGCACAAAAACATCATTGTTGTCCAAACTTATTCTTTCAACCTCTGCAAACCACCACTGCCTATCATACACACATGCCACTATGTCATTCAAGATTAAAGACAGAGATGTAATTTTACTGACACAATGATCCTCATAAATTTTGGTTTCTGATGTTGCAAAGCATCGAACTAAGTATCCTGTAACGCCAAGGAATTTGTGGAAATTCCTTGTTCCTTTTATTGCTATACAGTTTTCAAATCTGGTTTGAAGTGTTGTTTTCATATGCACAACCAGTTCTCCTTTCTTGATCAGAAAAGAGGTAATGCCTTTAATATTATCCTTGCAAAAGACATATATGCCCTGTGCTGGGAGAATTTGGTCTGTGGTTGGTCTTTGTAGGCTGGCTTTAATTACTTCATGTTTTGTTGTACCTCCTACTCCATCACATGCATGTTTGCCCATGGCAAGATGCAAAAAAGTGCCATTCAGCCTCCAACCCAAAGTCTAATTTGTGGTTGCACAGATTTGAAAAATTCTTTTTGTTCTTATACTGACTAGCACTTCCATCAGCTTCTCAACCTTGGGAAAACTTTCTTTTATGTAATTTATTACATACTTTTGACACATGTACAGCCAAAGTTTTGTGCTCCAAATAGTCACTTAGAATGCAAATTGCATACTTAATCCTTCTCATTTTTAAAGTAGAGAATAAATGGATGCACTGTTGCATGGTCATTGACCCAGTGGTACCCTTGTATTGCATCCCGAATCACAAATGTAAAATTTTCTGTAAAATCAGCTAGTGCTATCATTCAGTTTCATGAAGTTGTGCTTTTTTGTCCTTCAAAAACTTACTATGGATTTTAGAAACATAGTGGTGACTTCTGAGTTTTTGTAAGTTATCAATTAAAGATTCCAAAGTACTCTTCCTGAGATTTAACCATTGTTCTCATTTCTGCCCTGTCAGTTGTGACCCACTGTTTGAAGATAATACTGTCTGGAATTTCCTCATCATATTCGTGAAACAATTCAATAACGGTTTCCTTACCAGGGCATTTATTACACAAACTCATCATGCAGTCATAACTGTTAGTGTCACAGACCATGAAATCCAGTAACACTTTGTAGTTAAGATCACTGAGTTTTGCACCTGTAATCATCAATTTGACATTTTGATGATATAAACAAACACACAAGGAGTGTGTCCCTGAGGATCCAGCCAAAATACACCACTTAGGGCAGAAGTCACAAAATTTTGACCTTCCAATTTTGCATTCAGGATGAGAATTTTTGAAAGCTACATAAAGTTCATTTAAATTTGACAGCACTACCCGTTTCTGCTTTGTTACTTTAACTCCATTTGTAACAACTCTTTTGCTATCTTTGCAACCTGGGAGCATTCTACTGTTTTCATGATCTTCAAAACCACTGCAAAAAAAGTAAAGCTCTCTTCAACTCAATGGTTGGTTTGAAACACAGAGCTTCACTAAGCTTAGTCCTATTGGAGGTGGTGTGCAAGTGACATCCTCCAACTGTTAAACTCATTGCCCAGTCCATTACACAGAGGCCTACAGATTAACATGAACTCTGTAAAAAAAATCAATCTTAAGACTGAACAGTGATCAAATCTAAGACCCTTGGATTCTTAGTTTGGTATGTATCAAACAAGCCATGGAGGGATATTCAGCACCACCACTTCAGAGTATGAACCACAGGAGTATGCATACCAGTGATTCATGGGAGTCCTTTGTTAGGGTCTCTAATGCTGTTTATGGTCCTGCGTGACCTTCCTAAACTTTGATTTTGTAAAAGACAAAGCTACTTAGAGTAAGAGACAACAACTGCAATACAAATTTTAATTTAAACTCTAGTGCAACTTACAGTGTATGCACCCATTTACCATCATGTGAAAGGGGCACCCCACTGTTTGTGTACCACATCTAGGGATTTTTCTGCCCTATGTTCTTCAAATGAAACAGATCTACACAATGAATAATTTGTAAGAACATTTCTCTTGGAGAGGCTAAAATATTTTAAAATAGATTAGAAACAGTCTTGACTGTAATGCAATATCTATTTTTAATGATAACCGGTTTCCGTCAGACTGTGACCATCTTCTGACACTTTGTACTGAAATATAAATACAGAATGGATTTATAGGGAAGTCTGGTAATAGTGGTAACACATAAATTACACGATATACAACCAAAATTAAAATAAGAAATTTACCCATGATGGGGGATGGGAAGTAGTGGTGGTGGTGGTGGTGGTGGTGGTGGTGGTGATCAGGAAGGAATTGTGCCTCCATGAAATTCAACTGCTGTGGAGAGCAATGGAGGTGGGAGGGGGCCAGTGAAAAATAGACGGGAAAGACAATGAAAGATGTAGAAAACTGAAAAGGAGTGAATATGTACAATGCACTCAGCTTTCACTCTTATAAATTCGTGCGTGATGTTTTAGTGGTAATCTCTGTCTTGTATATTATCCTGTCTTCCACCTTTAAGCTCTCGGGTTTTCAAATCTCATCCGATGCAGCCCCCAACAATCAGTCTTTCCTTCTCATCCCGTATGGTAAGTCTCCCCTGCCTGCAGTTCTGGGTGACTTTCCCAAAATCTAGCCCTTTTCCTAGACCTCTCCAGTCCTTTTCCTTCACCCTTCTTCCTTCCCCTTCAACCCTTCTGCCTGAAGAAGGAGCCACTGCCTCAGAAAGCTTGCCAATCAGAACAGTCTTATGTGTGTGTTCTGCCGCCACTTGGTGAGTAGATTTTTTATCTATCCAATTAAATAATTTATCAATAATTGATTGTTTTCATTGTTATAGTCAAATGAGTCTCTCAATAACTTCAACCACTTGGTGGTATCATGTTATGTGCATTGAATACATCATGTAAGTTCAATGCGTGAGAGAGTTTACTGAGACAGTATCATATTTTTCCAATCAAAGATTCACTTGAAGACAGATATAAAAACACTTTGATAGTGCTGCCCGAGAGCAATATGGAAGAGCTCGCAGCTATTCTCATATAGCCAAGGGCACAACTCCAGATGCAGCCATTAGTGCCACTCCGTGTTGCATCTCTTTGCCAACCCACTAGGCAGCTGTTTGCAAGTAAAGGGGGCAAATCTGCAATTATAGCAAATGCAACATCTAGTGTTGGAGCTATTATTACGTTCTCACTATGCCAGTATATGGAATTATCACTATGGACATGTTTATGCTTGGGCTTTTTCTCAGCTGTTTAGTTGTGACTCTGATATCATAAGTTGTGCCATGAACTGCTCTTGCCTGGACATTTCTACACTGGATACTTTATCTTTTTAGCCTATGGTGCTATACTGCACTTCTTTCTTCCATACTTCTAGATTTGTAGAAAGATTTTAACACAATGCCCCACTGCAGACTGTTGTTGAAGATATGTGCATACGGATTAGGTTCCCAGATATGCAAGTGGCTCGAAGACTTCTTAAGTAATAAAACCCAATATCTTTCCTCGACAATGACTGTTCATCACAAACAAAGGTATCATCAGGAGTACCCAAGGGAATTGTGATAGGACTACTCCGATTCACCATATAATAAATGATCTGATTGACGGGGTGAGTGAAAATTTACGGCTGTCTGCTGATGACATTATTGTGTATGGGGAGGTTTCATCATTGAGTGCCAACAGGAGGATACAGGATGACTTAGACAAAACTACTAGTCACTGTTATGAATAGCAGCTCACTCTAAATGAAGAAAAATGATAAATAGGAAACACAATCCTGTACTGTTTGAATACAGCATTTATGATGTGCTACTTGGCACAGTTTCATTAATTAAATAGCTAGGCTAATGTTGTAAAATGATACGAAAAGAAATGAGCACATCAGGTCGGTAGGAGGAAAGATGAATTGTCAACTTCAGTTTATTGCGAGAATTTTTGGAATGTGTAGGTCATCTATAAAGAAGACAGCGTACAGAACACAAATGTGACCCATTTTTGAGTACTGCAGAAGTGTTTTTGATCCCCACCAGCTCAGATTAAAGGAAGATGTTCAAGTAATTCAGAAGTACAAAGCTAGACTTGTTACCAGTAGGTTCGATTAGCACAAAAGTATTATGGACGTGCCTTGTGAACTCGAATCAGAATCCCTGGAGGGAAGACAACATTCTTTCCGCGAGGCACTATCGAAGAAATTTAGATAACCGAAATTTGAGCTTGACTGTAGAACGATTCTACTGCTGGCAAAATACATGTAATGGTGGTGGTGGTTAGTGTTCAACGTCCCGTCAACAATGAGGTCATTAGAGACGGAGCGCAAGCTCGGGTTAGGGAAGGATTGGGAAGGAAATTGGTCGTATCCTTTCAAAGGAACCATCCCAGCATTTGCCTGAAACGATTTAGGGAAATCACGGAAAACCTATACATGTAATGTTTGGACCACAAAGATAAGAGAAATCAGGGACTGAATGGGGTCATACAGACAGTCTGTGTCCTTTACTCTATTTGTGAGTGGAACAGGAAAAGAAATAACTAATAATGGTATGTTCTGCCCTCCACCAAGCACTATATGGTGGCTTGCAAAGTATGTATGTAGATGTATGTACCTTTATGCAAACATCCATAGAGTTTCTACAATAGAGCTTTAATATAAACCAATAAAATATATTGCAATGCTGCTAAGAAGTACAATAACTACATTGGTCTCTAAGCAAGGGAGATTTGGAAAGAGTAGTATGTGTCACCGACTGATAGATTCATCCCCACTGTCAGTCTACTCTTCACTAATATCGTCCTTCCTGTGTATGTTGCAGCCCTTAAGTAAAGGTATATCAGTGACTTCGAAACAGGTTTCCTGTCGGCATATACAACTTGGTGTTTCATGTTCCTGGAGGTTCAGTTCCTCTACTTTGTCCCCAAATACATTTGTTGGAATATAATGTAGTACACTTTTCGATGATTCAACCTTTCCTTATCCTACACTTTTTCCCTTACACTGAGAAGAGGAGTTTACAATTATTAGTGAATGGATTATTGAATGGATAATTGACTCATTAAGATTTATTCTGACACCCAGAGCAGGCTTTTCGTTGTTGGAGATCTCAAAAACTGTCAGGTCTGATGCTGCATGGTCCTTCTTTGCTTTGGTTTTCTTTTGATTGGAGTTTTTTCCCTTCTTTAAAGAAGAAGAGATGTTCCAATTGCTGCTGAGTAACTATGAACAGCCAGGTCATAACTGAACTACTTACAATATATTTCTTTATTTGTCTGGGTTAAGGGCATCCAAGTAGTTGCAATATATTCCTAGATTCATAATTTAAAAGCTGTTTCTCGAAACTTTGCAAATAGGCCATCACAGAATAGTTTGTGTTGATCTTCAAGTGTCTGTCAGTTCAGTTTCATCAGCATATTCCTGGGTGTTCTGGCAACCATCAGAATACAACCTCATTCCCATGCTGTTGTAACGAAAGACGAGTGTCTACTGGATACATTTCCTGAAGGGACCTCAGACTGCCAAGAGGATAAGATCAGACACTTCCCTCGGATTTTTCTCGTCCAATCCATATCACGTGTATCTCAGAGTGGTACACTGTAAATGTATCTGACAGGTGAAGTCTGAAGAGACAATCAGTGAAGACTACCCAGTAGCCAAAGCACCTTCTGCCTCTATTGTCACCCATACATTGTGCTTATCTAAAACATTGCCAAACAAATGTCTAAAAGTCACATTTTTAGTGTCTTCTTTTCTAAAATTAGTCCTTCCAGAAGTCAAGTTATTGATTTATTTCACTCTTTGCATATAACTTATTATTCAGCACAACTATTCCCAAAATATGACTCGTTGCACAGATTCTAAATGACTCATTGCACAGATATTGCTTAAAGCAATATCACTCCATGGATGGGTCAGTAACAGCATGGGATGCACACATCTGAAGTACAGCATATATTTTGCATTCTTGTAATAATGCGAGTAGTTGTCACCAAATATAAAGTGGTGCCTGGCCAGCTTCAGTGTTAAAGCAGGAAACAGGGCTCACTATAAGCTCTCCTGTGGTAACAAAGCACCATCATGGTGGACTGCATCCAATACCTTAAAGTATGATGGTCTGTCAAATGTGTACGCCATGTAACCATAATGAAACAGAGAACACACACAAAAGCTCTATAAAACTGAAAATGGCAGGCTTGTTCTGCTTCCCATGGTCAGGGTGTAATACTTTTCAAAACATTAAGTGCTTTGAGTGAATTAATTTCTAAGTTTCTAAAGTGAGACAGTCATGATGTAAGCTCCTGATCAAAAGTGAAATACCTGAAACCTCAATGTCACTGTAAATTTAAGTTCTGAAGGATTAGAAACACGACACAAATCATTAAAACCAACACAACATATTTTTGTCTGCAAAGCATTTAAATTCTGTTTTTAATGTGAGATCCTTTAGTCAGAACTGTAGCTGGCTTGTACTTGCTTAAGGCTGAAATGTGAACCAAAAATCAAAAAGTTATCTACAAATAAAGAAAATTTCGTAAGTATGTCGTCTTCTTTGTTTTTTGGCCTCCTTTTTTCTGCAGCTGCACATGTACAAGTTTTATAGCTTAATATCCATCTTTAGCAACTGTAATAAGTCTTTTTAACAGACGTGTTTTGCTTTACTCTAAAGAATCTTCAGTGTCACTGTAACAATATGGTTTTTTCTTCGTATAATTTTGTTTGTTTTGATCATAAACAGTTAGCATACTTCGCATATTCTTACTATAAACAGTTTTTATTCTTTTCGTTACTCAGCATTCCCCCCTCCCTTGTCTTCCATGTGTGTGTGTGTTGAGTATTTGCATTTGCACACAACACTTTCGCTACACTTCACGCATTTACACTTCTGTATTGGGAGGTATCACTGACTTCTCACCATTTTGGACAGTTTGTTTTGCTACTGTGGGATGCATTCGTATTTTCTGTTTTGATAGTGGTGGACATCAGTTATCGCTGTGTGAGTGTTTATATTTTCCAACTTGAGAGAGAGAGAGAGAGAGAGAGAGAGAGAGAGAGGGGGGGGGGCGTTTCTTGTAAAGTAGTTTTCCCCTTCTGTAAAACACTTTTTTATTTTTTTATTATTTTTTGAATTTTTTATTTGTTTTCCTAATTGGGGGTAATTATCTTTGCATGTCTGCTTGTGTCTGTGTATGTGCAGATGGATATGTGTGTGTGTGCGGTGTATACCTGTCCTTTTTTCCCCCTAAGGTAAGTCTTTCCACTCCCGGGATTGGAATGACTCCTTACCCTCTCCCTTAAAACCTACCTACATCCTTTCGTCTTTCCCTCTCCTTCCCTCTTTCCTGATGAAGCAACTGTTTGTTGCGAAAGCTTGAATTTTGTGTGTATGTTTGTGTTTGTTTGTGCGTCTATCGACCTGCCAGCGCTTTTGTTTGGTAAGTCTCATCATCTTTGTTTTTAGATATATTTTTCCCACGTGGAATGTTTCCCTCTAAAATATATATATATATATATATATATATATAATAGAAGGAAACATTCCACGAAGGAAAAATATACCTAAAAACAAAGATGATGTGACTTACCAAATGAAAGTGCTGGCAGGTCGACAGACACACAAACGAACACAAACATACACACAAAATTCAAGCTTTCGCAACAAACTGTTGCCTCATCAGGAAAGAGGGAAGGAGAGGGAAAGACGAAAGGATGTGGGTTTTAAGGGAGAGGGTAAGGAGTCATTCCAGTCCTGGGAGCGGAAAGACTTACCTTAGGGGGAAAAAGGGACGGGTATACACTCGCACACACACACATATCCATCCACACATATATGGTATATGTGGTATATTTTCCCGAATTTCTCCGTCCTTTAACGTGATTTACCGGCAACACAACCACCAAACCTTTTTGCAGATAGCTGTCTACCAACCCAAGTTCACCACAGGATCAACTTAACCAACACTTTTTCGCCTTTTTTCATACCAGGTGGTCTTTAAATATGTCTGCTTGTGTCTGTATATGTGTGGATGGATATGTGTGTGTGTGCGAGCGTATACCCGTCCTTTTTTACCTCTAAGGTAAGTCTTTCTGCTCCCGGGACTGGAATGACTCCTTACCCTCTCCCTTAAAACCCACATCCTTTTCTCTTTCCCTCTCCTTCCCTCTTTCCTGATGAGCCAACAGTTTGTTGCGAAAGCTTGAATTTTGTGTGTGGATAACGGGAAGAGAGGATATATTGAAGGGCAAGTTCCCATCTCCGGAGTTCGGATAGGTTGGTGTTAATGGGAAGTATCCAGATAACCCTGACGGCGTAACACTGTGCCAAGATGTGCTGGCCGTGCACCAAGGTATGTTTAGCCACAGGATGATCCTCATTACCAACAAACACTGTCTGCCTGTGTCCATTCATGCGAATGGACAGTTTGTTGCTGGTCATTCCCACATGGAATGCGTCACAGTGTAGGCAGGTCAGTTGGTAAATCACGTGGGTGCTTTCACACGTGGCTCTGCCTTTGATCGTGTACACCTTCCGGGTTACAGGACTGGAGTAAGTGGTGGTGGGAGGGTGCATGGGACAGGTTTTACACCGGGGCGGTTACAAGGGTAGGAGCCAGAGGGTAGGGAAGGTGGTTTGGGGATTTCATAGGGATGAACTAAGAGGTTACGAAGGTTAGGTGGACGGCGGAAAGACACTCTTGGTGGAGTGGGGAGGATTTCATGAAGGATGGATCTCTTTCAGAGCAGGATTTGAGGAAGTCGTATCCCTGCTGGAGAGCCACATTCAGAGTCTGATCCAGTCCCGGAAAGTATCCTGTCACAAGTGGAGCACTTACGTGGTTCTTCTGTGGGAGGTTCTGGGTTTGAGGGGGTGAGGAAGTGGCTCTGGTTATTTCAGCCTTCAGAATCCGGAATCCCTGAACCATTACACCAACAACCTGATAACAGCTTTCGCATCCTGCAACTACCCTCCCGACCTGGTACAGAAGCAAATAACCAGAGCCACTTCCTCACCCCCTTAAACCCAGAACCTCCCACAGAAGAACCACAAAAGTGCCCCACTTGTGACAGGATACTTTCCGGGACTGGATCAGACTCTGAATGTGGCTCTCCAGCAGGGATACAACTTCCTCAAATCCTGCACTGAAATGAGATCCATCCTTCATGAAATCCTCCCCACTCCACCAAGAGTGTCTTTCCGCTGTCCACCTAACCTTCATAACCTCTTAGTTCATCCCTATGAAATCCCCAAACCACATTCCCTACCCCCTGGCTCCTACCCTTGTAACCGCCCCCGGTGTAAAACCTGACCCATGCGCCCTCCCACCACCACTTACTCCAGTCCTGTAACCCGGAAGGTGTACACGATCAAAGGCAGAGCCACGTGTGTAAGCACCCACGTGATTTACCAACTGACCTGCCTACACTGTGACGCATTCTATGTGGGAATGACCAGCAACAAACTGTCCATTCGCATGAATGGACACAGGCAGACAGTGTTTGTTGGTAATGAGGATCACCCTGTGGCTAAACATGCCTTGGTGCACGGCCAGCACATCTTGGCACAGTGTTACGCCGTCCGGGTTATCTGGATACTTCCCACTAACACCAACCTATCCGAACTCCGGAGATGGGAACTTGCCCTTCAGTATATCCCCTCTTCCCGTTATCCACCAGGCCTCAATCTCCGCTAATTTCAAGTTGCCGCCACTCATACCTCACCTGTCATTCAACAACATCTTTGCCTCTGCACTTCCGCCTCGACTGACATCTCTGCCCAAACTCTTTGCCTTTTAATATGTCTGCTTGTGTCTGTATATGTGTGGATGGATGTGTGTATGTGTGCGAGTGTATACCCGTCCTTTTTTCCCCCTAAGGTAAGTCTTTCCGCTCCCGGGATTGGAATGAGTCCTTACCCTCTCCCTTAAAACCCACATCCTTTCGTCTTTCCCTCTCCTTCCCTCTTTCCTGATGAAGCAACCGTAGGTTGCGAAAGCTAGAATTTTGTGTGTATGTTTGTGTTTGTCTGTGTGTCTATCGGCGTGCCAGCGCTTTCGTTTGGTAAGTTACAT
Source organism: Schistocerca cancellata (assembly GCF_023864275.1). Classification (NCBI taxonomy): domain Eukaryota; kingdom Metazoa; phylum Arthropoda; class Insecta; order Orthoptera; family Acrididae; genus Schistocerca; species Schistocerca cancellata. The sequence continues at coordinate 658,515,516 of NC_064627.1, forward strand.
CATCTTTGTTTTTAGATATATTTTTTCCCACGTGGAATGTTTCCCTCTATATATCACCACTTTAAAAAAGTAAATTACTTATTTAATTAACATAGGAAATAAATAAAATAAAAATGTGATTCTCTCTCTCTCTCTCTCTCTCTCTCTCTCTCTCTCCTTAACTGGGAAATATAAACCCTCACAGAGCAATAGCAGATGTCTCCACCACTCTAAAAACAACCAAAACATGAACGTATCCCACAACAGCAAAACAAAACATACAAAATGACTAGAGGACAGTGATACTTCCCAACACAGAAGAGTGAATGTGTCAAGTGCATTGGAGGAGCTGTGTGCAAATGCTGATACTCAACCAACATACCACCATAACAGGAAAGGGAGGTAATGACAGTGGCACATAAAGTGCCCTCCACCACACACCGTTGGGTGGCTTGCGGAGTATAAACGTAGATGTAGATGATGAAGAAGAATGGATGAACAACAAAAAAACTGTGGGTAACAAAAGAATAAAAACTGTTTATAGTAATAAGTATAGCATGTGAGCCGTTAATGATCAAAACAAACAAAATTGCATGAGAAAAACACCATTCTGTTACAGTGACCACAGAAGATGCTTTATTTTAAAGCATTCTCTGTGGTCACTGAAACAGAATGGTTTTTTTCTCCGGTCTTAACAGGGCTTTTATTACAGTTGCTTAAGTTTGCAATTAACCTATACAACTTCAGAGGACTCTTTACTGTGGATATAATACTATGTATAGCTATTAAAAATAGGATCTCATTTAAAACACTAGCTTGGGGCACACCATAATCTTGTATAAAATGATCTGATAGCAGGTCACGAACTCAAAATCTGAAACGATGTAGAGAGAGACAAAATAAGCATATCAGGAAAGCCTTTCCGGTTGACCCATGTTTGTGGCAGTCTGCGAATACAGTGCTTACAGGTATTATTACAGGCATCTCAGGGTCAAAAGCCAGGCATTGCTTGCACAGAAAGGCCTGTTTCTGGCTACCTCCAGCAGGGTGAGGTTATCAACTGTACGATGCCTTCTGAATCTACAGTGAAAGCTACTATAAGCTGCCTGGATTCTAAGATCAAAATGTGGTTGCAGTTGACTATTCATTCCAAGTTTTTTCCCCATTTGGCTGGTCAGGACAGCATTGTAATAGCATTTCCTGTCCTTCCCATGCTTAAGAAGGGAGTTAAATAGCTTCCTTCCATGACAGACTGATCAGTTTCACCATTTTAAATTAAACTACTTGAGAAAGATTTCTTTAGTATTCCCAGTGAGGCACTGCAATATAGTGGTGTTGTGTCAGTACTATCAACGTTGAGACAAGTTACCATGCGAGATGTAAACTTCATCACTAGAGGAACTGTCCTCTCGGCAATCACTTATTGTTAGTAGAGACATAAAGCTGGATCCTGACTGCCAAGGGCAGTGATTAGAACAAGATGGTCTGCATCAGTTTGACTGATGGCTGTACATACCACAGTTTTTTCGTAATATGTGTTGTCGAAACAATGCTGAGTCTACATTGACTGCCTGTAACGTACTGATTATAGCTACACTGTTAGCTGAAATCTAAATATCCAACATCACTCCACAGAAGAACAGGTGGTCTTCACTGCAGTCTCAAAAACTTCAACACTGATTTGCCAGTGATGTGCTGGCCCATTTTGGGGTTATAATCAACTCATAACTGAAAGCTGCCTCGACAATCAAACACAGGCATTTGTTGTGCAGCACCCACGTTCACCTTTCTATGCAACCACGTGGGCAGTTTTCTTGTTGGTACAGCTCAATCTGGTAGATGTATTCAGATCAGGGAATGGTCACTGGTGTACAGCTCATCACCTACCCAACGATCTGGATGAGAAGGTTGGAGAACATCAGAACAGACCAACGACGGAGAACAACCTTGTGGCAGTGCCAAGGTGCTTAAATAGATCCTCTGCCAGGGCTTCAATTATATTTCACTGTGCACTGAAAAGAGGAATATTCTTCCCACTACTCCCAAGAAAAAATTCCAACTACCACCCAAACTATGAAATATCCTGTTCCATCTTCTTGATGGCACACATACTCCCGCTCCCTTTCCACAGGCATGATATCTGTCCCATCACAGGCATATTCTCTTATTACATTAGGGGCAGGATCATCTATGAAAACAGCCGCATTGTACACCAACTCCACTGCAACTTCTACACAGACATTTACGCGGACATGGCTGTCAAACACTGTACACTTTAACAAATGGCCAATAGTAAAATTGACACCCTGTGACAGTGTATGTCACTTGGCACAACAAAAATGACATCGATGGTGACATTACAACCAGTGACATCTTGATCTTCCAGCCAAAGAACATTGTCTCTCAACTGTATAGGTGGGAACTCTACCTACGTCTTCCTTGGTTCTGCTAGTCCCCTTGTCTCAATCTCCACTACCTCCTTTGTGACACTCATACCTACTCTTGTGCCTCCCCACCCCATTTCCTGCAGTTCACCAGCTCTACGCATTAGTTCAATTCACATGTCAATTACTCTACACCTATACATCTCTACACTCTCCCTCTTCCCTTTTTCTATCCTGCAGCCCCCCACCCCCATGAAACTTCCCCTACCAGGACCAGAGTGAACTCACTGGTACCACATTCCTACCCTCTTTCTTTACTGGCTTTCCCTAGCTCATATTCTCCCTTCTCTTCATCCTACCCTCTTCTTTCTTCTCCTCATCCACTCCACCCAATACAACTCCTTACTCCATTTTGGGCTGCAGTGCTATTCGTCCTTCCCTCTTCTTTCTACTTCTCATCTACTCTTCTACAAAAATATTTACTTGTTCCATTATTTGTATTCCATCCAGGACTTTCCAGTATTACATTAATTAAAATTTTGTCAGCTTTTATATACAGGGCAGAGAAAAATTGTGTCACTGAATTTAAACCCTGGGTAGCTGATGCCAGTAGGGACCAAAATTACCAATGTTGTGTAGGTCGGCAACACACCATTTTTAAACTATGGATACTTTGTGCAGGCACTCCAATTGGCTGCGGGATTGCACTGTTGCTGGATGCTCTGGACAAGGCATGACCGCAAATGCCTGCTGGAGATCGCAATGTATCCAAGGTGGGCCGCACGCTCGGTGGTAGTGCGCCCACCTTCCACTCCAGGGTCCCAACACATCCATTGTAGTTTCATGATAAGACGTACCAGGAACAAACCTATCAACAGCTGCTTGTTCATGTACAGTAAGTCTTTTACAAATGTGTTGGCCCTGAAAAGGGCCTTTTTTGTAGCTAGGACATTGTTTATTTAAAGCGGATGCTCAAACTAGCAACCCTCTGACATGACACAAGCTTGGTAATGCCCAACGGTGTTTTGCCAAACTCTTTCAGAGATTTCTGGCATTGCCCTGATGTGATTGACGGCATGTTGAATATGATCCAGTAATTCCTCTTTGTTTCTAGGTGGTCCATGTCCGGGTGGGTGAACTAGAACCTCGACGAATCCCAGGGAAAAGTCCAGTGGCGTGAGGTCTGGTGAATCCAGGGGCCATGTCCTACAAGCACCTCTGCCAATTACTCAACCGTCGAAGAGTTCATTTAAATATCCATGCACAGCATGACTGTCATGTGTGGACGCACCTTATGCTGCAACAACATGTGTAGCCGTATGTACAGGGGAACATCTTCCAGCAGGCTGGATAGAGTTTCTTGCAAAAAGTGAAGGTAATTTACCCCAGTAAGTCGACGAGGTAGACGGACCAGCTCAATCAGATGGTCACCCACAATTCCTACCCAAATGTTGAACGAAAATCATTCCTGGTGTCTGTGGAAGTATGTGATGTGTGGATTTCCCCTTGCCCAGTATTGAACATTTTGAGTGTTGTAACAGCCATCCTGATGGAATGTGCACTCATCGGTAAACAACACAATGGCGGGGAAGTTGGGATCTCGTTCAACACATTGCAGAAACCACCAGCAATACTCTAGTGTGAGTTCATAGTCTGCCACAGGATTTAGGCCTTGGACAGGGAGGAAACTAAATGGATGCTGGCCGTCACCCCTCAACACCTCCCAGACTAACCGCTGAGTGACCCCCGTGTTGTGTCCAACCACTTTAGCACTTGTCGTATGTGCTTCCTCGAAGCGCTCGAGAACCATCTCTTCAAATGCAGCATCCCATCGTGTTCTATGTCCTCCAGCATCACCATGATATGCCACTAATGAGCCTGTTTTGCCACGTCGCTGGTGAACTACTGTAAATGTTTGCAGGTGTGGGTGGCGTCTTGCTGGGCACCGTTCCTCTTACAACCATTGAGCTTCATGTGCATTAAAGCCGGCTAGTCCATAAACAAAAACCATACCTCATTGTCCTTCAAGCGAATACTGTGCCGCCATGCTTATTGTAAGACTAAATCACAGGTAATGTGCATGTGCTCTGAAGTGTAGCTTACATGTGAATGCCTCTGACATGAGGTGGACACAAACAGCAGAACCTATTTGACACATGTGCGTATCACGTTGGGGCAATGGTGGGGCAAGAGACATTTGTATGTGTGAACCGACAATCATAGTGCTGCCCGTCAACCGACAAATGGCAACAGAGCAAACCCACAGCCAATCGGAGCACATGGTGCCAAATTTCCGTAGTTTAAAAATGGTGTTTTGTCGAGCTACACAACATTAGTAATTTTGTTTCCTACTGGCGTGAGCTATCCAGTGTTAAAATGTCATGACACAATTTTTCTCTAGCCTGTATACATATTTGCAACCAAGTTTGCTGATAATGTTACAACTAATGTCCTAGAAACAAAAGAAAAGTTCGGAGTAGGATTAGGAAATGAGACACTTAAAGCAGTAAAAGAGTTTTGCTATTTGAGGAGCAAAGTAACTGATGATGGTCAAAGTAGAGAGGATATCAAATGTAGACTGGCAATGGCAAGGAAAGCGTTTCTGAAGAAGAAAAATTTGTTAACATCGAGTGCAGATTTAAGTGTCAGGAAGTCGTTTCTGAAAGTATTTGTGTGGAGTGTAGCCATGTATGGAAATGAAACATGGACGATAAATAGTTTGGACAAGAAGAGAATAGAAGCTTTCGAAATGTGGTGCTACAGAAGAATGCTGAATATTAGATGGGTAGACCACATAACTAATGAGGAGGTATTGAATAGAATTGGGGAGAAGAGGAGCTTGTGGCGCAACTTGACTAGAAGAAGGGATCGGTTGGTAGGACATGTTCTGAGACATCGAGGGATCACCAATTTAGTATTGGAGGGCAGCGTGGAGGGTAAAAATCGTAGAGGGAGACCGAGAGATGAATACACAAGCAGATTCAGAAGGATGTAGGCTGCAGTAGGTACTGGGAGATGAAGAAGCTTGCACAGGGTAGAGTAGCATGGAGAGCTGCACCAAACCAGTCTCAGGACTGAAGACCACAACAACAACAACATCCTAGAACTCAGTTTTACGTTATCACTAGGCATTATGCACAACATTTCTAATGGTTTCAGGAACTTGACCATATCAACCTTTCCATTACATTCTTCATGTTTTCCAATTTGCCTGTCTAAAAAAGTGAGTCAGTATCCATCTATTACGAATGAGATGCTTAGCTCTGGAAGATGAGCAGAGATGATCATCAAAGCTCCCGGACATCTTGTGACCACCTCTGGCATGGTCAGGTGTTTATATTGATATGGTCACTAAGGTCCACCAGTTGCAGGGTTGCAACTGCTGATTAGAAATTTATTGTCAAGCAGCACCACCATCCAAACCACAGTGTTTTATGAAAACAGCTACCGCAAGTCATAGATTTGTGCCTGTTTATTCTCTGCAGATATTATTTGTATGCCATCTTGAAGTAAATAACAACACGATTAGTGCTACAATGTTTATGAACTGGACATTGATTCTGGTTAAACTCATTCATGTCAACAATGAGGCTATTCAGCATCAGAATATTTTTATCAGCACTTCTTATGTATTTAGACTTGTCTTCAAAAACTTGGGTTATGCATGTATCATAAAACATTGTCAATGAGGGGCTACAAATCCATGTGGACAAGAATGTAACAAGTGTTACTGGAACTGCTACATAATAAACAGAAAAAGATGAAACCGTTCCAACCACATGTGGCTATTCTCATAGCATTGATGTCAATGTCATCTGCCACCCCAACCACAGCTTAGACTTCCTTTAAAGAGTGACAAGTGATACATTACTAAAAATATATTCAGCATAATTATGCAGCATACCATAGAAGTAAGGGACCACACAATTTAATGGATTCATACATTACACTCTTTAAAGGACCTTAATGCACTGCCCTTTTCCCATACTGTTGAACTGATGTCTGTGTATTATAACAAACAAAATTAGGCAGTACCAGCGTGGTTGTGTCACTTCAGTTATGTGTGTTCAGTTACATGTGTCTCATCACAATCCTACTGACTGAGTAGGAGACAGTCATGCAGATTCCTTAATTCATGACTGCATCACACAAAAAGATTTGAACACAGGCACTGTGCTAGACATTCTCATCACTTTCTGAAGTTACGGCAATTGCACAAAGTTATCCCTTAATTCAGGCAGCAGAATGACATCTTTCGTGCAGCCCAGAAATCACCATAGTGAATGATCAAGTTCCAGGAATGTCACAGCCAACTTGGGAACATACACAAGACATTTGGTCTATCTGCTCACCTCTTCCTCAGCATCTTGTCAATCATTCAAAGCAGAATTGTCGAAACAAGTGTGCTCCATTTTTCCCAATCCCTTAACTCTAGTCATGTCAGGAGTGTCTGACAATCTCACACTGTTCGTTGTTGATTTTGTTTCAAGAAGGACAATGGTGCGCATCATTTACATGCACAGTGGCAGCCATCAACAGGCACATCATAAAAATTACTTATCGACTTATGTAGTCTGTGCCAACCAGTAAAGTTCCAGGTAGTCATGGATGCAACTGTCTTCACTGCTGAATTGGAAAACTTACCTCTAAGCAATCTGGACTTTTATTCTCATATAAACAACAGTTGATTCTGATTAAATGTCAATCTGTAATCCCAGTAGTCTACAAACATGTATCCAGGGAAATACCTTTTTTGTAGGGCTGCTCCCATACACTCAAACCATATTTGGAATAGATGCCTTTAATCAGTTTGGTTTTTCAGGAACATGAAAAGGTTAGTGTGGTTCCCATAGCAATACTATACCAAACAGTTGAAAACTAAAACACAGAATTTTCTGACTTATTTTTGATTTATGATGCACAAAGTACCTCATAATGTATATTTTACACCAGAGTCACACTGCCCAAGTTTGATTAGGCTAATCTTATCACACGTCTTATGTGACATTGTAGCATCTCGTGTAGTGATTCATAAACAGAATAGATCTTATTTTATTTATTCATTTCATCCAAGCATAGTACCACATTGATATAAGAACTGTCACAGTAACAGAATAAAAAAATCAAGAGCTTAAAATATAGATATATAAAGAATCTTACTGATCACATGGGGATTTTAAGGCAATCAAAGCTCCAGTTATCACTCATTTAAACTATATTCAATGCACAGATGATTTATTCTCTTTTCTCAATAGAGCCAAACATTATACACAAACAGATTTTTCAGATAGGTATCACTAGATTCCAACTGATGCAATGTCACAGCACTTTATTGTAAGTAAGATTCCTTTCAGCCTGTTCCAGTACCAATGACTTCCTTTCATTGTTGCCAGCAATACTACGATCTTCCAATCCTAATTCCAGCAATTTATTCAGCCAATTCCCATGTGTCAATTATGTAAATGACACAGAGTCAAAGGGTGCAGCACATAAAATCATTTGGCAAACCTAGAGTTATTGTTCACTATGCTGCATTGAACTGCAATGAAGTGCAATTTAATGCAATATATAGATAGTTAATTTTGAGTAAACAGGACGTCTTACACACTATTTCATGAATTTCAGAATGCCCGCTCCGTCTTTACAAGAACTTGAGGCATTTTCGGGAAAAATGAATTATTATTCCATTTTCAAAAGTTGCACAACATTCAGTCCCATAACATGCACTTTAATGCAAAGATGCCAAAATTTGAGCAGTCTCTAAATTGCGAATGGGTTTCCCAATGCTGAAACAAAATTGGAAAATGAAACTATGCCTTGTTCCATACAGCCCCAGCAAATTCTACATAGAAACAACTGACACTTCAGATTATGGTATAGGAACGGTTCTTGGTCACAGGAAATGAAATGGAATGGAGTGCTGCAAACCTTATACATAAAAAACATTAATCCCAACACAGTCACAGGTTGAGAAAGAGATACTGGCCAGTTTTTACACAGTCCAGAAATCTCATTTGTATCACTGTATAGTGCACTTCCAATTCACAAACATGCCTTTGAGGTCATTATTTGGACCTTGCAATTCTCTTGAGATTGAAACAACACAATGTCAACAACATCTGGCTCTCTTGCTTCGCTAATACCAATATCAAATATGTTACCAATCTCCTGGCCAGTAAGTTAAATGCCAATGCTCTGTCAACTTCCCACAGGTCCTGCACCCTATTTCAACTGTCATGGAGTTGTCCTTTCCACTCAGACAACAACATTTGTTCTGTTATCAACTACTTCCCAGTACAGTCAGGTGTAGTTACCTCCTAGATTGTCAAAGATCCAATACTGTGCAAAATAGCTCGTGTACAGTAAGACTGGCCCAAAAGACTACCATGTTGAGCAAATTCACTTCTCAAGTGTTATTTTCCCTATGACACTGTCTCTGAATCAAGAACAATTCTTCGTTCCTCAAATTCATACTCTCATGAAATGGCTCTTACACCAGAGATACAGGGGTGGGGGTAAGAGGGTGATCACATGAAAATTAGCCATTAGGTCTATTGGTCAGTCACTCACTCAAGATTTCAAACTACTGGTTCCCTTCCATGCAAACTGATCCTCCAAACAGGTGGCAACTGAGAAAGTTTTTTCCTTGGTCCACACCCACTGAACTGTGAAAATATATGCATGTCGACTTTTGAGGGTCCTTTTCTGAATCACGTGTGGTTTATAATTACTGATGTATATTCTCATTTCCTGTATGTACACACACAATGGGTGCTACAATGTCACACACAACAATTATAGTTCTTTTTCAAATTTTTGCTATTTATGGCACTCCGAAATTTTTAATGGATAACAACAAGAGATTCACTTCAGACACAATTGCAAACAGTGAGGAATCACTCACCTTTTTTAAGCTAGCTGAAGCAGAGGAAATGGGATGCATATTAAATCCAGTGGGCAGGTTTTCAGTCCTAATACCAATTCTCCCAATGATTTGCTCACATTTCTCAGTTCTTACACAGCTACACCTTGTGGGGCATCAGTCCTGCAGAACTACTGCAGGCACCTTAACACTGCACACTACTGCTCTTGCTGACGCCTAGTCTTTTGCGTCCACCTGCACTACTGACACTAAGCACAGGGCCCTTTGGTCTGACTTGACAACTATGACCAGCATGCTTGATGGCTGCTAGTAAAGGTTCAAGCAGACCTGGACTGCCACCTATACTTTCTTTTCCCATCATCATCAAACTTGGAGGTGCCATCAACACCAGCTCCAGTGACAACTGAAGCATCAGCTACTGCCTGTACTGAAGCCACTCTACAACTTACATCCCTGACTGAAGGTTTGACAGCACATGCACATAAATGCCTGTCAGATTGCCTCAAGGAGTTAACATCCAAACCAGCATCTCCTTCCTTATGTCCAGTGTCTTGATTACAGCACTTTCTGCTGTAACTACAATCTTTGCATCTGGTAGCCCCTCATCCAAATTACAGCACCATATAGTGACAACCATGGCAGGCAGCAGACCTGAGACTGTTTACTCCAGCCATGTACTAATTGGATGCCACCGATACATCATTCTTATAATGACTGTTAATAAGGAACTGTTCACAAATCGGATATTATTTGTGGTTAAATCTCTTCATGTTTTCTCTGTCACTGGCTAAGCTATTTTACAGTTATCAGTGTCAGTGTACTTCTATCAGTGCTTCAAGTGAATTTTGGCTTGTGTTCCATAAATTAGATAATGGAGACAACTATAACACTTTATACTGAAAAAGTACAGGGTGGTTGCAATTAAGCTTTCGCTATTTGAGACAGGGTACACAGAAAACTATTTACCACGTGGTTAAGGACTTCATAATAATGATGTCCAGACAGAGCGCTGCAGGATTTGCATTGCTGGTAGTGCTAGTGTAATGGCTTGCCACTAGCTGCTGGCACTGGTACGGTGAAGTAGGGTTGAAACACAAAGATCAATGTGCACTAAAGTTGCAGACAGTCAACATGAGCCTTCTCAAAAAGGTAAGCAGTGCTCTACACATAACACTGCTGCTTTTTGCGAGTACAGATGCATTACAGGAATATGGAGAGGTCATCTTTCCACACCATAGTTGAAGAACATAATTCAGAAGTTCAAATTAACTGGCAAAATGAGAATAGTTCCTGGGAGAGGCTCATGCTAATTGTGTCACAAATTGTTGGAGAAGTCATCATTGCTATGGCTGAGAATGCTGGATGTCATGCGTAATGTGTGATCTTCAAGCAGTTAATGAGTTGTGTCAAGATAGCTGAACATTCCATGCTCCACCTTTGAAAAGTGTTACGAACAATATAGTGAAATGGTACCTCCAGTGCGGTTTCAGGCTGTCATGGATGCAAATGGTTGTCAGACTGGGCAATATTTGTAATAGGGAACATAATCATGGTAAACAATTAACAAATGTTACACTTTCATGAAGAAATTAAAGTGTGTTTCTTTCAATAATTTACTCATTATTTCTCATCCACATGTGCTTACAAATGTTTCCACAAAGTTTCATTGTCCAACTATCACTCGTTTTCATGAGGGCCCTGTCAAGTAGTGGATGTATAATTATAACCTCTCTCTATACTGCAGAGATATTTTACAATATGCTTAAGCTTTGTTTTAACAATCAATATAGTGTGTTATCTAAATGATCCTTTACTATACACCTATTATTAATAAGGTAAGAGGTATGCTTTAACTGTAGGATAAAATATGTTGGCTTTCGTTGTCTCTTCACAGCTTCTTTGAGCAACATATTGTACAGGTTGATTACCTAGCAGAAAATAATGTTTGGAGTCTATTTTTTCTTCGTAAATGTAAGTTATATATGTTTCTTGTTCCCAATAATGGATTAAGTGCATTACAAATTAGTAAATGTACTTGGGCAGTTCAGTTTGAACTACCACATGTTTGAACAGATTTTCACAGTGAGCCTTATTCTTATTATTCATGTTCCCCTTAATGTGGAATGAAAATTATGCCCATATTTTGTGCATAACGTTACCAAATAATTAAAGATCGAGTGTACATAGGAATAACATTTAATGATTAGGCCCTTGCTTTCACACACTAATGGCAAACATAATATGCCAATCACGTTTTCTTGGCTAATAACTTTGTGTCCTCATTCTAACTTGACTGACAGTCAAAATTCATTCCTAAATATTTTATTTTGAATGCAAAATCTATAGTACACTATTATCATGCATGTTTCATAAGACAGTATTTTTGCTCCTCTTTTAAACCTTTACTTCTTCCACCATTTGAACTTGAGTGTGATTCTGATATGATTATTTTCTGAAAAAATAAATAAATAAATTATTTGATACATGTACACTCTCTAATCCTTTTGCCCTAGCAGACAAAATTAATGAGTTACATGAATAGATACAACTTTTTAATGAAGCATACTTTGGTTTCCAAAATGACAAAACTTCTTCACAAGGATGACTGTGTTACAGGCAATCATAGACTTGTCCAGGTTTTTTGACACTGTTGGCAGTAAAATACTACCACACACGCCAGATACACTAGATGTAAGAGGAAGGGAAAATGAGTGGTTCCAGTCTTATACAAAGCGGTTCACACATCTGCTCATGATAATTTTTTAGTAAAACAATTGTCAGACAAGCAACACATAAACATAAGTATCCTCAGAATTATGTATTGGTTGCCAAATTCAGTTCATTAACATACATCAATTGCTTTCCAGATACTATAAGACATGGGGAAAAAGATCTCTTTGCTGAAGATAGCAACAGCGTTGTCACTGATAAAACACTGTAACTCGTATTCGAGAAAGCAAATGAAACTCAAGTATGTTTAGGACTGGGCCATATATAATAAATTAGCACTGAACATAAAGAAAAGTAGTGCATGCTTCAAAATAAAGAGGGAACACAATTCTGTCACATTAAATACTCATGATAAATTTATAGATTGTATAACAAAGCTTTTAGGTAAAATTTCTGATTGTCAATTAACATTATCAACAGTCTGTAACAGCAAAAGTCTCGTGGTGACATACAATGTACGCATACACTCAGTTCTGAGGTATGGAATTCTTTTCTAGGCATTCAAAGCACAAAACAAGGATAAATTTTCAAATTGCAGAAAGAAGCTGTAGTATTAATAACTAGCAGTCAGGCTCATTGTATCCTTATTGCACCAAGGGAGTAGGCCTACATCTACCAATCTGCTGTGCACAAAAGGAAAAACATTAACTTACTAAGCATTTCACTAAAATTTTTATGCATAATCATGGAACAAAAGTCAGTTTGGACTTATATTTACTAGAAAGACAAACAGAAACCCCAAAACAGCATTTGCTATCAGGGAATAAAATTTTATAATACATTTCCCAAGGAAACGAAAATGATTACTAAAATACATCTGTTTAAAAAGGCAGCTAAAATATTCTTGATAACTAATGCATAATATAAATTAAAGATGACATACAAGACTTAATAGTAGTGGTTAATAATGAATGTGGCTAATGCCACTACCTTGTCACATTACAATACTGCAATGCTTTGGCAAGAAAATCACATACAAAGATCTACACTGTATGACAGAAATCTGAAATACAGAAGCGTCCGATCCCGCCCGTCTGCTTTGACCCATGATGTCACAAATATGGCGGAAACAAAAACAAACACACACACTTTCCACAAGAAGCCTAATGACACTAACAGGACAAGCGCGGGAAATGGGGTGTTTTGGGTGGGGGGGGGGGGGGGGGGGGGGGAAACTAAATATAAACAAATTTAGACGTCTTGCGTAGCTACAACGTGTAAGTGAAGACAGCCATGCATGAATACCCACCCACCTCCCCAGGGGTCGTAACCCCTGCAACCCATAGAAGATAAAGATGCTTCAGTAGCTGATTAGTGTTTTTTGTCTTTTAAAAAAAAAAAAAAATCTCACGGGATAGAACGAACAGATCAGAAAGATAAATATAATAAACTAAAACAGAAATTGGAGGAAACAGATAATTAAAATAAGTAATAAGCGTTTTTAAATTTAAAAAAAAAAAAATCTCATGAGATAGAACGAACAGATCAGAAAAGTAAACAAACTAAGATAAAACAGAACCGGAGACAGCCACACTCAAACCAAACTCCGCACCGTCATGACGTCACACACGACAACACCCTTACATCACGGGTCAAAGCCGACGCGTGGGATCAGACGCTTCTGTCGACCCCAGAAATCATATTATCCTCCTGAGTTCAACACCTTACTTATGATGGAGGATGCCAACTCAATTTTTCAGGTATACTGACAGATGAACACGAAGACATGCTTGGTGAACAGTGGCACATTTACGGAGCATCAATTTTTCAGGTATACTGACAGATGAACACGAAGACATGCTTGGTGAACAGTGGCACATTTACGGAGCCAGTTTTCTGAAGGGTCCGGAATTGGTGCAAGAGGCACGGCAGCAAGCTCTTGGTCCGCGGTCACTAGGGGGTGTTCTTGTGCACTGATGAAGAGAAAAACTGTGTTTATATCAAAGAACATTGTACAACAGGGACCAACTAAATCAAGCAGTGCATTTGTTAAGATGCTGACCTCATATTCAGCAGGATGGAGTTTGCTCATCTGGTCATTTTGATTTAGGTTCTCCTAAATCATTTCAGGCAAATGCTGGTATCGTTTCTTCATCAAGGACATGACTGACCATCTGGCCTATCCTCATAAAGAATACTTGAACATTCTGAGTGGATATATATTTTTAAGCTATTTATTTTCAATGCACCATGATGACAAAGCCAGTATCACTGTAATGTGATCCTTGGAAGAACAAATTAACAATAAAAGAAAGAATTAATTATATTGTCCTGTCCAGTCCAGTCTGTTCCCTGAATCATTTATTTGTATTACCTCTCTCTCACTAATTTCCAAAATCCATCTTTTTATTGATCTCTAAACAGCACTCCATTTCTGCACTAAAAGTCATCATAAACTGTCATGTTCAGACACATGTGAATCTTAGGTTTGAAAACCCTTCATGGTTTCTCAAAATCATTCCTGCTAATATTTTTCCTCTTCCCTAAAATTCTGTTGCTATTCATTCATTCCTCCTCAAATCTAATCACCTGCTTTTGTGTAACTTCACTACCAGTAATTTTTATGACGTGCTCATTAAACACAGTTCTCTGCTACAGTAGATTTTCAAGCCCAATTTCGATCTTGCACTATTCACTTTCTTCCATTCACTGACGATTTTCTGTACCAGAGGCATAAGATAAATGATCAATAAAATCAAAGAAATTCATGTATTTTCCAATAACATGTGCTATTCCTCCCATTTTCCTCTTAATAGTTTCCTTTACAGGTGCAGATAATGCGTTAGTTAAGATGGAATCGCTTTGCCTGGCACTCTTTCGATACAATATTATTATCCTTAAGTAGTTTAATGGAAGATGTGCTACTGATGCAGATTCTTCAGTATATTAACATAAATTACGAATCTCGCTTCTCATAGGACATTATCAGAGAGAAATAATTATCATGATGTATTATTCGTCAGAATTGGGAACTCAGAGGTCTAGGAAAGCTTTGAATCTGTTATACAACGCTCGAAAAAAGCATCACTACAGAAAAACATTTCTAAAGCATTAATGAATAGATTTTACAGCTGCGTTGCAACTGAATACTGTTCAAAACGTTCACTGTAGACTGTCGTTATTTAATAAGTGGATAAGTTCATTTTTCAAGTGTAACACAATACAAGTAAAAGTCAACCCTTCAAACTTGTGGAAGATTTTCAACTTTGGGATTCTTTAACAGCTACAAGCCTCCAGCCATGTCAGTGATTATCAATTGATAATAAGTAATACTCATAGCAGTCAAATAATACTTACCGTCCTGAAAACATTCTGTTATCGAACATTTACACAATACCGGTATGTACTCTGCTTCCTAAACCGGCATGCTCCCCTTTCG
This sequence comes from Schistocerca cancellata, assembly GCF_023864275.1. Classification (NCBI taxonomy): domain Eukaryota; kingdom Metazoa; phylum Arthropoda; class Insecta; order Orthoptera; family Acrididae; genus Schistocerca; species Schistocerca cancellata. The sequence goes on from NC_064627.1 coordinate 658,530,871, forward strand.
TTACTCATAAGCGTCTACGCTAGAGAAACCAGTCGATATCAGCAGAATATAGCAGATTTTATACCGAATCCTTAAAGAGTGGCTCTTCAACATACTACAACTCAACTGCATGAAAAACATTGCACGCTACAGAAAATGTAAACACTATGCTAGATGCTCACCAACACCACTTCACTTGTAATGCCATGAACTGTTTATGATCGATGACCACACTACACTCACTAGGAATTGTTTTAATTTATGAATATAACAAAATAGTTAAAAAAAATTTTCATAAATTTCAAATATCCATATCCAATCCTCTTCCACAACCCCCTACCATCTTTGAGTTTGTCAATCTGATCGACTAGCGTACATCGATTGCTAGCATCTTCGAAATATTTATTATATGTGATGTGCGCAGACTTTTGCGCAGACAGATCGTTGCGTGTGGACAGAAGATTTGCACCAACCTGAGGTGTGTGCAAACCTGGAAGTTGGAGTTGAAGGTTTGAGCGAAAACTCTCAAATATGTGGGTTCAAACCACATCTGCGCAGACAAGTTGGAGCGTGTGGACAGGAGATCGCCGCAAATCTGGCGCGAAACAGCTTTTTGCTCAGTCTAGTGTTTGTATTTGTGCGCACAGGGCATTAAAATGGCTGATACTCGTCAGTGTTCCCGAGAGTTCGTAAGTGAATTCACTGAAATATGTAGAAACCACCCATGTTTGTGGAAGATTAAAAGTAAAGAATATAGTGACCGGCGACCGAGACAAAAAGACAGCAGCACACAATGCTCTAATTGAAAAAATTGCGTGCAGTTGACGCCTCGGCAAACAGAGAAGCAGTAATAAAAATAAAATCCTTGCGAACTGTTTACCGAAAAGAGTTATCCAAAGTTCAGAAATCTAGAAGATCTGGTGTAGGAGTAGATCAAGTATACCAGCCAATGTTATGGTATTTTGATCTGCTTAGCTTTCTTAGTGATCAAGAAACGCCAAGACCAAGCAGGAGTACAATTGAAGATGAAATTGGAGTGTCAATGTTACCGCCAGCCGTTCATGAGGGGAAATTGCCCTTCTCATACAAGTATTTTTTCTCATAATATGAAGGGTTACAAGCATTAAGAGATAATTATAAGTTTCGACATCCATCCGCAAATAATTTCGCCAGTCGTTAGGTTCGCCCTGCAACTCTCGCAGTAAATTTACGTGAGAAAACTGCTTTCGCTTTAGCAGCCACTGTCTACACCATTTTGCCAGCTTTCTCTGTTTCCTGCGATTGGTCTGAATGTTTTTTGCAACACAAGTTGCGAACACAGACCACAACAGAACTTCCTCCATTTCTATATTTCAAAATAACTGAATTAAATTTTTGACGTTTACGGGGAGCGTAGTCCCTTGCCACTGATATTTCTTTTCTACACCGGCAGATGGCGGGCGAGTAGTAGATTGTGGTTTGTGTCGTGTGAACACACCACATTTGCAGCGATCTTTTGCATGTACAGACATCTGCGCCGATGTCTGCGCAGACAGATCGTTGCGTGTGGACCGGGCTTAATGGTTCGTTCAAGCAGCTGCCAACGGAGTCTCGCGCTATAAGCAGCCCCTTCTCGTAACTTCTGGCTATTTGGTGTGTATCCGTTTGGCGTATAGTGAGAGTAAGCAGCCTCACTCTATCGGGAAATTTTTTTCTGCCGTCCCAAACTGCTAGATTCGGGTATGCGCAGAGCTGTCTCGGTTAGAGTGGGGGTATAATCAACGTGACTCTTGTTTTGTTGCACCTATATCTATACTTTAAAACTACCGTGACCTGCCTGGCAGAGGGAACGCCCCATTATACCAGTTATTAGGGTTTCTTCCTGCTCCATTCACATATGGAACGTGGAAAGAATTATTTTGTTTCAATGCCTCTGTGCATGCAGTAATTATTCTAATCTTATTCTCATAAACCCTCTGTGAGCGATACGTAGGGTATTGTAGTGTATTTCTAGAGTCACCATTTAAAGCTGGTTCTTGAAACTTTGTTACCAGGCTTTCTTGGGGTAGTTTATGTTTATCTTCAAGAGTCTTCCAATTCAATTCCCCCAATATCTCTGTTCCACTCTCCTATGGATTAAACAAATCTGTGACCATTTGTGCTGCCCTTCTCTGTATACGTTCAATATCCTCTGTTAGTCCTATCTGGTACAGGTCCCACACACTGGAGCAACAATCTAGAACTGGTCACACGAGTAATTTGTAAGCAATTCCTTTGTAGACTGATTGCACTTCCCCAGCATTCTACCAATAAACCGAAGTCTACCACCTGCTTTACCCATGACTGTGCCTATGTGATCATCACATTTCATATCACTATAGAGTGTTACACCCAGGTATTTGTATCAGTTGGCTGATTCCAGCAGTGACTCATTGATATAATATACATAAGATAATTTTATGTTACTTTCGTTTTACATTTCTGAAGATTTAAAACTAGTTGCCAATCTTTGTGCCACTTTGAAATCTTATCAAGATCTGACTGAATAATTATGCAGCTTCTTCCAGGAGTATTTCATTACAGATAACTGCATCATCTGCAAAAATCATGATGTTACTGTTAATATTATCTGCGAGATCATTGATATACAAGATAAACAACAAGGGTCCCAACACGGTTCCCTGTGAAACACACGAGGTTACTTCTACATCTGACGTTGACTCTCCATCCAAAGCAACATGCTGTGTGTCTCTACCAAAAAACCCTCAATCCAGTTACAAATTTCATTTGATACCCCGTATGATCGACTTTTTGACAATAAGCGTGGATGTGGAGGGTTCTTAAATATTTCAGTTGCTGATGCATTTCCTGTGTTCATCTATTTCATGTTGAATGTTATTCATTTTCACTAAATCACAAGTATTTACTTGCAGAACCCAACAGAAATGCAATTGGGTGAAAGATAAAATTTATGACTGCAATTTATTTTTTATGTCCATCGAATTGGAATCGGATTTTCTGTCGAGTGATGGGGAATTGAAAGTATTGCACTGAATTTATGGAACACTTTCGTGTGTGGCATCATGTGGCAGGGAAGTTAAGTGAAACATTCAGGGAACCTAGCCGTTATAAGTATTGGGCAGGGGGAAATAGGTAGCTGCTTTCACTACAGCACATTCTGAATCTTTTTGTGGTTTGACGGTCATGAAGCAACATGTTTTAGAGATGCGACAGGCAGCTTTAACATCTGTATTGGTTCCTTGCACAATGTCACAGAAAGGTCGTTTTAGGAGTAGACGTGATAAAGTGGCTGTCTGCCGGGGAAAGGGCACAAACTGAAGCTAATTTTGCGTGGAAATAGGATGCCTGGTGTGATTGGGCAATCGACGGAACAGACAAGAGAATACACAGTACGCCAAAAGATCCTCAGCATATTTGAATGGGAAAAACTATTTTTCCATGCGACTGAAAATAGTTTGTGATCACAATCGTCGGATTCGGAACTTACTCTTCGGTTACCCTGCTTCTGTCCGTTAAGGGAGTATGTTCAGGACGTCAACATTTTACCAAGCGTTTAAGCAAAGCAAACAAGGATATTACACCATCTTAGCTGCGCACGCGCAGCGCCTATCTTTCACCCTGGAAAGTAGCTCTCTGGGAACTACTTCAATGAACCTCTTGTTTAGTGACTAAATATCGGAAGCGCGTTTGGCATTCAGTTTTAATCGAAAAGCAGTCACGTGACGTCCCTCGCTAGTTTGGCACGATCTTTCTCTTGACCGACAAATAGACGAAAGTGTTGTTAAAGATTCGATTGTAGCTAAATATTTCTGACGAGCAAGACTATAAATACCACTGCTGCTCGTTTCATTCACTACAATTTAAGCTGTGCTCTTAGGTTCCTGCCTAGCCACATCCTCGAAAATCACGATATATTTCGAATAAACAGCGAAGTGTTGTGAGAAAAAAGGCTATACATATGGTAGCTTCTCCTTTTACTCGCAGCAATTTAAGCTGAACTCTTAGGGTCCGGCCCAACTACACCCTTGGAAGTCGCGACGTATTCGGAAAACATGGTCAAATATTTGTCATAAAAGGAATGTAAATGTCATTGTTGGTTGTTTCACTTGCAGCAATATCATCTTTCGTTCTTGACTCATACTGAAGTCACAAAATGGAATGAACTTATTTCTGGGAGAGCACGCTCTTGTATATACATACCATCGAATGTTGCAGAACATACTTCTGGTGCATGAATAAGAAACTACCAGAATGTGCTACAAATGGGAAGGTTCGACGCTGAGATGCCTTCCTGTGCAGACCGTTGTGAAAATGCGTAGGAGGTGGCGGACCGCCGTCCAGCAGAGTTCGCTCTATCAGCTCCCCTATCTGGCCCCTCGCCACTAACGAACTAGCAGAAGATGTCGGACTCCGAGAAGACTACTAATTTGTGCTAGAGAAGTCGTTATGTGGCTTTGGCTGCAGGAGCGAGTAGTGTGGCTTGTTGTTGGAGGCCTCATCCTACTTGCTACCTAAGATGGACTGGCGCATGGACTCGGAGAATGAGAAGAACGCCATTGCTGGATTGGCTCCTTGTTATGCAGATGCAGCCTCGGCTGTAGAAGCGAGTGATTGGCATTCTGCCTACCACCTATGGTGATGCAATCCAGGAAGAAAGGTGCAACACAGTACAGATTGCGCGCGCATTCTGTGGACGGGGGCTTTCCCCTGCATGCTGTAGCGCACGCCTGAATGTAGGAGTACCACCTGTCTTCCACCACACCACTACAAGCAGTGTTGCGGACAAAGTTTCGGTTTTGCGTGCAACAATGACTATCTGCGGCCCTTGGCTGCCAAGGACAGCACGCCATCACAAAAATGGCTCTGAGCACTATGCGACTTAACTTCTGAGGTCATCAGTCCCCTAGAACTTAGAACTACTTAAACCTAACTAACCTAAGGATATCACACATATCCATGCCCGAGGCAGGATTCGAACCTGCGACCATAGCGGTTGCGCGGTTCCAGACTGTAGCACCTAGAACCGCTCGGCCACTTCGGATGGCCACGCCATCACAGAACACGCCACCTGTGACAAGTGCTGACACCCTCCAGAGGCAGATGAGGGCCTTGCCCTATTGCTAGGTCTTATGCAAGGGGCAAAGCTGGTAGCTGAGAGGATGGCATTGGTGGCAGAAGTCGCTGAAGCGCCCAACTGGCGCGAAAGCGACCACCACCAGCATGAAACGCACTGACGCAGATGCCACCACTGGTACCCTCACACTCTACACGCCACAAAAAGCCTCACAGAAGGGGATGAGAGCCCCACACATGCCAGACAAAGATGGATTCGTGGAGCTGAAACGCAAACACACAGCCAGCATGGTGATACTCATAACAACAGACTGTATCGCACCAAAAACCGGTTCCTCGTCCTCACAGGTGAAGGCAGGGAGAACATAGAGAATAAACAGCAGAAGAAGATGCATCCACCACCGCCTGTCGGCATTCAGCCTGTGGACGCCTTCAAAACATCTGAAGAGAATATATGAGGTGCATTCAAGTTCTAAGGCCTCCGATTTTTTTTCTAATTAACTACTCACCCGAAATCGATGAAACTGGCGTTACTTCTCGACGTAATCGCCCAGCAGACGTACACATTTTTCACAAAGCTGGCGCCATGATTCCATGGCAGCGGCGAAGGCTTCTTTAGGAGTCTGTTTTGACCACTGGAAAATCGCTGAGGCAATAGCAGCACGGCTGGTGAATGTGCGGCCACGGAGAGTGTCTTTCATTGTTGGAAAAAGCCAAAAGTCACTAGGAGCCAGGTCAGGTGAGTAGGGAGCATGAGGAATCACTTCAAAGTTGTTATCACGAAGAAACTGTTGCGTAGCATTAGCTCGATGTGCGGGTGCGTTGTCTTGGTGAAACAGCACACGCGCAGCCCTTCCTGGACGTTTTTGTTGCAATGCAGGAAGGAATTTGTTCTTCAAACCATTTTCGTAGGATGCACCTGTTACTGTAGTGCCCTTTGGAACGCAATGGGTAAGGATTACGCCCTCGCTGTCCCAGAACATGGACACCATCATTTTTTCAGCACTGGCGGTTACCCGAAATTTTTTTGGTGGCAGTGAATCTGTGTGCTTCCATTGAGCTGACTGGCGCTTTGTTTCTGGATTGAAAAATGGCATCCATGTCTCATCCATTGTCACAACCGACGAGAAGAAAGTCCCATTCATGCTGTCGTTGTGCCTCAACATTGCTTGGCAACGTGCCACACGGGCAGCCATGTGGTCGTCCGTCAGCATTCGTGGCACCCACCTGGATGACACTTTTTGCATTTTCAGGTCGTCATGCAGGATTGTGTGCACAGAACCCACAGAAATGCCAACTCTGGAGGCAATCGGTTCAACAGTCATTCGGCGATTCCCCAAAACAATTCTCTCCACTTTCTCGATCATGTCGTCAGACCGGCTTGTGCGAGCCCGAGGTAGTTACGGTTTGTTGTCACATGATGTTCTGCCTTCATTAAACTGTTGCACCCACGAACGCACTTTCGACACATCCATAACTCCATCACCACATGTCTCTTTCAACTGTCGATGAATTTCAGTTGGTTTCACACCACGCAAATTCAGAAAACGAATGATTGTACGCTGCTCAAGTAAGGAAAACGTCGCCATTTTAAGTATTTAAAACAGTTCTCATTCTCGCCGCTGGCGGTAAATGCCATCTGCCATTCGGTGCTTCCATCTCTGGGACGTATTGACAATGAACGCGGCCTCATTTTAAAACAATGCACATGTTTCTATCTCTTTCCAGTCCGGAGAAAAAAAAATTGGAGGCCTTAGAACTTGAATGCACCTTGTAAAATCGATCGTGAAAGCTAACTTCACAGCTCACGTGACAGGAAGCGAACAATACCAAGTTTTCACCACAGCCAAAGACTACAAAGGGGACATGGACCTCGTGAAGAAGGAGGGCTTCCTCTGCTTCATCTCAGGGCCAGTGAAGAGGGTGAAGGTCGCCTTCTGCAAGCTCCCTTCAGCATGGACCAAATATACCTAAATGAGCTGCTAGAAGAAATGGGCTACAACATTAGTGCTGCCTTGCAAATGAAGTCACGTAGAGACAACTTGGACACACCACTCTTCCTTGCCATCCTGGATGACAATGTGGAAAACAGGAATACTTCCCAGGTTAAGTGAGTGGACAGTGTCGGAGTTTCAGTAGAAAAACTTTGCAGAAAAAGAGGGCCTGCACAGTACTTCAACAGTGCTGTGACCACATCACACAGTTGTGCTAGATGCCCACATACTGGGTGAAGTGTGCGGGTACACACCTCAGCTGGGACTGCACTACCCTAAAGACAGATCCTCCAAGATGCTGCAACTGCCAAGAGAAACATGTGGCGAACTGACGAGGCTGCAGTGCCTTTTAACGTGTAGCCCCAAACCAGAGAGGGTGGCCAGCCCCATCCAAGCTAGTACAGCAGGAAAGGAGCTACGCTGCAGCGACAGCAAGAACATCAACACAGCCAGGCCATCACAACAACGTCCAGCCGCCGCCACTGACATACAGAGGCGCGAACGTCAGGCGGGGCACGCGCCTATCGCGGCAGACGCCATCGGGAGCGGACTACAGACAGAGCGACGGACGCCAGCCAGGGCGGACCAGGGGTGCGGTAGGCGAGGACAGCGACCACTAAATATCACTACCGACTCGCAAACCGTCTATGAAGCCCAACAGATGACATTGTGGAAGGAGAAACCAGCTGCGACAACTGAAGCTGCGGAACTCAGGGCGATGTTAAACGAGTTCAGACAGTTCATCATGCAGATTCCGCAGCTTATAGTAGCTGCAGTGCAGGCGGCCACCCAGGCCATCACCACACCAGCATCCACGGCACCCATACAAGGTTAACACACGAGTCCTGGGCCTCACCATTTGCGTGTGTAACGCGAATAGTATAAGGACAAAAGAGGGTGAGTTTCGGCAGTTACTACATGACTAGGATGTGGACATCTGCTTCATCACCAAAACCTGGCTCAAACCTGGAGTAAACATGTGGGCACTGAACTTCCAGTTCTATCACACAGATGGAGAAACGGAGGGCGGCGGGATGGCAGTGTATGTGAAAACATCGTTGCACCAACAGCCAGAACTGCTTTCCAAGATGACTACACTGGATGTATCAGGTGTCGCCATCAGCCCCTCCACTGGCCAAGTGATCTTCATTGATGCATAGTGTTAGCCGAATTGTCTCCTGCAACCCAGGGACGTCGACACTCTACTGTCGATGTGCGGAAACCTATTTATTGGCGGCGATTTCAGCACAAAACATTCGGAGCGGAACTCGTGAGTGACCACCACCGGCAGCAGATGGCTGCTCCAAGTGGCCAACAACAACTGCACAATAATGCTGGGGCCATATGACGCCACACACTACCCACATCACTGTCGCCCAGATGTCTTGGATGTAGCAATCATCAAGGGGGCCACACACGAATGCCATCGCGACTGTATGCCTGGCCCTATTGTCAGATCATCTGTCACTGACCTTTGACCTGGGCACAGACGGGGTTGCACCCACCAGAGGGTCATAAGAAGTATCACCAAATCACCAAGCTGACTGGGAGGATTTCCGGACTCATCTGCCACTGACCTTTGACCTGGGCACAGACGGGGTTGCACCCACCAGAGGGTCATAAGAAGTATCACCAAATCACCAAGCTGACTGGGAGGATTTCCGGACTCATCTGGCTGCCCAGGCGTGGCAACCATAATTTTGATATGGAGTAGGACGTGACCAGGTTGTGACTAAGATCTGGTGGCAGGAAAACGATTAGTGACAAATAAGCGCCAGCACTGTGCCCAACTCCGATGACAAAGATGCAAACGAGGCACTCGCCGCATCTACACACTGCACGTTGGACACAGGGGAGGTGGCCACAACGTATAGAAGATGGAAGCAAACGGATTATTCCTAGAAGCTTCCCTCCCGAAATCATACAGGCCATACTCTGGAAAGTCTGGGTCTATCAGGAATGGAAAGTCATGAGACAACTGACGACCAAGAATCTGCTAAGATGACTATGCCACAACATCAAAGTTGCAACCAGCAACAACCGAAATCGAGATCAGATTGGAAAAATTGTCACACTCAGAATCACTGGCAGTATCAGATGGAAGACGGCACAGCAGCTTTTGCGAACCCGGCGCTGAACCTGATGCCAAGGCCAGAATGTTGGCTTATGCGTTTGCAGCCAACTTCACGTCTGTGGGGGGCGTCATCGCCAATGAACACATCTGCTTGATAGATGGCTAGCTACCAGTGTTCATGAGCAATAAGGAAGAAACAGATGTCATAGAAGACATCTCGGAAGAGAAGTACAGTACCAACTAGCACAGCTCCAGCCCAGGAAAGCGAGGGCGTGAACCACATCAATAAAGACATGCTACAGCATCCATTGCCACAAGCGGTTACCAAATTAACTATAATCTTCAACACCATCCTGAAGATCTGCAACTACCTTACTGCATAGAAAAATGCAGAGTGGTAGCCATCCTGACGGCTGATAAAGATCACAGGCTGGTCCAGATCTACCAGCGCGTCAGCCTGCTGCCAGTAGTCTCCAAAGTATTTGAGAGGTTGTACACCAAGCAACTGTCGCACCACCTCAGGGGCGAAGACCTGCTCCCTGACAAACAGTTTGGCTTCTACAGAAGCTACTCAACACAGCATCAACTCCTGCGCCTGCTGCAGTAGGTGATGGGGGCACTGGAGTGACACGAGTACCTTGGGACTGTACTCCTTGAAGTCTCCAGAGCCTTTGACAGCTTGTGGCACGATGGCTTCATGTACAAACTTCTGATGATGGGATAACAGCGTCGCACACCCACCTGTTCCAATAGTACTTGACTGGGCATACCTTCCACATGGGCATGGACGATGGGGAATCTACAGCTTGGCCCATCGGAGTGGGAGTACCTCAGGAGTCAATTGTTGGCCCCCTCCTGTACTGCTTCTTCATAGCAGATGTGCCAAAGGCACTGAGGATCGAAATGGCACTCTATGTGGATGACACAGCACTTTATGTGCGAAGCTTGCAGCTGGCATTCAATGAGCTGGGACCATGGGTCACAAAATGGCGGTTCAGATTCAATGAAGCCAAAAGTCAGGCTGTGATTTTCACCAGAAGGATGATTCCACTAGAGCTGCAGCCACTAATCATCAGGGGGGTCCATATCCTGGTCCAACACTAGCAGATACCTCAGTGTCACATTTGACCAATGCCTGACATGGAAGCCACATATCAGGGAGATGAGGAGTAAACCGCTAGGAAGAATGCACGTGCTGTACTCCCTGCTGAGTCCCACAACGACACTGGCATCACACTGTGGCATTATGCTGTACTTGGCACTAATCAGGCCATGGCTGAAGTGCGCCGCCATAGTGTGGGGAAAGCCCACAGACATATTGCTCAGCACACTGCAAACAATAATTCCGATGCTAAGAGATCGATGCCGGCAGTCTGAGAGGATATTTTACGTGTCAGCGCGTAATTCGGAGAACTGTCTCGTCAGTGCCCTAGGCAACTAGGTGCACTGGCAGACGACCACGAGATGTCCACACTGCCACATGAGTAGTTGTGAGCGGTCGACGCAATAAGAGAAAGAAAAAAAGAAGTACAACAGGAAGACACAACACAAAAAGAAGTACAAGAAGCAACATCCTCAGAATAAAGTAGGAAAAGCAGTGTATCTGCTGTAAGCTGCAGCAAACCGAGGTCAGAATCCTCCAGAAAGCACGACAACGGTGACGACGATAACGAACAGAGGAGTGGAAGACCTTCCTTTTGCCTGATGAGCTGACACAAAAAATCGAGCTAACGGTGCGTAAAGATCGCCGACTGACAGTGGATGAAATTTCTACAACTCTCCAGAACTCTCTTATACGAGACACTCACAGAAATGCTTGGATACTGGGAACTGTGCGCAAGATGGGTCCCAAAACAGCTGACAGAGCAGCACAAGAAAATCGGTTCATTAGCGCCCGCGAGTTTTTTGAGCAAAATGATTTGGAAGGTGAGAATTTTCTGAGTTTTATTGTGTCTGGAGATGAAACGTCAAACATGAGTGGCTCATTACACTCCTGAGACGAAAAAATAGTCGTGGCAGTGCCGTCATACCAACTGCCCATTCGCCAAAAAAAAATGCAAAACCACAATTTCGGGCAAAAAACTCATGGTCTCAGTGTTTTGAGACAGAAAAGACATCATTTGGTCAAATTTGTGCCTCAGGGGGAGATCATCAATGCATAATGATATTGTAAGACCCTAAAAAAATTCAAAAGGAGCATTCAAACAAAAGAAGGGAAATGCTGATGACAAGAGTGACTCTGTTGCCTGTCCTCACACAGCGTTAGCCACTGATGCACTCTTGGACTCGTTAGGTTGGGATATTTTGAACCCCTCCCCCATATCCCCCTGACTTGGCGCCTTCAGATTACCATCCTTTCACATTCATGAAGGAATTAAATTTTCAAGCTATGAGCAGATGCGGAAAGAGGTTCTGAAGTTGTGGAAGGTTCTGGTAGCAGAGTTCTTCAAGGAGGGCATAAAGAAGCTTGTGCCATGGGTCACCACACGCATTGAACAGGATCATAATTATGTGGAACAACAGTCAACAAGTGTATCAACAATATTCTTTAATTTTCTTCCAATTAAATTTGCGTTATGATTGACAGACGGCAGTGTTGGGGAGCAGGGTTGCCGGCTAGTGCACAGTGTACCAATCGACAGCTGCATGCGTAGCAAAAAAAGAAACAAGTCGTCTAGTCACCGACTGTTACCAACGCCTCTGTAGGTAGAGGGGAGAGCAGTAGCTGCGACTGTAGCGACAATGATGCGTTACGATGCCTTAATAACATGTTTATAGACCATCAGCAGCAATAAGACGAGCATTCAGTCACACACGTCACAAAGTAAGCAACTACCTAAATAAACAGAGAAAATTGTAAGGAGTGAAAACTACAGAATTTTTGGTAACGTGTGTATCGCAAATGGAAGCATGCCAGTTATGTCTGAATCACTTTCACTATTGTGTGTAGCCACAAGATGTTGTCTGTTGTATCCGCGGAACAACTGTATAGCGCGCGCGCCCTGCCGTCGCATCGCTTGCCACAGTTTCCTGTCGCGACCGCCGGCGGCGCATGGCGTTGCCGCCGACCGAAGACGTCGCGTCATTGCTGAGCTGGGGCCTACAGCGCCCTCTGGCTACACGATATAACAGGAGCGCTGGCCCCAAGTCAGGGGGTCTTGCAAACAGCCTGTTGCAGTCGTCAGTGCCGTCGTTCGTTGTCTGGTTAGCTAGCTCGCGGTGTGATTCAGTATTGTATAACGACTTAGGCCACGAATCAGGAATATTCTTTGGACACTAATTGGAACTGTATCTACGGTACACTCTTCGCTGTCAATAAAGCTAAGTAACTGTTTTATACTAGCTGGCCCTTATTTGTTACTAGTGGTTTTCCTGCCTTCAGGTTTTAGTTACAACATGGTCACATCCTACTCCATATCCAAATTATGGTTGCCACTCCCAGACAGCCATAAAATTGTCTGAATTTAATAAAATAATTTATTTGTTCTACCTTTTTTGTTCTATGATATTTTTCCACTACATATTTATTTTTCCATGCTTTCATTATTACTTCCTTCATGTGTCTTACAACATTATGCCAATATGATGAGAGAGTTTGGTTTCCATGTCTGATACTGCACACTTTTTGTTGTCCCTTGCCAAATAACCCTTAACTCACGACTATATGAGTTCAATGGAATTGGAATGGCAGTGCTATGATGGAAGTCTGAGGACCTAATACCCATATTTTTGCCAATTATCTACAACACGTAGCTTTATTCAGAGCTACAAGGTGCAGTAAATCACTCTTTCCTCAGTCGATTGGTATCAGAATGTGTTTTTTTTTATTTTATCCAGCCAACAATGTCTGTTTTCTGAAAGTTGCTGTAGGTGCCTTATCAGTGGTAGACAAATGATATGACCCATTGTCCATAACGATTACTGAAGGTTTTCTCGTATGTTTGACAGCGTTTTGATATCAAGAGGTACAGAACGATTCACAGATCCCAATTCTGTATGCTTTAGCAAAGACTGATCTGCATTTCATTTTAATGCATCGATCAGTAACAAAAACCATGGAATAGTGATATATATAAATTCTCAGTTTATTACATACATGGTTGTGTAAATAAAATAACAAACCTTTTATCAGATTGATAAAAGTATTATACTAAAATGATAGTTATTAATTTTATGACCACATTAAAATAAGAACGATGTTTTCTTAGAGAAAAACAACAGAAAGCTAATTATATTTACTCAACAGTATACTGAGATATGACTCCCTCCATCCTTAAAAAGAACTTCAGTATGATGGCTGCATTTCGTGTCCGGAACATAATATCTTAAGTCTTTTGAGTGTAAAGCGACTACATTTTCACTGCAAGCTCTCCAAATTAACTGTTATAGGTTACTTTTTAAAAACATATTAATAACTATGATCACTGAAGGCAAGCTACAATATGAAATTATAAATTGCAAAAGAATCGATGCTTTTAATCAAATAGTTTATACATGATTGTGTGATAAATATGGTGAATCTGAAACATTTCTTTTCAATATTTTTTACATAGAAACTAAAATGTCTATCAAAGACAAACTTCAGCTGTTGGTATACATTTGCCTTATTTGCATAAGCATATTTTTATAGTGCAACAACGTAAAAATCACTGTATATTTCGCGCTCCTTCCCCTCCAATGCCGCCCTTGTGGCATTCCCACCTGTACCCTGCCCAAACCCTGCAGGTCACGTCACCTGGCAAGGCTCTGCTGCTTGTGCTCACAGAGCAGGCAACACAGCAAGCACCTGGAGCCCAAGAACCAGCTGTGATTGCCTGATGCCTAGCTCCTGCCAATTGACTCACTGATAGGTCAATCACAAAGTAATTTTAATCAGAGTATGCACTTGTTTTCTAAACATGCTCTGTCAAACTTACTGTCTTTGACTCTATAATGACATATCTCTAACCACAGGATCACTGCGACTGCATGTAGATTGATGCTTTAAAACTGTTCATGGTAAATTTCCTTAGGACTTTAACAAATGATGTTTCATAAACTGATATTTAATTATAACAGATCACACCTAGAGTGATAAACCTTCATTGTGCCTCTACTGTAAAATAGCATACTCTCATAACACACAGGCTGTAATACGGAAACAAGTGAAATATGATGAACCCAAAATGGTGTCTCAAACGCAGAGAGCGAGTGCCATCATGTGACCGCATTCCAATTTCAACCAAATGCCAGATGCACTTCTGATTTTTAGTCACTCGTCTCTCGACAGCACCATTCTGTCGGCTGCTCTGTAGTTTTCCCTGACAGCGTACTTAGATTGGGAATCATTGACAAAGACCTCTAAGCAATCCTGAAAGCACTTGAGCAGATGAGATGCAATCGATGGAATAAGTTTCTTGTCTGCTCTGATTCCCTAAGCGCTCTACAAGCCATACAGAAAATGTATGGTCCCAAACATGCAAGGCACACTTCATGTACTAAAGCGTTAAGGAAAGGAAATAGCATTCTGCGAGGTACCATGCCACGTGGAAATGATTTCTACCCCACTCAGCATAGACAGAACACAGTTTACAATCACTCCCAGAGGCAGTGACGCAGAGACTAGTGGAGCAAACATGTGGTTCCCGTGTTTGATGATGGTGGAGTTCACGAAATGAATGTATAGCCGGAAGCGCAGCCCAGAACATAGCAAAAGTCATCATAATTATGCGCACACAGCCCAGGAAGTGATTCACATCTAAAAACGTAAACAAAGACAAAATCAATCGCTCTGCTACCAGTGGCGCGTATCCAAAGGCTTCAAAGAATTGCGAAAACTGTCAGACATGTGCAGGGCTACGCTATTTATGGACACTGTCGCATCAATGGAATGGTCCACGTGACATGCCCAAGGTGGGGCGGCAGTGGCAGAGGCGCGAAAAACCTGTGACTGTTGTACGAAGCCCGAGTATTTCTGAGAGAAGTCCATGCACATCTTTCTTCAGATCGCTGAAGATGTGAAAGTCACGAAAGTGAACAACTGCTACGTGCAGGCCAATACATGAGAGTATTTATTACTATTGCATGGACCATAATCACTCCATCAGTATTGATGCACTCTCTAACTGAACGCGAACATTAGTGGAAAATTCCATTTTCCACCACAAACACGCAATAACAGGTCTGATATTAACCCACTATGGACAAGACGGCCACCTTGTACCAGATAACTGTGTGCATTAACACGCCACATCTGAGATTTGGGGAGGTGCACTGTCTGGATCGATTACGTCCGGCAGATTAACGACGAGTGCCGGTTTGCTGGTCAGCCTGGATGTGGTTTTTAGACAGTTTCTCACACCCGATTAGGTAATACCAGGCAGGTACCTACGTCCTGCCTAAATTACACGATTCACAAACATTTCTAAAACGTTGTCACACTATCACATGGACGACACAAACAGATGGGATAAACAGTATCTGTCCCTGAGGGGGGAGAAAGAGGGGTTGCTACAGGTAGGACATCCAGCCACGCTATAGCACTACCACAGCCAAATGTAGATTGACATGCTAACTGCATGATAGTATGTAATAAAGGCCAGGAAAAATATTCAAGAGAGACTTGATCAACTGCTTTTCGTAAATGGCTCACAGCCACTACCTCCTCCTACTCCATCTTCGGTTGTTTGTCCTCACAGGCAGCGACAGGTATGTGTGCATCTGCACATACCCCCCACCCCAGAAGGCACCTCCTCCCCAAGCAAGGGATGTAATCGTCTCCCAATTATAGTGTTAATGACAATGAACCTGTGGCTAGCGGTACTGCTCTTGATAGTGAACGACATCAGATTAGTGGCGTCATGATGCCTCTGCAATACTCGTCAGTTGCTACGGCCTTTGAGTGGCATATCTCTTTCGCTAGAATCGAGAATCCACCTGGAGGGGGTATAGCGACCCAGAGAGGTTTCTAAAAGCATGCCTCCTGGTGCTGGAGGCAGAGCTCCTCAAAGCCGTAGATGATCCAAGATTTAATGCCATCAAGTGTAACGCAGTACTCTGCTGCGAGTTGAGTCAATCTCACAAACAGCAGGGTGCAGCTAAGGAGAAAAGCCTGGACTACATCTGGGGTGATAATGGCTTTATATATCGGAGTACATCAATCGCCAAGCGGTATTTTGAATCCACCTTGGGTGCTTTACTGGCTCAGTTCTCCGAGATGGAAGTAAGAGGGCAGCTAAAGCACTCAGCCAAATACGACACCTCAACATCCATATTCATGTCTATCAACCGTTAAATGGATGGTCGAGTTATATCAAACTCCCTGAGGATATAAAGAATCTACATCTACATCTACATGGATACTCTGCAAATCACACTGAAGTGCCTGGCAGAGGGTTCATCGAACCACCTTCACAATTCTCTATTATTCTAATATCATATAGTGCGTGGAAAGAACGAACATATATACCTTTCTGTACGTGCTCTGATTTCCCATATTTTATCGTGGTGATCGTTTCTTCCTATGTAGGTCTGTATCAACAAAATATTTTCGCATTCAGAGGAGAAAGTTGGTGATTGGAATTTCGTGAGAAGATTCCGCCTCAACAAAAACGCCTTTTTTTTAATGATGTCCAGCCCAAATCCTGTATCACTTCTGTGACACTCTCTCCCATATTTCGCAAATAATACAAAACATGCTGCCCTTCTCTGAACTTTTTCGATGTACTCTGTCAGTCCTATATGGTAATCATCCCACACCACACAGCAATATTCTAAAAGAGGACGGACAAGCAGTCTTCTTAGTAAATCTGTTACATTTTCTAAGTGTCCTGCCAATAAAACACAGTCTTTGGTTAGCCTTCCCCACAACACTTTCTATGTTTTCCTTCCTATTTAAGTTGTTCGTAATTGTAATTCCTAGGTACTTAGTTGAATTTACAGCCTTTAGATTTGACTGATTTATCGTGTAACCGAAGTTTAACGAGTTCCTTTTAGCACTCACGTGCATGACCTCTCACTTTTTGTCATTCAGTGTCAACTGTCCATTTTCGCACCATTCAGACATCTTTTCTAAATCGTTTTGCAATTTGTTTTGATCTTCTGATGACTAATAGTCGATAAACGACAGTGCCATCTGCAAACAACCTAAGACAGCTGCTCCGATTGTCTCCCAAATCGTTTATATAGATAAGGAACAGCAAAGGGCCTATAACGCTACCTTGGGGAACGCCAGAAATCACTTCTGTTTTACTCCATGACTTTCCATCAATTACTATGCACTGTGACCTCTCTGATAGGAAATCACAAATCTAGTCACATAACTGAGACGATATTCCATAAGCATGCAGTTTCACTACAAGCCGCTTGTGTGAGACAGTGTCAAAAGCTTTCTGGAAATCCAGAAATACAGAATCGATCTGAAATCCCTTGTCAATAGCACTCAGCACTTCATGCAAATAAAGACCCAGTTGTGTTTCACAAGAACGATGTTTTCTAAACCCATGTTGACTGTGTGTCAATAGACCATTTTCTTCGAGGTAATTATAAATGTTCGAACACAACATATGTTCCAAAATCCTGCTGTATATCGACGTTAATGATATGGGCCTGTAATGAAGTGGATTACTCCTACTACCTTTCTTGAGTATTGCTGTGACCTGTACAACTTTCCAGTCTTTGGATACGGATCTTTCGTCGAGAGAACGGTTGTATATGGTTGTTAAGTCTGGAGCTAATGCATCAGCATTCACTGAAAGGAACCTAATTGGTATACAGTCTGGACCAGAAGACTTGTTTTTGTTAAGTGATGCCGAGCGGGATTAGCCGAGCGGTCTAAGGTGCTGCAGTCATGGACTGTGCGGCAGGTCCCAGCGGAGGTTCGAGTCCTCCCTCGGGTATGGGTGTGTGTGTTTGTCCTTAGGATAATTTAGGTTAAGTAGAGGCCTTAGCAGTTAAGTCCCATAAGATTTCACACACATTTGAACATTTTTTTTATTAAGTGATTTAAGTTGCTTCACTACTCTGAGGTTATTTGCTTCTACGTTACTCATGTTGGCAGCTGTTCTTGATTCGAATTCTGGAATATTTACTTCGTCTTCTTTTGTGAAGGCATTTCGGAAGGCTGTGTTTAGTAGCTCTGCTTTGGAAGCACTGTCTTCGGAAGGCTGTGTTTAGTAACTCTGCTTTAGCAGTACTGTCTTCGACAGTATCTCCATTGCTATCATGCAGAGAAGGCATTGATTGTTTCTTGCCGCTAACATACTTCACATACGACCAGAATTTCTTTTGATTTTCTGTTAGATTTCGAGACAAAGTTTCGTTGTGGAAACTTTTATAAGCATCTCGCATTGAAGTCCGCGCTAAATTTCGAGCTTCTGTAACAGATCGCCAATCTTGGGGATTTTACGTCTGTTTAAATTTGGCATGTTTGCTTCGTTGTTCCTGCAAAAGTCTTTTGTGTTCCAAGGAGGATCAGCTCCGGCGTTTGTTAGTTTATTTGGTATAAATCTCCTAATTGCTACCGATACTATTTCTTTGAATTCAAGCCACATCTTCTCTACACTTATTTATTAATTTTTAAGGAGTGGAGATTGTCTCTCAGGAAGGCGTCGATTGAATTTTTATCTGCTTTTTTGAATAGGTATATTTTTCGTTTATTTTTCCGTTTTGATGCTCGTTATTAACTCAGGATTATTTGTTGCTAAAAGGTCAAGTGTGTTTTCACAACCGTTTACTATTCATGTGTGCCCATGAACTAACTGGTCGCAGGCTTGTGTCAACATTCAAAATGAAAAGGATAATGATTGTTTTGCATGGTCTGTCCTGTCTTGCAAAAGAAAAATTAAACAGAATCCAGAGCATACATCTCGATACGGAATAGGGCTTTACATTCGTGGATGTTATAAATTTGATGGTACCGAGTTGCTTGTAAAGCTTCAGGATGTACGAAAATTTGAGGCATAAAATGCTGGACAAGCATACTGTAGTTGGACCACACTATTTTTCGAAACATGCAGGTGAGCGTGATATTCTTGTAAATATGCTGCTCTTCCATGAAGGTGATAATCAGCAAAGACTTGTCCTGCCTCCTTTACAGCCAGTTGTCGAAAAAATAACATAACAACACATTTTCTTCAGGTGTCTAAATTCTTTTTTGTAAGAAAAGCATTTAAAAACACGTCTGCAGGAATGTGAATCCAAGTATCCACTACATGTTGTAATGCTTACAGAATAAAACAAGTTCATTAAGTTCAGGAATGCTGAATGTCCATTTGTTGTATATGCTGATTCGAATGTCTCCTTCCCTATCACCCGCTCTGAAGGGAACCGCTAAGTGTCACATCCTGCATGCAAAAACATGTATTGTATGCAGCAGCATACCAGCGTGCATGTTTATACAATTCAAGTCTTAAGTGCTATGAATCTTATGTCGGGGATAATCCTGCAGTTTGATTGCTCACTGAGCTTGAAAAACTCTCATGGATGTTCATAGGATTTACAGCACCACGTTACCCATCGGAGGTTAAAAAATTATATAATGATGCAGTTAACTCTCATATTTGTGGGCTGTCATTAGATAGAAGAGGACTATGTGCCAGGAGTAAATCTAATGATTGTCTCTAACTAGAAATCTGTAAATATATATGTATACGAATTATCTTATTTAAAATTGATCTAAATTTGTAAATACTTTGACATGTTCTATATACTTGTAAAAAGAGATCTATGGATGAATAAAGCTACTACTACTACTACTACTACTACATGAGACAGCCATTTGTGTTTTCCGTGAAGATACAAGACAAAAAAATTAGCTCTCTGTTAAAGACATATGGAAGCAATTCAATTTTTAGATGCTGTGAGAATTCTTGTACAATCTTGGAACGAAATTTCACAAATACCTTTAAACAGTGACTGGAAAAAAGTCTCCTTTTTTTCACTACTGAAACCCAGGGTGAATCAACCCAGATCCTGATGAAATTAATGATGTGACTGAAGAAGTGACCAATCTTGTCTAACAACTAAATTTAATGGTGGATGGTGATTATGTCCTGGAACTGGCAGATTCACACAGTTAAGAGCTGACAACTGATGAGCTTAAATAAATATGTGAACAAGAGCAAAATTTTGAACTACTGTACCTGATTCTTTAGACACAGTTCTATCAGAAGTTCAAATGACATTAGTAAACTTGGCAGAAGACATCAGTTCAATGGAAAAAGGGTTACAAATTTTTTAAAAATAGACCCCAACAAAATGCACATTTCTGCTAAGAAAAACCATCTGATGACATTGTTAGATTTTCTGTATCACAATGACTTCGGTTTACATTGTTGCAATGATTACAATGTACTGTAACATAATTTGTTGTATTGTTCAACATTTCATTAAACATTTCTCTTGTAAATTACGTTGTTTTCATTAGTCTCTGATCCAAAACTGAACATAATTTGTATGTATTTATATGTAAAATTGCACCCCAACACCCACCAATTCTACACTCCTGGAAATGGAAAAAAGAACACATTGACACTGGTGTGTCAGACCCACCATACTTGCTCCGGACACTGCGAGAGGGCTGTACAAGCAATGATCACACGCACGGCACAGCGGACACACCAGGAACCGCGGTGTTGGCCGTCGAATGGCGCTAGCTGCGCAGCATTTGTGCACCACCGCCGTCAGTATCAGCTAGTTTGCCGTGGCATACGGAGCTCCATCGCAGTCTTTAACACTGGTAGCATGCCACGACAGCATGGACGTGAACCGTATGTGCAGTTGACGGACTTTGAGCGAGGGCGTATAGTGGGCATGCGGGAGGCCGGGTGGACGTACAGCTGAATTGCTCAACACGTGGGGCGTGAGGTCTCCACAGTACATCGATGTTGTCGCCAGTGGTCGGCGGAAGGTGCACGTGCCCGTCGACCTGGCACCGGACCGCAGCGATGCACGGATGCACGCCAAGACCGTAGGATCCTACACAGTGCCGTAGGGGACCGCACCGCCACTTCCCAGCAAATTAGGGACACTGTTGCTCCTGGGGTATCGGCGAGGACCATTCGCAACCGTCTCCATGAAGCTGGGCTACGGTCCCGCACACCGTTAGGCCGTCTTCCGCTCACGCCCCAACATTGTGCAGCCCACCTCCAGTGGTGTCGCGACAGGCGTGAATGGAGGGACGAATGGAGACGTGTCGTCTTCAGCGATGAGAGTCGCTTCTGCCTTGGTGCCAATGATGGTCGTATGCGTGTTTGGCGCCGTGCAGGTGAGCACCACAATCAGGACTGCATACGACCGAGGCACACAGGGCCAACACCCGGCATCATGGTGTGGGGAGCGATCTCCTACACTGGCCGTACACCACTGGTGATCGTCGAGGGGACACTGAATAGTGCACGGTACATCCAAACCGTCATCGAACCCATCGTTCTACCATTCCTAGACCGGAACTTGCTGTTCCAACTGGACAATGCACGTCCGCATGTATCCCGTGCCACCCAACGTGCTCTAGAAGGTGTAAGTCAACTACCCTGGCCAGCAAGATCTCCGGATCTGTCCCCCATTGAGCATGTTTGGGACTGGATGAAGCGTCATCTCACACGGTCTGCACGTCCAGCGCGAACGCTGGTCCAACTGAGGCGCCAGGTGGAAATGGCATGGCAAGCTGTTCCACAGGACTACATCCAGCATCTCTATGATCGTCTCCATGGGAGAATAGCAGCCTGCATTGCTGCGAAAGGTGGATATACACTGTACTAGTGCCGACATTGTGCATGCTCTGTTGCCTGTGTCTATGTGCCTGTGGTTCTGCCAGTGTGATCATGTGATGTATCTGACCCCAGGAATGTGTCAATAAAGTTTCCCCTTCCTGGGACAATGAATTCACGGTGTTCTTATTTCAATTTCCAGGAGTGTATTTACATGGTTTTTACTCAACCCTACCTATCGCATAAGTCCGAGTTATTACTGTTCTCACCAACACTTCTTTGACACTTAATTGGGGGAACTAGCCCAGCAGAAAAGTATCCATACTGTTAGCTCAGCTATTGCATCAATTGTATTCGTTTGTTACGGGGCAACCCCCGCCCCCTTCCAACTGCCGTTTAAGAAATTAAAATCGCTGTCGTTTTTGAAATTTCTTTTTTTTCCTTTTTTTAAACAGTCGGTAAAGCGAAAAAAAAGCAATCGCAGTTTGAAGTAGCATACAAGAAACGTTTTACTGTACTAATGCACGTACATAGCATTTAAAACAAACTTTTGAACGAGAATAAACAACATACATGGAAATGAATGGCAAAGAACATGTATTACAGCAAGAGCACAGATTCTCATTTCTAACACTCCTAAAGAATCAGTGCTTATTAATGAAAAACTTCATACTATCACCACTTACTGCTTAATAATTTAGTATGTCTATTCTTGTGAGTGTGTTGTTCTTGTGCAGCAGTGAGCATTTGCTCAATCGGGATTTGTTCCACTGTACTTGGGCTAGATCTATTTTTTCTCTAATAAAATTATGTCTCATATCTATGTATTTTGTTCATTCATTGTAGTCACCTGTTTTGGCTAAGTCAACTGCACCTTTGTTATCACAATCAACTTAAATGGGATCAGTTTCAGTGCATAGGAAAACTTTCTTTTTTAACTTCTGTAGCCAGAGGTGAGATCAGGCCCATGTACTCACTTTCAGTAGTTGGTAAATTTAATGTGTGTTGCTTCTCGCTGCTCCAGGAAATCACAGCTCCTTGTGATTTAAACAGAAACCACGTGACCGACCTCCTGTCTACTTTGTCTCCTCGTCAGTCTTCATCAGCATACCTTGTGATGCCTTGATTCTCTTCCGTAGAAGACTGCTGTTTCAGGACCTTGGTCCCTTTCAAGTATCTCATGATTCCTTTTACTGCCTCACAGTGAATCATGCCTGTATAATTTTTGAAGCGACTTACAGCTGTTATTGTGTAAGTGTGATCAGGTTGGTTCCCAACTCTGAAGCATCAAATTACCTAAGCATTTCTGTAGGGAATATGTCTTATGACTTTCTTTATTCCTCTGTATTGGTGCCCATATGGTGTGTAAGTTCTTGATTGCTGCCCAAAGGTGTCGACAGTGGATTGCAATTATTTATTTAATGTTTGCTCTATATTATGGGATTGATCTAATTGTAATAGTCCCTTTTTGCGATCTCTTGTGATTCTGGTGCCCAATAAATTCTTCACTTCAGAAAGCTTCTTCACTGTCTCTAGTGAGTAATAGGTCTGTAATAATTCAACCTTATTAGTTTCAGAATTCTGAGTGTTTGACTTTGATATGAGGGTGCAGAATTTTTATTAGCACCTGGTGAATTTGAATCTTCTGAGCTGCTGTGATCGGAGCTGCTTTGTCGCCTAAAATACGCTGATGAGCCAAAACATTATGACCACGTGGTTAATAGCTTATTTATCCGTCTTTTCAACGAAATGCATCACTAATTTTGCGTATCAGATATCCGACAGTTTGTTGGTAGGTTTGTGGAGGTATGTGGCATTAGATGTCTACGCACAGGTCATGTAATTCGCTTAAATAATGGGCCGCTGATTTTCGTACGCTGTGATAGCGCCCGATAGCGACCCAGATGGGTTCCTTAGGATTTACTTCAGGAGAATTTGGCCATTGAGACCCCAACGTGAGTTTATTATAATATACCTCAAACCACTGAAGCACAGTTATGGCTCCAAGACATGGATAATTATGCTGCTGAAAGACGACATCGCCGCCAGCGAACATGTCAAGCATGAATGGACGCAGATGGTTTGCAGTTCTCAGCATGTCTTGGATTACTACATCAGGTCCCACTGCAAGCACAGGGGAATGTGTCCCATAGCATAATACTGCTCCCACCAGCCTGCGTCCGTGGCACGCTTCATGGATCTAGTCGTCATTCTTCTAGATGACGGTGTTTGTAGAGACAACCTTCGACCTAGTGTAGCAAAAATGTGATTCACCTAAAGATCGAACACGATTCCATTCAACGACGGTCAAGTCTCGATGGTCCCGTGCCCACCGCAATCGGAATTGACGATCTCGTTGGGTCAACATGTGAACACGTGTGGGTGGTCTGCTGCGGAGCTCCGTGTTCAACAATGTACGATGAACGGTGTACTCAAAAACACTTGCGCGTGCACCAGCATTGTGTTCTTTCGGCAGAGATGCCATAGATCACGATCTATCTTACTTAGACAAGCCTCCAAACCCCACATTCTATGAAGAGTCGTGGACGTCCATTCATTTAGTGCCTAGTGGTAGTTGCACTGTCCTTCTACCTCTTTCTGTAGATGCTCACGACAGTAACACGAGAACACTCGATCAGCTTCACCGTTTTCGAGATACTCGTTTACAGGCTCTGCATAATAATCTACCGTTTGTCAATGTCACTTAACTCAATGGATTTCCCCATACATAGCACATCTTTGCTAGGTTGATCCACCATCCGCTTAGATACTTTTGTTAGCATATCACATGCCCATAACGCGACCAGGTGGCATCCAACTTCATGATGGGCAGTGATCATAATGTTTTGACTTATCAGTGTACATCCTGAGTGATCATCATTCTCTCCTGCAAGAGGGTCAGATTCAATTATTTCTGTTTCCTATTGCTTAATTTCGGGAATAATTTCCAGCTACTGAGACTTTTTAGATGCTGTTATATCATCATTCTTTTGAACAGTATCTCTCCCTTTTATTACTTTTCGTTGATTGGGTTGAAATAGCGATATGCCTTACTCTGTTCACAATATTACACCAATATGCAACCAGTGCTCTTCTTATCTCATTTACATCTGCTTGTATTAGGTACATAAACAAAGCTGTCATGCAAAATATTCTTAAATGCTGAAGATTTTGTTTTCTTCTGGTGAATGCTTCTTCTGACGTCATGCCTTTTAAAAATTTTGTAGGCCATCTATTAAGGAGGTAGGCAGCCACAGAGACTACTTCCCCACACTTTGCTTTTAGTAAACTTGCATCAAATATTAGATAGGTGCATAAGTTTGTAGCGCTTTTGTTTTGCATATTGGTATTCCAAGCTGCTACAGGTTTGTTTATCGATTGTCAGTTTTTATTTGTAGTTCACTGTTGCTCTTTGGGTTTACATATAGGCATTTTGGTCATTTGGAGATAGTGAGTGGAGCAGTGACGCTAGAAAGTGGACTGGTAAGTGAAGAAATCGGAACATATGCGACATATTCTTCTGTTTGAGTTCAGTAGAGGGGTGACAGCAGCGGAGGTAGCCAGAAACATTTGCGCCATATGTGGGAACAATGTCACCAGGCAAAACATGGGAAGAAAATGGATTTCTCGTTTTACGGTGGATCATTTAGATATTAGTGACTCTCCTTATTCAGAAACACTTTCAGGGTTTGATGAAGATCATTTGAACACGTTAATCCACAATGATCCATGCCAGTGTACTCGAGAATTGGCAGTTGTGATGAACTGTGACAATTCTACCAGTGTGCGACATTTGCGTGTAGTGGGGAAGATTCAAAAATCGGGTGTATAGATACTGCTTGTTCTAAACCAAAATAATAAAAATAGCTGGTTGGCCATATGTGCATCTCTGCTTGATCGTCATCAATTGGTTTGTGAACAAGACCAATCATCCCCACCCTGTGTCGTTACTGGTGACAATAAATGATGTCTTTATTCTTACACAAGGAAAAGAAAGGAATGGTTGAACCCAAACGAAGCAGAAACTCCCTGTACAAAGACATGTGTGCATCAACAAAAGATGATGTTACGCATCTGGTGGAACAGCAACGCCGTGGTGCACTACGAATTGCTTTTCAAGGTGTAAGCATCACTGCTGACGTTTACTGTCAACAACTGAGATGTGTTGAGGCCACAATCCGAGAACAATGACTAGGAAGACCGCATGAAGTTATGATACTCCGCCTACCCACATTCTGCTATGCTGACAAAAAAAAAAAAAAAGCCATACTCGAGTTGGTTTGGGAAGTCATTCCACACCTGATCTTGCACCCTCAGATTTTCAACTTTTTCGCTATGTATCGAATAACCTTCAAGAAACTTCCTTTCCTGATGGAAACTCACTCCAAAACATGGCTTGTTGGGTTCTTGGCAACCACATGATTTCTACAAGGGTGGACTGACAAGTAATGCCTCCATGTTCGTAACTCTTCAACAGTTGGCAGCATTGGTATGCAGCAGGTACTGGCTTGTTCCATAGCCTCTTCTCTACTGCTCCAGTTGGCGGGAAGCCTTAGCATTGAATGGTTGTGTTGTTACAGTGTAAAGTATAGAAACCTGCGCAGACGGTCAGTCATTGTGATTTAAGCAAAGTGCACTCATTGAATTCTTGACAGCACAAGGTGTCACCCCAAAGGAGATTAATCAGAGGATGAAAGCAGTTTATGGTGATTGTGTTGATGTGAGTACTGTGTGTCGTTGGGCGAGTAAGTTTAAAGATGTTGACGTGGGAACATATGACCTGTGTTACAAACAAAGAGTTGCATGTCCTATAACAGCAACCACAGAGTTTCACTAGCAAAATGTTGACAGATAGATTCAGGAAGATCGTCGTATCACTCAGAGAGAAACTGCAAGCACAATCGGCATTTACCAAGAGCGTGTGGGTCTCATTATTGCTTTGCTTCACTATCGGAAGATCCACGCACGATGGGTACCCCAGATGCTGACTCCTGAAATGAAAGCACACAGACTTGACATTTGCCAGGAACTCCTCTAGTGTTACGAGAATGAAGTGACGCCTTTCTCCATTCATCTGTGACAGGAGACGAAACATGGTACACCTTTACGACCCAGAGACGAAACGTCAGTCTATGGAATATCGACACAAACGCTCGCTCCAGAAAAAGGAATTCAAGATGCAGCCGTCAGCTGGAAAAATCATGGCCACATCGTTCTGGGACGCAGATGGTGATTTCCTTGATCGTGGAACAATAATAAATTCAGAGCATTACATCACAATGCAGAGAACTCTGAAACGACGGATAACAAGGGTCTGAAAGGAAACGGGAAATGTTTTCCTGCAGTATGACAATGACAAATCACACACTTCACGCGAGTAGGGGGACTAAGTATGTTCTGCCCACTCTTCATTGTTGCCAGATGTATCCAAGATGGCAGCGATGACGTAATTCAAGATGGCGGCCTGTAGATTTGGCAACAGCGCATGATGTCTTCTAGGAAGGCGGCCATGACGTCATCCAAGATGGCGGATTTTGGCGGGAAGATAAGACAACTGGGCTACCTCCAATAACCAACCCCCTCTCCTCTCCCCTCCCCCAGAAAATGGCAGGAAGTTCGAATTCCATCAGGACAATGTAAGATACCTCTATTAACCTAAGAAACTTGTGTGAAAATAGGTCACTTGGGCTACCTTCACTAACACCCGACCCCCACCTCCTACTAGGAACTGGAGGGGAAAAGGACTTGTGTGAAAATAGGTCACTTGGGCTACCTCCACTAACACCCGACCCCCACCTCCTACTAGGAACTGGAGGGGAAAAGGACTCAGCATGTGCTAGACATAAGTCATTATTTTGCATGCACTATTTATTTAAATAATTAGAGGCAGTACTGCCATCAAGTGTGTTCACACCGAGGGCTGGAGTCCAACTGACCTAGTACACAGTACTTCCAACAGAGGGCACTGTCGTCCATTCTGTGACGTAATCCAAGATGGTGGGGGAAATGGCGGGCAATAGTGTGATCGCCATGGGGTACAGAGTATTGATCTAGTACACAGTACTGCAACCAGAGGGCACTGTCGTCAATTCCGTGATGTAACCCAAGATGGCTGTCTTTAGGGGAAAATCACTCAGCCTGCACTGGGCTGCTGGAGAGAGGAAGGAGTGTCCTTTACTTATCTTGGAACAATTTATTTAGGAATGGATTTGATACAACACACACACTCTGACATGGTTGGGGTCTGCCACACAGTCTACAGACCTGTAAACTACTTGTAAATTACCGAAATAATGCTCTGCAGACACGTAAACAACTGCTAAACTACCGAAATAATTTCAGTACGCAGCACACACACATGCAAACTCGTCCTAATTAATGCAGAAGACTGATGTGCAGACACGAAATCGACTCATAAACTGTCCAAATAACACATAGGACAGCCTACAGACCTGCTCGCAAAATAATGCAACAGACACGCAAACAATGTGCACAGGCACTGCCCGCGCACCCCCTGCCTACTGGACTGCGAAGAGCTATCACACATGCTCCCAGAAGTTAGGATGCACTTTCAGCCCCCGCAAAGTGATGTGCCATCAGCTGCCAAGCCATCCACAGGTGTCCATTTGGGTCCCTCAAGCATGAGGCGGCGGTATCCCTTTCATACTTGACACCTGAGAAATTCCTCTCGAAATTCGTGATCACCTTGGCACCATTAAGATGCGACCAGACGGGAATGAAGACCTATTTGCAGAGTGCAGACACTCCAAGGGATCACCCATCAACACCACTACGAGCCACTGCCTGACGCAAGTCAGGATGAGCCATTACTCTCACACCACTGCCGATAGCATGTCCAAGTCACCTCTACAGTTAAAGTTCTTCGAGTGTTATACTGACGTCACAAGTCTATCTAAATAAGCGCCAAGTCATCCTCAAGGGCTGCACGCGCACATGTTCACTGCTGCTGTTGCGATCCCTCTCTCTACCTGCGGTCGAGCGATTCACCCTCTCAGACGCTGCAGAAATCCGTTCAAGAATTGCACAGGGTGCATTGTTCCTCGCGATCCTAACGGGACATTTGTGACACGCATACTGACGTCACAAATCATGCAATAGAAATCTGTTCGACCGCCCGTGATTCTAACGGGACATGTGTGACGTATGGCTGATGCATCGCTGCATGTAGCTACATACCATCATAAGCACATCTAGGAACGTTCTCAATGTTTTACTGCAGTCACATGGCTATCTAAAATAAGAACTAAGTCGAACTCTCGGAAATTGTAGTGTCCCAGAAATACTTAACGTGCACTGTAGGAGCTTTCGTGATGTGTCGGGTTGTATGCACAGAAATTCTTGCACTAACAGAACCTGTTTACGAAAATATCGCGGAATAACGCCCAATGCCTTCCTCCTGATGGTCCTAATATGGCACCCCATCCATCACGTCTTACCCTTCCTGCTTTCAACATACATAAACGTTCTCACCACTATGTAGAGACACCTATATCTCAGCACAATGGATGTTCTCAGAATGAATTGAGCATTATGATTGGCTCTTATCGAATTTACTTGCCAAATTACTGATGCTGCCGGTGTGGAAGTGTCGTTGCCTTATTTTTCTTTCTGCAGACGAGACTTTCGACCAAAAAAACTATTTTATACAGATAGCAATATTGCATCCACAATTAAACCTTGCAAAGTGCCCTACATATCGTAAAATATGAAAAGACTCTTACTCAATTACACTGCTATGTGACTGAGTCAGGAGCTTGAATATTAGATTGTGAAACCGATCTCCAACCCAGCAACATATCACTGCATACCATGTTGTTGTAGTAAACATACAATTCGTAACCTGCACCACACAGTAATCTCCCTTTTACATCATTCATACAGCTATTTCCCGCCATTTTCCACACCATCTTGGATTATGTCACGGAATAGATGACAGCGCCCTCTGGTGACAGTACTGTGTACTAGGTCAGTTGGACTCCAGACCTCATGGTGAACACACTTGATGGCAGTACTGCCTCTAATCGTTTAAATGAATAGTGCATGCAAAATAAAGACTTATGTTCAGCACAGGCTGAGATCTTTTCCCCTCCAGTTTTTAGGAAGAGGTGTGGGTCGGGTGTTAGTGCAGGTAGCCCAAGTGATCTATTTTCACACCATTTTCTTACGTTAGTAGAGGTGTGTTGCATTGTCCTGATGGAATCTGAATTTCCCGCCATTTTCTGGAGGAGGGGGGAGGAGTTAGGTTAATGGAGGTAGCCCAGCTATCCTATCTTCCCGCCAAATCCGCCATCTTGGGTGACGTAATGGCCGCCTTCTAGGATGATGTCATGCACTGTTGCCAAGTCTACAGGCCGCCATCTAGGATGATGTCATCGCCGCCATTTTGGATGCATCTGGCAACAATGGAGAGTGGGGCGGAACATACTTAGTCCCCCTACTCACGTACCACCACAGCAGAACTTCTCACCACCATAAGGCATCCTCCATACAGTCCTGATTTAGCACAGTCTGACTTCCATGTGTTCCCAATAACGAAAGACGATCTGTGGGGACATCATCATGCTTGTGATGAAGAAGTTGAGAGAACTGTAAGACTGTGGTTGCGGAAACAAAGTGTCGACTTCTTCCATGACGGCATCAGAAAACTTGTTCATCGTTGGCAGAAATGTATCTAATTGGTGGGTGATTATGTAGGAAAAGTGAATATTGGTAATTAAGGATCACATTATAAGGATTACTTTTGCGTTTGATTATTTAAAACATTCCCATTCAAATCCAGTTAACGAATGTGGAGGCATTACTTTTCATTCAACCCACTACAATCGAAAAATCGAAAAGTTACCCAGTGTTGGCGGAGTATTGAAATAGTGAAGGAGTTGATGTGTAAAGTCTGTGTTATGTGTATGTGTTGTGTTTATTAAACTTATGAAAAAACGCTTGAACATATGCACCACCCCAGTAATAAGCATCTGTCCTTTGTACTAATTTTTTGTAATACTTTCCTGCTACTCCATTTCGTTCCATCGTGTAGAATACTGTTGCTTGATGAATAATTCCTTCATTCTTTAAGATGTTTGCTAATTCATAATTCGCAAATTTTGCAACCAGTTCATTTTGGTGTCAGGAAATACCTGGTACCTCTAATTGATATTGTTTCCATCAGTCCACGTACGTCAGAATGTATTAATTCAAGGATACCTTTCGCGTTCCACTCAGAATTTTGGAGAGGTAATCTTGTCTCTTTGCCTTCCAAGCATGCATGCATGCATGCATCATCAGTAGTTCTCCTCTAAAGCAGGCATAATTTCCTGCACAGCTTCAACTCTGTCAGGTCTTATATGTCCTAAACTTCTACACCACTATTTTGCATCATTTAATAGTGATATGGTCTTGGTTTTAACTGAACATTTATCTGGCTGGTCCAATTTGTACATGCCATTATCAAGAGCTCTTGTTGCAAATAGAGCCTTTTGGTTATCGTAAATGCGACAGCCTCATTTACAAAGGTGATGGAACGTACCTTTTCCACTATCTTATTACAGAAAGTAAATTCAAACTTAACTGTGGCACATAAAGAACATCTTTTACTTTAATTTTTGTCTTTCTCTACCAACTTGTGTGTCAATGTGTGTGGCATAAATTCATTCAAAGGGTGAATGCTCATTTTCGTCACTACCACTTGTGAAGTTAAGATTGATCTACATGAACTCATTTCACATGGGAGACTGGACATGTGTGCTAAAGCACCAGAGTCAGTATACAAATCATTACTTTTCGCTTTGACTGCCGTAGTGAAGAATGTCTTGTAATCGGAAGTCGCTTCTGATGACTTGCTGCTTCCCTTGGTTTTGCTGTGACTGTTTCTTGCATTATGACAATACTTATTACAATTATAGCATCGCAGTCCCTTGGAGAAATTATGTGCAAAGTTTCTGATAACTTTCTTGTTCACTTGAAGAGCTGCCTCACTACTTCCAGCAACAACTGAGTTTTAATAGTTCTCTAGGCACATATAATTAGTATTTAGTTATCTGGTAACCCTGCTGATACAGTGCACTCGCTCCAAAAGTCAAAGCATTTAACTTAATAGCGGAGGGAATTATTTTCGCTACGGATGCTTCAATTGGTGTATAGTTTTCTGGGCAAGCTGCAAGGAGTGTAGTCAGCAAACTAATTCTTCTGCTAAGTCCAGAGTCTTTATCTATCTGTTTCAATTTGTCTCACACTTCTTTTGCATTTGTTGTGTTCTGGAGGTGCATAAAAATTGTTGGATCAATTGACAATATTACATTTGCTCTAGCACCATACACTTTCAACTTCACCTGAGACGCATCCTCATAGCTTTTAACCTTGAAGATTTGTTTTCATTGGAAACTTTCCGTTTTTCTGTAAGTGATTATGAATTTAGAGCCTTAATTTCGGATCCAAATAGATCGCTGAACTTAATTACTTTTTTTCGTAACTTATAGAAAACTGCGTTTACTAGGTGGATCTGGTCCACTGGCCCACAACTACTTTTTCTCGGTTTAATATTTAGTAAAGCAATAACGTAAAAGTGATCATGGTTTGATGCAGCACAAAAGAAACTTTTTATTGTACTAATGCACCCACATAATACTCAGAACAAATAAAGAACATGCACGTAAATTAACGGAAAAGAGCCAACATTTCAGCAGAGGAAAATATTAAATAAATATCAGGAGCGTTCAAAAGTTTCTGTTCAAAGGCCATACAGTCCAGAATCGGATTCCATTCAGGCAAAATCTCCATGAGCACTGAGACAATCATTGCAGCAATGACCTAGGTTGAAGAATCCGCTTGATAAAATTCGAAGTCCATAACTGCCTCTTCCGCATCCTTTTCTAACAGAAATTGCCTATCCCACTTGAGATACTTAACTTTCGCATTACGACATTTGTGACTGAGGGATGTCTGTTATCATGAAGCAGCAGTATCCCTTGGCACATCACTCCAGAACGGTGGTTTTCGACAGGCAATCTGTCCTATACACATTTTTCTTTTTACAATGCATGTTGGAATCTAACAGCTAAGTTCTGTAGCTGGATTAAACCAAACTGAAGTGTTACCTTCCAAACGATCTGTCACCCTCATGCTATTCTTTTACAGTACCCCCCCCCCCCCCTTGAAGTTTCTTGATGTAGTGGATCTCCTATACTGTACCACAAAAGTCTTACCACATGACTTCATCACCTTCTGCAGAGAATCAAACACTGAAAGGTATCTCTGAACTGTGAAAGCTACTGAACGACATACATGTCCTTCAATAACTCTTTTGTATTTCATATTCAGTGTACACTATGGTGACAAATGTCATAGCACAGCGATATGCACATTTACAGATGGCAGTAGTATCACGTACACAAGGTATAAAAGGGCACTGCATTGGCAGAGCTGTCATTTGTACTCTGATGATTCATGTAAACAAGTTTCCAATGTGATTGTGGGAATTAACAGAGTTTGAATGCGGAATGGTAGTTGGAGCTAGAGTCGTGAGACATATGACGAACTTATCTGTTAGGAAAGTACAGCTAAATTTGGTGTTAACGAGCTATGCCATAAGATGACGATTGCCTGCAACACCTCTCCTGGGCTTGTGACCATATCATGTGGACTGTAGATGACTGGAAAACTAAGACGTGGTCAGATGAGTCCTGATTTCACCTGGTAAGAGCTAATGGCAGGGTTCGAGTGTTGGACAAACCCCATGCAGCCATGGACCTAAGTTGTCAACAAGGCACTGTGCAAGTTGGTGCTGGCTCCGTAACGGTGTGGGCTGTGTTTACATGGGATGGACTGGGTCCTCTGGTCCAGCTGAACTGATTGTTGACTGGAAATGGTTATGCTGAACTACTTGGAGACCATTTGCAACTATTCTGAACAAATAATTTGACACTCAGATCGGCCAACATGACCACCATCAAACTTTTACAGGACATAGTTGAGAGGTCAGTTCGTGCCCAAAATCCTACACCGGCAGGACTTTCGCAATTATGAGAAGCTATAGATTCAGAATGGCTCAATATTTCTGCAGGGGACTTCCAACGACTTGTTGAGTCCATGCCATGTTGAACTGCTGCATTACACCTAACAAAAGGAGGTCCAGCACAATATTAGGATGTACCCCATGCCTTTCGTCACCTCAGTGTATAAGAACATTTACAACTGTGGGTGGATAGATCTCTTTTTAATTCGTAACTCACGTAACTCATTACATACAATCAGTCCTGCACAGAATCTCAGTACACAACACCATGACATTTTTTTACGCTTTCTTCAGCTGTGCCTTCCAAAACATCACCAAGCCACGAACTGTGCCTTCCAAAACACCACCAAACCACGATACCAAAGTTTAAGCAATTCCACCACAGCAGGTGGAGATATTTGATCTTCGTCCTGTTTTTGGCGACATTCTGTGCTCATGCTTCTCTCATCACATCTGCACATATAGCAGACCGCAGCACACACAGTGGGAAGCTACATGCTTAAAAACTACAAAAACAACATTTCTATACGAACAACTTTCATTGGCTTGAGAGGAAGAAGTGTAACAGGTTATTATAAAAAACTGACATGTCATACCCAGATGCGCCCACTAAGATGAAAAAAGTCCTATAAATCAACTTACTTAACTGATTACAGTCATTTTATAACCTTTAACTTTTATTAAATTGTTGTCATTATTAAACTTAACGTCTCTTAAGACTGAACTCCTTTCACTTGGGACGATAGAAACATGTCTGAACATATTTCTTATCTCATTTCTTTCAATTAATGGTTATTTGGTCTACCAATAGTAAATATTATAGTACGCATTTCCATTTTAACTAAGTTTTATCACTAACTTCAGCTTACATGAGAATAAGGTAGTGTGTCTTTTTGATATCCTTGGTTCTTTCTTAACAGTACTCATTAAGACTGCTAGTGTGACATTCTACCAAATCTTGATTTGCAGCATACACTAAATCATGCTTTCTGCATGCCTCATCAACTAAATTAATCCCCTTCTCACCAGACATGTTGCGTTTCAGGTCCACAGAAGTTGTATTCAGGAACATGAAGTCCAATTGACAGTTTATCGAGACTGCCACCGCCACCTCTGTTGATGCACTTCATAACATGCATAATATGCTATTGCAATGTCTGATGTTTGTGCACTCTATTACACAGCAAGTATTGAATGTACCCCCAGCTCTTTTGGGATGCTGAGAAGCCAAGTCCTTTCACTAAAGCACTTTTTGTGTGACTCCTTATGACATGCTCTACAAGAAACACTATGCTCTGCTCTGGTTCAGAACTTTTCTGTAATTCCACTGGGTAAGAACGCTCTGCAATTGTTTCACTGTCACTGTTCTCTGAGATGAAAGTTCTCAGGTTTGTCTCTGTACTTTGGACACTGCAAACATCTCCATTGACTAGTTACTAAGGTAAGACTTCTCAAATGCAGTTTTCTGTTTAGAAATAAGCATCATATCACCTACTTTGACCTTCTCCTTGCATAGATCCTCCATCCTCATACGATTGTATGCTGCATTCAGCAGTCCATTGTCATGTACATCAACAGGTCTCTCCCTAATCACATAATGTTCAGTTTGATTGCATAATTTGTTGGAGAATGCCTAGCTGTGTGTATGAGCCATGAAGATTAAATTGGATCATATATGGTTCTTAACTATCCTTTTCAGACACTCCACAATAGTGGCTTTCATGTGGGAGAATGTTGGGTATGGTTTATCCCATATCACTCCATTAATAACGTGAAGTACTTATTGTAAAATTCACCTCTGTGGTCAGTCTGCAGGTTGTCTGTACACTAATTCACGCACACTGTTTCACTTCACTTTCTCAGGTGGTGGAATATCGCTGATTTTGCTGAATGTCAGGGCCATTATTCCTTCAATGTCACACAAATAGGTGATATTTTGGCTAAAACAGGGTTTCCAAAAAATATATACATGCTTGAAGTGGACTCCCTCAGGATGCATTAACACTGTTAGAATAAGCTTAGTCTTCCTGCAGTCTGCAGGTCCTAAAATTGAAGCGCTTATGTCAATGGGAAGTAATGGTCCATTCTAATTCTTCCTCCAGCTTCCAGCATCATTGCAGGACAAGTCAGTTACCACAAGACTCTTGTAGAGGGGGTGTTTCATTCACTCTGTCACGTTGATACCTACACACCCACATTGGCATACAGAGAATTCATAGTGAACACATGTGGCACCTAATCTTTTTATATTATTTATAAACACTTTCATATTGCAGGGTATATGAACAGATTTAAACACAGACACAGTTGTGTGTCTATATCTGGCACACTTTGGTTTAAACAGTTCTACTTCCATTCTGGGGCAACATCAACATACATGAATCATGTAGCTGATTGATGGTTTCTTCAGATCGGTGCAAAGTTTCGTGAACAGACTCCAACAATTTACTCCAAAATGTCTTGTAGAATCAGTGGACATACGAGTGCCACCTAGTCACCAGTCTAAAGCATAGTTTATCCTGCTGTTAAATATTTTAATTGTTCCAGTGAGGTCTCCTCCTGTGACTGTATGATCTCCCAGAATTACTGACAGTGAATGAATGCTGCTGTGGAACAATTCAAAAATAGGAATTGATGCATCACCTAGTCAATACCATTCATCTGTGTATACATCACTTTAGTATAACAAAATTGGGGATTTTCTAATACAAACACCAGATAGATAGAACTCCTGGTCAGATATAATGCTGACACTGACATATTTACAGTCTGTGGTGCTTAAACAGTAGCTAATGTTAAACAAAATAATCGTCTCGTCTTGTGGCTGCTGCTGCTTCTTCAAGTCACTTGCTGGTTTTCTCATGCTGGGTGAGCTATTCATCAGTTGCTGGTCGTATAATGCACTTCCCTTACTTTTTTCTTTCATTATTTGATTCTTATGATGCTATTACATTACACTTTTTTCCATATTTCTATTGACTTGTTTTGCACATTACTCGCTACTTTCTGATTCATACTCCTAAGCCTTGGTGTCGCTTAGTTATCATAGGAAAAGCATTTCCTGTTAGCTACTTCATAACTTATGATTGGAACCTGCTATCATTACCAGGCAAATAAATTCTTAATTTCCTATTTCCTTAGCATTGGTTGGCATCTTATGTAGTTACCTGCCTCATATTTATTACTTTGATTAATGAGGCCTAACGCTGGTTACCTACATTTTACATTTACTCTTTCTCTTCCTCTACCTTGTCATTTTCTCATTTTTCTTTATCTGTATAACTACAAAATTTTGCTTCCAGCCAGTTTTACTTCAGAACCTCTCCTAGTTGTTCCAAATATAATTTTTCACTCACCCACTGTTTCATCTTAATGCGTCATTTGAGTGTTTGTTTAGCTTATATCCAGTATCTTAATATTTTATTTCTCTCTGTGTGTGGTATTTTGTGTTTATTCTTCTGTAAGCTTCTAGTGCTTTTCTTGCCTTTGATATTCATTAATTATGATTCTCATCCATTATTACTGATTGACCTTCTGAGTTCGACTTATCTCATGTATGTGTACCTTGTCATTTCCTATCGTAATTTTACTGTGTCTCATCGTATTTTTACTGTCTCCTTTTGTTTCAATTACCTCTGATAGTTAAAGAGTATTTTGGAATCATGAGTTCTCTGAGTTCTTTCTCCTGGGCTTCCATTCGCTAGTTAAAGAGTCTAGTTGATAGGTTTAAAAATAGTAGAAGAAAAACTAAATTAGAAAACAGCACCATTGTAACTCAAGGACCTGCTCTAACATTAATATGTCAGTCCTACTCTCACTGTTTTTTCTTCTTATTGCCAACCTCACGGGCCAAATTAATTTGCAATAGATTCCTGCATTTTGATTGTCCCTGCTAATGAATCTAATTGGTACAACAACTGCACAATTGTATTGATGACAGATTTGGCCATAACAATTAGCTTCACTTGAACTGATATTGGCAGGTTAATCATTACAATTGAAATTAGATCCAACTCTTTAAGTGGATCGTCCAGATACAAATTCCTCTGTGAATATGTTTGAAATAAATCTTTGTAACGCCTCTAACAACTACTTTTGAAATTTCGACCTTCAAATAAATCTCGTCCGATGCAGATTTGAGCACCGCTTCATCAATACTGATTCATAAATGCTTTTATGAACTACGCACAGGTCACTCATTTCGACCTAGTTCACATTCTCCAAGCTAATGCATCACCTTCCAATCTGCTAATTATACATCCAGAAATTTCCTTATGATTCCACTGTTCTAGAAATGTGCCTACAAATTGTTGCTTAAATGCTACTGGGTGAATGCTGCCCCTGGCAGAAAAACTGTGAATTAACATATGCTTAATTCCTGATTGTGAAACATAACATCATTCTTATTTTTGTCTTTGGAACTTTCTTACATGTACCATGATTCTAACCTTTGCTTTATTTCAGATTCTACTTTGGACACATACCGTGCTACCGCTTCTGTTGCTGCTTCTTGCCTTTGGTTTATTCTTTTACGAACTTCTTCCAATACTGAGTGAAGGTCACCTGCATTCCTGTTACAAAATGTTTTAAATGCATTTATCTTACGGAATAGTTCATTGTGAACCTCCTTAATCTCATCTTTCTGCTGCTTCTTAATCTTCTTATGAACCAGTTGACAATTATTCTTATTTTCTTTGATTCCTTTTTCTAACATCTGTTTTTAAGCATGTTTTCTATTTTCCTGATCTTTCGACCTCCATGTATTTGTGAATATTCGTTTTGAAAGGTCTTTTGCTAATAATTCTTGCATTTCTTCCATTTACTTAACTGAAGCTGAGGTTTCTAAAGAATCTCTTTTTTCAGTACCGTATTTGATTATTTTCTTCTATTTTTAACTTCCACGAATTTTTTATTAATCTCTTTATGAGACTCTTGATTATCCTGAGGTAATGTTTTCTATATAATTCCCTGAGAAATCTCGTCATATTATTATGAGAAATATTTAAATACTGTGAGCTATCATTAGACCCATATGTCATTATCAGCAAGTGTTGTATCTACTGATGCAGACAATGCGTTTGATTGGTTTCAAGTACTTCAGATCCTTGCTTGAAGTGTATTTGAGCAGTATACATCTGATGGGTGACTTCTGATATTGTTTGCTTTGCGACAGCATTTTGTTTTGACACTGTACCGTTAACTATTTCTGATGCATTTGCATTTGGCATTTCTGAGAGATTTAATGTTACAAGACTATCACCTGGCATATACGCTTCATCTGTCTTTGATGATGGGCTACTTCCAGTGGATTCAACGAAATTTCGTCCACTTGTTTCTCGAAATCTCGTCTTCTCAATCTCTTCCACTGGCAAAATAATGTACTTCTCTATTTGTTAACACCTTTCTCGTTATCACTTTTTTTGCTCACAGATTATGTTTTACACGTAAATCAATCTTTATACTTACATTTCATTGATTTTTTACTTGCAATTTGCGAGCCCTTCTTAGACATTTATGTCTGCTTGTGTCTGTGTATATGCGGATGGATATGTGTGTGTGCGCGAGTGTATACCTATCCTTTTTTCCCCCTAAGGTAAGTCTTTCCGCTCCCGGGATTGGAATGACTCCTTACCCTCTCCCTTAAAACCCAAATCCTTTCGTCTTTCCATCTCCTTCCATCTTTCTTGACGAGGCAACCGTTGGTTGCGAAAGCTAGAATTTTGTGTGTATGTTTGTGTTTGTTTGTGTGTCTATCGACCTGCCAGCGCTTTTGTTTGGTAAGTCTCATCTTCTTTCTTTTTAAATATATATATA
Source organism: Schistocerca cancellata (assembly GCF_023864275.1). NCBI lineage: Eukaryota > Metazoa > Arthropoda > Insecta > Orthoptera > Acrididae > Schistocerca > Schistocerca cancellata. The sequence goes on from NC_064627.1 coordinate 658,570,516, forward strand.
TATATATATATAAAAAGAAAGATGATGAGACTTACCAAACAAAAGCGCTGGCAGGTCGATAGACACACAAACATACACACAAAATTCTAGCTTTCGCAACCAACGGTTGCCTCGTCAGGAAAGAGGGAAGGAGAGGGAAAGACAAAAGGATTTGGGTTTTAAGGGAGAGGGTAAGGAGTCATTCCAATCCCGGGAGCGGAAAGACTTACCCTCTCCCTTAAAACCCAAATCCTTTCGTCTTTCCCTCTCCTTCCCTCTTTCCTGACGAGGCAACTGTTGGTTGCGAAAGCTAGAATTTTGTGTGTATGTTTGTGTGTCTATCGACCTGCCAGCGCTTTTGTTTGGTAAGTCGCATCATCTTTCTTTTTAGATATATTTTTCCCACGTGGAATGTTTCCCTCTATTATATATATATATATATATATATATATATATATATATATATATATATATATATATATATATCGGTTTGTATGGGTGTGTGTGTGTGTGTTGCCTTCTGAGGTCGACCACTTGTCATCTTATTATGTGGCTGATGTAAAGCCATCACCAGGGATGCTACATAGGATGTTCTGTGTCCCCTTGTTTATTTGCCCTCTCTCTCTCACACAGAATCCAATGGCAACATATTACCCAACACTGCATTATCTTAGAGTAACTCTATTAACGTAATCATTGTAACTCACAGTGAATCTTTGATGAGGTTTCCAGGACAGATAAACATTCAGTATTTCTTCATCCCATTCACATTCAGGTTGCTGTAAGTTATGTAGTCAAAAGACTAGTTCTGTAACATCTGACTGCAAACTCAGAAATTCATGCAATACTTCCTCACAACAAGATAAATATGTAGGTTCAAGTTGCAGTCTGGCAGAAATTTTCACGTCACTAACAGGTATTACATTTATACTTAATACTGCTGATGTCTAACAGTTCACAGTAAGTGAATTAATTTTGAGGAGTTGAACATTCAACATTCCACACAGTGTCAATCACAAAATATTTTAATTTCATACTTTTCACAGCTTTATTTTTGAAGAAATGTAAGCAACAAGGTCAAAAAATATTATCTGTGGACCTATAATCATTACTGGATGGACCAATAAACTATTCTCAAAAGCATGTGCACTACCCTCCCCCCTTCTAAGACACACACATATGATGTAACATTATGCAATGATTCTGTAATTACTTTCTCTGGATGGGAGCAGGGATTGTGAACAACACACATATAAAATGAGACAATATAACATATGTAAGTGACAAATCTCCTTTTGCAAATAAACAAATTTATTTTACTGCAGTTTTTTCACATCTCATACTAAAAAATCACATTCATTGCAACAGTAACTCCAATATAAGAGATACACGTATAACCCACTTCAATAAACATTTTATGACAGTGCATTTTCACAGTGGAATGTAAACCATTCCATTTTCTTAAAGTGTATCTATGATACTACTATTGACAGTGCAATAAATTAATATATTATAAGACACATTAATTTGGCACAGATGGTAAAATATAAAATAATGATCTTGGGTATTCGCCATGGCCTATCCTTAGTATTCATTCCAGAAAATATATGGTGGTGGCAGAGAATGTTTGGTTGTACAATCGTGTAGTTCTGGTGTGGTACTGGATTTGTGATGTGTTTCTAAAAATAAATCAAAGGTATACTGAATGAATTATTGAAGACTTTTTCATAGAACCTGGCAGTAATTAAAAGAACAAACATAAGTAGAATATCATCACTACATGTCAAATTAGAAAAGAATTAAGTATGTACTGATTAGTAAAATGAATATTGTATGTAGAGTACACCACTCTGTCGTCAATGAGATACAAATCAACCTCAAATGAAGTACCTATGAGTAAAAACTCCTGCATTTGAACAAATATTAAGTTGTCAAATGCTGAAGCACATATCCAACTAATCTGTCACATATTGCATCACATTTTAAGTGGGAAGGTGGAGAGAGTGACATTAATGTTTAACAACAGGCATTTTGCAGTTGCATCTTCAAGGCATTAAGCATCCTCACAGTACCATCACAATATATACATTTACTAATGTGGCATGACATAAATAACCATTCACAATTTAAAAAGAATAATTATTTCTTCCACTCATGGGCAATACTGACATCACTGCACAACAAATATTCGCCCAAAAATCAAGCACACGAAATCTTCAAAATTTAACAAAAAAATTACAAAAATGAAAAGTATTGGTGTTGTACATTTCGCGTGACCTATATATGTCAAATTAAGATCTCAATAGCAATAACCCATACAGAACTCAAAAACTTGACACAATTTTCATTTGACATGCATAGCTCAAGCCAAAGACCTAGATACCACACTTTCACTTACTAAACCAAAGTTCTCAGTACAACAAACCAAACCACACTCACATGTAATATCAGAAATGTATCCTAAACAATGATGGTACATCAGTACCTATGATACCTACCAATAACAATCCAATAATTACCGAACACTAACAAGGAAATCCCGAAAATACATGAAAACTTTCATCACCACCAATTTCAATACACATAAACAACTTTGCCCATTGCAACAAGCAATGAGCTACTCATAAATATCTGTATCTTCTTCACAACTGAAGAAAAGAGCAAAATATTAAATCTCCAACCACAAGAAACACACGGCAGTAATATTTCCAAACATAAAAATGAATCCAAAACATGCAAATTCAAAGTAACTCACCAGAAAGCCAGCACAAATTCTTTCAATAGCAACCTGAAACATTCAGTTCATGTCAAACAACTCACTAACACACATCCAGCACAAGAGAGCGCCACCAAATACTACAACACACAATCTACAAACACAAAGATTCAAAAACATCAAGGCTCACCATGACATGACGGGTCAAAGCAGATGGGTGTAGCATCAGCACCGAACCTTGTTCAAATAACCTCGCATTAGCCTCAGGTACGAAATAGTGATGAGGCAATGACTGCCAATTGGCAAGAAAACAGGACTAAATTATCAAGAATGAAACTTAATTACTGTTGGAACATTTGTTCAGAGTTTTCATCTTTTTGGTACAATCCAAAAAGGCCATTACTGCCTGCTTTGCACTAAAGTAAGTAAGTGTCATGTGACTTGGGCCTCCCGTTGGGTAGACCGTTCGCCAGGCAACTTGCGAGTCGATGGGGATGAAATGATGATCATTAGGACAACACAACACTCAGTCCCTGAGTGGAGAAAATCTCTGACCCAGCCGGGAATCGAACCCGAGCCCTTACGATTGACATTCTGTCATGCTAACCACTCAGCTACTGGGGGCGGACTGCTTTGCACTTAGGAGATCTTTCTCACTGTACTGTCCCACAAACGGGACTGATGGCATACTTTTATTTAATCTGTCCTACAGCATTTTCTTTCCAAGCAGCGCAGCTAAGATCTAAAAATTGTCCATTCTAACACTGAAATTCTAACACTTACATACTAAATCGTTTATTCCTTAAAGGTACTTATGAGTAATAATAAAGAGTGAATTTACTATACACTTTGATTTACGAATTTTCTGAATGTCAGGCGAGACATTCATGTGAATCCTTACCTGCTATTTCAGCATCTTGTTTTGCAAATGCAAATTTCCCACAGTATCTCCAGTTTTGCTGCATTTATCTTCCTGTTTTTAGCAAGTTTCATCGCTATATACTTCAGTGACTAAAAATAAAGTTCAACAACTCCATTACTTAACATCTCAACATGTTTAAGTGAGAGTTACCTTTGAAGAAGTCTACCAACAGCCATTACAACAGCACTAAGTTGAATACAACACAGGTATGAAACTAAAGCCGCCGTTTATAGCGTTCATGAGTACAACACTACACGTGCAGCTTGAGTACATATGTCACAGTATTAAATAAATCCTATATATTGATATTATATGGGAAAATACGATATGCTAACCACAATCATTTTCACTGATTAGCTTATTTGCTCCCAGAATGCGAATGTATATTATGTTTCCCGTTTTCTCTCCAACAATTTTGCATTCCGCTTTTCGTCTCTTAGAAATAACAATAGCACAAAGCCTATTGCTGAGTTACTACAACAGTTCCATGCAAACTCGATGAAAACAATAACAAACACAGATCTTCATACTCGCCAAAAATTTCGTCTTAAAAGACAATACTCGCAATGCCTTCAAATGGATGGGGCAACTTCTGTGAACTACTTCACATCCTGTGTTTACGCTGTCACTAGAGTCGCCAGTCACCTAGCAATGCGAAGAGTGCTATTGCCCCCTGAGGTTTCTCAACATGCTATTCCTGTATGAGTCAAGGTGGATGCGGTGGACTGCACACAACCTGTTTTTACGTCCGCATTCGGCACTTGTCTGTTGCCTGAAAGCGGGTCCAGCCATTCTAATACACACAAGAGTTTGATAACCTCACTCTTGCTGATATGAATTAAGTTTCTCCTGCACAGACACTGGAAACATACGAACTATCATATCTACTACGTCAGATTCACGTAAAGGATCAGTTAAATACTAGTTCTTTTCCCAGTAGTGCTGAAAGTACTCCTTACAACTGTCACAGCTCCTAGCTTCAAATATTTCTGTTTTAATACTGTTTTGTGGACCAGTATTGGTTTAAGAATGCTCTAATAAATTCTTGGTATGTTTCACATGTGTTACTGGCTCCTGTTCCCCATGACAATTCGTCCCCTTCGAAATGGCTGGCGACAAATTTTATTTTCTGCTTTTCTGTCGTGTTGTTAGGTATGATGCCCTTAAACTGATGAATTAAAGCAACAGGATGTATACTACCTTTGCTAGAAAAGTTATGAAATTTGTAAGCATTGACATTACTGACTACTTCATTAATATGAACACCCCCCCTTACGTTTTTCCCGTTCCATCCACATTTCGAGTTTCAGTTTTAACGCACGTTCCAGATCACCTATGTTTTTACTCATCTCAATTATTTGAGGTATGTTTGCTACCTTCTGTTCTACACTCGTGGAAATTGAAATAAGAACACTGTGAATTCATTGTCCCAGGAAGGGGAAACTTTATTGATACATTCCTGGGGTCAGATACATCACATGATCACACTGACAGAACCACAGGCACATAGACACAGGCAACAGAGCATGCACAATGTCGGCACTAGTACAGTGTATATCCACCTTTCGCAGCAATGCAGGCTGCTATTCTCCCATGGAGACGATCATAGAGATGCTGGATGTAGTCCTGTGGAATGGCTTGCCATGCCATTTCCACCTGGCGCCTCAGTTGGACCAGCGTTCGTGCTGGACGTGCAGACCGTGTGAGACGACGCTTCATCCAGTCCCAAACATGCTCAATGGGGGACAGATCCGGAGATCTTGCTGGCCAGGGTAGTTGACTTACACCTTCTAGAGCACGTTGGGTGGCACGGGATACATGCGGACGTGCATTGTCCTGTTGGAACAGCAAGTTCCCTTGCCGGTCTAGGAATGGTAGAACGATGGGTACGATGACGGTTTGGATGTACCGTGCACTATTCAGTGTCCCCTCGACGATCACCAGTGGTGTACGGCCAGTGTAGGAGATCGCTCCCTACGGCCAGTGTAGGAGATCGCTCCCCACACCATGATGCCGGGTGTTGGCCCTGTGTGCCTCGGTCGTATGCAGTCCTGATTGTGGCGCTCACCTGCACGGCGCCAAACACGCATACGACCATCATTGGCACCAAGGCAGAAGCGACTCTCATCGCTGAAGACGACACGTCTCCATTCGTCCCTCCATTCACGCCTGTCGCGACACCACTGGAGGCGGGCTGCACGATGTTGGGGCGTGAGCGGAAGACAGCCTAACGGTGTGCGGGACCGTAGCCCAGCTTCATGGAGACGGTTGCGAATGGTCCTCGCCGATACCCCAGGAGCAACAGTGTCCCTAATTTGCTGGGAAGTGGCGGTGCGGTCCCCTACGGCACTGCGTAGGATCCTACGGTCTTGGCGTGCATCCGTGCGTCGCTGCGGTCCGGTCCCAGGTCGACGGGCACGTGCACCTTCCGCCAACCACATCGATGTACTGTGGAGACCTCACGTCCCACGTGTTGAGCAATTCGGCTGTACGTCCACCCGGCCTCCCGCATGCCCACTATACGCCCTCGCTCAAAGTCCGTCAACTGCACATACGGTTCACGTCCACGCTGTCGCGGCATGCTACCAGTGTTAAAGACTGCGATGGAGCTCCGTATGCCACGGCAAACTGGCTGACACTGACGGCGGCGGTGCACAAATGCTGCACAGCTAGTGCCATTCGACGGCCAACACCGCGGTTCCTGGTGTGTCCGCTGTGCCGTGCGTGTGATCATTTCTTGTACAGCCCTCTCGCAGTGTCCGGAGCAAGTATGGTGGGTCTGACACACCGGTGTCAATGTGTTCTTTTTTCCATTTCCAGGAGTGTATTTCTCTCAAACGATCCTGAATCGTATTTGTATTACCATTACCAACAGATTCTATTCATGATACTTTATGGCTAAGGACTGCATTTAAGAATATGGCCTGTTTGTTTTGCCTTTCATTCGTCTCTTTGCAAGATTTGTTCATTTTACACTGATCATTACTTAATTTAATGACTTCATCCCTATCTGACAATACAAAAGTGTCCTGAGTCTGCATGAGATCATTTTCGCTACATATCATCAAACTTATGATTAACCTCTTGCTTACACTTATCTAACCTTTGACCTCATTCTTTACTTTCATGTTCAATTATTTTCTCACAAGCCCCTATTCCAGTTTCATGAAAATCAACACTGTTCTCTAAATGTTTAGACTCACGATTAATTTTTGCTAACTCCTCGTTTGTTGCTTCTATTTCATGAGCAAGTAATTTATGCCCTTGGTGTATCTTTTCTTCTAGCCATATTTTGAATTCTTTTTGCCCAGATACTAACTCCATTAATAATTCAAACATCTTTATATTATCATCTTATATAGGCAATGTACCAGCCGATGCTGTTTTACTTATACTACCAATTTCATCTTGCATGCCTTGTAATTGGCTTGCCCCTTCCATTCCATTACCCTGAGGCTGTACCGCCCCTCTAATTTTTAGATTGTACTGTGTTTCACTTTCCCCTGACATTTTGTTATTATGGAAATTATTACGAAACAATTTAACAGTATTCTTAAAAATCCACATGGTTGCTTATTCTAGCTTCCTCTCTCTAGCTGTAAAGTGATCAGCATACAAACTACCTTTTTCTCTGACGTTTGGTGTCTTCAGCTGCCGTAGTCGACCACAGATGCCTATCCCTGCCGTTCGCTGCTCTCTGACGCTAGACTGCAGCTGGTGAAGGTAACAGGTGTTGCTTCCAAGACATTCGCCTCACCTGCTGTACGCTACTCTCCTATCTGCTCCCTGAAGCATTGTTTCTCATAGCAGTGAAATAAAACGTAATCCATTTGGACCGTGCTCACACTTATAACTTTACACTTCGATTTGCATTTCCACTTTCAACTACACGATGTGGATTAATTAGCGGCATTTGTTGATTTTGTTACCAAATAGTTCAAAGAAACTTACAAAAGTTCGAACAGGATATAATTCCACAGTTCACACATTGTCGCTTTTTATCCTTTTCACTGTTTGTACACTACTGATTCCAGCGTTTTATGATAATCACTACAGTTCAATGTTGTCACTTTGATTTTCACATCTGACCCAGTTCACAGTTCTCATTAATGGCTCATTGCCTTTTCTTTAAAAATACGTTCCCCACCAGGGATACCATGTATAAATTATATGTTGTCATGCTGGAAGTCAGATCTGGAAGCTGGAGAGATCTGTAGAGATTGAATAAGAGTCCCTAACTGTTCTTTCCACCAACCTGTCGTCTTCTAAAGTTGAGTCCCCAGCGTAGAAGACAGCTCGTCGGTCACGTGATCTTCTTCAGCGGAGGCTGCTATGCTATCATCTCGAACTTGAACCTGTGTTTGTGCTTTTTTTTTTGTGGGATGCCACTTGCCCAGGTTAGTCTCTGTATCTACAGAGAGCAAGATCTGCAGTACTGACAATGATGGTACGTGACAACCCTCATTAATGTATCCTGTTCATTTATATTTTAAAATGTTACTTTTTACACTGTCTTCTACAACATTTGACACAGCTTTCTTAATAGTATGGTAACATTTCTGACAACTTCTGAAATAGAGTACAACATATCCGTCCGAAACAGAGATATACGTATGGGTCTGAAGAACACCCGAAACACACCTTCAGAATGCCCAACACAGTTTGACTAGTGCAGCTGAAGTACTTCATCTTCCAGGCACGCCAAAGCGACCTGAAGGTGTCCAAATCACTTTGGCTGCAATATCGTTACTCTTGTTTCTCAAAACTAATGAAATTTAATAAACAAAAATGATAAACTCGTAGAGTAACATGAGAAATTGTACCTGAAAACTGTGTTAAATACAATTAAAAGTATGTAAATAATTAATAAGAGAAGTTAGGCGTTTTGGGGCCTAGCACCCAACTGTGTCGACTAATCAGGAGCAAGTTCAGTACAATTGGCTGACTCTCCACGGAAATGGTACATTCTTTACAATCTGCTGCTTGTATCTCACACTACTTTTGTACCATATGCTACTTCACGTGTATCAAGCTGCATCAAGGCGAGCTTCTAGCAAGGTAAAATACTGGCAGCCACAGCTAGGAATATCACACAGTGCACACACCAACTACTAGATATACCTGATCAGACTCTCCCTGGCATTGAGTTTCTGGCATCTGCATGCAGCAGAGCTCAACCAACACAACCACAAGCCTGAATAAACACTTTTTGCAGCATTCACCACTGTGAGACATGTAGGAAGAGAGTCAACAAGTATGGATGGTACTAACAGGGATGTGGAGCCATGCTGACTCCAGTGCCATTGCCAGCTGCACTAGGTTTCTCCGCTTAGGCTCCATAGCATGAACAGCCTTAGCAAGATGGTCCCACAGATTCTCAGTTGGGTTTAAATCTTAGGAGCTTTATGGGCATGAGATGGTGGTGTACACATCTAAGTGCTCTTCAAACTAAGCACATACAAAGTGAGCTGTGAGACACGTTGCATTGTTCTGCTGGTAGATACCATTGTGCCAAGGAAAAACAAACTGCATGTAGCAGTGGATATCATCCCCAAGGGTGGATGCATACTTGTGTTGATGCACTGTGCCTTCCTGAATGACAAGATCACGACACAATGGCACTAAAACATTCCCCAGACCACAACGCTCCCTCCTCTGGCATGGACCATTGCTTTCCCATGTTTCACACCGTACATGCCAACAGCCACCAAGGCCACCTGTTGCCACTCAGTGAACATCCAGTTACAGTACTGGTATGCAAATTCCAGCCTTCGTCACCAATGAATAGTAGTCAGAATGGGTGTATGAACCACATGCCTGCTGCAGAGGCCTACAGGCAGCAATATTCACTGAAGTCATTGAGGAGACACTGTTGGTAACCCCCTGGTTCAGCTGGGTGGTCAGCTGCACAACAAAAATGGCTCTAAGCATTATGGGACTTAACATCTGAGGTCATCAGTCCCCTACACTTAGAACTACTTAAACCTACAAACATCACACACATCCATGCCCGAGGCAGGATTCGAATCTACGACCGTAGCAGTAGCGTGGTTCCAGACTGAAGGCCCTAGAACCGCTTGGCCACAGCAGCTGCAGCTGCACAACAGCTGGATGTCTATTCACTGGAACGTACCTCAACAGCTGTCGTTCACCACTATCATCTATGGTCCATGGTGACCACAGTTGTCTCGTCGCCAAGTTTGGATAGTGCCATTTTGTCATGGTGGCACGTGAACAGTTGACAAACATAACCATTTCAGAAATGGCCTGATAGCCAATGACCATGCCATTTTGGACATCAGATAAATTGCACTGTTTCCATACTATGACTATGAATGCACTGTTTACCATGTCCCCTGACATACTTTTTATATACCCTTCCCCACTAGAGCTACCACCTGCCACTTGGGTGGTTATCGCAAACTGACTTCAAATACTACATGAGGGATGTTCAATAAGTAATGCTACACTTTTTTCCCTGAAAGCAGGTTGGTTTTATTCAGGATTCCAATACACCGTATTATCCCCCACTCTTTGGCTAAAAAACCATATTTTTCAACATAATCTCCATTCAATGTGACAGCCTTATGCTACCTTACAGGGAGGGCCTATATGCCCACATGGTGCCACTCTACTGGTTGATGTTAGGAACAACCTTTTGCTGTGTCAGTAACCTCTCCATCATCCTCATACTGCTTTTGGAGTGCATCCTTCACTAGGACAAACTGGTGGAAGTGAGAAGGTGTGAAATCTGGGCTGCAGGGTGGACAAGGAAGAATGCTCCACTGAAGTTTTGTGAGTTCTCTCCATCATCCACATACTGCTTTTGGAGTGCATCCTTCACTAGGACAAACTGGTGGAAGTGAGAAGGTGTGAAATCTGGGCTGCAGGGTGGACAAGGAAGGATGTTCCATTGCAGTTTTGTGAGTTCCTCTGCGCAGAGCTGTGTGACGACTTCCACTGTGATAGAGGAGGAGCAGCAGGAGGAGGAGTTCCCTTGCATTTTCATTGCAACAAACATGCTGAAGTTGTTTCTATAATTTTCTGAGGATAGCACAATATACTTCAGAGTTGATTGTTGCATGATGAGGAAGGACATCAAGCAAAATAACTGTTTCAGAATCCCAGAGCCATGGCTTTACTGGCTGAGTGTGTGGCTTTGAGCTTTTTCTCTGGAGGAGAGGTAGTGTGGTGGGACTCCACAGATTGCATTTCATCTCCAGTTCAAAGCGATGACCCAATGTCTTATCATCTGTGACGATGTTCGACAAAAAAAAAAAAAAAAAAATCGTCATGATCAGCCTCGTAACAGGCAAGCAATTTGGCATAAATGGTCCTTCGTTGCTATTTATGGTCTTCTCTTAGGTAGTGAACAACTCATCGGGCACACACCTTTGGGTACGCCAACCAGTGGATGAGTGTGTCAGTATTACAACCAGTGAAGTGCAGTTGAGCAGCAAGGTCTCTGAGTGTGATCTATCACTCACCTCCAATGAGTATCAGCAAGTTCAACATTGCAGGAGTCACAGCTATCCAGCATTCAGGAAATCGGACAGGTTTGTGTAACTTTGTGATGATGACAGATACACCACCCAACGACTCACTATGCTCTTGTTCGCTGCCAGGTGTCCGTAGACATTCTTCAAACACCTATGAATATCACCAGTGTTCTGGTTTTCTGCCAAAAGAAACTCAATGGCAGGTCTCTGCTGGGAATGCACCTCTTTTTGAGTAATTGTATGACTGCCTTTAACATGATTGATTAGGGGCACTGCCTCCACTATAAAGAAAGACAAACTTCTGCTACCCATCAAGGAGTCGATGTGTTGTCTGCTAGTACTATGTAAAGCACTCCGTCTTCAGGTAAGTGGCCCATCAGGACCATCCGACCGACGTGTCATCCTCAGCTGAGGATGCGGACAGGATGGGTGTGTGGTCAGCACACCACTCTCCCGGGCGTTATGGTGGTTTTCTTTGACTGGAGCCACTACTATTCAGTTGAGTAGCCACGAGGCTGAATGCATCCCGAAAAATGGCCACAGCACATGACGGCCCAAATGGTCAGCCATCCAAGTGCCAGCCACGCCTGACAATGCTTAACTTCGGTGATCTGACGGGAATCGGTGTGTCTACTGCGGCAAGGCCGTTGCCTGCTAGTAGTATGTACTGAGACCAAAAATGCAACAATGCAATTCCTCACACACATGATTAGTGGCACGTTAAACTCCAACTCTTACGGAAGATAAATGTTTAAATTGTCCCCCACGTTTTCAATTTTCTATTAGCAAGAATCCACTTCCCGATGAAAATCATTGCAAGAGCATCACATGCCAATCTGCCCCACACTCAAATAATTCTGCAGATAGTGGCTGTACAGATGAACAATCCAACCAATATCTAAAAAGCTGCACTTTCATCACTAATTTGACTTCAATAAAAACTTCTAATAGCTGTCAAACATACTAGGAGATAGTGTTAACAGAGAGAACACACATCTGAGTTTTATTGAAAGGATAAATTTAAAATAATAGGAATTCATTGTGTCTTATGATTGTTTACCACACAACAGATAATAATCCCCTACCAAAGCCTAGATCAACTCACACTTTGTTAACATTCAGTTAAATTTTGTGTTAAGTTTTCAGTTTGCCAATGCCTAATTGTCCCAAAAAATGTAGAAATGCAGTCCCTTTACAAAACTCACAGCTCCCACAATAATTATGCCTCAGTACTTCAGCTACCACAATAACAGCAGCTACTGAAAACATAAGTTAAACTGATTTTCTTATTCTCCTGAAACCATACCCGTCTAAAAACATGTCCTACAACCAGCAACTGTTGTCATCTTTAGCCTACTTGTGATAGCAGGCTTTGCTAACATTATAATTCATGAAATTAGAAACAGACTGTGCAATCGGTGCATATTTTCTATACAGCTTACTATTAAAAGCACCATTCACACTAGATTTTGGCTTTTAATATTATTGTGAAAAGGAAAGTTGTTAATCACCACATAGCAGAGATGCTGAGTTGCAGATAGACACAACAAGTAGACAGCCACAAATATAGCTTTCGACAAGAACAGCCTTCATCAAAACTAGATGACAAACACACACATACACTCTCACCCAAACCCAACTCACATATACATGACTGCAGTCTCAGGCAACTGAGGCCACACTGCAAGCAGCAGCACCAGGGCATGATGGAAGTGGTGACTGGGTCGGGTTAAGGAGGAGGCTGGGGCAGGGAGGGGGAGGGCTAGTAAGGTAGGGGGACAGACAAGTGATGTGCTGTTGGGGAGTGCGCAGGGACGAGGTGGAAAGAGGGTATGGCAGCTATGTGTGTCAGGAGGTAAGACAGAGGACAGCAGAGAGGTGAGGAGGGGAGGAGAGGCAGAAAAGAAGAGAAGTAAAAAAACTGGGTGCAATGGAAGAATGAGATCTGTGTAATCCTCGAATATGAACAGTGAACGCACTTGCTCAGAGAGGACAATGACTAATGAAGGTTGAAGCCAGGTGGGTTACGGGAAAGTAGGATATACTGCAGGGAAAGTTCCCCATACAGGAAAGCTGGTGTAGGTGACAAGGATCCATGGGACACAGGCTGTGAAACAGCCACTGAAATGAAGGATGTCATGTTTAATAGTGTGCTCAGCAACAGGGTAGTCCACTTGTTTCTTAGCCGCAGTTTGTCGGTGGCCATTCATGTGGATAGACGGCTCATTGGTTGTCATGCCAAAGTAGAATGCAGCGCAGTGGTTGCAGCTTAGCTTATACATCACATGACTGGTTTCACAGGTAGCCCTGCCTTTGATGGCACAGGTGATGTATGTGACCGGACTGGAGTAGGTGGTGGTGGGAGGACGTATAGGACAGGTCTTGCATCTAGGTATACTACAGGGGTATGAGTCATGAGATAAGGGATTGGGAGCATCAGGGATGAACGAGTATATTGTGTAGGTTCAGTGTACGGTGGAACACCGCTGTGGGAGGGGTGGGGAGGACAGGAAGGACAGTGGGCAGAACATTTCAACTTCAGGACTCGAAGAGAGGTAGTCGAAACCCTGGCGGAGAGTTTAATTCAGTTGCTCCAGTCCTGGATAGTTATGATGGAAATGCTCCTCTGTGTGACTTTGGCAGGTGCTGGAAGACTGGAAAGATAAGGCACATGGGTTGGGAGGATAATTACGGTTTGTGGAGGCTTCAGTGAGACACTATGGATATTTTGAGAGGGACTAATTGTCACTGCAGATGCGAGACCATGGGTGGCTAGGCTGTATGGATGGGACTTCTTGATATGGAACGGGTGACAGCTGTCAATGTGGAGGTATTGCTGGTGGTTAGTAGGTTTGATATGGACAGAGGTACTGATGTAGTCATCTTTAAGGTTGAGGTAAACATCTAGGAAGGTGGCTTGTTGCATTGAGTAGGATCAGGTGGAGCAAAAAGGGAGAAACTTTTGAGATACTGGAGGAATGTGGATAGTGTGTCCTCACCCTCAATCCAAATCTCAAAGATGTCATCAATGAATCTGAACCAGGTGAGGGGTATAGGATTCTGGGTGTTTAGGAAGGATTCTTCTAGATGGCCAATGAATATGTTGGCATAGGATGGCGCTATTCAGTTGCCCATAGCCGTACCTTGCTTGTGTTTGCAGGTACGACCTTCAAAGGAGAAGTAATTGTGGGTGAGGATATAGTCGGTCATGGTGACTAGGAAAGAGGGTGTTGATTTGGAATCTGTCAGACATTGGGGAAGGTAGTGTTCAATAGCGGTATGGCCATGGGCATTAGGGATGTTAGTGTAAAGGGAGATGGCATCAATAGCGACGAGCAGGGCACCGTGTGGTAAAGGGACAGGAACTGTGGAGAGCTGTTGGAGGAAATGGTTGGTATCTTTTATATAGAAGGGTAGGTCCAGGTAACAGGTTGAAGGTGTTGGTCTACAAGAGCAGAGATTCCTCAGTGGGGGTACAGTAACCAGCCAGAATGGGGCATCCTGGATGGTTGGGATTATGGACTTTAGGAAGCTTGTAGAAGGTGGGAGTTGGGGACTGGTAGGAATGAGGAGAGAGATGGACTCTGGAAAGAGATTGTGGGATGGGTCTAAGGATTTGAGGAGTGACTGAAGATCCTGCTAGATTTCTGGAATGGAGTCACTGTGGCAAGATTTGCAGGTGGATGTGTCTGACAGCTGGCGGAGTCCTTCTGCCAAGTAATCCTTGTAGTTCATAATAACAGTGGTGGAGATTTTATCCGCAGGTAGGATTATAAGGTCGGGATCTGTTTCTACATGGTGGACTGTGGTTCTTTCTGCAGATGTAAGGTTAGATCACATGTTGAGGGATTTGTTACATTCCATCCTGGATTTTCGATTGTTTGATTTTTGCCTGACAGATTTTCTTCAATTCTAACCCTGTGCTGTTTCCTTTGTTACTATTTTCTAATGCATCACTATACTCAATGTCCGTACTTCTTTCTCTTCTATCCTGTGTTTCTCTTGTTGCCTTACAAACCACACTGCATCCTCTACTTAAGAGCCACACTGTATCTTACATCTCGGCCATGCGCAACAGATGACTACGATACCACGCTGATTGTTGGTACTGCATCTTATGTCCTACATCACTCCCACTGATATCACTAATCCATACCTTGTAATTGATCACTCTCCCGTATTTTCGCGTGTTATTTCCTGCACTTTTCTGGTGCAAAGTGATCTTTTATCTCATCCTAAGAACCCCTCCTCACCCCCCACTCTTTCTATGTTCCTTTTTTCTGTTCTATCCCAGTTCGCACCCACTAGTTTCACCTCAATGAATCACATTTGCCATCCACTTCTTCATACTTATCCAGCCTTAGACCTGTTACCCACGGTAAAAAGTATATTATTTATATATTTCCTTTGATCTCATTGTTACTTCTCATCAGTTTTAGTTAGTTTTCACGTTTCGATTTCATCGACTCCCACAGATTTCATTTTGTTTCCCACTTTTGCCTCCGTTTCATCCTTCTCATGTATTTGGATGTTCTTTTGCAAATTTTTTCGGATGTAATTCTACGTTATTGTTCACATTTTTCCCACCACCATGGATTTTTTCTCCTTCCATCTGCATCACAGAAAAGTTTCTTATCTCTAGCCAGAGCCCAGTACCACATATTGTTCCTGCATTGTTGCTTGGCCCATGGAATCCCCCCAACGGCCTTACCATCAAATTACCCATCTTTAGCTGCCACCCCTCCTTCCACAATGATCTCCAGCTGTTCAGATTCCGCCAATCGTTAGCACTCACCAACATTGTCTTGCTAAACCATATTAACCAAGCCCAACCCTCCATGCAGTACCTTCGCTCCATCCATAAAATTCTCCTACTCTGCAATCCCGAATTCCTGGATACCATTACACACATTGAAACTCTTGCCCTCCAAGAACTAGAGCAACACGCACAACGCCACCTCAAAAAGCTCTCCACCCAGCTCACTTCCAACTCCTGCCTTGGAGTACCACTGTCTACCCCCTCTACAACAACTTCCAAACCTCCTTCACATCCCCTCATAGATGCAAACTCTGTATCACAGACCTACTACATTTACTCCACCCTCCAAAACTCCCTCCCACCACCACACAAAATCCTGAACCTAAACTAAACAAAACACACTCATGAACCTTTCCTCCAGTAGTTTTATCCCCATAGAAATATCAGTCCTTTCCAAAAGCCTCACCTTTTACCTCCACTCCCAAATTCAATCATGTTGGACTTTAAAGTCTTCCTCCCCTTCTCCCAGTTTTTATAGTGGAAACACTTTTTTGCCACCAACCCTACCAATCAGACACAACCAAAGACCAATGTTGAACCCTGCCTAACTCAGTTCACTCCTCCATCCAGCAATGATTCAACCCTACTGCCCCCGAAATCACCCCCTGTTAACTTTCCAGAATTTCTTAACCTCGAACTGTGCCTCACCATCATTCCCCAAATCCCTCAACGAGCAAACTAATTTTACGCCCATTGAAAGAACCACCGTCCACCGACTAAAAACTGTTCCCGAACTTATAATTCTATCTGTGGATAAAGGCTCCACCAGCGTTGTTGCAAACTGCGAGGATTATGTGGTACAAGGACTTGGCCACCTGTCAGACAGATCAGACCTACAAACCTTGCCACAGTGATCTCATTCCACAAATCGAGCAGAATCTCCTATCACTCACCAAATCCTTAGGTCCATCCCAGAATCTCTCTCCGGAGTCCATCTCTCTCCTAACTCCTACCAGTGCCCATACTCCCACCTTCTACATGCTTCCTAAAGTCTACAAACAAAACCATCCAGGACGCCCTATTGTGGCCAATTACTGTGTCCCCACTGAGAGAATCTCTGCTCTTGTAGACCAACACCTGCAACCTATTACCTGGAACCTACCCCCCTATAAAAAAGATACCAACCATTCCCTCCACCGATTCTCCACAGTTCCTGTCCCTTCACCACACGGTGCCCTGCTCGTCACTATTAATGCCACCTCCCTTTACACTAACATCCCTAATGCCCATGACCTTGCTGCTATTGAACACTACATTTCCCAATGTCTGACAGATTCCAAACCAGCAACCCCTTTCCTAGTCACCATGAGCAACTATATCCTAACTCACAATTACTTCTCCTTTGAAGGCTGTACCTGCAAACACATGTGGAGAACGGCTATGGGCAACTGCACAGCGCCATCCTATGCCAACATATTCATTGGCCATCTAGAGGAATCCTTCCTAAACACCCAGAATCCTATACTCCTCATCTCATTCAGATTCACTTAGGACCACGTCTTTGCGATTTGGATAGAGGGTGTGCACACAAGCTAAGCTGCGACCACTGTGCTGCATTCTATGTGTGCATGACAACCAACAAGCTGTCTGTCCACACGAATGGCCACTGACAAACTGTGGCCAAGAAACAAGTGGCCCACCCTGTTGCTGAGCACATTGGCAAACATGACATCCTTCATTTCAATGGCTGCTTCACAGCCTGTGCCGTATTGATCCTTCCCACCAACACCAGCTTTTCTGAACTGTGCAGGTGGGAACTTTCCCTGCAATGTATCCTACTTTCCCATAACCCTCCTGGTCTCAACCTTGGTTAGTCATTGACCTCTCCCATCCAGCTCCTTCTCCGTTCTCATTCCAGCAGTACACAGCCCTCATTCCTCCTCTGCACCCAGTCTTTTTAGTTCTCTCCTTTTCTGCACTCACCCCCTCCCCATAGCCCTCTACCTTACCTCCCGACTCTAAATAGCTGCCCTACCCTCTCTCCACCTCATCCCTGCGCATTCCCCAACAGCACGTCACAGTCTGCCACCCCTATCCTACTATCCCTACCCCTCCCTGTCCCAGCCTCCTCCTTACCCTGACCCAGTCACCACTCCCATCATGCCCTGGTACTGCTGCTCACAGTGTGGCCTCAGTTGCCTGAGACTGCAGTCACGTGAGTGTGAGTTCTGTTTGGGTGAGAGTGTATGTGTGTGTTTGTCATCTAGTTTTGATGAAGGCCTTACTGGACGAAAGCTATATTTGTGACAGTTTGTTGTCGTACCTATCTGCAACTCAGCTATATGGTGAGTAGCAAGTTTCCTTTTCACAATATTGTTACATTCCATCCTGGATTTTCCATAGTTTGACTTTTCCCTGACAGTTTTTCTTCCATCCTAACCCAGTGCTGTTTTCCTTTGTTACTATTTTCTAATGAATCACTATACTTAATGTTCATACTTTCTCTTCTTTCCTGCATTTCTCTTGTAGCCTTAAATCCACACTGCATGCTCTACTTACGAGCCACACTCTATCTACCGTCTTGGCCATGCACAACAGACGGCTACAAGACCACACTGAATGTTGGTGAGGCACCTTATGTCCCACATCACTCCTGTTGATATCATTAATCCATACCTTCTAATTGATCACTCTCCCTGCTTCACTCTCCCATATTTTTGCATGTTATTTCCTGCACTTTTCCGGTGCCACAAGATCTTATATCTCATCCTAAGAACCCCCACGGTTTCTCTGTTCTATCCCAGCTCGAACCCACTAATTCACCTCATCAGCCACACCTACCAACCTCCTTCTTCATACTTATCCACCCTCAGACCTGCTAGCCACAGTAAAATATATTTATATATTATTTATAACTTTTCCTGGATCTCATTGAGACTTCTCGCTAATTTTAGTGAGTTTTCATCTTCTGCTAGCATCGTCTCAAACAGATCTCATCTTGCTTCCCTTTTTTCCTCTGTTTCAACCTTCTCGTGATTTTTCACACATATTTGGGTGTTTTTTTTTTTTTGGCGGATTTTTTCGGTCGTAATTTTGCATTATTTACGTAATTTCTCACATTTTTTTCCACCACCATGGATCCTTGCTCCTTCTATCACAACAGACAGCTACAAGACCACGCTGAATGTTGGTGAGGCACTTTATGTCCCACATCACTCCTGCTGATATCATTAATCCATACCTTCTAACTGATCACGCTCCCTGCTTCACTCTCCCGTATTTTTGCATTTTATTTCCCGCACTTTTCCGATGCTACAAGATCTTATATCTCATCCTACGAACCCCCCCCCCCCCCCTTTTCCCTAGCTAGAACCCAGTGTCACATAATGTTCCTGCATCATTGCTTGGTTCATGGAATCCCCCCCAAATGGCCTTCCCATCAAACTACCAATCTCCAACTGCCACCCCTCCTTCCACAATAGCCTCCAGCTGTTCAGATTCCGCCAATCCTTAGCCCTCACCAATATTGTCCTGCTAAACCATATCAATCAAGCCCAACCTTCCTTGCAGTATCTTCTCTCTCCTCCACAAAATTCTCCTACTACGCAATCCCAAATTCCTGGAACAAAGACCACACAATGATACTCTTGCCCTCCAGGAACAAGGACAACATGCACAACGCCACCTCAAAAAGCACTCCACTAATTTCCTACTCCTGACCACTGTCCATCCCCTCTACAACAACTTCCAAACCTCCTCCACATCGCCTCATAGATGACAAACCCTGCCTCTCCGATCTACTACATTTACCCCACCGTCCCTCCCACTGCCCACACAGAATCCAGAACATAAACAGGCCCGTAAAACAGTCATGAACCTTTCCTCCCAAAGCCTAAGCCCCAGAGAAATATCACTCCTTTCCTAAGGCCTCACCTTTTGCCTCACTCCCAAATTTATTCATATTGGACTTTGCCACCAACACTACCTATCAGACACAACCAAAGACCAATGTTAAACCCTGCCTAACTCAGTTCACTTCTCCATCCAACAATGATCCACCCCTACTACCCCCAAATAACCCCCTGTAAACTTACCAGAATTTCTTAACCTCGAACTGTGCCTCACCATCAATCCCCAAATCTCTCAACGTGCAAACTAACCTTACTTCCACAGAGAGAACCGCAGTCCACCATCTAAAAAAAGATACCGACCTTATAATCCTACCAGTTGATGAAGGCTCCACCTCTGTTGTTCTGAACTGCAAGGATTATCTGGCACAAGGGCTCGGCCAGCTGTCAGATAGATCCACCAACAAACCTTACCACAGTGACCCCACTCCAGAAATCTAGCAGGATTCCAGTCACTCCTCCAAACCTTAGGCCCATCCAACAATCTCCCCCCTGGAGTCCATCTATCTGCTTACCTCTACCACTCCCCGCTCCCTGCACTCCCAACTTATACATGCTTCCTAAAGTCCATAAACCCAACCACCCTGATGCCCTGTTGTGGCTTTACAGCGCACCCACTGAGAGAATCTCTGCTCTTGTAGACCAATACCTTCAACCTATTACCTGGATCCTACCCTCCTATATAAAAGATACCAACCATTTCCTCCACCGACTCTCCACAGTTCCTATCCCTTCATCACACAAGTGCCCTGCTTCTCACTACTGATTCCACCTCCCTTTACACTAACATCCCTAATACCCATGGCTTTACCATTATTGAACACTACCTTTCCCAATGCCTGACAGATTCCAAACCAACAACCTCGTTCCTAGTCTCCATGACCAACTATATCCTCACCCACAATTACTTCTCCTTTGAAGGCCATACCTGCAAACACATGCAGGGTACAGCTATGGGCAACTGCATAGCATCATCCTATGCTAACCTATTCATTGGCCATCTAGAGGAATCCTTCCTAAACACACAGAATCCTATACCCCTCATCTGGTTCAGATCCATTGATGACATCTTTGAGATTTGGATTGAGGGTGAGGACACCCTATCCACATTATGCCCCCAGTACCTCAACAATTTCTCGTCTTTTGCTCCACCTAATCCTACTCAACGCAACAAGCCATCTTCCTAGATGTTTACCTCCTCCTCAAATATGGCTACATCAATACCTCTGTCCATATCAAACCTACTAACCACCAGCAATACCTCCACTTCGACAGCTGCCACCCATTCCATACCAAGAAGTCCCTTCCATACAGCTTAGCCACCTGTGGTGGTCGCTTCTATAGTGATGAGCGGTCCCTCTCGAAATATACCAAGAGTCTGACTGAAGTCTTCACAAACTTTAATTATCCTCCCATCCTTCTACAGAAAAGAAAAATATCTCCCATGCCCTATCTATTCAGTCTCCCACCCCCTCACAAAAACCCACCGTCCGGCACAGAGAAGCATTCCCCTCGTAACTCAGTACCACCCTGGACTGGAGCAACTGAATTATACTTTCCGCCAAGGTTTCAACTACCTCACGTCATACCCAGAAATGAGAAATGTCCTGCCCACTATTTCCCACCCCTCCCACAGCAGTATTCCGCCGTCCAGCAAACTTACACAATATAATCATTCATCCCTACACAACTGCTGCTCCCAATCCCTTACCTCATGACTCATACCCCTGTAATATATATAGATGCAAGACCTGTCCTATACATCCTCCCAGTGAAACCAGTCATGTGATCTACAAGCTAAGCCGCAACCAATGTGTTGCATTCTACGTATGCATGACAACCAACAAGCTGTCTGTCCTCATGAATGGCCACGACACTGTGGCCAAGAAACAAGTGGACCACCCTGTTGTTGAGGACGCTGGCAGACATGATATCCTTCATTTCAATGGCTGTCACACCCTGCGCCCATATGGCTCCTTCCTACCCACACGAGCTTTTCTGAATTGTGTAGTTGGGAACTTTCCCTGCAGTAGAACCTATGTTCCCATAACCCTCCTGGCCTCATCCTTTGTTTGTCATTGTCCCATCTACATCTACATTTATACTCCGCAAGCCACCCAATGGTGTGTGGCGGAGGGCACTTTCCGTGCCACTGTCATTACCTCCCTTTCCTGTTCCAGTCGCGTATGGTTCGCGGGAAGAACGACTGTCTGAAAGCCTCTGTGCGCGCTCTAATCTCTCTAATTTTACATTCGTGATCTCCTCGGGAGGTATAAGTAGGGGGAAGCAATATATTCGATACCTCATCCAGAAACGCACCCTCTCGAAACCTGGCGAGCAAGCTACACCGCGATGCAGAGCGCCTCTCTTGCAGAGTCTGCCACTGGAGTTTGTTAAACATCTCCGTAACGCTATCACGGTTACCAAATAACCCTGTGACGAAACGCGCCGCTCTTCTTTGGATCTTCTCTATCTCCTCCGTCAACCCGATCTGGTACGGATCCCACACTGATGAGCAATACTCAAGTATAGGTCGAACGAGTGTTTTGTAAGCCACTTCCTTTGTTGATGGACTACATTTTCTAAGGACTCTCTCAATGAATCTCAACCTGGTACCCGCCTTACCAACAATTAATTTTATATGATCATTCCACTTCAAATCGTTCCGCACGCATACTCCCAGATATTTTACAGAAGTAACTGCTACCAGTGTTTGTTCCGCTATCATATAATCATACAATAAAGGATCCTTCTTTCTATGTATTCTCAATACATTACATTTGTCTATGTTAAGGGTCAGTTGCCACTCCCTGCACCAAGTGCCTATCCGCTGCAGATCTTCCTGCATTTCGCTACAATTTTCTAATGCTGCAACCTCTCTGTATACTACAGCATCATCCGCGAAAAGCCGCATGGAACTTCCGACACTATCTACTAGGTCATTTATATATATTGTGAAAAGCAATGGTCCCATAACACTCCCCTGTGGCACGCCAGAGGTTACTTTAACGTCTGTAGACGTCTCTCCGTTGATAACAACATGCTGTGTTCTGTTTGCTAAAAACTCTTCAATCCAGCCACACAGCTGGTCTGATATTCCGTAGGCTCTTACTTTGTTTATCAGGCGAGAGTGCGGAACTGTATCGAACGCCTTCCGGAAGTCAAGAAAAATAGCATCTACCTGGGAGCCTGTATCTAATATTTTCTGGGTCTCATGAACAAATAGAGCGAGTTGGGTCTCACACGATCGCTGTTTCCGGAATCCATGTTGATTCCTACATAGTAGATTCTGAGTTTCCAAAAACGACATGATACTCGAGCAAAAAACTTGTTCTAAAATTCTACAACAGATCGACGGCAGAGATATAGGTCTATAGTTTTGCGCATCTGCTCGACGACCCTTCTTAAAGACTGGGACTACCTGTGCTCTTTTCCAATCATTTGGAACCTTCCGTTCCTCTAGAGACTTGCGGTACACGGCTGTTAGAAGGGGGGCAAGTTCTTTCGCGTACTCTGTGTAGAATCGAATTGGTATCCCGTCAGATCCAGTGGACTTTCCTCTGTTGAGTGATTCCAGTTGCTTTTCTATTCCTTGGACACTTATTTCGATGTCAGCCATTTTTTCGTTTGTGCGAGGATTTAGAGAAGGAACTGCAGTGCGGTCTTCCTCTGTGAAACAGCTTTGGAAAAAGGTGTATAGTATTTCAGCTTTACGCTTCTCATCCTCTGTTTCAATGCCATAATCATCCCGGAGTGTCTGGACATGCTGTTTCGAGCCACTTACTGATTTAACGTAAGACCAGAACTTCCTAGGACTTTCTGTCAAGTCGGTACCTAGTATTTTACTTTCGAATTCACTAAACGCTTCACGCATAGCCCTCCTTACGCTAACTTTGACATCGTTTAGCTTCTGTTTGTCTGAGAGGTTTTGGCTGCGTTTAAATTTGGAGTGAAGCTCTCTTTGCTTTCGCAGTAATTTCCTAACTTTGTTGTTGTACCACGGAGGGTTTTTCCCGTCCCTCACAGTTTTACTCGGCACGTACCTGTCTAAAACGCATTTTACGATTGCCTTGAACTTTTTCCATAAACACTCAACATTGTCAGTGTCGGAACAGAAATTTTCGTTTTGATCTGTTAGGTAGCCTGAAATCTGCCTCCTATTATTCTTCCTAAACAGATAAACCTTCCGCCCTTTTTTTTGGATTCCTATTTACTTCGCTATTCAGGGATGCTGCAACGGTCTTACGATCACTGATTCCCTGTTCTGCGCTTCCAGAGTCGAAATGTTCTGGTCTGTTTGTTATCAGTAGGTCCAAGATGTTATCTCCACGAGTCGGTTCTCTGTTTAATTGCTCGAGGTAATTTTCGGATAGTGCACTCAGTATAATGTCACTCGATGCTCTGTCCCTACCACCCGTCCTAAACATCTGAGTGTCCCAGTCTATATCTGGTTAATTGAAATCTCCACCTAAGACTATAACATGCTGAGAAAATTTATGTGAAATGTATTCCAAATTTTCTCTCAGCTGTTCTGCCACTAATGCTGTTGAGTCAGGGGGTCGGTAAAAGGAGCCAATTATTAACCTAGCTTGGTTGTTGAGTGTAACCTCCACCCATAATAATTCACAGGAACTATCCACTTCTACTTCACTACAGGATAAACTACTACTAACAGCAACGAACACTCCACCACCGGTTGCATGCAATCTATCCTTTCTAAACACCGTCTGTACGTTTGTAAAAATTTCGGCAGAATTTATCTCTGGCTTCAGCCAGCTTTCTGTACCTATAACGATTTCAGCTTCGGTGCTTTCTATCAGCGCTTGAAGTTCCGGTACTTTACCAACGCAGCTTCGACAGTTTACAATTACAATACCGATTGCTGCTTGGTCCCCGCATGTCCTGACTTTGCCCCGCACCCGTTGAGGCTGTTGCCCTTTCTGTACTTGCCCGAGGCCATCTAACCTAAAAAACCGCCCAGCCCACGCCACACAACCCCTGCTACCCGTGTAGCCGCTTGTTGCGTGTAGTGGACTCCTGACCTATCCAGCGGAACCCGAAACCCCACCACCCTATGGCGCAAGTCGAGGAATCTGCAGCCCACACGGTCGCAGAACCGTCTCGGCCTCTGATTCAGACCCTCCACTCGGCTCTGTACCAAAGGTCCGCAGTCAATCCTGTCGACGATGCTGCAGATGGTGAGCTCTGCTTTCATCCCGCTAGCGAGACTGGCAGTCTTCACCAAATCAGATAGCCGCTGGAAGCCAGAGAGGATTTCCTCCGATCCATAGCGACACACATCATTGGTGCCGACATGAGCGACCACCTGCAGATGGGTGCACCCTGTACCCTTCATGGCATCCGGAAGGACCCTTTCCACATCTGGAATGACTCCCCCCGGTATGCACACGGAGTGCACTTTGGTTTTCTTCCCCTCCCTTGCTGCCATATCCCTAAGGGGCCCCATTACGCGCCTGACGTTGGAGCTCCCAACTACCAGTAAGCCCACCCTCTGCGACCGCCCGGATCTTGCAGACTGAGGGGCAACCTCTGGAACAGGACAAGCAGCCATGTCAGGCCGAAGATCAGTATCAGCCTGAGACAGAGCCTGAAACCGGTTCGTCAGACAAACTGGAGAGGCCTTCCGCTCAGCCCTCCAGAATGTGTTTCGCCCCCTGCCACACCTTGAGACGACCTCCCACTCTACCACTGGTGAGGGATCTGCCTCAATGTGGGCAGTATCCCGGGCAACCACAGTCGTAGTCCGATCGGGGGATGCGTGGGACGAGCTGGCTGTCCCCGACAAACCCCCATCCGGACCCTCACAGTGATGACCATTGGCAACAGCCTCAAGCTGTGTGACCGAATCCAACACTGCCTGAAGCTGGGAGCGAAGGGATGCCAACTCAGCCTGCATCCAAACACAGCAGTTGCAGTCCCTATCCATGCTAAAAACTGTTGTGCAAAGAACGTCTGAACTAATCTACAGAGAGCACAAACAAACCGACACAAAATTTAAATGGTTATTAAAATACAAGATTGCCTAGTAAATGCAGTAATGCTGCCACTTGTGCACTGCTGACACACTGCTCGGCGGCGGAAGGAGACTACGCGATTTTACACTATTCAGGTGCTAAAACGCGATGCTGCAACTCTCAAATACTATAATACACCCGAAATTTATGAATTAAACAATGCAAGTACCAAAAACACGCAAAGAAATTAAGAATTAAACTATGTAACAAATGAGTGAGCTAGGAGTATACGACTTGCTGCTGCAGCTGCTTATCCAACGGCGGCAGGGAGCACACTGACTGACCAACCGACACTGGCCGTTCAAAACAAAAACAGAAGACAGACGACTACGCGAATTTACACTATTCAGGTACTAAAACGCGATGCTACAACTCTCAAATACTATAATACGCCCGAAATTTATGATTTAAACAATGCAAGTACCAAAAACACGCAAAGAAATTAAGAATTAAACTATGTAACAAATGAATGAGCTAGGAGTATACGACTTGCTGCTGCAGCTGCTTATCCAACGGCGGCAGGGAGCACATAGGTTCTCATTCCAGCTCTACACAGCCCTCACTCCTCCATCACAACGTCTTTTTACTTCTCTCCTTTTCCTTATCTCCCCCTCTCTGCTGCTGCCCTCTGTCTTACCTCCCGACTGCACATAGCTGCCCTACCCTATTTCCACCTCGTCCTTGCATGCTTCCCGACAACACGTCACTGTCCGCCACCCCTACCCCAGCCTCCTCCTTACCCCGACCCAGTCGCCACTCCCATCATGCCGCAGTGCTGCTGCTCGCAGGGTGGCCTCAATTGCCTGAGACTGCAGTCATGTGCATGTGAGCTGTGTTTGCATGAGTGTGTACGTGTGTGTCTGTTGCCTAATTTTGACGAAGGCCTTACTGGCTGAAAGCTATATTTGTGACAGTCTTTTTGTTGTGCCTATCTGCAACTATCTATCTCTGCTACGTGGTGAATAGCAACTTGCCTTTTCACAAAATTATTACGTTCCATCCTGGATTTTCTATTGTTAGATAGTTCTAGAAAATCAGCAATGCTTAAGGATGTGATTCACCTATGTAAGTTCAACTATTGATGTCAATGCTCTTAAATACAGATCAGTATGTATTTAAGTGTTCTTTCATTCAATGTACAGGCAAATGATTATTTTCAGGGCTCAGCTATAAGCCCAAGATTCAATACTAACATGTGAAAGAGTGTCTGAAGTATGTGACCAGAAGCTTTTTAATTTTGATTATAAGTGCTCAATACAAAGTTATCAGTACAGATACAGTCACTGTCTTGGATATATCTGATTAGAAACATATAAAAATGGAAATATTGGGTTTATTTATTTAAAATCACTTAACTTCTACTCTGACAAATAACAAACTTCAAGATATTTGATACATTGGTGATGTTGCCAGTTAAAATAAATGGCAATTGGCCATCTAAGCCAAGGGTTGCCTTCTTTTCAGAAAGTTAAATTTGTTTGGCAGGAAGTGGTATTGCACAGCATTCACACACTCTTCTCACCTATGGAGGAAACTGTGTGTCACTGAACAAATACCGTCTTTAGGCAGTGGTAACTGAATTACTAGTGATAGATGATTGATCTTGCAATGTTACATTTAGGATGAGGCAAAACAGAGCTTGAAAATTAAACAGCATTTGCGTCATTCCAAAGGACTCTTGATACTGATGTTAGTTCACCATTTCTTCTTTCATATGTAAGTACTGATTTGAATTTGTTAATTAATTTTTGATTGTTAACTGTTGTATGTTCTCTGTGTGTATAAGCTGTGAAAAACAGTATGCACATCTCTGTTCTGTCAAAGAGATTCTGTAAGATCTCGAATGGACCACAGTAAGGTAACTTGGTTACTAAATGAATAGATGGTCACACAGCTTCTAGCTCCAAGGAGAAGACAATAAAATGTTAAGGAAAAAAATCTCCTGCTCTTATCATCAGTGTTAAAAAGTCCTGTTTCATAATAATCAAATCTTTGTTCATTGTGCTCCATTTGGAGCAGTCCCTATTGAGCTTGTGAAAGATGTTGAGATAATTTCCTTTAATAAAGGCACATTGTAAATTTTGGCTACATAATGGGGTACTGTATATATGCAGTAAGTGTGGTTTCTTTCTCAAGTCGTTAAGTAATTTTGTTCAGAAGCTGTGAATTTATCACAAAATCTTAAAATACTGGAAGGCTGTATACAATAAGAAATTTTCATATGAATATAAAATTTTGACTTTTGAAAATTGTGATTTGAAGCTTTTAGTGTGAACTTGTTCTTTATGATAAACTGATGTTCAAATTATTTTAACTAACACGGGAAATCAGGTTTGAATGTATATAACCAAAAACACTATTATGAAAAGGATAGATTGCTACTCACTGCATAGAGGAAGCTTTGAGTCACAAACAGACACAATGAAAAGCTTTCGGCCAAAAGGCCTACTTCGTAAATAGAAAGCACATGCATATTCACCTAAGCACAATTCACACACACATGGCCACTGTCTCCAGCCACTGTGACTCATGCCTGAGTCAGCGGTTGAATGAGTTGTGCTTGTGTAGTGAAGAAGCCCTTTAGGCTAAAAGCTTAAATATTAAGCATTTTCACTGTGCCTGTCTGTGTCTCAATGCCTCCTCTACGCAGTGAGTATCAAATCTATCCTTTCTAATAATAATAATAATAATAATAATAATAATAATAATACACCCCGTGGAGGCCCAGGAAAAGAATAGGCCTCCGGTATGTTCTGCCAGTCGTAAAAGGTGACGAAAAGAACAAGCCACTAATAGGGCTAACCCCCCTTTTAGTGTGATTAGTTGGTTCAGGACAGAACTAAAGAAGCCTCGGACAAGCGCTGTCATGCGGGGACGACGCTTGAACCCTATGCCCGTCCACAATGGTAATGACACTGCTAGCCACATGGCAAATGATTTAAATCCAAATAGAGGTGTTTTGCATGATATGCTTCCTGCAACCACTCTAGAAGGAAAACAAAGGCAGAGGATGAGATGGTCAGATGAAGTTAACCGACACCTCATGTTCTGTTATTACCAAGCAACAAAATTAGGAACCAACACAACTGGATACAGATCACAAGTATACACAACATTTATTACCAGATACCCAGAATTAAAATTTTTAACAGAACAACGATTAGCTGATCAGATCCGTGTAATAATCAAAAATAACAGGATACCCCAGTCAGAATTAGAAAACATCAAACAACAAGTACAACAAATACTGGAACAAAATAATGTGCAATCAGAAGAAGAAGAAGAAAATACGGTAATGGACTCAAACATCCTAGAGCAAACAAACAAAGAACAACACGCATGAATTATACAATCAGAGGAAAACGAAATCTTAAGACAGCCACTAGAACAAGCACAAATAAAACACGAAGTGACACACATGTTAGATATAGAAGAAAAATTTCAGTTGACATATATAGAATACAAAGACACAAATACAGACATTAGACAATTCTTGCATAGACCACCAAACAACCCACAAGTTGAAACAACAATAACAACTATCAACACAATCATACACAACAAAATAAATGAAAATACAACTACGGAAGAGTTACAACAACTGGTTTATGTAGGAGCACTCACTACACTAAATATACACACTAGGCAGAGATCAGAACCAACCAACACACAGAAGAAACCCACAAAACCAGCATGGCAACACAGGCTACAGATCAAAATAGAAAAACTGAGAAAAGACATTGGACAGCTAACACAATTTATAAGAAATGAGATATCAGACAAAAAACGAAAAAGGTTAGGTAAAATCTCACAACAAGAAGCGATAGAGCAATTAGATGAAAAGAAGCAGAAATTACAAGCATTGGCCAAACGACTTAGAAGATACAAAAAAAAGTGAAAACAGAAGGAAACAAAACCAAACATTCAACATAAACCAAAATAAATTTTACCAGACAGTAGGTAGCACACACATTAAAATAGACAATCCACCAAACATAACAGACATGGAACACTTTTGGAGAACATATGGTCAAACCCGGTACAACATAATAGACATGCACGGTGGACACAAGCAGAAACAAGACACATACAAGATGATACCACAAATGCCTGAAGTGAAAATTTTGCAACATGAAGTCACCCAAGCAATTAATTCTACTCACAATTGGAAAGCCCCTGGAAAAGATAAAGTAGCAAATTTCTGGCTAAAGAAGTTCACCTCAACACATTCACATCTAACTAAATTATTTAACAGTTACATTGCACACCCATACACATTCCCTGATACACTTACTCATGGAATAACTTATCTGAGACCTAAAGATCAAGCAGAGACAGCAAACCCAGCTAAATATCGCCCCATAACATGCCTACCAACAATATACAAAATATTAACTTCAGTCATTACACAGAAATTAATGACACATACAACACAGAACAAAATTATAAATGAAGAACAAAAAGGCTGCTGCAAAGGAGCACGAGGATGTAAAGAGCAACTGATAATTGATGCAGAGGTGAGATATCAAGCTAAAACTAAACAAAGGTCGCTACACTACGCATACATTGATTACCAAAAAGCTTTTGATAGTGTACCACACTCATGGTTATTACAAATATTGGAAATATACAAAGTAGATCCTAAATTGATACAGTTCCTAAACATAGTAATGAAAAATTGGAAAACCACACTTAATATACAAACAAATTCAAATATCATCACATCACAGCCAATACAGATTAAACGTGGAATATACCAAGGAGACTCATTAAGTCCTTTCTGGTTCTGCCTTGCTCTGAACCCACTATCCAACATGCTAAATAATACAAATTATGGATACAATATTACTGGAACATACCCACACAAAATCACACATTTGCTATACGTGGATGATCGAAAACTACTGGCAGCAACAAATCAACAACTCAACCAATTACTAAAGATAACAGAAGTATTCAGCAATGATATAAATATGGCTTTTGGAACAGACAAATGTAAGAAAAATAGCATAGTCAAGGGAAAACACACTAAACAAGAAGATTACATATTGGATAACCACAGAGACTGCATAGAAGCGATGGAAAAAACAGATACCTATAAATATCTAGGACACAGACAAAAAATAGGAATAGATAATACAAATATTAAAGAAGAACTAAAAGAAAAATATAGATAAAGACTAACAAAAATACTGAAAACAGAATTGACAGCAAGAAACAAGACAAAAGCTACAAATACTTATGCTATACCAATATTGACCTACTCATTTGGAGTAGTGAAATGGAGTAACACAGACCTAGAAGCACTCAATACACTTACACGATCACAATGCCACAAATATAGAATACATCACATACATTCAGCAACAGAAAGATTCACATTAAGCAGAAAGGAAGGAGGAAGGAGATTTATCGACATAAAAAACCTACATTATGGACAGGTAGACAATTTAAGAAAATTCTTTCTAGAACGAGCAGAAACTAGCAAAATACACAAAGCAATCACTCATATAAATACATCGGCTACACCACTGCAATTTCATAACCAGTTCTACAACCCTGTAGATCACACAACATCAACAGATACGAAGATAGTAAATTGGAAAAAGGAAACACTACATGGCAAGCACCCGTATCATCTAACACAGCCACACATCGATCAAGACGCATCCAATACATGGCTAAGAAAAGGCAATATATACAGTGAGACGGAAGGATTCATGATTGTAATACAGGATCAAACAATAAACACCAGATATTCCACCAAGCATATTATTAAAGATCCCAATACCACAACAGATAAATGCAGACTTTGCAAACAACAAAGAGAAACAGTAGATCACATCACAAGCGGAAGTACAATACTAGCAAATACAGAATACCCCAGAAGACATGACAATGTAGCAAAAATAATATATCAACAACTTGCCATACAACATAAACTTATAAAACAATACGTTCCCACATACAAGTATGCACCACAAAATGTACTGGAGAATGATGAATACAAATTATACTGGTACAGAACCATTATAACAGATAAAACAACACCACATAACAAACCTGACATCATACTCACCAATAAAAAGAACAAATTAACGCAACTAATCGAAATATCCATACCCAATACAACAAATATACAAAAGAAAACAGGAGAAAAAATTGAAAAATACATCCAACTGGCCGAGGAAGTCAAGGACATGTGGCATCAGGATAAAGTTGACATTATACCAATTATACTATCAACTACAGGAGTCATACCACACAATATCCACCAGTACATCAACGGGATACAGCTACATCCAAACTTATACACTCCTGGAAATTGAAATAAGAACACCGTGAATTCATTGTCCCAGGAAGGGGAAACTTTATTGACACATTCCTGGGGTCAGATACATCACATGATCACACTGACAAAAACCACAGGCACATAGACACAGGCAACAGAGCATGCACAATGTCGGCACTAGTACAGTGTATATCCACCTTTCGCAGCAATGCAGGCTGCTATTCTCCCATGGAGACGATCGTAGAGATGCTGGATGTAGTCCTGTGGAACGGCTTGCCATGCCATTTCCACCTGGCGCCTCAGTTAGACCAGCGTTCGTGCTGGACGTGCAGACCACGTGAGACGACGCTTCATCCAGTCCCAAACATGCTCAATGGGGGACAGATCCGGAGATCTTGCTGGCCAGGGTAGTTGACTTACACCTTCTAGAGAACGTTGGGTGGCACGGGATACATGCGGACGTGCATTGTCCTGTTGGAACAGCAAGTTCCCTTACCGGTCTAGGAATGGTAGAACGATGGGTTCGATGACGGTTTGGATGTACCGTGCACTATTCAGTGTCCCCTCGACGATCACCAGTGGTGTACGGCCAGTGTAGGAGATCGCTCCCCACACCATGATGCCGGGTGTTGGCCCTGTGTGCCTCGGTCGTATGCAGTCCTGATTGTGGCGCTCACCTGCACGGCGCCAAACACGCATACGACCATCATTGGCACCAAGGCAGAAGCGACTCTCATCGCTGAAGACGACACGTCTCCATTCGTCCCTCCATTCACGCCTGTCGCGACACCACTGGAGGCAGGCTGCACGATGTTGGGGCATGAGCGGAAGACGGCCTAACGGTGTGCGGGACCGTAGCCCAGCTTCATGGAGACGGTTGCGAATGGTCCTCGCCGATACCCCAGGAGCAACAGTGTCCCTAATTTGCTGGGAAGTGGCGGTGCGGTCCCCTACGGCACTGCGTAGGATCCTACGGTCTTGGCGTGCATCCGTGCGTCGCTGCGGTCCGGTCCCAGGTCGACGGGCACGTGCACCTTCCGCCGACTACTGGCGACAACATCAATGTACTGCGGAGACCTCACGCCCCACGTGTTGAGCAATTCGGCAGTACGTCCACCCGGCCTCCCGCATGCCCACTATACGCCCTCGCTCAAAGTCCGTCAACTGCACATACGGTTCACGTTCACGCTGTCGCGGCATGCTACCAGTGTTAAAGACTGCGATGGAGCTCCGTATGCCACGGCAAACAGGCTGACACTGACGGCGGCGGTGCACAAATGCTGCACAGCTAGCGCCATTCGACGGCCAACACCGCGGTTCCTGGTGTGTCCGCTGTGCCGTGCGTGTGATCATTGCTTGTACAGCCCTCTCGCAGTGTCCGGAGCAAGTATGGTGGGTCTGACACACCGGTGTCAATGTGTTCTTTTTTCCATTTCCAGGAGTGTATATACAACTACAGAAATCTGTAATTATTGATACATGTTCAATTACCCAAAAGTTCCTTAATGCAATATAACATATACCGTACAGTTAAAAGGAAGTCACGCTTGATCAAGGTCCGCGTCACTTTCCATTTTTGACCAGACATAACGTCTGAGAAAAGAAAGAATAATAATACTACACACAACAACTTCAACAACTGATTTATCAGTTCCTTTACAAAACAGAAGGCAATATATACATTGTCCTAAATAAGAATGTGGTGAATTTCATATTATTGTGATGTTCAATGGTCATAACATAAAAACTATAAATTGACAATAGCCAGCTCACATGAGTAGATACTAAAGACTGTGGCATCAACTGCCAAACAAACAGAATAACACAACATTACTAAATTGATGTCCACAATCATGAGTTATTTGTCATAGAATACTTATAAAAGAAAGGCAATAAGAAGCTAAAGCAATGTAACCAACTTATTTTATACATAGAGTAAGTGAGTTACCGACAGTAACCATTTAATGTAGGTCTACCGGTAACAGACAAACGGCAGTTAATCTTTCTTTCATATGAGTGCACTCCTTCTTCTTGGTAGTGACATGACAGCAGGTTAGGGATTGTACCCAGAATCATGAATCCCCTATATAAGCTTCCCTCACTGCCATGTTAGTTGCATCATGTGTCAGTGACTTTGAACCAGATTTCCTGTTGGCATATACAAAATCGATCTTTCATGTGCTAGGAGCCTCAGTTCCTCCACACTGGTCCAGAATACATTTGTTTGAGAGTAATGTGGTATACTTTTTGATGGTTCAGCATTTCATTATCCTAAATTTTCTTCCTTAAACTGGGGTAGACTTAGAGAAAGCTTTTGACAATGTTGACTGGAATACTCTCTTTCAAATTCTAAAGGTGGCAGGGGTAAAATACAGGGAGCGAAAGGCTATTTACAATTTGTACAGAAACCAGATGGCAGTTATAAGAGTCGAGGGGCATGAAAGGGAAGCAGCGGTTGGGAAGGGAGTGAGACAGGGTTGTAGCCTGTCCCCGATTTTATTCAATCTGTATATTGAGCAAGCAGTAAGGGAAACAAAAGAAAAATTCGGAGTAGGTATTAAAGTCCATGGAGAAGAAATAAAAATGTTGAGGTTCGCCGATGACATTGTAATTCTGCCAGAGACGGCAAAGGCCTTGAAAGAGCTGTTGAACGGAATGGACAGTGTCTTGAAAGGAGGATATAAGATGAACATCAACAAAAGCAAAACGAGGATAATGGAATGTAGTCGAATTTAATTGGGTGATGCTGCGGGAATTAGATTACGAAATGAGACGCTTAAGGTACTAAATGAGTTTTGCTATTTGGGAAGCAAAATAAGTGATGATGGTCAAAGTGGAGAGGATATAAAATGTAGACTGGCTATGGGAAGGAAAGCGTTTCTGAAGAAGAGAAATTTGTTAACATCGAGTATTGATGTAAGTGTCAGGAAGTCATTTCCGAAAGTATTTGTATGGAGTGTAGCCATGTATGGAGGTGAAACATGGACAATAAATAGTTTGGACAAGAAGAGAATAGAAGCTTTCGAAATGTGGTGCTACAGAAGAATGCTGAAAATTAGATGGGTAGATCACATAACTAATGAGGAGGTATTGAATAGAATTGGGGAGAAGAGGAGTTTGTGGCACAAATTGACAAGAACGAAGGGACCGGTTGGTAGGACACGTTCTGAGGCATCAAGGGATCACAAATTTAGCATTGGAGGGCAGCGTGGAGGGTAAAAATCGTAGAGGGAGACCAAGAGACGAATACCCTAAGCAGATTCAGAAGGATGTAGGTTGCAGTAAGTACTGGAAGATGAAGAAGCCTGCACAGGATAGAGGAGCATGGAGAGCTGCATCGAACCAGTCTCAGGACTGAAGACAACGACAAGAAACTGGGGTGAGGAACTTACAATTATTTGTACATGTTGCATGTGGCGTTGTGAATTTATCTGCTGTTCCAGACACATACACATTAGAAAGCTGATGAAATAATGATATTAACACTTAAGTTTAAATTTCGTGTAGCAGGTTTGTTAAATTGATCACAAGAGCAGCAAAGATGTAAACAACTACATTTAGCCGGAATGTACTACCAAGACTGGAATGTAAACTTAAAACTGAAAAGTCATCTACAAATAAAGTGAATATCTACAATGTAGGAAAAGATAGATAGCTACTGATCATAAAAAAGACACATTAAATTACAGACAGGCACAATTAAAAGATACTTAGATAAAGCTTTCAGCCACAGTCTTTGTCAGCAAAAGAGAAACACACACCATTCGTACACACAAGCAAGCACACCTCATGCACACATCACCACCAACTCCAGCATCTCGCGACAGAATGATCTTCACAGGACTCTTTGCTGCTGACAACACTATCTATAGCTATTAAAACAGGGTCTCATTTAAAATATTAGTTTGAGAGACACCATAATCTTGTATAAAATGCTTTGCTAGTAAGTCACTAACTCAAAATCTAAGGTGGTGAGAGCAAGGTCTGTAGAAAATAAAATAAACGTACATTGAAAGCATTTCCCAATGTCCCATGTTTGTGCCTGTATGGGAATATTACACCTACAAATAGTATTATTAGGCCATCTCAGAGTCAAATATCTGGCACTGGTTGAATACGAAGATTTTGTTGTCTAGTTGCCTCCAGCAGGGCCAGGTTTATCAACAACTCAGTGATGCCCCCAAAACCACAATGATAACTACTAAGGAGCTGCCTGGATTGTAAGATCAAGATGTGGCGGCAGTTGACTATCCATTCCAAGTTTGCCCCCATTCAGCTAGACAAGGCAACATTACAATAGTATTTACAGTCCTTCCTACGCTTAAGAAGGGAGTTACAGTAGCTTCCTTCCATGACTTGCAAAACTAATCAGTTTCACCATTTTAAATTAAAATGTTTGAGAAGGATTTCATTAGCAATACCAGTTTGGTACTGCAACATGGTGGTGTGTATCAGTAATACCAAGGCTGAGACAAGTTACACCATGCAGAAGGGACAGTTGTTAATGTCATCACTGGAAAAACTGCTCTCTCAGCAATCCCTTACTGGAGACAAAAAGCAAGATCCTGATTGGTAGTGGCACTGATTTCAAGGAAGCGCTCTGCAATGGTCTGTGCAATGTCTCTCTTGCTGGTCCAGAGACTTTCATCATTCTTCATTACAGAATTAATCAGGCACCTCCAACCTCACACTAAAATCCTTCTAATGGCTACCCATACACGGGTTGGTTTACTGGAACAATTGATGAAGTTCACAAACTGTTGCCTCAAATTTGTTTAGCTCTCCTTAATTGCCTTTTTTTGCGTTCTTAAGGTTGTGAAGTTCTCACTAGATTACCTCCACTTGTACTTTAGCAGAACTGCATGCCTGCCATCATTGCACAGTAACATTCAACACTCCACGAAAGAACCAGTGGTCTTTGCTGCTGTCTCAAAA
Source organism: Schistocerca cancellata (assembly GCF_023864275.1). NCBI lineage: Eukaryota > Metazoa > Arthropoda > Insecta > Orthoptera > Acrididae > Schistocerca > Schistocerca cancellata. The sequence continues at coordinate 658,607,561 of NC_064627.1, forward strand.
ACTTTGGCAGAGATTCGTCAGTGATATGCTGGATAATTCTGGGGTTACAATCACAACCCATAACTGAATGCTGTCGCTAAGAGCAAACACAGAAACTGGTTGTGCAACTCGCAGTTCACCTTTCTGAGTAACCATATGAGCAGTTTTCTTTTTATTAGGAAGTGGTTATTGGAGTGCAACTCATCAGCTAACCACTGTTGGGTTGTTTGGGGGAAAAGACCAAACTGCGAGGTCATCGGTCTCATCGGATCAGGGAAGGACGGGGAAGGAAGTTGGCCATGCCCTTTCAAAGGAACCATCCCGGCATTTGCGTGAAGCGATTTAGGAAAATCGCGGAAAACCTGAATCAGGATGGCTGGACGTGGGATTGAACCATTGTCATCCTGATTGCGAGTCCAGTGTGCTAACCACTGCGCCACCTTACTCGATTCACTGTTAGAGGTTAGAGAGCTGGAGAGCATAGGAATAGATCACCCTTGTGGCAGTGCTGAAGTGCTTAAGCAGATTCTCCTCCAGGGTTTCATCTATATTTCAATGTGTCCTGACATGAGAAATATTCAAACAGCTAACCACTCTATGAAACATCATGATCCATCTTGATGCCACACCTGCTACCAGTTCCTTGCCACATACATCCTATCAGTCCCATCATAGGCATAGTCTCTTATTCCATTACAGACAGGATCACCTATGAAACAGTCATTGCACACCAATTCTGCTGCAACTTCTATACAGCCATTTACTCAGGCACAGCCACCAATCACTGTACACTCAAATGCAAACAGTAAAACTGACACTCTGTGTCACTTCACACAATGTAACTGCGTTCTTTGATAAGCAAAGAAGCTGACGCAATGAATTAAATTCTGTGCCATGACAGGACTTGAACCTGTGTCTCCTGCTTACTAGACAGATGTGCTAACCACTTCACTACTGTAGCATTATGGCCTCCACAGCGGCACAGACTATCCTCGTCCAATGCCCTCCATAACATAAACTTCAACTCCCACCTTCAGCCCATTTTTCCCTCCTTTAAATAATCACTATCGCTGAGGCTATCTGACAATGGAATAGTATCTCAGTTTTGTATGTAATGGGGAAACTCTGCCTGTACCTCAGGTGTAAGTGATCCATTTATCTGATGGAATTACATTTACCTGGAGATGTATCAGTCTCAACATTATCTCTGATGAGGATAGAAGCTGAAGCAATGAATTAAAATCTGTGCCATGGCTGAGACTTGAGCCTGCATCTCCTGTTCACTATGCAGATGTGCTAACCACTGCACCACTGTAGCACATTTGCTACCACAGCTACATGGTCACCCTAGTTCAATGCTCTCCCCAACACAAATCTCAGTTCACACCTCATCGAAGATAAAGTTGGGACCCATATGTCTCCAGGAAAATGTGATACCATCGGATCAATAGACCACCCATGCCTGCCGTACAGGCAGGATTTCACCATTACGTACGATACTGGGCTGCTATTCCAATGGTGCAGAAACATGGCAACAGTGAGGATTTAAGAAGGGGAAAATAGGACCAAAGTGTGATTCGAAGTTTGTGTTAGGGAGGGCATTGGACTAGGATAGTCTGTACAGCTGTGGTAGCCACAAATATGGTGCTACAGTGGTTAGCACATCTGCCTAGTGAGCAGAAGGCTCAGGTACAAGTCCCAGCTGTGGCACAGATTTTAATTCATTGCTTCAGCTTCTATCTTTATCGAAGATAAAGTTGACATTCATATGTTTCCAGGAAAATTTAATTCTGTCTGCTTAACAACCAGTGACATTTAGATCTTCCAGCGCAATGGCACTGATTTGTGTACCTGGGAATTCTATCTACATCTTCCATGGTTCCACCAGTCCTCTGGCCTCAACTCCACTACATGCTGTGCCACAGTCATACCTACTCATGTGTCCCCCTCCCAAGCTCTACCACAGTTCACCAGCTCTATGCTTTAGTTCAATTCACATGTTGACTAATCTACACCTGTACGCCTCTGTGTTCTCCCTCTTCCGCTGTTCTATCTTGATCCCCCCCTCCCCAACTGAGTAGCATGTGCATGTGCATGTGCAACTTACCCTACCTGGACCAGAGTCACCTCAATGGTACAATACACTCATCTTCTTCCATTGCTGCCCTTCGCTTCCCTAGCCCTTACTCTCCCTTCTCTTCAGCCTTCCCTCTTCTTTCTTTTTCTCATCCACTCCACCCAATGCAACTCTTTATGCCATCTGGGCCACAGTGCTGGGGCGATGTGTTTCTGTGTATTTTTACTTGTTAGCTCAAAAACATGACACTGTCCAAAAGCTAAGTTACAAGTTGCAAAGTGTGTTTATGTGGCTGTATTCTGCTCGCGGCAACAACTACATGGGGAGTGGTTATCTTTACTTGTTCCCTTGTTTGTATTATATCCAGGAATATCCAGTATTACATTAATTAAAATTTTGTCAATGTTTATATATACATATTTGCAAACAAGTTTGCTGATAATGTCACAACTAATGTTCTACAACTTATTCACGTCTTATCACTAGCCACTACGCACAGCATTTCGAATGATATCAGTAACATACCGTCTTTCCATCACATTCTTTGTAGTTCTCAGTTTGTCTGTCTACAAAACTGAGTCCTTATCTGTCCATAACGAATGAGAAGTTTGACTCAGAAAGATGAGTAGAGGTCATCAAATCAAAGATCTTGAACTTCTCGTAGCCACTTTGACATGGAAAGGTGTCGATATTGATATGTTCACTGATATTAAAAACTTTGAGTCAAGCAACACCAGCGTTCAAATCACAGCGTCTTATGAAAACATCTACCCCAAGTCACAAACCTGTGTCTGTTTACTCTCTGTAAATGCTATTTGTATGCCAACTGGAAACAAATCTCAATATAAATATTGCTACAGAAATGTCAATGTACTGGACATTGACTCTGGTTAGATTCATTCAAGTCGACAACATGGCTATTAGTGTCAAAATAGCAGTGTATTTTGACTTGTCTTCAACAACTTGTTACACGTACACCATAAAACATTGTCAATCAGAGGCTACAAATCAGCATGGATAACTATGTAACAAGTATTATTTGTGCTGCTACAAAATAAACAGAAACTGATGTAACTGCTTCAATCATACATGGCTATGCTCACAGGATTGCTGTCATTGTCATTTGCAACCCCAGTTTAATATTGCTTTAAAGAGTGTCAACAAGTGGTATTTTTCTGGAAATACATTCAGTATAATTTTGCAGCATACCAAATAATGGACCCCAGAATTGAGCGGATTCGTACATTACACCCTTAAAGCACCTTAACAAATTGCCTCTTTGCTACATTGTTGATCTGCTGTCTATTTATTATAACACACAAACCTCTTAGTAACACTGTGACTGCTTCAGTTGCGTAAGTCTCGTCACAGTCCTACTGAGCTGTGTAGCAGGTAACCTTATGCAGATTCCTTAATTCATGATTGCATCACACGATCAGCCCCACATAAAGAGATGTGAACATAGGCATTATACTAGCTCCTCTCGCCAGTATCTGAGGTTTCAGCACTTGCACAAAGTTATAACTTAATTCACACAGCAGAATGGTATCTTTGTTACAGTCAAGATGCCATCATAGTGAATGATCCCTTCATTAATGACACAGCCAGCTTGGAAATCAACACAACATAGGTGGTCTACCTGCTCCCATTTTCCTTAGCATCTTGTCAATCATTCAGATTAGAATTGTAGAAAAAAGTGTGCTTCATTTTTCCACTCCCTTAAATCCAGCCATGTCAGGAGTGTCTGTCAGTCTCACACTGTTCATTGTTGATCTTGTTTCAAGCAGTGCAATGGTGTACATCATATACACACACAGAGGCTTCCAGTAATAGGTACCACCACAAAAATTACTTACTGACTTATGCAGCCTGGACCAACCAGTAAAGTTCCAAATATATATGGATGCAACTGAATTGGAAAACTTATCTCATCCTATGCAATTTGAAGTTGGTACCTCACAGCCACATTTTATTCTCATATAAACAACACTTGATTCTAATTAAACGTCAATCTGTGATACCAGTAATCTACAAAACACGTATCTAGGGAAATAATATTTTTGGTAGGGCTGCTCCCATACACTCAAACCAGATTTGGAATTGGTGCCTTTAATCAGTTTGGTTTCTGGGAACATTAACAGGTCCAGGTGGTTCCTGCAACAATACTATACCAAAAAGTCGAAAACTAAAATGCAGAATATGATGACTTATTTGTTGAAATACACAAAGGGCCTCATAACATATATTTTATATGAGCTGCACTGCCTACAGTATGATCAGGCTACTGTCCTATATCCTTAACATTGATTTGCTGTATAATCTTAGGACATATTCTGAGCTGAAACGTAATGAGGTATTTCAAACAGAATGACTTCCTCCATCTCAACCAGCATGTAGTTGTAAAACATTAATAATGTGAAATCCGAATCTCACTTTTCTCACATGACACTGAAAGCAGATTAAAACTGTGCGCCCGACCGAAACTCGAACTCGGGACCTTTGCCTTTTGCGGGCAAGTGCTCTACCACCTGAGCTACTGAAGCACGACTCACGCCCGGTACTCACAGCTTTACTTCTGCCAGTATCTCGTCTCCTACATACCAAACTTTACAGAAGCTCTCCTGCGAACCTGCAGAACTAGCACTCCTGAAAGAAAGGATATGCAGGTCGGGCGCACAGTTTTAATCTGCCAGGAAGTTTCATATCAGCGCACACTCCGCTGCAGAGTGAAAATCTCATTCTGGATACATCCCCAGGCTGTGGCTAAGCCATGTCTCCGCTATATCCTTTCTTTCAGGAGTGCTAGTTCTGCAGGTTCGCAGGAGAGCTTCTGTCAAGTTTGGAATGTAGGAGACGAGATACTGGCAGAAGTAAAGCTGTGAGTACTGGGTGTGAGTCGTGCTTTGGTAGCTCAGTTGGTAGAGCACTTGCCCGCGAAAGGCAAAGGTCCCGAGTTCGAGTCTCGGTCGGGCGCACAGTTTTAATCTGCCAGGAAGTTTCATATCAGCGCACACTCCGCTGCAGAGTGAAAATCTCATTCTGGAAACATCCCCCAGGCTGTGGCTAAGCCATGTCTCCGCAATATCCTTTCTTTCAGGAGTGCTAGTTCTGCAGGTTCGCAGGAGAGCTTCCGTAAAGTTTGGAATGTAGGAGACGAGATACTGGCAGAAGTAAAGCTGTGAGTACCGGGTGTGAGTCGTGCTTCGGTAGCTCAGTTGGTAGAGCATTTGCCCGCGAAAGGTAAAGGTCCCGAGTTCGAGTCTCGGTTGGGCGCACAGTTTTAATCTGCCAGGAAGTTTCATTAAAAACTTGGTTTTGGATAAAGCACAGTTTGAACAGAGCTTGAAAGACTTTTTGATAGGCAACTCCATCTACTCTACAGATGAATATCTTAACAGGGGCTGTTAGACCAGCTTCAGTAAAAATGTCAGTTAGATTTCAGTTTTGTTGACAGAACTTGGTAACAACAATCAAGATTATGTATTTTGTGCATCATGAATTTATTACAAGTCATAGCTATGTTTCATTCTGACAGTGTATTAATTCCGTAAATATTAGCAGTTCCAGTTAATTGTAATGTATTCACCTATTTTGACAATCTCCTGACAAATGATCAGTGTAGTGTGTATTACATTCAAATGTTTTATGTTTTTATGTTCTGCTTTCTGACTTGTTCCACATCCACAAGAATCATCTCATTTTTGAATCTGTGGTATGAAAAATGAATCTAATCTAATCTATATTAATGACCTTGCAGAAAATACTATGAGTAACCTCAGACTTTTCGCAGATGATGCAGTTATCTACAATGAAGTACTGTCTGAAAGAAGCTGCATAAACATTCAGTCATATCTTGATAAGATTTCAAAGTGGTTCAACTTGCCTTCTTGTTGTTGTGGTCTTCAGTCCAAAGACTGGTTTGAAGCAGCTCTCCACACAACTCTATACTGCACAAGCTTCTTCACCTCCAAGAAACTACTGCAACCGACATCCTTCTGAATCTGTTTAGTGTATTCGTGCCTTGGTCTCCCTCTACAATTTTTACCCTCCGCAGTTCCCTCTAATTCTAAATTGATGATCCCTTGATGCCTCAGAACGTGTCCTACCAACCGATCCATTCTTCTAGTCAAGTTGTGCCACAAATTCCTCTTCTCCCCAATTCTATTCAGTACCTCCTCATTAGTTATATGATCTACCCATGTAACCTTCAGCATTCTTCTGTAGCACCACATTTCGAAAGCTTCTATTCTCTTCTTGTCTGAACTGTTTATCGTCCATGTTTCACTTCCATACATGGCTACACCCATACAAATACTGTCAGAAAAGACTTCCTGGCACTTAAATCTATACTCGATGTTAACAAATTTCTCTTCTTCAGATATGCTTTCCTTGCCATGGCCAGTCTACATTTTATATGCTCTCTACTTCAACAGTCCTCAGTTATTTTGCTTCCCAAATAGCAAAACTCATCTGTTACTTTAAGTGGCTCATTTCCTAACCTAATTTCCTCAGCATCACCTGATTTAATTCGACTACATTTCATTATCCTCATTTTGCTTTTGTATCCTCCTTTCAAGTCACTGTCCATTCCGTTTAACTGCCCTTCCAGATCCTTTGCTGTCTCTGGCAGAATTACAATGTCATCGGTAAAGCTCAAAGTTTTTATTTCTTCTCCGTGGATTTTAATTCCTACTCCAAATTTTTCTTTTGTTTCCTTTACTGCTTGCTCAATATATGGATTGAATAACATCATCACAGATAGGATTTAATAAAGTATATCCTCTATGTTTTAAAATTGTATCCTTCAGTTTAATAACGTACAGTGCACTATATCCCCTATGTTTCCAAAATAAATAAAAAATAAAATAAATTTCAGACACTCAATAATCCGGCACTTCCGCTAATCCAGCACCCATATGTGGCAGGAATGGCTGGATTAGTGAGAGACTAGTGTATTCCTCAGAGTCCAATGAAGTTTTTACCCCCTGGTAACATCTACTTAGGGAACACACTCAATGTACCAACACACCAACAACATGTTTCTCAGAGAAAATAAAAAAAATGCCAAAATGAGATGCACGTTAACAGATACTATTGTAGGTGCCCACCATGCCAAGTATAATTCACACAGGAAGAGGATAATACTTTTTGTAGTAAGCCTGATGTAGGCTAAAAACACAAAAAAACATTGTGTCCACATCTTTTACACACACTGAGTTACATGCAAAGGAAAATATAAAAAATTGAAAAATCACTAGAAAAACGTGTATTTTCAAAGTGCAACACAAAAGGGACAAGTGATATTCAAGCCAAATTTCGTACACTGCATAAGTAGACCATAATGTAATGCACCTCAAAATTTCAACATGTTATTACAAGACGTTTGTGTACAACGAAAAAAGCAGAAACATATTTGGTTACATTTGTTTTAACATGATTTAGCAATTAATAGAGATGATGCAGACAGCTGTGGTCTTCCTCATCTGATGAGATTCAGTTCATGTTTCACATAAAGGTGCAGCATGTGTTAGAAACCATTTGGCGACTGAAAGTTAAACAATGGAAGTATTCAGGAATAGGATGAGCTATTGTTATGCAGGAAAAACAAAGGAAACAAGCGGGCATCACAGTTTACTCATGCTTTCAAGATTCTAGTTCAGGCTGGCCATTGCTGTTGTAGTAAAGGCAGTATGGAGGCAGACGAGTGTGCCGGTGGTGCTTTTGTTCAAAAAAATTGCATTATTTGTAGCACAAGAGTCTGAATGTCATAAAACAACACATGTAACTAAACGTCACATTGGCTTTGTACATGATCTGAATGAATCAGCCTAAGATTTGTTGCTTTGGAGATTTAGTATTTGCCCTGTGGGTGTGAGAAATACAGTTTCAGGGAATATAAGTGTTTGTTATATTCACATGAAAGTATCTATGAATAAGTATTCTTTCCTGCAAAGAAGTTGTTTTGACCAATTTCGGATCCGTAAGAAGACAGTGAGGTATAGCCTTCGAGAAGTTGATATAAATCAGTACTGAAAGTGAATTAGTGCCAGGACTTTAACATGAAACCGGGTCAAAAGTTATGTTCCAGGTGTGTCACATCACTAAATAGTGAAGGATATTCTGATAATGTACATGACAGCGAGTGACGAGTATCAGCCACCTTCAACCACAGTGGCTGAGCAACTAAATACTTCAGTGACTGCTCTTGGTGTGTCTCCCATAAAGACACAGAGAGTTGGGAAAAGAAACAGACCCAGTTATGGAAGAAGAAAACTACAAGAAGTTGAAATGGAAATGAAACTCAAAATGGCAGAGGCACTAATGGTGAAAGAAAGAACATCCATCTGCTCCAAAGGAACAGACATCATGCCAGAAATGCTTCAATTTGGACAAAACTGTGCATGATTTGAAAGAAAAATGTGTGGTATCCACACACCAGAAAAAGTAGCTATTCTTACCTTTGCACCTTCCAGTTGGTCTATTGAGCATACTGCAAAGGAATTAAATGATTCTACATGTATAATAAAGCAAGCCACAAAAATTAAAGCAAACCAAGGAGTGCTTCCAGAACTTCAACAGGTTCAGGTTAAACATCTGAATTCAGAAATAAAGGTGCTAGTATCAGAATTTTGCGAAAATGATGACTACAGCAGAATAATGCCTGGCACAAACGAATATGTTACGATAAAAATTGGAAATGTAAGTGTACATACACAAAAAAGGCTCTTGCTATGTAACATTTCTGTATGTAGAATTCAAAGAAAAATATCCCAATGCCAAAGTGGGTTTATCATCTTTTTTTCAATCTTCGGCCAAAATCTGTGAATGCAAATGCATACACAATATATGTGTATGAGAGACCCATCAAAATGTTAACTTGAAGTTTCCTGCTACAAAGGATTCTGGTCTGGATTACAAAGATGCATTAAAACTGCTAGTGTGTGACATCACTTCCTACCACTTCAAGATGCACAGGTGCGAAAAGTATCCAGGTAAGGCAAAACTTGCACAACACATGAATAATAAACTGTATGGTGAGCTTATTACAGATGATGACGAACTTATTTCTTATAAGCAATGGTCATGCAGGGATCGCGTAACTCTTGAAACATAGCAAAGTACAGTGGAAGATTTTGTAGAATTATGTTGTGAAATAACAGACAAACTGTGCACGCACTGCTTTACAGCAAAAGCGCAATCAGCATATTTTGAATTTTGTATGGATCATTTCAAACATAGCAAAATTATAGTAATACTGGACTTTCCTGAATATTATGCATTAATAGTGCAATATGCTACTGCAGTTCATGTCCACATGCGCACTGTAATGGCATATGTTAAAAGCAAGCTGCCTTACATACATTCTGCAAAGTACTTCAGTGGTGGGGCTGCTAATCAAAAAAAAATTGCAAAAATCTCTTATGTGTGTGTTACCATGATTTTCAGATTAATGCAGAATGGATTTTTTTGCAACAACACTTGGCAAAAATGTATCACACAGTATTGGTGCTACCACTGAGCAAATGCCAGCAAGAGCTAGTCTGCAGCACCCTACATAAAGCCTCATTCTATCACCTCTTCAATTATTTACCTGGGTACAGAAAAATATCTCCGGCATACAATTATTTTATGTTTCGAAAGATGAGTGAAATCTGTTGATGAGTTTCTAAAAAGCAGACTGGAACCCGTTAAAACTATTGCAGGCCCAAGAAGCCATCATCACTCTTCTCCTTTGGACTCTGATAATGTGCAGATGAGCAGACTGTCCGGTTATAATTATAGGTTCATGCACAACATGTGTCTTCACAGTGTGTCTGACCCTGGATTCAGAAGCAAAAGTGGCAATGTACAACCAGGTTGTTAATGTTGTTGCTGTCTATAATGCCACATGGCACTTAGTATGTGTCACAGAGTACTGCGAACCTGAAGATGATGTATTAGTGAACTTCATGGCACCAGCAAGAGCATTTCACTGGCCACATTTGACAGGCATATGCTGGATTCCTTTTGAACATATTCTTATGACATTTACAGTTCTTCCTACTGTGTTATTTTACAGTAATACTTGTTCTGTAGATCATAGCTATGACAGTTTGTAATTATGTGGTACATGATAGCGTAACATGTCTTCTTTACACAATAAATATTTTTCTCCCTACTTCATATATAACAGTTTTTTTACTACTTTATATCTAAAAATTATCAATTGTGTAGAAGGACTTGTCATTAAGAAATTCTTTTAACTTGTTTTTTAAATGCTACCTGGTAGATGACCAAAGATTTTTGTAGCATCATAATCCATCTCTTTCTGTGCTCAAGTCAGATTTAACCCAGAATCATCCTTTCTTCTAGTGATGAAGCTATGCACTTTCCCATTATTTTTGAATTGGGATGGATTATTAACAACAAATTTCATAAGTGGATATATGTATGGGGAAAGTACTGTGAATATCCTGAGAGTTCCTTAAATAAATGTCTGCAAGGTGGGTTCCAGCTATTATTCTGATTACACACTTTTGTGCAATGAATACTTTTTCTCTTAGTGACAAATTACCCAAAATAAGCAGCAAATGAAAATAGGGATAGTAGGATAGTTTAGTGATGTGTTTATCAGGGAGGGGAATACAATGAGGACTCCAGAGATTAGGGCAAATGGAAAAGGAAGGAAGGAGAAGAAGAAGGCAGACTTATTGAGGACTGGGACTTGGAATGTTTTAACCCTTCTCCAGGAAGGGAAATTAGAAAATGCCAAATATGAAATGACAAGAAACAAATTGGATGTACTTGGAATGTGTGAGGTGGCATGGGGTGGTTGTGGAGAACTAGAAAGTGACGACTTCTGATTGTACTATTCAGGTGAAGATAAAAATGGAATGTATGGGGTTGGAATTTTGAAAGGTAAATGACTGAAGGACAACGTTATCAAGGTTGAATACGTTAGTGGAAGAATAATGATGATGAGACTGAAAGGGAAAAATAAAGACTTAGTTGTCATCCAGGTCTATACGCCAACAAGTAATCATTCAGATGAAGAGATAGAAGAATGTTATGAGACGATAGAAAACTTAGCAGAGAGAGAGAAAAGAAACGCATGTATTGTTATAATGGGTGATAGGAATGCCGTAGTTGGCGAAGGACCAGAAGGGAAAGCTCTGGGAAAATTTGAACTGGGAGAAATAAATGAGGGAGGGCAAAGATTGTTGGAATACTGCAATGAAAATTTCATGGTAGTTTGAAATATTCTATTTGATAACCACAAAAGACGAAGGTATACTTGGATATCTCGATTTGACAACAAAAGATATCGAACTGATTACATAATGATACAACAAAGATACCGAAACTGCCTAAAGACTGTCAGAAGCTACCCAGGGGCATATATTTATTCAGATCATATATTACTAATAGCTGAGGTTTTAGTTAAATTGAAAAGAACCTGGAAAGGACAGAAGAGAGAGCACATTAACTTTGAGAAACTGAAAGACAAAGGCAATTGTGAAAAATTAGAGAACGCATATTGTGAAATCATGATGCAAAGAAGCGGAATGTACAAAAGGAAGATGGGACTGTTTTAAAAACGGGATCAAAAAAGGCAACTAAGGAAATGCTGGGAGTCAAGGAGAGGAAAAAAGTAAAGAAAGAGTGGGTAACACCAGATATGATAACCAAGATGGATGATCACAGAAAATGGAAAACTGTAAACACAGAAGAAGGGAAGCGCAACTACAGGAGGTTAAACAATGAATTAACAAGGGAGACAGAAAAAGCAAAGGAGAAATGGCTAACAGAAAAGTGTGACAAGATAGAGAAATTAGAGAAAGAAAGAAAATATGATTGATGTACAAAGAAGCAATGGATTTGACATAAGGAAGTAGAGGTAGCAGACAGTAAAATGGTAAGTGAACACTAAGAAATAATTAGAAGATGGGAAGAATATATAGGATGGCTATACGCTGCAGACAGCTGACCAAGTGAAGAAGACCTTTGGATAGAAATATTCAGAAATGAAAAGACTGGCTATGGACAGACAAAAGTGGAAGAGGCTTAACCCATGACAAGACCTGCTGTAAGGCAGAATACCATACATACATTATCAGCAAAATTTGCAATAACCCTAATACCATAATTAGCTGAACCTACGTGTTTCAGATCATCAATGTGTTTCTTCCAATTGAGTTTCTCATCAATACCCCCAGAAATAAAGAACATTCTGCCTTAGCAACAAATTATTGTTCAAAGTTTATATTTATCAATGGTGTACGCCACTTACTACACAGAACTGTATATACTCTGTTTTCTCAAAATTTAGTGAGAGTCCATTTGCAGAGAACCACTCAATAATTTTCTGAAAGACATTATTTACAATTTCCTCAGCTAACTCTTGTTTGTTGGGTGTGATTAATATACTTGTATCATCAGCAAACAGAACTAGTTTGCATGTTGTTCAATATAGAGTAGCAAGTCATTAATATCTGATTAAGAGCAGTAAGGGACCCAAGACTGAACCCCGTGGGACACCATTCTTGATACCTCCCCAGTTAGAGAGAGACCTCTGCTGATTTTTCCAGACTATCTGTACTGTTAACTTCGACTTTCTGCATTCTTCCAGTTAAATATGAATTAAACCATTTGTGCAGCGTCATACTCATACCACAATATTTCAGCTTATCTAGAAGAATTTCATGATTCACTGACTCAAAAGCTTCTGAAACATCACAAAAAAATACCAATGGGTGCTATTTGGTTATTCAGAGCATTCAATATTTGATCAGTGAAAGCATATATTGCACTTTCTGCAGAAAAGCCTTTCTGAAAACCAAATTAATGTTTAATGTGTCAGCAAGATAGTACAATTTGCCACTCTGTATACAGAGTACAGTTGCTACAGCATGGAAATGGTTCTGCTCTAAGCACAAGCAATTGGTTTCTGGAAGTTTCATTGTATTATTAATGATATGATCTGTTAAACTACCTATATGTCGTTACTTAGTGATTAAACAATGGGAGAGGGGGGATATGAGGAGGCAGAAGAGTTAAAGTTCTTTCCCCCCCCTCCCCCCCCCCCCCCAAAACTGAGTTCTGAAACAATGGTCACATCACCAAATACATATCTGTCAATTTTCGTTGTATGCAAATCCCTTGCAATAAGGTGTTGAAGTTTTGAAGAATGTTACATTATTGACTACTTATGCAGTATATGAAATATGGCTTGTATATCACCTCTGCCCCCTCCCTACGAACCATGGACCTTGCCGTTGATGGGGAGGCTTGCGTGCCTCAGCAATACAGATAGCAGTACCTTAGGTGCAACCACAATGGAGGGGTATCTGTTGAGAGGCCAGACAAATGTGTGGCTCCTGAAGAGAGGCAGCAGCCTTTTCAGTAGTTGCAGGGGCAACAGTCTGGATGATTGACTGATCTGGCCTTGTTGCACTAACCAAAACGGCATTGCTGTGCTGGTACTGCGAACGGCTGAAAGCAAGGGGAAACTACGGCCATAATTTTTCCCAAGGCATGCAGCTTTACTGTATGGTTAAATGATGATAGCATCCTCTTGGGTAAAATATTCCGGAGGTAAAATAGTCCCCAATTCGGATCTCCAGGTGGGGACTACTCAGAAGGAGGTTGTTATCAGGAGAAAGAAAACTGGCGTTCTACGGGTTGGAGCGTGGAATGTCAGATCCCTTAATCGGGCAGGTAGGTTAGAAAATTTAAAAAGGGAGATGGATAGGTTAAAGTTAGATAGAGTGGGAATTAGTGAAGTTCGGTGGCAGGATGAACAAAACATCTGGTCAGGTGAATACAGGGTTATAAATACAAAATCAAATAGGGGTCATGCAGGAGTAGGTTTAATAATGAATAAAAAAGTAGGAATGCGGGTAAGCTACTACAAACAGCATAGTGAACGCATTATTGTGGCCAAGATAGATACAAAGCCCATGCCCTCCACAGTAGTACAAGTTTATATGCCAACTAGCTCCGCAGATGACGCAGAGATTGAATAAATGTATGATGAGATAAAAGAAATTATTCAGATAGTGAAGCGAGACAAAAATTTAATAGTCAAGGGTGACTGGAATTAGACAGTAGGAAAAGGAAGAGAAGGAAACATAGTAGGTGAATATGGAATGGGGTTAAGGAATGAAAGAGGAAGCCGCCTGATAGAATTTTGCACAGGGCATAACTTAATCATAGCTAACACTTGGTTCAAGAATCATAAAAGAAGGCTGTATACATGGAAGAAGCCTGGAGATATTGGGAGGTGTCAGATAGATTATATAATGGTAAGAAAGAGGTTTAGGAACCAGGTTTTAAATTGTAAGACATTTCCAGGGGCAGATGTGGACTCTGACCACATTAAATGTGAACTGTAGATTAAAACTGAAGAAACTACAAAAAGGTAGGAATTTAAGGAGATGGGACCTGGATAAATTGTAAGAACCAGAGGTTGTAGAGAGTTCCAGGGAGAGCATTAGGGAATGATTGACAAGAATGGACGAAAGAAATACAGTAGAAGACGAATGGGTAGCTTTGAGAGATGAAATAGTGAAGGCAGCAGATGATCAAGTAGGTAAAAAGACGAGGGCTAGTAGAAATCCTTGGGTAACAGAAGAAATATTGAACTTAATTGATGAAAGGAGATAATATAAATACACAGTAAATGAAGCAGGCAAAAAGGAATACAAACGTCTCAAAAATGAGAGTGACAGGAAGTGCAAAATGCCTAAGCAGGGTTGGCTAGAGGACAAATGTAAGGATGTAGAAGCATGTATCACTAGGGGGTAAGATATATACTGCCTACAGGAAAATTAACGAGACCTTTGGAGAAAAATAACCACTTGCATGAATATCAAGAGCTCAGACGGAAACCCAGGCATAAGCAAAGAAGGGAAAGCAGAAAGGTGGATGGAGTATATAGAGGGTCTATACAAGAGTGATGTACTTGAGGGCAATATTATTGAAATGGAGGAGGACATAGACGAAGATGAGATGGGAGATACAATACTGAGTGAAGAATTTGACAGAGCACTGAAAGACCTAACTCGAAACAAGGTCCCGGGAGTAGACAACATGCCATTAGAACTACTGATAGCCTTGGGAGAGCCAGCCCTGACAAAACTCTACCATCTGGTGAGCAAGATGTATCAGACAGGCAAAATACCCTCAGACTTCAAGAAGAATATAATAATTCCAATCCCAAAGAAAGCAGGTGTTGACAGATGTCAAAATTACCGAAATATCAGTTTAATAAGCCACGGCTGTAAAATTCTAACACAAATTCTTTGTAGACGAATGGAAAAACTGGTAGAAGCCGACCTCGGGGAAGATCAGTTTGGATTCCATAGAAATGTTGGAACACGTGAGGTAGATTAAGAAAAGGCAAACCTACATTTCTAGCATTTGTAGACTTAGAGAAAGCTTTTGACAATGTTGATTGGAATACTCTCTTTCAAATTCTGAAGGTGGCATGGGTAAAATACAGGGAGCGAAAGGCTATATACAGTCTGTACAGAAACCAGATGGCAGTTATAAGAGTCGAGGGGCATGAAAGGGAAGCAGTGGTTGGGAAGGGATTGAGACAAGGTTGTAGACTATCCCCGATGATATTCAATCTGTATATTGAGCAAGCAGTAACGGAAACAAAAGAAAAATTTGGAGTAGGAATTAAAATCCATGGAGAAGAAATAAAAACTTTGAGGTTCGCCGATGACATTGTAATTCTGTCAGAGACAGCAAAGGACTTGGAAGAGCAGTTGAACGGAATGGGCAGAGTCTTGAAAGGAGGATATCAGTTGAACATCAACAAAAGCAAAACGAGGATAATGGAATGTAGTCGAATTTAATTGGGTGATGCTGCGGGAATTAGATTACGAAATGAGACGCTTAAGGTACTAAATGAGTTTTGCTATTTGGGAAGCAAAATAAGTGATGATGGTCAAAGTGGAGAGGATATAAAATGTAGACTGGCTATGGGAAGGAAAGCGTTTCTGAAGAAGAGAAATTTGTTAACATCGAAAATAGATTTAAGTGTCAGGAAGTCGTTTCTGAAAGTATTTGTACTGATTGCAGCCATGTATGGAAGTGAAACATGGACGATAAATAGTTTAGACAAAAAGAGAATAGAAGCTTTCGAAATGTGGTGCTACAGAAGAATGCTGAAGATTAGATGGGTAGATCACATAACTAATGAGGAGGTATTGAATAGAATTGGGGAGAAGAGAAATTTGTGGCACAACTTGACTAGAAGAAGGGATCGGTTGGTAGGAAATATTCTGAGGCATCAAGGGTTCACCAATTTAGTATTGGAGGGCAGTGTAGACGGTAAAAATCGTAGAGGGAGACCAAGAGAGGAATACACTAAACAGATTCATAAGGATGTAGGTTGCTGTAGGTACTGGGAGATGAAGAAGCTTGCACAGAATAGAGAAGCATGGAGAGCTGCATCAAACCAGTCTCTGGACTGAAGACCATAACAACACATATCACTTCTGCCTTTTGTGCTACAACACTTTGAAAATGTACATTTTTCTGGTGATTTTTTTTTCAATTATTTTGTATTTTCCTGTGCCTGTAGCTCAGTAAGTGTGAAAGATGTGGAAATTATGTGTTGTGTGTGTTTAGCTCACATCAGGTCTACTACAAACAGTATTATCCCATTCCTGAGCGAATTTTTTTTTTGCATGGTAGACACCTAGCCTACATTGTGTGCTTTCAACAACTTACATTTATTTATCACAATTTGACTTTTTTATTTTCCCTCAGAAATGTGTTGTTGGTGTTTTGATACAATGAGTATGTTCCCTAGGTGGGAAATTTCACTGAACAGTGAGGATTTATTTATTTATTGTTCCGTGGGACCACATTAAGGAGAAGTCTCCATGGTCATGGAACGAGTCAATTCATGAAATTATAACACGATTGTAGAAACAGATAAAATGAAATATAAGAAACATATTCAGGCGACACGTCATTAGTTTAAATAAAGAAAATCAAGAATGTAACACTGGAATTTGCTTAATTTTTTAGCTCTTCCAGGAGCTCCTCGACAGAATAGAAGGAGTGAGCCATGAGGAAACTCTTCAGTTTAGACTTAAAGGAGTTTGGGCTACTGCTAAGATTTTTGAGTTCTTGTGGTAGCTTATTGAAAATGGATGCAGCAGAATACTGCACTCCTTTCTGCACAAGAGTCAAGGAAGTGCATTCCACATGCAGATTTGATTTCTGCCTAGTATTAACTGAGTGAAAGCTGCTAACTCTTGGGAATAAGCTAATATTGCTAACAGCAAGCGACTTTAAAGAAAATATATACTGTGAGGGCAGTGTCAGAATTCCCAGACTATTGAATAGGGGTCAACAAGAGGTTCTCGAACTTACACCACACATAGCTCGAACAGCCCGTTTTTGAGCCAAAAATACCCTTTTTGGATCAGAAGAATTACCCCAAAAAATAATACCATATGACATAAGTGTATGAAAATATGCGAAGTAGACTACTTTTCGTGTTGAAATGTCACTTATTTCAGATACTGTTCTAATGGTAAATAAAGCGGCATTTAATTTTTGAACAAGATCCTGAACATGGGCTTTCCACAACAGCTTACTATCTATCTGTACGCCTAGGAACTTGAACTGTTCCGTCTCGCTTATAACATGCCCATTCTGTCTGATTAAAATATCAGTTCTTGTTGAATTGTGAGTTAGAAACTGTAAAAACTGAGTCTTACTGTGATTTAGCATCAAATTATTTTCCACAAGCCACGAACTTATTTCATGAACTACATTATTTGATAATGTTTCAATATTACACACAAGATCCTTCACTACCAAGCTGGTGTCATCCAGCAAACAGAAATATTTTTGAATCACTTGTAATACTAGAAGGCATATCATTTATATAAATAAGAAACAGCAGTGGCCCCAGCACCGATCCTTGGGGAACGCCCCATTTAACAGTGCCCCATTGGGACTGAACATCATTACCACTCTCAATATTGCGGAGAATTACCTTCTGCTTTCTGTTCTTAAAGTAAGAGGCGAACCAATTGTAAGCTACTCCCCTTATTCCATAATGTTCCAACTTCTGCAGTAATATTTTGTGGTCAACACAGTCAAAAACCTTGGTTAAATCAAAGAAAACACCTAACATTCGCAACCTTTTATTTAATCCATCCAAAACCTCACAGAGAAAAGAGACTATAGCATTTTCAGCTGTTAAGCCATTTCTAAAACCAAACTGTACATTTGACAGCAAATTATGTGAATTTAAATGCTGCAGTAACCTTGTATATACAACCCTCTCGATAACTTTAGCAAACACCGATGGGATAGAAATAGGTCTATAATTATCAACATTATCCCTGTCCCCCTTTTTATAAAGTGGCTTCACTACCGAGTACTTTAATCGGTCAGGAAACCGACCACTCCTAAAGGAAAAGCTACAGATATGGCTAAGTACTGAGCTAACATACATGGAACAATACTTCAGTATTCTGCTAGATACCCCATCATATCCATGAGAGTTCTTGGTTTTTAGTGATTTAATTATTAACTCCATCTCCCTCTTGTCAGTATCATGGAGGAGCATTTCAGGTAACAGTCTCGGAACACTTTTTTCTATGAGCGCTATATGATTCCCTGTTGGGACTAGGTTTCTATTTAGTTCACCTGCTATATTCAGAAAGTGATTATTAAATACTGTACATATATGCGACTTATCAGTAACACGGACATTCCCACTATGCACTGATTCTATATCCTCGACCTGTCTCTGCAGACCAGCCACTTCCTTTACGACTGACCATATGGTTTTAATTTTATCTTGAGGCTTAGCTATTCTATCTGCATACCACATAATTTTTGCCTTCCTAATAACTTTTTTAAGCACCTTACAATACTGTTTGTAATGGGCTACTGCATTTAGATTGTGACTGTTTCTAACCTTTTGATATAATTGCCACTTTGTTATACAAGATATTCTTATACCTTTAGTCAACCACCCAGGCTGCCTGTTTGTGCTAGTACCCTGTTTTGAACGTTCTAACGGAAAGCAACTTTCAAAGAGCACGAGAAAAGTCTTGAGGAAAGCATTATATTTATTGTCTACTGTATCAGCACTATAAACATCTTGCCATAGTTCCTAATTTATAGAGCCCTGAAGTTTGTTTGCTAAAAGGGCATTTCATTTTCCATGTCATATCACCTTCGTTTGCAAGCTCTAATTCTGGAACTAAATCTCACAGGAACCTAATACACATGAGCATTCCACACATGGTAGCATTGGTGTGCTAAATTTCAGCCAAATCTGGGGCTATAGGCTAAAGCACCTGGTTGAACTGACATGGAATAACCCATTATATATCTTGTTTCTCAAGAAAAATTAGCACTGGAAAATATTATCATCATGTATTATGGATCAGAATTAGGAATCAGTGATTTAGTAAAGCTATGAATCCATTATATAATGCTAAAAAAGAACACCATTTAATAAAAATAAAGTCATAAAGACTCCTAATGTGCTAATGACTTAGACTTGGCTATGAGTTACAACTGAACGTTGTTTTATCTGTTTATTGGAGAAGACTGTAATAATACAGTCATCTAACATGTGGTATACAGGTTTCAGAAAGTTGTTTTGAGCTCCAAAAGGGAGCTATTCGTATTCTGATGGGTGTTACCTACAGATATCCATGCAGAGGTCTCTTTACGGAGTTGAAAATTATGGCATTCCCTAGTTCAATGATCTATTTGTCAGTATGCTCCCATAAGTCAAATCAAGAATTCTCTTCACTAAACAGGGAAGTACCCAACTATCAAACCAGAAACAGGCATGATTTCCTTTGAAAAAGACATTCAAAAGCTCTGTACCACAATAGTGTAATGTGTCTACTTAAAATAATGTTCAATGCCTCACCAAAAGAAATAAAAATCATACAAAACTTACATATATTTAAAACAGAATTGAAGAGGCTACTATTAGCGTTGATGAATTTCTTTGCTATATAAACAAATAGTGCTCATCTATTGATTCTTTTGTATAAACCTTTGTTTCTTTCTTCTTGCATGTAAAAAGACGGCAAAGTATGTAAAGTGTATTTAAGAAAGGTTAAAGTGTAATTAAGAACGTGTTATTTCCCTTAATTGTTAAGAATAGAAACTGTACTCTCTCTTTCCATATGACATTTCCTATATCTTGTATATGATAAAATGGATGATAATAAACTGAATTGCATAGACAAGTTCATTCTTTATGCGTAACACAATACAAGCACAACGTTTCACCCGTTAAAACTTTCTGGAACTCCGGGCTATTTAACTTCGGGTTTGTATAGCCGCTACGAGCTTACATCCATTTGAATGATTGTCGATTGCTAATAATTACTACTTGTGACTGTCAAACAATGTTGATTGTCATGACGGTATACACAAGGAGACACAACCAATATCAACAGAACGTAACAATTTTTATACGTAATCCTTAAAGCGTAGGCTCGTGTGTCTTCAATACTCTATACGTATTACAATAAAATTGAAAACAAAAACATTGAACGCTACGGAAATCAAACATTCAATGTAGGGGCTCACCTACACGACTTCACTTGTAATGCCGTAAACTGTTTATGAGATGACCGCACTGTGCCCACAAGGGGTAGTTTTAATTTATGAATATTAAAAAAAATACTTAGAAACAACATTTTCTTTCATAATCACACGCTTCTAATACCACACTTGAGGTCCACAACTCTGAAATATCTTTGAAAACCTGATCGACCAGCGTCTATCGACGGCCAGCATCTTTGCATTGTTTCCTTGTTTCTTGTTTCACGTAGCATTGGGAAAGTAGTATTCACCAGTTGAGAAGTACGTACTAAGTTTCGCTCAAGCTTTTTTTTCCTTTTTTTTCCCCCTTTATTGCTCTCGGTCCTAGACACGAGTAAAATTTTGTGCGTTGCATGCAGAAAATGTTTCTACGTATCAAGTGAAATGTAAGCTGGACAGATGCTAGTTGCAAGATGGTATACTAGTATTGAGTTGGCAACCGCAATAACTTTTCAAGTGTGTCTCTGCAGAGTAACTTGTAATTAATATGCGTGTAATACTTACTTGCATTACTCTCTGTTCATTAATTCTTTATTATGTTTCAGGTGAAAACCTTGCAGCAAAGTTGCACAATACTGAACGATCGAAAGTAGGTTACAGTTTGATACTGAATGGATAATCTTTAGATTCTTGATTCTCTTGCCATTGTTGCACAGATCAAAACCAAGAATTAAGTGTATCAGAGTGTAGTAAAGTCTCTAAGCTCGGCACCGAGTACGTAGCCTTGCCTAGAGCTTCGTCACACTTATGTGTGTCACACTGCAACCATTGTTCGTTCAGATTCCCCGTTCTTCGAAAACTACCAATTATGCTAGACGAAATTTCGGCGGCGGTGCTCTTTTTAGTCCGCCTGATAGAGAAAAGCGAAAACTTTAACCAAGAACAACTGCAAGACTTCAAAACACGTTTGTCAGAACTCTTAGTTGAAAGGTTCAAGAATCACTGGTTTCCAGAAACCCCATTCAGAGGACAGGGTTACCGCTGCATAAGAGTTAACGAACGAGATCGCCGCGATGCTACTTTGGAAAGAGCTGCAATTGCCTGTGGACTGAAATATGAAGACCTGAAACTGCCTGTTGAGTTAACACTTTGGGTAGACCCAAATGAAGTGTGTTGCAGGTATGTGTTCAGCAGAACCTTTCACTTAATTTTTGTCTTTGATAATTTCAGTTAGTTAGTATTTGGATACAATTTGTGTTGTTTGTAGCAGTTAGTAATGTTTCATAAATAAAAACAGCCAAGATAAGTAATGCCGTGTAATTTATGTTTATTGCGCTTTGGGATTGACGTGTAGCATGAATTTGCAGTATTTGAGTGTGCATTGTGGTTTTTAAGCTTAGTACAGTATAACATATGTTTCATTACTCATGATGGTGTAATCAGTTCTTGGCACATGGTTACTTTGGTTTAGACCCAGTTCAGTTTATCAACCAGACATTAAATTGCAACAATCCTTCCTCCTCACATGTTAAGGTAATTATCATTCTATAACAAGTTACAACCATTGTCAGGCATTTCTTTGTTCTGTAGAAGAAAAAAACATTATTGTTGAGATTTCAGTTGCATTCTTTTATGCTTCCAATTCCGTGTGGTGGTGATAAACCAATTATTTGTGATTCATTAACTTAACATATGTGCAGCCATTTTCGGTTTGGACTGAAGACCATTCATGGCAGTATTGATTGCTATAGTGTGTAAAGTGTTACTGTACTGTCATCACTTGATATGTGACAGAAATGTTAATTATCTAGTAAAAACGCTAGTGGCTTGGTCATAGCCAATACACTGATGCATAACGGGGTTTTGCGTAACACTTCTTCACTGCTGCCACAAAAGTTGCCATATTGTGTATTTCAGATGTTGTTTATAAACTACAGCTGAGTTTAATGTCGTAGCAGGCATTGAAAGCAACTACTCTATGCCCACTTCATCATGGTGTCGGGACTCCTTAGTTCTGAATTAGTATATGAAGAGGTAGGGATCCTCATAGCGAATAATGTAAGCAGCAGGTACAGGTCATGTAAATGTCATTTAGTCAATACCACAGTACACAGGAAAGTGTGCGTGCGCGCGCGCATCTGCTGTTCTGAGGAAACTACCAGTCAGAGATAATACCATAGCAGAGTTCTGCACTGCTGATCAAAGTGTCTTATGGCAATCAGGGATAGATTCGCCTCAAGTAAATAACATAACTTCAGCCATGTGATGTTTAGTGACTGTCCACTGCTGGCCCTAGTTATCAGTACTGAATGCAGTAGCAATGTGGTACTCATTGTTGAAAGCCTTGTTTAATTTCATACAAGCATAGTTTGTAGCAATAAGGTTTTATAGCCAAAGTTTTCAGTATTGTCATTATTATCTCTGTATGCTCTACTGATCTGTTTCTATATCATTTTAATTTCATATTGTTATTGCTTTTTGTTTTATCATATGGCAAAAGTTGCATAGTGGGTTCCCTTAGACTTTTGTACATAATGTGCATAAAAATGCTAATCAGTAACATGTTAATTATCTAATATACCTGTTCTGAATTTATGTTGCGGTTTTAGTTTTTATGATGAAAACTGCATGAAATATGGCAAACTGCACAAATGCTAACATTAGTCATGCTGTAAGTCAGCCTGTACCACAACATTTATTTGGTACGGTATTCAATTTCTTTTTATGACTGCAGTTATCTAATGTTGGGTACTGCTGTTGTATTCGAAAATAATTCACTTTCCTAATGTTGCAATTTTTTTGGGGGGGGGGGAGGGTTAATATATGTAGCAGCTTCTCTGAAAACTGCTTTTAAAAAATTTCAAGGATACCTTTTGGCAAAATTTGAGGGATCTATCTTAATATGTCTGTCATCTGAGATCTCAAAGAATTTTTTTATTACTTGTTACAGTTAAGTCAGCACAGTTTTCTCTCTGTGTGTTTTATATACCATAAGAGTTCAAGTGGTATAAATACTTCTGACGTAAGACCCAAGCCTACTCCAACTTTAGCTGCGTACATAAGTTTCTTGTGGTTAATCACTTCCGCAAATAACCTGTAGTTTCCTACTATCGTACCAATCTTTTGCTTTATTCAGTACTGTGGGTATGTGCTCCCTTTGTTTACACACCTCGTGCATTGTTATTCCTGCTTCAGTTGGAACCATCTGTTGGAGATGGTTTCCTTGAATGAAAGCGCTCAGTGTCGCGCTCGAATCATTCACTGTTGCTGCAACAGATGGTCAGTTCCTTCCCAATTCCTAATCCAGCGTTCTTCCTTAATGTGTTTGGATCCTGGGTCTGTCTCTTTTATTTTATATTGTATCACACGATAAACCACACCAAAATGCACACGCATGTATACACAAGTTCCATACACAGCCCTAATCAAACGCTACCAGATCCTACTGCTCAAGATGCAATTCAGTGTCATATGCACAGATGTTATAATCTCGGAGATCGGCTTACATTGATAAGCTTTTCCCCACATTGCGTGAAACCAAATTTTTGTAAGGCTGTTATTCATCATTGCGACTGGATTGCCAAAGCCATAAAAACATCAACATTAACAAGTGTTCTCTTTCCTTCTCATCCTATCTGGTAAGTCTCCCCTGAGCCAGGCTTCTGAGTAACTTTCCATTCAGTCTGGAACTGCGTGACCGCTACGGTCGCAGGTTCGAATCCTGCCTCGGCCATGGATGTGTGTGATGTCCTGAGGTTAGTTAGGTTTAAGTAGTGCTAAGTTCTAGAGGACTGATGACCACAGATGTTAAGTCCCATAGTGCTCATAGCCATTTGGAGAGCCTGAGTAACTTTCCTGAGTTCTACCCCTTTCCCTAAACCAATTCAGTCCTTTCCCTTCATCTTTCTTCCTTCCCCTTCGACTCTTATACCTGAAGGAGGAGCCACTAGCTCTGAGAGCTTGAAAAAGTTAAATCTTTCTTGTGTGTGTGTTCCGCTGCTGCTGCTGCTTGGTGAGCAGATTTTTTTTATCTGTCCGTATACATTATATTAAACAAGTGCTGTGGTGTAGCACAATGGTTGGCATTTAAACTTTAAGTACAGGAAGGTCGCAGGTTCGAATCTTCTCAGATAGAGCAAAATTTTATTTCTGAACCTCATCAGAAACTTTGATTACTATTTTTATTCAGTTAATTGGTTTGAATGTGTGTTTTGTTTCGAATATGTTGCCATTTCATTTTCATCATCATCATAATGACTTTATTTTCTCTTTGTTTTCCTGTCATTCTTTTTTCATTTGAAATCTGCCTGTGTTGCCTATAACATGACACCAAGTGTCAGCCAGGGCTGCCCATCGGTTGGCAACGTGGCAGCTCATGTAGCCCATGTGAGGATAGTTTCAGTTAAGTTTTAAAACAGCTTTTAGTGCCGAAATTGAATATTTTCTGTCTTGAGTTTGTTAGTAGAGTTTACCTTTAATCATCGTGCACAAATGATTGTGATTTTAGGTCTTCCATAAATTATACATGTTGCGTGTTCTTGGATACACTGTGCATCATGAAGTTGTGGTTAGGTTAGGACCCAGGGTGGGCCGGGGTCCTCTGATTTGCTGTTGAGTGGAGAATCTAAACCAGAGGCTGCGTTGACTCAGGGTAATTTAATGTGAAATCACCCAGTGGCTGTTGCCCTTATGTCACAGATTTTTGAAGATTTGGTGTAAGAATGTACATAATGAGCTAGGGTTAAAATATTTTCTGGCCAAAATTGTAATTAGGAGACCATTTTGAAATGTGGCCCCCTTCTACCAACTGGCGTTGAGAAACGAAGTGCCTTGTTAGTTTGTAACCACTAGAACTTTTTCATTTATGAATCAATTTTATCCAATTTGGTGTCATTGGAAAGTAAAAGAATATAGCTATATTATAAAAATTATTAAAATGCTGTGTCTAAGCAAAAAATGTTTAAAAATTTGTAATTAATGTAATTTACCTCCACCCCGCGCGCGCGCGCACACACACACACACACACACACACACACACACACACACACACACACACCAGCAGAATCAAAAGTTCACCATCTGATGTTTTGTTTGAAATAATTCCTACTGCCATACTTTTTGACTTATAATAAAAATCAGAGGGGTGTGTGTCCTCTTTTGTTAGATCCTATACTTTTGAATAATGCTGTAATAATTAACTGCTTCAAATAGCTAATCAACAAAACATGAAACAACGAAAAATTCAGTCTAGCAGCAACACTCACATGCAACACAGGCGGATGCCTGAAGTGATAATTTTGCAACATGAAGTCACCCAAGCAATTAATTCTACTCACAATTGGAAAGCCCCTGGAAATGATAAGATAGCAAATTTCTGGCTGAAGAAGTTCACCTCAACACATTCACATCTAACTAAATTATTTAACAGTTACTTTGCACACCCATACACATTCCCTGATACACTTACTCATGGAATAACTTATCTGAAACCTAAAGATCAAGCAGACACAGCAAATGGCTCTGAGCACTATGGGACTTAATATCTATGGTCATCAGTCCCCTGCAGACACAGCAAACCCAGCTAAATATCGCCCCATAACATGCCTACCACCAATACACAAAATATTAACTTCAGTCATTACACAGAAATTAATGACGCATACAACACAGAACAAAATTATAAATGAAGAACAAAAAGGCTGCTGCAAAGGAGCACGAGGATGTAAAGAGCAAAACTAAACAAAGGTCGCTACACTACGCATACACTGATTACCAAAAAGCTTTTGATAGTGTACCCCACTCATGGTTACTACAGATATTGGAAATATACAAAGTAGATCCTAAATTGATACAGTTCCTAAACATAGTAATGAAAAATTGGAAAACCACACTTAATATACAAACAAATTCAAATATCATCACATCACAGCCAATACAGATTAAACGTGGAATATACCAAGGAGACTCATTAAGTCCTTTCTGGTTCTGCCTTGCTCTGAACCCACTATCCAACATCCTAAATAATACAAATTATGAATACAATATTACTGGAACATACCCACACAAAATCACACATTTGCTATACGTGGATGATCTAAAACTACTGGCAGCAACAAATCAACAACTCAACCAATTACTAAAGATAACAGAAGTATTCAGCAATGATATAAATATGGCTTTTGGAACAGACAAATGTAAGAAAAATAGCATAGTCAAGGGAAAACACACTAAACAAGAAGATTACATATTGGATAACCACAGCGACTGCATAGAAGCGATAGAAAAAACAGATGCCTATAAATATCTAGGATACAGACAAAAAATAGGAAAAGATAATACAAATATTAAAGAAGAACTAAAAGAAAAATATAGATAAAGACTAACAAAAATACTGAAAACAGAATTGACAGCAAGAAACAAGACAAAAGCTACAAATACTTATGCTATACCAATATTGACCTACTCATTTGGAGTAGTGAAATGGAGTAACACAGACCTAGAAGCACTCAATACACTTACACGATCACAATGCCACAAATATAGAATACATCACATACATTCAGCAACAGAAAGATTCACATTAAGCAGAAAGGAAGGAGGAAGGAGATTTATCGACATAAAAAACCTACATTATGGACAGGTAGACAATTTAAGAAAATTCTTTCTAGAACGAGCAGAAACTAGCAAAATACACAAAGCAATCACTCATATAAATACATCGGCTACACCATTTGTAATTTCATAACCACTTCTACAACCCTGTAGATCACATAACATCAACAGATACGAAGATAGTAAATTGGAAAAAGAAAACACTACATGGCAAGCACCCGTATCATCTAACACAGCCACACATCGATCAAGACGCATCCAATACATGGCTAAGAAAAGGCAATATATACAGTGAGACGGAAGGATTCATGATTGTAATACAGGATCAAACAATAAACACCAGATATTCCACCAAGCATATTATTAAAGATCCCAATACCACAACAGATAAATGCAGACTTTGCAAACAACAAAGAGAAACAGTAGATCACATCACAAGCGGAAGTACAATACTAGCAAATATAGAATATCCCAGAAGACATGACAATGTAGCAAAAATAATATATCAACAACTTGCCATACAACATAAACTTATAAAACAATACATTCCCACATACAGGTATGCACCACAAAATGTACTGGAGAATGATGAATACAAATTATACTGGAGCAGAACCATTATAACAGATAAAGGAACACCACATAACAAACCTGACATCATACTCACCAATAAAAAGAACAAATTAACATAACTAATCGAAATATCCATACCCAATACACAAATCTACAAAAGAAAACAGGAGAAAAAATTGAAAAATACATCCAACTGGCTGAGGAAGTCAAGGACATGTGGCATCAGGACAAAGTTGACATTATACCAATTATACTATCAACTACAGGAGTCATACCACACAATATCCACCAGTACATCAATGCAATACAGCTACATCCAAACTTATATATACAACTACAGAAATCCGTAATTATTGATACATGTTCAATCACCCGAAAGTTCCTAAATGCAATATAACATATACCGTACAGTTAAAAGGAAGTCACGCTTGATCAAGGTCCGCGTCACTTTCCATTTTTGACCAGACATAACGTCTGAGAAAAGAAAGAAATAATAATAATATTTATATGAATATATCATTATTTCTAATGATAATTGATATAAAAAAGTGAAAAACAAACAATGTTAAATAAAATATGTGATCTTTTTCATTCATTATAATATTTGATAAATAAAACTCACTAAAACATCTGAAAAGTCACAATTAAACAAAGCATACATATACTGCAACAACCGTTTGTAGGTTATAATATGATTGGGTGGTCTACCGTCACTTCATAAAAATTATACAACATCAGAGGGCACTGTAATACGTTGAAAAAATGCAACCCATTGTGCTTATGGAAGTTTAATTTAATCTCCCTGGTTATACATTACTGTGCAACTATGCATGGATTGAATTAATTCTCTCTCTTTTTAATTTCAATCGTTCCTTTTCACTATCTCATGTTGAGGGGCTCTATTTCCCGAACGTTATTATTATATTGAGGGATTAGACTGTACTTTCAAATAACTTACCAGACAAAATGGCTGCTGATGTAAGAAACACAAAATCAAGACAAAAAAAGTCCTTCAGATATATAAAGTGCACAGACACACAAAAACATAACACACACAGTGTGTATGTGTCTGTTTCTGCTTCTATCCACCGTGCATGCCTGTTATGTTGTACCGGGTTTGACCATATGTTGCTCCAGAAGTGTTCCATGTCTGTTATGCTTGGTGGATTGTCTATTTTAATGTGTGTGTTCCAAGATGGCCGCCGAGTAAGTGACACCAGAAACCATTTCCAGAAAGTTAAGTGATTTAGACAGGAATATAGTTTAGTTTAACGCCGACAACAAATTAAATACATGCGTTAGTGTATCATTTAGTCTTGCCGTTAAAGGTTTGACTTTTCTTTGCGTATTTTTTCAGAAAACACGAAAAGATCGTAACTTTGCGAAGTCGCGCTTAGGCTTAAATTTTGTAAATGTGTTTGTTTCTTGTTTCACGGTAATTTAACTAATTTCTCGGTAACAAATAAGTAACCTACCGTAAATAGTGTATAACTTCATTGTTTTAATACAGATTTCAGAAAAACAGCGTAACTTTATATCAGAAACTTGCTTATATACATTTGTTTATAGGCCTAATTCTCTTAACATTTTTGGAGAATCAAAGTTAAAGTATCTCGTTTAATTGTCCTTTTTTTCATTCCATCGAGTGAAATATAAAATAAATAGCGTATACCTTCATTGTTTGAATACAGATCTCAGAAATACAGCGGAATTTTAAATCAGAAACTTGCTTATATACATTTGTGAATAGGCTTAATTCTTGTAACTTTTTTATTTTCGGTAATTTAATTGATTTACTCTAGCTAAAGTATTATTTTTGCCATGAGTGAGAAGTGCCTGACTTGCCGTAGAATTGTTAGTTCCGCGATTTGGTGTGATGGATGCAGTAGTTTTTTTCACTGGGGGGACTGCAGTGGCGTGGGTGTCGGGAAAGTGGATCAGGCTCATCAGTGGTTGTGTAGGATTTGCAGCAGAGATAGGAAGATAGTGGAACAGGAGGGGAAAATTGCTGCCCTTCAGGCTGAGCTAGATCAGGCTAGGGAAGATCTGGACAGGTTAAGGAGGGAAAGGGCAAAGAGAGGTGGGAAGTGGCAACAGGTAGCAGAAGGAAGAGGCATAGAACTAAGTCTGACAGTTTTGTGGTGAATGTCAAAAATAAGTTTGACCTGTTGCTTCAGTTAGAAACTGATGAGCCTCAAGCAGAGTTAGGTGTAGACAGGACACAACAAACTTTCAATAGGAAATTGAAAAAGAATGTAGGAAAGCCATCGAAAAGGAAGAAAGTTTTGTTGTTAGGCAGTTCTCATGCCAGAGGTGTAGGCCAACTTCTGCAGGAGGAATTAGGACCAGAATACCAGGTCACAAATTTTTTCAAACCAAGTGCTAGTCTGGATCAGGTGACAGAGGATTTAGGTTCACTCTGTAAAGGATTTACCAGGGAAGACACCGTGGTTATTGTGGGAGGGCCAGGGAACAGCATCGACAGAGATCCTGGGTACAGTATAGAGTGTGACCTGGTAAAGATTGCGTCGGCATCGAGACACACCAATGTTGAATTTGTATCTCTCCTGAGACGCCATGACCGGCCTCATTTGAACTCTTCTGTTGGGACAGTTAATTTGGAGTTGGAACGGCTGCTTGGGTCGGGTGCGGTGGCTCATATTGGTGTGGTTCCTGTTGATTCTCTCAGTAGGTGGGACTATACCAGGCACGGCCTACATCTCAACAGGAAAGGGAAGGGAAAACTGGCTGGGGTAATAGCAGGAAATTTAAGGGGGGGAGGCACTGCCATGAATGGTAAAATACCAGTGGTTACAGGTGTTGGAGCAGCACCTTTTTTAGGATAGGTAAGACAGAAAGGTGTCAAGTTCTACGAGAGGTCAGGATTGAAACAAATCTTCAGTTTAGGAAAGAAATTAAACAGCACAATTCTAGCACATTGGATCACCAATCACAGCTGTCAATTATAAATTTTCGCCAGTCACCAGAAATTTTATCTCCACCAAGTTGAATCTCAGTCTTAGGTAATTGCATTGATGAATTAAAGTCATCCAACCCAGTTGACATAATCTGCCTCTCTGAACACCATGTGACCACAGGTATAGCAACTAGGCCTAAGCACAATGAGAAACTCGGACAGGAGAGTACTGCAAATGTTAGAATAAGGAAAGGTTCTCATAAAAGTATAATTAAAAATAATGTAAGTATATTTCATCAAAATATTGGGAGTTTAAAGAATAAAATAGATGAGCTTCTGGTTTGTTTAGAAGATTTAGAAGCTGAGGATGAAATAGATATACTATGCCTGTCTGAGCATCACATTGTTACTGATATGGATAAGGTAAATGTAAGTGGATATAAGCTCTCCGCACATGTAATGAGAGAAAATATGGAGAAAGGAGTTGCCATATATGTCAAAAGTTATCATTGTGCAAAAAGTATAGAAACAAAAAAGTTTTGTGTGGAGAAACATATAGAAGCATGTGCCTGTGAGCTTAAATTAAATAAAGGCACATTTATAATTGTAACTGTATATAGGTCCCCATCAGGAAATTTTCATCTATTTCTGAAAAATTTGGACTCCTTGTTGTGCTGTCGGTCAGACAGGGGGGAAGCAAATTATTATTTGTGGGGACTTTAATGTAGATTCTTTGAAAGAGGGTAATAGGAAAAATGACCTTGAAGTATTACTTGGTTCTTTCAATTTGACACCCGTTATTGATTTTCCTACTCGGGTGGTAAAGGATAGCAGCTCACTGATAGATAACTTCTTTATAGACCAAGATAAGTTTAACCAGATAAATGATCAGCCTGTTGAGAATGGTCTTTCTGATCATGGTGAACAGCTAGTTACAATATATGACATAGCTCCATTCAGCAATACCAAACAGTCCTCCAAAGTAGTACGTTCAGTCAACGATTTAACAATTGCAAATTTCAGGGAAAGCCTACAGCAGTTAGACTGGGATGAGGTGTACCGTGAACCTGATGCCAATTTAAAATATAATTTATTTCATGACATTTTTGTAAATGCATTTGAAAACTGCTTCCCCAAGAAAATAGTTAAACATACTCGTAAGAAACCTTGTAACAAACCATGGCTTACTAAGGGTATAAAAATATCTTGTAACCGGAAAAGGGAAATTATCTTACAGCAAGAAAGAGTAGTGACCCAGAAACTATCAAACATTATAAAAACTACTGTGTTATATTAAGAAAAGTTATTAAAAAATCCAGAAGTATGTGTATCATGTCTGAAATCAACAACTCTGATAATAAAATTAAAACAATTTGGAATATTATTAAAAGAGAAACAGGTCAACCAAGAGCACAGGAAGACAGTATTACCATGAAATTGAATGAAAACTTTACAAACAAAAAGTCAGAAGTTGAAAATATTTTTAATAATCATTTTCTAAATGTTGTGGATATAGTAGGATCCAGGTGTTCATTAGAAGATGCTAGGCTGTTAATGGAAGAGGCCATACCTATGCAATTTGATACAATTGAAATCTCACCCACTTCTCCCTCTGAAATTAGGAAAATAATAAACTTGCTTAAAAGCAAAAACTCACATGGAATTGATGGCATTTCCAGCAAAATACTAAAAGCTTGTTCTCAACAGATAAGTAAGATTCTCAGCCACCTGTGTAATAGCTCTCTGGAACAGGGCATTTTCCCTGATAGACTGAAATATGCTATTGTTATACCTTTGCATAAAAAGGGGGATAGATCTGATGTCAACAATTACCGTCCAATCTCCCTTCTAACAGCTTTATCCAAAAATTTTTGAGAAAGTAATGTATTCAAGAGTAGCTTCACATATCTGTAACAATGAAGTACTAACAAAATGTCAGTTTGGTTTCCAGAAAGGTTTTTCAACAGAAAATGCCATATATGCTTTCACCAATCAAATTTTGAATGATCTGAATAACTGAACACCACCCATTGGGATTTTTTGTGATCTCTCAAAGGCTGTTGATTGTGTGTAAATCATGAAATTCTGCTAGACAAGCTCAAGTATTGTGGCATGAGTGGGACAGTGCACAAATAGTTTAATTGGTACCTAACTGGAAGAGTGCAGAAAGTTGAAATAAGTAGTTCTCATAATATGCAAAGATCAGCACATTCCTCAAACTGGGGAACTATTAAGAATGGGGTTCCACAAGGGTCAGTCTTGAGTCCTTTGTTGTTCTTAATATATATTAATGACTTGCCATTCTATATTCATGAAGAGGCAAAGTTAGTTCTCTTTGCTGATGATACAAGTATAGTAATCACACCTGACAAACGAGAATTAACTGATGAAATTGTCAATACTGTCTTTCAGAAAATTACTAAGTGGTTCCTTGTAAACGGACTCTCACTGAATTTTGATAAGACACAGTACATACAGTTCCGTACAGTGAATGGTATGACGCCATTAATAAATATAGACCTTAATCAGAAGCATGTAGCTAAGGTAGAATATTCCAAATTTTTAGGTGTGTCCATTGATGAGAGATTAAATTGGAAGAAACACATTGATGATCTGCTGAAACGTTTGAGTTCAGCTACTTATGCAATAAGGGTCATTGCAAATTTTGGTGATAAACATCTTAGTAAATTAGCTTACTACGCCTATTTTCACTCGTTGCTTTCATATGGCATCATATTTTGGGGTAATTCATCACTGAGGAATAAAGTATTTATTGCACAAAAGCGTGTAATCAGAATAATAGCTGGAGTCCACCCAAGATCATCCTGCAGACATTTATTTAAGGATCTAGGGATATTCACAGTAGCTTCTCAGTATATATACTCTCTTATGAAATTTGTTATTAACAACCAAACCCAATTCAAAAGTAATAGCAGTGTGCATAACTACAATACTAGGAGAAAGGATGATCTTCGTTATTAAGGATTAAATCTAACTTTGGCACAGAAAGGTGTGAATTATACTGGCACTAAAGTCTTTGGTCACTTACCAAATCGTATCAAAAGTCTGACAGATAACCAACAAGTATTTAAGAAGAAATTAAAAGAATTTCTGAATGACAACTCCTTCTACTCCATAGATGAATTTTTAGATATAAATTTAAAAAAATATATATTAAAAAAATAAAAATAATAAACACAAAAAATGAAAAAGTTGTTATATTAACTTAAGTATGTTGTTAAATTAACTTAATTATGTCATGTATTGGAAAATTTGACTCGTTCCACATCATTACGAAATATCGTATTCATGATCCATGGAACTAGTATTAATCTAATCTAATCTATTGTCTGGTAAAATTTCTTTTGGTTTGTGTTGAATGTTTGGTTTTGTTTCCTTCTATTTTAACCTTTTTTGTATCTTCTGTCATTATTATTATTATTATTATTATTATTATTATTGTTGTCATGTTGACTAATCGGGTTTCTGCCAGTTATTCGCGTCTTTCCAGTACGATATTTCAACTGCATGACTCGCAGTCTTCTTCAGGTGCTGTCTGATATGTTTTACATATTTTCACAGAATTTAAACAAAAAAATATTTTCTTTATTTATGTAAAAGTTATTACTTATATACGATAATTTAAATAAAATAAATAAAACAAATTATAATAAACATAATTCAATTCCACAATCGAAGGTTTTATGTATTATGAATCTTACTATGCTCCTATAGTAGCATCTGATTGACTATCATAAAAACTTGTTGAGGGGTTCTAGAATATCATATTGATGGGTTTTACATATCGAGGGGTTCCATATTGAGGGGTCCGACTGTAATACAAAGTTGTTCCATAATGTGAATATTAGAGATCACCATAAAGTGGTCATTAACTCTTTCTCATTTCCCCCTTACAGATTCTTCATAGTACAATCTTAACCAATTAGAGAACGAGAAAAAGTTTCAAACCATCCAGTTCTTTTCTGCAACATACATAGCTGATTAAAAATCACAATGGAAAACAAATGTTCTTTAGTTTTTGTGTCAGCAGTTGTGTGTCAGAAGAATAGTAGTAGCATTGAAGAGCTTGATTTAGTAAATATGGTAAGCCTGAATCAAGCTGATAATTGAATTTTTGAAGCTAAGAAGCACCTGTGAAAATATTGAGTGTTTGTTCTTCTCGCAAAAGGCTCTATTTGGGAACATTTGAAGACAAAGAATTTGCTGTGACCCTTTTAAGAACCATGGTAAAAAGACTGCTAAGAAATCTTTGAAACCTATTTCTGTAACCATGGGAAGGAAATATAAAACCCTTGGACTTACCCATGTACCAGGCTGTGCATAACACGCCATAAGGACATTTTATCTCCTCTGGGGGATAATCTTCCAGGGATGGATGAATGTGAAGTTGAAGATCAAGAATATGCACCAGATCCATCTACAGCTCTTCAAACACTTAATGAAAGTTGTGTATGACTTGAAACTTCACCATTTAAGGTTACCAAGAGAGCACAAGACAGGCGTCCAGAATACATTCGATCCAAGTCTTGTCACTTAGCTTTAAAATTCCAGGAAACCGCATCAGAAGTGCTACATGTTTCAGTGAAAAATATGTCTGAAGAAACTGGCAGTGCTGAATGTACAGACTATAATATTTTAATGCAAAAACTTCAAAGAGAAATTCAGCAGA
The DNA here is from genome assembly GCF_023864275.1 of Schistocerca cancellata. Lineage (NCBI taxonomy): Eukaryota > Metazoa > Arthropoda > Insecta > Orthoptera > Acrididae > Schistocerca > Schistocerca cancellata. Next base: position 658,642,947 of record NC_064627.1, read on the forward strand.
AGTTCTGGTACTACAATACTTACCTTAGCACCAGCTTCATGGAGTAAAGAAAAAATCCAAATGTTTTTTAACACTGAATACATGGTAAAGAAATTGAGGGTATTGCTAAAAGAAGATGGTATTTTGTCAAAAGCGAGTTATAAAGTGGGAAACAGAATAGGCAAGGATGTGGAAAAACGTGTCCAGAATTTTTACTGTGAAGATGATGTAAGTCGTGTTTCTGCTACTAAAAAAGGCTCTGTCCCTTTAGAAAATTGCAAAAGAATGTATAAGACAAAAAGACTAATTTTACGTAATGTGAAAGATGTATACTTAGCTTTCAGAGAAAAAGACCCTGAAGATAAAATTGATTTTACTAAATTTTGTGGACTTAGGCCAAAAGAATGTGTTACTGTAAACAGTCATGGAATGCATAACATATGTGTATGCACGTATCACCAAAACTGTTAATACATCTGTACACTGAACTTCCACAAAAACTTCTGTGCAATCAGGAAAACGAGGAGTGCATGCTGCATCGCTGTTCTTGGTGTCCTGATGAATATGAACTGCACAATTTTTTGTGGAACTGGAGTCCTTAAAAGATTGTAAAACTGTTGTTTTCAAACAATGGATGCAAACTGATCGACTTACACTGGAGACATTAATTAAGATGACCCATGAATTTGTTGAGTACCTCATGCAAAAACTTCAAAACTTAACACATCATCATTATGTATCAAAATCTAAGAGTCACTACTTCAGATCAAGCAAAGAAACCCTCCCTGATACTACATGCATCATCATAGTGGATTTTGCAGAGAACTGTACCTGTTTCCTTCAGGATGCTGCACAAGGATTTCACTGGCAGAACATTCAAGTCACCCTTCATCATTTTGTGGTGTACTTTAAAACAGATGATTGCATTAAGTCAATGTCATTGTGCTGTATAAGTGACTGTTTGCAGCCTTATACAAACACATCCTATGTTTTTCAGGAAACTGCTCGCAATTATGCATTGAACAATTACCACACATCCAGCTTGTTACATACTTCAGTGATGGCAGTTCTGCACAATATAAAAACTTTAAGAACTTTTTTAATTTGTGCCATCACAAGCAAGATCATGAAGTAACTGCAGAATGGAATTTTTTTGCCACTACCGTAGTCATGGCAAAAATGCATGTGTTGGAGTTGGTGGTACTATTAATCATTTAGCAACAAGAGCAAGTTTACAGTGTCCATATGACAGTCACATTTTAAGTCCGAAAGATCTGTTTACATTTGCCAAAACTCATGTTCCAGGAATAGAAACCTTTATTTTGCAAAAGAGGAGATAAAGTTCACAAACATGTTACAAAAACGATATGAGACTGGATCTACCATTCCTGGGACAAGAGTGAATCATATTTTCAAACCACTGAATGAAAAAAAGTTGCTGATAAAGTATGTTTCATCCTCTACTAAATTAATTCAAGTTCCTGTTGGAATTCAAAACACTGCCTCTAACACAATTAAAGAAGAAACATTTGTTGCAGCTATCTACAATAACCAGTGGTGGCTTGGAAAAATTCTAGAGATAAGTGAAGAACACAGAGATGCAAAAGTCAAGCTCATGAGTCCAAGTGGCCCGTCCTAAAGTTGTTCATGGCCACTTCACACTGATGTTTGCTGGATACCTTATGAAACCATTATAGTGACTTTGCTGCTCCTAGTGCAAGTACAAGTACTGGTCGTTTATGTACTTTTGAATCAGACATAGTATTGTCCATTGAAAACTTGTTTGAAAGAATGGATGCTTTTTAGAATTTTATGACTGTTTTATGAGAACTGATGATCATTTGTGACCACTAAGTAAGAGTCACAAAATGAAACGTGTATATTATTATTATTATTAATGTTCTTTCTGTTTTAAATGATTAAACAGAACAAACACCCATCTGATTTTTTATGTTGAAATGTATGACAACAGGAATCCTTTGAGACAAAATTTAAAATTGTGAAACTTGTGATTTTGACAAAGTCATGAAGTTTGTAATAAAAAAAAAAAGACTTTAATTGCAGATTTGCACATATTTATATGCACAGTTGCAGAATTTTTATAGTTTAGTGATATAGTTGGTACTTTTATCTTTCTAATGACACCAAATTGAAAAACATTGATTTATAAATAAGGGAGTTATAGTAGTTAAAAACTTTCAATCTACCCTGCGTACTTACACCAGATGGAGAAAATGCTATACATTTCAAAATGGCCCCCTGACTACAGTTTTGATCTAACAAATTCGAAAAAATTGTTTTATCACTTTGTATTTATGTAATTTCTTACGCCAAATTTTCACAAATGTCTATGGCATGATAGCAATGAGATTTCTTTAATTTAGTGAAATTAAATGAAATGAGCGCACTGTTATGAAAATGGTTGTCGAGGAATCTACCTACGCTATGGGGTGAAAGGTTTAGGACGCCCCTTGATAGATCAGGGGTGCACTACACACAGGAAGCAGCTACATGGGTAGCACAGTACTTGTGGTGTGCACATGTTTTTTTATTAGGTTCCTCCCCAAGAGAAACAAACTGTTGGCCTGAAAAATTAGCAGTTCATGACACTGATGTGATGTGGGTGTGCCAACTGTAAAAATTGTTAGTTCGCCTAAACAAATCATTCCAAAGGATTTAAATATGCTGAATCTCATGTTAGTAAATTGTCCAAGTGTCTTAGGAAGATCCCTGAGTTACTCTCCGAAATAAACAGTAGTAATGCCGATGTTGTATTAGGTACTGAAAGCTGGTTGAAACCAGACATAAATAACATTGAAATTTTGAACTCGGATTGGAAAATGTTTAGGAAGGATAGGAGGTGGTGTGTTCATAGCAGTTAAGCTGTTTAAACGCAATTGAGATCGATACTGGGTCGAACTGTAAAATAGTATGGATAAAGCTGTCAGTCAGACAAGGAGTGACCATTGTATTAGGATGTTGTTACAGACCACCAGCATCCGCAACAAATTTCGCAGAATGTTTCAGGGAAAGTCTTGAGTACCTAGGAAATGAATATCCAAATTATTCAATATTTATAGGTGGAGACTTTAATCTGGCATCCATTGACTGGGAATATTGTGTGTTTATCACAGGGGATAGAAGTAAAAACTTGTGTGCAGTTATTCTAGGAGTGCTCTCAACATAAAACCTTGAGCAATTGGTTAGAAAACCAACTCGAGATGGGGACATAATAGATATCTTGGCTACAAACAGATCTTTTTGAAGAAGTTACTAGAAGAAGGTATTAGTGACCATAATGTCGTCGTGGCTTCTATGCCTGTGGATGTTAGGGGAGGGGGGGGGACACAAAACCCCAAAGAAACAGCGAAAAGTTTTCTTGTTTGGGAAAGCAAATAAAAGTGTCATTAATGAATATCTTCATAGTCAGCTCCAAGCGTTCACCGCGGGACAAAGATTGAACTTCGTTGGTCGGAATTTAAAGTTATTGTCCACCACATGTTAGAGAAATATGTGCCTAGCAAAAAAATAGGGGAGGGAAAGGGTCCACTTTGGTTCAACAAAAATATTAGGAAGTTGCTGAGAAAGCAGAGAATTTTGCATAGTCGTTTTAAACATAGTCACTGCCCCACTGACAAACAGAAATTATGCAAAATGAAAGCAGCTGTCAAAAGGTTAATGAGAGATTCGTGTAACGAATTTGAAAGCAATATTTTATCTGCAGATTCTAAAAATAACACCAAAAGATTTTTGTCGTACGTAAAATCTATGAACACTACAAATAATTAAATACTTTCTCTTGCTGACAGTACAGGTAATGTAATGGATGATGACAAACAGAAGGCCGAAATTCTAAACCTCGCTTTCAAAAACTCGTTTACGGTAGAGGACTGCAGCACCATTCCCCCTTTCAATTATCAAACAAATGCAAGGATGGCTGGCATAGTGTTTGGTGTATTTGGGATTGTTAAACAGTTAAGATCCTTAGACACCAGGAAGGCATCTGGTCCAGACGGAATCCCCATAAGTTTTTTTGTTGACTATGCTACAAATACAGCACCATTCTTAACCATCATCAGATATCATTGGAACAGCAGAAAATTACACGGGAGTGGAAGAAGTCCCAGGTCATAACAATCTATAAAAAAGGTAGAAAATCAGATGCACATAATTACTGGCTAATTTCACTGACATCAGTTTGTTGTAGAATCATGGAACATATTTTGTGTTCAGACATAATAACCTTTCTAGACTTTGAGAAGCTCATCTGCAGAAACCAGCACAGTTTTAGGAAACAGCGGTCATGCGAGACACAGCTGGCCCTCCTTGTGCATGATAATACAGCAGGCTCTAGATATCGGCTCCCGGGTTGTAAGGCGAACTCTAGATTGCGGTTTATTGGTAGAATCCTGAGGCGATGCAGTCCATCAACAAAGGAAATTGCTTACAATACTTTATTTCGTCTAGTCTCTTGAAGTATTGTTGGTCTGTATGGGACCATTACCAGTTGGGTTGGATTCAAGATATTGAGACAGTCCCAAGAAGAGTGGCAAGATTCGTGACTTGTACATTTAGTCATCATGAGAGTGTTACAGATCTCATAGAAAGTTTGAAGTGGGACACACTTGCAGATAGATGACGTGCTAAACAGAAGGGGCTGCTCACTAGATTCCAAAATCTGACCTTCACCAAAGATGTAGAGCATATATTATTACCACCTATTTTCAAATCACACATCGATCACTGTTCAAAGATAAGGGAAATTAGAGCTCATATCGAGGTGTTCAGGCAGTCGTTTTTCCCTCGCGCAATCTGCGAGTGGAACCGGGGGTGATATGATTGACAAGAATAGTACCCTCCACCACACACTGCTCGGTGGCTAGTGGAGTATATGTGTAGGTGTAGATGTAAATTAAAGGATACCGCTGTGTCATTTGTCGCAGTTCAGTCATTAGTTATTTAAAATCAGCTGGTAGCAGAGTATCTTGCATTTCCGTCATATCTCATGGTGGCTGCTTCCAGCATTGCTGCACTTTACACATTAACAGTATTTGCGAAATAACTCACCATGCTTTTGTGCTGCTTATAACTGAACTTTAACTGGCAGCCAATGTGGCAACACTGTAGTGGCAAGTGACAGATCAAACTGTCAAGTAATTTTATTCAGACTTACTTCTGTTTTATGTTACGAGGACAACTTGATCTTTCATGACTACGTTTTATTTCGTATTTGTATTTTAAAATTTTGAACATAGCTGCTGTTCAGAAATGATGAATGTAAAGGAATGATTTCAGAAAGTCATCCAACCAGTTGCAGGAATAAAGCTTTAACAACTATGCTTGACCATGCTTTCAACAATTGTAAAATGATTTCTTCAGAAGTACTTGGAACTATTTGAGGATTTTTTACATCATAGTTAAAAAGAATTATCAAGGTGTAAAGGATGTACAATATCATTGGATAAAAATATAATAAACAAAAATGCCCTACATGTAAAATCACATATTGGCGACAACAGATTTCGGAATAAAGCAGCATAAAAGTCTTTACATTAAAATCTACATGGAATGGAAAGGCAGTGAAAATGGCCCATATGTGGCTGGCGTCGTGCAACAACTGAGAAAACTGTTACAGTGCACAAAGTACGAAACATCGGTAAGTGGAGTACCTGCACGAAAATAAAGCACCTAGGAAACAGGTAGAAAACAAACTATCAATCACCATGTTATATCGGAATCTGACTGAGAAAAATTTTGGGTAGAAAAGGGCAGGAAGATGGGAGGTAGGGAGGAGGAGAGGAATCTTTAAAGATGAATTATAACAGTAAAAAGGAGGATAAGTAGCAAGATAGAAAATATGTTACAAGAAAATTGAAATTTTTTGATGAGAATCGATTTAAAGTAGAGACCGCCAACAAACTGTAAGTTCTGCATTAACTGGTCTGAAATGCCACCTTAAAACCTTCAAGGAACTGTCAATTTGCAAGTTGCAGCTGATCATTTAACACTTTACCATTCCTATTGAGTGTTTGTTTAAAAATTTCCAGTTCTTTACATAAGTCTAATTGCCACCCTTTGACCTCCTTACACAAAATTAGGGTTTCTCCTGGATCTTTAAGGGACAGGGATCATTGATAGGGCATGGTCAGTAGTAGACTGAAAGAATGCAACCTTGTGTGCATGTGGATGGGCAAAATCACCTGGGATAATATCTGAAGAGGTATCTTTGTGGAAGATATTGAAGCTGAAGTTATTATCTACTGTTAAAGATAGATCATGAAAATTAAGCTCGCCGTTTTAGTTTCATACTTCTTTTTTGAAAGATTTTATCATGAAACATATTGAAAGTGCTTAATAACAAATCTTAATCATGGTCATATTTGTCAGTTTTGCCAACTTAACAACCAAGTTGCCATCTTCCAGCCCAACTTATCCCTTGTGGTATGGTACAGATGAGTCTCACTACAAAAAGAATTTAAAGTTGCTGTTGTGTGTATTTTGACACCTTATATTGATCTTTGACTGAAAGTAAAATTGTCACAGTATTTCTTAACTTTTCTTTGTAAAGGAAACAGAAGTGACATCTCTGCATACTGATAAAGCATAGAATCAAATTTGTGTGTGTTGGGAGTGCAATAAGATTGTGCTATGATAGTGGATGCTTCATACATTACTATTCTGTTGACCTACTTTTGTTATCTGCCTATTTCCATTTTATACTTTGGTTTATAAATCCCATACAATCATTTCATTTATACTTGCTGTGCAATAGGCACTGTTCCTAAAGAGAAATTTCCTGGTCAGTGTTGTGTGGGAATACATTCACCTTTAAAAAAAATCAAGTATTAGATTTTTGTAAAATTTGACATTTTTAATAATAGATTAATTAAGAAAATAAAAATTCATTTTAATTGGCTTACTGTATTAAAAATACGGGTCATTCCAAGTGAAGTGCCCTAGGCCTCCCAGGTCAATCATCTTCAATTTTGATAAATTTCATACATATCTACTTGAGGGCCCAACATGAACTTACGCCAAGTTTCAGGCTCCCCTGTAACTTGATTGTGGTGCTAAAGCCATTTTTGTGAAGACCAATTTTACCGCGAAAAAGTCGTGAAGAAATCTTCAAGTTTGGCATTTCACTGTTCCTAATGTAAAGAGCTAGACTCTTGCTTTTGAACAAGTCCTAGTAGAGATCCTTGAATAACACAGGAGCTATTGGATATAATTGATAAAAGGAGAAAATATAAAAATGTAACAAATGAAGCAGGCCAAAGGGAATACAAACAAGAGAGAGGGCAAATGTAAGAATTTAGGAAGATATTTCACGGGGAGGGGGAGGGGGGGGGGGGGAATAGCTACCGCCTGCAAGGAAAATTAAGAGGCCTTTGGAGAAAAGAGGAGCAGCCATATGAATGTAAAGTGCTTGGATTGAAATCAGCCTAAGCAAAGAAGGGAAAGCTGAAAGGTGGAAAGAGTATATAGAAGATCTATACAAGGGAAGTGAACTCAAAGGCAGTATTATAGAAAGAGATGAGGATGTAAATTAAGATGAGATAGGAGATACGATACCGCGAGAAGAATTTTCCAGAGCACTGAAAAACCCAAGTTAAGGCCCAGGAGTAGACGGCATTCTGGTAACTACTAACAGCCTCGGGAGAGCCAACCATTACAAAACACTTTTTCTGGTGTGCAAGATGTATGAGGCATGCAAAATACCCTCAGATTTCAAGAAGAATTTTCTAATTCCAATTTCAAAGAAAGGAGCTGCCGACAGGTGTGAAAATTGCCAAACTATCAATTTAGTAGGTCATGGATGCAATATACAAGGGCCGTTCAGAAAGTAACCTCCGGTTGATTTTAAAAAAATACACGAAGTTAAATAAAAATATTTTAATATATACATCTTACAACTACATCTTTGCACTATTTTTCTACATAGTCTCCATAGCGATTGAGGCACTTATCGTATCTCTTCACAAGCTTTGAAATTCCTTCTGCATAAAAATCACCCGCTTGTGCCTGGAGCCAGCCTGTGACCGCATCTTTGAGCTCTTCGTCGTCATCAAACCGTTGTGACCCGAGCCATTTCTTCAAATGCATGAAGAGGTGATAATCACTTGGCGCCAGGTCTGGGCTGTAAGGTGGATGGTTGATAACATCCCACTTGAAGGACTCAAGAAGGGCCGTTGTTCTGCGAGCAGACTGAGGACGGGCATTATCGTGCAAAAAAACGATACCGGAAGTCCGCATACCACGGCGTTTGTTCTGTATAGCCCGTCGTAACTTTTTTATTGTTTCACAGTACACGTCTTGATTAATGGTCATACCACGTTCCATGAATTCAACCAACAACACCCCTTTGGCATCCCAAAACACCGTTGCCATCAGTTTTCTGGCAGAAAAATCTTGCGAGGCTTTTCTTGGTTTGGTAGGCGAATTTGAATGTGCCCACATCTTTGATTGTTCTTTTGTGTCAGGGTTCACGTACTTAATCCAGGTTTCGTCACCGGTCACGATTCTGTTTAACAATGGTTCTCCTTCGTCCTCATAACGTGACAGAAAGTCTAATGCAGAGGCCATTCTTTGAGTTTTGTGGTGGTCGGTAAGAATTTTGGGCACCCATCGTGCACAGAACTTACGGTAACCCAATCTTGCTGTCACTATCTCGTACAAGAGTCTTAGAAATCTGTGGAAAACCAGTAGACAACTCCGTCTGAACGAGTTCGTCAGTCACCAATGATGGTCTACCACTCCTCTCTTCATCATGAACGTTTTCTCGTCCACTTTTAAATAAACGTACCCATTCACGGACAACTCCTTCACTCATAATTCTTGGTCCGTACACGGCACAAAGCTCACGATGAATAGCTGCTGCAGAATATCCTTTGGCTGTAAAAAACCTTATGACAGCACGCACTTCACATTTGGCGGGGTTTTCTATTGCAGCACACATTTCAAACTGCCACAAAAACTAAACTAGCGCAGGTACAACGTCCACTCGACCACGGCTTGATGCCGACTGACCTGTTGAGTGCGTGAACGCACAGATGGCGTCGCTACTCCCCCCACAACCCGCACTGTGACCGATCGGAGGTTACTTTCTGAACCGCCCTCGTATTAACACACATTCTTTACAGAAGAATGGAAAAAACTGGTAGAAGACGACCTTGGGGAAGATCACTTTGGATTCTAGAGAAATGTAGGAACACGCAAGGCAATACTGACCCTACAATGTACCTTTAGAACAACAGTTAATCCAAGACAACCTTAAGTGTATAGCATTTGTAGACTGTTTTTTTGCAATGTTGACTGGAAGACTCTTTCAAATTCTGAATGAATGTAGCTGGGGTAAAATAAGTGAAGTGAAAGGCTATTTGCGATTTGTACAGAACCCAGGTGGCAATTATAAGAGTTGAGGGGTGTGAAAGGAAAGCAGTGGTTGAGAAGGGAGTGAGACAGGGTTGTAGTCGTATCACCAATATCATTCATTACATTTAGCGAACAGCAAGGGAAGCAAAAGAAAAAATTGGAGTAGAAATTAAAGTTCAGGGAGAATAAATAAAAACTTTGAGGTTTGCCGATGGCATTGTAATTCCGTCAGACAGCAAATGACTTTTAAGAGCCAATGAAGAGAATGGACAGTATCTTGCAAAAAAGATGCAATGAATATCAACAGCAGCAAATCAAGGATATTAGAACTAAATGAGGTAATGCCGAGGAAATTACATTGATAAACAAGATTCTTAAAAGCTGAGGATGAATTTTACTTGGGCAGCAAAATAACAGATGATGGCCAAAGTATAGTATCAAATGTAGACTGGCAAAGGTAAGAAAAGCATTTCTGAAAAGAGAAATATGTTACAATGGAATACAGATGTAAGTGTTAGGCAGTCTTTTGTGAAGGTATGTTTCTTGAGTGTGGCCTTGTGTGGAACTGAAATGTGGATGATAACAGTTCAGATAAGAAAAGAATTTGAAATGTGGTTATACAAAAGAATGCTAAAGGCTAGATGGGTAGATCATGTAAGCAATGAAGTAGTACTGAATAGAACTAATGATAAAAGAAATGTGTGTCATAACTTGACTAAAAGAAGAGATCAGTTCATGGGACATATTGTTAAGACATCAAAGCATCGCCAATTTAATATTGGATGGACGAGAGTGTGTGTGTGTGTGTGTGTGTGTGTGTGTGTGTGTGTGTGTGTGTGTGTGTGGGGCGGGGGGGGGGGGGGTTTAAAACTGTAGTAAGCAGATTCAGAAGGCTGTAGGTGGCAGTAGTTATTTGGAGATGAAGGATAGAGTAGCATGGAGAGCTCGATCAAATCAGTCTTTGGACTGAAGACAACAACAGTGACTCGCTTGTGCTTCATAAGCGGATTCCAGTTTCACTCTCTGTGGTTCCATCTCAGATAGCCCCTTTCATATATATGTACTTTGTTTCCTAGCTAATGCACCACAATGAAGGCACTGTCAACTGACTTGGAAATGCTAAAATGAACAAAAACATTCAATATTCCTGCCAAAAACGTTAAGTTTTGATGAGAATTTGCTTGGACTTAGCAGTTTAAAGTCATTTGACTGCACTTGCAATCTCTGAGGAAATATTTTTGTAACCATTGCAAACCAATTGAGTACCTCACAGTGATAATTCAGTATTACATAGTCCACATATCTGTCGTGGTTTTTTTGAGATGTGAGCAAAAATCATCAAAGTCTGTGTCTGAAGCTATGTCTTCACATGAATTTTCTTGAAGATATCGTGACAGAATATGTGTTGACTCAAGTTATTGACGTACAGACTGTGAATGAAGATACTATACTTTTTGTTCTACCAAAATTAATTTTGTCTCCCTACAGAACTTTTTTAATTTGTCTGATATATCTACAAGATATGACATGTTAAGACATTGTAGTTTTCGTCACAAAGGATGGGGTCAGTAGACTGATGATACTTGTAGGTTCAACTTCTTATTTGTAGGCATATCACCTTCAATTGTAGAAGACAGTTTTACCAAGAATGCACTTATATCTTATTAACGACATAGTACAAATAATGATGCAATCTCTCAGTTACATTTTTAGCAACAGACAAATTTCTTCCATTAGATTGTCATTGTGATTAATGAACTGAATGCAAGCTAGCAGCAGACCTTGGTGTCTGTAGATGTTAATACATCATTTTGCTGTACAAATTTAGTATTCTTAAAGTGACTGGGAAGATTGTCTTCCATATCAAGGGCCCTCTTGCAAGTCCTTTTTGAAACTCATCACTCAAAGGAACTGACTTCATGATGACTTGCATTGGGCCACAGCATTGTACTGTGTGGGTAATAAGAGATATCTCACATTTAACTGTTAGTAAACGGACTTTTAATGCAACCTAGAGGCTTTTGTCTGTGCTGAGAGTGAGTTTTCCAAATAATGTGCCTACACTGCTGTTCCTCCAACTTTCTTTTAAAGTTTGGAAAATTTTTTTTGTTAGTACTGATGATTTGTTGCTGCAAAACGTGCTGTCCTTTCCAAGTCTGTTTGGGGAATTTCCTTGTGTAATTTTTGCACAAGTTTACACTTGCCCAGTTTGCGTGCAGTACGAGCCCCTGAGACAGACCATCTGCTGACATTACAGCAGTTGTGGAAATTCGGCTATTAATTCTTAATGGAATTGTAAGTAAAAAAAACATTTTCATATTACTGGTCTTCAAGTTGTTCTGGTCTCACTTTTAAATTAACTGGTAATTAGAATTATTTGTTAATGATGTTGTATTAAGCTGTCATGTATTATTTAATGTAGGAAATTGAATTCCCTTCCATTTTAACCAGTTAGTAATGAAAAGAATAATTGCCAAAGTAAACTTGAAGACCCCCCCATGCCCAAGTGTCGCTTCTGCCACCATCCTTTTCCTTCAGCCATCATCTCAAGAAATGAGAAAGTCTCCAGGACATAATGCCCATGTTGCAAACCACTGCTGTAGAGCATGTTCAGCAATTGAATTTTGGGTGTCTCCAGATTGGGTTTTTTTCCGTGTCTGTATGTACTCAGCCAATTTAGTGGTGGTAATTCCTATGTATAAAGCTCTACAGTGGATACAGGTGTCACATGTAGTGGACAAAGACCATTTCATCATGGCGGAAGGATTTAAATCTGGTCTTGGATACCTTGGCGTACAATACACTTCCTGTCAACCCCATTCCTTCCAGCCAGACAGAGCTGCAGAAAATTTTAAAAGCCCTGGCCCTCTCAAAACTGCCTTATAGAACATATACCTCCTGACTCAAGGACTCCTACCTTCAGTCTGCTACCAAAATACACAAAAACAACCAGCACAGCCATACCACTGTAGCAGGCTTTATATCCCGAACTAAATATATCTCAATCCTGAAAGACCAGCACCTCTGCTGCATCATGCAATGTGTCTCATTCTACATAATAACCACTCCTTGGAAGTTTCCAACCCATTCCATTCCCTCTCATACTTGGAACACTCCTTGTCATAATTAATGGGACCTCACCTCACATCCACTTCCTGCATACAGCCCTAGAACAGAACCTCTCCCAATGTCCATTTGATGGTCTCCCTAAAACCTCATCACCACCCTAGCCATTTTTAAGGATAACTACTTCACATATGAGGGCTGGACATACAGATAAATCAATGTGATGCTGTGAGAACTAGGATATCTTGTTCCATGCCAACTTTTTTATAGGCCATGTGGAAGAGGCAGTCATAAATACACAGAAAGCTGGTTCGTATTATTGACAACATCTTTGTGGTCAGGACTGGTGGTGGTGGTGATCATGATCTCTGCTTACCTAAATAACTTAATTCTTTTTCATATTTATCAAATCCAAAAACTCTTCCAAGACATTAACCTCCATCTCGTGGAGAATCACTGACAAACCTTAGTTCATACAAAACCAGCAAATAAGATACAATAACAGCTGTTACTGCTGTCCTCCCTTCCATCTCTAACACTCATTTCCATAGTGTGTATTGCCCACCTGTTTCGTCCTCTTGCAATTTAAGTTACCTTCTTGTATTTATTTCCTCATAATTTGTTATAGTGCTGCTTGGTGTGATCCAGCAGTAACTTTAGGGTAAATCACAAAGTCCAGTGTCGATGTAATACTCTGTACTGGTCATCTAGACAAGAACCTACAGAATGATATGGAAACTAAAAATGGTCATCAAGCATTGTGCGCAACAGCAGCCGTATAAGAAAAAATGCTGATTAATATAGCTCTTATTTATCACTGGTTGAATGTTGTTAATTAAATGGCTTCTTAGTTCATTTACCACTGTAAATGAATCTGTGTTTATTAGACAATATATCCAGATCAGCTATAGAAATTTTAAATTGGACTCTGCATAACACCATAGAATATTGTAAAACATACAAGTAGCATAAAATAAGTCTTTGTTGACACACCCAGCTTTCGACAGCAACATAAAAAAGATATTTAAAAAAATTCTAAGTATGAATTTTTTCCTTCAGTGTCCTAATCTTTGATTTATGCAATCCTTCATCCATATGTAGAATGTAGAAAGGTGATTGATTATAACTTTATTTCTTTACCAGTTAAAATGAAACACCAACACAGAAAACACATCTAAATAACTGCACACAATTTCAATGTTAAATCTTCATTTCTCAAATTATAGTTTAGGTTGCTGGCCAAAACCTAACAGATGATGTGACGAACACTGTTATTATGATTTAAAAACGTAGAATTCAAGAAACTATCTCCTTTGTAAAACTAAAAATGTTTGTAGCTCCTTTTTTGGACTTTCTAAACAGCTTTCTTCATTTTACCCAATATTTTTTTTCCCAATATAAAACAAGTTATGGAAATTTCAGGATCAACACTATTTCTAACTTACAACAATTAGCAATTTTTATTTATTTATTTAAATCTTTTTCCCTATGCCTCTTGTACTGATGCGATTCTTTCTGACTAGTACATTTCTAGACCATGTTTAACCTCATGAATAAATTATAAACCTTCAAATAATTAGTACACACAATTACAATGTCATTTTAATGTTCACATACCTTCTCTATGAACAAGCCAAGTATAACAATCACAAAAGGAAGCTAGAGAGCATTTTACATTATTAAATCTACATTTTGCATTAGAAAAAAATGCATTTTATTTATTATTCACATTTATGATCTAGCTTATTCCATATCCGATAGATAATACAGAAAATGTACATCATTTATGATGTTAGGAAGTGTTTCCTGTTATTATTAATATTATTATTATCATGTTTTGCCAAGCACTGATGGAAAATTCATTTAACGTCACACATTAGTCTTCCAGGATTTAGGTAATAACTTTTGTTTTCTTCAGTGGGTTGTACCCCCTAACATGCTGACATTTGTTCGACTACGTGGTAAACAGTCCTCTCACTTTCTGCAGTGAATTCCAGTTGTTGGCATCATTAGTGGCACTAGAATCTCTTAATCCATAATTTGCTTGACCAGAGGCAGGTTCATCATCATCCTCGTCATATCATCATCTTGGACAGTTCCCCGGCTGGGTCTGTCTGGAACATAGGCCTCTCCATCGTCTTCTGTCTTGCCACCAACTCTCCATCTTCACCTAGGTCCAGTCTTCTCCAGAGGCAGGTTATAGAAGTAAATTATATTTATATGAGAGTGTAGTCTTACATTCTTTATATTTTACAAAACTCAGCGAAACATAAACATGTAACTTTTTTTCATTTAATGTTCTGTCCTTGGGCCCGTACATTGTGCACAGATATGTGTCCTGCAACATTGTGATACTGTAAAGGAAACCAAAAATTTTAGAGGAAAACATTGATCGCACACAAGTGATAGGCAAGTAATACATCTGCTGGCAGTATTTTGTGTTAAGTTTATTTCAGATAGTATGTTATACGCTGCTAAAGCTGTAACAAGTGTAATTAATTTTCTAGATTTTGGTTCTTTGCATTGATACTTATCTTTTCAGTTGAGCTTCTTGAATAAAGTGATGATTTCATTCAAGTCATCTTTTGGCTTTCTGTTCTGTATTCATGTCCGTTTTTGGCTTTCTGTATTGGTGTTTGATTTTGGATTTGTGTGGTTGTGTCCCTTTTTGGCTTTCTGTATTGGTATCATTATTTGGCTTCCCGTAATTGTATGAGTCTTTTAAATTGTGGTATTTTCAATATCAGTCACAGTTGGTTTGTGGTTACTTTTTTTTGAAACTAATGTTGTATTTTCTGTGTTTTTTTGGTTTTATATTTTACTCTTATGATTTTGTGGTTTTTTAGATTTTAGTTTGGCTGAAAACCCCGTTTCCCGCAGTTGTTTGGAAGCATCGATCTTTGCTATTAAGAGTTGGTAGACTTTGGTATTTGATGTTTATATTTCTTTGCTTTGGCAGTGTGTGGTGTTGTTGTTTGCTATCTTGAAATCATTTTTTGTTGCATCTTAGGGTTTGGCATGACATCATTCATCAAAGCCAAGGGTGGCGTCAAACACTCCTGTTTATCCTTAATTTTATATTTAGCTGTCCTGATGTACACGTTACAGGCACCACCTTAATTCCTGCACACTTTCAGCAACCACAACTATGTCATCAGTATACTGCATCATGCTGATTTTCTGCCCATGACAAACAAGTCCCACATTGAGGTAGCACTTTACTTGCTTTATTGCATCTTCAGTATACAAATAATGTATCATTTGTCACAATGAGCAATCCTGCCTTAGATCTTTAACCCCCTGCCATACTTTGACTAGTAGCACCCGTGATAACAATTTTGGTCCAAATGTGAATATCTCAAGTCAGACTTGTGGCAACAAATGTAGACCAAAAATAAACATCGTGAGTCACACTCGGGGAAATGAAATTGTCCTGACATAAACATTGTGAGTCTAACTCGTGAGACACACACTTGTCAGTTACAGTCTTGGTTTAGTTCTTACCATTACACCATTAGAACTGGAAGAGAAATTTATTAAATCCATATATAATGTTAAGAGAGAGGCATTTACATGGATGTAGTGATGATAGTGATGTGATTAAACAAAATAGAAAGCATACAAAACATTTTAATTATAGAGGACAATTGTGAAAAGGAAAATTCAATACCTAATTCATGTGTTATCATGGATTTGGCAGGATGTGTAAAATGCCAATCATTTGAAATTATTTGGAGGATTGTTGCATTAAAGCAACTGTTTCTAATCATCAGTGTCAACACTCGGGATTAGTAGAACGTTTTGCTATTATGTTTGATGAGTCAGCTTTCAGTTTTCCCATCCAGTCTTCAGTGAAATAATTTTGAGTATTTTTGACACATGCAATACTAAGTTGATAGATGTAGTGATTATCATTCTTTCTGATTTTATGTTGTTCGTAAGTGTTATAATTACATTATTTTAAAATCGGATGACACCAAGTTGCGTTAAATTTCATCTTGAATTTTGTATGGTTCTTGTTCTGCCATTTGCCCTGGTGCCTATAAGAATTCTACTGTCAGAGCTTGTGCCAAGATTTTTGAAATCAAAAATAAATATTGTATCATGCCCCGAAATTATCTTTTTCATCTCTAATCGCTGTTCTCCTTGCTTGCAACATGCTTCCCAAAATGATTGCTCATTAGTATGTGTGTAGGATCTATGTCACCTTGTTTTCATTATTTTATTTACCTCGTGACATCTTTACTTCATCCGTTCTTCATTAGCTTATTTACATTTTTAGTTAATTTCATTTCTGAAGGACCTATATTGTTGGTGTTCACTTCCAACATCCTTACTTTTTTTGTACCTCATGTGTTAACTATGAGTGCTTCTTTTCTGACTTTAAAGAACCTAGTACATTTTCTGCTGTGTTTATTGCACCTCTTTTAAGCCCATTCCATCAATTTTCCACACTAGTAACTCTGAAGTGTTATTTCTTGTCACATATTCTTTAAAATCAGTCTGGGTTTTTAGTTCCTTCAATTTGTTTAGGTTCCAATGGTTTAGATTTAGAGTTTCAGTGGGCATTGTTTTAGTAGTATGTTACGTTGACTATAAGTTTCACTGCATGAACTTCATTCCTATGTGTTTTATCAGAATGTAGTCAATCCGACATCTCATTTGGTACTTTTTCTTAAGTCATTTGCTTTCAATAATATATTTTCTTCTTCTTTCAGATTTGGTGAACATCGTGGTTCCTATTGTACCTTGGCATCATTCAATGGAAAGGAGAATCTGGTAAACATGGAACTGTTGGAGAAGATGGGAACAGTTGAAAATGAATCAAGAAAAGAGGTATGAATGCTTTTCCAGTATTTATAAAGCCACTAGTGGTGGTAATATTTGGACACAAAATCAAAGTGTGTTTCGAAACTTTTAAATTCTATGTATTTAAATTTTGAACTTAAGCAGAATAAACCTGTCATCAATAAGTTATATAAGTGGTGCTTGGGAGGAACAGAAAACCAATATAAATTAAGTATTGGTTCGCAACCAGACACAGGAAGCTGGAAATTGACAGTAAAGAATAATATTGTCGATTTTTAAGGAAATAGCTTTCATTGATACATAATCAGAGATTAATGACTCATATTTGATTCACATAGTCTCTGACGAAAAATTATATCATCCAGGTGGTGAGCCTTTTTTCAATACTATTTTTAACTTGTTCGCAGAAGTTACTTGTAACCTTAGCAAACAGGATTTGATCACTAAAACCCAGCTCTTTTTTAATGATGTCTTTCAACTCCACTAAACTATAAGATTTGTTAAAATATACACTCTCAGACAACTGCCACAAGAAAGTTCACAAGAAAGTTGCAAATGGATGGTGATCTTGGCGACCATGCCTTATCTCTAAAATTAAAAATGAGGTGTCCAGGGAAAATGTTCCTCCCAACTGCCAGTGATGCATTTGCAGTGTGAAATGGTGCAATGTCCTGTTGAAAATAAAAACCCTGTGTATTAATCCTTTGTCTCTGCAATTCTGGCAGAATGAAGATTATGCACACATGTTGAACACATTTTGAGTTTACTGTCGCTGTCGTGCCGTCCTCAAAAGTATGACGCTCTATTACACTAACATTAGTTACAGCATACCAGTCACACATGGGATGAAGCTGTCTTGTATGAACTACACAAGACTCTTCAAGGGCCCAAAAGTGATACATCTCATCATTAGCCAGTGTGTATGTTGACATCTGGATCATCTTGGGCTTCTGATGATTTCCTCTCCCACAATGTCACTGTTTTCGTGTGTCCTCACTTTTTAATTTTAGGGCACTACAACTTCTTTGTAATGTTTCCCATTCTGAAAGCTGTAAACTGTCTTCAGATTGTATTGTGACTTGGAGCTGTGTAGTTAAGAAGACAATAAAGTAGTCACTGTGTTAAAATGCCATTCTACCTTTATGGAAACATTACTATCATATGTGACCATGCAGTGTTCTGTTATCTACTGTTCCATTAGTCGTTGGCAGTCGCAAAGTGGCTGACATACATGCAGTCTCCCGTCCCCCAGTAAGAGTAGTGTAAAAAATGTCCATTACCCATAAGTCACTGTGTGTGTGTGTGTGTGTGTGTGTGTGTGTGTGTGTGTGTGTGTGTGTGTGTGTGTGTGTGTGTGTTTGTGTGTGTATGGGGGGGGGGGGCAGTTACTGGCGGAAACATTGTTGTAGCCATTTGCTTAATAGCATGTTGGTCCACCATTGGAATGCAATACAGCAGCGATTCTGCATGGCATAGATTCAGCAACGTCCCATTAGGCCTCCATAGATATATGGCACCGAATGTCCAATCACAGGGAACGCAATACTCGTAAATTATGAGCAAATGGTTAATTTTCGTAGAGCTAGTATAGCTCGTGCAGGATATGGTGGCAGATGCGCAGTGACCAGTTTACGTCCAAAGTGCTAGACGAGTTCATTTGTTTGTTCAGAAGGGGAGGCTGATAAGCATTTTCCACCTTTTGGCCGGTCAGCTATGATAGAATTGAGGCGTGCACCATACAGTCTTTATCAAACCATTTTACAGAAACTATTTGGTAAAAAAAATAATTTTTGCTTAACTTACAGCTTTATATGTCAGGTTCTTGATGATGTGCCCATCATTTCGTTAATGGTCATAGTCAGTGTGATATTTACGTGAAAATAAGACACTCCGTGAAATTCGGAAAAGTGTGCAATGAAAAGTAGAGGTCACTATGATTTTGTGTTTGGTGTATATTACATAATATGTTGATGTATGTGAAATTTAGCTAACATATTGAATTTTAGTATTTTAAACATAGCTGCACAACAGCAACGGTTCCACGTAATAAAATTATAAACAGCCGACCAGTTGCAATGGATAAAGAATTCTTTACCTAGGTTTCAACAAATTTAAATTTGTCTTCTTCAGAAGGTGGCCTAAGGACAATGAACATCATAGCTTACGTTAGAAAGGTATGAAACTTAAGTCAAGAATAGATTTTAACATAAATTAGTCCTTACTGATGTAAAATTGTAAGTACCAGTCGTCGTTCTCATATTTCTGTAATGCTAGAGCTCCCTAATTTATGTTAAAATCTATTCTTGACTTAAGTTTCATACCTTTCTAATGTAAGCTATGATGTTCATTGTCCTTAGGCCACCTTCTGAAGAAGACAAATTTAAATTTGTGGAAACCTAGGTAAAGAATTCTTTATCCATTGCAACTGGTCGGCTGTTTATAATTTTATTATATTGAATTTTCGTTTAGCCCTGGGTAGAGGCATCTCACCAATCTCGAGAAAATTGATTGGATATAGCACTCTCATTTGTGATCACGCAACGCCAGCAATAAAGCCAGAGTAAAATATCCACATCATTCCTCATATTTCATTAACTGTTTCAGATATCAAAATGAGAATTTGGCAAATAACACGCAGTGAGGATAGTATTTTACCATACCATTATTGTGTAAAATATCATAATTACTGATTTTTTCAGTGAAAGAATGAATTCTTAGGGCCATCAATAGCTGGTGAAACAAGAAATGCTATGGCCTTTGGAACAACATATGTAAAGACATTACATGGTTTCTTGTACCAAGAAAGACATTACATGGTTTCTTGTACCAAGAAAGACATTACATGGTTTCTTGTACCAAGGATGTGCATTTTCATAAGCTACTGACTATACTTTTCCTTAGTTTCTCACTTAATAAACCACTATTTCAGAACTCTCTTGCAGTTATGTCTGCACAAGTTAGTGATGTGAGATATTGTAAACTCTCAGTGTTTTGGCAAAAGAAGCAAATTTTGACATGGCAACCAGAGAAATGTGTAAGTTTCACTCAAAACTCGCCACTTATGACGTCTCACTAAATGTTACAAGTGCTTAACAAGCCAGGTGAAAATAAATCTCTGTATTTTTGGTGGAATTCTTTTTAGGTATGAAGTAAAGCAGAGGTGATAGTAGCTGTTTTTGGAAGGTCATATGCAAGTTTACTGAAAATGTGAGCATAGGCTTCAGTTTAGAATGGTATTCAGATACAGCGCTCTGAGCAACCCCCCACCACTGCCACTCTCCTCATGCTTCCCCAGCGAAGTGTACATCTACCGGCCACGGCGTTTAGCATACACTATACCCCGATGATATCCCAGTTGTGTTGAACTGGGTAAGATCAAGCACATTTGGTGGTCAAAACATCAGTTTGAGTTCACTATCATGCTACCCAAACTGCTGTAGCACTGTCCTGACCTTGTGACGTGGACAGTTATCCTGCTGGAAGATGTCATTGCCATCAGGATGATGTCAAGTGTGAAGGGAAGCAGTTGATCTGCAATGATGTTCTTCTTTTCCACAGATGTCATAGTGCCTTTGATTACTGCCACAGGTCCCTTGTCTTTGTTATTAGTGAAGGCTGTGGCCAATAGCTTAATGCAAGTGTCTTTTAATTGTGCCTGTCTGCAACTTGATGTGTCTTATTTACAGTAAGTAGCACTCTTTTCCTACGTTTTAGAGATGTAGAACATAATCACACCAAATAATAACTTGATTTCCCACAAATAAAAACATGAGGATGTGTGCATTCATATATGTGCGCGCTCACACACACACACACACACACACACACACACACACACACACACACACACACACCAACCACTGTTGGACAAAGTCCTCCTAGCTTTTTCCCTCCCATAAAGCTAACTGTATGCATATATATTTCCCCTGCCTATTATTCTAATTTTATCCACTCACCTTCCATTAGACTTTTCATCTCTCTTTGAATCCAGCAAAGTACTTCATTGGTCCATGTACCATTCATTTGTGTGGCTAAATTTTCCTCCCATTTCCATTTTGATTGTAGTCATAATTACGTCTTCCAGTTTTAAAAACCCTATATTTAGTTTACAAAAAAACATCTGTAATGTCCTATTTTATTACCTTGTCCGTCTGTCCCCCCCCCCCTCCCCCTTTTGTATTAAATACAGGAGCTCGTCAACTGGTTATGTGACTTCGGGTAAACTCTGGAGACAGACAGCACAATACAACTGCAACATGAAGTTCACATGTATTCCATTAACATGAACTGCTTGTGCTCTGACGTCTTTAAAGTCCGATAACTTCCTCTAAGACTGCTGAGAAAAATTTTGGTGTTATAGAATTGCGTCTCATTATTCTGATATAGTCCAATGGAAACAGCAGTATATTGAATATTCTTGAGTATACCATCATACTGCCTTGTTTCTCAACGGCTGCTAGTACAGACTTTTGAAATTTAGTTAGAGGCTTCATTGAAATCTACTAATCAGAGACAGTTCGTATTACTTTGCCTCCAGCTTTAACCATCACTATTGAAATACAATTTCCAGGCACCTTTCCTTTCTTTGTGTCATGAATGAGTTTATCCACCTCATCTAGTATTGTTTCCAGAGTTAAAATCAACTGTCTTTTTGAGAGTCTTGTCTTGAACTCTACAAACAATTTTTAAAATAATCCTGTAATGCTTTTAAAGATTTCTTTTTGTTGTTAGTTGCTGTGTCACGACACTGCAACTGATGAATTGTCAAGTGTACATTTCTTTAGTTTTCCTCATTCTTTTATTATTGGAAAAAAAATTGATATCTCACTAGTTAGGTGACTGAGTAGGCTCCTTTCACCTCTGACAATGATTTCTATATGTGAGAAATGTGAAGTAGGTCCATGATTGATTCAGAGTTCACATTATGCCATAGGTTGTCTTGTAGACAAGAACATACCACCTTCAATAGGACCATGCCTAGTAACCTACTTTGATGGTTGCCAGTGGCTTTAGTTGTTTTTGATTGGTTGAAGTAGTACACTTCGTTGTGTATCTGAAATCTCACGATCTTTAAAAGGATGGTGATCTATAATCAGTCAACACAACAGAATGTTACCAAATAATATTATGAAAGAGGGAGAGAATCAAGATTTTTAGATTCAGATGCTGTCAAGTAACTTAAGGGATTTACTATTGATGTTAAAATAACATACATATTCAATTTTACTGAAAGCAAGAGTATTATAGTCTTGATAATACTGAAATGGGCAGAAAATGGGTCTTAAGTAAATTATATAGAGGGTGTCCACAAAGCAATGTCCCCGTTACAAATTTTATTAGTATCAACTGTAAGCACTGTAGTGTGTTGATTCAAGGTAACAATTAAAAGGTAATGTAAACAGTTTAGACAAGTGCATGTGTGAGTACTGCTTTGCTGTTTCCTACTGCAGCACTACATACAAGCTTTAAAGCCAGTTGGCTATGGTGTACATTGAGAAATGTTGCTGCAGGAAGATGACTTCTTGATCATGTGGTGTTCAGTGATGAGGCAACTTTCATCTAAGGTCATAATGTCCTCATGAAAAGTATGACAGACTTCTGCAACATTAAACATTTTCCACGTTATGTCCCAATGTGAAGGGTACTGGCCACTCTTTGCTTATGCTACCATAAGAGGGGTGGCTTATCTGGATATGTTGCGAGAATATATTTTTCCCCAATTAGAAGATGATCCTGAAAACTTAATTTGGCAGCAAAATTTAGCCCCTCCTTATAGGTATCTCTGTCAGAGTGGTTGAACATCAAAGTCCCTGACCATTGGATTGGTCATAATGGTCAGTATGACAGAGCTCTTTTCTGCTGGCCTCCATGTTCACCTGAGCTCGCACTGTGAATTTTTTTTTCTCTGGGGCTTTATGAATGATCATGTCTACATTACATCACTACCGAATTATTTGCTAGAGTTGAGACACAGAGACGCTAGTGCTTCCATTACTCTGAACATATTCGCTAAAGTGTGGCAAGAACTGGATTTTAGGTTGGATGTGTGCACATATTGAACAACTTTAAGGAAATACTAGGTTAATCAATCTTCAATTTGATGTACAGGGCATCCATAATTAAAGCGTCAGTTTCAAACACAGAAATGCTGCTCAGAATGATGTCAAACTTGGACAGCATTTTATTGACACATGGAAAAGTATGTGGGGAAGAAAATAATGAAAAATTGACTAATAGATGGCATTGTAAGTGTTGTAATGTAAATGGGTTCGCCTACAAATGACAGACGAATGGCAATACAATGGTTTGGTTTAAATTAGACATTAGACAGTCCGTACTGTCAATATGTGTGACTCCACAAGGTCGGCAGTTAACAGTTGTGGCACTGTTAGTTAGGTAAGCCAATCCATCATGTTAAGGTCATACCACATTGGATGAAAAAATCTTTTTTTAAATCATCAGTTTCTAATTGTTGTGAGAGTGACACAGGAAATGTGCAGTATAATGTCCACAGTTTCCTGCAACAAGTTGAAATCAAGAAAGAGCATGTTCCACAACAGATTGGAGTCTCTCGTGGGTCATGATCAGAATCCGTTGTGCGATATGTGTCTTCAGTTCGCTACGTTAATAGTTGGAGCACTGAGCACAACATCTTGCAGGTAACTCCACAGTCAGAAGTCACACAGATTAAGATCAGGTGGTATGGCTGACCAAGGTGTAGTGAAGCAACAGCTGAAAATTTAGGAGCAGCCACTTCACTGGCTGTGCAATGTGCAGAGGAGTGCCAGCCTGTGTTAAAATGATCCTACCCACACATCCACAACTCTTGAAGGGTTGGAATTACATTGGTGTGCAAAAAACTCTGTGTTTACCACTGACGTTACTGGTTACAGGACCCACAGCACTCATGTCCTAGAAAAAGTACAGCCCTGTGATAAATGACGCACAGGATGTAGTCATCTTTACTGAACATGTTAGTACCAGTTGATGCAGTCTGTAGTAGTATCGGTTGATGTGTGTGCATATTTTCTGTTGCCCATATTCTACAATTCTTCTTATTGTCACTTTAAATGGAAACAGTCTTCAATCTGTCCACAGAATGTTCTTCGGCCATATATTGTCCACTTCTACACGAACAAGGAATTCCAGAACGAACGTTTATCTAACGGGCTACCGACACACAGTCACTGTTCTTCTAAAACAGCTTTACCAGCAGTGTGCGATCCTTCATAGAGACAGTTATGTTGGGTGTCTCGAATGAAAACTGAGGAACAGCCATGTGCCGTGTGTCCGTTGGTGTGCATATTCCAATGTTTATAGTGTCATCTATTAGTCAAAGTTTCATTAATTTCTCTCCCCCCCCCCCCCCCCCCCATGATGTTCCCCCTGTGTCAATAATATACTGTTGAAATTTGATGTCATTCTGAGCATTGATTCTCTTTCTACAGTGTTTTGAAACTGGAGCTGTAATTATGGACATCCTGTGTGATTTGTTGTAAAAACATGATTATAAGATGAGTTTTCTTTCCAAATTTGTCATTCAAAAAATACAGGGTGATCTTAACATTCACATATTAAACTATTGTTGCTGAGGTCAAAATTATTTAATAAATTGGTATATAGGTCATCTTCCATTTACATATGAGCCTTTGCCTGTTGAGATCATGTGCAGATTTATTTTGAAGAATGCGGAACCATAGTCCGGCAAACAATAATCGCACTCAAATTGGCTCAAGATTTCCCACTACGCCGAAGCACTCGATACAGTATCGACCTTGCTCAAACAGTTGCGCGATATTTGACTAGCATGGCACTAGTGCAAAGGATAAATGTGGAACTATGAACTAGTCACCCACAACAATCTCTTGCTCTGCTTAAAATTTGACAATTTTGTGAATCATACGAGTACATAGCATTGAATGCTATTATCTAAGAAACTTTTGTTGTATTTGAACATAACCTGTTTCTAAACACATCAGTTTTTTATGTGGTATGGAAGACTAATGATTTACCAAGTGATGTGAATGAGAAATTTGGTCACTGTTCACTTATTGGAGTAGAGGGTAAAAACATACCCACCTTTTAATCATCTGTAGAACAAGGTGGTAACATTCAGATGAAACAAGAAAGATAAATAATCCAGAATTAAATGCCTAAAAAATGAAAAAAAAATCACATTAAACTGACTGTAACTGTTATTACAAGAATATATTGCTGCGACAAGATATTGTATCAACAGATGTCAGTAGATTGTGGAATGAGTGAAAGATTGAGAATTGGACTGCATTGTGATTGTGTCCTTTTATTTATGTACCGAGCGAAATGGCGCAGTGGTTAGCACACTGGACTCGCATTCGGGAGGACGGCGGTTCAATCCCGTCTCCAGCCATCCTGATTTAGGTTTTCCGTGATTTCCCTAAAATCGCTTCAGGCAAATGCCGGGATGGTTCCTTTGAAAGGGCACGGCTGCTTTCTTTCCCCCATCCTTCCCTCACCCGAGCTTGCGCTCCGTCTCTAATGACCTCGTTGTCGATGGGACGTTAAACACTAATTTCCTCCTCCTTTTATTTATGTATTAGTTAGTGTTGTTACCTGTGACCTGCATGCTGAAGGTATTGCAGTCCACATTTCACAGTTGCTCAAGGACGGCATACGATAGGGTTGAAAGGGGAAAAATAATAAAAGCTTCACTGAGAACTAGGATAATGGAGGTGAGAGGACTGGTGAGTGGACAGCAAATTTTGCCGTGCTGCCAACCAAGGTAATGTGTACTGCGAACTTCGGCTTTTTATGAACATCTACCGCATCGAAACTGTAGTTTGCCTGAATCCATTTGAATTGACTTTAAAATTGGACAGACAGACAATAATAGTGTACATTTCTGGAGGAGACGGTAAAGTCCAGATGGGTGCCAGTGCCATACTTAAGTCTCCAGCAGCTATGTTGTCGATGCTCACCGTGAGGTATGATGGGAACGAAAGTAATCCCAGCTGCTGGGTCTACACAGCCATTGAGAGAGCAGATGTCAAACACTATGTTTTGGAAACAAGAAACTTTTGCTCCACAGAAATTGCAACATATTCAAAAGAAATAGTCAAATATTTGTGACAAGGAAGGTATAAATTTCACAGCTACAGTATTAGGATGATGGTGGTGATTGGAAATAGTGATTACCATAGATGGCAGGTTTCGTATGCAAAAGAAATTAATAAACCATTTGTTTTTGTTTATTTTTCCTTGTATCATTGGAATGTAATCAGTTATTAAATAGTCTAAGTTTAGAATAGGTCGCTTTGACAGTGAAACATTTGTAATTTTGATTAATCAGAGTATGTTAAATATAATTTTTTTTCAAGGAGCCTCTTTAAAAGTGGGGGGAGGGGGTCTTCTTATCTACTTTTACTCAGGTAAATACAGAAGTCTTAATTAAACTGTTGTACTATTGAAACTGAGACATTCTTTCATGAACACACTGTGTAATGAGAAACCACAGCACATACTCAGCCATAGCATGTAGTTAAAAATAAATAACGAAAGAAGTAAAAGTAAAACACGTATTGTATACTCAGGTGTTGAGCAGCCAGTAGGCACTTAAATAAGATTGAAAGCATTGCCAAGCCTGTGGACAGTGTTGCCCCCCCTCCCTCCCCCTCCCTTCAGAGCTAAAAGAGTAGTCACATGTTGGGTGGGAGAAGATAGTGAACTATCCACTATCCTCAAGTGCTTTGGTGCACAGGTATAAGCTTATCCTGAATAAAGGACATACTGCAAATAGGGTACACCATTTCCCAACAGATAGTCTGTTGCCACCTTGGTCTGTGAGAAGTAAGATTTTTTTTCTTTTATATTGTAATTGGTAGGTTGTTCTCCATTTCTGCACTGTTCCAGATTTCTGTCAGTGATGGCCTTTATTTCCTTCTTTTATGTAGCTCTTGCACCAAGTACTTCCACCATCTAGTCATGTCACATGTTGTAAGCCAATACTGTGCACCTCCGTGATGTGGCTAGGTTCATTTGTAGTAAGCCTAATGTCGTCTGGAGCACATCAACAGGCAAGTTGGCTCTATATACACATCTGTCAGGTGCAATAATACGCTTGTCAAAGAGCCTACATTGTCTTTACCATTGTGGCTCTACAAACTCATATGCTTACCCCCATAGCCTATATAACAATAAGATTTCTTCATGATATGTTCTTGTTGCACGTAGAGACAGTTGACAGCTTCTGTGGCCAGCAGATGCTATTTTGTTCGGGATTGTAGTGCATCACTGGCAGATAACTTCCACATGTGCCTGAAAGTTTCAATTTCATTAATTTTTACATCAAGGTACCTACAGTTTTATTCTCAAAATTGCATGGTCATCTATTCTGATTGTGTGGTTTCTTGCTCTTGACAAGGTTCATTTTGATAACATATAAACTGTTTTGTCTGCACACCAGTTTCTTAGTGTTTCAAGAACTTGCCTACTGTTTTATTCAAATTTTGCCCTTGTGTTGGCAGATACTATTAGCTGATCTATGTAGACAATGCAGCTTCTACTGCTCATCATCTACTGAAAGTTTTTCAGTAGCAGCTCTAAGCCAATGTCTCGTAACTCTAAGCAGCCTTTGCTGATGTCAGATATGAAACGATTCAGCCTACTATCTTATTAACTCCTCTGCCATAATTATAGCTGGTCCAAATACTTTCTTCTTCTGTAACTTCATTATTGTTAGTCTTAAGTCTTCATGGAAAACTGCAGAGTGTGAGTGAAGATTGAGTAACAGAGGATTGGGGTGGAATTAGATGTGGTTAGTGGATATTGTGATCATGAGGATTTTTAGTTCAAAGGATGTTTTTTAAGGACAGTTACCATCTTCGCAGTTCAGAGTAGTTGGCATTGAGGAGGGGATGGGAATCTATTTGGCACAGTATGTGAAGCAGCCATAGAAGACGAGCATTTTATGCTCAGCAGCCTGATATGCCTCTGTTTTGTCAACTGTGGTGTTGGTCTCAGTTTGGCAGTGGACTTCAATTCAAGTGGATATATTCACTTAAAAGGCTGTGTAGAACTAGTGTACACATATGACTGCTTTCACAGATGCTCTGCGTTTGATAGTGTAGGATACACCTTTGGAGGGACTAGAATAGGATGTAGTGGTTTAGTACAATAGAGCAGGTCTTACGTAGAGAAATGTTACATGTGGCAAGGAATTAGGACTAGGTATGGCATAAGGATTGACCATGAATTCCATAGATTGGCTGAAGGATGGAATACCTCTCTGAGACATAGGGAAGGATTGTAGGTTGGATGTTGTTATTTATGGGCATGATGATACAATGTTCAAGTCCTGGCAAACGATGTGGTTAAGTTGCTACAGGTTAGGCTGATAATAGGTAGGTAGAATGGAGAATGGTCTTTCTTCGCAGCTAGTTTGTGGTTGGTGTAGAGGGGGGGGGGGGGGGGAGTTACGGTTACGGACATGGGACATGTGCTGATATGTTATGGAAGATTTGTCTATGGACTAGATTTGTCTGTGGACTAGGTTTGGAGTGTAGTACCACTCTGTGAAGATTTTAATAAGATTTGAGCAAGACCTTGCTCATCACTGCAGATATGTTACTAATATATATATATAAATGAGCTAGTCAGTAAAAAGCTATGTTAAAATTATCAGAAGATAGGACATACAGTTCAGTAATGGAAGGAGCCAGGTTGACAGACAGAGAAATAACATGTACAGTCTTTTGCAAAATTTTAGTCTACCAAATAACTAATTAAAATGGTCAGCTTAAAACAAATTAAAAATATCAGTAAAGGCCATCAGTTATTTTTAAGACATGTACAGTTTAAATACATTTGATTCAGTTTAGTTGTAGAGGCCAACAGCTCATAACAGCTTCAATATAATCACCTGATCTAGCCTCCCAAAATGAAGTGCGTCGTCGCCAAGCAGATTAATTACGATACATACAGTGGCACCATAGTACATGCGCTGCACGAACACCCCCCCCCCCCCCCAAAAAAAAAAAAAAAAAAAAAAAACTGTGTTTAATAATAACTATTACCCGATCACTACAATTGCTGTATTGGGTGGGAGCGCTGAGATCTGTTTCTGTACTCTGCTATTCTTTGTTCTGAAGGATGCGTCACCAGTCTCGTTGCACTCAATGAAATGTAATATGGTTCCTGAACTGTACACGGTGTACAGCAGCGGATAAAACAGACTTATAACTGCATTGTGTTAACAAATTCTTCTGTTGAAAAACAACAGAAATGAACACAAGGAAAATATCTTTTCTTTTATGGCCTAAAAATTCAGCAGAGCATGTAGGAGACAACAGATTTTTGTTATACATTCACTTTTAATATGTTATTTTACATGAAACCATTGAAAATGAAACTAAAAAAGATGTGTTACAATCTAAAAATTGAAGAGAACGTGTCATACATTAGAAATTAATATGTACTTTTACAGAGGTGCTTTCAAAATTAAACTTTTGTTTTACTATCTAATAACTTGAATGTGTAGCATGGTGCACAAACTAGTAACTAAATACAAACGAACACAGAACTGGATTTGCTGTTACATGATTTTACAGACTAGTGTGGAAAAATCAAATTTTGTTTCATAATGTAATAGTTAACGTATAAGGCATTAGGATCTGTGTAGCTTGAGATGCTGCGTAATAAGTGTTCACAATGCCTTTAATCCATGTAAGGACTAAACAGTTTTGTACTGCAGCTACTGCTCTCACTGTAGCTCTTTCTAACAGTATTAGCAAAGCTTTTACTATTTTATTGACAGAACTGAACTACAATATTTATTGACACTTTTTCCTAGAGTGTACTCATAGATAACATATATTTCCGCGATAACTATACACTCCAGCAGACGCCAAGAATACACATCAGTTGTAATATAATACAGTATCAGTATGACTTTACTGTACAGCGCCGAGCGACCTGGGTCATTCAGGTATTGTTTAATGTTGTTGGGTTCAAATGGCTCTGAGCACTATGGGACTTAACATCTATGATCATCAGTCCCCAATGTTGTTGGGCGCCTTCAGTCACATCTGCATGTAAACAAGGTTTAGTTCCACATTCTGCCATTGGAAATTGTATAATAAACAGGTAATACGTAGTTTGTAAATCCAATGAATGTGCTCCAAGTTATATATATATATATAAAATAGAAGGAAACATTCCACGAAGGAAAAATATATACCTAAAAACAAAGATGATGTGACTTACCAAATGAAAGTGCTGGCAGGTCGACTGGCACACAAACTAACACAAACATACACACAAAATTCAAGCTTTCGCAACAAACTGTTGCCTCATCAGGAAAGAGGGAAGGAGAGGGAAAGACGAAAGGATGTGGGTTTTAAGGGAGAGGGTAAGGAGTCATTCCAGTCCCGGGAGCGGAAAGACTTACCTTAGGGGGAAAAAAAGGACGGGTATACACTCGCGCGCGCACACACACACATATCCATCCACACATTAACAGACACAAGCAGAAATATGTCTGCTTGTGTCTGTTAATGTGTGGATGGATATGTGTGTGTGTGCGAGTGTATGTTTGTGTTAGTTTGTGTGTCTGTCGACCTGCCAGCACTTTCATTTGGTAAGTCACATCATCTTTGTTTTTAGGTATATATATATATACCCCATAGAAACAGAAAAGTTCTGGGAAAATTTGGAGAATATAATGGCCAAGATTCCAAAAGATGATACAAAAGTTCTACTCGGCGATTTTAATGCCCAAATTGGTAGAGAGAAAATCCACCAAAAAACCGTAGGCAAATATCCTGCACATAAATTTACCAATAAAAATGGTACAAGGCTCGTCGAACTATGTAAGCAGAATAACCTGAAGATAATGTCAACATCTCTAAGAAAATGTCCAAGAAAACAAAAGACATGGAGATCTCCTATACAACAAATTGGCGAGTTTCAAATAGATCATGTGGCGATTTCATACCCAGTACAAAAAGAAATTTACGACGTCCAAGTACGCAGAGGAGCAAACATTGATTCAGACCATTACCTAACTAGAATTAAAATCAAGTTTACAGCACGAAGAAGTCATCAGAAGAAAACAGAAATACAGAAATATGACACCAAGAAGATTAAAGAATCTAAAGTAAAAGAAGAATGGGAGAAGGAAAAGGCAAACACATGGGAAGAATTTCATTCTAAAATCACGCGAATAGCTAAGGAAACTATTCCCTTGAAAAAGATATTCAAACACCCTTGGTGGGATTCAGACTGTGAAAATGCATTGGAAAGGAGAAAAAAGGCATTTCAAGAATATAACAGTAAAAAATCACAAGAAAGTCTACATTTATTTAACGAGGTTAGAAAACAGGTTTCAAAATCTATTAGGCAAGCAAAAAGGAAGTACACGAAGGCACAACTGGATGCCATAGAAGAAAATTTCCAAAACTATAATACAAGAGACTTCTACAGAACTTTCGCAGATAAAATACGAGGATATATCCCTCAAAAATTATGTTTCAGAAAACCAGATGGTAAATTAGCCCTAACAAACCAGGAAAACTGTCAAGTATTGGCTCAATATTTTTCTAACCTACTAAATTGCCCAGAACCTAGTTTAAGGTTTCCCAAAGAAATCAGTGCCAACGCTCAACCGGATTCATTACCACCAACACAGGAAGAAATCAAATGTCACATTAAAAACTTAAAAAATAATAGAACATCTGGCGAAGATGGCATTGTTGCAGAGCTATTAAAAAACCTAGGACCAAAGACGTTGCAAGAGCTCACAAAAATAATAACAAAAATATGGGAAACAGAAAAATTACCAGAGGATTGGAAATGTGCCCTTATTCACCCGTTACATAAAAAAGGAGACAGAACAAATGTCAATAACTACAGGGGAATCTCACTTTTACAAGTCACCTACAAAATTCTCTCAACATGCCTGCTGAAAAGAACACAAGAGCAGCTGGAACGCCAAATTGGTGATTATCAAGCAGGCTTCCGCCCCGGTCGCTCATGCATAGAACAAATATTTAATTTAAAGACAATATTAAAACACAAAGCAATTAGAAATGCCCCCATAATTTGTACATTTGTAGATTTTAAGAAAGCCTATGACTCAATTGACCGGCAATCTTTGTTTAACATTTTAGAGGAACTTGGACTTGACTCCAAAACACTAAGGCTTATCAAAGAATCACTGACAGACACTGTATCTAAAGTTAAATTCAGGGGAGAAATCTCTGAACCTTTTCTCATAAAAACTGGAGTACGTCAAGGTGACGGGCTATCTCCACTTCTGTTTAATATAGTCCTGGATAAAGTCATTAAGGAATGGGAAAAAGAATTAAAAAATCAATCCTACTGGAAACCAATCCATCTTGGTAGAACCAAAGACAACGTGGAGGTATCTTGTTTAGCATTCGCGGACGACTTGGCCATACTTGCAGATGATGAAGAAATCGCCACCAAACAAATAGAGATCCTTAAGGAATGCGCGGATAAAGTAGGTTTACAAATTTCGTTTCAAAAGACAGAATTTTTCTGTACGAAATTCCATATACACAGTTTGAACACAAAATATGGAAAAATAAATAGAGTAAAACATTTTAAATACCTAGGTGAAATTTTGGAGCCAACCGGAGGAGAGAAAGTTGCACAGAAGATCAGACAACAGAAAATGAAGAGAGCATATGGTATGACACATGAAATATACAATAAAAAATGCATCTCCTCGAACACAAAAATCAGACACTACTGCGCAGTAATTAAGCCAGCAGCACTATATGCTAGTGAAACGCTCACACTCCACACAAAATGTGACTTAGAAAAAATACTAAAAGAAGAACGCAAAATTATGAGAAAGATTTTAGGTCCAAAATTAACAGAAGAAGGATACCGGATACAATCAAGAAGAACCACAGAAACTATATCAAACCTGGCAGCAGACATAAGAAGGCGAAGATTAAAATTTTATGGACATGTCACTAGACTTCCCCCCACACGACTCACCAACAGAATTCTCACTTACATAGAAAAAGTCAAATCAACAACACCATGGATTAGCCAAGTAAAATTAGATTTACAAAAAGCAAATATTGAACTTAAAGATGTCAAAGATAGAAAAACTTTTAGAAATAAGGTGGAAAAGTGGATTGTGTTGTCGGAGAAGGAAGCACTAAAGAGACCAGGAACAAAATGGACAGAAGAAAGAAAAAGAAAACATGGAGAATGAATGAAAGAAGTATGGAAGAAACGACGTCAGAAAGCTTTGCGTGATCCTTCTGGGTCCATTCGCGATAAGTAAGTATATACACACCTGCCTACACTGTGAAGCGTTCTATGTGGGAATGACCAGCAACAAACTGTCCATTCGGATGAATGGACACAGGCAGACAGTGTTTGTTGGTAATGAGGATCACCCTGTGGCTAAACATGCCTTGGTGCACGGCCAGCACATCTTGGCACAGTGTTACACCGTCCGGGTTATCTGGATACTTCCCACTAACACCAACCTGTCAGAACTCCGGAGATGGGAACTTGCCCTTCAGCATATCCTCTCTTCTCGCTATCCGCCAGGCTTCAATCTCCGCTAATTTCTAATTTCAATTTGCCGCCGCTCATACCTCACCTGTCTTTCATCTTTGCCTCTGTACTTCCGCCCCGACTGACATCTCTGCCCAAACTCTTTGCCTTTACAAATGTCTGCTTGTGTCTGTGTATATGCGGATGGATATGTGTGTGTGCGCGCGAGTGTATACATGTCCTTTTTTCCCCCTAAGGTATGTCTTTCCGCTCCCGGGATTGGAATGACTCCTTACCCTCTCCCTTAAAACCCAAATCCTTTTGTCTTTCCCTCTCCTTCCCTCTTTCCTGACGAGGCAACCGTTGGTTGCGAAAGCTAGAATTTTGTGTGTATGTTTGTGTTTGTTTGTGTGTCTATCGACCTGCCAGCGCTTTTGTTTGGTAAGTCTCATCATCTTTCTTTTTAGATATATTTCTCCCACGTGGAATGTTTCCCTCTATTATATATGAAAGAAAATCACATGGTAATCTTAAGTTTTTAAAACTAATATGAATAAATAAGCAAACTCACCAGTTAGCAAAATTTGGGTCTGGCTTTGACGGCAGAAAACTCGTTGATCATATCTTCATAGTTCAGATGGTTATCAGTTAGGAGGTTGGCTTCAATGTGAAGAATGGACAAGGCATTCAATCTCTCCTCACACAACGTAGAACATAGGTACGATTTCAGTCTTTTAAGAATCAAAAACGAGCATTCTGCTGAACAATATGTTAGTGCCATACATAGAAATATTCTAAGAGCAATGTCAACATTCGGAAACATGGACTGTAACCTCTCTTATCGTAAAAATTTACTCATTTTGACTGGTATATCACTAATTTCAGAAGATTTCAAAAGTTTAGCACAATATGCACATTCACTAGGGAATGAAGGCTCTAAATCTGTTTCATATGGCACTTGGAGTTTTGCTGCACATACAGAAATATCATCAGGTGAACTGCTCTTACAGTTACTGAAAACTGTGAATGAGTCCAACAGTGTTCTATAGCTTTCCTTCCTCTTCACTAATTTGGCATACAAATTGTTGAGTACTGGGAGAATCCCCCCCCCCTTTCCTGTCACAAAAACTTCTTCGGAGTCCGCTTCATCATCATGAAGTTTGCATTTTCATGAACTTTTATGGGTGCATTCATAGTCTATATCAGTCACAATCACAATGGATTTATTTTCATAATAGTTGAACATGCCACGAATAGATGCAATAAATCCTACAAGTGATTCATATAATTCATCCACTATTTTAGTATCAATATTTATACTTTGCAATTTCAGATTTACACTATTAAATCTCTGAAGTATGTCCTTACAAACTGTCATCATGAAAGCTGTTTCTAGTCTGCTGAGTTGATTCAATAAAGCTGAAACCTCATTTCGCACAAGTTGTTTTTCAAACGTATTATTGGCAATACAGGGTTATTACAAATGATTGAAGCGATTTCACAGCTCTACAATAACTTTATTATTTGAGATATTTTCACAATGCTTTGCGCACACACATACAAAAACTCAAAGTTTTTTTAGGCATTCACAAATGTTCGATATGTGCCCCTTTAGTGATTCGGCAGACATCAAGCCGATAATAAAGTTCCTCCCACACTCGGCGCAGCATGTCCCCATCAATGAGTTCGAAAGCATCATTGATGCGAGCTCGCAGTTCTGGCACGTTTCTTGGTAGAGGAGGTTTGAACACTGAATCTTTCACATAACCCTACAGAAAGAAATCACATGGAGTTAAGTCGGGAGAGCGTGGAGGCCATGACATGAATTGCTGATCATGATCTCCACCACGACCGATCCATCGGTTTTCCAATCTCCTGTTTAAGAAATGCCGAACATCATGATGGAAGTGCGGTGGAGCACCATCCTGTTGAAAGATGAAGTCGGCGCTGTCGGTCTCCAGTTGTGGCATGAGCCAATTTTCCGCGGGCTACGCGTGAAACTTGCCCGCACGCGTTCAACCGTTTCTTCGCTCACTGCAGGCCGACCCGTTGATTTCCCCTTACAGAGGCATCCAGAAGCTTTAAACTGCGCATACCATCGCCGAATGGAGTTAGAAGTTGGTGGATCTTCGTTGAACTTCGTCCTGAAGTGTCGTTGCACTGTTATGACTGACTGATGTGAGTGCATTTCAAGCACGACATACGCTTTCTCGGCTCCTGTCGCCATTTTGTCTCACTGCATCCCCGAGCGCTCTGATGGCAGAAACCTGAAGTGCGGCTTCAGCCGAACAAAACTTTGAGTTTTTCTACGTATCTGTAGTGTGTCGTGACCATATGTAGACGAATGGAGCTACAGTGAATTTATGAAATCGCTTCAATCATTTGTAATAGCCCTGTATGTGTGAGGGGATTGTTGATGCACTCCCAGTTTTCATATAGACTTACACATGCTACCCTTCTTGGTGACCAGTGTGTTTTGATATACTTTTTACCGTTTTGCTTCCTGGTTTCATGAAAGAAAGAAGTTTATCCCTGCACTACATTGAAAAATGAACATGCTTCCCGACAGCTTACAGCACTAGTGCCGACTTCAGTTCAAAGAATGTGTGGCACAAGGCACATAATGCGCTTTTAGATTTTGTTCTTTAATGGTTGCCTGCAAACCAGTGCAGGTTCCTGACATATTGCTTGCGTTGTCACATGACTGGCCTCTACAGTCACTAATATCAATGCAATTTGTAGATGAGTATGGCCTCAGCTAAGTTTTCAAACTTGTATCCCAGGTTTGGTAAAAACAGAAGGAAACGTTCAACTGGTTCATCATTCTTGTTCACATACTTTAATATGGAAGATAATAGATCAATATGTGAAATGTCTGCAGTAGAATATTCTATTATAGAGAAATATTTGACCTGTCTTAATTCACTTATGATAATTCTCTTTATTCGTTCAGAAAGAAGCTCTATTATTTCATCACAGATTATTGAAGAAAGATACCTTATATGGCCCTGCCCTGGGTTTCCATATTGTTCCATGTGCTCTGAGAGAAAAGGATCAAACTTATTTTTTCTGTCTCAGCATATGACTCAAAATGGTTATCTATTGTTCCAAGTAACTTTTCCTTGTTGAGAATGATAACCCAGAATTTTTGTGTTCAAGTGAATTCTCATGGTTAGATAAAATATTAGAAATATTTTTCCAATCTGCAATACCATTAGTAGCTATCGTGGCCTTACCACCGAACAATTTCCATGGTGCACAAAAAACAGCATGTGTGCTACAGGAGTATACTAGAAAATCACGCAAAGTAGATTCACCATTTAAAATTTTAGAGTAAAATACATTTTTATTCAAATATCTGGTTGTATTGCCTGTTGATCTTCTTGAATTAGAAAAATCACCATTACAATTTCGATGAATGCCATGTTGCAAGAGAATGTCGATTGTTGATTCATTGACACACTATTCTGCAGGATCATCACTAACTAGGTTACATCTTTTTGTAATGTCTGACTTGACACTTACTTTTTCATAAACTCGAAATCATAAATCATTTGCTTTTCTTCATTTTTAACTTTTGTTTTGTCTGTATTTACTTCTTTTACAACAGCTGCAGTGCCAGAAATATTATCCATACTTCCAGAATGAGATTTTCACCCTGCAGCAGTGTGTGTGCTGTTACGAAACTTCCTGGCAGATTAAAACGGTGTGCTGGACCAATACTCGAACTCGTGACCTTCGTCTTTCACGGGACAACTCACAACCCGTCCTCACAGCTTTAATTCTACCAGTATCTCGTCTCCTACCTTCCAAACTTCGCAGAAGCTCTTCTGCTAACCTAGCAGCCATACTACTTGAACTCGAAGTCGAACCAGCAACATTTTTTGCAAAAAATTTATCTACTCTGCCAAGCATTTTTATAACATTGGCTTCTCGTTCTGACCTTTCCTTCAATAATTTCCGATGCCGCCGCATTTAATTTTGCATGTTTGCTTTTTATGCTGTTCTTCATGTTAAGGCACTTACAAATTTGTCAACCAACAGTCAAAACAAAAGAAAAAAAATTGTAAAATGAAAGAAACACTGTATCCAGTTCCAGTCGTACTGCATCGCACATGTGGGCAAAACTTTTTACTTTAAACTCGGCACACGAGCGCAAAGATTTTTCCTTTAACTGGAGCAATAAATTTACCAACTCAAATTACTCAAAGAAACTGTGCTATGAAAGAACTACAATGCAGAATAATTTAATTGTATTGTCTCCCGTTACGTTGTCAGTGAAATTTTTAAACTGTCGTGAAATGTATTTCACACATTATTAGGTATTCTGCTTATGTTCTTTTCGTACAAAAATCTGTTTAAAAATGTGAAACATTCCCAGTATCACATGTTTTGTTTAACGGGTGTCATTAAATCAAAGGTCAGATATTGAAGACCACAGAGCATTCACATTAATTAAAGTAATGAAGTGTTGACTTGATGCTTCCCCATAATTTGTACAAGAAATTTAAGCTGAGTCAGGTTTTACATACTGAGGCCCATACATGGTACAGTATTTAAGAAACTGCTGTTTAGTTTATCATAGCTTTTCAGGGGTCCCGGTATTTTCATGGGGAAAATAATGGTATGGTTAAGTAGAAGTCGACAACATTCTCAGAATAATGATGTTTCAAACATTGTATTGTAGATTGCTGTCCTGACAGCTTACTTCAAAATATTTTGAACAATCATGAAGATGATACCAGACAGAAACCCAGTGTTAAATTTCCATTCAGTCACCAAGTAAACTATGTATATTTCCAAGTTTGTATTGTCGAATTTAGTTCTTAAGGCTTATTTAAACTAGCAAGTTGTTTAACAATATTAAAATGTAAAAGATTAAAATGAGTGCAGAGCAAAAAATGCCGCCCTCTTCAAGGTACTGCCCCTAGGCTCATGCCTAGTGGGCCTATATGTAAACCCGCCACTGGAAACATAGGGAATCACTCTCCAGTGATTTTAAACACTTGAAGGAAATGCAACATGTCTTAAAATAAAACAAGCCACTATATGCTTTACACTAAAAGAAGAATGCTCCCTTAGGTAATATGATCTAATAACCAAGTAACAGGACTAAAAAGGATCTTAAATCAGGACCCCTATAGAATAAAATGCTTCTGTTAACTAAGACTTAAATTAGCAGATTTTATGAATGCTGGGCAAATATCGGGTACTAAAAGATTAACAACTTTGCCACATTATGATTTCAAGGCACATGAATCACAGTTCAGTAAAAATCATTGTAAAATAACTTACAGAAGAAACACTTAGCAAGGCAAGAGGGCCTGCTCATACATAGATTCTATATATGGATGATACCAAAACTTCAACTTAAATGTCCAAACTTAAACAGCTCTTAGCCAGAATAAAAAACTGAAATATCTGGGCTGCATAATGTATACATCTCAAAATGTGAACTTGGACAGAATGACCATGAGACTCTTAAGCAAGATTAGTAGTGTACATGTAGTATCAAAGCAAACAAATGTTTTTGTATCAGGCTGCAACAGTCACCATTACAGGCAGTCTGATTCAAGTGCACGTGCTCTGACCTGACACACACACACACACACACACACACACACACACACACACACACACACACATATCCATCCGCACATACACGGACACAAGCAGACATTTGTAAAGGCAAAGAGTTTGGGCAGAGATGTCAGTAGCGGCGGAAGTACAGAGGCAAAGATGATGTTGAAAGACAGGTGAGGTATGAGCGGCGGCAAATTGAAATTAGAAATTAGCGGAGATTGAGGCCTGGCGGATAGCGAGAAGAGAGGATAT
The DNA here is from genome assembly GCF_023864275.1 of Schistocerca cancellata. Classification (NCBI taxonomy): domain Eukaryota; kingdom Metazoa; phylum Arthropoda; class Insecta; order Orthoptera; family Acrididae; genus Schistocerca; species Schistocerca cancellata. Next base: position 658,682,523 of record NC_064627.1, read on the forward strand.
GCTGAAGGGCAAGTTCCCATCTCCAGAGTTCTGACAGGTTGGTGTTAGTGGGAAGTATCCAGATAACCCGGACGGTGTAACACTGTACCAAGATGTGCTGGCCGTGCTCCAAGGCATGTTTAGCCACAGGGTGATCCTCATTACCAACAAACACTGTCTGCCTGTGTCCATTCATGCGAATGGACAGTTTGTTGCTGGTCATTCCCACATAGAAGGCTTCACAGTGTAGGCAGGTCAGTTGGTAAATCACGTGGGTGCTTTCACACGTGGCTCTGCCTTTGATCGTGTACACCTTCCGGGTTACAGGACTGGAGTAGGTGGTGGTGGGAGGGTGCATGGGACAGGTTTTACATCGGGGGCGGTTACAAGGGTAGGAGCCAGAGGGTAGGGAAAGTGGTTTGGGGATTTCATAGGGATGAACTAAGAGGTTACGAAGGTTAGGTGGACGGCGGAAATACACTCTTGGTGGAGATCATGAAGATGTCATCAATAAATCTGTACCAAACTCTGGGTTGGCAGGCCTAGGTAACCAAGAAGGCTTCCTCTAAGCGACCCACGAATAGGTTGGCGTACGAAGGGGCCATCCTGGTACCCATGGCTGTTCCCTTTAATTGTTGGTATGTCTGGCCTTCGAAAGTGAAGAAGTTGTGTGTCAGGATGAAGCTGGCTAAGGTAATGAGGAAAGAGGTTTTAGGTAGGGTGGCAGACGATCGGCGTGAAAGGAAGTGCTCCATCGCAGCGAGGCCCTGGACATGCGGAATATTGTGTATAAGGACGTGGCATCAATGGTTACAAGGATATATATGGGCGCCACACGCCCCGTGCGCCCTTCCCCCGCCCCCCTCCCCCCAAAGAAGAAAAAAATCTTTTGTGGGTCCACCCACATTGCCACCTGCGCCATCCCCCGCCAGTCAGCCCGCACGCTCTATCTTTTGTCAGTTGACTCGACTGAATCAAGTTATTGAGTAGTTGTACTTTCCTATGTAACACGTGCATATGTGTCATTGTATTTTGTGTGTTTCTGTCTGGCACACAGATAGCTAACACATACCTACGAGAAAAGTTGCGACCATTCTAGTGATCTCGAGGCAGTATTCTGTCTGGCATTTTTCGAGAAAACTCGCGAATATTCTGCTGTTTTCTTGTACCATCAAATGGGGTGATTTCAGACACCGGGGCGAATTCAGACAGTATGCCTTATTTGCTCTTTGTCACTGCATAGAAACAGAGAGTTACTTATTTTAATGTGTGTGTGCCAGTTATTTTTAGTGCAAGATTGCATTTATCGCTTTCCATAACTTTTATTTTGCGTCAGTTGTTTCCCTAGGTGAATAATTGATTAACAGTCTCGGTGCTAAAAATCCATGCATTATCGTAAAGTGGAAACTTTCTATTGTTGCGCCAAGTGGGAATTTGTTATAACCGTAATTGTTGATGCACTCAGTAGCTAACAGCATTGAGACAGTTTCTGTACAAGATTGTTGAGTTTCTCGTGCTAAGTTATAAAATAACAACGGTTTCTGTAAAACTGTGTACTGTGTGGGGTGATTTCGGACAATGCCAAGAACGTATAAGAGAAAGAGATGTGCTACATTATGGTGTAATTATGACCCAGAACTTTTAGATAAAGCGGTTCGTGATATTCAGAAGGGTAAGTTATTGTATGGAAAAGCGTGTGGTTTGTGTGGTATACCTAAATCAACCCTACAAAATAAAGTGCAGGAAGCACATCCGAACAAAATTGGAGGGCAGCCAGTGCTGAATAAAGAAGAAGAAATGTTGAAGCAAGGTATCTTGAGGGCTGCACATTGGGGATTTCGCTTCACTAAATCGGATATTAAATATTTGGTTAAAGGCTACCTTGATAAATTTGGCTGAAAAGAGAAGAAATTTCATAATTTGCCAGGTGAAGAATGGGTGAATTTATTCCTCAAACGACAGTTAGAAGATCTTTCCGTTCGCTTAAGCGAAAACATTAAACGAGCTCGTGCAGAAGTGAACAAAGAGACTGTTAATGTTTTTCTCCAATATCAAGGCAAAGCTGGAAAATCTCCCACCATGTGTTAAATGTCACCAAAATCAAATAAAAAGCATGTAAAATTTTTTAAAAAAAGGCAGTAACTGTCAGAGTTCGCCCTCTATATACTGTAAATCTCGGACAGAGATTTAAAAAACATGTGTCCAAAATCACCCCAATCCATGGGGTGACTTCGGTCAGTTTATTTAACTGCCTCAGATAAATATACCTACACATACACTTTCTGGTTCTGGGATATTTTATTCGTTACACATATACCCTACCACTTCCATAACAATCAATTTAATCTAACAATATATACGAAAGTTACAATCAAAATAACGACAAAACTGTCCTAAATCACCCCGTTTGATGGTACAGAGAACCTTCGATATGTAGCGTTATAAATATGGACTATTATCGGAATAGGAAGCTAGTTAACATTCAGAAGCAGAAATATTATGAATGAATAAGTAAAAAGTCCTAGGTGTAGCAAGTGCAAGTGTGGAGAGTAGTCAAGAGTGAGAGTGATCAGTTGATTGTGAAGTATTAGTGACAATAATTCATAGTAATTTCTCAGTAAAAACGTTGTTAAAAGACTCATTATGGTAGTTAGGTACGGGAAACTATTGATGCGTAGTAGTGACTTTCCAGAAGATTCCTAAAAACACATTGTTACTATTATAGGCCCTCTGTCAAATGCACTAGAAAGGAACCGAATTGACTAAAAGTTCCACACATATTGTCATTATTGGAAACTCTCCTTTATATTATATTTTGAAAGGTACATATTGGCTTATTGCTTTCACATTAGGTATTTGTTCACACTCCATAAAAGTCTAGAAGTGAACATTCAGGCTCCGAATGTTCTCAAAACAACTGAGCAATGTATATAAGGGAAGGGGAGTCACTGCCAGGTAGTCAGTTGGAAAGCTACAATCATTGCAATAACTTGGAAGTGATAAAAAGTGAACAACTGCTATTATTGTCTATTACCACGGACATCTGTCAGTGTTGTGCTTAGTGATATTTGAAGTACGTGGAGTGTGATCGTGTGTGTTTTAGTGCTAAATGTACTAGTGTTGAGTTTTTCATTGCGAATAAAGTGGTATCTAATTTACCTACATCGTAACACTATAATAAAATGGCTCATTATGTAATAAGAAAAAGAAAAGTAGAAACATCTGAAGATTCCGGTCACCATCCAGCTGCAAAACACCACTAGATGGACAGGCAGAGCCCAGTACTTAGTCAAAACTTCCACAACGAAGTTCATTGATTGAGTCCTTTAGTCCCACGTATATTGGCAATTATTTGAATATAATAGTGTCAGGAAATATTAGTGATCATATAAAACACAAGCTTCTCACAGCTTCCAGGAACCTGAAAAAGGTTACAGCTTCCCTACTTCAGAGCACAAGAGGGGACGTGTTGAACGCTGACAAGTGCACAATAATCTCTTTGAACAGTATCCATGGTTGGTGTTCTCACAAGTTAAAAAGGGACTTCTTTGCATTAGCTGTTCAGTTTTTGTGAATAATAAAATGGTTGGAGGAAAGAAATCCATTATCGCCAAGAAGCTTGTGGCTGAACCACCAACTAAGTTTTCCAAACTTACTGGTAAAGATGGTGACCTTGAGACTCACTCTCAGCTCCAGTAGGATGTTCAAGTGTCAACAGATGCAAAATTATTTTTGGAGACATGAGACAACCGCGAATTGGAGGTCATAAATCAATTGTCAAGACAGAATGGAAAGTATTAGGGAAAACAGAGACCATCTTGTATCTATAATAAAAACAATCACGTTTCATGGAAAGCAAAATATTCCTCTGTGGCGGCATAGAGATGATGGGAGTCCATTAGAAAACGAAAATGATTGTGAAAGTATAGTGAGTAACGAGGGCAACTTTAGAGCTCTTCTAAGATTTAGAATTGATGCTAGACACTTGCAACTAAAACATCACCTTGAGACCACTAAAGCAAACACCACTTCCATAAGTAAAACAATATGTAATGAACTTATTTCATACTGTGAAACAGTGATGTTATCGAGAATTCTGGAAGAAATCAAAGATTCTTGTTATAACAACATGATCTTCGATGAGACCAGAGACAAAGCACACATCACCCAACTGAGTTCAGCTGCAAGATATGTTGATGATGGCAGCAAATTACACAAAGATTTTTGGGTTTCGTTGACATCCATAAATACAATGATAGTAGTGGAAACATTGACAATGAACCTCAAGAGGAGTCAAGATGAAGAGTGTAGCATTACTGGTGAAGTATTAGATACTATGATTCTAAGGAAAGTGGAAAGCCTTTCTCTGTCACTGGAGAATTGTGTGGGTATAGGCTGTGATGATTACTCAGTTAATATGTCAGAATTGAAAGGTTCTGTGGCTAAAATAAAAAAGAAAGCTATCAATGCACAAGTAGCACTGTATCAAAGTCATCAGCTCAACGTCACTGTCTCTTGCAGTTGCAAAGTTACGAGGCTGAGAAAGTCACTTGGTACTATTGAAGTAGTAGTATAGTTCTTTACTGTGTCTAGCAAGCAGTAAGCAACATTGAAGAGTCACCTAAAACACTCGCTGCAGTCACATTGTCAAACAAGATGGGTTGAGGGACATGATACTGCTGTTCAATTCACAGCTGATATCGGAACAGTTTGCAAAGTTCTTAAAAAATATGGTGTTGGAGGGATAGAACAACAGCTGCCAAAGCCAATATTCTCCTCAGAGCTCTCACTAATTAAGAATTTGTCCTTGCTCTGTTTACATTGAGTGACATTATGAGCCTAACACATCCAGCCAGCAAAATCTTAAAAGATCCTAGCTTGGACATCACGATGGCAAAAACAAAATTAGATTTGACGCTCAAGGTGTGCGACGGCATGAGAGCTAATGTTGATAGCCACTTTGCTCATATTGTTGAAGAGGCCGAAGACAGTTATGGAAAAGTTAGACATGGAGGTGAGTGTTCCCTGTCTTACAGGCAGACAGACACAGGGTAAACTGCGATCATAATGATGATGCTATGACATATTGGAAAAGAACTGTTTTTATTTCAACACTGGACCATGTTATGACTGACATGAGAGAATGTTTTGCTGAAGAAAATATTTATCATTTAAAATTCAACATACTTTTGCCCTCACAACTACTGAAACATGATGGTAGTGATCTGGCACATAAATTGAATCATTGCTTAACTGAACTATCGTTCTTTGAAGAAGAATCACTCTTTGTGATTGAAAAGATACTAATGGGAGAGATTCTTCAATACAAGCAAACGAGCATAAACAACCTTAATGATCGTGATTCTGCTATGCAAGCATTGTCTGTTTGTCTTAGATCTGACTATGCTACTTTCCACATGCTCTAAAAAATATTTGCTTGTGTATCTGCATCTATTGCTACAGTAGAAAGAAGTTTCCAACGTTGCAGCATACAAAGATACGGCTGAGGTGGCAATGGAGGAGGATCAAATTCATAGCTTAGCTCTGTTGAACATTCACCCTGACATTGATTGTCCTATTGACGATGTAATTAACAAATTTGCCAGGAAGAATAGGCACATAGAATGCATCATTTAAGGAAGAGAACCACAATTGTAACTTTTTTTATATCATAAGGATGGTATTGTCTTGTATATGTGTGTAATCAGTTTAAATAAAACTTTCTTACACTTTGCATGTGACTTGATTATTTTTTATTACGGTAAAAGTAAAGGTAGCTCAAGGTATCTTAAGCGTCCCCTCCTTGAGGTTTTTCTGTATCCACCACTGTCCTGTGAACATCTACTTCAGATGCTGCCACTGAACTTCCATCCATGGAAATGTTGTGCCAACCATACGGCATCACCCCCACATGTGAACAGCTCCTCTGTTGTCCCACAAGACTCACTGGATCTTGTATTTGGTGGAGGTAACAGGACGTTGAGCCCAATTTGGGTTCCAGGTAAATATAAAAACACATACAGCGATACTATCCCTACAACTTAGCTTCAAAGAAAGACAAGCCTACATTTATAGCTAGAGGCACTTGTTTGTGGTGAAAATTTTTGCTCGATTTCATCATTTTTTAAAAAGCTGTTTTTAGTATATTTTCGGTATTTTTATATCATTTCGTCAATAATTTTGCTTAATTTTCTTTCCACTTTTCAGCAATAAAAGCTGAAGAAAAAGTTATTGATAGCATATTTGCAATGAAACAATTTTTTTTTTTATTTTCCAAAATGAAATTTTCACTCTGCAGCAGTGTGTGCACTGATAAACTTCGTGGCAGATTAAAACTTGTGCTGGAACGAGACCTGAACTCGAGATCTTTGCTTTTTGTCGGCAAGTGCTCTACTGACTGAGCTACCCAAGCACGACTTGTGACCCGTCCTCGTGGCTTTACTTCTGTCAATACCTTATCTCCTACATTCCAAATTTCACAGAAGCTCTCCTGTGGAGCTTGCAGGACTAGCACTCCTGGAAGAAAGGATATTGTGTAGACATGGCTTAGTCATGACCTGGGGTTGTTTCTGGAATGAAATTTTCACTCTGCAGTGGAATATGTGCTGATATGAAAGTTCCTGGCAGATCCAGACTGTGTGCCAGACAAAGACTTGAACTCGGTACCTTTGCCTTCCATGTGAAAGACGTCTACCGACTGAGGTACCCAATCACAACTTGCTACCCATTCTCACAGCTTTACTTCTGCCAGTACCTCATCTCCTATGTTCCAAACTTGCACTTTCCTGGAAAAGACAAAGGTCCCAAGTTCGAGTCTCAGTCCAGTACACAGTTTGAATCTGCCAGGAAGAATCTCCTTTTATTTTTGCGTGAAAAACATGAAAATTATACATCTTATGAAAACACATACATCAAAGCATGAATGTCTGAAAATAATTTATCCTGCCACTTTAATAAGTAGGGGCCATTATGTGTATTCTACAAATCTTTCTGAGAAAGACAGGGATATCATGACTTCAGTGTTACTGGGAGTCAGAGCTGTTCTGCCAATAATAATTTTGGTTTGTTGAAAATGACCTCTCACTATGTCCGCCCATGGTAGCTGAGTGGTCAGCACAACGGAATGTCATACCTAATGGCCCAGGTTCGATTCCCGGCTGGGCCCAGAGATCTTCTCCGCTCAGGGACTGGATGTTGTGTTGTGCTTATCATCATTTCATCCCCATCGACACGCAAGTCACCGAAGTTGTGTCAACTTGAAAGACTTGCACCAGGTGAACAGTCTACATGATGGGAGGCCCTAGCCACACGGCATTTACATTTTACCTCTCACTATCAGCATTACTGGCTGGCATCCACAAAGCCCTCGCTGCAGCTTCCACAAAATGCTCATACTCTGATTTCAGGGAAAGAAGAATAACAATTGTATCAACATCTTTACCTTATCTACAAGAGCTAACTACTAAACCCTTTAACACTGTATGGTTAAAGATATTCTGATGTTAAAAGTTCTTATAGAATGAGAATTTTCATCATTAGCTGAGGGATCTCAACACTTTAAACCACAGTCATTATGTTTCCTGGATCAAACGACTTACCAGTAGAAGAAATGACAATCTTACCTGTGATGCACTCCATTAAGTGGTTGTTTAATCGGGCTTGCTCTACTTGCAGATTGGAACAGGGATGTTAAATTTACTTGCATTTGCTTCTACTGTTTAAGAAGTTTATCCAAGATCATCTCTGAGTGGGAGAGGGGGGAGGTGGGGGCATCAGCTAGTAATTTAAAGCTTTTTGAACATGAATTAAAGGTACCTTGGAGCTCTCTGTCAGCAGCAAATTGCAACATTTTGAGCAATGTTCAACAAGAAAAATAGCTAGTCTTTTTTTTTTTTCATTGGACGTCAAGGATTTAAAATTGTGCACAGCAACAATCTTTTCTTCAACAGTTTCAACGAATTCTACTATATCATTGAGATATACTCCAAGGTACTCAACACATTTAAGCCATAAGTTCCACCTGGTGATGAAAGGAACAAGAAAAAGTTTAGCTCTTGTGTGTTTACTTTCATATTTCTGATTTAAGAGTCGAATTTTTTGTAGCTTCCTTTAATCCTTCCACCTCATCATTGATTCGAGGCACAGAATCTTCCTGCAGTCTTCCAGATACGGGCAAGTCTGCAGCACCTTAAAAATTCCAACAGACCTGAAATTACAGTACTGTTTTAACACCATTTGAGGAATTAAATTGAATGAGGGATCCAGCATGCATTATGTAACCCTAAGTTTTATTGAAAGAGAAAAAGAGCATAAACACTGAGTTACTAATTTTCCATGGGGTACTGAAATCAATATGAAAATGCTCCTGTAGATGTACTTTTGCCATTTGTGCTGCATGTATTGCACCTGCCGTTGAATCTGTTTTTTTAATGGTTTCAGCTCATGAGTCTTCATATTTTGCCATGTCTAACAGCAGAATAATAATTAATGTACTGAGAATGGAAAGCATATTGAATTTGATTCCAATTCCCATGTAAATGTTGCAAAAAATATAGTTATTTGTTAGGTTGCAGGACTTCTGATCTCCAACACAGCGAACACACGGTGATTGAGTGTTGTTGTAAGAACTTGCACAACTGTAAATAGAAGGTTGACAGCTTTGATATGTCATCCAAAACTTCACACAGTAAACATTATAAAATTCTGACGCATGACAGTTTGGTTAGGTTGAGTAGGTAACTCTATTTCTACATTCTAAAAGTTTTTCCGCACACAGTTGCCAGCACAGAAGGTCCGAATTTCGCTGATTCACCATGTCTCAAATTTTATTCTTGCTGTGATAGTAAGGATTGTTTTTGGGGTGGGGTAGTTGGTTCTAGGCATCCACGAAGAAATTATCTTTCCTCCCAGCTATGTTTTGTTTTTGTTACGGTTTATTTTTCTTTTTCTAATAACACCAGGATAATTGCTATTTTGAAGCTTCACAATCAAACCAGCACTCGTATTTCTTCCTCCAAAAGTGTGCAATATAATTATGAGTTCAGGGGCATTAAAGGGAAGCAGTGGTTGGGAAGTGTGTGAGACAGGGTTGTAGCCTATCGCTCGTATTATTCAACCTGTACATTAAGCAAGCACTAAAGGAGGCAAAAAAATAATATGAAGGAGGAATTAAAGTTCAGGGAGAAGAAATAAAAACTGAGGTTTGCCGAAGTCATTGTAATTCTGTCAGAAACAACAAAAGACTTGGAAGAGCAGTTGAATGGAATGGAAAATGTCTTGAAAGAAAAATATAAGATAAACATAAACAAAAGCAAAACAAGGGTTATAGAATGTAGTCTAATTAAATCAGGGGATGCTAAAGGAATTAGATTAGGAAATGAGATAACTTAAAGTAGTAGAAGAGTTTTCCTATTTTGACAGCAAAATAACTGACAATGGCCGAAGTAGAGAGGATATAAATAGTAGACTGGCAATGTCTTGAAAAGCATTTCTGAAGAAGATAAACTTGTTAACATTGAATATAGAGTTAAGTGTTAGGATGCCTTTTCTGAAGGTATCTGTATGGAGTGTTGCCACGCAGGGAAGTGAAACATGGATGACAAACACTTTAGACAAAAAGAGAATAGAAGCTTTTGAAATGTGGTGCTGCAGAAGAATACTGTAGATGGGTAGACCACATAACTAATGAGGTACTGAATAGAATTGGGGAGACAAGAAATTTGTGGCACAACTTGACCTAAAGAAGGGCTCAGTTGATAGGACACATTTTGAGAAATCAAGGGATCACCAATTTAGTATTTGAGGGAAGTTGGGGGGGGGGGGGGGGAGATTAAAAATGGCAGGAGGAGACCAACAGATGAATACAGTGAGGATGTAGGTTACAGTAGTTATCCGGAGATGATGAGGCTTGCACAGGACAGGATAGAGTAGCTTGGAGACATGTATCAAAACAGTCTTCGGACTGAAGATCACAAGAACAACATATTAATGGGTATAATATGAAGCTCTATCAAAATCCCTTCTGTTAAAAGAAGTTAATAAATAATATTCAATTAATTTCCACCAACTGTTCTACATTTTATTGCATTTACTAAATGGTTTTTAAGTAAATTAAAATCATCTTGTGAGTTTCAGCATTGCCCATTTGTGTCTGCCACCTTTTTTCCCACTGCAAATGGTTATTGAGAAATATAACAAAGTTTCTCATTCAATCTGATGTTAATTGGAAGTGTACTTCTGTAATGTAACACTCTTTCCTGCTGTAATGTAACACTCTTTCCTGTTTAGTATAGCTGTGGGCTCAATTTACCACTACATAAGGACGATATCAATATTTTTCTGCAGCAGAATCAGTAATAATAAATGAAATATGTTAAAAGAAAAATCTTTTAAGTAATAGGTGGCAAGTTTTATTAAATGATACGGTGATATGGTATAAACAAATACTAACAAAGAGATAGAGGGGCTGGCCAGTACTTACCTCAGCTCAGTACAGCCGATAGATACACGTAAAACAGAACTGAAAATTACATTCCTAGCTTTCGGAACAGATGTTCCTTCATCAGGGAGGAGAGAGGGGAAAGAAAGGGAAGAAGGGAAAGGAGATTCAGTTACTCACAACCCAGGCTATGAAGCAACAGGGAAAGGAAAATAGGGATGGTAGCAAGGATGGAGGCATGGTTGTCAGAGGGAAGCCAAAGATATTCTACTGTAAGTACTGTGCCAGCTGGCACAGAAGCTGGCACAGTACTTACAGTAGAATATCTTTGGCTTCCCTCTGACAACCATGCCTCCATCCTTGCTACCATCCCTATTTTCCTTTCCCTGTTGCTTCATAGCCTGGGTTGTGAGTAACTGAATCTCCTTTCCCTTCTTCCCTTTCTTTCCCCTCTCTCCTCCCTGATGAAGGAACATCTGTTCCGATAGCTAGGAATGTAATTTTCAGTTCTGTTTTACGTGTATCTATCGGCTGTACTGAGCTGAGGTAAGTACTGGCCAGCCCCTCTATCTCTTTGTTAGTATTTGTTTAACATCTCTATATGAGATTTTCCATTAATCATTTTGATATGGTATAAATTCATGTATTACTAGAGTTTTTCTTGTTGCAGGTGATTCCATTTGCAGTAAGAGAGAAATCAGCGGTGCCCCCAACCACAGTTTCTGTCTCTCTCTCTGTTCCACCCCCACCTTCCCCCACACTCCCCCTTTCACCTGCTTTACCAATTCGTAGACCACGTAGTAGGGGGAGTGGTAATATAGTGAGTCGACACCTGCCTAAGGCTCCTGGGGTTGGATTCCATGCAGCACCTCCTACCTTGCAAAACTGGTACTCTCTTATGCCACCCACAGTACCCATTCCTCCACCTCACCATCCTCACCAGCACCCACATACTCGCAACAAGAACCTGACAAATAGAGCACACCATGGACGATGGAGTGGTACTACGCACTCTCACTCGCTTTACAACTGGCAGTCACATAAACCAGCACTCAAGGTCTAGAGGCCATCCTACAAGCTCAACAAGCATCCAGACTTTATTTTTATCAAATTACATTATGATTCAAAGAATATATTGATATGTAAGTTTGAATGTTTTATTCTGTGTGTCAGACTGTGGTGTATATTTTATGTGCAAAGTATAAAATTCTTACTTCAATGTACGCAGTACATTTAAAACACTAATACTTACATGGGTTTTAAGTAAGCTTTTCATTTCTTAATTTCTGTTGTAAAAAGTCACATTAAAATTGTTATATAAATAAATATTTTATCAAGAATTTTTCAGAGCATAATTTGAATAAAATTTGAAAAATTCCACCTAGAATATTTGGTGCTGACTAACACCATTGCACAAATTTTGTCACAATTTTTTCCATGTAATTCTGCTGTTAGAAGCACAATTCATTTAAATGGCAACCTGTTTACACTGTTTCATAAATTTATTTGTAACCTCATTGTGTCATACTGCATTAGATCTTCAGACGCCATTCTGATATCAGACATGCATGACTGTTCATTGTATACTGTTAAATGTTTAGGTAATATGACATTCCTACTCTTAGTGTTGTCTATCTGCTAATATTTCTCTTACCTGAACAATTCCTGTTCAATTACTCAGTTAGTGTACCACGTGGAAATAAAACAATATCAATGTGTTACCAGTCAAAGAAGAAATGTGTTTTTTGCAGTATACAGTATTGTAAACTTGTCTCGTTCAGTGGACTGGATGTATTTTTAAAAAGTGTATGTGAACTGTGTGTACAGGAAGCCTCCATTGCATGCATTTTTTGTGTTATCTGAAAGTGTTGCCTAAAGTTACTTCGTAAATTTATACCATTTGAAACAGGCCTGCAGGTACACGGTTAAAAACGAATTTGTATCAATGCAAAGTTATTTTCATGAGTTGTTGATTAATTGGAAATGTTATGGTTATTATTCTTTTAAGGCTTAGTACTTTAAATTTTTGCTGCTGTGGATAATTGTTTGGCCACATTTGTGATAATTGGTGCCGCCCTAAATAAGTGCCAAATTGGCATGACTTTGCATTGAATGGTTGTGTGTGACACTGCTGTCTGTGGTTTCAAAAACTTTAGTGTTTGTCCTGAGACAGTCTGTTCATATGATAACTGAAAGGCATCCAGCTTTATTACATTTCAGTATTGTGATAGCATTGCTTTCTTGTGCACCTTTACAGTATTTATGGTGATCGGCTATAGTAGGAAAATTAAATTCTCAAATATTTTCATAGAAAATATATTGAGAATTATGTCTTTCAGTATTTGAGTGAATCATCTCAGTTCTCAGTAACTGGACTGTCATTTATTTCTTATCATTATAAATGAATACTGATTTTTGTACTTGCATGGTTTAATAGGTAGTTTCCTTTTGTGGTCTGAGCAAACACTGAATGATCTGACCTGAAACACTGCCATCCACAGTGAACTCAGAATAGTTTTCATTTAAACAAATATGAAATAAATATTTTGGGCAACTTGAAATTTTAATCAAAGAAATGAATAGACATATTTGCAACAAAATTGTTGGCAAATGTTCGTTTGTGTATTGCAAATGACATTTTGCCATTACTCTTAGACAGAACAAGATTTCCCAGTAGCAGTTGTGATTAGCTTTGTATTCTTATTCTTGATTTCTGTGTATGCAGTTCCCTAAATAATATATTATTGATGTCATTTGGTGTGGGTGTAAATCTCGTGCTTAGCATTTTGGTGCTTTATTTCACAATGCAGAATTATTGTGCATAATGGATGTTTGACAATAACATATTCTTCTACAATGAGCAAATAAAATACTTCCATTTTCGCATCTTTTAAGTAGTGATGTTTTCCCATTAAAGTTTAATCATTATACCAAATGACTGGCTGTAATACCAATGCCTCATCTCCCATTGCAATTTCAGTACTACAAAAGATAAAGTTTTGATATATCTTCCGTCTTACAGTTTTTCACACATGCTACTACTGCGTAGCGGACATGACAGAAATTTCTGTTAATACTTGGTTTACTTGGCCTCATGTAACATTCACTTAGTGTTTCTTGACAATGTATATAGTATGAACATGATTATGATATTGATCAGACTCTGTACCTGAGCTGTAAAAATTAAAAAGCTAAAATTATCAATTTTAATTCCCTAATGGGTGTAGTGTATAAGAATAGTAAAACTGTGTGGTATTTTTTATGTTGAATAAGTCGAAAATACTTCACATCATATAGGTGTGCATGTTCATCATCAACCCTCAGGTACGGAACATTGCACTGAATGACTTACATGATGTGAAGTATTTGATACAGAGTAAAATACTAATTAAAAGATCTCTCTTTCTCTCTGAGTATGTGATAATATTTAGTTCTGTTTAAAAGCAGTGCGTAAATCATTGGTAAAAAATGGAAGTGTATTTTGCAAATTCCACATTCCATTGTTAAATATTTCTCTTGTTAAGTACAGAAATATGTGTGAGAAGAAACAGTAATTACTTAGTAATAATTTACTATATGGAATGTGAGTGGCATTAATGTTAATTGTCTAATACTGCATGTTGTTGTAAATTTACCCTTTTTATCTACTGTGCATCATTTTTAGATGCATTTTAAGCATGTTTCAGCACCCAATACTTTCATTACTAAAGCTGTGGTTCTATGCTATAATCTGTACTGGATCTGAAAGCAGATTTGTAAATCATTGTAATTTTTAAAAGTTGCAATATAAACTTTCTGTTCAGTGTAAGAGTAAATTAGAAATTTGCTGTTCTTGTATTTTGTCAGCACAGTGTGTAGTTAAAGTGGCTTCACGTTTCACATATTTCCATGTTGCACATTTCATTATATTTGAAAACTCACTTGTCTTCATTAAATTTCTTGCACTGTGGAATTTTTTTCTTCAATGATAATTTTTTTTGCTGCATACTTTCATCTGTTTACATAGAATCAAAAGAAGAAAGTTCATTATCTGTCTTATGTTCCTATATTTCATTTTAAAATTGTATATCAGAATAATTAGATACATTAGTGCAGACCTTGATGTTTCATAATTGTTTTGTACTTTTCAGAAGTTCGTACAATGTATGAGATTGTATATTAAGAGTTACAGCAACATAGATAGTTTTGCATCAGAACAGTTTGTTTTTTTTAATACTCCCATATTAATTTAAATGATCCCATCATTTTGTCTCAGTTGCATGTTCAATATTATGCTCTGTGAATAATACATACACTGTTAAGATTTGGATATGTGAAATCCCTGACTGTCACTGACATTGCAAAAGGACCCCACCATAACAGTGGCCATTAAAACAGGTTTTAATGCGTATTCCTGGGTTGGATAAAAACACACAACAGAAATTCAAAATTTTACATGTGCAGTTTATTACCAAGAGATTGAATACAAAATGTGATTGAAATACAACACGAGATTTAAAAAAAGGATATCACACTAGTCACATTAGGGTGCTGTAGAACTGGTACCAGACTTCAGCAAGTTGTAACACCACCCGCAAACAGGGGCTATTGTATTTGTATGTGCCTGTGGCTAGACTGTGGATAAACTTGCTTGATTTACTGGTGTATCTGAGTGGATTTTCAATGTATCTAGAGTTACTCACATTTGGCGAAAGATTAGTGACCGTAAAGAGATCCTAGCAGACAGGGATCGGAGACAAGTCTCACATTTTGCAGTGACAATTTCAAATAAAACAGGAACTGCTGCTGTCAGTGAATGTTGGTCCATCTCAGCCAATCTCTGAGTGAACATTGTGAAGAGAACTGCTTGACTGGGCATTTAGTCACGTATCTCGCAAAAGGCCATTGCTCTCATTTGTGATAAAGCACATCTCCAATGGATCAAACAACACAGTATCTGAGTGGAGGTATATTGTGCGATCCAGCAAGTCACAGTATTGGCCCTTTTCAAATGATGCAAGGTTTATTGTACACTGATTGCCCATTGAGTCATTTTAAACTGCAGTGTGTAGTTCATGCCAGATTTGGGACTGTGGTGCATAAGGAATGATGCTGAGAGACCATATTAGATGTATAAAACTTTATTACAGAAAGGTCAGGGGAGAAAGATCTGTAAGTGAATGTGCACTATTATGGCCTGAATTTTAGATTTTTTAAAATTAGTTTTATACCTTTATTTTCTTGGAATAGCACCTTTTTTTGGGTTTAAATAAAATATTTTATCCTTTTTGGAGTCTTTCTGAAAAATATAATAAATACTTCTATTAACATAGAAAATGTTATAATTTTGACATAATTATTCAAGTTCTCTGTGGAAAATAAACAATTAACGATTCCTTATATCGGCACTTTAAAAAATCCATAAACAGCTGAGATATTTACTTATGCTACAATTATTTTTGCTTTTATTTTTTTACTGAAAAATTCCTTTCGGGTGTCACTTACATATAAACACACACTTGATATGAGTACCGACGTATGACCACAATCTGTGGCCTAATTCTACAACCAACAAGAAATTTTATATTATGTTTTCATACTGCAGTACACAGTTATCTCCATTTCAAAGTTTTGTACAGTGAAACTTTTTCTATTGTGTCTCAGTACATTATTGTAGCTGAGAAAGATCTCTACAGTACAAGAGTGCAATGGTGCCTATTTCATCGACACAATTGTTCATGGCCCGCGGTACAATCCACCTTTGAACCTCTCTCCCTGAATAATGGTGGCCACTGTCTTCATATTGTCCGGGATTCCTGAGGACAATATTCCTTAAATTAGTGATGCATGCTGTTCCCACTGAAACATGTATTTCCTCCAACTACATCTGCATCTCGGAGATCACTTCTACAGCATCTTTCAGTGGTAGAGATTTATACTCTTAGGCATTCAACTGCATCAGGTAGTTGATGGAAATGAGCTAGCGTTTGGCATAACACTAACCTGCGAAGAGCGTGTATGGGTTCAGGTGGAAGGGGAATGTTTGAAGCTGTGACTGAATGCTGGTAGGAACTTTGAGAAATACTTTCGTAACAGAGGAAATTAACGAACCTATTTCTGAATTCCTGTGCTAGACAGGGTAGGCCATGGGCAAGGTGAGTGGAAGTACTGTACTGGGATAAGAATTCTTTCAGTGTTACCCCCCACTTTTAACGTACAGGCAGTACAGTCTGTTAAAAACAGCAAAAATTTCTCATCCCTATATTCTCCTCGAGGATCCTGGATAGTCTGGGCTACAGTGGTGATTTGTCTTCTGCAGTTCTGTACACTGGAGAGTGAGAGGTTTTCCTGGTGCTGTGGAATGTTATTTTCCCACCATGACAGCTAAAAAAGTGTGACAACTGTCAGTGGTCTTGTCAACTGAAAGCCAAATATAGTGGGCACCAATGTCTTTTTTTATCTTCAGCAATAGCTCTTTTTTTTAATAGGCCTGTCTCAAATAATTTTTGTGAAATGTCAGCGCTTGTGGTATATTGCGGCTGCTGATACTGTCCAGGAAGCTCTTAAAAGTAGGGTTCTTTAGCTTGTTTCATGGCACATAGCCGACACTAAAGCTTCATGTCCACTGCACTACTTGTCACTGTGGAAGTTAATGGTTGGATCTGTTGTTTGTTCTTAATTCTAGTGACACTCATGATCCGAGCTGTGTAACTATTGTGTTGAAGGAAATGTGACTTTATAGTGGCTTATCTGAAATTAAAACACACACACACCAGTGAAATGGCAGGGGAGGGGGGAAAAGTTAAAAAAAAAAAAAAAAAAAAGGAGCATGTAAAATAAGCTTATCAGAAACAAATTTTTAATTTAATTTTGATTTGATGATGAGAGGGTAGAAGACTGGTAGATAAAATTAATGTTAAAAATAACCTGTGTTTGTTGACAGGCTTGGCAAAAAATTACATGGCTGCCAGTTGTGAAATTTAAGTCTTCTCCAATCCACTGCCAGTGGCTAGCACACTGGACTCGCATTTGGGAGGACGACGGTTCAAACCTGCGTCTGGTCATCATAATTTAGTTTTTCTGTTATTTCCCAAAATTGCTTAAGGCAAATGCCAGGATGGTTCCTTCGAAATGGCATGGCCAATTTCCTTCTCTATCCTTTCCCAATTCGAGCTTGTGCTCTGTCTCTAATCACCTTGTTGTTGATGGGACATTAAACACTGATCTCCCCCCCCCCCCCCCCTCCTCCTCCTCCTCTCAATTCACTGCCAGAAAAGACCAATTTTGATGATTATGACAAAATTAATTTTTAAATAATGGGAATTCCTGTATGGAGCAATGTGTAAAATAAGGGAAAAAGCAATCACTCACATATAGCGGATCGATGCATGGGGCATCGAAACATGTAACGGAAAATGGCATTCACATTAGCTTTCAAGCACTATCTATTTTTCTAGCAAATGTACACACATTTACAATCACACAGACACCCAAATGTATAATCCTGTGGCCACGGAAAGGGTTGCCATGTCTGTGCTCCATGCATCAATCCGCTATAGGCGAGTGGTTGCCTTAAATGATGTAACGCAATGTG
The DNA here is from genome assembly GCF_023864275.1 of Schistocerca cancellata. Lineage (NCBI taxonomy): Eukaryota > Metazoa > Arthropoda > Insecta > Orthoptera > Acrididae > Schistocerca > Schistocerca cancellata. The sequence continues at coordinate 658,700,513 of NC_064627.1, forward strand.
AATCAACACACCACCCAACTTTCCTTTGTGATTACAAAATAAATAGCCTCAAGTGTCACCAATTGGTAATTTTAATGTACCTGTATTGTCCGTGACATTTAAGTAAAACGACTGGCTAGGTTTGTTCCACGGCAGCAGTGATGTAGCCTCAAAGCAGCAGTGCATGAAACACAGTGTTGATTTCGGTCAAGGCTATATTTCTTATACTTTCCAAACTACAAAAATAAGTAGACTCATGTGTCACAGGTGCAGCAGCACACTGATACATTATTGATTTATAACGACAAGCAACATTGTGCCCTACACATTCTTGATTTGAGAGCATTGTATAAATTTATTTATTGCGTCTTTTTCTTAAAAAGTACAAATTCACATTATTGCTTTTCCTTAACATTTCAGAAAATCCAAAAATTGTCTTCAGCCCCTACTTTTTGTGTGAAAGTCCTATTTAGCCCCTTTTAGGCCTTTAAGTATGATTGAGCCCTTTTTGAATTTTATAAGGTTAAAACCCTCAAATGTGGGTCCTCTAGCCAGTGACATAATTCTCAACTTACAGTAATAAATACATCTACATGACAACTCTGCAATTTATATGAGTGCTTGGCAGAGGGTTAATCAAACCACTTTCAGACTAATTCCCTACTATTCCACAGAAAAGATTTGCTGCAACAAAAAACCACCTCATTTTAACAATTGCCACCTAAACTCTTGTATCATATCTCTGTCATACTCTTCCCTATATCATAATGATGCAAAACGAGTTAACCTTCTTTGACATTTTTTTATGTCCTGTATTAATCCCATTTCATAAGGATCCCATACAACACAGCAGCACTCCAGATGAGAGTGGACAAGTGTAGTGTATGCAGTCTCTTTAGTATATCTGTTGCAGCTTGTGAGTGTGTTGCCCATAAAATACAATCTTGCTTCCCCACAATACTTTCTGTGTGAATGGTTCCAGTTTAAATTGTTCATAAATGTAATTCCTAGGTTTTTAGTTGAATTTACAGGCAATTTATGTGATTTTCTGTGAGACCAAAATTTAACAGAGTATTTTCTCACATGGATGACTTCACACTATAGTTACTCTTTTGGTGTGAAGCCTGCATCTATATTTTATTTTCTTCGACTCTTTATTTTCTGTGAAAATGATCATGGTTTTTATAAATTTATATTGCCCAACTGTACAGCTGCACATGATATTGCAGTGTCATGGTTCAGTAAATTTTTTTAAATGGTGTCCACTCTGAAAAGCACTTTCCAATTTGACAAACTTATCAGTTTGTCCAAAGTAACAACTTATTTTATGTTCTGCTAAGCACGAGTTAGTACTTTTTTGTGGTTCCATTATGTAATAGGTCAAAACTACATGCAATTTTATACACACCAGCTGCCACTAGTGGATGATGTACATGTACTGTAGTGTACAGGCCTTCTGTTAATTTCCTGGTAGCATTGAACTCCGTGCTTGGTAACTTTTCCGTTGTGATCAGTAACACTGTTAGTAAAAACGAGAAAAACTTTCCCTGTTGGTGTCCATTGTTCATCATTAATCTGGAATTGTATCTGCTTGGATCCAGTACTTGTTCAACCTCCTTACTAGAGTACCGTATTTACTTGAATCTAAGCCGCACTTTTTTCAGGTTTTTGTAATCCAAAAAATCGCCTGTGGCTTAGAATCGAGTGCAAAGCAAGCAGAAGTTCTGAAAAATGTTGGTAGGTGCTTCCACAACTAACTTCTCCTGTCGAATACATGTAGCACTACACAGGCATTAGTGGTGGGTAGGAAATCGCGTATCTGTTAGAAATCACAGTGACTGAGAAGTCACAGATATCTCAATAACAACTTTACAAAATCTAACTGCGATTTCAGTCACAGTTAGCAGTCGCAAGTAGCATTTCACATTCAACGCCGTGAGCCATCTGTTGGCCGAATTCCATACTGCTTTCTGCGATTTCAGTGACAAATCGCGGCTAGAAGTCGCAAGTAGCAACTAGAAAGCGCAGTTAACTGTGCCATCTGTTGGCCAAAGTTCGTACTACGCTCATCTCTGCGACACGCTATCGAGTCTAACTGCGATTTCCGTGACAAGTCGCAACTAAGAGTCGCAAGTAGCAACTAAAAAGCGCAGTTATCAGTGCCATCTTTTGGCCAAAGTTCGTACTACGCTCATCTCTGCGACACGCTATCGAGTCTAACTGCGATTTCCGTGACAAGTCGCAACTAAGAGTCGCAAGTAGCAACTAAAACGCGCAGTTAGCAGTGCCATCTGTTGAGCAAAGTTCATACTATGCTATTCGCTACCGAGTCAAACTGCGATTTCTGTGACAAATCGCAACTAAGAGTCGCAAGTAGCAACTAAAGAGCGCAGTTAACATTCTTTTCCTAGTGCCATCTGTTGACCGACGAACGTACTTCGTTACAAGAGCCTTGTGCCTCACGAGATCGACGCGCTGTGTGTGACTGTGTGCATAATACTGAATATGAAGGGCTTATTTCAATAGTGGTACAAGTTCACTTTTGTTCATTTTGAGATACAGAGTAGTAAAGTTAATTGAGTGCTGAAAAATCTGCAGTTGAGATACCAGAAATATTCAAGCATATGGCTTCTTGCTAGAGATGAACCTTTATTTATGTTTGTTTGGATCATTAATTTCAGAAGCATTATAGACAGAAAAGTGGAGGTAATGGACTTGTACCACTATTGAAATAAGCCCTTCATATTATATGACGACATGCACATTCAGCATCAGTTATGGTTGGTCAAACACAGCTGTGACTCTGAATGAATAAGAAGCAACATTGCCTTTTTCTCCTGAAAATATCAAGTAACGTAACAAATGTGTTTGATTCTGCTTCCAATATGACAGTTTTGGTTAATACTCCACATGCCTACAGGACTTTGCAATGTTAACACAGCAGAACTCAGACACCTGTATAAGTGTAGTGAAATAAAAGCAGTATTATTGTGTCAGATGAATGCCTCACTTTTGTTCCGACACAGTTCAAGACTCAGAAAAGTTTTACACCTGGTGTTCTACATGGAAACTTCACACACAAGAACTTTTTGCCGACACTACTACCACCTACATAAGTAAGCTTTTCCTGTGTTACTTTCAAGTAATTCACTTAAGCCATTCCTGATTTAACTGTAAGATCTGTACTTCCCACTTTCGTATCAACAGCCTCAAAATGCATATTGTAGACTTCGGGATATGTTACAGGTCGGTGTCACACCAAGATTGTGGAGAAAGAGGGGGGGGGGGCGGCATGTCACTCTCCAACAAGTGTTTACCAATAAATATGTGGCGGAAAATTACGGGTATAGGACAGCTTAACATGTGGAAAATGAGATTTTCATTATTCGCTCACTGTATTTAACATTTATTATTCCTTTAAAATCGCACAACAATTTCGATAAAACACAGTTTAATCACTCATCTGCACACTTATTTCGCAATAATGTCACTTTTAAACTGCAAATCCTCTAAGAGCTCTCTTGAATCTTCACGAGTCTCTCCCAACAGCCTTGATGTGAATAGATACGTACAGCAACCAAAACTGTGTCTGCAAAATCACAAGGATTATTAAACAATGTTTGCTGTCACTAATTACAAGCAATATAATTGACAGAGTAGATTGCTAATATTTGCTGTAATGAAAGCCACTCAATGGGGTATATATCACATTTGCAAGAACGATCTCACTTAAGTAATTAAGTCCATCGAAACAGTTAGAAACTAACCTCTCGTCTGACGAAAACGGTCTAAAGACGCAGTGGCAATTTCTCCAGATCTGCTGACAATGATATTTTGAGGTATCACTTTACTGAGTGACTGAAATGTAGTTCGGGTACCTGAGAACATAACAATATGTTAGAATTCATTTTCTAAACACGATGCAATTTTCTGTGTGGACAGATGTAGCTTCTTCATACGGTGGTAAGTCGCAAAAATCGCAGGAGTCACAGAAATCGCAGAAGTCACAGAAATCGCAGAAGTAGCAGAAATCGCGGAAGTAGCAGAAATCGCAGAAATAGCAGTGGCGGAGGGATACGCGACTTAGGTTCCTTAACTGCGACTCTTAACTGCGACAAATCACAGTTAAGAATAACAGATACTGAAAAGTAGCATTCACAGAAATCACTGATATCGGAAAATCGCAGTTTAGCCCATCACTAACAGGCATGCTTTGTACTTTGTAGGCACAAAGATAAATACTGGCGCCAAAACCTCTGCGTCAGTAAATAAATTTAAAAAAAAGGTGGAAAACGAGCTTTTTTCTCCGCCTGGGTTTCAACCACTGCATTTTCATACATTATTCCAACGAAGTAAATACAAATTCCGTATTGTTCATCTTCGAATGTAGCAGCATTTCAATGTACTATGAAAATCCGACTGGCAAGACTGTTTGGGATGTTTGTCAATATGGCCAACTCTACGTTCTGAATTTTTTCCTACCTGTGAGAAGAGATGGTTGCTGATAGGATCTTTTATGAATTGTGAATCATATGCAGTATTCTCTTCACCATAAGAATAATACGAATATAAACATTTTGTCATGTATTGTTTCGTGTTTGCTGCTATCTCATTTAAATCCCGTCTGCCTAATAAACTACGAAACTACACTGAGACAACAGCAAACGCGGAAGAATATACATATCATGTCATGTTTATATTATTCTTATGCCTAATAGTGAAACAGTCGGAAATGAAGCACGGCAATTGACTAGATTTTTAAATCTAAGCTGACTCTAATTTCTGTGCAGAATGTAATCTACTAAAGAGGCGCCTGCAAAGATTTTCAAATGGAGAAAAATTTTCGTTAAACTCTGGTTCAGAACATCTTCTATCTTACGCTGTCTATTATTTGGTTCTTGTTGATCATTATCAAAGAAAGCAGCAGTGTAAGTAACAACAAATGGCAGTCTCTTGCCATCGTTTTGCTAATGAGACGATTCCTCTCTTATTTTTTAAAATTGTAAGCAGCGGTAGTGCGTACAAAAGCAAGCCGTGCCGCGAGCAGCGACAGGCCGTAAACACTAATTATCATCATGTGAGAAACAATGCACAACACAGTACAGTAATGGATTTTCAGCTTAGTGTGACGTAAACACCTATAACAAAGAGAACGACACTTATCAGATCAAAGGAAAATAAGCAAAAAATTCAAACCAGATGAAGCACGTAAAAAAGGAAGGGTACCCTTGTAAATATGGACGGAGCGCCTGACGCATAGCAATGGCTACCTGGTAAAGCTTAACTGCTAAGTTTACGACTTGAACCAAACTACTGTAGCTGTATCGTCATTCATTCGACCTAAATTGTGTCTCATATTACAATGGACCAACTTTGTTTCGATTTGGAGGTGCGGCCTAAAACTTTTCTCTCCCCTCAAATTTCGAGTCTCAAATTTCAGGGAAAATTTTTTTCCTCGATTTCGAGTCTCATTTTTCAGGTGCGGCTTAGATTCAAGTGCGGCTTAGATTCAAGTAAATACGGTACCCATTTTTCTTAAAAACCAACTGTGAGTAACCGAGTTGTTCTTTTAAGAAAATTGGCTTGTGTACTTTATTAGTTCTATCCACAAAGGTTTTAATTATAACTAAATAATTGAGTTCTCCTTAATTATCCATATCCAGGTAGATGGGGGCAAAACATTAGCAAACAGTTTGATACATCAACAGTGACCCTAAACTCAGAAGTTTTAACTGAAATAAACACTGGCTGTGAAAGCCTTCATTGGTTTGTTGTCCTGTGTTATGGAATTATTTTCTGGAGCAATGCATCTAAAGTAAATAATTTATTCAGCAGAAGCAAGCATACAGAACATTGCATAGCAGGTAATTGCAAATTCTGCATGGCTCCCTTTAAGGAGTTTTGAATTCTTACTCTTACTTTCCAGTACATTTATTCATAAGGGTTTTTGTTGCTGATAATAAAATCAGTTTCAATAGAACTGTTGTTTGCACAATTGCAATAACAATACAAGATATACAATTAATTCTCTAGGGTTCTGGGTGAAGTGCAAATGCAGTCAGCAAACTACAATGTAACATGAAATTGGGAGTCCCTACCATCTGAAAGAAAATTATAAACCTGCCCAGTTAGTTACTCCTACAAATCATCAGGTTACTTAGATACAGGAACTGAAAATTCCTATTAGTTACGTGGCAAGTGGCATTGCTCACTGTAATACTGCATGACAAGTAGTAGTATATACTTATCAGCCAGAACATTATGATCACCTACCTAATAGCCGGTGTGTCCACCTTTGGCATGGATAAAAGCGGTGATGCGTCATGGCATGAGGGGCCAATGAGCTTTGATGCCAAGTTCAATCCTATCCTAGATGTGTTTGATAGCGTTCAGACCTGGCGAGTTGGGGACCAGCACATCAATTGGAATTCACCACCATGTTCCTCGAACCATCCATCACACTCAGTCTTGTGACATAGTGTATTATCTTGTTGAAAAATGCAACTGCCGTCAGGAAAATTGTATCACGAAGGGGTCTGCAACCAGTGTACGGCACTCCTTGGCCATCATGGTGCCTTGCATGACTTCCACTAGACCCATCGATGCCCACATGAATGTTCCCCAGAGCATAATGGAGCCACCGCTAACTTGTCTCAGTCCCGCAGTACTCCTGTGCCCCTGGAAGACTAGGGATTTGCGCCCTCCCATCAGCACAATGAAGAAGGCATCAGAATTCATCAGACCATGCAATGCTCTGCCACTGCGCCAACGTCCAGTGCTGACAGTCACTTGTTCATTTCAGTCGTAGTTGAATGGGAAAGGCACATGCACCATGTGTGTGACTGACTTGCAGTCTTTCCGTTCCAGGTGACACTGCTATTGCCTGGACAGGTTTGTATCGTTAGAAGGTTGGTGGTCATGATGTTCTGGCTGATTAGTGTTTCGTAAACAGGTTTATGTTGCTATAGATGTAGGTATTTATTTTCTGTGAAATATGACAATACAGTCAAGGAAATATCAAAAGAAGGTGCCAGTTGAAGATAAACAGCAGTTGTTTGGTATAAATGAGGAAGCAGTAGTTTCTTTTTTTGTTTTCCCCCTCAAAGTATCAACTTTTCTTCTAATTTACTACATCGTAGTTATCTGGCATGAGTGCAATTTATATTAAGAAGTACAGTGATAGTTTATTGTTAATATAGTGACCAGATTAAGTTTCTACAAGTTGATTGTCTTTTGTTGGTGTATACTTGGACTAGGTCCACATCCAAGAAGATTCTCCTTGATGGGCTCTATGGAACACAATGAATGAATGGATGAAAAATGAAAATCTGATGGCAAAGTGATTTAATTCAATTACTTTTGTGAGACAGGTGGGGTAAGGAATTGGAGAAGCTAAAAATAGTAATAATAATATTCTAGTAACTAACTAGAATAAATAAATTGACATTTCTTGATGAAGTCTTTGAAATAAATACAGAAAGGATTTCCAAAGTTATGGTATAGATGTACACAAAGATTCTTTGTCTACCCTCATCCCTACTATCCTCTGGGGTTTGAGTGACCTGCCCTTTCTTTTTAACCTTCTCTAACCTATCCCTCTCTCTTATTTTTATATGTGTCTATCAGCAGTACTACACATTTTGCGTCATAATTTTTACACTAATTGATCCGTATGTTTGGCTTATTTTGAACAAATTTTCTGGTTGATGTCACGCATTTTTACATAAATTTAACAACTTTTTCATTTTTTAATGTCAACATTTGAAATATTCTCATATCACTATTTTCAACACATTGTTACTATTATCCAGGCATTGTTAAGAATAATTATGAATGTTCTTTAAAAAATCAGTGCATTTTGTAAATATTTACCTCTTTAGATTGCTATTTATTATTTTCGACATAGTTACCGATTTTGGATATGTCACTTTCAGACAGATAACACTTTTTGTGTGTGGAGAGGGAGAGGTTATCTCACCATGATTTGTACTTATTTCTTAGGCTAACGAAAAAAGGCGTTTTGCAACATTTCAATACTTTTAAGCTAAGTAATGAGGTCAAAATTTTTTCCACTTTCTAGTACTCATACCTACAGCAGGAAGGTCCCTACAATGATAGGAGTTCCATTTCTTTCATATTTTCTAAACGTACACATTCCTGGTTCATAATGTTCTTTTCCTTCTTCTAATTTCTCCAATTGTTCTCATTAGAAACTGCTTTCCATGCTTACATTGTTGTTACACAATACTTCATACCTATATGGAACAACAGGATGACTGCAATCCTTGCTGAAAATTATAGCTCATCAGTCAAAGGAACTAGATCTTCTTGAAGAGATGCAGTATGTTATAAAGTGAAGGTCCCTAAGTGCTATCCTGAGAATCATAGAAATTCAATTGTTTTCACTGGTTGGTGAACTCCTCTTCAAGTAATACGTACTCCAAACTCACTGCATCATTTGTGACTTTTTCTCTCAAGTGCACAGGTATACACACACAAAAAAAGCCTGCTTTCAAAACTGTAGTATTCATTGATAATGCTAACACTGTCCCATCAAAATTACTGATTAACATATGAAAGAAATGTATTAATCACAAACTAAAAATTTAAAAAGTCAGTTGCATTTCATGTGATGTGTTTAATTCAGTTTCAACTCTGAGATGAATGTTGATCTGTCTTCCTTAAAACTGAAAGCAATTTATATTGAGTGTTCTGTTACTGTTTTAATAATTTTATGGAAAGTACATAAATTTATGCTACTAAACTCACATAAAATCATTTATTACATGTTTGTGCACATTTTTGAATCACATTTTTTCTGTAATTGTGATACAATGTTAGCCTGAAACGCCACTTCAGATGTATGAGAGCTGAGTAATCATACTGGATTATTGTTCACATGCTTTTTAACAGCTGCATACAATGAAAATAGCACATGTAGTGACTGTATCCTTGATTCATATATAGGGATATCGAAAAAATCTGAAAAGAAGAGGACAAAGTTAAAGTGACGTTAAATGTTTTATATATAACAATAATAAACATTTTGTGGAAAGTTTAATTTTCTTACTGCATATGATGTCAACATATTTCAGCAGGTTACAATCCAAGTCAGCTGTTGGTAAACCGATTTCTTGCAACTGCTGCTCAAATTCAGCTGGCCATTCCTGCATTAGGTTATCAATATCTGGCATTGGTCTAGAATGAAAAATTATGTTGACAGAAGGAACTGTACTATAAATACTGAGCTTTTTTGGTTGTTTTACCAATTTTGTGATGTGTGAGACTTCTGTGACATGTAGACACTAAAAGAAATGAGAGAGAGGTGGGGTGCACAGTACTAATGTTTAGGAGGTGCAGTTTACAGTACAGTCATCAGATACATCAAACAACTAAATACACGTCTTCTAGCTTTTGGAACAACAGTTTCCTTCTTTGGGGTGGGAAAAAAGAAATAGATGGGTGTGGGGCAGGTCACTTCTGACTGACCTGCACTTGATTAAGAGTAAATCAGCTAGTAGGAAAAAATGAAAGATGCAAAACATGGAACAATGGCTTGTTTTATTCTCCCCAGATGAAGTTTTTCATTCTTCTATATTCAATTTTACCTCTTATACATTCACATCCATTTACCATCTTTGAACTGCCCTTGCACAGTGCATGGTGGCATGCTGTCTTAAGGCTTTTTAGTATATCTTTTCCATCGTCTTTGTCTCTTACCTCCTGTTCCAAGGTTCCTCAATTTGTATTCTGAGTGATCCGTTCCTTTCCTCTCAAATACTCCCAATTATATCCCCTTTTCAACCCCAAAAACTGGAGCTAGGAGAACAGCATTTACTTATTTTTTAGTGTATCTATCACCTTGCATTGAGAGTTGCTCCCCCAGCAGGGAGGTACTGATCATCCCATCTATCTATTTATGAATTTAGTAAATAAATACTAGGCATAAAAACGGTTTTCATGTGGTTAATAGAAGATTAACATTGATGTAGAAAAACCTTATATCAAAGGAGCTATTTTTCATAATTTGTTACTGGAGACACTGACTGAAACACTTTTAAAAGATGACTGATTAGTGGCTTATCTTTGAAGGCCCACACACATGGAACTAACATGAATAATAATATAAGTGAAAATCCTGTCTTAGCATTAAATTTAGTACTAAATCATCTATGAAAACTGTTGTGCTTTGGCATAAATTATTCTCCTATGAATTAAATTATTACATAGTACACCATCCAGACACATTAAAATTATCACATGTCAATAGCCTGAGTAATCACCCTTAGCACCACGGACTGCTGCAAGATGCAGAGGGAGAGAGTTAATGAGGTTCTGGAAGGTACAGGCAGGGATGTGGAACAATGCTGGCTCTAGTGCCACAGCCAGCTGCTACTAGGTTTTTTTGTGGAGGATACAGGGCACAAACAGCACAATCAAAGTGGTCCTACAGATTGTCCGTTGGGTTTAAATCCAGGGAATTTGGTGGCCAGTTACTCTTCAAACCACACACAGTCCACTGTGAGCTATGTGCCATGTTGGATTGTCCTGCTGGTAAATGTCATTATGCCAAGGAAAAAGAAACTGTGTAGGGGTGGACATGGTCCCCGAGGATAGATGTATGCTTGGGTTGTTCCATAGTGCCTTCCAGAATGTGATACCATCCAGGGAATGCCACAAAAATGTTTCCCAAATGATAACGCTCCTTCCTCTGGCCTGTATGATTGTTCCAGGGTGTCGTTGCTTTTTGTCTGACGGAACATAAAATGTGATTCACCTGAAAATGTCACCTGGTGCAACTCAATGGTATTGTCGTGCAGACTCCAGCCTTCATTGCCAATGACCAACAATCAGCATGGGTGCATGAATCAGGCTCCTGCTGCAGAGGACCATATGTAGCAATGTTTGCTAAATGGTGATTGAAGACTCTAGGTTCATCTGGGCAGTCAGATGCTCAAGAGTTGCATGTCTATTCGCCCATACATATCTCTCCACAAAAATTGTTCACCCTCATCATGTATAGCCCATGGCGCGCACCGCAGTTGCCTCACCACTGGTTTTGGATAGTGCCATTTTGCCATCCATGATATACTTTAACCACATGGCACATGAACAGTTTATAAACTTAGCCATTTCAGAAATGTTTCCAACCTTGTGCTGAAAGCCAATGATAATGCCCTTTCTGACATCAGATAAATGTACCCTCCACTGCTACTGCCATCACCTGCCATCTGTGGGTGGTCATTGGACATTGATGTCGAACATAGGTGATAGTCACATTAACATGGCAGGATTGTGTGCCAATAATGCTGTAATTGTGAATCATAGACATTGCCCATGCATATAAGATTAAGTGTTATGAGCAAAAAACAAATAAAATCTATCTGTATTTTACTGACAGGAGGAACAGACTTAACAGAAAATCAGTTCGTTAGTTAATTTCATGTTCCATGGATCATTTTGCACAATACATTGTAATGAAGTGGAACGAGTCATTTTACATTCACACTGCAAATTAATTTGTAAGTATGCTTACATTCTGAACATTTCTAATTCTTTCCCCCAAAAAGAAAAAAGATATATAGATGTCGTGAGTTAATACGTCGTAACCACCACCATTTACACAATAATGATTCTAGGTGCAAATGTGGCTGAACTAAATTGTTTTTGGAGTTCCAAAATGTGCTTTTTTCCAATTTAAATTCTCATCAATATTGACACCTAAGAATTTTGATATTTCCGCCTTTTTTTATTATTTCCTCACCATGTGTTACATTTGCCGTTGATGTTATACCCTAGATGTGCAGAACTGAATATGTTGTATCTTTTTAAAATTTCTGTATGTATGCTTGGATTGATTACTGTACTAGTGGCATCTGCAAAAAGAACTAATTCTACTTGTTGTATATTAGAGGTAAGCCTTGGGAAATCTCATACGTGATTTCTCCCCAGTCAGAATTATGTCTCCGTTACTATACTGGTTGAATGAATTACTCAGAACAACTTTCTGCATTCTTTTGCTTAGATATGACATTATCCTTTTATTGGCTATACCATCAATCTCATAAAGCTTCAATTTATTTAGGAAAATACCTTAGATAGGTTGCAAAAATACCAACCAGTGCTATTTTATTATTTAATGCTTGTAAAATCTATTGAGTGAACATGTAAATGGCATTCTCAGTAGAGCAACCCTTCTGAAACCCAAACTGTGATTTGCTGAGGCTATTATTGTTGAGATATTATTCTAGAATACATCAGCTCCTCAAAAATTTTGGAAAATGATGTCAACAGTGACATCTCTCCTACCACCTTTCTTAAAGAGGGTTATCAACAGCATATTTCATTCTCTCTGGAAAAATGCCTTGGGTTAATGATGCATTATATATTTCAAGTAAGACCAGACTTATTATGCGGGAACAAATCTTTAGTACTACATTGGAAACACCATCAGAATAAGTTGTGCTTTTATTTTCTAGAGAATATATAAATTTCTTTGAAATTTTATGAGAGTTACTTGTTCAACATACAGGTGTGATTTTTCTCTTGAACTGTTTGTCCTTATGCTTTCTACTACATTTAAGAAATGATCATTAAATACATTTGCTACCTATGACTCATCACTTATAGCCCTTCCATTCTGTTCAATAGTGATGTTATCCCATTCTGTGGTTGCTTGTCTTGTCTTTCATTTCACTACATTCCATACAGCCATAATTCTGTTGTTGGCGGTACTAGTTTCTAACATTATGTGCATATTCCTTGATTTTTTTTAATAACCTTTCTTAGTAATTTTGAATAGTAGTGTGCAACTACTGCAAGGTTCATACTTGTTCTTGCCAAAAGATACATTTCCCTTTTCCTTTCACAAGATACTTTAATCCGTCTTTACATGGCTGTTTAGTATCCTTTTTGATTAGTTTGTGTGGAAAGCCATTTTCAAATAATGATATGATTTATTATGGAATATATTAAATATTATGTTAGCATTTGGTTCATCATAAATTTCATCCCAGATCTTTTCCTGTGAACTATTCTCAGAAACATTTATCCTGGAGTCATTGATTATTCTAACTGATTTTCACTGAGGAGTATCCATACTGTAAGGCATTATGTTACTTATCCTGACTAATTGTGCATTATGATCAGAGAGAGCATCTGTTACTGGGTAAACAGATACTCTATTACTCTGAGCTTTACCAAAGAAAACATTATCAATGAGGGTCCTACTGCCTTTATCCACCGGTGTTGGAAAGTTAATTACTGGAATCATATTGTAGGATCCAAATAAAGTTTTCAGATCATTCTTTCTATCAGAATATTTTAGAAAATCCACACTGAAGTCACCACAGACTATTAGCTACTTGCTGCTGTCTGATAGATGGCACAGTAATGAATCCAAATTCCTCATACACAGTTGAAAATTTCCCAATGGGAATCAGTGTAAAGTTACAATTAAAAGTGAACACTTCTATGTGGTGATCACTACAATAGCTACTTGTCTCGATGTTTTTGGACTTGTGTTCCGCCTTAATATATGTAACACCACCACCTTTACCCATATTAGTTCTGCACGAGTAAGCTGCTATAGTGTAATCTTTTATATGTAACTTATCTAACCCTGTGGTAATGTGGTCTTAGACAGGCAAAGGATATCTATCTTTTCAGAGCTCTTGAAATTTTCCAAACAGACAAGAAGCTCTTTTACCTTATTACTCAGTTCTCTAATATTTTGATGAAATAAGCTAACCTTACTTTTCTGTGCATTCTTCAGCATTTTGTGGCGCTGTTCTGTTATTTTCATTCCTTTCTTTCTAACCTAAAAAAGGTGCCTCTCTGACACCAGTAACCACAGGGATCTTGCTAAATGTGATGGTGGCTCCCCTTATATTATCATTATTTGCAAGGAGCTCAGCCAACCTATCTTTCCCTGTCCTATTCATGTGTAGGCCATGTCTAGTATATCCCTATCTCCCAGTTGTAGCAACAGGCTGTATTATACGTAAAAGTGTGCTGGTGAATTTTATGAACAGTGTGAGGGCATGGAACGTGAATGTGGGATGGATGGAAGCTGAATGTGGGACAGAAAATGCAAACATCCTACATATTGTTGATCAATCTAATGCTAAGAATGGTGTATTATGATTTTCTTTTCTACTCAAAATAAATTTGCTTAAGATTTTAATAAACCTGAAGTAGTTTCTCAAAAATCATTTACATCCAAATACGAGATTAATTTTATTAAGTTCTGCAAACATCTTATCTGTAATATTACTCTGAGGGCATACAAATATGGAGTTCTCTGAGAGCTATGCAGCTAACTTGCGTGCCCACTATCATTATGTAGCTGAGGAGAAGTGTGGTGGAACACTTAAATATAAAATATATGTCAACACATTGTTTTTATTGCAGAAATCAATAGGAAATGTTTGAGAACTTAAGAACATGTAGTCATTTAGAATATCAGTAATCAATGATCTTTTCTTTATAGAGGACCACATTTTAATTGCTATGAATATCACATTTTGTAATTACCTTTCACATCACATTAAAACTATGCCTGAAAGGCATGCTTGTCCAAAAACAAGCTTATAGAATTTTTTTTATGTGCGGCAGTTAACATCGTAGACTGTGTAGCATTAATAACTTAGCTACTAGAGTTCTAACTGCCTTGCACTGTACAAGGAATAATCTAACCACACTTTGCCAAATTTGAAAAACTAAAGCTCTTGATACAATGATTGTTTAGTGTTTTTTCTGTGCAGGCATTGTCACAGAAAGAGTTAAAATTATTTATCTGTAGTTTTAAAGTGAGACTGATACACTTAGGTCAGTTTCAAATGTGGGCATTGTCTTTTTAAAGAAAAGTGGATTTGTCAGGAAATACAAATATTGGGTTAGTATGAGAAATTTCGTCTGTTCTGGAGAGGGATTTCACTGTTGCCCTAAATTCAAAAAAGAGTGATGTTAACAATTTATGTGCTGACTGAACAGTTATGGCTACACACAACTGGGTTGCCAGTTACATGGCTGGTTTCAGCAGCATTAATAGTTGTAACAGATTTGACACCAAACACAACAAACAGTTGTGTGCCACCCAGCATCTGATTCTTTGTGATTCAGAGGAACAGTTAGCTATCACAGGACTCCAATTATTTTCACCTTGCACAGTGATTTTGTGACCTGGTATTCAATATTAAAGAAGACATGAGTTTGCAAAGTTGTGTTGACACACTAAATGTTGATTTTTTTTTATTTTTAAAGGAGAAATGAGTTTGTCAAGTTGTGTTGACACATTAAATGTCGATTTCCCCCCCCCCCCCCCCCCCCCCCCCCTCCCCGTAAAGTCCACTTCATTCAAATTCTGGTAAAATAATGTAATAATGCCAGTTTCAGATTCAGCGTCATTATTAATAGCACCTTTGTTGAGCTGTAATCAATGTCTGTGACATAATATAGCAAGCATAATGGTATGCAAGGTATTTTGAGCACTCCAGATGATGCCTGATAATAATGGTGCAGCCATTCACTGGGTCATCATCTATGCTACTGATAATAACTGTGCTGTTGAGAGTGGTGTAGCCATGATACTGTTTTATGCTAACCAATAAACTTTATTGTTCTAACTATTCACAGGTGCTCTTGCTTAACACGGCATACACAAACCAACATCTCTGAAGTTGTTCTGTTATTCATTTTTCCCATGCCTTTACCTTTTTTGTGAACTGTTATCATTATTGACATTTTTAAGATTTTTGCTATGCAGATCCTATTTAATTCTGTGAAGGTGTTGAATTTGCTAAGTGTTATTTACCGAAATCTGTGAAGTGCTGATCTTAAAATTTGAGTGTTCCAACCAAAAATATACAGATTTCTCATGGCTGGAATTTACATAAGGCAGCCAGAACATCTTACAGTGTATGGTTTCCAGAGCTGTCTGCACAAATAAATTCTGGTAAGTCATGTCAAAAAAGCCAGTAGGACACAAAGTGTTGGTACACCAATTATTGGACATATATAGCTGACAGACTATTGATTTTCGACCCGGCCATCCTGATTTAGGTTTTCCGTGATTTCCCTAAATCGCTTCAGGCAAATGCCGGGATGGTTCCTTAGAAAGGGCACGGCCGATTTCCTTGCCCATCCTTCCCTAATCCGAGCTTGTGCTCCGTCTCTAATGACCTCGTTGTCGACGGGACGTTAAACACTGATCTCCTCCTCCTCCTCTATGACAGAGATACTTTTACAATTTTTTCCCCACTGCATGTGACAACTCACCCGTGAATTGCTTTCAGCTGTTACATATTCTGCATCTCTATTGACATGGTTACATATTCTGCATCTCTATTGACATGGACTTCTAATAATCTAAGTTTGGGTAATTTCCAAGAATGTTTGCCTATCAAAGCTGGGGGCTCCAAAAGATAGATATAGAGTGTGCGATTCTAAATCACGTGTGCAATTCTAAATCGATCACGTGATTATGGTAGCAGACATTATGAGCATGTTTCCAGTGGCCACTACATACTTGTAATTACAAAGGAAACAACTTACCTCACTCATCATTGATGTTGTCGGCATTAGAAAGTCAATTTGATGTGTATACTATGGGAAGCATTCCCTTTTTGCCATAACCTGGGTACTCTATGCCTATGTCATGCAAAAATATGGGTAGTGTGTCACATGTGTCTACTTTTCCTTGCAACCACAAGTTATGGAAATACAGATACTGCAACAAGTAGGGTTGGTCTCTTTTGCCTGGACACCCTTCTCTTTTAATGGAAGATTTCGCAGATTTCCAAGCCGCTCGATGTTCTGCACATGCATACTGGGATCACTGGAAGACATAATCCCTACACAGTGGTTCACAAGCTCGAGTTTGAATCCTTCTGCTTTCAGTGTCTTGTAGGACTGAAAGCCATCTGTAATCACTTTGCTACCAGGCAGTATAAAGTGCTTTATCAAACTGACTCAAGTTACCTTGTCTCTGGAAAACACTCTTACTACAAAGCACTTCTGCGACCCTCATTCTATTCCACCGAATACCCAAATATGTTTGATTTTATTCTTTAAAAGTCATCCTCTCTGGTTTTTCCTTCTTTCTATGTGTGACTCGTCCACTTCAACAACTTTACACTGTCGTTCGTCACTCTTACATAACACACTTCTCTGCAAAACCCAAAATAGTCGCACACGGTATTAGTAGGTAAGTCAGTTTCCGAAGCTGTTGCTTGATCCAGCAAAATACAAGAATTATGCTGGTCTGAATCAATAATTTTGAATAGTCAAACCATGTATTCCTCCTGATAGTCATTCATTTACCACAGTTTGCACAATGAAATTGTAAGGGTACTTCACAATCAGAACTCTTCGTACAAACTTTTATAGACTTTGCCCCACCGCAGTCTATACAGTCCCACCTATCATCATCCACATTTTTGACAAAATTAAAAGCAATTTTCTACATTACATAAGCATAGAATTAGATTCTTCCACATGAGGCAATCAGTAGAGGAAAGGTCTACGACATCAGACATGCCAACTCACAACCGACATAAATCGTTTAGGTTTCCCTAGCAACTCACAAATAATTTATCATAACCTGCCACCACAGTCACATGATTGATTTAGAATCACACATTCGATATTATCATTTGGAGCCCCCGGCTTCAATATGCAAACATGCTTGGAAATTACCTAAGTTTGTAATGTAGATACAAAATGAAGAGAGAATGAATGAATGTACGAATGAGCCACAGATGGTTTATGTGCAGAATGTAGACAACCAAATGGCAGTTATTTGACAATTAACAGATGTAGCTTTAGGGTTGTGTCTGTCAAGTAAGTTTTATACTTCAGGCCCAGGTAATGAGTTAATAATGTAACAGTATGATTGTCCAAAAGCTAGACACCACAGACTGGAAAATAAATGTTGATCATAGTGAGGCATTAAACAATGAAATATTATAGTTTTATGCAAAAACATCACATTTATATATAAACAACAACATAAATGTTCACATAATAATAAACAATTATAGCAACAAACCCACTTAGTGTAGTGAACAGTTGGTGGTGGTTTGCTAAGATGAAGATCACTGATATCTTTTATCCATTTGTCAATAGCACGTGAGTTCTTTTCAGCATTCTCAACCTTCTTCACTACCTGAAATGCATGAGTTATAATGTAAATACTTTGGTTTCCTTGGAAACAAAGGAATGCAGAACCAAAAATTAAAATGTATTGTAAAATATACATGAAAGTCTTACACAAAATTATGTTCCCATAATTTGATAAAAAAGAAAATTCCTTTCACAAATTTTTGAAAATCAGAAAGAGACAGAAGGTTGGCCAAAATTTACTATTATCTCCAATACAAACATTCAATAATAAGTAGAAAACAGTTTTACTAACTTTTGCTATCACAGGTTCTTTCTCCAAGAGCAGAAAAAAAAAGAAGTTGGGGGAGCTTGGAGATCTGGATCTCGTAATTCAGATTAGAGATGATCTGCCATGCCTTTCTAAACGAAATGTTAGTTCCAGTAGGTAAAAAGAAATGTTTCTAGCATACTTCTTGACCTTAGCAATGTTTTTGATGTAACTGATCATGGTATTATTTTGCTGAAACTAAATAATTATGGAAGTCAAGGCTTACCAAACAGGTGGATTCGTTCTTACCTCCATGATCATCACCAAACCTCTCAAATAAAATAAAAAGAAGCAGAAACACACATAATTTCTGAGTTTTGTAGTAATGTATCAAAAAATCATATATAAACTCCTTCAAAGGTCAGGCTTTTTGGCCCATTTTCTTCATTTACTACTTTCTGTAAACGACACAATTATCCTAATCGGATTACCTGAATAAGACTGTGATGATTTAGACTCTATGTCTTGACTATGTACATATATTTTTTGCATTGCTATGGATGCTGTTATTCTTTATTTTTGTGGACTGTATACACTTAAGAGCCAAAGAAACTGGTAGAGCCTAGCGTATTCAAATACAGAAATATGTAAACAGGCAGAATACGGTGCTGTGGTTGGCAGTGCCTATATATGACAACAAGTGTATGGCACAGTTGTTAGATTGGTTACTGCTGCTACAATGGCAACTTATCAGCTTTCAAGTGAGTTTGAACGTGGTGTTACAGTCAGTGCATGAGTGATGAGACACAGCATCTCTGAGGTAGCGATGAAGTGTGGATTTTCCCATACAACAATTTCATGAGTGTACCATGAATATCTGGAATCTGGTACAACACCAAATCTCTGACATCACAGCAGCTGGAAAAAAATCCAGCAAGAATGGGACCAATGATGACTGAAGAGAATTGTTCAATGTGACACAAGTGCAACACTTTTCTGCAAATTTCTGCAGATTTCAATGCTGGGCCATAACCAGTGTCAGCATGTGAACCGTCAAGTAAACATCATTGATATGGGCTTTCAGAGCCGAATGCCCACTCGTGTACCCTTGATGACTGCACTACGCAAAGCTTTATGCCTCGCCTGGGTCCGTCAACACCAACATTGGATTGTTGATGACTGGATACATGTTGCCAGGTCAGACGAGTCTCCATTCAAATTGTATTGAACAGATGGATGAGTAATGGGTATGGAGACATCCTCATGAATCCATGGACCCTGCATGTCACCAGGGGACGTTCAAGCTGATGGAGGCTCTGTAATGGTGTGGGGCATGTGCAGTTGGGGACCCCTGATACATCTAGATATGACTCTGACAGGTAACACATACGTAACTATCCTGTCTGATCACCTGCATCCATTCATGTCCATTGTGCATTCCGGTTGGCTTGGGTAATTCCAGCAGGACAATGCGGCACCCCACATGTCCAGAATTGCTACAGAGTGGGTCCAGGACCACTCTTCTGAGTTTAAAGACCTCCACTAGCCACCGAACTCCCCAGACATGGACATTATTGAGCTTATCTGGGATTTTTTGCAATGTGCTGTTCAGAAGAGATCTCCACCCTCTTGTACTCTTATGGATTTATGGACAGCCCTGCAGGATTCATGGTGTCAATTCCCTTCCAGAACTACTTCAGACATTAATTGAGTCCATGCCACATCATGCTGCGGCATTTTTGCGTGCTCGTGGGGGCCCTATACGATATTAGGCAGGTGTACCAGTTTCATTGGCTCTTCAGTGTAATACAATAGTTCATGTAACTGTGTTTAATGTGTTAATGAGTACAATAAATCTTACAGTTCCAATCAGATACTGCCAGAAAATTACTCTGCTAACAGGTAAAAAAAAAAGGCTAACAGAAATTAGCAGCAGTGTATGGCAATCTGGAATTACATAATAGCTAATGCAGTGATTTCCGTAAAAAAAGTATTCATTCTTTTTGATTGAGGAACTGATGGATAGAGAAAACTATAGTATGTAGCAATTCACTATGCTTACATATCTACAAGACGAACAATTGTGGGGTTTCATTAGTGGCAAAATAACAGATGTAACTACAGTTTGCACAGCAAGAGCCAAAATTATACTCTCCGTCCATCCATCGATATATGTTCATTTGCACGAAACACTTACAGTTAAAGAAGCATCAGACGGGCTAAAGCAAGTCTATGACAATTGTGGCCTCTTCTGATGAATAGGATTACTGAAGACACTGCTCACAACCAGACGAGAAAATTGTTTGTCAGTTGCAGAATATGTGTCAAGCATAATGGCTTGAGCTTTGAAGTTAAAGATGAATGGACTGGGTGTATTCTACATGCAGGACTACCAGACAAATATAAACCTATGATTATGAGTTGAGAAAATCCAAAATTGCCAATCAGAGAAGCCTCCATAAAAAGTAAATTATTGGAAGAAATAAACACTGACGCCTGTAATAAACCATTGACAAGTGAGACTGCTCTTCAAGTCAGCAAGAAAAAGAATGACATTACCTTAAAAAAAGGTCCAAAGTGCTATAAATGCAACAAGTATGGCCATCTGGCAAAAAATATTGCAACGTGAGCAAAAATGATGCAAAAACTTCAGCCAAGACAGCAAGTTGCCAGACATTCTTTTTAAATGCAGCTGCAGGTAAAGATGTACGGACAGAACAGTATGCAGAGTCTGGCGCATCGATTGACATGTCTAAATATCCATGTAATCAAAATAATTGTAAAACAGTGATAGGCTCGCAAGTTGTAACAGGAAATAATGATAACTTACCCGTAAAAGGCATACTATCTTCATTTGTAGATGTTCTCATGGGCAACAAGAAAGGCAAAATTAAAGCAGAGGATATCCTATATGTGCCTCAGCTAAGCAAAAATCTACTATCTGTTAGTAAAACAGCAGAAAAGGTTATTCGATTTTATTTAACAAACAAGGCTGTTGTGTTTACGACACATAAAAAAAAAGTGGTCCCTAGTGTGTCATTAGCCAATGGTATGTATTGACTAAACCAACTAAATCATCTAATGTTTGAAGCAAAATCAGTATTACAGTTGAACAGCGCACACCTGTGACATAAAAGACAAGGTCATCTGAAATCTGAAGTTATGCATGCACTTTGCAAAGGCTTTGCTAGTGGAATTGCATTTGAGTGAGCAGTTAACACTTCATGTAGTATTTGCTTACAGAGCAAACAGACAAGACTTCCTTTTTCACAATTCAGTTCAAGAGCCACCTCAAGCTACCTGATGCAAACTATGTCAATTTGAGGTGCCAAATTTTTCCTTTCTTTACGAGGGGTGTTTAAAAAGTCTGTGCTAAGTCTGAAAGATGGCACCACTGGCACGTATCGAGGTCATGTTTAGTTAGTAGCATCTTTGGAAAGAGCGCACACCAAGTTTCAGCCTTATTGGTCTATTTATTTGTGTCTGGCATTCATGTGAATCAAGGAAGTCGAGTGATTGTCAAAAAATGGACGAAAAAGAATTTTGTGTGGAGATTAAACAATACATTATGAAAGGCAAAACTCCTCAGGAGACTAAAGAGAAGCTTGATAAACATTACGGTGACTCTTCACCTTCAATTAGAACAGTTTATAAGTGGTTTCAAAATTTTCAGATTGGCCATATGGGCACAAGTGATGCTGAACATTCTGGACGCCCTGTGGAAGTTACAACTCCAGAAATCATTGATAAAATCCATGATACGGTGATGGATGACAGAAGAGTTAAGGTGTGTGAGATTGCTAGTGCTGTGCGCATCTCAAATGAATGGATACATAATATGGCGACTGTCTTTGGGGATGTGTAAGGAATAATCCTCATCAATTATCTGGATAAGGGTAAAACTATTACAGGTGAATATTATTCAATATTATTGAACCGTTTGAAAACCGAGCTGCAAAAAAAACGTCGGTGATTGGACCGCAAAAAAGTCCTTTTCCATCACGACAATGCGTCAGCACACACCTCATCAGTTCTGGTCACGAAGTTAATGGAAATAGGATTCCAACTCATTTCACATCCTCCCTATTCTCCAGGCTTGGCTCCCTTGGACTACTGTTCGTTCCCCACTTTGAAGAAATGGTTGGTGGGACAAAGATTTTATTCAAACAAGGAGGTGTGATTGCAGCAACTAATAGCTATTTTGCAGACTTAGACAATTCCTATTATTCGGAAGGGATGAACAAATTAGGACAGTGTTGGACGAAGTGTATAAATCTAGAAGGAGACTATGTCAAAAAATAAAAAAGGTTTACCCCAAACATGTAAGTAGTTTTTATTTTTGCATGGACTTTTCAAATGCCCCTCGTAATTGATCACTATTCCAGGAAAGTATTTGTATATACTTTCAGAAATAAAAATGAAGTATCTCAGCTGATCTGAGACTAAAAATATAGTTGAAAGGCAGATTAGAAAAAGGATCTTTACTTTACACACAGATAAGAGCACAGAATATGTGAACAATAAACTAATAAACTTTTTCAGACAAGTTCTAAACAGTAAAAGAAGAAACTGAGTCACAGGAACCAAGTCACTGTTTCTTCCACTGACAGAAAAGAAGCAAAATGAAATAATGACTTAACTAAAAGAATTTGAATCCTAACCAGATATTACCACATCAAGTAGTAGTTCGAGGACTACTAGCTGCAATAAGGAACCAAGCCCAGATATTATGCAAATAATGATAATTAGCAACTGCAGCAATTGAGTCAATATG
Organism: Schistocerca cancellata; assembly: GCF_023864275.1. NCBI lineage: Eukaryota > Metazoa > Arthropoda > Insecta > Orthoptera > Acrididae > Schistocerca > Schistocerca cancellata. The sequence continues at coordinate 658,723,636 of NC_064627.1, forward strand.
AAAGTCATCCAGAATTGTGAAGCCAAAGCAGCTACATGACTTTCTAACCTGTCAGTCTAAACAGTCATCTGATACTGATTCTTTGTCACTGATGTCGAAAGCCAATACAAGAAGAGTTACAATCACACAAAGAGAACCACACACAGGAGTCTGCTGTTTCACTATCAGATAAGAAACCAATAAATATGAAATGGGTGTTTAAAACAAAGAAAGATACAAAAGGTGACACTGTGTAAAGCACAGCTACTAATAAAAGGTTGTTCTCAGAAGCAAGGCATGGATTTTGATGAAATATACACACCAGTTATAAGAGATAACGCATTAAGATATTTATTTGCTATGGCTGCTAAATATGATCTTGACATCGATCATCTAGATGTTGTCATGGATTTCTTACAAGATGACTTACAAGAAATTCCAGAAGTAGACTCCTTTACAAAGACATGAAAGATACTGGTATTAAAAGACTAAAAAAGACTGTACAAGGGTTAAAGCAAGATGGTCACTAGTGGAACTTGAAATTAGACAGTATACTGTTGAATGTAAACTTCAATAGAGCAACAGCTGACATTGTGTCTATTACAAAAATCAAGGTTCAGACATTTTAATCGTTACTGCTTATGTGGATGATATGCTAATTTCCAGTAACAATTCACAAGAGAAAGAAGTTTTGAAAAACAGTTTAAGAGAAAAATTTAAGCTGAGCGATCTTGATGAAACTATAATTTTTTTAGATTTCTGAATTACTACACAGCAAATTTAATATGAAAGAGTGCAACCCAATATCTACATCAACATCTACATCTTTATCTATACTTTGTAAACCACTGTGAGGCACATGGCAGAGGATATGTCCCATTGTACCCATTATTAGGGTTCTTCCCCTTCCATTCACATATGAAGTGCAATACGAATGACTGTTTGATTGCCTTTGTGTGTGCAGTAATTATTCTATCTTATCCTTACGATCCCTATTTGAGCGATATGTAGGATCTGTAGTACATTCCTAGAGTCATCATTCAAAGCCAGTTCTGGAAACTTTGTTACTAGACTTTCTTGGGGTAGTTTATGTATATCTTCAAGAGTCTTCCAGTTCAGTTCCTTCAGTGTCTGTGTGATGCTCTCCCACAGATCAAACAAACCTGTGACCATTCGTGCTGCCCTTCTCTGGGTACATTCAGTATCCCCTGTTAGTCCTATTTAATATGGTCCCACGCACTTGAGAGCAATATTCTAGAAATGCCTCTAGACAGTAACCAAGTGCTCACGCCGGCCGGAGTGGCCGTGCGGTTCTAGGCGCTACAGTCTGGAGCCGAGCCACCGCTACGGTCGCAGGTTCGAATCCTGCCTCGGGCATGGATGTGTGTGATGTCCTTAGGTTAGTTAGGTTTAATTAGTTCTAAGTTCTAGGCGACTGATGACCTCAGAAGTTAAGTCGCATAGTGCTCAGAGCCATCTGAACCAAGTGCTCACACATGATGTCAGTCCAAAAAGAGAACAGGAGCAAGAAGCTATGAAGAACATACCCTATCACAAAGCAATAGGAAGTTTAATGTATGTTCAGTCAGGGACAGGGCCAGACCTAGTTTATTTGATAGGGACTGTCAGTCGTTTCTGTGACAATCCAGGCATGCCACACTGGCAAGCAGTCAAGAGACTCTTTAGATGTCCGAAAGGAACCAAGGATATGAAGCTATTGTTTTCTAAGCAGAGAATTGCTGCATAATGCAGACTGGTGTGGAAATTCTGAAGACAGGAAGCCAACAATTGGATATCTGTTTATATCTCAAGGAGCAGTAATGTCTTTGCAGACTTTGAAACAGCCAATTATAGCCTTATCCACAACTGAGGCAGAATACATGGCCCTGACCTCAGCACATCAGGTGGCTGTATGGCTCCAATGATTAGACACTGAAATATCTCCAAATCCCAAGAAACATCCTGTCAAACTATTGTGTGACAACAAAGCAGCAACTGACTCATCTATGACTAGTGGCTACAACAGTCAAACCAAACATATAGACACAAGACACCACTCTATAAGAGAAAAAACTGAGTCAGCCCAAGCTACTGTGGAGCATGTATCTTCAGACCAAATGCTGGCAGACATGATGACAAAACCTGTGGCTAAGCCTTGCCATCATCTGCTGCTACAACAATTTGGACAGAAAATGTAGTTTTTTTGTTTGTCTTTTTGTAGATATGATTCCAGTGGGGGTGTGAGAATTTAGAATCTATGCCTTGATTGTTATATATCTTTTGCGTTGCTATGGATGCCGTTATTCTTTATTCTGTGGACTGTATAATACAATAGTTCATATAACTGTGTTTAATGTGTTAATATGTACAATAAATCTTACAGTTCCAATCAGATACTGCCAGCAAATTACTCTGCTAATAGCAGCAACTGCAGTCGTAACATGAAATTTGAGCCAATGGTTTAGAGTTAACAAGCTCATAATAAATTCCAAAAAGCAGTGACAGTCACTTTCCACACTGTACAGAAACTGCACCTTGCAACCCTGATTTTTAGTGTATTTGGAAAAACAGAGTCAAGGTAGTGAGACAAAATTTTTTAGGTATCCACATTCTTAGAAAACTGAAATGGGCGACGCACCTGAAAAATGCAAATAAAAAGCAAATACACACATTACTGTAAAATCCTCACGCAAAACACAAGCTGTGCACTCGTGATGACAATGTACCATGGCAGTATCCATTCACCTGCATCTTCTACATATATACTCTGAAAACTATTGTGAAGTGCATGGCAGAGAGTATGTCCCAATTTACCAATTGTTAGGGTTTTTCTGTTTCCATTCATATATGGAGTGCAGGAAGAATGATTTTTGAATGCCTCTGTGCATGCTGTAATTAGTCTAATCTTGTTTTCACAATCTCTAGGGGAGCAACAAGTACACGACTGTAGTATATTCCTAGAGTCATCATTTAAAGTTGGTTCTTGAAACTTTGTTAAGTATGCTTTCTCAGGATAGTTTATGTCTATTTTGAAGAGTCTGCCATTTCAGTTTCTTCAGCGTCTCTGAGACACTCTTCCATGGATCAAACAAACCTGTGACCACAAGTGCTGCCCTTCTCTGTGTACATTCAATATCCCCTGATAGTACTACTTCATAAGGGGCCCACATGTTTGAACAATATTCTAGGATGGTTTACATTAGTGATTTGCAACCAATCTTCTTTGTAAACTGATTGAAAGTGCTCAGTATTCTAGCAATAAACCAAAGTCTACCACCCGCATTACCCATGGCGGCCTGTATGCTCATTCCATTTCATATCCCTACAAAGCGTTACACCCACATATTTGTATAAGCTGGCTGATTCCAGCTGTGACCCATTGATATTACAATCATAGGATACTATGTTTTTTGTTTTGCTTTGTGAAGTTCACAGTTTTACATTTCTAATCATTTAAAGCAAGAAGTCAATCTTTGCACCACTTTGAAATCTTATCAAGATCTGGGTGAGTAATTTATTCAGCTTTTTTCACACAGTATTTCATTGTAGATAACATTATCATCCACAAAATGTCTGAGGATAATATTAATATTGCCTATAAGGTCATTAATATGCAACTTGAAAAAACAGAAAGGATGAGATTTTCAGTCTGCGGTGGAGTGTGGACTGATATGAAACTTACTGGCAGATTAAAACTGTGTGCCAGACTGAGACTCGAACTTGGGATCTTTGCCTTTCGTAGGCAAGTGCTCTACCAACTGAGCCATCCAAGTATGACTCACAACATTTCCTTGCAGCTCTACTTCCAGCAGTACCTCGTCTCCTACCTTCCAAACACCTCACAGAAGCTCTCCTGCGAAACTTGCAGAACTAGCACTCCTGGAAGAAAGGATATTGCGGAGACATGGCTTTACCACAGCCTGGGGGATGTTTCCAGAATGAGATTTTCACTCTGCAGTGGAGTGTGTGCTGATATGAAATTTACTGGCAGATTAAAACTATGTGCTAGACTGAGACTCGAACTCGGGACCTGTCCTGGGACACACCCGAAGTTACTTCTACATCTGTTAGTGACTCTCATCCAAGATAAATTGCTGCAGCCTCTTTACCAAAATATCCTCAGTGTAGTCACAAATTGCATTTCTACCCCATACATTCGATGTTTTGCTAATAAAAGTACATGTGGTATGGTACTGAGTCACATGTATTTTGGAAATCAAGAAACAGTATGTCTATCTGACTTCCCTGATCCAAAAGCTTTCAGTATGTCATAGGAGAAAAGTGAGAGTTGGATTTTAGATGATTGATGGTTTCAGAATCAGTGCTGGTTGGCATTGAGGAGGTCATTTGGTTCGTGATACCTCATTACATTTGGGCCCAGAATATGTTCTAAAATTCTACAACAAATTTATGGTATCAACTGATATATTACCGATGGATACTGGATTGTTCTTTTGTGGATCACTTCTACTGCCCTTCTTATAAAGGGTGTGACCTGTGATTTCTTCCAACGAATAGCCACAGTTTTTTTTTTTTAATTCAGTATAGACTCTGACTGGGATTCCACAGAGCCATGGAGCTTTGTTCAATTTTAACAATTTCAGTTGTTTCTCAATGCCACTGACTCTAATATCTATGTTACTCCACTCATCGTTTCAGTGGTAAGAGGATTATGATCAAAATTTTAAGCCCAATGTATAAGTTGTGCACAATGATTCACCGATAACTTCAGTAAACCAAAATCCATCACACAAATACAAGTGGAAATCAGTAACATACACTAAAAATGCTCAAGTTTACAAAAAAACGAAAACAAATTTCTATTAATAGGCGATTCGTTACTGAAAAATGTCGCTGTTCCAGGATGCAACATTGATGTACAGCCTGGAATTAGAATGCAACAGTTAAACAAGCATTTTAAAAATATGGAAAACTTCAAACACAATACTGCAGAAAATGAACTCAAACAAAACTATTGTGGTGTGCTAATACATGCGATAAAAAGTAGCAGTGAGGAAGAAATCACCAATGAAACAAGAAACTTAATTCGCTCAGCCAAAAGTGTCTATAAAGGTTCCTGGCTCGTAATCAGCAGAATAATAAAACAAAGATCTGTAAGTGATCAAATATCTGCAAAACAAACTATGCCATAAAAGAACAATGTGACATGCTTGGGGCAGTGTTCATTGATCCAAATAAATTTCTGAATGATAACTGCTTAGGAAAGGATGGCCTGCATCTAAATAGATTGGGGTCTCAAACACTCAGTAGAATGTTCACAGATGTTTGCAAGATAATAAGAAGCAAGGGAAACTAAAAAGGCTTGATAGGGGTGAAAAACTGGACAAAGTAGCTAAAACGTCCAAAAATAAGCATCATCCAAAAAAAATGGAAGGACAGAATACAGACCTAAAAATTGGTTTTCTAAATACTCAAGGACTGAACGACAAGGAACTGGTACTAAATGATTTTTCATCAGTGAATAAATTTGATTCGTGTTTAAGTGAACATTGGGCCACTGAAGCCGAACTTCCATTCTGTAAATTAGAAAATTATAGTCTATTAAACAGTTATTGCAGAAGAGTCCACAAGAGAGGTGGTGTAGCAATCTATGCTGACACATCAATGGACTGCTTAATTGATACCTTAGATTTAGATTATCTATGTGAAGAACTGAATTTTGAGGCGACTAGTATAGTTATTAGTAGTATGAAACTAATAGTAGTATCACTGTACAGGTCTCCCAGTGGTATTATTAGTGTTTTCTTAGAAAAATTGGACATCCTCTTATGTACACTTACTGAGAACAAATTTACCAACTACGACATTGTAATAGGTGGTGACCTTAATTCGGATTTTAACATGTTGACTGATAAACGTAGTGTTAGTGACCAGAAAAAGCTATTGAGACAATTCAACCTACAGTATACTAACCATAAACCTATCAGGGAACTAGCATGTTTAGACAATATGTTTGTTAACTTTAAATATGCCCAAGATCAATGTGATGTAACAGTGATCCCTTTTTCAGACCACAAATCAGTGTACTTAATATATGCAAATAGGACCAGCTCTGTCACTCCTAGTGATGCATCATCCAAATCAAAAATGGTGACCACTAGGCCAATGAGTGAAAGAAAAATTGATAAGTTTAAGAGATCTCTTGCAGATAGGGCTTGGTTTTTCCAGAAAAATGATAGTAATATTTGTGCACCAAAAAATGCAACAGCTAAGATAATATTTAAACACTTTTTAATTCATTTCTGCAAATATTCAATGACAGTATTCCCATCAGAAGATACAAGATAACAGATAGTGGCTGTAAAAAAAGGGGGTCAAAAAAGAAAATTCTAGGTACACAAAACGCTGTCCGATATGAAGGGACATGTAATGACTCTGCTAGATATATACAAAAAGACTATGACTGATAATGCAAAATCCTCATATGTAAAATGTAGAAATGATTATAAAAAAGCAGTTATTGAAGCAAAAAAGGCATACATCCTCATGTAAAATGTAGAAATGATTATAAAAAAGCAGTTATTGAAGCAAAAAAGGCATACAATGTCCAATGCATTGAGAGTGCTAACAATAAATGCAAAGCTGCTTGGAATATCATAAACAGCATTGTGAAAGAACAACAAAAGGTCAAACTCAGCATCTCTTCACAAGATTTCAATGAGTATTTTATTAAATCTGTGGAGGAATCAAGCAATTGTATTAGTAAGCCTAATGTAAGTGCAGCTGAACTATTAGAAAGAAACGGTCATGCAACAGCCTATGACAATATTCTCACTTTCTCTTAGGTTACACCAACTACTATTTTAAAAATAGTTAGAAACTTCAAGTCATCAGATAGTGTTGATATTTATGACATATCATGCAACTTGCTGAAAATAATAATTGATTCTATTGTGTATCCATTGACCCACTGCACAAATAAATATATATCAGGGGGCTACTTTCCAGAGGACCTGAAACTATCTAGGGTGGTCCCTGTCTACAAAAAGGGTGACAAAGACAACCCTGCAAGCTTCAGACCAATATCAATTGTTCCAGTCTTGGCCAAAATAATGGAATATATCATATACCATCAGTTGTCAACCCACTTCGAAACACTTGGAATATTTAATGTATCACAATATGGATTTATAAAAAAATTGTCAACAGTTGATGCAATAGACTCCATAATTAAATATATACTTAGAGTGTTTGAGAAGAAAGGCTATGCTCAGGCCACTTTTTGTGACCTGAGTAAAGCATTTGACAATGTTGGACACGATACACTGCTAGCGAAACTCCATTTCTATGGCATCAGGGAAAACAGCTTAAAACTACTACCATCATATCTCCAAGACTGTAGGCAAGTTGTGTGTATTGGCTCAGAAAAGTCTACTGACAAGGGAACCTCCCCATCGCACCCCCTTCAGATTTAGTTATAAGTTGGCACAGTGGATAGGCCTTGAAAAACTGAACACACATCAATCGAGAAAACAGGAAGAAGTTGTGTGGAACTATGAAAAAATGAGCAAAATATATAAACTGAGTAGTCCATATGCAAGAAAAGCAACATCAAGGATAACACAAACACAGGAGCGTCGTGGTCCCGTGGTTAGTGTGAGTAGCTGCGGAACGAGAGGTCCTTGGTTCAAGTCTTGCCTCGAGTGAAAAGTTTAATTTTTTATTTTCAGTTTATGTGACAAACTATTATGTTTTCATCAGTGTTTTGGGAGTGATTATCACATCCACAAGAAAACCTAAATTGGGCAAGGTAGAAGAATCTTTTTACCCGCCAAGTGTACAAGTTGGGTGGGTCGACAACAAATTCCTATCATGTGACACACATGCCGTCACCAGTGTCGTATACAATATATCAGACGTGTTTTTCTGTGGAGGAATCGGTTGACCTATGACCTTGCGATCAAATGTTTTTGATTCCCATTGGAGAGGCACGGCCTTTCGTCTACTAATAGCACGGTTTTGCGGTGCGGTCGCAAAACACAGACACTACACTTATTACAGTGAACAGTGACGTCAATGAACGAATGGACAGATCATAACTTTGCGAAAATAAAGAAATAAAATTTTTCACTCGAGGGAAGACCTGAACCAAGGACCTCTCGTTCCGAAGCTGCTCACGTTAACCACGAGACCACGGCGCTACTGTGCCTACGCTCTCCTTGATGTTGCCTATGTTGCACATGGACTACTCTTTTTGTACATTTTGCTTATTTTTTCATAGTTCCACACAACTTCTTCCTGTTTTCTCGATTGATGTGTGTTCAGTTTTTCAAGGCCTATCCACTGTGCCAACTTGTAACTAAATCTGAGGGGGGTGCGATGGGGAGGTTCCCTTGTGAGAAACATACTAAGATAGGAGTTCCACAGGGCTCTGTCTTGGGACCATTTTTGTTTTTGGTTATGATAAATGACTTACCCTCCTTTATAAGTTTCAGTACGGTCCTACTTGCAGATGACACAACCTTCCTAAACTACAATTATGACCTGAATAAGCTAAAAGATTCTGTGGACAATACACTTGCCCACGCAAAATATTGGTTTAAGTCAAATGGTTTTCTCCTGAATGAGAACAAGACACAAAAAATGTTATTTAGCCTAAGGGACAAAAGCCCTGTTAATGATCCCAGCTATGTAAAGTTCTTGGGGATATACTTAGACAATAAATTGTCCTGAGAACAACACATAAAATATATTAGAATAAAACTGTCGAGAGTAATTTATTTATTAAGATGTCTTATAAAATATGTACCAGCAGCCTATGTTAAAACTTCATATTTTGCATTCTTCCAAAGTATTGTGTCATATGGACTTATTCTCTGGGGAAACTCAAGCCATGTTCAAAATATATTACTTTTGCAGAAGAAAGCAATCAGAGTCATTACATGTTCCCAGCATAAAGCACGTTGTAAGCCCTTGTTTGCCGAACTCAAAATAATGACTGTTATAAATCTGTATGTATCCCAAATGTTAATCTATACAAAAAATAACCTACACGAAGTAAAACGTAAAAATAATATCCATGGTCACAACACAAGGAAAAACACGTCCATATATACATCATACTGTAGACTAGCAAAGACAGTCAATAGCTATGAGGCAGTGTGCCATAAACTATTTCATAAGCTTCCGCAGACAGTAAAAGATCTTCCAGACTGTGAATTTAGGAAAACATTAAATAAGTGGCTTGTTGCCAACCCCTTTTATGAATTAAAAGATTTCTTTGACTGGGACATTGAATTGTAAGTCAATAATGCTTTATTATTCTGTGTATTAATGTAACGATTGTGCTGTACAAAAATTTGTCTATTGTGCAAAAATCTGTCTATTTCTGTAATGGCCTAACGACAATAAAATTATCTTATCTTATCTTATTAAACTGGGGCAATTCTCCTGGGTTTCCCTTTCTAACGAAACGTTTGAAAACAGAGTTAAGTATTTCAGCTTTTGCTTTGCTAATCTCAACCTGCAGGTGATTACACACTAACTTTGGAGCCTTTGCATATGAACTTAATTTCTTTGGGTTTTGTGAAAAATCATTTGACAATATTTTGCTATAGTAGTGACACATTGCTCTCTTGACAGCCAAATGCGTATTATTCAGCATCTCTCCACCTATATTCCTATGCTTTGATTTACACCTGTTGTGCAGTAATCTCTTGTTTCTTTAGAAGTTTCTTTATAGTGCCTGTATGCTATGGAGGGTCCCTCCCATTATGAAATTTTGTACTGGGTACATATCTATCCTGTGTATGGCGAGCTGATCTTTTGCACTTGAGCTAGAGTTTCTGTAGATGCTCCTGCCCTGTGCTGAAAGTTTCAAGTTTCTCATTGAGATACAACACTCTGCTTTGTTATCTAGTTTACTAAACACAGATATCTTTCTACTTCTTTAGCTGTCATTTGTACTTTGGCAATCATTGTTGCCACAACTGCCTCATCATCACTGATGCCAGTTTTAATGTGGACATCCTCAAAGAGGTTTGGTGTATTTGTTGCCATTATATTTAACATATTTCTTTCATGAGCGGGGTTCTTAACTCTCCATTCTAAGCAGTTTTCAGAGAATATGTTAAGTAATTTTCACAGGATGACCTCACTGCTTGGTCCCCTCCCCTGAATCAACCAACCAACCAACCACAGGATGTCTTGTAACACCCACCACTAACAAAACTGTATTTTTCCTAATAGACTGTTGGGTGATTGAAATCTTCTCTGATGATTATAGTATAATTGGGGAACTTTCATACAAGTCACCTGAGCTTTTCTCTAATGTTTTTGGTTACATCATGAGATGAGTCTGGTGGTTGACAGAAAGATCCAATTACAATTTTATGTCGATCCCTGATACGGAGTCTTACTCAGATTATCACACAAGCAACTCCAATTTCTATCTCAGTGGATTAGAGCTACTCGTCTACTGCGACAAATACATCACCTCCATATCCCAGTAGCCTATCCTTTCCACCAAAATCTCAATGCTATCATCCTCAGGAATGATTCAAACTCTGATATGTTGCAAATGCTCTGACAGCTAAGTACTAGGATTTTAATACTCTCACCTTGGGTGGGGGGCATTCATTTGGATCTTACACTAATACTTCTATGTCTCTTACAGCTATGATTCTCTGGAGAAGATGGTGAGTCACCTAATCTAAAAGAAAAACCTTATGTTCACATTATGTACAGTCAGCTTCCTGGTAGGCTTCTGATGTGTAGTGCACACCTAACCCATTTATGAAGACCCTACAGTGCTCAAACCTATGGTGTAAGGCCTAGCTTGTCACAGAACCTCCGAAGTCTCTGGTTCAGTATTTCCACTTGACCAGTTAGCCACCATCACTTATGGAGACAATGCTGCAAATTGTGAGCTTCAATGAAACCCCATGAGCAAGGCTGGTCTTCTCGACCCTTTGTTACTGTTGTATGAAATTATCCTCTGGGAAATGCTGGTACTATGCAGAAGTTTAAGCTACATGTCAAAACAAGAAATACAAACTTTGCAAAGCAGTCTATCATACTGGCATTATGCTGTATAACCACATGCCATTCTATTTGAAACCAATAGTATATTTGTGTCTATTTAAAGTCAAACTCAAACAGAACTTGATTGCCCACTGCTTCTGTTTTGTTTGTGAGTTTTTGGGGCACCATAAAAATTGGTGTGACTAATTAAACATCGATAACTGTACTTATTGCTTTCAGTTGTATAGCTCATTTTTATAATGATGTTCTCTATATGCAACATGTTTTGAATTATTATTTCAAAATCAATGTGTATAAACTGGATTTACTATCTCAATGATGACTTGTCCTACATCATATGTGCAAACTATGTTCCAAATCACAAATTGCAGGACCAATACCTGATGTCTTCTCCAATGGCCATAGGATTTTCCAGCAGGATGAGGGTCTGTGTCACAAGGCTGAAACCATGCTAAAGTGGTCTGAGAAGGAAGACAGTAAAATCATGTTATCTTGGCCACCAAATTCAGTTGATCTGGTCAATGGAACACATCTGGGACCCACAAACCACAGGCCCACAATTTGGAGCAATTGCTTGACCTGTGCATATATCTGGTACCACATAGTTCCAGAAACCTACCAAGGATTTGCTGAATCCACGTAATGCAGAATTGCTGCTGCACTGTGTCCCAAAGGTGGATTAACACACTATTAAGCGGGCTGTCAGACCACTGACTCTTCAATACATGTACAATACCACAAAGATGACAACAAATATCGCAGAGAGGAAAATTAAAGTAATGCTCTGGGGAAAGACAAGCAGCTGTATGAACATTAAGAGCTCTGTTGGCAAACCAACACAAAGCAAAGAAGTGATGGCTGAAAGCTGGAAGGAATATATGGGCCTATATAGAAAAAACATTTGTGGACAATATTACAAAAACAAAAATGGAAGTGGATGTAGGTGAGATGAGGAATGCAATTTTCCTTGAAAAGTTTGACAGAGTACTGAAAGACCAAAGTCAAAATAATGCAACTAAAGTAGTTTAAATTCTCTCAGAATTGTTCAAATCTGTGGAAGATCCAGCCATGATAAAACTGCTCCATCTGGTATGTGAGACATATAAAACTAGCCAATTTTCCTCGGACTTCCATAAGAATATAATAAATGTGATACCAAAGAAGGGAGATGCTGACAGATGTGAATACTACCATAAAGGCATAGTGAGAACATGGTGAGATAGCCCCCATGAAGGGTGCAGACAATGAGGCAGCACAAAATTGACTGGAATAAAAAATCCATGAAAGACATCTACCTTCTGTCTATGAGAAGAAGCCTTATCTTTGGCCCATGACTGTGAATGTATGCAGTTGTCACAGTGTTATTTCTACAGAGTCAGTTCATCCATGTGGTATCATTCAGAAACAACTACTACCAAATATCATTAAGAAACAACTGCTACCAAACAGATGTCTATTGGTAACGTGGTTTATGTGGCAGCAGTGCAATGTGGGAGCAGTGTAATTCACACAACAGCTGCCTAAACAGCTCACTCATATTCAACAGTGGAGTTCTCTGCTACTTTGCAAAGATTACAGGATCTCAGCTGTCTGTGCAGGTGGCTGCCAAAGAAAATATGTGGTTTCCAACTTTTCCACAGTTCTGCTGACTGATGACTGGAGGGAGACTGGCAGTGAGTAACCAAACAAAAAAGGTGTTGGCTAAAAGTAGTTTACTATACCATCCAGTCAAAACTTTTGCTCTGAAACTTGATGTCCTCCTGCCATGATGAATGTTCAAATATCTTACGGGAAAGCAACCAGTTGACACCCTCAACAGTTGTTGATATTTTGATAAGTCAGTGCTTTTGGTCTGGAACTTGACCTCCTCCTGGCATGATGAATGTTCAAATATCTTACAGGAAAGCAACAAGTTAACACCCTCAACAATCATCGATATTTTGATAAGTGGGCACCCCATCATTTTCAAAGCACAAATGAAATAAGAGATCACTGTGCATGCAAACTGTTGACAGTAATACTTTTAAGTAATGCTTCATTTTTATTAAACTTGTTTCCAAAATAAAATGTACTGAATCTGTAGAAAAAAATAGGAGGGGGGGGGGGGGGGGCTAATATTGTACTCCCGCCAGCAGTGCAGGGCCACCTCAGTATGGCTCTGAGTACCATCAGTTTAATGTCACATTTGCAAAATACTAACCCAAATTGTCTACAGAACAGTGGAACTACTGGTAGAAGCCAACATGAGGGAAGATCATTTTGGGTTCTAGAGAAATGTAGAAGCACACAAGACAATACTGAAAATACGACTTATCTTAGAAGATAATCAAGAAAGGCAAACCTGCATTTAAGGCATTTGTAGATTTAGCAAAAGCATTTGACAATGTTGACTGGAGTACATTCTTTGAAATTTTGAAGTTATTAGGGGAAAAACACAGGTAATAAAAGATTATCTACAACTTGTACAGAAACCAGACTGTAGATGTAAGATTCAGAAACCTGAAAGGGAGACAGAATTTAAGAAAAGAATAAGACAGGGTTGTAGTCTATCTGTGATGGAATTAAACCTGTATATAAAGCAAGAAGTAAACAAGGAAAACATAGAGAAATATGGAAAGAGAATTCAAGTTCAATGAGAAGAAATTAAACTTTCATGTTCCAATGACACTGTGATTTTATCAGAGAGAGCAAAGGAGTCAGAAGATTGATTGAATAAAATGGATAATGTCTTGAAAAGACGTTACAAGATGATGATAAGCAAAAGTATGACAAGGGAAATAGAGTGTAGTCAAATGAAGTCAGTTGATGCTAAGGGAAATATATAAGGAAACAAGAGGTTGAAAGTAGTACACCAGGTTTGCTATTGGAGCAGCAAGGTTAACTGATGCTGGAAGAAATAAAGAAGATATAAAGTACAGATTGCCAACAGCAAGAAAAACTTCTATGAAAAAGAGACATTTGTTAACATTTAATACACGTTTAACTGGTATAAAGTCTTTTCTGAAAGTACCTTTGCGAATTGTAGCTGTATACTGAAGTGAAATGTAGATGATGAATAGTGCAGACAAGGAGAGAAGAGAAGCTTTTGAAATATAGTGCTACATAAGAATTCTGAAGATTATACGGGTAGAATAAGTAACTAACTAAATTTTGGAGAAAAGAGTTTTATTGCACAATTTGACTCGAAGCAGGTGTAGGTTGATACGATATATACTAGGACATTGAGGAATAGTTCATTTGATGATGGAGGGAAGTGAGGGTTGGGGAGAAGGAAGGTAAAGGCTGTAGAGGGAGACCAGAGCTTCACTACAATATGCTTGTTCAATTGGATGTGTGTGACAGTAACTGTGCAGAGACGAAGAGACTTGGCACAAGACAAACTAGCATGGAGACCTGCATCAAACAAGTCTTTGTACTGAAAACCACAACAACAACAACAACAACACAATTTACAGTTCTGCTGAACGCTCCGATGCATTTTCTATATGGAGAGATAGTATAGAGAGAAGGTTGTGGTTTAATATCATGTAGACAATAAGGGAATTAGCAATGGAGTACCAGCTCTGTTGAGACAAGGATTGGAAAGGAAATTGTACATGTATTTTTCCAAGGAATCAACATTTGCCTTAATCAATTAAGGAAAACCATGGAAAACCTAAATTGAATACCCAGGTGGGGATCTCAACCCTACTCCTCTCAAATGAGTTTAGTGTCTTAACCACTGCACTATCCTGGTGGACAGATAGTGTTCAAGCCATCAAATCAAGTAGCGTAATTAGAAATAGGAAAGGACTGTGATGCCATCAGATCTAGTATTGACCATCTGAAAATTGTCCTAGCCACATTCCTATTATAATAGCAGATAAACATGTCACAGTGCAGCTCCACTCTCCATCTGAATAGCAAGAAAAACATGTAACCAACAACAGCAGCTTTAGTGTCCCCACCAGTGGACACTGGAATAGAGGCAGATGCCCCAATGGTGTCCATGTCGGCCACGGTTGTGTGTGGCTGCACCATGTGGCCAGCAAGCAGGCAAAGAAATGGGTTTGGCATGCTTAGGCCCTTCAGAGTACAGATATTTCTGTACCCACCCACTTACTTATGGTTCCCAGATCGTGCACTTGGGTGTCATAGCCAACACTAGATGTTCGACACCAAGTAGCAATAGGTCCAATCACCCACCAGGGGTCAACCAGGATGGTGGCCAATGGTGTCTAGGTGCCTAGGAGGCCACAAGGGCATGTGTCCCACATCCAGATTGTAGACAGCTAGCAGTTCAGCAGCCAAAGTCTACTCAGTGGGCAGAGGCTGGCTGCACACAAGCTCCTAATGCTAGTGAAGTTTCCAAGTCCAGCAGATGCTAAGTCACGGGTGTGGCATGCTTCAGGCCAGAACTTGACAAGCTGATCAGCGGGCCGGCAGCCAGCAGATCCTCGCCACCATTCTCTCTGGTTCAAAACACATACAGATTGGTGGCATGACTAAATACCTTGAGCCTCCAGGCTTAATTATTTATTCACTTATTGTTACACTTCTGACATAGTGTTACTGGGGAGGTGGAGGCAGTGGATTTTTTCCACATTACTTGTCCCACCAGCTTTTCCTGGCTTGCTCCAGGGATCCACACTGAGCAGGGAGTGGTAAGTGCACTCATATCTGCAATATATGAGTTTTTGGTAGCACACAAGTGCTCCGAATTACAAGATTTCACTTCACTCTTGGTCACACTGTGCTGCGGTAATTGTTGTAAATGTGCTTCACCCATTTGTTCGTGGCCAGTGTCACAAATTTGTCTGGCCAAAGTTTGTCAGCAGTACTGACGAGCGGTTTACTTGATTAGCACGCCAGGTCAAGCTGCCCTCTGTTTCCTGGCAGAGACCAGAATAACACTTTTTAAAAACATTTCCAATTCACATGCTGAACTTTTTTGGGATGCAGCAAGTCTCCCCTCTTTCAAAAGATTTGTCTGAATCTACCATTATGAGTCTTTTATCGCAATTACTACTAACCATAAAACTCTATACTTTGCTGATGATAAGACACAGATTTAGCAACGATCTGTCCCAAACATTTTTTCCCTTATATACTTTTAACATGAGCTTACTCTTCAAGTGGGATTTTCAGAACCTTATGACACTGCAGTCCTTGATTTCATTGTTATACTACTTATACACAGTGGTTTTGCTTCTATTAACTGTTCGCCCAGTCTATGCCAACTAGCCATTCAACTGGCAACTGATGAATAGGTAGATCTGTAGACTCTGCATGTCTGCATCTATTACAGAGAAAAATATCCAAATACCGAGGAGAAACATGTCACAACTCGAAACACAAATGCTTATCAACATAATATTGTTCTGACAATTTTATTCAAAAGTTTGAACAAACTGTAACATCTGCTCAATTGAAATTTTCCCCTGCTGTGATTTGATAAATGAATGCACAAGTTCAGGGTTGAGTATGGCATTAATGTAAGCTGAATTCTGGATGGTTAGTACCCTTCTGACCCTTCTGGCCAATATAACATATACCACGTCAGTGTCATGACAGTTGTACTGGTGAGCATAACCAGAAGGCAAAAATCCATCCTGACTGTCTCGTAAGTCATACCGTTAATGATAATACTGCTCCCCTGCAACTCTGATTTTCTTGACCTCTCAGACTGCCCTTTTACACAGCAAATTAGCAACGCAATTTCTGGCAAGAAGGTCATTTACAATCTCCAAAAACATACTCACCTCAAATGTCTGTATAATTTTTAATACAGGTTTTTGCGTACCTTAACAGACATCTTGTTTTTGTATATTGCTTCCGTTCTGATTGGGAATTGGCAACTTTCTACCTCAACAGATTAAAAGATAATTAGTGGGCTTAATTTAAAGTTATTTGTTCAGTACCTTGTAATACATTGCACCAGCCAAAATGCAACCCCACTGTGAATACTAGTTGGTTGATGTTCATAAGCAGCTGGAAACCACCCTGACTTCAGTCAAACAATTGGCAGCTGCTGCAAATCGGTGTGTTACAAGAGCTCCTGAGAGTTATGTACCTGTGAATACAGAGGTACCTCAAGTGCTATCCTCTCCTGTGGATTCTGTCTCCTCTGCAGAATGTACAAGATCTGTTATTACCTCCACTTGACTGCGAGTGGCATGTCAGTGGTAGATCTAGGCATCCTGTACAGGGTGGACGGGGACCAGTGAGGGCTCAGGGTGTTATGCCAATCCCCCTAAGCAAACAAGTTTGAGATGCTGTCTTTCGCTGAAACTGAGTCAGTGAGACTCATTTCACCTGTTTTGTGCAAACTTGTTTTTTCCGATGTGGGGAGGAGGCAAATATAAAAGGTAGGCGTCTATTAATCATCAGCAGTTCAAATGTACGGAGAATGATGGTATCCCTTAGGGAAATGGCAGCAAGGGATAGGAAAGGACACCAGGTGCACTCAATGTGTGTATGCCTGGGGGCATCATTCACCATATTGAGGAGGCTATTCTGGAGTCACTGAGGGAACAGGGTGCTACCAACTGCAGATTGTGGTGCACATTGGAACACATGATGCCTGTTGTCT
The DNA here is from genome assembly GCF_023864275.1 of Schistocerca cancellata. Lineage (NCBI taxonomy): Eukaryota > Metazoa > Arthropoda > Insecta > Orthoptera > Acrididae > Schistocerca > Schistocerca cancellata. The sequence continues at coordinate 658,741,190 of NC_064627.1, forward strand.
GGGCTCTGAGGTGATTCTTGGGTCATTCCAGTGATTGGGAAGATCAGTCTTGCACGTGGAGCTTCAACGAAAGCCCACAATTTGCAGCATTGTCCCTAGAGCAGATCATGACCCTTCAGTTCTGAGTAGAGTGGAAGGACTGAACCAGAGTCTTCAACGGTTCTGTGACAAGCTAGGCTGTGACTTCCTTGACTTGCACCATAGGGCTGAGAACTGTAGGGTTCTACACATCAAAGGCTACTACTCAGATAGCTTACTGTGTGTGAGGTACGCAAAAGGGTTTTTTTAGATTAGGCGACTCTCCATCCGATCCAGATAATGATAATTGTTGGAACAGTGTAAGATTGAAAGAAATGCCTTCACAGGTGAGAGTATTAAAACTATAATGGTAAACTGCCAAAGCATTCGCAACAAAGTGCCAGAGTTTGAAGCACTCACGAAAGACAATGAAGCTCACATGTACTAGGTACAGAAAGCTGGTTGAAACCTGAAATTGATAGCAGTGAGATTTTTAGGGAAAGTTTAAATGAATATGGAAAGGATAGGTAAATGAGAAGTGGAGGTGGTGTATTTGTTGCAATAGACAAGAAACTCAAATCCACCGAGCTAGAAATTGAAGCAGCTGCATGAGTGATTGTTTGGGCAAGATTCAGTATCAGAAGTGGGCATAAAATGATAATTGGATCCTTCTATCACCCATCTGACTCATCTCCTGAGGTAACCGAAAACTTTAGAGAAAACCTCAGTTCACTTGTACCTAAGTTCCCCAATCATACTCATGGGGACTTTAATCATCCAACAATTAATTGGGAAAATTAGTTTTATTAGTGGTGGTCTTGATAAGCCATCCTGTGAAACTTTACTAAATATTTTCTCTGAAAACTATCTAGAACAGATACTTAGGAATTCCACTCATGATGGAAATATACTTGATCTAATGACAAAAAAGGGACCGGACCTCTTTGAGGATGTCTGCAATGAAACTGGTATCAGTGACCATGACGCAGTTGTGGCAACAATGACTACCAAAGTACAAAGCACAAATAAAACAACCAGAAAGATATATATGTTCACAAAACCAGATAAAAAAATCAGTAGTGTCATATCTCAATGAGGAACTTGAAACTTTCAGCACAGGGCAGGAGCATGTAGAGGAACTCGTCTCTAGTTTAAATGAATAGTTGACCATGCACTGGACAGATATGTACCCAGTCGAATGGTTCATAATGGGAGGGAACCTCCATGTTATACACTCCCTGTAAAGAAACTTCTAAAGAAATAGAGATTACTGCATAATAGGTGTAAAGCAAAGCATAGGGCTTTAGGTGCTGAATGAAATGCATTTGGCTGTTGAGAGATTAATGCATGATGCCTTAAATCACTACTGTAGCAGAATATTGTCAAGTAGAACCAAAAAACATTCTGGTCGTATATAAGGGCTGTTAGTGTCCAGACCCTAACGAATGAGACAGAAACTGAAACTGAGGGTAGCAAAGCAAAAGCTGAAATGCTTAACTCAATTTTCAAATGTTCTTTTACAAAGGAAAAGCCAGGAGAATTTTCACAAATTTATCCTCGTACCACTGAAAAGAAGAATGAAATAATTATTAGTGTCAGTTGTGTTGAGAAACAGCTGAAATCATAAACATTGAACAAAGCTACAGGCCCCGATGGAATGCCTGTCAGATTCTATATTGTTTGCAGCTGAGTTAGCCCCTCTTCTAATTATAATCTATCGTAGACCCCTTGAACATAAAACCTTGCCCAGTTCTTTGAAAAAGGCACGAGTTACACCCTTGTACAAAAAGGGTTGTAGAAGTGATCCAAAAAACTACCATCCAATATCCTTGACATTAATTTGCTGTAGACTCTTATAACATATTCTGAGCTTAAACATAATTAGGTATCTTGAACAGAATGACCTCCTCAATGCCAAACAGTGTGGATTTTGAAAACATTGATCATGTGAAGCCCGACTTGCACTTTTCTCACGACATACCAAAAGCTTTTGATCAAGGTACCCAGGTAGATGCAGTATTTCTTGATTTCCAAAAAGCATTTGACTTAGTACTGCACCTATGCTTATTGTCAAAAGTACGATCATATGGGATGTCAAGTGAAATTTGTGAGTGGACTGAGGACACTCTTGTAGGGACGACATAACATGTTATCTTGGATGGAGAGTTATCATAAATGATTACTCCAGGATGTACACATATCAGTATGTACAGGTCTGTCTGGGCCGACAACACCTCTGAGTGCATTTCTCCAAATCTGCTAATGACATAACTACATGAGCTTCTCTATGTGAAATCAACAATGCCTCCTGCATCCTTATACATATCCATTTCCCTATTACCCCTGTTTCACCAGACGTGTGAATGGAGTAACACTGAAACTTCATTCTAATCCCTATCACACTAATCCCCACTGTAGGTAAATGAACTGCTATATATACCCTTGCTCCTTCCTTTCTTACACTTATCCCAGCCAAAAGGAAAAACCAAGGCTAAATTACTTCTTATCATTTCTGCTATATGTCCAAATTCTGCTGGGAACTGCAACTCATGGTACTCCCCTTGCCCTAAAAATGTTGTCATTTATCTGAAAAAACAATTTCCAATCTCCAGATTACATTCATAATCTCCCAATTCCTTATTATTTATTTTAACATCTGTTTGTAAGCAACACATCTGACTGTTTAGGTAACAACATATCTGACTCCAACATCTACATCTACACATATACTCCGCAAGCCACCATACAGTATGTGGTGAAGAATACCCCCTATCACTATAGTTATTTCCTTTCCTGTCCACTTGCAAACAGACTGAGGGAAAAACAACTGCTGACATGCCTCCATACGAGTCCTAAATTTTCTCAATGGAGTTCCTTGAAAATAACGGTGCTTCCCTTCAGGGATTCCCATTTGAGTTCCTGAAGCATCTTCATGATATGTGCCTGTTGTTTGAACCTAATGATGACAAATCTAGCAGCCTGCATTTAAACTGCTTTGATGCTTTCCTCCAATCCGACCTGGTGCAGATCCCAAACACTCGAACAGTTCTCAACACTGGGTCATACTAATATCATATATCCAGTCTCCTTTATAGATGAACCACACTTCCCCAAAATTCTCCCAATAAAACAAAATTGATCACTCACCTTTCCTACTACAATCCTTACATGCTTCTTCCATTCCACATTGCTTTGCAACATTACACCTAGATATTTAGTCGACATGACTGTCTCAAACAGCACTCTACTAAGGCGGTATTCGAACATCACAAGTTTGTTTTTCCTACTCATCTGCACTAACTTACATTTTCTACATTTAGAACAAGCTGCCATTCATCACGGCAGAAATTTTGTCTAAGTCATCTTATGTCCTCCGACAGTCACTCAGCAATGACATCTTCCCATACACCAAAGTGCCATCAACAAACGGCCACAGATTGCTGCTCAGCCTGTCTGCCATATCATTTACGTATATAGAAAATAAAAGCATTCCATCACATTTCCCTAGACACTCCTCGTGATACCCTTGTCTCTGATGAACATTCACTGACAAGGACAACATATTGGGTTCTATAACCAAAGTACCGTATTTACTCGAATCTAAGCCGCACTCGAATCTAAGCCGCACCTGAAAAATGAGACTCGAAATAAAGGAAAAAAAATTTCCCGAATCTAAGCCGCACCTGAAATTTGAGACTCGAAATTCGAGGGGAGAGAAAAGTTTTAGGCCGCACCTCCAAATCGAAACAAAGTTGGTCCATTGTCATATGAGACACAATTTAGGTCGAATGAATGACGATACAGCTACAGTAGTTTGGTTCGAGTCGTAAGCTTAGCAGTTAAGCTTTATCAGGTAGCCATTGCTATGCGTCACGCACTCCGTCCGTATTTATACGAGTACCCTTCCTTTTTCACGTGCTTCGTCTGGTTTGAATCGATTGCTTATTTTGCTTCGATCTTATAAGTGCCATTTTCTTTGTTATAGGTGTATACGTCACTCTAAGCTGAAAATGCATTACTGTACTGTCATGCATTGTTCGTCGCATTCTGATAGTGCGTGTTTACGACCTGTCGCCGCTAGCGGCATGGCTTGCTTTTGTACACGCTACCACCGCTTACAATAAAAAGAGAGGAATTGTCTCATTAGCGAAACAATGGCAAAAGACTTATTTGTTGTTACTTATACTGTTGCTTTCTTTGATAATGATCAACAAGAACCAAATAATAGGCTGCGTATGATAGAACATGTTCTGAACGAGAGTTGGCGAAAATTTTTCTCCGTTTGAAAATCTTTGCGGCCGCTTCTTTAGTACATCAAATTCGGCACAGAAATTAGTCATCTTAGATTTATAAATCTAGTCAGTTGCCGTACTTCATTTCTGACTGTATCACTACTAGGCATAAGAATAATACGAATATAAACATGACACGATACGTATATTCTTCCGCGTTTGCTGTTGTCTCACTCTAGTTTCGTAGTTTATTGGGCACACAGGATTTAAATGAGATAGCAGCAAACACGAAACAATACATGGCAAAATGTTTATATTCATATTATTCTTATGGTGAAGAGAATACTGCATGTGATTCACAATACATAAAAGTTCCTATTAGCAACCATCTCTTCTCACGGGTAGGAAAAAATTCAGAATGTAGAGTTGGCCATATTGACAAAAATCCCAAACAGTCTTGCCAGTCTGATTTTCGCAGTACATTGAAATTCTGCTACATTCGAAGATGAACAATACGGAATTTGTATTTACTTCGTTGGATAATGTATGAAAATGCAGTGGTTGAAACTCGGGGCGGAGAACAAAAAGCTCGTCTTCCGCCCTTTTTTTTTAATTTATTTACTGACGCAGAGGTTTTGGCGCCAGTATTTATCTTTGTGCCTATTATACAAAGCATGCCTCTGTCGCGCTACATATATTCGACGGCAGAAGTTAGTTGTGGCGGCACCTACCAACATTTTTCAGAACTTCTGCTTGCTTTGCACTCGATTCTAAGCCGCAGGCGGTTTTTCGGATTACAAAAAATGGAAAAAAAGTGCGGCTTAGATTAGAGTAAATACGGTAGTCTTTGAGCCACTCATATGTCTGGGAACCTATTTCAAATGCTCATACCTTCTTTAACAGGCTGCAGTGGGGCACAGTGTCAAATGTTTTTCAGAAACCTAGGAATACAGGATCTGTCTGTTTCCCTTCATCCATAGTTCACAGTATCTACACCTACATTGCTACTCTGCAAATCACATAAAGTGCCTGATAGAAGATTTATTAGACCACCTTCAAAATAATTCTCTATTATTCCACTCTCGAACAGTGAGCAGATAAAATGAACACCTATATATTACCGAGCATGCTCTGATTTCCCTTATTTTATTATGATGATCATATCCCCCTGTGTAGGTTGGAATCGACAAAATATTTTTGCACTGAGAGGAGAAAGTTGGTGACTGAAATTTTGTGAGAAGATCCTGCTGCAATGAGAATACCTTTGTTTTAATAATTTCCACCCAAAATCCTGTATCACATCTGTGGCACTCTCTTGCCTATTTATCAACAACACAAAATATCATGAGAGAAAAGGGTGAATCAAGTTCCACATGAGCTATGCTTTCTAAAACCACACTGATTCATGGATGGAAGCTTTTCCATCTCAAGGAAATTTATTATATTCAAACTGAGAAGATGTTCAGAATTTTGCAGCAAACAGACGTTAATGATATTGGTCTGTAATTTTGTTGGTTCATTCTGTTACCTCTCTTATATATAGAGTTAGCTGCGCCTCTTTCCAATTGCTGAAGACTTTGTGCTGAGCAAGAGATTTACGATAAATGCAAGCTAAGTAAGGAGCCAATGCTGTAAAGTACTCTTTGTATAACCAAATTGGGATCCCATCCAGAACTGGCAACTTAGATGCTTTCAACTTTTTCAGTTGTTCGTATATACTAGGGATGCTTATTACTATCCATACCGAGTTTCTGTGATGGTCAAACATAGATATCATTGTTTGATTCTCCTGCATGAACGATTTCTTAAATGCGAAATTAAACATTTCAGATTTCCTTTGCTATCCTCTACTGTCACACCAGACAGTACAATGAGGTACTGGAATGAAGCCTGGGACCTGCTTAGCAATTTTATGTAGGACCAAAATTTTCTCAGGTTTTCAGCCACGTCTTTTGCTAAGATATGATGGTGGTAGTTGTTGTATGCTTCGAGCATCAATCTTTTTATAGCTGCATGAATTTCTACTAACTTTTGCCTGTCAACATTTGTGCATTCTCTTTTGAACCAAGCATGCGACAGCCTTTGCTTCCTCAGCATTTTCTAAATTTCATTGTTAAACTATGGTGGGTCTTTTCTGTCCTTAATCTACTATCTCGGCACATAGTTCTCTAGAGCACAATTTACAGTCTGTTTAAACTTAGCCTATACTTCCTCTACATCCATCACACTGGAACTAATTAATGTCAACCCACTGTCTAATTTGGAGTTAACAAACTGATTATCTGATCTGTCTAGCAGAAATACTCTCCTAGCCTTCTTGATTGATTTATTAACTTTGATCAATAAGATGGCATCATGGTCACTTATTCCTGTTGCTATACTGATGCCGTCTCGGTAAGGTCAGGCCTGTTTGTAGCTACAAAGTCTAAAATATTTCCACTGCATGTGGTCCCTCAAACTAACTGCTCAAGATAGTTTTCGGAAAACATGTTCAAACTTACTTCACATGATTGTATGTCTGTACCCTCCTGCTTAAATCCCTAGATATCTCAGTCCAGACTCAGTAGGTTAAAGTCTCCTCCAACTACTATTGCATGATTGGGTATTTCTGCACTTCTGGCTGTAGACTTTCTTTGAATGACTCTAAAACTGTCATTGTGGTATAGGTTGGCTGATTAAACCAGGCAACAATTTACTGGATCTCACCTAGACCTTTTATAGTTGACCAGAGAACTTCACTGACATGCTCAAATTAGATCTCCATGAGACAATATTTTTGTTCACTGCAAAGAATATGTTATAACGTCAAGTTTAACACATATATTTCAGAGCGACACAACACATATAAGTCACAGAGTAAGTTGACAAGCAAGACATGTGTACACGTTAGCATTCGAATAAGCACTGAGTCCCAGAGTAGTGGCCGCTGCTCGGCTGGCCGCTTATGTGGCGCAGCTGCTGCATGGCTGGCAGACAGCGCCGCACGTAGAGGACGCGCGTAATTGCGCGGCGGCGCTTTGAATGATCGGCGAGTCACAACACTTTTCCCCCCTTTGAAATTTTTGCACTGGTCTTGATGGAGGTGTCCTGGAGATGGCTAACGTCCATAGGCGTTGTTTGACTCGCCGTAAAGTCTCGAGGAGGAGGCTTCCCGTACGGACGGAAGTGTCCCCGACGATAACGGTTCGAGATGACAGGAGACGTAGGGGTCGAATCTGCTGGGGCCCCATGCACCAATCTGCCCGTTGCGGCAAGTCCAGTTGATATGACAGGAGACATGGGCGATGTGTCGGCGTCCGTTGGAGGAGGAGGAGGAGGCGAGTAGATTTGCTCTGACAGAGGATGGTCGTCCGGTTCCTGCATGGGCATATCTCCTGGTGGCATCCGTTCTTGTGCTGGCATCGCGATGATGGTGAGAGGGCTGTGTATTGAGAGACGCCAAGATCCCGAGCGTCAGGTAGAGCCAAAGGTGGTGTAGCGGCATTCGGAACAGGCGTTGCTGGCACAGGAGGCCGAAACTGGTCCGAATGACGCACTGCAACACCCGTGTCCGTCTGGATTTCATACAGGCGTCTGCCACAGTGCCTTAAGATGCGGCCCGGGCTCCATTTTGGCCGCCTGCCATATCCCCGTACCCAGACGAGGTCGTCGGCGGTGAACCGGCCAAGCGAAGGCACCCGCGGCCATGAGGTGGAAGGCCACAGAAGATGAAGTAGCGTGCGGGGCTGTCGGCCATGTAAGAGCTCCGCCGGGCTGTGGTCGCCCATGGTGGTGAAACGGTAAGACGCCAGAAACTGGAGAAGCGCATCATCAGCAGCAGAAGAAGTCAGAAGTTTCCGCATCTGAGCCTTAAATGTGCGGACCAGTCGTTCAGCCTCACCGTTGGATTGTGGATGGAACGGCGGGGCCGTGACATGTGTAACGCCGTGACGAGCACAAAAATCCGCAAATTCGGAAGAGGCAAATTGCGGACCATTATCAATAACAAGAGTAGAGGGGAGGCCTTCCAAAGAAAAAAATGCAGGCGAGAGCACTGGTGGTTGCCGCGGTGGTAGGCGATGTGCAATGGATAATGAAAGGAAAGTTAGAGTAGGCGTCAATTACGAGGAGCCAATAAGTACCTAAAAAGGGTCCCGCATAGTCAGCATGAATGCGCTCCCAGGGCTTCTCAGGCGAAGGCCACGGTGACAAAGATGACTTTGGGGCAGCGCCCTGTGACGCACAAGGGCCGCAGGCAGCGACCATGTGCGCTATTTCAGAGTCGATGCCAGGCCAGTACACATGACGGCGTGCCAGAGATTTTGTGCAAGACACACCCCAGTGCCCTTGGTGAAGGAGGCGCAAGACCGAAGCACGCAAAGATGCAGGTACTACAACACGCGGCGAAGCATTGTCAGTGGAGAGGAGGATAACACCATCCCTAGCCGTGAGGCAGTAGTGCAAAGCGTAGTAGTTCCGCAACGGATCAGAAGTCTTAGCGGACGGGCGATCTGGCCAACCCTTCTGAATACAGCGTAAAACCCGGGAGAGGGTAGGGTCAGAACCCGTAGCAGCCGCCAGCCTGTCCCCAGTGATGGGGAACCCGTCCACAACCCGCTGCTCGGCAACATCCAGGTGGAAACACAAAAGTTCGTCCCTATCGAATGCCTGATCAGGACCCATGGGAAGGCGATACAGAGCATCAGCATTTGCATGTTGAGCCGTTGGCCAGAAATGAATCTCATAATTGAAACGAGACAAGTAAAGAGCCCAACACTGGAGGCGGTGTGCAGCCTTGTCGGGAAGCGACGTTGATGGATGAAACAAGGAAACAAGTGGTTTGTAGTCCGTAACAAGATGAAATTTTGAGCCATAGATAAAAACACCAAACTTATGAAGAGCATAAATAATGGCCAAAGCTTCTTTCTCAATTTGAGAATACTTTTGTTGGGCATCCGTGAGCGTTTTGGAGGCATAAGCAATGGGTTGCTCTGTACTGTCAGAAAAATGGTGCGCAAGGACTGCACCAATCCCGTATTGAGTGGCGTCCGTGGCAAGAACACGATGTTGGCCAGGTCGATAAGTAGCCAAGCACAGTGCCTGTTTCAGCATAGTCTTCAATTTCTGGAAAGCCGCTTTGCATGATACGGACCAGTGAAAAGGCACGTTTTTATGCAACAGGCGATGCAACGGCTGAGCCACCAAAGCCGCAGACGGTAAAAACTTGTGATAGTATGCTATTTTCCCCAAGAAGGCCTGCAGTTCCTTAACAGATGTAGGGTGAGGAAGGGCATCGATCGCAGCGACAGTTTGCTGAAGAGGACGAATACCATCCCGAGAGAGTTGAAACCCCAAGTACGTGATAGATGCCCGAAAAAATTGTGATTTCTGAAGATTACACTTAAGACCGGCAGTCTGTAAGACATGAAAAAGTGTGCGGAGATTTTGAAGATGTTCTTCAGTGGTGGAGCCAGTGACAACAATGTCGTCCATGTAATTGATACACCCAGGGACAGGGAGCAATAATTGTCCCAAGAATCGCTGAAAGAGAGCAGGGGCACTAGCAACCCCAAATGGCAAGCGTTGGTATTGATAGAGGCCGAAAGGCGTGTTAAGGACCAGAAACTGCCGAGAGGCAGCGTCGAGAGGAAGTTGATGATAAGCTTCTGACAGGTCAATTTTAGAAAAATACTGGCCTCCAGCAAGTTTAGTGAACAGTTCTTCAGGACGGGGCATAGGGTGAGTGTCGATGAGGCATTGAGCATTTACAGTGGCTTTGAAATCGCCACAGAGACGAATATCACCATTTGGCTTAGCAATGACAACGACAGGAGAGGACCACTCACTGGAAGTGACAGGAAGCAAGACCCCTGAAGTAGTGAGACGATCCAACTCCCGTTTTACCCGTTCACAAAGGGCCACAGGAATGGGCTGAGCCCGAAAAAACTTAGGCCGAGCAGTGGGTTTGAACGTGGTATAAGCTTCAAAGTCGTTTGCATGGCCTAACTCAGGAGAAAAAAGGGATGAAAATGTCGTCGACAAGGAATCCAGTTGAGCATAAGGAATAGCATCAGAGACAATATTGACAGTGTCATCTATGGATAACCCAAAAACGTGAAAGGCATCGAAACCAAAAAGATTTTCTGCGTTGCTCTGGTCGACCACAAATATGGGAACAGTGCGAATGACGGATTTGTAAGATACCTCAGCATTAAACTGTCCCAAGAGAGAAATCTTCTGTTTATTGTACGTCCGTAATTGCCGAGTGACAGGTGACAGGAGTGGAGAACTCAACTGAATATATGTCTGAGAATTAATTATAGTGGCAGCAGAACCGGTATCCACTTGCATGCGAACATCTCAACCAAGGGTTTGGACAGTGAGGAATAACTTCCCTGAAAGGGAAGAAGTGCAATTGACAGACAACACACAATCAGAATCAGTGTCATGTTCATGAACATCATGAATGTGGTCGGATTTGCAAACGGAAGACACATGTCCTTTCTTTTTGCAATTGTGACGCACAGCCCAATGTTGGGGACAATCCTCGCGTGAACGTTTCGTAAAACACCGCGGACATGAAGGAAGTTGCCGGGGGTTTTGCTGCAGTTTCTTAGTGGGTTGTTTACGGCTAGGCCGAGGCTGCGCGTGGGAGTGCACTGAGGCCACGTCGGCTGGCGGGGACGCGCTGCACGCGTTGTCAACAGCGCACAGAGGTTGTATTTCCCCGACATCACCCCACGCCTCTATTTGCGCCCCAGCGGTGCGAGGAATTTCAAAAGACTGCGCAATGGAGAGAATTCATCTAGAGTCGGATTCGCCAACTGAAAGGCACGTTGCTGAACTTCTTTGTCGGGCGCCGACCTGATAATAGCATCCCGTACCATGGAATCGGCATAGGATTCTTTGTGAACGTCAGTAACAAACTGACACTTTCGACTGAGGCCGTGAAGTTCAGCAGCCCAAGCGCAATAGGATTGATGTGGCTGTTTTTGACAATGATAAAAGGCAACACGAGAGGCTACCACATGCGTTTGTTTGCTTTTGAAAATAGACAGAAGTGAGCACATTTCAGCAAAGGACAAAGACGCAGGATCCTTCAAAGGAGCCAATTGCGACAACAACCGATACATTTGTGGTGAAATCTAGGAAAGGAACAGAGACTTACATCATTGTTCATCCGTGACATGAAATGCCAAGAAGTGCTGTCGAAGACTTTTTCATAATCATACCAGCAAGGAGGAAAAGGAGGTATAGCCAACGACGAGAAACGCCCCGCATTTGACGCCGCGATGAAATCGCGAATCGCCGCTGTTAGAAGCGTTTGCTGTTCAAGAAGATTTTGCAATAGTTGCTCGACCCATGGAACCCTGTGGGTCAACGGTGAAAAGGAAAAATCCACTACCTCGTCGCCAATTGTTATAACGTCAAGTTTAACACATATATTTCAGAACGACACAACACATATAAATCACAGAGTAAGTTGACAAGCAAGACATGTGTACACGTTAGCATTCGAATAAGCACTGAGTCCCAGTCTAGCGGCCGCTGCTCGGCTGGCCGCTTAGGTGGCGTAGCTGCTGCATGGCTGGCAGACAGCGCCGCACGTAGAGGATGCGCATAATTGCGCGGCGGCGCTCTGAATGATCGGCGAGTCACAACAGAATACTTCCTCTCCTATAGCATCTACTTTGTCTTTTAGATATACATTTCATGAACCACTAAATATCTCAGAGCTTCCTACTTTGGCTTTCAGCCACCTCTTGGTCCTGAGAAAATTTGAGCATGAGAAACTTCCTGGAGTTTGGGAACTTTGTTAAGAATATTTCAGTGGTTTACTCACAAAATTTTGACAGTAGAAGTGTCATTACTCTGGAAACAGCCTGGTTTCACTATCTACATGTCATCTGGTGAGTGTTCATCAGAGTACCTTGAACTACCCCCTAGCCTAAAAACCCTCATGTGTTTTCCACAAGTATTCTGCTACCTCGAGTAGCTGCTTTTTTTGTGTAATGCATCCCTGACCTATCAAGGGGTTTCCCACAGAACCCCACCTGCTAATATAGGTCACAACAAATGATGGCCAAGTCAGGATCATCATCATCAGCCAGGATGTCCCTAAAAACTTGCTGCTTGAGGGAAGGAACCATCCATCATCCTCTGCTTTGGAATAAGTAACTAACAACAGAAGACAAGAAACAACACCAAAAAACTGACAATAAACATGCAAATCAGTTGTATGTGCACCCTGTTGGGTCATCGCCGCCACAGTCTTTCAGTCAGCTGAGCAGCAGGGGTGTTCGTGACATTGTTCCAGGTGCAGTTTACCGCTAGCAGCAGTATGCTTCTCCATGCCACCTCATTTGCACCCTGTGCTATCCTCCCTTTGCCTGTGGCCTTAGACCCCTGCTAGGCTAGTTACCATGCCTCTTGATGTGAAGTTCACAAATTTTGATGCAACCTCCTCCGTCTCAGCCTCCTCTCCCTCCTCACTAGCGGAAGCGACATCACCTCCAGCTGTGCCGTTGCCACTGGACCAATCACAGCTTCTGCCTCCGCATCTGTCCTCCCCTCTGGAAGCGAAAGCGGAATTAGTACTGCCTCCTTTAGTGGTTGATCTGCTGCCCAGGTCTCAGGCTCTTTCTCCAGTTCTGTACCAGATGTTGCAGCCTAAGTCTGGCCATTTTCAGCCTCATGTGGCCTTTTCAGATGGGAGGGATTTAGTACCCTATCATGGTTATTGCAGTAGAACAGTGTGGACAACTGCCACAGGGGTTGCACGCAATGCATGTTATGGGCTGACCTGCTGACAGAAGTGTTTACTTGCTGGTGGCAGTAAGCTGCGTGGGGCAGTTCTAATGCTAAGTTCAACCATGGTGGACCTTGCCTTGCTCCTTGTGCCATTTCCGTGTGCTCAGTCATCGGCGACTCACACCTGTTGTGTATTGTGTTTTTATCCCTATGCATATCTCTATGCAGTTTCAGACTTCCTGCTTCCTTTTACACAGACTTGCATAGGGAGTTTTTATTTCTTCTTGCAGGGTTCCTTACCCTGGCTTTTGTTGAGCCACCATCATCCTGCACAGTGCCTTGTGCTGACAGTGTTGTTTAATACCTGAATGCCCAGAGGGGTCAAAATGACTCTTTTCAGTTTTTAAGTGCTAGCTATGTTTTGAAGAATTATTCAAGCGACATTTACTTTCATGACATTTATGTATTCGGCATGCACTTTCATTATATTTAAAAACAGCGTATTTTGCCTAGTCGGTTACCACTTTTTTTCAGTTTTACCTTTAATGTCCAGAGGGGTCATATTGACCCCTTTAGAAAAAAGCTATAATTTTGTTTATAGTTATGCCATACATTATTTCATGCATTCTCAAACCTCGGCTACTTTAGCTACTTTACTCTGTAGTGCACTAATTTACTTTCATTCATATTATTGCCATATGAAATGACAACAATGGACTCAATTCACCTTGTTCATCATTCCCTTGTAAGAATCAGCCTTTCAAAGGTGATTGTGAGCTGAAGATTGAAAGGAAACGGAAAGAGTATTTACGAGATGAAGAGATTCTTGCAGAGTTATTGAGTGTGATTAGGATGGTGGCGGGCTTTTTTCTGACGATTCAGAGGAAGAGTTTTTACCGCAGACATTGAGAGAAGATGAATCATCTCATACTAATGATTCTGATTCTTCAGATACAGGTAATGGAAGTTTACAGTCTAGTAAGTATATTATTATTATAGCTGCTACTTTATAATTATCATGTTCTTATCTACTTATAATGCTGCTACATAACTACCTCTGTTAAGTGCACATTACAAAGCACATAGACAGACACTGGTGCTGGAACACCAGGATTGTATGTTTGATGTTATAATAATAATTGACTGGGTCACAGAACAATTTCATCCATTCCAGAGGCATAGTTCAGCACACTGCACTTGGAGCTCTGAGTAATGAATCCCTCTTATTTGTAGGCTACATTTCAAGCTGGTGGAATCTGGGAGGAACCTGTACACTGGATAAAATGGTACAATTGCAGTTGTTCCTCACAGGCAAGCATGGTCACGGTAAGTGCATTAGTTTTTTTGCTTACAGCATTCTGTGGGAATGTTGGAACACTCCAGGTGACTTACAGAGCCAATGCCACGATGAGTCACCATCAACATATGGCAAAAGAAGATGCGGCAAGTTACTAAGAAAAGGTGGTTACTTTAACTATTTGTTTGCATGTAAAACAACAAGGAAACAACAGTATTCAAAACAGGCACCAACACTCTGATTACAGATCCTACTTTTCAGCAAACTAGTAACATAATTTGCACCGACCATAAATACACAGATCTTCTGCTGTTAATCTTCCTTTTTCTTGTCTTTGAATTATCTGACACAACTACATCACGTTTTGTTTAATATTAGTCATTAACTGATGAGCCTGCGTATTATCACAAGTACCTCAAAATTCCCTTCAAAATCTTGAGAGTTTTCTTCAGTGTTTCCTTGCCATTTGTAGCCTAGATACAATATTTTTTAAGTCACCAACCAAATACTATTCCATAGCCCTTTAATTCCCCCTACTCACTGTGCACATAGTTGCATAAATTAAATCAGTGTACTATTTTTATATTCACAAGACAATACTGTTACACTGTATAATTGAATTATAAATATTTTTGTAAGATTTAATGATTAATAGCCAATATAAAAGACTAACAACAGCACTTCCTGATGATTGCTTAGCAACAGCTCGTAGTTGCAGGTGTAGAACTGCAGGTTCACTTTGGCAGGCACATGGTTCATCCAAAACGTGAAGGCCTGTACCATCAGACTGGCCATCAGGACGCGGAACCTTCAGAAACGCATCAATGTCTCCTGCTGCAGGAATGAATTCTGGTAAAAATGGTTGAAGTTTGAAGTCCAATTCTACCTTCTGAGGTGTATACCTAAAACAAATTTATGAAATGCAAATAAGTTAAACTAAGGAACTCATCACTGACAGCAACAAACCTAATAGATATTTTATACCTATTCAACTAAATTGTAATCAGATAAGAAAATTATGTAATAAAAATTGCAGTCTTCTGAATTACCCATTTTACCAAGAACAGTAAAAATAAAATTATCATGAATTTTCTTAATTTTAACAAATTTGGTCACTGAATTTTTTTGTGCCTCTGTGTGTACTGTATGGCATAGAATTAAGCACACTGCTCTGCTTCAGCATAATTTGTAATTACATAATGTAAGAAAACTGATGACTGGGGCACGTGTCACTACTTTGCAACATAGTGTAGATCATAAAGTAATTTCCTGAGAAATGAAAACTGTGTGCCACCAGAATGTATCTAACAAGGGGGCCTTATGAACTGACCCTCTTTACTTTTTTCCATACTTATCAGATCATTACCTGGACTTAATTTCCTAAGGTAGTATGAAGTAACAATAAAAAATTTAAAAAAACTGGAAAAACACTGTCTTTGAAGATAAGAAGATTTCCGTGTACCGTTAAGTACAAAGTATTTGTAATTTAATAATATAGCCATCGGTAACTGAGCGTGTAGCATGAAAGCCTGATAGCTGTAAAGTTCATGGTTCAGGTTTTAGTAATCACACATTTTTTTAAATTTTTATTTAAATCCCATCTTTATTAATAAATAAAAATGTTGATTAACAAATACTGAACCATATTTATTCCTAAAAAATAACATTTTGTAATTTTTAATTACTGGTCACCTGAAGGAAATCAACATTTGATACAGGAATGTGAAATGCCTTGTTGTTAAACAACTGTTCAAACTCCAGAAAAAAAAACTTTTATTTCTCTATTTAGTATTTGTATTTTTGCACTAAATTTTAATTCATTGTGAATATTGGCATTTTTGTGCAATTAGCCATTAAAAATAAAAATCTGTTATTATTATTAAAAATATGATTCTGTATTTGTTAATTAACATTTCTATTTGTTAGTAAATATGAGATTTATGAGATATTTACAATAGATAAATACGAGATATTGTACTGATGAGACACAAACCAACAACTTTATAATAACCTGACTGCCATGCTAGGCATTAGCTAAAGACAACTAATAGATTACAAATATTTCATACTTGACTCAGAAATTGTCTAATCTTCAAAATTGGTTTTTTCCAGTTTGTTCGAAAATTACTTCATACTACTTTAAGATGTCCGGGCACTGCTCTTCATATCCTACAAGATCTCTCTGACTCAATCTGTGAGCAGTACTGCAATGTGAACTTGGGTGGTTCAGCTAATGGTGTGTCCAACATAAACTGTAAATATTTGGTTGCCAATCTTGGTCCACACAAGGTTTGAATTTCTGATAAAGTTATAAAAGCTCACAAGAAGTTATAAACACAAGCACTCCACCTCAGAGTGATAGCTTGATTCTGGAAACAAACCATAATCAGTGGCTAAGTCTTTTTCTACTGTTTCCTTTCTTCCAGGAATGTTAATTGAAAACAAACAGCTAATGTAATCTTAGCTGCTTATAAACTGACTCATCCACTCCCAAATGCAAGGAAAATTAATACAGTCTTAGTCAAAGATCTGTCCGTCAGTTTCTCTGTTAAGACTATAATTTCCTTTAGTGTACTACAATTTTTCCACTCAAACCAATGCCTGATCATTTTTGCAGCATTCTCACTAAATACCATGTAAAATCATTTCACTGACATGTAGTCTGTAGGTCTTATGACTGCCATCAATCTGAGATAAATACTTATGATATTACATATTTTATGCCGATGACACATGAGATGCATTTTATCATGCAGAATGCTATCTGTGAAAGGATACTGTCATAATTCTCTGTTAATTATTCTATATCACAATGAAAATAATAAGGCTCCAAGTAAAAAACAATGTTGTTGTTGTGGTCTTCAGTCCTGAGACTGGTTTGATGCAGCTCTCCATGCTACTCTATCCTGTGCAAGCTTCTTCATCTCCCAGTATCTACTGCAACCTACACCCTTCTGAATCTGCTTAGTGTATTCATCTCTTGGTCTCCCTCTACGATTTTTACCCTCCACACTGCCCTCCAATGCTAAATTTGTGATCCCTTGATGCCTCAAAACATGTCCTACCAACCGATCCCTTCTTCTAGTCAAGTTGTGCCACAAACTTCTCTTCTCCCCAATCCTATTCAATACCTCCTCATTAGTTACGTGATCTACCCACCTTATCTTCAGCATTCTTCTGTAGCACCACATTTCGAAAGCTTCTATTCTCTTCATGTCCGAACTAGTTATCGTCCATGTTTCACTTCCATACATGGCTACAATCCATACAAATACTTTCAGAAACGACTTCTTGACACTTAAATCTATACTCGATGTTAACAAATTCCTCTTCTTGAGAAACGCTTTCCTTGCCATTGCCAGTCTACATTTTATATCCTCTCTACTTCGACCATCATCGGTTATTTTACTCCCTAAATAGCAAAACTCCTTTACTACTTTAAGTGTCTCATTTCCTAATCTAATTCCCTCAGCATCACCCGACTTAATTTGACTACATTCCATTATCCTCGTTTTGCTTTTGTTGATGTTCATCTTATATCCTCCTTTCAAGACACTGTCCATTCCGTTCAACTGCTCTTCCAAGTCCTTTGCTGTCTCTGACAGAATTACAATGTCATCGGCGAACCTCAAAGTTTTTACTTCTTCTCCATGAATTTTAATACCTACTCCGAATTTTTCTTTTGTTTCCTTTACTGCTTGCTCAATATACAGATTGAATAACATCGGGGAGAGGCTACAACCCTGTCTCACTCCTTTACCAACCACTGCTTCCCTTTCATGCCCCTCGACTCTTATAACTGCCATCTGGTTTCTGTACAAACTGTAAATAGCCTTTCGCTCCCTGTATTTTACCCCTGCCACCTTCAGAATTTGAAAGAGAGTATTCCAGTTAACATTGTCAAAAGCTTTCTCTAAGTCTACAAATGCTAGAAACGTAGGTTTGCCTTTTCTTAATCTTTCTTCTAAGATAAGTCGTAAGGTCAGTATTGCCTCACGTGTTCCAACATTTCTACGGAATCCAAACTGATCTTCCCCGAGGTCGGCTTCTACCAGTTTTTCCATTCGTCTGTAAAGAATTCGCGTTAGTATTTTGCAGCTGTGACTTATTAAACTGATAGTTCGGTAATTTTCACATCTGTCAACACCTGCTTTCTTTGGGATTGGAATTATTATATTCTTCTTGAAGTCTGAGGGTATTTCGCCTGTCTCATACATCGTGCTCACTAGATGGTAGAGTTTTGTCATGACTGGCTCTCCCAAGGCCATCAGTAGTTCAAATGGAATGTTGTCTACTCCCGGGGCCTTGTTTCGACTCAGGTCTTTCAGTGCTCTGTCAAACTCTTCACGCAGTATCTTATCTCCCATTTCGTCTTCATCTACATCCTCTTCCATTTCCATAATATTGTCCTCAAGTACATCGCCCTTGAATAAACCCTCTATATACTCCTTCCACCTTTCTGCCTTCCCTTCTTTGCTTAGAATTGGGTTGCCATCTGAGCTCTTGATATTCATACAAGTGGTTCTCTTCTCTCCAAAGGTCTCTTTAAATTTCCTGTAGGCAGTATCTATCTTACCCCTAGTGAGACAAGCCTCTACATCCTTACATTTGTCCTCTAGCCATCCCTGCTTAGCCATTTTGCACTTCCTGTCGATATCATTTTTGAGACGTCTGTATTCCTTTTTGCCTGCTTCATTTCCTGCATTTTTGTATTTTCTCCTTTCATCAATTAAATTCAATATTTCTTCTGTTACCCAAGGATTTCTATTAGCCCTCGTCTTTTTACCTACTTGATCCTCTGCTGCCTTCACTACTTCATCCCTCAGAGCTACCCATTCTTCTTCTACTGTATTTCTTTCCCCCATTCCTGTCAATTGTTCCCTTATGCTCTCCCTGAAACTCTCTACAACCTCTGGTTCTTTCAGTTTATCCAGGTCCCATCTCCTTAAATTCCCACCTTTTTGCAGTTTCTTCAGTTTCAATCTGCAGTTCATAACCAATAGATTGTGGTCAGAATCCACATCTGCCCCAGGAAATGTCTTACAATTTAAAACCTGGTTCCTAAATCTCTGTCTTACCATTATATAATCTATCTGATACCTACTAGTATCTCCAGGATTCTTCCAGGTATACAACCTTCTTTTATGATTCTTGAACCAAGTGTTGGCTATGATTAAGTTATTCTCTGTGCAAAATTCTACCAGGCGGCTTCCTCTTTCATTTCTTAGCCCCAATCCATATTCACCTACTATGTTTCCTTCTCTCCCTTTTCCTACTGACGAATTCCAGTCACCCATGACTATTAAATTTTCGTCTCCTTTCACTACCTGAATAATTTCTTTTATCTCGTCATACATTTCATCTATTTCTTCATCATCTGCAGAGGTAGTTGGCATATAAACTTGTACTATTGTAGTAGGCATGGGCTTTGTGTCTATCTTGGCGACAATAATGCGTTCACTATGCTGTTTGTAGTAGCTAACCCGCACTCCTATTTTTTTATTCATTATTAAACCTACTCCTGCATTACTCCTATTTGATTTTGTATTTATAACCCTGTAATCACCTGACCAAAAGTCTTGTTCCTCCTGCCACCGAACTTCACTAATTCCCACTATATCTAACTTTAACCTATCCATTTCCCTTTTTAAATTTTCTAACCTACCTGCCCGATTAAGTGATCTGACATTCCACGCTCCGATCCGTAGAACGCCAGTTTTCTTTCTCCTGATAACGACGTCCTCCTGAGTAGTCCCCGCCCGGAGATCCGAATGGGGGACTATTTTACCTCCGGAATATTTTACCCAAGAGGACGCCATCATCATTTAATCATACGGTAGAGCTGCATGTCCTCGGGAAAAATTACGGCTGTAGTTTCCCCTTGCTTTCAGCCGTTCGCAGTACCAGCACAGCAAGGCCGTTTTGGTTAATGTTACAAGGCCAGATCAGTCAATCATCCAGACTGTTGCCCCTGCAACTACTGAAAAGGCTGCTGCCCCTCTTCAGGAACCACATGTTTGTCTGGCCTCTCAACAGATACCCCTCCGTTGTGGTTGCACCTACGGTACGGCCATCTGTATCGCTGAGGCACGCAAGCCTCCCCACCAGCGGCAAGGTCCATGGTTCATGGGGGGGTAAAAAACAATAGAGACAAACAATTTGAGCTATGGGTATCTTCTAAAACAGTCTTGTTTACATCATGAAGATTGTAGCTGAAAAACATATTTCAATAAGCAAGAGATTTTTGAATACTTTCTCTCCTCATCTCTTATTCTTTGTCTGCCCCCAGTAGCTGAATGGTCAGCGTGACGGATTGTCAATCCTCTGGGCCCGGGTTCCATTCCTGGCTGGGTTGGGGAATTTTCTCCACCCAGGGACTGGGTGTTGTGCTGTCCTCATCATCATCCTCATTGACTGTAGGTTGCTGAAGTGGCGTCAAATTGAAAGACCGGCACCTGGCGAATGGCCTGCCCGGCGGGGGACCCTAGCCATACGATTAAATAAATAAATCTCTTATTCTCCATTCACCTGTACATTCTTCTCATTTATGGGTCCTCATTTTTCTGCCCAAATACAAACAACAACTCTCTTTGGCACAAAATGTTACTATCGCCTTGCATTATTTCTATATTGTAATGCATTTCCATTTTCCTTCCTTTAATTTAAATCCAAAATTCTGAAATTTTATAATTCATATTTGGATACTATTACAGCACTGTCATATATATTGTGGTGAACAAAATAAACACATATACTGGTAAATGAATATAGTAGTTGTATACAGGAAGATAACGATGTTAGAAAATTGTAATGAAATGCAAATCCAAATGAGTGAAGAGATATATTACTGTCTACAAAATGGATTGTTTTTAACTACCACAGTGGTAAAATTAGAGAAATTTGGTTTATACACAAGGGTATCAACAATCTCTCCTTCAGAGTACCTTCTGAAAATGATAAAGGGAGGGGGAACATAATTCTGACATGCTATGTACCATCCGCCTTGAACCGAATGGTGACTTGCACAGTATAAATAAAGATGTACCGCACAGTTTTATGCCTGCTCACATGTTGCCAAGGTTGTTTTGACTATACTCCATAACTTTCGCTGGGAAGTCCTTACACATCCTCCAAACAGCCCCAATCTCTCCCCATGCAATTTCCATATTTTTGGTGCCCTGAAGAAAGGCATCCATTGCCCTCAATTTGCTTCAGATGAAGAGGTGCATACCAGAGTATAATCATGGTTCCATAGGCAACAGTGAACAATTTTTTGTGAAGGCACTGACTATCCCATCTCACAGTGGGATAAATGTGTGAGAAATGTATTCTCCACTAATCTTGTCTACATAAGCCACGGGGGCATGGTGTTTTCAACTGATGACTCAGGTGCAGTAGCAGAGGAAAGGTCCAACGGCGAGAGTGGGCTAGCTGATGTCATCGGCAGCTCTGTCGGGTTGGTTGGCTGGGAAAATGGCAAGGAAGCCTCCAGCCTTGAGTCCCACAAGCTGCCACATGGATCGGCAGTGTTGATTGAGGTGCCATCATCGTTGCTTGTTGCCACCTTGATCTCAATGGCCGGTGGTGTGCATGGGCTCAAGAGGTCGAGCGTATATGCCAACTTCAGGTGATCAGTTGGGACCTTGGTGGTGCCTTTCAGCAAGGAGAACATCTTTGTGCCACATGAGAGGAAAAGGCGTGGGCCTGAGTACTGTGGGTGGAGTGGCAGTTGGCTGGTGTCCACCTGGAGCATCACATGTGTGCATGTGCTGAGATCCTGGTGCACAAAGGGCTGGCATTTGTTGTGTCACCTGGGAGGCATCAGGTGCCGGCCACCACTGACTCATGGAGCTGACGCATGAAGACTGGGATGCAGGTCATGAGTGGCAAGGGGTGTAGCTCAGTGAGGTCACATGGGAGAGTGAGCAGCTGTCCATACACAAATCCAGTAGTGGATGTGCCTAAATCCGCCTTGTGGGCCACTTAAGAGGAATAGAGGCAGAGTAGTAAACCAGATTGCAGAGTGGCATGTGAGGGCAGCTTTTAGAGACCTGTGTAATTGCTCCACCATACCATTAGAGGAAGTGCGACAGCTCGTTACGAAGTGCGCTAGTGTGCTGCAAGTTGCTATGTGTGTCTTAAATAAAGAAGATGTGAAATGCTGCCCATGATAAGTGGTAATGTGGCGGGAACACCTAAAATGCGAGATCCACGTGTCTACAAAGGCCCTCTGCCACTGTGTCCACAGTTATGTCTGATAGAGGTACTGCTTCAAGCCTCCGGGTGAAACTAACAACAATAATAAGGAGATTCTGGTGGCTGTTGGATGATGGAAGAGGGCCTGCAACATCCATATGGATGTGGGAGAAGCAATGCTTTACCTGTGGCAGAGAGGTGATGGGACCATACATGTACCTGTCTACTTTAGAGTGCTGGCACGGGACACAGGCATGGGTCCAGTAGGGGCAGATGTGCTAGATATTGAGCATGGCAGACACACAGACGGCAGAGTGAGCTACACCATGCAAGTGCTTCAAGGTCACTTTGACAAAGTCTCGGAGAAGGTAGAGGCAGACGTGCTCAAAGGAGGGGCATGGATGGTCACTCCTGGCACCGACCTCACACAAGATGGATTCGAAGGCATCTGGTACCTACATCTACATCTATATCAATACTCTGCAAACCAATGTGAAGTGCATGGCAGAGGTGCATGGTATTGTGAGGAGTTGCAGTTTGATACCTGTATTTATATTGTTTTGCAGCCGTACAAGCTTGGGGTTGGTAACCTGGGTGCAGCGAGGGCTGTATAGTCAACGAGGCCAGTAAGGGTGCATGAGCGGTTAAGGCAGTCAGTGACTATGTTGTCTATTCCAGCCACTTGACAGTCGTCAGTGGTGAACTTTGTTATATACTATGCTGTCATAATTGGTGGAGTGAGATCTCCGTGCTCTGTTTGCAACAGAAACCTGTTGTTAAGGGCTGGTGGTTGGCAAAATGGCGCCCCTTTACTGAGGGATGGAAATACCTATCTGCCTCATACACAGTGATGTGCTAGTGATAATATGTTGCCCAATGCTGCTGCATCTCCATTCAATCTGCTGAGAAAAATGCCAGGAGCTGCCAAGCAGTCCCTTCAATGCATTGTTGGATGACTGTGCCCATGGCAGACTGCCTTGCATAGGCAACAACTGCAAGCAGAGCAGTCAGTTAGGGTTGTGCTAGAAGAGCAGCTTTCAAGAGGTCATGCTTTGTTTGTTCAAAACTGCTTGAAATTTGTGCCATCCAGGGAAGAGGCCTGTTGCCTTTTGTGTGGTCACCATGGAGTGCGACCATGAGCAGCGCTTGCACACTCACAGCGTCCTTTAGGTGGTGGCTGAAAAAATTCGCCATCCTGAGGACCCTGTGGAGTTTCTTGTATGTAGTGCAATGTGGGACACAACCCGTACCTTCTCATCGAGGGGTCAAGAGCCCACGGGTGACATCCTGTGCCACACCGTCAGGTGGCTTGCGGAGTATGGATGTAGATGTAGAAGAAGTCAATAATGACAGCAGCATCCTGGAGATGAAGGAATACCTCCCAGAGACGGTGGCAGTGCTTTGCAAGATCATATGAATAAATCAGGATATCATCCAAGTAGCTGAAAAACCCCAAAATGCCACACAGGACATTGTCAAGTAAATATTGCCAAGTCTGGACGACATTTCAGAGGCCAAATGCCATGAAGGCACTCTTGAAGAAGCCAGAAGGTGTAATGACAGCTGTCTTCTCTGTGTCCTGGGGAGTGACCAGTATCTATGTAAATGCTTTTACACAGTCCACTTTGCTGAAAATGGTAGCACCACATAAATCATCACTATAACTATGCAAAAGCGGAAAGGGGTAACGATTGGGTATCATTCTGGAGTTAGGCACCCAAAAGTCCCTGCATGAACACCACATACTGTCTTTCTTCACAGGCTCTTGGAGAGTCAGAGCAAAGCTGTGGCACTTGCTTCCTCGATCTCAGCCTGCCCGTCTCTTTGTTTGTCGAGCAGAAGGCAGCAGGGATGCAGAAAACCAGTGGTCACGGCATCAAGGCAATGTATTGCCAGGTGTCACGGTGAACCTCATGGGGAGTGCTGGAGAGGTGAGTGAGGACAGGGAATGTGGCAAGAGGAAGTTGGCAAAAAGGCCAGATTAGGAGAGCTGTTTGGTGGAGCTGAAGGAGGTGGGACAGGACTGACATGGGGCAGAACAATGGCAGAATGATGGGAGGTGGCATTGAGAGTAAGGCAGTTCCCCAGGTCTAGGAGGAAGCCATAATGAGAAATAAAATTGATGCCAGGAGTGGGGTCTGTAATGTGGCCAGGGTATAGGTACATGGGAAATCTCTACCAAGGCCTAGGTTCGTGGATCAAGTATGGGAGTATTAGGTTGTGATGGCTGAGCTGTTAGTTGCAGTGAAGAGTAAATGGGGAGGCGGACATAAGTCAGCAGAGTATAGTAACTGCTGGGGTGGAAAGAAAGGTCCAAACCTGTGTCAAGGAAGCAGGATGTTCAGGAGTGGAGGTTACCATGATAACAGACACATAGGCACTGTGAAATCAAGGAGCAGCCGGGTGCACTTACTGCCAATTGCTGTTGGTGTTTGGGGCCTATGCACGTGGTGCATGGCACTTTGTAGCATCTCTATCACCAGCAATATTTCCTGGCCCCAAGAACGTCACAGCCATAATGAGCTGGTCGGGAGGGGGAGGGGAAAGGGGGGGGGAGGGGGTTGCACTTGTGTGGGTGTGCGAGCTGGCTGTCATATGAAACATTAGGCAGAGGTGGGCAATGGGTGCATTGGGTGGTGGGAGGAGGATGAATGCACTCCAAAGCAGTAGTGAGCTTGCTTGTCTTACTCATCATCTTGGCAATTAGCTATGCCATGTCTGCAGAGGGCCTGAGGGCTAGCTGAATGTGGGACAATGCAGGTTGCACAAGTATGTAACCATATGCATGGGTGTCACGACCCTGCATGGTGGCAGTGATGATGTGTGGGTCGAGGGTTTTGAAAACCCTGTCAGTGGTGGTGATTGCTGCATTGACACTTGGTAACACCAGTGTGGCTAATGCCATGTGTATTGTGGCCATGAAGGCAAACACATGCACCAAGTTGCTATTACCAGCCTGTCGGGTAGTAGTGCTGATTCAGCCACAGATGTGCTGGAAGAGATGCAAGTGTCACATGTCACACACTGTTCCAATGAGATCAGCATGCACGTGTGCTGAAATTCCACTACAGCAAGTTGCCATGGCTGCTGGGCTCTTACGGCATTGAATCTGCTAAACTGCGGCAGGTTTGCAATGACGTTGCATGCCTCCTCAACAATTGACTCTTATAGTAGTGTGACAGTAAGGCAAACGTCAATGGGTCATTTGCAATGGAAGAGCCTTTGAATATTGCCTCTGCAGAAGCAAACCACAGACATGGCTCATGCATGTTTTGAAATAATAAACATTGTACCTACTTTTTACCTCGTTGTCTCATTGTCATTTGACTGCTCCTTATATATTTACAGCAGCTAATTGAGACTCCACAAGTTTTATAGTAGAACACACTGATAAAGTTAAAAATCTTGAGTAGTTGGAAACTTACACATACAAGGGCAAAAAGAAAATTTTTTGTCAGGGATATCAATTTTACGTTAGTTCATATTACGTAACAGTGTACAAGTATTAACTTGAACTGTGGAAAAATTTTGTTAGTAAAAATTTAGAATACCATTTCATCATAAAGTCCATATTTTGTACTATTTATCATCAATGTAAATTCATCCAGTGTTGGGGAACACTTTCATTTTCAGTGATTATAAAATGACCTCAAGTATGGCTGAACTTTTCTAAAAATGATCCACACAAAGGGCATCCCACAGCCACAGATGTATTGACAGTTGACAATTAAATGTGCATAAATAATTTGTACCACAGAAAGAACAGAAGAATGATTATGGCATATCTGCATGAAGAATTAACTACAAGAATGTGTAATATAGTTACCACATTTGTGGAATGATAACACATTCCTTTTTATTGTGGATTACATGTAAGTCCACCAATTAATGACAGAAACAAAATTGTAATAAAATCGGCTGAAGAAAGATGGTAGCCTTGAATCAAAAGTGTTACAGGCAGAGTTTTTTGGGATACAAAAGAGGTTTTTCTTATTAATTACCTTGCGAAGGGTAATAACTGTCAAATGTTACATATACCCTGGATTAACTGGATGGAAAAATATTTAGTAAGATGAAGCTTCCTGGCAGATTGAAACTTTGTGCCAACTGAAATTTGAAATTGGAACCTTTGTGTTTGAGGGGCAACTGCTATAAACAGCTGAGCTACCCAAGCATGAACCACGACCTGCCCCACAGCTTTACTTCCACCAGTACCTCACTTCCTACTTTCCAAACATCACAGAAGTTGTCCTGTGTAGCTTGCAGGACTAGCACTCCTGGGAAAAAAGGGTATTATGGAGACACTGCTTGCAACCACCTGGCAGGGGTAGGAGGATGGGGGTGTTTCCGGAATGAATTTTTCACTCTGCAATAGAGTGTGTGCTGATATGAAACGTACTGGCAGATTAAAACTGTGTGCCAGACTGAGACTCAAACTTGGGAGCTTAGTCTTTCACAGGCAGGAATTCTAACCAACTGGGATGTCCACGCACAGCTCACAGCTCATACCCACAGCTTTACTTCTTCTGTACCTCATCCATACATTCCAAACTTCACAGAAGTTCTCCTGCATAACATGCATCATAGAAGTTCTCCTGTATAATATGCAGGACTAACACTCCTGGAAGAAAGGACATCGTGGAGATGAATTATTTACACAGTTTTAATAGGACAGGACATTTCACATCAGTGCACACTCCACTGCAAAGCAAAAAATTCATTGTGGAAATTTAGAAAGATGTCTGCTTACACACTAAAGGCCATATTTTATCAAGGCAAAGTATTTGTCCACAAAGACACTCTGACAATGAGAAAAAAATGGAAATGTGAAGCACAGCTTGTTGAAACAGCCTACTTATACATCAGATATGACACACTTAGACCTCACATGTACCCAGAAAATTATCCAATGGGTTAAGGATACAAGATCCTAACATTGGAGTTTCTTGTATAACTGAAACAGTGAGTTTGGAGACATATCGCGCTGCAAAAACTAAATTCTTCTGTAGGTAAGTAAAACTTATTGTATCCCAAATGAGTGACAGTTATGCACACAATATTTATTGGTGGTAGATTACTATGTTGCCTGAAAGGTGCAAATGAGTAAAATGATCAACAAATTAGGCCACAACAGTTTAAAATGTTAAATTTAAAGTCTTTGTGGTGTGTTCCATCAAATTTAAGCCCGGGCTTCTGTTACTTGCTGCCACAATATTTTGGCGCAGGGTCTTCTGACTTCTGGTGAATATTGGTGAAAATACACTGAGTCCTCTATGCACTGCTCAAGTGCATGCACTTCTACTGCAAATCAGTGTGCTGCACCGTAAGCTTGCCGCAAAAGCTTCCCTCACTGATATCACACCAATTTTCTTCAAATGTTAAAATAGCAGAATAGCAGAGCTTGAAGTTTTTCTATGAGAGGATTCCATGCATAATCTAACTGGAGACTGCTGTCTTGATTGATAAAGTACTCAGGCAGTCGTATTACCTCTGGTGGAGCTCCAAAAGTTTGCCATATGGGCCACAATTTTTGTTTCAATGTACTGACTGAATGACCAGTAGAAATACAGTATTTAGCGATAGCAGACTTCCTGGCTTGGAGGAGACAAAAACACCTGCCTTGTGCAACTCCATGTCGTCTTTGATAGATTCAAAAAATACTGATATTTTTGATGGGGGATGAAAGGTAACTTTCAACTATGTCTTCTTACTACTATGCCGATGACAAATTTATAGTTTGGCCTTATGATTACAACAACCTCCATGAGTTCCTTCAACATCTGAACTCCATACATCAAACCATAAAATTTACTATGGGATGGAGAAAGAAGGTTGTTTGCTGTTTTATACATCTTGGCATGATGTAAATGCAATGGCACACTTCAAAATTCAGTGTTTTGAAAGCCCACTCACACAGACCTGTATTTAAAGGTTACTTGCTACTACCATCCAGCACAAACTACACTCCTGGAAATGGAAAAAAGAACACATTGACACCAGTGTGTCAGACCCACCATATTTGCTCCGGACACTGCGAGAGGGCTGTACAAGCAATGATCACACGCACGGCACAGCGGACACACCAGGAACCACAGTGTTGGCCGTCGAATGGCGCTAGCTGCGCAGCATTTGTGCACCGCTGCCGTCAGTGTCAGCCAGTTTGCCGTGGCATAGGGAGCTCCATCGCAGTCTTTAACACTGGTAGCATGCTGCGACAGCGTGGACGTGAACCGTATATGCAGTTGACGGACTTTGAGCGAGGGCGTATAGTGGGCATGCAGGAGGCCGGGTGGACGTACCGCCGAATTGCTCAACACGTGGGGCGTGAGGTCTCCACAGTACATCGATGTTGTCGCCAGTGGTCGGCGGAAGGTGCACGTGCCCGTCGACCTGGGACCGGACCGCAGCGACGCACGGATGCACGCCAAGACCGTAGGATCCTACACAGTGCCGTAGGGGACCGCACCGCCACTTCCCAGCAAATTAGGGACACTGTTGCTCCTGGGGTATCGGCAAGGACCATTCGCAACCATCTCCATGAAGCTGGGCTACGGTCCCGCACACCGTTAGGCCGTCTTCCGCTCACGCCCCAACATCGTGCAGCCCGCCTCCAGTGGTGTCGCGATAGGCGTGAATGGAGGGACGAATGGAGATGTGTCGTCTTCAGCAATGAGAGTCGCTTCTGCCTTGGTGACAATGATGGTCGTATGCGTGTTTGGCGCCGTGCAGGTGAGCGCCACAATCAGGACTGCATACGACCGAGGCACACAGGGCCAACACCCGGCATCATGGTGTGGGGAGCGATCTCCTACACTGGCCGTACATCACTGGTGATCGTCGAGGGGACACTGAATAGTGCACGGTACATCCAAACCGTCATCGAACCCATCGTTCTACCATTCCTAGACCGGCAAGGGAACTTGCTGTTCCAACAGGACAATGAACGTCCGCATGTATCCCGTGCCACCCAACATGCTCTAGAAGGTGTAAGTCAACTACCCTGGCCAGCAAGATCTCCGGATCTGTCCCCCATTGAGCATGTTTGGGACTGGATGAAGCGTCGTCTCACGCGGTCTGCACGTCCAGCACGAACGCTGGTCCAACTGAGGCGCCAGGTGGAAATGGCATGGCAAGCCGTTCCACAGGACTACATCCAGCATCTCTACGATCATCTCCATGGGAGAATAGCAGCCTGCATTGCTGCGAAAGGTGGATATACACTGTACTAGTGCCGACATTGTGCATGCTCTGTTGCCTGTGTCTATGTGCCTGTGGTTCTGTCAGTGTGATCATGTGATGTATCTGACCCCAGGAATGTGTCAATAAAGTTTCCCCTTCCTGGGACAATGAATTCACGGTGTTCTTATTTCAATTTCCAGGAGTGTATTAGCATGCTGAAGACCTTAGTCTGCTGAGCGCATACCATTCCAGATGCTGATAACCTGCAAGTAGAACTAGAACACCTACAAACGGCATTCCTAAACAATAGATACCCATCTCAGCAAGTACTGAGAACACTATGTACATACAAAGGGCAGAACTAGGAAGACAGTGAGACCTTTAGAATGACAGCTTACCTACAATATACTGGAAATGCCTCCA
Source organism: Schistocerca cancellata (assembly GCF_023864275.1). Taxonomy (NCBI): domain Eukaryota; kingdom Metazoa; phylum Arthropoda; class Insecta; order Orthoptera; family Acrididae; genus Schistocerca; species Schistocerca cancellata. The sequence continues at coordinate 658,771,265 of NC_064627.1, forward strand.
CCTGAGGCAACAGTACCACAAATCCATTGCGTATAAGTTACAATGTTCTTTTCTTCATGGATGGCGTGGCAGAAACTTGCCAAGAACTTTACAGGATAACAACAATGACTTACAAGCAATGTGATAAATACAACCAAGCCCAAGTATGAAACATGCTACCAATGTCGACCTGCAGGAAAAAATGAAAGGGGAAAATGTATATATAATGTGCTTAGCTAGTAACAATGATGCTGCAAGTAACAAGGCACAAAACTGCCTAACAAGTCTGAAAAAATTCTGAGAAGTTAATAAGCCTTGGAACATAATAGTTACAATGCTACCTCACAAGTTGACCCAATATACAGGGTTATTCTGAATGATGGACACATTTTCAAAAGTTCATATTTGTTCAAGTACAAATCCAAAATGAACAAGCTTTATACCAATGAAAAGAGGAAGTTTCAAAGTTTTTTTCGTAATGTTTGATATCAATTTAATAATTTGTAAAAATTTGCAATTAATTAGTTTTAATAATTATTTAATAATTAGAAATGTGATAAATGTTATAAATGTTCTATGTGGCCACCATTGGCTGCATGACAAACATTGATGCAGTAGCCAAACTCGTCACACGCACGCAAAAGTGCATCTGCTGCTACTGCCTGCATGGCAGCAGTGATCCAGTTCCACAGATCATTCAGAGAGGTTGGTAGAGGCAGGACATAAACAGCTTCCTTAACATAACCCCATAAGGAGTAGTCACAGGGCATACGATCAGGAGATCTTGGTGGCCAGAAGTGCAGAGCCCGGTCCTCAAGTCCCCTGGGACCGATCCAGTGCTGAGGGAGGGAGTAATTCAAAAAGCCTCATACATTGTGGTACCAATGGGGTAGAGCTCCATGCTGTTGCAAAATGAAGTCCTGGGAATCTCCTATAACTTGAGGGAACAGCTATTGTTCCAACATGTCCAGGTATGTGATTCCCATTACAGTGATTTCTGCAAAGAAAAATGGTCCATAAACCTTTGTACGAGATACGGCACACAGCACATTGATCTTCAGTGAGTCTCTTTCATGTTGCAATGGTGAATGTGGATTTTCCAAACCTCATATGCTAACATTGTGTCTGTTGAATTTTTCACTAAGGTGGAACATTGCTTCATCACTAAAAACTACACGCTGTAGAAATGCGTCATCCTCCATATTTGATAGCGCATAACCATAAAATGTGAGACATTGTTCTTTGTCATGGGGTCAAGAGCCTAAACAAGCTGTAATTAGTAGGGCTTGTACAGCAAACGCTGTCTCAGAACTTTCCATACAGTTGGTTGACGTATTTCAAGTTCTTGACTGGCTCTATCGGTAGACTTACTGGGACTGCACACAAAAATTTCTTGAATCTGTTAGACATCATCCTCTGACACACGCGGTCGGCCTGTGCTTTTTCCTTTGCACACACTCCCAGTCTGTTTAAATTACTTAAACCAACAACTAATGCTTCTGCGAGTTGGTGGTTCCATACCGAATTTGGTACAAAATGCCTGCTGCACTGCAATTTGCAACTCACTTTTCACGAACTCAAGAATGCAGAAAACCTTGTGCTCCACAGTCGCCATCTCACTCACTACTGACAGTGAAACAGAATGACTGCCCTATTGCCACACAAACTCTACTGGCCGCTTCTGAAACCATCACCGCCCACCCACCACCACCCAGCAAAAACTTTGAAACTTCCTCTTTTCATTGGTATAAAGCTTTTGCATTTTGGATTTGTACTAGAATACATACAAATTTCTGAAAATGGGTCCATTATTTAGAATAACCCTGTACAATTCATTTGCCAGCAAGAAGGTACAAAAAATGAACATTAAAATGAAACAGGTGTATGCTTTGTTTGGAATGGTGGACATAGGTAAACTGGTCAGACACTTACATACCAAACAGGAATGCACCTAAATTACAAATGCAAAATTTTTTTGTGTGACTATATAAACAAAATTGTCACAGAAAAAGATGGCTCAAACAAAATTCTCAATCACAAAGGCAAGAGTGATGCCTTTTTAGAGAAAAGTGTAGCAAAATAACTCACACAGGTGATTGTGCTACTCTAGGAAATAAGGTTAAAATAACTTACCAGAATGTTTAGTATATAACAAGTAAGGCAAAGCACTTGAGCTTTTGAACAAATAGAAGAAACTAAACCACATTCCCTTGTAGTGAGTGAACTGGGTTACAAGGAAGATGAAACATGTGGATATAAGCTTAATAACTACAAAAACACATCAACTTGTTGAGTGAAAAGACACCCAAACTACCTTACTGTCTGAGCACAGAGCTCTTACTATGAAAACTGATGGAGAGAATGTAGACATGACAAATAGTGATACATTTAAATATAAAGGGAAATGTCACTATATGATAAACTTAAGATGGCATTAGGGAATAGTAAATGGAAACCATTATACAATGCAACTGGTGTGAATGACAAATGGAAGAATTTTTATAAGCTATTCAATAAAAGTTCAAATGAAATGTGCCCTGTAATAAAAGAACAAGACAAAGCTGTAAATAATAAAGCTGAGAATTTCTCTTCAGAAATCACTGAACTGAAAGAGAACATGAAAGATTATACTTTAGTGACATTAAATTTCAATATTTTGAACACAATATGAACTATCCAAAAAAATATAGAGATTCCTTGATTGACCTTCAAGTTCAGAAATATGCATGTCATGTAAGTAACTCCAGTTGTGTTAATAAAACAGCCTGAGAAATAATTAAACGATGGAAACTCCAGGTAGGAATATCAACAATAACGGAAAAGATTGATTGCTATTTACCATAAAGAAGACATGTCAAGTTGCAGTCAGGCACAATTTTGAGCATAGGAAACAGAAACATTGTGTAGAAAATAGTATGAAGTTAAAAGATGATGATGATGATGATGATGATGATGATGTAATAATAAAGGATCCAAAAGAAGTGTGTGAGAAATTCATACAAAATTTCAGTACAATTGGCAGAAATAAATTACACGACTAGGTGGCCAGTTGCAATACTAGAAACACTAGCCAAGCTTTTTTCAACCATGGCATTACTAATAATCATCTCATAACTTCAACCTAAAATGTTTTTAGCTACAATGAAATCTCACTAAAGAAATGCAGAAGAGAGTTGCTTAAGCCTCTGACACACCTAATAAGCACCTCCCTTTACCATGGAGAATCTCTGACCTCTTAAAAAATTACTGAAATTCTACCAGTGTATAGGAAGGGAATAAAAACTGATGTAAGAAATTACAGACCAATACCATTAACATCGAAACTTGGCAAGTTGCTACAGAAAGTAATATTACATCAAGTTGAGCCATATTTCATCAAACATAACCTATTAAGCTATCTACAATATGGTTTCAGAAAACGAAGATCTACCATAACAGCAGTAGCAAATTTTAAGCATGAAATAATAACAAAAAAGATTAAAATATACAAGGAAACTGGAACTTCCCTGTATACAAGTAAAGCTTTAGATACTGTGAATTACTGCATAAACTAGAAGAACATGGGATAAGAGAGTAGTGTTAAAACTATTTACCTCCTATTTCAAAGATAGAAACAATGTGTTGCATTAATTTATAAAAGAAATGAACAGTTGTTAGCAACTAAATCCAGATACAGGATATTGCAGTGTGGCATGCCTCAAGGAAGTTGATTAGGGCCTTTTTGTTCCTTGTGTAAGTTAATGATATAATTTAATTACAAAATTGGTAGGTCTTCAGCTATGCAGATGACACATCCTTTGTCAGTTGAGGCAGTGACATGTAACCAGATGCCTGCAGTAGTGAAGTCAATTGCAATATTGTCAACATAACTATATTGCAAATAAGCTACTTGTAAACAAAGAGAGGACTGTGACATTGCAGTTCCTGCTTAGCTATGATCTAAATATGTTACTCCATTTATATTTCCACTGGCACTTAGCTACACAGATAAACTCAAATCTTTGGTATAATTGTGGATAAACACCTGTCATGAAAAGAGCATGTAGACCAAATTTTTTTAAAAAAGTCAGTACAAACATGTATTTATGAAACTGGGCCTCAGCCTTCCTGGACCATGATTCCCTAAGGCAAATACCAGACATTTCACTGAACATGACATGAGATTCAGAAAATCTTCATCTTCATGCAGCAACATTTCATTTGCAAACTTGGAACATAAATGGTAGCCTGTAGGCTTTAGAACAAGTAACACCTGCAAACGATAAGGAATGTCATTGCCAGCATCTCCTCCAAAGTCTTTACGCAGATGTCACTAGAATCGCTAATTCTTGACTAGCCTTGTGAAATAATTTCTTGGGGCTACGTATGAAAGACCGTCTCATTCATTGAACATACTCATTCTTGATCATCCTGTATGAGGTCTGTTCAAAAAATTCAGGAATGTTCATAATTTCACGAAAATAGTGTGTTGGAGCAAAATGTGGTTGCCATCTCTGCACATGCCTGTGTTTAATGTGTAGCTGCTGGAAGTTTCATTGTTACTGTTCAGTGGTGTATTTAGTAGAACTTAATGTCACACCTTGTGAATATCAACATGGCAGAGTTAGAGGAGCTACGTGTCTGTATTTTGCATGAAACTCAGTGTCTGTATTTTGCATGAAACTCAAGAAAACCCTTACAGAGACACATCAAATGATGCAGGAAGCTTTCAGAGATGAGTGCTTAAGCCATACTCGATGTTACATATGGTTCACACAATTTAAAAATGGCCAGATTGAAGTTAAAGGTGACCCTTGTTTAAGACACCATGTGACGTCTACTGCTGATGCTCATATCAGCAATGTCTACAAAATTGTGCTTGCCAATTGGACCATGTCATGAAATCCTGACACAGCATCTTGGAATGCATCATGTTGCCGCAAAGTTCATCCCACGGCTCATGAGTCAAGACCAGAAAGACCTTTGCCTCACAATCCTTGAAGTGCTTTTGGATCACACAAACAAGAACGAAATGTTCTTTAACGGACTCATAACTAGTGATGAGATGTGAGTCTATGGTTATGATATTGAGACAAAGGTCTAGTCTTCACAATGGGTCGCAAAAGGTTCTCCAAGACCAAAAAAAGCTCATCAGCTCAGGTCAAATGTGAAACCCATGCTGATAATTTTCTTTGACTTTAAAGGATTAGTTCATCATGAATTTGAGTCACAGGGACAAACTGTTAATCTACGGTCCTATCGGGATGTGTTGCGACACATGCAAGAAAATATGAGAAGGAAATAGATTGAAATGGGGTAAGGCAGTTCACGGCTCTTGCATCATGATAACACGCCTGCACATTCATGCCTGCTGGTGCATAACTATTGCACAAAACTCAAAGTCACCAAGCTGCCTCATCCTCCATATTCTCCAGACCTGGCCCCTGTGGACTTTTTTTCATTACCAACATTAAAAACTCCATTGAAAGGATAACGATTTGCAACAACAGATAATATAAAAGAAAATTTGCAGATGGCACTTTGTGTGATCCAGCAAGAGGAATACCAAGAGTGCATCCGGAAGTGGAAATGGCATGGGAAGCAGTGATCAACTGTGGGGGAGAATATTTCATAGGAGAGCATGCACAACAAGTGAAAGGTAAACATAGAAAAAAATTGTGGACAAAGTTGCGGAATTTTTTGAACAGACCTCATACTCTTCCCTGTGCAAAGACAGCTGGTATTTTCAGATTGATGATACCATCCATGGATGTTATTATCATTTGAAGGATTACAATGGAACTTAATATGGAATGCATGCTGCACTGTAAAACAGCTTCAGTACATGCAAACTTAAAAACACAAAGAGCTTTCTGTTCATTTGTGTCCATCTTTGCTACTCAATCTCTCTAATGTGAGAAACAGGAAATAGAGCATGCACATGTGCACAGATATATACAAAAAAATGTTTGAGTGGCCCTTTCATTTGATGGTATTACTTATAATTGTGAGCTGAATGTAATAAATGTTACAAAGCCTTAAAACCATTATATTCATTTTGAAATACCCAGTATATTTCGGATTGACACATCCAGGTCTTCAGTGTGATTTTGAGATCTAGTGTGGAGCACTAGCAGTCTGTAAGAAAGGCAGTAACAGTGGTAGCTAAAGTAAATAAGAGAGAATGTAATAGAGAAACTTTCAGAAAATATACTCACCATCTACTCTACGGACATCTTGCAGGCAATCATGTTTGTGAAACTACATCCCGAACATAATTTAGTGGATAGTAATGCACATCATAACTACATTACACAGGGAAGGAAAACTTTCACAGAATTACAGGTAATAAGAAGGCTGCAGACTGCAGTCCTTATACAACAGAAACAATTTTTTACAATATATTACCATCTGATCTTAAGATAGCTAATTGAAATATGGCACCTGAAAGAATAAACTGAAGCTTTTATTAAAAGGTGAATATTGTTACAAAATATAAGATTTCAAATTGTAATGTGCGGTGTCGTGTGCGTGGACTTTCAAAGGCTGCCCATGCAGCTATGCTACGTCGTCCACAGAGGGTGCCTCAGATTTTGTGTGTGTGTGTGTGTGTGTGTGTGTGTGTGTGTGTGTCTACATCTACATCTACATCTACACAGATACTCTGCAAATCACATTCAAGTGCCTGGCAGAGGGTTCATCGAACCACCTTTACAATTCTCTATTATTCCATTCTCGTATAGCACGCAGAAAGAATGAACACCTATGTCTTTCCGTATGAGCTCTGATTTCCCTTATTTTATCATGGTGATCGTTCTTCCCTATGTAGGTTGGTGTCAACAAAATATTTTCGCATTCGGAGGTTGGTGATTGGAATTTCGTGAGAAGATTCCGTCGCAACAAAAAATGTCTTCCTTTTAACGATTTCCTGCCCAAATCCTGTATCATTTCTGTGACACTCTTTCCCATATTTTGCAATAATACAAAACGTGCTGCCTTTCTTTGAACTTTCTCGATGTACTCCATCAGTCCTATCTGGTAAGGATACCACACCGCGCAGCAGTATTCTAAAAGCGGATGGACAAGCATAGTGTAGGCAGTCTCCTTCGTAGGCCTGTTACATTTTCTAAGTGTCCTGCCACTAAAACACAGTCTTTGGTTAGCCTTCCCCACAATATTTTCTATGTGTTCCTTCCAGTTTAAGTTGTTCGTAATTATAATACCTAGGTATTTAGTTGACTTTATGGCTTTTAGATTAGACTGATTTATCGTGTAACTGAAGTTTATAGAGTTCCTTTTAGCACTCATGTGGATGACCTCACATTTTTCATTATTTAGGGTCAACTGCCACTTTTTGCACCATTCAGATATCTTTTCTAAATTGTTTTGCAGTTTGTTTTGATCTTCTGATGACTTTATTAGTTGATAAACGATAGCGTCATCTGCAAACAACCAAAGACGGCTGCTCAGATTGTCTCCAAAATCGTTAATATAGATAAGGAACAGCAAAGGGCCTATAACACTACCTTGGGGAATGCTAGAAATCACTTCTGTTTTACTCAATGACTTTCCATCAATTACTATGAACTGTGACCTCTCTGACAGGAAATCACAAATCTAGTCACATAACTGAGACGATATTCCATAAGTACACAATTTCACTATAAGCCGCTTGTGTGGTACAGTGTCAAAAGCCTTCCAGAAATCCAGAATCGATCTGAAATCCCTTGTCAATAGCACTCAACACTTCATGTGAATAAAGAGCTAGTTGTGTTTCACAGGAACAATGTTTTCTAAATCCATGTTGCCTGTGTGTCAATAGACTGTTTTCTTCAAGGTAATTCATAATGTTCAAACACAACATATGTTCTAAAATCCTGCTGCATACTGACGTTAACAATATGGGCCTGTAATTTAGTGGATTACTCCTACAACTTTTCTTGAATATTGGTGTGACCTGTGCAACTTTCCAGTCTTTGGGCACAGATCTTTCGTCGAGCAAATGGTTGTATATGATTGTTAAGTATGGAGCTAATGCATCAGCATAATCCGAAAAGCGCCTAATGTGTATACAGTCTGGACAAGACGACTTGCTTTTTTAAGTGATTTAAGTTGATTAACTACTCCGAGGATATTTACTTCTACGTTACTCATGTTGGCAGCTGTTCTCGATTCAAATTCTGTAATATTTACTTCGTCTTCTTTTGTGAAGGTATTTTGCAAGGCTGTGTTTAGTAACTCTGCTTTGGCAGCACTGTCTTCGATAGTATCTCCATCGCTATTGCACAGAAAAGGCATTGATTGTTTCTTGCCACTTAAATACTTCTCATACGACCAGAATCTCTTTGGATTTTCTGCCAGGTTTTGAGACAAAGTTTCGTTGTGGAAACTGTTATACGCATCTCGCATTGAAGTCCGTGCTAAACTTCGAGCTTCTGTAAATGATCGCCAATCTTGGGGATTTTGCATCTGTTTAAATTTGGCATGTTTGTTTTGTTGTTTCTGCAATAGTGTTCTAATCTGTTTTGTGTACCACGGAGGATCAGCTCCATCATTCGTTAATTTATTTGGTATAAATATCTCAATTACTGCCGATACTATTTCTTCGAATTTAAGTCACATCTGGTATATACTTACATTATTAATTTGGAATGAGTGAAGATTGTCTCTTAGAAAGGTGTCAAATGAATTTTTATCTGCTTTTTTGAATAGGTATATTTTCTGCTTATTTTTCGAGGATTTGGGGATTACAGTATTCAATCTTGCTACAACAGCTCTGTGTTCACTAGTCCCTGAATTGATTTTGATGTTCGTTATTGACCCAGGATTATTTGTTGCCAAGAGGTCAAGTGTGTTTTCACAACCCTTTACTATTCGCGTGGGCTCATGAACTAATTGCTCGAAATAATTTTCAGAGAATGCATTTAGCACAATTTCTGATGATATTTTATGCATACGCCCGGAATTAAACATGTATTTTTGCCAACATATCGAGGTTAAATTGAAGTCACCACCAACTATTATCGTATGAGTCACATATGTGTTTGAAATCAAACTCAAGATTTTTCTTTGAACCTTTCAGCAACTGTACCATCTGAATTGGGAGGTCAGTAAAAGGATCCAATTATTATTTTATTCTGGTTGCCAACAATGACCTCTGCCCATACTAACTCACAGTAAGCATTTACTTCAGTTTCGCGACAAGATAAACTACTATTGACAACAACAAACACACCACCGCCAACTGTGTTTAGCCTATCCTTTCATAACACCGTTAGGTTCTTCGCAAAAATTCTGAGCTTATATCTGGCTTTTGCCAGCTTTTGGTGCCTATAACGATTTGAGCATCAGTGCTTTCTATTAGCGCTTGGAGCTCTGGTACTTTCCCAACGCAGCTACGACAATTTACAACTGTTATACCAATGGTTCCTGTATCTACGTTCTTCCTGTGTTAAGCCTGCACCGTTTGTGACTGAAGCCCTTCTTGTGTTTTCCCGAGAGTCTCTAACCTAAAAAAATGCCCAGCATAAGCCACACAGCCCCTGATACCCATGTAGCTGCCTCCTGCATATAGTGGACACCTGACCTATTCAGTGGAACCCGAAACCCAACCACCCTCTGACGCAAGTCGAGGAATCTGCAGCCTACACAGTCGCAGAACTGTCTGAGCCTCTGATTCAGACCCTCCACTCGGCTCTGTACCAGAGGTCCGCAATCGGTCCTGTCGACTATGCTGCAAATGGTCAGCTCTGCTTTCATCTTGCAAGCAAGACTGGCAGCCTTCACCACTTCTGTTAGCCACTCGAAACCAGAGAGAATCTCTTCTGATCCTAAGTGACACACATCATTGGTACCAACATGAGCAACCACCTGCAGTTGGCTGCACCCTGTGCTCTTCATGGCATCCAAGAGGACCCTTTCCACCTCTGGAACGACTCCACCCAGTATGCACATGGAGAGAACATTGGTTTTCTTACCCTTCTTGTCAGCCAAGTCCCTAAGGGGCCTCATAACGTGCCTAACATTGGAGCTCCCAACTACCAATAATCCCACCCTCTGCAATTTCACGGATTTTGCAGGCTGAGTGGTTTCCTCTGAAACAGGACAGGCGACAGCACCTAGCTCAGCGAGTGTCAGCCACAGACAGCACCTGGAACCTGTTTGGCAGTCAAACCATGGAGGCCTTACATACGGCTGCCTGGGAAGTCTTTCACCACCTGCTTCGCCCTGAGGCGACGTCCCACTCGACCACAGGTGAAGAGTCAGCCTTCGTGCGAGCAGTAACTGGGTTGGCCACCAGTGAGGACCGATCGGAGGACTCTGGCGTGCTGGATGTCCGTTGGATCACCACGGCTGGCCCGCAACAGTGGTGCCCATCCACCGCAATGTGTGTGTGTGTGTGTGTGTGTGTGTTTATGTGTGTGTGTGTGTGTGTGTGTGTGTGAGAGAGAGAGAGAGAGAGAGAGAGAGAGAGAGAGAGTGTGTGTGTGTGTGTGTGTGTGTGTGAGAGAGAGAGAGAGAGAGAGAGAGAGAATCACCATCAGAGCCCGTCACAGGCCCCAGTCTATGCTCAGCCTCAGTTCTTTATGTGTTGCTACAGTCTTGGTATATGTAATTGGTTCCAGTTGAATGTTACTTAAATACTGTGTTCAAGTTGTTAGTGCTTCCATGGAATAAAGTGAGTTCAGGCTACTGGTCATATTTTACTTATACCGAATAACAACATTATTGGCGACGAGTGTGGTCCTGTTCTCAATGCAAATTTTTACTCTGGTTGGTCTTCTGTTTATTCTCACAATCGCTGATGGTGTTATGGAGGACATTTTATGTCATCTGGTCAATCAGCAAGAATCATTCGCCAAGCCATTTCACCACCAATCGCAGGAGCCAGACAATCAAACTCGGGTACTTCAATCATTGGCTTCTGTTTTGTTGTAGTTGGCATGATCCTCAGTCTTTGTCACCTGCTGTTTTGCACTCCCTGACCCCATGTTTTATCTGCCTTCCTTTTCTGCATACGATGAGTTCATTGAGGAATGGGACGCATATGTGAAATATCTGTAACAACACTTTCAAGCTTTTGGGATTACTACACACATCAAAAAAAGTTTCGCATCACCTCGGTTCCAAGAGTTTCGGAACCTGTACTGAAAATTGGAACAGAGATCAACATAAACATCATTTACACCCTTTTTATTGCTCATGAAAACCACACATGCATGTTGTACCACCATACAGTGAGACCTTCAGAAGTGGTGGTCCAGATTGCTGTACACACTGGTACCTCTAACAGCCAGTAGCATGTCCTCTTGCATTGATGCATGCCTGTATTCATTGTGGCATACTGTCCATAAGTTCATCAGGGCACTGTTCGTCCAGATTATCCCACTCCTCAATGGCAATTCGGCGCAGATCCCTCAGAGTGGTTGATGGGTCACATAATCCATAAACAGCCCTTTTCAATCTATCCTAGGCATGTTCAATAGGGTTCATGTCTGGAGAAGACACTGGTCACTCTAGTGGAGCGATGTCATTATCCTGAAGGAAGTCATTCACACGATGTGCCTGAAGGGAGTGTGAATCATCATCCATGAAGACGAATGCCTCCCCAATACGCTGCCGATATGGTTGCACTATCGGTCGGAGGATGGCCTTCATGTATCATACAGCCATTACGGCGCCTTCCGTGACCACCAATGGCATATGTCGGCCTCACATAATACCACACCAAAACAGCAGGTAACCTCCACATTGCTGCACTCGCTGGACCGTGTGTGTAAGGCATTCAGCCTGACCGGGTTGCCTCCAAACATGTCTCTGAAGATTGTCTGATTGGAGGCATATGCAACACTCATTGGTGAAGAGAATGTGATGCCAATCCTGAGCGGTCTATTTGGCATGTTGTTGGGCCCACCTGTACCGCGCAGCATGCTGTCATGGTTGCAAAGATGGACCTCGCTATGGACGTCGGGAGTGAAGTTGCGCATCGTGCAGCCTATTGCGCACAGTTTGAGTCGTAACACGTCGACCTGTGGCTGCACAAAAAGCATTATTCAACATGGTGGCGTTGCTGTCAGGGTTTCTCCGAGCCATAATCCATAGGTAGTGGTCATTCACTGCAATAGTGGCTCTTAGGCTGCCTGAGTGAGGCATGTCATCAACAGTTCCTGTCTCTCTGTATCTGCTCCATGTCCGAACAACATTGCTTTGGTTCACTCCGAGATGCCTGGACGCTTCCCTTGTTGAGAGCCCTTCCTGGCACAAAGTAACAATGCGGACATGATTGAACCTCAGTATTGTTGTTCTAGGCATGGTTGAACTACACACAACATGAGCCGTGTACCTCTTTCCTGGTGGGATGACTGGAAGATGACTGGAACTGATCAGCTGTCGGACACCCTCCATCTAATAGCGCTGCTCATGCATTGTTGTTTACTTCGTTGAGCGGGTGTAGTGACATTTGTGAACAGTCAAATGGACTGTGTCTGTGATACAATATACACAGTCAATGTCTATTTTCAGGTGTTCTGGGAACTGTGGTGATGCAAAACTTTTTTTGATGTGTGTATTTTATGTTGTGCCTTGTTCCTTTCATGGATATCACCAAGAGTCCTGTGTCAGCTCACCCCTTTGCAAGATCCATGTTATTTTATTTTTGACCAAAGGTGTGAACTTCTTGTAAAATACTACTGTAAGTGCACCCAATGTTATTGCATCCTAGGTTGAGTTTTACCACTGTAGGAAGCAACAACATCAATCCTATCAAGCATGGGCAGCTGAACTCCATGGGTTAAGTCATCACTGTCATTTTGTGTCTGATGTGCTTACAGAGCTGTATACTGATCAGATGCTGAGAGATGCTATCATTCGTTTAGTTCCAGGTTGTGAGGTGCGCGAGTGTGTCCTCTCGTGTGAAAATCCATACCTTTCTGAAATTTTAGCTATTGCACAGTCATTTGAGGTATTGCGAGGGGCAGGCAACGAACTTGAGTAATAGTGTGAGGTATCAGCAATTGAACTCCCTCCTCCGCACCAAGCTTCAGGTAGTTCTCAAGGGCAAGACACAGTTGTGGTGGTCCACACACAATCACAGCGTCAAGGCGGCTGGCCTCCCTCCCAGCAGCAGCTGCACCAACAACATTAACAAGCCAATATGCAGCAATGTACATCTTCCATGCTCCTATCCTGCCCTTATTGTTTTATGAACTATGAGCATCCAGACTGCCCAAAATGCTGGGCCACCTGTCATAACTGCAACACAAAAGATTACATTGCTTCTGTTTACAATGGAAAAATTCGGCACAATGATCCTGATGCAGATGTGGAGGTAAACTTTGTATTGGCTATTTCTATTAGGCCAAACAGGCTTTTCATTGATTTTATGGTTTTTCATGAAGTTATGCACATGCAAATGATTACAGGAGCTGCAATAACCTTCTTAAACTCACAAACGTATATGGACTTGGCCTCCCCTCCATTTCTCCCTGCGTCACAAAAGTTAGTAAATTACAATAAACAGTGTATTCCTATTCTTGGCCAACTCTCTGCCCCTGTGACCTACCAGTTAGTAGAGTGGTTACTTACATTTCTTGTTGTAGATAATGCAGGTACGGAGAATCTTTTTGGGTTAGATGCTTCTAAGTTGTTTGGCTTTACCATTTCAGATGAAATGAATTTAGTCTCTGAACAAGTGACATATACACAGTTAGATGCATTATGTTCTGGGTTTTCATCTTTTTTCTCTTCTGGATTAGGATGTGCCAACAATTTTCAAGTACAGATTACCAAGAAATCTGCTCGGCTTCATTTTTTCCAGGCCCATCTGGTTCAAGTGGGGAACAAATCAACTATGAATTAGATCACCTCATGGAATCCGGCATTGTTCAGCCTATTGCATCAATTGAATGGTCCACCCGCTTAGTTGTAGTACAGAAACCGTTTGACCGGTTATGCCTCTGTGGGGATTTTAAAGTTTCTGCAGATGTACGATCTGTAGTGGATACAAGCTGATACCACTGCCAGATGAATCCTTTGCAAAGTTATCAGGTGGTCATTATTTTTCAAGAATTGACTTGTTGGATGCCTATTTACAACTCCCTTTAGATACAGAGTAACAACATATGTTAGCTGTCAATAACCCTTTTGGATTGTACCAATATTTGCTGTTGCCTTTTGGAGTCACCAGCACTCCTGCTATTTTTCACTGTTTTTTGGAACAACTTATAGTATCTGTGCCGGGTTGTGCAAACAATCTGGTACACATTGTAGTTTCCAGTGCCTTTACTGAGGAACATTTACAAAATCTCCATACACTTTTTTCTCCCGTCCTCCAAGCAGCCAGATTGAAGGGTAATTTAGTAAAATGTCCATTTTTACAAGTTTATATCATTTATCTTGGATTTGAAGTTTCTAGTGAGGGTCTCAAACCCCTGCACCAACCCGTTTATGCTATTGTCTCGCTTCCATACCCTACATCAATCAAAGAACTGCAGGTTTTTCTATGCAAAGTCGCCCACTACCATAAATTTTTGCCTGGGGCAGTGAAAATAATACAGCTGTCCACAGAGACTCAGTTTCGCTGGTCACCAATTTATGAAACCACATTATAAACCCTTAAGACCAAGTTGCAGTGTCCTGCTTGTGATGCACCAATCAGGCCTCCTCTTGGTCCCTGCAATGGATGCTTCACGGCATGGATTGGGGGTAGTTCTGGCCCATAGATATATTGATGGCTCCCAGCAGCCTATTGCTTACGACTCAAAAATGCTGAGACCTGCTCAAACAAGGTACTCTCTCATAGTAAAGAAAGCTTTGGCCATTGCATATGCTCTGAAGGAATTCAATGTTTTTTTCTCTATGGTACCCAAGTCCACCTGATCACCAATCACAAATCACTGGTTTCCTTATTCAGTCCTTCTACATTGTTACCAGATAGAGTGGCACATCACATTCAGTGTTGGGCTCTTTTCCTTTCATATTACAACTATGAGACTCATTCCTGCCCCACAAATCAACATGCAATGCCAATGCTTTGTCCTGCCTACTGGCCAGTCCAGACAGAGGATTTGATCAGGAGGAATTGTTTTAGTTTCCACATTGATGCTACCACATCGCAGATGATTTATGGTTTTCCCGTCACTAACACACAGATCATGAGGGCTTTAGCTTTGGATCCCATTTTGTGGAAGTCACACCATTCGTATAAATGGTTGGCCGGATTCACCACCTTCTCATGCGTACAACCTCCTTCATAATTATTACATCTTTTGACACCAATTCCCTGCTGTGGATGGTGTTCTGCTTTCAGACATGAATCATGTGGCCCCTTGGGTAGTGATCCCCTCAGTGCTTTGTTTGGAGTTTCTCTGTTTATTACATGTAGATCATTGGGGTGCATCACGCACAAAAGTATTGGCCCGCTGACACACATTTTGCTTGGCTTGGATGGTGATGTTACTCAACTGGTTGCCTACTGTTCATGGTGTGCAACACACCAAGCAGCTCCTGAAGCATTGTTGTCTCCTTGGCACACATCACTGCATACATGGTCTCATGTGGATTTCGCTGAACCCTTTCTCAACGCTTACGGGCTGTTGGTTGTTGACACATATTCTCATTTTACATACATCATTTGTTGTGTTTCCACATCCCCAACTGCCACTGTTGCAGCCTTGTCCAAAATTTTTTCACTCAACGGCTTGCCCACAATGTTAGCATCCAATAAAGGTCCACAATTTTCATCACAATAGTTTGCAGCATTTTGTAATTCCCGTGGTATCCGTCACATCCTCACCCCGCCATTCCATCCACAATCTAATGGTGAGGCAGAATACCTAGCGCAAATGTTCAAAACTCATATGAAAAAGTATGTTGCCATCTCTTTGTTCAATTATGCCTTAGATTGGTTTCTCTCATCATACTGTTTCACACCATTCGGCGAGAAGAACTTGGCGGAGCTACTCCATGGGGACCAGCCGAGGGCATGGCTACACTTCTTGTGTCCTCCAACTGCAACATCAACCTGTGCAGCTGCCATGCCTCTTCCAGCTGAGTGTGGCTGTCTGGGCACTCGATTTCGGACGTCACCCTAAATGGATTCCAGCTGTCATCGCCAAATGCCAGGACAGCAGCTCTGCTAAATCGGCAAGGAGGATGGCCTCTCCTTGAGGCACCATGATCAGTTTCACCTTTGCATGGATGGCGGATCCCTCTGATGACACACCATCACTTCCAAGCCCATCCACATTGACTGTCACATCACCTGCTGTTACTGTTGCTGATTCTCCACACCGGCATGGTTGAGGGTCTCCTTCTTGGAGGCCAAACCAGCAGTTCTTCTATTGCTTCTGACACCGTCATCAGGGATTCCATCGCCTATTCCTGAGTAACTGCTGATACCAATATCATCAGCACCATGAGCACTGTCAGCAGAGACGATGCCCGAGGTCAATATGGAAACAGCCCTGGGGTTGCTGGTGTTGCCGTATTGTTTCACTTCAGACCATACACTCCCATTGCAGCGTGCCACCTTAGCCAGAGCCCAGCGGACAAGTAGGACAGCATGGCATCTCAAGAATCCATTATCTCCCAAAGAGAGGAGGAATGCAGTGATGCTTGCACATACTTTCGAAAGGCCATTTGTGTGGCAGTGCTATGTTGTCCAAAGAGGGCACCTCAGAATCGTGTGTGTGTGTGTGTGTGTGTGTGTGTGTGTGTGTGTGCGTGTGTGAGATCATTGTGAGAGCCTGCCATGGGGCCCAGTCTATTTAAGGTTAGATGAGCTACACTCAGCCTCAGTTCTCTATCTGTTTTGCTACAGCTCTTTGTGAATGTAATTGGTTCCTGCTGACTGTTACTTAAATACTGTGTTCAAGTTTTTAATGCTTCAGTGGAATAAATTTGTGTTCACAACCGATCGTGTTGTACTCATACCTAATTACAACACACTATCTCCTTGCAAAATTGTTAATGTACACAATGTAAACTTGCTTTTGTACAAGAAAATTGATAATTTATTATCTTCATTGTTTATATCAATGTATGCATTTATTTTTTCCTGGTAAGTGCAATTATTACAACCTCATATCTCAACGTATATGTGCACTAAGGTCATGACAATGTCTGAAAACTGATCTCCATGTGAACAACAAATAATTAAAAATAAATCAACAAACACTATAACTGCGCACTGCTAACACTGCATGTAATATTACATGTTTTGAGCAAAAAATAAACTCATCTCTGTCACATCTGCTTGTTTCAACTTGTCCAAGTCTTATTGCCTACCTTTCTGAACCTCTGTCTCATCATTATAAATTCTTTCTGAAACCATTAAATGTCTCCAGATCTCTTCCATGTATACAGCTTTCTTTCGTGATTTTTAAACCAAGTGATAGCAATGATTACACTGGATTCTGAGAAAAATTCTATCAGCAGCTTTCCCTTTCATTCTTTCCCTGCCATTTTCTTTCTCATCCTTTTTCTACAACTGAATTCCAGTCCCCCATCACAATTAAACTTTCTGCTTCCTTGATGTACTGTATAATTTTTTTTTCAATCCCTTCATCATTTATATAACTACCTGTATTACTATAGTGGGTCATGTGTCTGTCTTGGCTACAATAATTGGTTTACTATACTGTTCATAATAGTTCCTCTGCATTCCTACTATCTTACTTCAAGTCCTCTTGCATTACCTCTTTTTCCTTTTGTGTTGATAAGGAATAATTTGTGAAATAATTATCGTAGAAAGATCTGTAAGAAAAGACTTCGAGAAAAGTAAAAATATTTCCACTGTGTATCAAATATCTAATAAAAGGCACAATTAAAGTCTAAATCCAATTTATATGACTATTCAGAACTGTAACACAATTTGTGAAGAAGTACCAATGAATTTAAGACTCCACTTACCTTGTTATATTCTGAAATAATTCTTTAATATCTGCTGCAACAGGAAGGTGCTCAAATTCTGATGGGTCATAGGAACTGAAAACAAGCATAAGAAATAAATTAAAAATTGTAATTATTTCATCAGATGGCATGTCTGTACAATGGATATGTGCACATGTTCTCTTTGTTGTATGAAATAATGTGACTCACAGTATGCTTCTCTTGTATTTTTATTGAGCACTAGCAAGTAACTGACACGCATTGCAATACCACTCACAGAAAAAATATTGTGTTTAAATTATGTTTACTGAAGTGTTGCTGGAGACACAACAGTTTTTGTTTTCCCATTGGCTATGTACATGAATAAATTAGAATGTTTTCTAAAAACAAAGATGATGTGACTTACCAAATGAAAGTGCTGGCAGGTTGATAGACACACAAACAAACACAAACATACACATAAAATTCAAGCTTTCGTAACCATCGGTTGCTTCATCAGGAAAGAGGGAAGGAGAGGGAAAGACGAAAGGATGAGGGTTTTAAGGGAGACGGTAAGGAGTCATTCAAATCCCGGGAGCGGAAAGACTTACCTTAGGGGGAAAAAAGGACAGGTATACACTCGCACACAAACACATATCCATCCGCACATACACTGACACAAGCAGACATATTAAAAGGCAAAGAGTTTGGGCAGAGATGTCAGTCAAGGCGGAAGTACAGAGACAAAGATGATGTTGAATGACAGGTGAGGTATGAGAGGCGGCAACTTGACATTAGCAGAGGTTGAGGCCTGGCGGGTAACGAGAAGAGAGGATATACTGAAGGGCAAGTTCCCATCTCCAGATTTCTGATAGGTTGGTGTTAGTGGGAAGTATCCAGATAACCCGGATGGTGCACCACTGTGCCACGATCTGCTGGCCGTGCACCAAGGCATGTTTAGCCACAGGGTGATCCTCATTACCAACAAACACTGTCTGCCTGTGTCCATTCATGCGAATGGACAGTTTGTTGCTGGTGAACTCCTGAGATGGGAACTTGCCCTTCAGTATATCCTCTCTTCTCGTTACCCGCCAGGCCTCAACCTCCACTAATTTCAAGTTGCCGCCGCTCATACCTCACCTGTCATTCAACATCATCTTTGCCTCTGTACTTTCGCCTCGACTGACATCTCTGCCCAAACTCTTTGCCTTTACAAATGTCTGCTTGTGTCAGTGTATGTGCGGATGGATATGTGTTTGTGTGCGAGTGTATACCTGTCCTTTTTTCCCCCTAAGGTAAGTCTTTCCGCTCCCGGGATTGGAATGACTCCTTACCCTCTCCCTTAAAACCCACATCCTTTCGTCTTTCCCTCTCCTTCCCTCTTTCCTGATGAAGCAACCATTGGTTGCGAAAGCTTGAATTTTGTGTGTATGTTTGTATTTGTTTGTGTCTATCAACCTGCCAGCGCTTTCGTTTGGTAAGTCACATCATCTTTGTTTTTAGATATATTTTTCCCACGTGGAATATTTCCCTCTATTATATTCATTCATTCATTCACCAAATTCTTTGGCAAAAGGCAGAATACTATGGTTTAGGTGGTACTGTTGGCTTGTGGCTACAATCATATCTACAGGATCGGAAGCAGACTGTAATGCTAAATGGCTCTTCTGGAGAACCTACCTCGTCTGAATGGGGCACGATAACGTGTGGTGTGCCTCAAGGCTCCGTTTTGGGCCCACTGCTTTTCCTCATCTTTATTAATGATCTTCCTCTTTGTTCTGAGACAAACAGCAAATTTACCCTGTTTGCCGATGATACCACAATTCTAATTGACGATTTGATTGATCATGATCTTGAAAAAACTACAAATACTGTTTTTAATGACATCTTAAATTGGTTCTCCTCAAATGGTCTCTCGCTCAATGCAGATAAAACTCATTATATGAGGTTCCATACATCACAAAGTAATCCCGATGAAATTAACATAAAATGTAGAGATCAACCAATACAGAAAGTTGAAGACACAAAATTCCTGGGTGCTTACATAGACAGTAAATGTAATTGGTCAGTTCACATTCTTCATCTATGTAAAAAACTTAGCTCGGCAACATTTGCATTACGGGTAATTTCTTCAGTGGCTGAAGTTGACACTATTAAGGTTGCCTACTTTGGCTACTTCCACTCATTGATGTCATATGCTATCATTTTCTGGGGGAACCAACCACTTGCAAAAAAAGTTTTCACCATCCAAAAAAAAGCAATCAGAATAATGTGTGGGGTCCATCAAAGACACTCTTGCAGGCACTTGTTTCGGAAGATAGGTATCCTAACAACTGCCTCACAGTATATTTTTTCCTTGCTCACCTTTGTGTGCAAAAATTATTCCATCTACCAAGACAACAGTAAATTCCATGGTTATAACACGAGAAACAAAAACAATCTACATTTAGAAATGAAACGTCTCACTCTGGTACAAAAAGGAGTTTACTACTCCAGCATTAAGCTGTTCAATGCTCTACCACTACATATCAAATGTGTTCATACAGAACTGCCAAAATTTAAACAAGTTCTCAAAGATTACCTGACAGAGAAATCTTATTATACTGTGGATGAATACCTGAAAGAAAATGTATACCATCACTAAACTTATTGTGTCTAGAAGTAGTTCAATTGATTTTATTGTGCATTTGGGCATTAGCGCACTTTTTGTAACAACAGATTGGCTGTACATGTATTTACTCTTGTAGGCCTAATATCTGATTTAACTTTGTGCTCTTATCTTTAACCTTTATTTGAAACTCCTTTTTCTGTCAAATGGTAATTATGTTATCTAGCTGACATTGTATCTGTTACTGTATTTATAGTATGTCTTACTTAAACTATGTACAATTTGCCATTGAATTGCCCTTGTATTTATTGTAAGTTTAAATTGAAACCTGTACAATTTGACACGTTCCATATCCTTGTGATTGACTCACTAACTGGATCTACGGAACAAGAAATAAATAAATAAATAAATCATTAGAATGTTTTCTGATACATGAGCAGGCCACATACAGCTGTCCATGTGAGAAGCATAGATTTGCCAAACTTAGTCCACACACTTGCAACGACTGTCCCTGTTCTTTGCAAAGGCATTTCAAATCATAAACTGGTGTTGTTTGATTTTGAATGCATATTTGTTGGAATCATAGGGATGTGTGGTAACAGTACATCTCCTGTAAATGTTCCATTTAAAGTTGTAGCTTCAATGATATTGCTCATCATCTTCTTTACTGAAAGCTTGGTTCCAAAGCAAAGTTGTCGTGGATTTATATCTCATAGAAGAATAACATAAATGTACCAATTTTTAATGATAAAACATGCACCAACATTCCTGGGAAATCAAGTCAATTCAAAAATTCAGTTAGATAACTGACAATGTCATTTTGATTTATTACACGTTGGAATGATTCATTGTCATCTCATTTGTTATTTTGTTTTCATTCAGAAATATTCACAGGCATATGCATAACAACCCACAACAGTTTCATTGTCAAGTAAGTCATACACCATGTATTGTGAAATGGCTGTATTAATTCAGAAACCTATACAAGCGTTTTGCGTGATATTACTAGTTAATGTTATAAGAATTTGCAGGTAACTTAGTTTTGTCTTACGTTGTAATCACTGCTTTTATAACTGAATATTCTGTATTTTTAGGTTTGCAATAATATTATGAACATTCAACAAGTCATTTAAGATGTTGTTGCGACATAGATGATTTTGCACTTTCCATTTTCCCTATTGACACACTGATCATTAGGCATCATCTAACAATGCCTATTATTTCTTTATACTTGCACTTCATGAATTTCTCAGTTTAGCATTTGTACATGTATGGTGAAATACTACATTTGACAAGATACTCTGTGTTTATTCAAAAAAACTTCTTATATGTACCTTAATTCTTTGTTACATTTACTCTTATGTAAGCTCCATTACAAATAATGCTCCAAATTATTCCAGTGGGTATTACTCCTTATACACTTTTTGATTTATCATGAAATGAGTGCAATACTGCCACAAATGGCTGTTTCTAGAATGGCACTGCTCAAAAATGAGTAAGGAAGTGTGGTTAGGTGTTTCATATAACATAAGAAATATATTACAGCTACTTAGTGGTTAACAGGATGTTACTCTTCTAGGTTCGGGAAGGATTTCAGACTATATTAATCTCTTCTCAGGGACTGAGTTAATAAATCACTCCCCTGTGATTTTGATTTCTCCTTGATCAACATTTTACACAATAGTTCACATTCTATTGGATTAAAAATTGATTTTGTAATTTAAATGGCGGCTCCTGTATACTGGTTAACAACTCATTAGAATATAAAGAGAGAGGCAATTTTAATTTTCTTAATGAAGAACTTATATTTGAAAGTTGCCGTGTAAAGACAGAACAACATAATATTATTATTATCTCAATATATAGGATTCCAGGTAGTGACTGACTAAATTATTGTTAGAGAAATTCTAGTGTCTCCTACACAAACTCACAAAAGAAAAGAGAAAAAAATAGTAATTGCTGCTGATTTTACCATAGATGCAGTGAATGAAACAAGCTTGTCAACAAAGTATGTTGACTTAATTCAAGAATATGGGTTTAGACTAAATTTCACTGATTCCACCAGAATAAATGAGTGAACTGCAACATGTATAGACAATTGTTATAACGTCAAGTTGAACACATATATTTCAAAAACGACACAACACATGTAAGTCACAGGGCAAGTTTACAAAGCAAGACATGTGAACACGGTAACATTCAAATCAACACTGAGTCCAAGTCTGGTGGATGCTGGCTAGCTGGCCGCTTAGGTGGTGTGGCTGCTGCATGGCTGGCAGACAGCGCGGCATGGAGAGGACACATGTAATTGTGCGGCGGCACTTTGAATGATCGGTGAGTCACAACTCTTTTCCCCCCTTTGAAATTTTTGCACTGGTCTTGATGGAGGTGGCTTGTAGATTGCTAACGTCCATAGGCTTTGTTTGACTGGCCATAAAGTCTCGAGGTGGAGGCTTCCCGTACAGATGGTAGTGTCCCCGATGATAACGGGTCGAGATGACAGGAGACATAGGGGTCGAATCTGCTGGGACCCCGTGCACCAATCTGCCCATTGTGGCAAGTCCGGTTGATATGACAGGAGACATGGGCGATGTGTTGGCGTCCGTAGGAGAAGGAGGTGAGTAGAATTGCTCCGACAGATGATGGTCATCCGGTTCCTGCATGGGCACGTCTCCTGGTGGCATCTGTTCTTGTGATGGCACCGAGATGATGGTGGGAGGGCTGCGTTGTGAGTAATGAGAGTTGCCAAGACCCCGAGCGTCAGGTAGAGCCGAAGGTGGTGTAGTGGCATTCGGGACAGGCGTTGCCGGCACATGCGGCTGAAGCTGGTCCGAATGACGCACTGCAACACCCGTGTCCGTCTGTATTTCATACAGGCGTTGGCCACGGTGTTGTAAGATGCGGCCCCGACTCCATTTTGGCCGCCTGCCATACCCCCGTACCCATACAAGGCCACCGGCGGTGAACCGGCCAAGCGAAGGCAACCGCACCCGGGAGGAAGAAGGTCGCACAAGATGAAGTAGCATGCGGGGCTGTCGGCCATGTAAGAGCTCAGCCGGGCTGTGGTCGCCCATGGGGGTGAAATGGTAAGAAGCCAGAAATTGGAGAAGCGCATCATCAGCAGCAGAAGTCAGGAGTTTCCTCAACTGAGCCTTAAATGTGCGGACCAGTCGTTCAGCCTCACCGTTTGATTGTGGATGGAACGGATGGGCCGTGACATGCATGACGCCATGATGAGCACAAAAATGCGCAAATTCGGAAGTGGCAAATTGCAGACCATTATCAGTAACAAGAGTAGAGGGAAGGCCCTCTGAAGAAAATATGCGGGCCAGAGCACTTGTGGTTGCCACGCAGGTAGGCGACATGCAACGTACAATGAAAGGAAAGTTAGAGTAGGCGTCAAAACGAGAAGCCAATAAGTACCTAAAAAAGGTCCCGTGAAGTCATCATGAATGCGTCCCCAGGGCTTCTCAGGTGAAGGCCACGGTGCAAAGATGACATGGGGTGGCGGCCTGTGACGCACAAGGGCCGCAGGCAGCGACCATGTGTGCTATTTCAGAGTCGATGCCAGGCCAGTACACATGGTGGCACACCAGAGATTTTGTGCGAGAGACACCTCAGTGGCCTTGGTGAAGGAGGCGCAAGACCGAAGCATGCAAAGACGCAGGTACCACAACATGCGGTAAAGCATTGTCGGTGGAAAGGAGGATAACTCCATCCCTAGCCGTGACGAAGTAGCGCACAGCGTAGTAGTTCCGCAACGGATCAGAAGTTTTAGCACACAGACGGTCTGGCCAACCCTCCTGAATACAGTGTAAAACCTGGGAGAGGGTAGGGTCAGAACCCGTAGCAGCCGCCAGCCGGTCCCCGGTGATGGGGAATCCGATCACAACCCACTGCTCGGCAACATCCAGGTGGAAACACAAAAGTTCGTCCCTATCGAATGCCATATCAGGACCCATGGGAAGGCGAGACAGTGCATCAGCATTTGCATGTTGAGAAGTCGGCCGGAAATGAATCTTACAATTGAAACGAGACAAGTAAAGAGCCCAACACTGGAGGCGGTGAGCAGTCTTGTCGGGAAGCGACGTTGATGGATGAAACAAGGAACAAGTGGTTTGTAGTCCGTAACAAGATGAAATTTGGATCCATAAAGAAAAACACCAAACTTATGAAGAGCACAAATAATGGCCAAAGCTTCTTTTTCAATTTGAGAATATTTCCGTTGGGCATCTGTGAGCATTTTGGAGGCATAAGCAATGGGTTGTTCAGAACCGTCACAAAAACGGTGCGCAAGGACGGCACCAACCCCTTATTGAGAGGAGTCTGTGACAAGAACGAGATGTTGGCCAGATCGATAAGTAGCCAGGCACAGGCCTGTTTCAGCATAGCCTTACATTTTTGGAAAGCCGCATTGCATGATGCGAACCAATGAAAAGACATGTTTTTATGCAACAGGCGATGCAACGGCTGAGCCACCAAAACCGCAGACGGTAAAAACCTTTGATAGTATGCTATTTTCCCCAAGAAAGCCTACAGTTCCTTAACAGACGTAGGGTGAGGAAGGGCATCGATTGCAGCGACAGTTTGCTGAAGCGGACGAATACCATCCTGAGAGAGTTGGAACCCCAAGTACGTGATAGATAGCTGAAAAAATTGTGATTTCTGAAGATTACACTTAAGACCGGCAGTCAGTAAGACATGAAAAAGTGTGCGGAGATTCTGAAGATGTTCTTCAGCGGTGGAGCCAGTGACAACAATGTCGTCCATGTAATTGATACACCCAGGGACAGGGAGCAATAATTGTCCCAAGAATAGCTGAAAGAGAGCAGGGGCACTGGCAACCCCGAATGGCAATCGTTGGTATTGTTTGAGAGCAAAAGGCGTGTTAAGGACCAGAAACTGCCAGGAGGCAGCGTCGAGAGGAAGTTGATGATAAGCTTCCGACAGATCAATTTTAGAAAAATACTGGCCTCCCGCAAGTTTAGTGAACAATTCTTCAGGTCGGAGCATAGGGTAAGTGTCGATGAGGCATTGAGCATTTATAGTGGCTTTGAAATCGCCACAGAGACGAATATCACCGTTGGGCATAGCAATGACAACAACAGGAGAGGACCACTCAATTGAAGTGACAGGAAGCAAGACCCCTGAAGCAGTGAGACGATCCAGCCCCTGTTTTACCCGATCACGAAGGGAGAACCCAAAAACCCGAAAGGCATCAAAACCAAAAATATTTTCCGCATTACTATGGTTGACCACAAATATGGTAACAGTGCAAACGACAGATATGTAAGATACTTCAGCAGTAAATTGTCCCAAGAAAGAAATCTTCTGTTTATTGTACGCCCGTAATTGCCGAGTGACAGGTGATAGGATTTGAGAACCCAACTGAAGATACGTCTGAGAATTAATGATAGTGGCAGCAGAACCAGTATCCACCTGCATGCGAACATCCTGATCAAGGATTTGGATTGTGAGGAATAACTTCCCTGAAAGGGAAGAAGTGCAATTGACAGACAACACAGAAGCAGAATCAGCATAATGGTCATGAACATCATGTATGCAGTCGGATTTGCAAACGGAAGACACATGATCCTTCTTCTTGCAATTGTGACACACGGCGCAACGTTGGGGACAATCCTTGTGTGAATGTTTCGTAAAACACCGCGGACACGAAGGAAGTTGCCGGGAGTTTTGCTGCAGTTTCTGAGAAGGTTGTTTACGGTTAGGCCTAGGCTGTGAGTGGGAGCGTACTGCGGCCACGTCGGCCGGCGGGGACACGCCACACGCTTCCTCAACATCGCACAGAAGTTGTAATTCCCCAATGTCGCCCCAAGCCTCTATTTGTGCTCCAGCGGCGCGAGAAATTTCAAAAGACTGCACGATGGATAGGACTTCATCTAGAGTCAGATTTGCCAACTGAAGGGCACGTTGCCTCACTTCTTTGTCGGGCGCCGACCGGTTAATAGCATCCCGTACCATGGAATCCACGTAGGATTCTTTGTGAACGTCAGTAACAAATTGACACATTCGACTGAGGTCGTGAAGCTCAGCAGCCGAAGCGCGATAGGATTGATGCGGTTGTTTTTGACAACGATAAAAGGCAACATGAGAGGCTGCCACATGCGTTTGCTTATGAAAATATATGGACAGAAGTGAGCACATTTCAGCAAAGGACAAAGGACAAAGACACAGGATCTTTCAAAGGATCCAATTGCGACAACAACCAATACATTTGAGATGGAATCCATGAAACGAACAGAGACTTACATGTTTGTTCGTCCGTGACATGAAATGCCAAGAAGTGCTGTCGAAGAGGTCTTTCGTAATCAGATCAGTCTTCCGCTGTCTCGTCGTAAGGAGGAAAAGGAGGTATAGACAACGATGAGAAACGGCCTGCATTTGATACCGCGACGAAATCGCGAATCGCCGATGTGAGAAGCATTTGCTGTTCTATGAGACATTGCAATAGCTGCTCTAAAGTAGCCATGGAAACCTGCGGGTCAACAATGAAAAGGAAAAATCCACTACCTCGTTGCCAATTGTTATAACGTCAAGTTGTACACATATATTTCAAAAATGACACAACACTTGTAAGCCACAGGGCAAGTTTACGAAGCAAGACATGTGAACACAGTAACAATCAAATCAACACTGAGTCCAAGTCTGGCAGACGCTGGCCGGCTGCCCACTCAGGTGGCGCGACTGCTGCATGGCTGGCAGACAGCGCCGCATGTAGAGGACGCGCGTAATTGCGCGGTAGCACTTTGAATGATTGGCGAGTCACAACAACAATATTTTAGCAAATTATACATTTAATGACACAGCCAAATTCTCTTTAGACCTAGGTATTTCAGATCACTCTGCTTTGCTTGTTGAATTACTTAAAATAAACAAGATGTTTCATGAAAAGACAGTTCAGTGAAGAAAACATACACTTACTCTGTTGTAGACTGAATGAGGTAAACTGGTCATTACAGCATGAAAGCTCATGTTCAAAAATTTTTGATAAGTTTTTAAACAGCTTTTGACATGTTTTCAATGAAACTTTTCTGCCTGTAGTCTGTCACAGACAGGCAAGTAATAAACTAAAGTTGATTACTACTTGTATAATAATATCTACTAATAGAAAGAGACAGCTACATACTGAGCTGGAATAAAATAACAGTCCTGAGTTCATTAACAATGTTAAATCATATAAAAAAAATTTAGAAAGGTTGTAAAAGTCGCAAAGGAAATGGCACATACTAAATTTATCAACAAGCTCAGAAATAATCCAAGGAAGAATGGACAGTTGTCAAATCTAAACTCAGAATCAATCTTAGCCACTAGGAAATTTCTAAATAAAGATACAAGACAAAATAATTGTAAATCCTGCTCAAATATCAGAAAATTTTAACAATTTTTTTATAATGCTAGCAAAATCTGATGTTGATGTAGATGTAGGCTCCTACCAAAATAATGTACATTTATTTGGGTCAAGTCAGAGCAAGCATCAGAGTCTACAATAACTTTATCTTGGAACTCTTCCATTTGGTCCATGTTTGCATAGAAAAACAACAATATGGGAACTATGAGTCCACAACTTTTTGTTATTTGTTTATTTATTTATTCTCCATAAATGGGGAATAAATAAGTAAACAAATAATAAAAAGTGATTTGCATCAAGGCGGACTCTCAATTCCCATATTGTTGCTAATCAGAGTCTAATTAAATTTGACAAAGTAACAGTAAAAGATGTAGAAAAAACTATGTTCAACCTAAAAAATAAAAATTCTATGGGATGGGATGAAATACCTGCCAAACTCATTGAAGCAGCTTCAAATATAATAGCACACCCACTGTCTAAAATGATTAATAATTCACTTGAAGAAGGTTACTTTCCAGACATTCTAAAATATGTGGAAGTGAAACCATTGTTTAAAAAAGGCTCTAAAGAAGATATGGGAAATTACTGTCCACTGTCCCTTCTTCCTGAGTTTTCTAAAGCATTTGAAATGATCGTTGCAATCCAGATTCAAAATTTTTGTGTCAAATTTAATATAATCTCAAAAAATCAATTTGGCTTCCAAAAAGACAAAAGTACAATTTATGCAATTAATGAGTTCATAAATAAAATTAGTTCTACCTTAGATAAATCACAAAAAGCTGCAGGAATCTTCTGTGTCTTATTCAAAGTATTTGACTGTGTGAATCAGCCCCCATTATTAAAATACGGAATTACAGGCAATGCCTTACGGTGGTGTAAGTCATATTTGAGGGTAGTCATAACATCAGAGAAAGGAAAATATTCCTCGAAATATAGAACTGTCTCACAGAGGGTACCACAAAGATCAATGCTAGGCCCTATAATTTTTCTTTTTTACATAAATGACTTACCCATAAATATAAATCATCACTCAGTACAGATAGAAAATAAAAATGCAGAGGAAATTCCCAAAAATGCCATAAAAACGCAGGATAATCTAGATGTGTGGTTCCATGTAAATGACATAATACTACATATTTCAAAAACACAGCTTATGCAGTTTAAGATAAAACAATAAAAAATAGATGACATTCAGATTATGCAACAAATTATGGAACTGACTGAAGCAGACTGTGTTAATTCTTAGGAATGCAGTTGGACAGAAATCTGTCATGGTCCTCACATAGAGACTATTTAAAAAATAAACTGAACAGCCTGGTATTTGCTATGTTAATCTTAACCAATGTCACTGCCATAGACACGAAAAAGCGTGTATCATAGCTACTTTAAGGCAATAATGACATATAGCACTGTCCTTTGGGGAAATGCTAGCAATTTGACAAAAATATTAACTGTACAGAAAAAGATTATAAGAAACACGTGTAGTTCAAAGACAAGAGAATCTTGTCAGTCAATATTAAGAGATGTAAACATACTAAGTGTTCCCTCAGTGTATCTATATGAAATAATTTTTTTCACAAATAATCATCCAGAATTGTTTGTTCCAAATAACTTCTGGAACAGATTTGAAACTAGAAATAAAGAAAGTTTCATGTTTCCTACACACAGATTCAATCTTTTTGCACAGACCCCACAATATATGGGGATGTAAATATACAATAAGTTACAAAAGACAAATTTTCAAAAGATTAGAACTGATTCAGTAAAAAGAAAATTACATAGCACTCTGGTACAAACATGCTATTACTCTACTGATAAATTTTTTAATGATGATATGACCATTTGAGCAGGATAAAAACTATATATGTGGTGTCCCACTTATCTTGACCACCCTCAATAACTGTTTGTCCAGATGCAAATTATAAAATGTTTCAAATGGTTCAAATGGCTCTGAGCACTATAGGACTGAAAATCTGAGGACTTTGAACTACTTAAACCTAGCTAACCTAAGGACATCACACACATCCATGCCTGAGGCAGGATTTGAACCTGCGACCGTGGCGGATGCGCAGTTCCAGACTGAAGCACCTAGAATTGCTTGGCCACAGCGGCCGGCCAAAATGTCTCTAGCAAATGATCTTCAGCCATCAGAGGGACATCAATCAGCATGGTTGCCTTCATTGTAGCTTTGTTTTTTTTACAAAGATATGAACATCAGTATGACTTTTTAAAATGGCACCCTGTATTTTTTATCTGGTAATTCGTTTCCTCTCCTAAAGACCTATTCAAAAATGTACCACAGTGTACCATTCGCTGAAACACAATGTTATTAATTGCATAACACAACACTGACATTGACACTCCCAGTGCTTAGTGCAGGTACTGGGGATAATGGAACACATCCACATGCTGACGTTGACAGAGGACAAATGTAAACATAAGTAGAATGGAAACGTGTCATTCCGTTAACCATTGTCAGTTGAAGAGTTGTGTGAGTAGAATGTACACCAACGAAGATAAGGTAGAAATGCTATTCATCTATGAGGAATGTAAGTTAGCAGAACAGTAATTGCAATGCTGTTTTCTTATGTATAGATACATTTAGTGCAGTAGTTTAGTCCTTTTAAATACTGTTGTGCAGAGTAGGCATACAGTAAAGGCTGTCCTTCCTACAAACTGCATCGACGTAATGTTTCTGTTATTGTTGTTGTTATAGCTGAAGGTAGGCGAAATGCTATACAGGCAGTAGAACTGTACAGAGAGCAATATCCTGACAAGAACCCACCTTCCTGATGGATGTTTTCTCGTCTTGTTGCGACGCTTCAGGAAACGGGAAGTTTCAACCCACGACAACGCAATCGTCATAGCACTCGCACAGATGAAGCTGCTGAAGTTACTGTTTTTGCTTCCATTGCTACAAATTCATATGTGAGCACATGACAGCTTGAACACGAGACTGGGATTCCTAAAACCAGTTTACATCGTGTTCTTACATGTCACTGGTTGCATCCTTACCATGTACACCTACATCAAGAATTGCTTGGGAATGATTTCCAGAATCGTGTATAGTTCCGTCAGTCAGCACAGCAGCAAATCCTAGCCAACCCAAACTTCTTCTCCAATGTTCTTTTTACTGAACGAATGTTCCTTCAAAACAAAGGACAGGTAAATACAAGGAACATACATTATTGGTATAGTGACAACCCATGATCAGCATCAATGGAGGGTTAACATCTGGTGTGGCATACTGGGTACTACAATTATTGGCCCTTATTTCATCAATGGTAGTCAAAACGGCACAGTGTATGCCAACTTCCTCAAACGAATTCTTCCTACTCTTCTGGATGAAGTGCCGCTAAGAACCAGAATGCTTATGTGGTATCAACATGATGGCTGTCCAGCACATAATGCCTTGGTGCACATCATGTTCTGAACCAAAGGTATGCTGCCAGATGGATTGGTCAAGGAGGAACAGTTACTTGGACTGCTAGGTCTCCTGATTTAAATCTTCTGGACTTTTTTCTTTGGGGAAGCATTAAAGACATTGTCTATTGTGATAGTCCAACAACTACAGAGGACGTACAGGAACATATCATGCTTGCTCGTAATTCTCTTCAGCAGGCAGTAAATAATTCTTTCATTCAACGAGGTGCACCAGTGTATCGGTGTCCAGGGTCACCACTTTGAATACCTCTGAATATTCTACTCCTGGGCAATGGTAAAGGAGAGTGAAAGTCAATTTTGTGTTATGTTTTTACCTGGTTTTTATTTGTTTCCTGACAACCCCAGCAAGTGGACGAGTTTGTGATCCCAGGCTCAAAGTCAATGTTGTGTTATGTAATTAATAACATTGTGTTTCAGTGAATGGTACACTGTGATACATTTTGGAATAGGTCTTTAGGAGAGGAAATGAATTACTGAATAAAAAATACAAGGTGCCATTTAAAAAAGTCATGCCGCTGTTCATATCTTTGTAAAAGACATGTTGTGTTGTTGTGGTCTTCAGTCCTGAGACTGGTTTGATGCAACTCTCCATGCTACTCTATCCTGTGCAAGCTTCTTCATCTCCCAATACTTACTGCAACCTACATCCTTCTGAATCTGCTTAGTGTATTCATGTCTTGGTCTCCCTCTATGATTTTTACCCTCCGTGCTGCCCTCCAATGCTAAATTTGTGATCCCTTGATGCCTCAGAATGTGTCATACCAACTGGTCCCTTCTTCTTGTCAAGTTGTGCCACAAACTCCTCTTCTCCCCAACTCTATTCAATACCTCCTCATAATACTCCGCTCGTGGTCTCGCGGTAGCGTTCTCGCTTCCCGAGCACGGGGTCCCGGGTTCGATTCCCGGCGGGGTCAGGGATTTTCACCTGCCTCGAGATGACTGGGTGTTTGTGTTGTCCTCATCATTTCATCATCATCCAGGAAAGTGGCGAAATTGGACTGAGCAAAGGTTGGGAAATTGTACGGGCGCTGATAACCGCGCTGTTGAGCGCCCCACAAACCAAACATCATCATCATCAAATACCTCATCATTAGTAATGTGATCTACCCATGTATGTAAAAAACATAGCTACAACAAAGGCAATTATGCTGACTGATGTCCCCCCTGACGGCTAAAGAACATTTGCTTGAAACACTTTGAAATTTGCATCTGGACAAACAGTTATTTAGGGTGGTCAAGATAAATGGGACACCCTGTATATTTCTAGTAAATGTTGAATTCCATGTACAACCTATTACAGTTATAAGTTTGATAATTTTCCTGTAAAATAAATAAATGATTTGACATGTATGTTACAAGACAATAAAATTCTGATTCTGAAAATAAAAGACATTAAAGAAATCATGCATGCACTTGAAATTAATCATCTTTCTGTCAAGTACAATTGTCTTTAACTAGCCTAGGCAGAACATTTTAAATACACCTTCTGCTAGTTATAACACGAAATGACAAACAGCGGCAATATTTAATTTTGAAAAACAGGCAGAAAAGAAAGTGTCTTCTATAAAAAAAATCTTTTTGAAATTCAGGATAGTCTCATGAGCATTTCTGTAGAAGTTCCCACTAATCTCTCCCTATCATCACTTCCCTGGATCCATTACATTTTGTTAGTATAATACACATGACCACAATGCTGAGACTACATTTTGACTTAAGCAGAAAATTGTTTGTCACACATAGATTATTATGATGAGCTAATCTTCCTGTACACAAGTTGGTTTGGCATATTTTATATGCTGAGATGGCTCATGAGTGGGACTCTACTACCACCTATTGCCAAACTGTAAAACCTGCTGGTTAATTCAAGTGCTGTAGAATGATGCTAAATTAAGTGAGTTGTTTTACTGACAATGATAAAAATTCACTTTTTAATTTTCCTCTTACTTTTTACTTTGGGATACACATGTCTCATAACCTGCATCATAAATAAGAGGGTCATTGCAAAAGTCATGCCAACTATTTTTTGTCTCAAAACTGGTAATGAATTAAAAAATTATAAAATATGCAGGTGGAAAGTTAGTTTGTATGTAAACATTACATGTAGTGAGGTGGATGAACACACACACTGCCATAAAGATATAGCACAAGAAAAAAATTGAAACAAATTTTATTTCAAATGTGTTTTACTGTCAGTTCCAACAGTACGCAATAGTACATAGCAGGACCTTTTACACCTTAAGAGTCTCTCAAAATAGTCTCCCAATGAATCTATCACACATTGGCAATGCTGTGGAAGACGCCAAATATTCATGGCCTCATCGTGAGTGAATCATCGGACCTCATGCATCACTACTGTGTGTTCAAAAGTATGGTCCACGCAATGGCTCTTTCAGTTTTGGTATGAGGTGATTATCGCGAGATGATAAGTCTGGTAAATATGGTGGATGCTCCAGTACTTCCCATCCTCATCGCGTGAGCAGATTCCGCACACATGCTGTATGGGCTCTCGCATTGTCCTGAAAAACTAATGCGTCATGTAGACGTTCAGGACATTTCTACCAAATAGTCTATCATAGGTGTTTTTGCAGGAATGTGCAAAAAGTAGTATAGTGCATTACAATTTTGCCCATGTGGATTAAAGGGCACAAGATTGTTCCTCTAATGCCACAGGCTATGATGACCATTAACTTGACAGGAGAGAGACTGCAACAAAATTTCGGGCTGTGTGGTGAAACTGAATGATGCCATTCTGTGGACTGGCATATCAGTTCCGGCTCATAGGCCCTGGCCTAAAATTCATATATGGTGGCAATTCTCAAAAGCATAAAGTGCTAGATGCACACAAGAAGTTTCGTAATGTGTCCACTTTTCCACTGCACTTAGTGCTTGAAGCACCCATTTGCAGCAACTTTAGGCGTGTGTAGCCCATTACATAAAATCATGTAGATTATTGTCTTCTCTATACCAGAATTGCGCTGTAATTCCCGCAGTGTATGCCTTCTGTCATTCTCCAAGCATTGGGTGACCTGGGTACGAGCACAGTCCATAGGCACACTCACAGGCCACCCGGATCAGTTGATGTTGGCCATGGCAGATCTGCCACACCTGAATTCATCTACCCACCAAGCAACCATTTGATATGGTAGAGCAGCATTTCTTATCACTTCCACAAGCCCCTCATAGCA
Organism: Schistocerca cancellata; assembly: GCF_023864275.1. Classification (NCBI taxonomy): domain Eukaryota; kingdom Metazoa; phylum Arthropoda; class Insecta; order Orthoptera; family Acrididae; genus Schistocerca; species Schistocerca cancellata. Next base: position 658,805,697 of record NC_064627.1, read on the forward strand.
TTGATGCACATTCCTTCCACGGTGAACTGCAATGTTTATGTATGAGCCCGTTCAAGTCAAGTAACATACATCCTGAATGGTTGCACAACTCACACTGTGATCTCTCTTCACTCTTTGTTCTCCTGGAAAGGACTGCTGTCTAGCATCACATCACATTACTGTGGATTCTGGGGAGACTCCTGATGCCACAGAATGCGTGTAGTCTGTAATGTACTATTGTGTACTGTTGCAACTGACAGTAAAACACATTTGTAATGATAAACTTCCTTTCATTTTTTCTCTTGTGCTATGTCTATACAGTGGTGTATGTGCTCATCCATCTCCCTACACGTAATATTTACATATGAACTAACCTTCAAATGGTTCAAATGGCTCTGAGCACTATGGGACTTAACATCTGAGGTCATCAGTCCCCTAGAACTTAGAACTACTTAAACCTAACTAACCTAAGGACATCACACACATCCATGCCTGAGGCAGGATTCGGACCTGCAACCGTAGCGGATGCGCGGTTCCAGACAAGCGCCCAGAACCGCTCGGCCACACCGGCTGGCAAAACTAACCTTCCATTTGCATATTTCAGAATTTTTTAATTGTTCAGCACCCATGACTGTTGCAATGACCCTCATATGTTTGAGAGCATTTGATTATTTACAGTATTCTCTGGCACGCTTTTGCCTTTTGTTGAAATGATTTTACACCTCTGATCCCCAATAACAGCAGACAATTATGCAGGTTACAATATTTAGCTCATACATTTGTCAAATTAACTATTCCTTGATACCTCAGAATGTGTTCTATTGTTGTTTAAACTATTATCTATTTGTGTTTCAGAATTAGTCTTGCCCTTTGTACTCATAATAATTGTCTCTTCCCATAGTCCTTTGTTCCTATCATAACTGGATAAGAGTAGCAATCCAGTAATGTTGTTGACACCCTACATCACGTACCAGCCCATAAGTAACTAATAATTTGTATTTGCAGCTGTAAGATATTAAATAGAAAGCATTTTTTCTGCCATCAGCTGTATATATTTAAATTTATTCTTGACCAGTTTTAGTTATTTTAACCTCCATCACTGGAAGAAAAATTATACATCTATTGGACCAAAACTGAGAAACATGCGTTTTTGATCTAATTGATGTATAATTTTGCATCCATTAATGATGGTTGAAATACTGAAACCAGTCAAGAATAAATTTAAATATACACAGCGGAAGGCGAGGAAAAAAACTGCTTTCCCATAAGTAACTAACTGGTTGATATGTGGTTTCTAAACCTGATGGCAACAGTGCAGCTGATACACAATCACAGATTGAAAGTCTCCCCAAAAGAGAGAGTCCACATAATTTGGTATTTGCAGAAACTGAGCAAAGACTATGAGAGACCAGAAAGACGCAAGCAGGTACTGTATTTTTTACTTGAAGTTTTTACAAAACTGTAGAATATACATAAAGGAAAGTATGTTTTCTATGCTTGTTACATTCTTCTGTATGTTCAGCAGTACTGTGTGGTACTGACAAATTAACTAATCTTATGAATACTGTCAAACAATGGAAACTCCAGATAGGAATATCAACAATGTAGAAAAAGACAGATTGTTACTTACCATAAAGGATACATGTCAAGTTGCACACAGGCATGATTAAAAGACACATACATAAAACTTTTGGCCACAGCCTACACTGGTAAGAGGGAGTCACACACACCATTCATACACATAAGCAAGCACATATCACACACATACAACTGCCAACTCCAGCATCTCTGCCCGAAATGCAACTATCACAAGAGATGTAAGCAGCAGATAGGGAGAGAAACGAACACTCTCTGGTTGAGTGTAGAGGGACTAGAATGCCAACAAGTGCAGTGTCAGGAGGTTGTGGGGCAGGGAGGTGGGAAAAAGGTGGAAAAATGAGAGGAGTGGAAAAGATGGGCGGCTGCATTGACAGAGGGCAGCAAACACGGTGGGAGATGAGAATGGGGAGGAGATGATGGGACAGAGGGGGTGGGAACTGTAGGGAGAAGGTGTGAGGACAGTATGTTACCATAGGTTGACACCAGGATAATTATAGGAGCCAAGAATTTGTTGTAAGGATAACTCCCATCTGCACAGTTCAGAAAAGTTGGTGATGGAGGGAAGTATCCAGATGGCTCATGTAGTGAAGCAGCCATTGAAATCAAGTGTGTTGTGTTCAGCTGCATGTTGTGCCACGGGGTGTCTACTTTGGACTTGGCCACAGTTTGGTAGTGGCCGTTAATCCTGGTGGATGGCTGGTTGGTTGTAGTCATAGCAATATAAAAAGCTGTGCAATGATTGCAGTAGAGCTGGTAAATGACACGGTTGCTTTCATAGGTGGCCCAGCCCCTGATAGGGATAAACCTGTGACAGGATGGGATAGGAAGTGCTGGGTGGGTAGAATGGGCAGGTTTTGCACACAGGGATATGATCCTTGTGGCAAAGGGTTGGGATTGAGAGTGACATAGGTATGGACTAGGTTGTTGTGGAGGTTGGGTGAGTGACGGAACACACTTTACGAGGGGTGGGAAGTATCTCGGGTAGGATGTCCCTCATTTCAGGGCATCATGATAGGTAATCAAAGACCTGGCGAAGGATGTGGTTCAGTGGTTCCAGTTTGGGGTGGTACAGGGTGATGAAGGGGACACGCCTTTGTGGCTGGTTCTTGGGGGTAGATGGAGCATTGGGGGTGTGAGGAGAAATGGCACAGGGGGATCTGGGGGATAATGCCTGTCTGTGAAGGCCCTGGTGAGACCCTCAGCATACTGAGCAAGGGAGTTTTTGTCACTGCAGATACACTGTCTCTGAGTGTCTGAGTGGTCAGGCAATATGGGAGGGATTTTTGGTGTGAAAGGCATGACAGCTGTTAAAATGCTGGAGCCATCACAGGGAGAGGAGGTCAACATACAGCAAGCTGGGATGAGGAGGACCAAGTGAAGCACATGGGGGAGAAGATGTTGAGATCGTGAATGAACGAAGGTAGGGTGCCTTGGCCCTGAGTCCAGATCATGAAGGTATCATCAATGAACCTGAGCCAGATTGGGGGTCTGGTGTTTTGGGAGGCTAGGAAGGTCACTTCTAGATGACACATAGAAAGGTTGGCATAGGAGGGTGCCATACAAGTACCCATGGCTGTGCTGCAGATTTGTTTATATACAGGGTGTTTCAAAAATGACCGGTATATTTGAAACGGCAATACAAACTAAACGAGCAGCGATAGAAATACACCGTTTGTTGCAATATGCTTGGGACAACAGTACATTTTCAGGCAGACAAACTTTTTAAATTACAGTAGTTACAATTGTCAACAACAGATGGCGCTGCGGTCTGGGAAACTCTATAGTATGATATTTTCCACATATCCACCATGCGTAGCAATAATATGGCGTAGTCTCTGAATGAAATTACCCGAAACCTTTGACAACGTGTCTGGTGGAATGGCTTCACATGCAGATGAGATGTACTGCTTCAGATGTTCAATTGTTTCTGGATTCTGGCGGTACACCTGGTCTTTCAAGTGTCCCCACAGAAAGAAGTCACAGGGGTTCATGTCTGGCGAATAGGGAGACCAATCCACGCCGCCTCCTGTATGTTTCGGATAGCCCAAAGCAATCACACGATCATCGAAATATTCATTCAGGAAATTAAAGACGTCGGCCGTGCGATGTGGCCGGGCACCATCTTGCATAAACCATGAGGTGTTCGCAGTGTCGTCTAAGGCAGTTTGTACCGCCACAAATTCACGAAGAATGTCCAGATAGCGTGATGCAGTAATCGTTTCGGATATGAAAAATGGGCCAATGATTCCTTTGGAAGAAATGGCGGCCCAGACCAGTACTTTTTGAGGATGCAGGGACGATGGGACTGCAACATGGGGCTTTTCGGTTCCCCATATGCGCCAGTTCTGTTTATTGACGAAGCCGTCCAGGTAAAAATAAGCTTTGTCAGTAAACCAAATGCTGCCCACATGCATATCGCCGTCATCAATCCTGTGCACTATATCGTTAGCGAATGTCTCTCGTGCAGCAATGGTAGCGGCGCTGAGGGGTTGCCGCGTTTGAATTTTGTATGGATAGAGGTGTAAACTCTGGCGCATGAGACGATACATGGACGTTGGCGTCATTTGGACCGCAGCTGCAACACGGTGAACGGAAACCCGAGGCCGCTGTTGGATCACCTGCTGCACTAGCTGCGCATTGCCCTCTGTGGTTGCCGTACGCGGTCGCCCTACCTTTCCAGCACGTTCATCCATCACGTTCCCAGGCCGTTGAAATTTTTCAAACAGATCCTTTATTGTATCGCTTTTCGGTCCTTTGGTTACATTAAACCTCCATTGAAAACTTCGTCTTGTTGCAACAACACTGTGTTCTAGGCGGTGGAATTCCAACACCAGAAAAATCCTCTGTTCTAAGGAATAAACCATGTTGTCCACAGCACACTGGCACGTTGTGAACAGCACACGCTTACAGCAGAAAGACGACGTACAGAATGGCGCACCCACAGACTGCGTTGTCTTCTATATCTTTCACATCACTTGCAGCGCCATCTGTTGTTGAAAATTGTAACTACTGTAATTTCGTAAGTTTGTCCGCCTGAAAATGTACTGTTGTCCCAAGCATATTGCAACAAACGGTGTATTTCTATCGCTGCTCGTTTAGTTTTTATTGTCGTTTCAAATATACTGGTCATTTTTGAAACACCCTGTACCTTCCCTTCAAAATAAGAAGCAGTTGTGGGTTAGGATAAAGTTACTATGGTGTTTAAGGAATGAGGTAGTAGATGTGGAGTCTGAAGGATGTTCGGAAAGGTAGAGTTCAATAGTGGTAAGACCATGAGCATGAGGGATGCTGATGTATAGGCAGGTGGTGTCAACAGTGATGAGTAGGAATACAGTAGGTAAAGAGGTGAGGGTAGTAGAGAGTCGGTGAAGGAAGTGGTTGGTGTCTCTGACATGGGAGGCTAGGTTATGGGCAATTGGTTGGAGATGTTGGTCAATGAGAGCCGACATTCTTTCAGTGGGGGCACAATAACCAGCCACAATAGGGCATCCAGGACTGTTGTGTTTGGGGATGTTGGGGAGCTTGTAGAAGGTGGGTGTGCAGAGTGTCATAGGGATGAGATGGGAAATGGATTCAGGATACATGTTTTTGGAAGGGCCTAACACTTTATGCAGGGATTGGAGTTTGTATTGGGCTTCAGGGATAGCATCACTCTGGCAGAGTTTATAGGCAGAGGAGTCAGATAACTAGCAGAGATCTTCTGCCAGGTAATCACTGCAGTTCATAACAACGGTGGTGGAACCTTTGTCTGCAGATAGGATGATTAGGTCAGGAATTGTTTTGAGGTTGTGTATGGCTGTTCTTTCTTCTACTGCAAGGTTGGTATTCTGAGTAAGGGACCTGGGGCAGGATGGTAAGGTTAAGTTGGAGGTAGGGAATTATGAACACTGTTTGGTTTATGCTGAATTTCTGTCCAGTACTAAGTGTCACACGTGGATGCCAGGCAACCACAATCAGTTTGAACAGTTGCATTTGTAGAGGACATTTTGGAACACTAAAGAAGAACCATTCACCAGCACACATGAAGTGACACAAGCATTGTGCACATCTCATGCTAATGTACAGACAGTAGTCTGAGAACAACAGATACACCTACACCAACAACAGAATATCTAGAACAAGTACACTTTCCACAACAGTATTTACTGTGATACACACTCCAGCCACAGTCTTCTTCTTTGGTGTTATTTACTGACAAATGCACATTCACTCAAAACAGCATTGTGAACTTGCACACTACTCATATCTGGATGGAAAAATCCATATGTGAAAGTGACTAAAAGTTCAGTGTGAACATGTGAGCTGGGATAATTTGTAACCAGAATTCCACTGTGACAGAAACACTGAATGCACAGTGGCACTTATTTCGTTACGTGCATCAGTAACATCACCAATATGTAAGCATAGGCTTCCACATTTGTTGTCACTGTCAATAAAATTCTTCTGGGTGTATGATGGCATTGCCAATATGTACAATTCTCCATCATTTCAACCACTGTCAGCACAACACTCAGAGGAACGCCATTTGTAGCAGTGGCTGAAATGCTGGAGATTGTTATACATTGACAATGTGGTCACATATCTAGAAGAATGTTGCTCACATTCAATCAATGAGCTCTCTGCAGTGAAGCTGCATGTCAAAATTATTAGCCCGTTTTGTGACCTGCTGCATGGTGTGATGCTCTTGTTGGATTTTATAATAAAATGTGGAACATTGAGCCATCACCATATCGCAAATATTCTCGAACTCTGATAATCCACAGTATCAAAACCAAAAAATTTCACATTGGTTTCATCTCGAAAAATACTAAGCATTCCACAGGTGCAGTATGTGCATCCACTTTACATTGCTGGCCAAAAGGTTGCGTATATCTAACTAGGATTCCAAACACAACCTGAAGATGGTTTGATGCCACCGTTCTCAGACTTCATGCCACACAGTGCTAGAACTGTTTGTTTCATGGTATAAGTTGCAGCATGCCATACTCACACAACATACTAAACATTGTTGATATTTTTCAATAATCCTGAAATTATATGAAAAATTAAACTATTACCCTTCCAAAGTTGCAGCTTGAACATCATCATCATCATCTTCATCTTCATCATCTTCATCATCATCATCATCTTCACTATTATCAGAGTGTGCTGTGTTATGTCTCACTGGGACTCTCCTTGATGATGAGAGATGAGATGCTCTGTGATCAGCGGTATCTGCCCCCGAAGTACTGGCCTCTTGCAGCTACAACAATATAACAATAATACACATTCTCATAATTTTATATGAAATTTATTCACAATTGTGGAATCTTTCTGATATTAGTTGCATTACGTATGAAGATATCACCTACTGGGGACACACAAAAATTTGTGCCAGACCAGGACTAGAACCTGGATTCGAGTCCCAGTCCAGCACAAATTTTCATGTTGCACCAATAGGTAATATCTTCATACTTAATGTAGCTAATATCAGAAAGATTCCACAACTGTGAAAAAATTTCATAAATTTAGTAAAACTGCAAGATCACCAATGCCTGTTTCTTCAGAAGCTGTTAAAAATAAGTCATATTCTTGTATCTCCCTACTTACATTTTTGTCTTATCCTCACAGAGAAGGAACAGGACTAAGAAGGAGAAACAATTATATCACTCTTATAAAACAGTGTCTAATTTAAATTCTGTTTAACTAACATAAGGCCTAAATATGAGACACATTGTGTTAAGGTTTTCTTTGTGGAGGCCCTGCCTGGATAGATGCAAGTGTTACCATGCCACTTCTGAAATTTGGGAAGGCACAGTGGCCCCAGATCAAATCTGCCTGGCAGATTAATGATGAGGGCTGGTGTGCCGACCAGCCTGGATGTGGGTTCCAGGTGGTTTCTCACTTCTGACTAGGTGCATATCAGACTGGTACTCGCACTCCACCTCAGTTACAAAATTCGCAAACACTTTGGAAAATGTTCTCACACTTTTATGAGGGCTAACACTAGACACAAACAGATAGGGTAAACAAATTCCATCCTGCAGGGGAAGCAGTGATGACAGGAAGAGCATCCATCTGTCCTCTACCATTAATGTCCAGATTAACATGCTGACCCCATAAAGATACGGGATAAGTTTTTCTTTAAGGGTACAACATCAAGAAGTGGTGATTATCCCAGTTTGTATAACAGTGACTTCTCTGGAAGCCTCACACTTTATTTGAGCTAGGGAGAAGTGGGGCCAGTAGCCACTACCGAAGGGGCAGAAGAGTGAAACCTACAAAGATACTTAAAATCACATTTGATAAGAATAAAAATTACACCTGTTTCATAACAGCATCCTTCAATTTCAACTTTTTTAGTTAGGCACCAAGCATTGTGGACTCTTCAACAACTGTTATTTTCGCTGATGACACAAGAATATTGATAAAAGGTCCAGATGTATCCATAATTGACACAACCAGCAGTATAATGGAAAAGGCTTATAATTGATTCGTGGCCAACACCTTAACCCTCTCTTACAAAAACTCATATCATGCAGTTCCAAACAATTAAAAATGATTTACAGGTTCAAGAAGTAGTGAACAGTGGTTGTACACTACTTGAAACTCCATGGACAAAGTTTTTGAGTATCCAGAGATATACTAAATTGAGGTGGCACAAGATGTGGAAAAGTCACCAAAAAAGCTCTGTTCTGCCTGCTCTACACTCAAAAATCTCTCTCACAGTGTTGACTCCCAGAAAAGATTGCTAACATACTTCATATGCTGGCACTCAATTCTGTCCTACTGAATAATCTTCTGTGATGTTGCAGCTAAGATATGTTTATTTTACACAAGCATGCAATAAGATTGTCATGTAATGTTCAACTGAATGTCTTGTACTAGTCTCTTCAGACACCTAGGAATTCTTACACATCAATACATACACTCCTTAATGGTATTTGTTGTTAATAACAGGATGGAATTTTGGATGAAGTCAGTAATTAACTACCACGAGTAGAAACAATTTCCATATACCAGGTGATCAAAAAGTCAGTATAAATTTGTAAACTTAATAAATCACAGAATAATGTAGATAGAGAGGTACAAATTGACACACATGCTTGGAATGACATGAGGTTTTATTAGAACACACACACACACACAAAAAAAAAAAAAAAAAAAAAAAAAAGTTCACAAAATGTCTAACAGATGGCGCTGGACAGCAAAATGTCAGTGACTGTGCATGACAATTATAAAAGGAATTGTAATGAGAGAGAGAATTAGATGCACCAGCAGTCGCAGTATGTTGATGTTACCTGAAAAGGCACTTTTAGTGAAGCTGTATTATCAGAATGGGAAATGGGCTAGTTCAGTGTTACGATCCTATTGCCATAGGAAGGGGATTCGAATGGATAAAGGTCCGTTGACAAATGCAGCTGTAGCGAGAATGATTTCGAAGTTCGAAGCCATGGGTTGTTTAGACCCGTAGTGGCCGACCAAGCACAAGGCGTAATGCTGCTGAGACAGTTCAGGAATAAACGGAGACTGTAGCAGGTTTGTCTATGCATGGGGAAGTCAGCGCTCATGCAGTCGCACATCAGACCGGCATTCCTTACACTACTGTTTGGTTGGCACGTAGGCGTACCCTCCGATGCTTTCCGTACAAAATCCATTGGCATCGTGAACTGTTACCTAGCAATTTAGTGAAGCGTAGGGCATTTGCGGTGTGGGCGTTTCAAAAGATGGCAGAAGATGACGATTGGTTTAGTAACGTGTTGTGGACCGACGAAGCTCATTTCACGCTCTAAGGGTTTGTCAACGCCCACAACTGCAGAATGTGGGCTACCGAAAATCCTAGAACTGTCTTGGAAACTCCACTGCATGACGAGAAAGTCACGGTATGGGTTGGATGTACCACATCTACCATTATCGGGCCTTTTTTCTTTGAGGAAATGCGTGATTCTGGTTTTGTAACTGCTACCATGATGGGTGAGAGGTATGCCGATATGTTACAGAATTGCATCATCCCCAGCCTGGCTGATAAACACCTGCTAGAACGTACTATGTTTATGCAGGATGGCGCTCCACCCCATGTTGCTAGACACGTGAAAGATCTCTTGTGCGCGTCGTTTGGTGATGATCGTGTGCTCAGCCGTCACTTTCGTCATGCTTGGCCTCCCAGGTCCCCAGTCCTTAGTCCGTGCGATTATTGGCTTTGGGGTTACCTGAAGTCGCAAGTGTATTGTGATTGACCAACATCTCTAGGGATGCTGAAAGACAACATCAAACACCAATGCCTCACCATAACTCTGGACATGCTTTACAGTGCTGTTCACAACATTATACCTTGATTACAGCTATTGTTGAGGAATGATGGTGGACATATTGACCATTTCCTGTAAAGAATATCATCTTTGCTTTGTCTTACTTTGTTATGCTAATTATTGCTATTCTGATCAAATTAAGTGCCATCTGTCGGACATTTTTTGAACTTTTGTATTTTTTTGGTTCTAATAAAACCCCATGTCATTCCAAGCATGTGTGTCAATTTGTACCTCTCTATCTACATTATTCCGTGATTTATTCAGTTTTCAAATTTATGCTGACTTTTTGATCACCCGGTACTTTGAAGGTTGTATCAGTGCACCTGCCTAGAGAGGAGGGGCAGGGGGGAGGGGGGGGGGATTTATAAGCACCAAATATTTAAACGTAAAGTGAAAGAATACATCACCTTCTATGATATATCTGAATACTTAAGAATCAGGAATGTAAATTCTGAGTAACTCCAATATTTGTATGAGATAGATACTGATTTTGCCAGTAATGACAGCTATAGTGATCTGTGTAAAATTAACATGCTTTCTTTGAACTATTAGATAATAACATCAGCCGAGTAGTACAGAAGGATCAGCAGTGTCGTTTTCCCAAAGTAGCTGCTTTTCTCCTAACATACATATGATATAAGTAGTAGTAATTATCATAACTATCTGTTTGCGTAGATTACTGCTACTCATAATTTGTTGCTAGTATATTTAAGAAGTATGCAGTTGTTGTTGCTTCTGCCTGTTGCTGCACAACTTGACTTTTCCACATCCCTGAAGGCCCTCTTCCATGATGGTATTGTCAGAACACAATCTGTGAATCAATGAATGAATTTAATTAAAGTTAAGTTGTATGGCATGAACGGCTGGAAGGCCTGAAGGGCAGGTTCAGCCATGTAATTGGAAATGTTTTTCCCATCCTCCATGCTCACAGGCACAATTCCATTGTGAAGTATAACAGTTGTGTCTGGAAGTGAATCTGTTAAATGCAGATGACTGTAATGGTGTGTGTGTGTGTGTGTGTGTGTGTGTGTGTGTGTGTGTGTGTGGGTGGGTGGGTGGGTGTGTAGCATAGTGTCGTGCTCATGTTGAAGATGATTAGAGCAGGGTGAGGATAAAATCTGCTGCTGGCACACACCCTACTCCTCGCAAAGAGTACCAAGGGGGCCATTGAGTTTAACGTTCCCATCCAATGATTGGACTTGCCATCAACAGTGTCACATGCCCTCACTTCATGAGGCACTGTGAAGAGTTTGGAATTTAATGCAGGAAAATGGTGCAAGGACTGGTGATCAGTGACTTTAGTGCATCATGTCTCCTTCCCTTGCCAGCCAAATACTGGCAGAGAAAATTTCATCCACCCCCAGGAGTTGAACTGGTTTACCTCTGAGTCAAGTGCCACTGCACAACTGTGTGTTAGCGACTTTGGCTATAGAGGTGGTAGTGAACGGAATAAAATGCACGAAACTCATCAAAGTTGAGTACCTTTAAGAAATAATGCAATCTGAAATTGGTTTCTACACATGAAATATAACTGTGCAGAAATACAAATCTAAGAGCGTAGGTGTTGTAGTATGACAAAGATTGAGACTATCATACTGTTGTCCTTCCAACTTATGTGATCATAGGTGAGCAGATAATATAATACAGATAATGTGTTATGTCATATGTATACCTAATTTGATTTTAATACATAAGTTGAATAAAAAACATCATCAGTGGCAACCAAAAACTCAAAGACTTCCAGTATAAGGAGTCATCCTCATTCTGCCAATGACGTTGTCAAAGAAGTGGAGGATGGAAGAGTTTCAGGGCAATCTCTTGCCCTTACGAAGGGAAACTGGCCTTAAAATCTGGAAGAAACAGAAATGATCAATGGAAATAGGATGGAGATGGCAATGGAAATCACTGTATTGTGTACCTACAGGACATGTGGCCAGTAAATAAAAGAAGTGTCATGATAATCTCTTTATTGGTTCCAGATTAGTCCCCCATTGGGATCTCTGGAAGGGTATTGCCAAGGGGGAGAGGGGGAAGAGGGGGGGAGGGTAACCATGAGAGAAAGACAGAATAACCAATGAAAAGGTAATATTCTACATGACATGAGTGTGGAATGTCATAAGTTTGGACGTGGTAGGGAAGCTACAAAATTGAGGGGGAGGGGGGGGGGGCGGGAATGGTAACCAAATAACTATTCAAGTTAATGTGTATAGTCTATGGTAATCGAGACTTGTCATCAGACTTTCAGAAAAATACCAGCCAGACAATCCTGAAAACAGAAAGAACAGGTAAAGTGTGATGTTTATTGCACAATTAGCTTAATATCTAAGGCATCAAAGTTGGTAACACGAATAAAATATAGGAGAATGGAAAATAAAATTGAGGAGTTGTTAGAAGGCGGTCAGTTTGGCTTTCAGACAGGTGAAGGCACCAGACTGGTAGTCATGACACTGCTCTTGATAATGGAAGCAAGACTTAAGAAAAATCAAGAGACAGTCATTAGACATGTTGACTCACAAAAAGCAGTCAACAATTTTAAATGGCTTAAGACATTCAAAAACTGTGAGAAAAACAGGAGTAAGCTATAGGGAAAGACAGGTAACGTGCAATTTGTACAAGAATCAAGAGGCAACAATAAGAATGGAAGACAAGAACAAAGAGCTCGGATTAAAAAGGCTGTTGGACAGGGCTGCATTATTTTGCCTCTATTGTTCAGTTTAAACTTCGATGAAGCCATGATGGAAATAAAAGAAATGTTCAAGAGTGGGTTTAAAACTCCTGGTGAATAGAATTCAATGATAAGATTTGCTGATTACATTGTTATCTCAAGTGAAAGTGAAGAAGAGTTACAGGACCTGTTGCATGGAATGAATAGTCTAATGAATACAGAAAATCAACTGAGAGTAAACAGTAAAAAGATATGTAATGAGTAGTGGCACAAATGAGTTTAGCATTAAAGTTAGCATCAAAATTGGTGACTAAAATGTACACGAAATTAAGGAATGCTGCTACTTTGGAAGTAAAATAACACATGATGGGCAAAGCAAGGAGGATATAAAAAGCAGACTAGCACAGGTAAAGAAGGAATTCCTGGCCAAAAGAAGTCTATTAATATCAAACATAGGCCTTAGTTTGAAGAAGAAATTTCTGAGAATGATGTCTGGAGCACAGCATTGTACAGTAGTGAACCATGGACTGTGGGAACACTGGAAAAGAAGAGAATCAAAGCATTTAGATGTGGTGCTATAAAAGGATGCTGACTATTAGGTTGACTGATAAGATAAGGAATGAGACCACCTTGACCTTGCCATAAGCTGCAGTGGTCACAAGAAGACTGTACTGTTCAGGCCTCCATGTTCACTATATTAAAAATGGAAAAATCTAGTGAGCTCAAAAACACACATGATATGATGAGGTTCTGCAGAAACCTTCTAACTGACTTCACCTGCAGCAGCTGCTGTTATATAATATACAGAAAAGTCAAGTTGATATTATATGGAAGTTCCATATAAAATACCTGAAGAATAAATAATTCATGTTTTTCAAATTCTACAGAGTGGTCCAAAACAGTCTGAAAAGCTTTAAGGTGACTGCAGGGTAGGGTAGGATGTGCTGAGAAATAATTGTTAAGGAAAAAATTTGATATGTCCTGCTGTTTATAATTTAATTAGCATTGAAGGTAGCCAATTAGGCCTTTGCACATGCAATTTCAAGCAGCCTGCCAAATATAGATAATGTCAATTGCTCTCATAGCATTGATGATACTGCACGAGACTGCTCAGCATTTGACTTGGGCTTGACCATTGCTACCGTCTGATGTCTAATTTTTGTATTGCTCTCTTGTTTGGCTTTAGGACCAAATGAAGAACACATTTGGTGACATCATCCCTGGCAAGCCACTTGAATCTGCACTCGCAGAAGAACACATGTGGTGACATCATCCCTGGCAAGTCACTTGAATTTGCACTCGCAGTGGCCTGTTTGGTTAACTTCAATGCTAATTAACTCAGAAACAGCACAACAGATTGAATTTTTTTCTTAACAATTATTTAGCAGCACAACCTCTCCTGCAACACCCTTAAAGCTTCTCAGATTGTATCTGACCATCCTGACAAAACATGGAAATGACGCAACCTGTCAATTTTTTTCCTTACAAAAAGGAAAGTTGCCACTCAGCATATAGCGGAGCTGCTGAGTCACAGATAGGTACAACAAAAAGACTGTCACAAATAAAGCTTTCAGCGCACATGGCCTTCATAAAAAATAGATGACCTTCACAAAAATAGATGACACACACACACACGCACAAATGCAACTCACACACATATGACTGCTGTCTCAGGCAACTGTAGCCACACAGTTGTCTGACACTGCAGTCATGTTTGTGTGAGTTGTGTTTGCATAAGTGTGTGTGCGTGTGTGTGTGTATGTGTGTGTGTGTGTGTGTGTGTGTGAGTCATCTATTTTTGACAAAGCCCTTACTTGCCAAAAGCTTTATTTGTGAAAGTCTTTTTGTTGTGCCTATCTGTGACTCAGCATCTTCACTATATGGTGAGTGGCAACTTTCCTCTCCATTGTTAAATTTTTTTCTTAATTATTTCTCGGCACAATCTACTTTGAAACACCCTTATAAGCTTTTCAGACTGTTTCTGACCACCTTTATGGCTCTCGTGAAAATTTTTGGAAGGTTTGTCTGCGTGAAAGCAAAATAATGATGATAAAACTCACTTATAATTCAGCAAATGCACATTAGGTTCTGTTTTAAATGATATAATACCTGTTAGTTCCCACGACAACTGAAAATTGGGGGGGGGGGGGGAGGGGGAGGGGGCAGGAGGGGGGGGGGGAGTTGGAGATGTCTCTGGTATTTAATCACCAAGCAATTTTACATCTGTTTCAACATTCTTATGTTTTTGTTTGCTAAAATCTTCTATATCTTGAAATAACCTGCACCCTATTAATCCCAATGATTTATTACTGAAAAGATATTTAAGAATTCAAAACAGACACTTAGTAAAAATTTGTAGTGTACAATCCAGTAAATATCTAACAATGATCACTATTCAGCATAAAAGGAAAGACTTGTTTGCACAAACATATCGTACATTTTCAGGCAAACACCACACTCTACACCTGTACGTTTGATGAGGTACATTTTGAGTGTCAATCCAGCATTTTCTATGGTTATACGAGTAGAAATGAATGAAAATCATTAATGAGGTAAACTGCAAAATCTCACCTGAATCCCTCAGGAATTCAAAACACATCAAAGCATCAAAAGAATAAAAGTGTAAGAGTCTGTTTACTAATGGAATGAGATGATACGGGTCTCTGCACTATACATATAAGACAATGATGAGCAGTTTAAACTATGCACTTCATCTTCTGTTTAACATAGGCCACAATTCATAACCACTGTTCTCCCATATGAACATATCTTGTGCACTGACTTGATGCTTTTGCTGAACATGAAAGCAGCAGTCAAGGTATTGACTTGCTATCAGGACAAACATGGTTCAAATTCCTATCTGGACATCTAGACTGAATTTTAAATCATTGAGCAAACAGGCCATAGTAACATGGGCAATATTTTCTCCTTCCTTGTAAAATATTAGTAATTGCTCCACCTTCATCACTGATAGGATGTTAATATCTATCTAACTATCCTTTTCCCTTTTTCAGTGCTTCTATCTGCCACAAACACTAAATGGAAATTTGCTTTACTGATTCATGACATGTTAAATTTGGGAGAAAATGTTAAATTTGTAGGACATGGAAATTGATGTGGGAGTAAAATTGGTAAGTAAAGGGCAGAATAAAACCAATGAAGAAATAAACAAACTGAAAGGGAGACAAGAAATTGAAATTCAGGAAATCTTGGAAAAACAGGAACTACAAGATGAAAAACAGCTGAAATGAGTAGGTGATATAGAGGCATAGATGCAGGTAAATATGCAATAGCAAAATTAAGTTACTTTATGCTTAAGTCAAAAAGAACGTTGCCAGCATAAGATAAGTACAACAGATGGAGGAAAAATTTGCAGAGCAAGCAGTAAGTAACAAATTGCACCTAGGAACAAGCTCTGTAAGTGGGCAAACTGCTCTGATAGCAAGAAATGACACTCAAGTCGAATCCACACACAGTTGCAAAAGTTAATAGGTTCCTTCCGGAAGCAAAATTACGCCCTCCATGGATTGTTACCAGAAATATGGAATGATAAGACAAAAAAATTGCTTATGTCACCCAATAAATGAATGACAAAGCATATAACTGGCACAAACACTTGGAAAATACACATTTAATGTGATCTAAATTTGAAAACCTGTTTTTGAATAAAGACTGGCCTACAAGCAACTAGGATTATATATTAAATTCAATATGTATTACCCCCTGTCATCGATCTCATTATGGAACATATAGTGAGTTTCTGGAAAAACTCAAAAGGACTCAGTATCTAGACGTGCAACATAGTGTAGTGGGTAATGCAAAGAGTTCCATCCAACATATGCAACCATTTAATAGGCAGAATAATAGAAACAGTGGAACAGGCATGAGAAATATTCATGCAGCTTGAACACAACGAGTCACAGCTGGGTGCCCAGAGAGAAAACAGACGGTGGTGGACAACAAAACGGAGCACACAGAGAAATAGGAAGAGATCATAAGATGGCCTCCAATATTCCACACACACACACACACACACACACACACACACACACAAAAAAAAAAAAAAAAAAAAAAAAAAAAAAAAGGCAAAGGACAGTCAATGACACAGCAGATATCCCAAGAAACAGACAAGAGAGAAGAGGGCACAGTATGTGTGAAGAAAAATATGAAGTGTGGCAACTGAGAATGGATGTGAACCAGTTAGCCATTGAGGACATCGGAGATGCTTTGTGGTTTCAGGAAGGGCCTGCTGTGGAACAAATGTTGTGGGGCCACACAAGCAGCTAGTAATGAGAAAAAAATTGCCTCATAAGAATAAAACAATTGAAGAGGAACAAGGAGACCTGCTAGAGAAGGAAATGTATTAAAGGATTAAGGTGGTAATCACTCCAGTTATTGAGGTTCAGCCACGTGAGTGAACAACAAAATCCTTACTTGATTTGGAAGGCAGCTGTGGGCAATAGCAAGTAGTGCATACAATAAATTATTTAATACAGGAATAGAAATACCAGATTTACCAGTTAGTGGCTTCATAATGAAATGAGCTGTTGGCAAGTATGGGAAACTTATTAAATGCTAAGTGTTGTTGGATTTAAAATTGAGGGAGAATTATATCGCATTGATGCAGTTATTTGCAAGAAGAAGTTATTATTGGATCAGAGTGGTGATGGAGCATCAAGCAGAAATAATCTGTGATAGGTGTGGTTTTGGCACCTCCTGATTTGGTGCACAGGAATGAGTCAATATGGACTGAGAGCACATACCAAGCAGATTGCAGACATGTGGGGTGTGCATAATCATGCACCAAAGGACAGGAACTAGGTGATTTTTGTGTATTTTTGTTTGCAATAATAAAAGACAATACTTTGACTACCGCATGAAAGCAATGTCTCACCCCATGAAATTTCCATAGTTTTGGTACCCTGAAGACAAGTGTTCACAGGAATTAATGAGCTTCCGATAAAGAGGTCGATACCTGAGTACAATCATCATTCCATAGGCAACCATAGACATTTTTCCATGAAGGCATTGACTATTTCGTCTCACAGTGGGAAAAATATCACTGCTGCTTGAGTCAATAGTAGACATCACAGAGACCCTTTTCTCTAAACACCAAGTATAATAAACTCAATTGAACAGTTTACAATTTCCAGAAAACTTTCTCATCATGTTTATTGATTTACTGAACTAGTTATGAGCAGATATGAGAATATGAGTTTGATAGGGCACATGTCATGTAGGCACATAGTTATGAACTTCATTACTGTGATAAATATACCTTGGGAGTAAGGCTATCCACAAATGCTGTAAAACAAATCAACAGTCCAATGCCATACTAAAACTACAGCAAACCAAAATAATTCAAGATTCAGAAACAACTTTTAATCTAAATAATAGGTAGGAAGTCTTACAACAGGCAGAGCACTGGTGAAGATCCTTCTTGGAGCCTCATAGCAAAACATGGCTTAAATGTGTCACCAATCTTCAAACCAGTCAAAAGTATTTTAAAACTTGAAAATTTCATTTCAGCACACTGCTTGTAATCTAAAACAAAGGCAGCAAAAATGTACAGAGGGGGTGGACATATATCAAGAAACTACAAATACATATACACCCGGGGGACAGATGGAAGAAAAGTAAATAAACAGTTTATTATTTCAAAAGAAACTGCCATAACCCTTAATATATGTATCCCACTGTGAAAAAAGATGGTCAATGCCTCCCGAAAAAATGTCTGTGGTGGCCTATGGAATGGCCTATGGAACCTTGGTTATAGCCAGGTGTACACCTTTTCATCTGAAGCAAATCAATGGCCACAAATGTATTTTCAGGGCATGAAAAATATGGAAATTGCATGGGGAGAGGTTGGGACAGTATGGAGGATGTGTAAGGGCATCCCAGCAAATCTTCTACAGCATAATCACAACAGCCTTGGCAACTTGTAGGCAGGCAGGCCCACATATTCCCAAAGTTGTTTTGATTATGCTGCGGATGTTTTGCTGGAAAGCCTTTACACATCCTCTTTACAGTCCCAATCTCTCCCCATTAAATTTCTATAGTCTTGGTGTCCCAAAGAAAGTCATTCATGGCTGTCAATGTGCTTCAGATAAGGAGGTGGATGCCTGGGTACTATCATGGTTCCATAGGCAACCACAAACATTTTTCCATGAAGGCACTGACTATTTCATCTTGCAGTGGGAAAAATTTGTTAAGAGTTATGGTAATTACTTTTGATACAATAAATAATTTATTTACTTTTTTCCATCTTTTTCATTTTCATTCGCCTGCCCCTTATAACTGACTTATCAGATAATCTGTATTGAAGTTTGGAAATACCCCTACTACTGCTCCTTTTGTGCAATCATACTTGTTTCATTCCCAAATTTGACACTATACTTTGGTTGCTATAAATTATCTAGTCTGAATGACACTGTTCATTAATCAGTTAATCCACTAATTAAAATTTGCTCAAATTATCATAATTTTCAATGTGGCAACTGTACTCATAAAGAGGTAATTCACAGTGTACACGTACAAAATAGTTAAGTAATCTTTTGTACATTATTGACTCACTACAAATTTTGTAAGCCAAGGCTTTGTTAAAACATATAGCTCATTCAAATTAATAAATTCTAACCAGCAGTTTTACAGACAAACAAATAATTTCTAAAATACAGAAGTATTCATACACAAGTCTTCAAATGACACACTCCCTGCAAAAATCTCCAGTCTGGAACCGATCAGTGCACAACCTACACCCCCATGAAAGTCTGTTATCGATCAACATCATGTGGTAGCTTTGTATTATCTTTTGTGAACTGCTTTGATTCATTCTGTAAGTAACTTCTATTCTGGTCACGTCTTTATGTCAGCAACATGAACATCTATTTATTTCTATGAGCGATAAGGAAATTTATGAAGTTCAGTGACTGTAATCAAAAGCCAATTTTGATATTCAACTGTGAGGCCTCATAAGTGACTGTAGATAATTTGCCACTGTTAAACTAAAACAATGTTGAAGGTGCGTACCTATGAAAAATATTTTATGCGAGAGGCAAAACTGGCCATTACGTAGTTAATAGTGGCAATAAAAGTGGAACAAGTCATATTAATTAAAAATTGTGTGGTGTACATTATTGGGATATTTCCCATAAAACCAGTTTTACAGCACTCCAACAAACTTTCACCAATGAGACACAAAGTCCAGCATAGAATTCACCGGTAGATGTTTCACACATACTTGCAATTCAAATCAAACAAACAGCGAAATAAGGTGACATCTATCTTAAAGAGATTGGCATCAGTTCCAATGAAGTACACTATTACTAATTCTCGTGTGTTGTGTACAGACATATGACATAAATACAAATGTATTGTTAATGAAGAAAGTGTGAATAACTTGGATATATGCTGCAGACACACATATTACAAAGATCAGAGAAACTACACAAGAAAACAGTTAGGTGTGCAGCTAATTTTTGTGACAAGATAATCCTGCAAAAAATCATTAGGAGAACTAAATATGAGGTTGTATCTAAAAGTTCTCAAAATGTGAATTCTGTGCACAAATAGTTGGCAACTGGCATATCAGAAAATGTTCAGAAGTGAAGGTTCTGATTTTGAATGATCATAGGCAGACCACACGGGACTTCTGCAACACTTTGGAAATAAGTTATGGTAAGGGTGAATGTTTCTGTCAGAAGAATCAAACCCAAGAAGGACTATGACAAAATTTGTACAACTGATTCAAGACAATCAGGAACAACATTGTATAGAAGTCTGTACGGAACTTAAACAACTACTTCTAGCTGATCCACACATTTGTTCAAAGCTTAGTATTGGTGGCAAAATTTGGGTTTATGGCTACAGCTCTGAAACTACGCAGCAATCATTGTAATGGAAGGGTCCTTCACGCCAGCCAAAAAGTATCAACAAGCCAAGAGTAAAAAAGCCAGTGTCAATCATGACAACATACAGCCTACATTATTCAGGAATTTTTGACTAAAAACAAGGTAACAACTGTTGCTCACTAGACTTGTCTGTGTGTGACTTCTTCCTCTTCCCAAAGATGAAAGGCACATTGAAGTGGTGAAGATATGATATGATGGAGGAGATACAAATGGAACTGCATAAGTACTAAACATCCAAAGAGAGAGTTCCAGAATGCATTTCAAAGTGGCAGAAGCATTGAGACTGATATAGTTGCTTCCATGGAGACTACTTTGAAGGAGATGGGTCAGAATAAGATGTAACTAAGGCACAATAATTTTAATTAACTTATGTTGTGAACTATAGGATACCACCTTGTGCATTAACTGTTACCTCTTTTTATGCATTTGAAACAATCACGCATATAAAACTAAACTGAGCTACTTTGCTAACCAGGGGTGTGTAACACAAACTGTATGAGTAATTATCACAAACAAGGAATATAGCTTTACCTGGTGACAAGCTCCCTATAAAAGCTGACTGCTTTCTACACAAAAATGTACCAAACAACATTAAAAAGCATATATAGGAACATCAGTATTGAGATATAAATTAAAATGTTATTTACAATCATTGTGTCCATACAGTATTAAATAGTATACACAAGCAATACATTAAACATTCAGAATAAAATGAAAAAATACATGCAGTAAATCAAAGTTAGCAACTAATCATTATTGTTCCTGTCTGCCTGTCTGAGAATAGTTCTGCTTTTTTCTCTTTCATGCACCTATGTAAACCAATATCCTGAAAAAAGCAGAAAGAAAGACCAAGAACAATACTGAGAATATAGAACAAAAGAGTGCATAGTTTGAGAGGGAAACTGTTTCTCTGATGATGTGTATTATGTAACATTAATTCACTTATAAATTGTGTTTTGTTCTAGTTCACATAGTCAAGAAAGGAGACAAGTCCAATCTTCATAGTTACTGAGGACTCAGCATTTTGAACTCTGCATATAAACTTTATATCTGAATACTTACATCTCAACTCCCCCTAATCTTTGAGATAGTCTTGCCACAGTAGCAGAGCATACTTTTCAATGGTAGAGCCTGTGTTGACAATGTTTTCATCATGAAACAGATAACTGAAGGAAGAAGAAAGTGGAACTGCAATGCCTACATTTTATTTACATTCAATCAAAGCTTTTGACAGAAAACTGAGGGTTATGCTTTAGGACATCAGGGACACAAGAGAAAACCCAAAGCATGTTATAGAAGCACTAAAAAACCTCTGTGACAAGACACATATGTTTTGAGAAGATGACCAGAAGAAATATTATTCACAATACCTTCAAGAATGAAAAATAAAACTTCTACAGTTAGTTCTAATAATGATGTTTATAGCGATGGTTTTCTTTTGATACTTCCTGTTTTCTGGTGATTAGGTAATAGTTTCAGATTCCAAACACATATTACCATGAGTTCTGTTTGCTTGAATAATCTAAGCGAAAAATAAAATTTTGAAATCTTGCTGCACAAAACAGAACCCATGGCATTTTGTTGTTCAACTCAAATTTGCTGCAATTTGATTACTAATTTTAAAAAAACATTAAATAGGTCGCCAGTTTACTTTCATTGGCTGTACATTCTCACCTTTTGGAGAACTCGCTACTGAAAAGAAAGTTGAAAAATTTAATAGAATGTGTAATACAACCAGTAGAATGGTAAGATACAAACAAAGGAAGGAAGCAATGCTGAAGTTCTACAAGACTAAGGCAGTACTAACAGGTTATATGGGGCTGAAGCATGGGTCCTCACCAGCAAGGGCGAAAGTGTAGTCCAAGCCTCTGAAATGTGATTTCTTAAGTACGTTGTGGGGCTGGCAAAGATAATGATGATGATTTGTGGGTTAGGGCACTAAACAACAATGTCATCAACACCCTTGCTTGAATTAAATACAGATGAGCATAGTAAAAATCTATTAAAAATAACAACAAATTAAAGACACAGTTGTATCCACACATGTGAATTGACAAGATAACCCATTTACTGTGAGCATCATAAAAGACCATCACTAAAAGTGGGACAAAACAGCAAAATATCTAGATAAATTCAAGGATAAAATACCATTACAGGCACAGTTAAAAATGGGACACATGACTGTGACTGGGTGACTACTTAGAAACAATGTGTGGCCGAGTCAATAAGGGAACAAATTAGGACATCACACAAAATCTTAAAACACCAACAACACTCATTTCAGTATCAGTTGAAACAGAGGGCAGGTCCTGTGGGAGACCCAAATCTGCCCTCAGGTCATTATACAAAACACACTCAATTAAAATATGTTGAATCAACAGCTGTGTTCCAGATCTGTGACATGTTGTGGGTTCCTTGTGATGTAAGAGAAAGCCATGTGTCAATGGGTATTGTCCCATTCTAAGCCTTGTAAGGGATACTTCTTCAGCTTGTCACAGTCGGAAGGAGGTAAACCTCAGTCGCACTGAACACAGATTATTGCTCACTTCCGGCATCTGAGCCTTCCACCAACATATGGTCTTCAAGGTCACATATGGGGAAACAGCCTGCTGGAGAACTGAACACTGAGCAGCAGTTGGAAGGGAACAAGTCTTGGGAACAACTTCAGCGAGTTCATTTCCTTGGATCCCTACACGCACTTGAACCCAGCAGAAAATTATTTCCTTTTCCTGCCTTTGCAAGAGAAGGAGAGCATCATGCACTTCTTACACCATCTGATCTCTGGGTACATCTGAGCAATAGCAAGAATGGCACTTTGGGAATTGGAGCAGATGAGAAATTTCTTACCACATAGATGCCTCTTCTGCTCCAGTGCCCTCAGGATAGCAGAAAATTCTGCACAATAGACTGAAAACTATTCTGGGAGTCCTAACCTGAGAACAATGTTGGGGAACACGATGGAACACCCAATTAAACCCATTACTTAGACCTATTCATGGAAAGTGTAATAAAATCAAGGTGGTTATTTAAAATCTCATTAAATTTAATTTTAAAAATATAGTCTGGGGTACAATTCATCTGGTATCCAGTCAATTTGAAAAGTAGCCTGGGCCCCTTTAGTAGACAGGGGTATCCCTTGCTCCATCCCTTACTCCACCCCTGACTTTAGACCTTAATGCTCGCAACTTGCTGTAATTCAAGGCTCTACCTCACACAGATCCTAAATGTCCTCATTGCCCATGGACGATTATGGAACAAATGTTCCAGTGCTGGCTGGACAATGGAAATGAAAGCCAACAAATTTGGAACAGACAGTAAGCTTGGTGTTCTATGAAGAGGAAACACTGAATAGACACTGGAGGCTTACCAGCCTCAGCTCACAGGCTAGCAATTGGACTAGTGCGATAAGCCCCTGTTGCCACCTTAATGCCGTAATGGTGAACTGTGTCTAGAATTTGAGGTATGAAGGTCTTGCAGATCGATCAATCTGGCATCCATACTAAAGCCAACATTACACGAAGGCATTATAGAGTTGGAGCACACATGCCCTCTCAGCTCCCCAAGACCTGTGACAAATGCATTTAAGGTTGTTCGAAGCTTTGAGGCATCTTATCTACAATTCTTTAAGGTGTGGTGCATTTAAGGATGTTCAAGCATTGAGGCATCTTACCTTCAGCTCTTTAAGATGTGGTAGCTACTTTAGCCTCTTATTAAAAGGAAGGCCCAGATATTTCACTATTTCCTTCAAAGTGAGAACAGTGCCACCAGATTTAAAACAGGTGAATTAAAAAGAGTGCAGGAGCAATTAAAAGCAAGACATACAGTTTTCTCCAAAGGAAATTTAAAACCTGTGGTATATAACCTTTCCCACACAGCCACCTGATTGTCAGATTCACTTGTCAAGTAATTGTTGCAAGATTTGAGAGGACACAGATGTATAAGTTGTCCACAAACAAGGAACATTGCACAGGACACCTTACTGTGGACGTAATACGGTTGACTACAAAGGCAAACAACATTATACTTAAAACACTCCCTTGAGGGACACCATTCTCCTGCTTAAAACAGTCAGATAGGTAACTCACGACCTGGTACAAAAAATACCCATGAAAACTCCACTCATAGAGCTGAAACAAATATTATCCCTCCAGGTAGTATAGTATGCCTTTTCTGTATCAAAGAATACACTGACAAGGCATTGCGTATGGAGGAAAGCTTGTTGAGTCGCTGCTGCGAACAGAGTCAGGTTACTGAGTGTACAGCAATACCTTCTGAACCTGCACTGGGAGTGACTGAGCTGTGACCTGGTTTCAAAAACCCACACTAGGTGCTGGTTGATTGTATGCTCCAGTGTCTTTCCTATGCAGCTTATGAGACTGACACTACAATAACTAATGGTGTTAGTCTGATCCTTCCCTGGTTTCAAAAGTTGGGATTAAAATAGATTCTTTCCATGAGTTGGGAAATATGACTGTTATCCAAATTGTATTAAAGAGTTGAAGGAGGATCTCCTTCAACTGCAGGTGCAACTGTTTCAATATACTGTATGTTATCAGGTTGTGACAGGGTGCAGTATCACAAGCTTCTGACAATGCAGAATCCGAATCCCAAAGACAAAAAGGCTGGCTGTATTCCTCCTTGTTGTTGGAAAGGAAATCAAAACCAACTCTTTCCTGTGTTTCGCAATAATATAATGATGGAAACCTGGATTCTGGCTATTACACCCCTGTCTCATGGGCTTATCCTTCCCCATCAGAGGTTGGGCCACCTGTGAAAGCAGCCATGTTATATACCAGCTCTGTTGCCATCGTTGTTCAGCTTTTTATTCTGGTATGACGACCAACCAAATGTCCACAAGGCTGAATGTCCACCAATAAACTGTGGCCAACAGCAAAGTGGACCACCCTGTGGTACAACATGCAGCTGTACATAACATACGTGATTTCAAAGTCTGCTTCACAACCTTGGCCATCTGGATCCTCCCCACCACCACCAGCTTTTCTGAACTGCGCAGACGGGAATCATCCTTACAACACATTCTCCACTCCCAAAGTCATCCCAACCTCAATATGGTAACCTACTGTCCCCACGCCCTCCACCCAACTGTTTCTGCCCCTCTGTTCTGTCGCCTTCACATTATTCGCTTCCCCTCATGCTCATGGTACACTGCTCTCTGCCAGTGCACCCACTGGTCTTTTCCTCTTCTCTTTTCCTCTCATTTCTGCTACAAATTCCCTCTGCCCTCCCCCTCTCCCTCCCCCATAGCCTCAAGATGCTGCACTCAGAAGCCCTGACCTGTCACCTCTAGTCCCTGCATGCTCTTCCAGGCAGTGCCAATTCCTCTTCTCCCACCCATATCCTGCTATTGCTCCCTATATTCCACCCTCCTCTGGAATTGTGCTCCCATTCTATGTGTTTATGTTGCAGTTTGGCTGAAGTGGCCAGAGGTAGCAGTCATGCATGTGTGGGTGTGCTTGCTTGTGTGAATATGTGTGTGTTTCTCTTTTCCAAAGAAGGCTTTGGCTAAAAGTTTATTTCGAACAGTCTTTTCATCGTGCTTGTCTACAACTCAACATGTCACCTTTATGCTGAGAAGCAATCTGTTCTTTTATAATATTGTTTATAATTCTCAGAGAATTACAACTGGTGATTTATTTCAGTCACAACTGTGAAATGATTCATGTGACCGCCTCTCCTTGTATCTTTCTGTGGCTGTAACTGAAATATATAAGCAGTTTTAACAATTCCTATACCTCTCAAAGAAAACAAGTCTGCATTTATTCTTTAGAGCAGTAGTATTTTTATATACAAATTGTTGTGACTGTAACAGCTTATAGTAGGAAATATCAAACTGTCATAATTAGAGTTAGTAGTCTGTCTTTTAGTTATTTTGATTTTGGTCAATCAGTTCTCAGTTATGGCATGAAACAGATCATATTAAAACTTGCGTAAGAACAGGCAATACAGAATCAGCAGCTTCTAATGCAATTGTAACCAGTGTGAACTATCAATTTTTTGCACATGGAAAAACAAGCACTCACCCTACTACTGGCATTCAACAGCAGCTAAGAAAATCATGGCACACATCTTTACCACTACCTGGTGCTGAAGCACATCAAGACAAATACTACTTCTTAGCATGGTTTGTGAGTTACTTAGGTTCTTCTGCTTGTATAGAATCAGACATGCCAGCAGAAGCATTGCGCCTTCACACTGGATGAAACGGTTGACGCACTTACCCACTAATATCACCATGCATGCACACTGCATCACAGTGGTGGTGTTATCTTCACTGCATCAAACAACCTACCTACAATGGATTCAATGCAGCCAAATTGTCTGCATTCACTCCAAGTGAGCCAAATCTGATGCTAACACCTCACAGACGACCCCATGGTACCAGATATTTTGAATCAGTATAGTATGTTTGGCCAATGCTCCCAAATTGAGCTGACACAGGTAGCTTGAGTTTGCAGCAACAATATTACAACATAATACCTTCACAACATCACTGTTTCACTGACCCAGCAGTACAATAATGCCAAGGACAATGCTGTTGGATGCTACTATCCTGTGTAGATTGCTTCTGATGCTCCAACTGGGCAACTTGCTCATCTGTGAGAATTATGCTTGTGAGAGCCACCTTGCATCCATTTGTAACAGTATCAACAGGCTGCCTACCTGGGGCTCCAATTCACGTGGAATCTGTTAATGTGGTGCACCAGCAGACACTGAACCATGACAGGCATTTATGGAATCACTTAATCACTGCCAATCACTAGGTCCCTTTCTAACTCAATGCCAAAGTCATGGCACTGCTTATATCTCTAACAACCCACATATCCTTGGACTCCACTCCTCTAGTAAATTTCATTATGCAATTAATAGCTTTTGGACCTTTCTACACCCTTCCCAGTATTAGATGTGTGGCATAACTCAGCTGCGTAAGAATGCTCTACATGCTGTATTACATTGTGATGCTCCATCACGACACGTTAAATATCTTTAGCTGGCTCTCTTCAATGCCATTCACTTGCCATTATAGATTTAGTGTGAGAATGGCAACGAAAGTCATCTTCTCTCAAGAAAGCAGCAACCACTATGTAGCATTCTAGCATTCAGAACAGAGTTCTCTTGTTATGAGACTGTAAGTATATTATCTTTTTTTTTTTTGCCATTTTGTCATATCATTGCTGAAGCATTCCAGTGGGATTCAACAACTATTTCAGTATTTCCATGAGGTTTGTTGCCAAGTCTTGATCTGTCTCCCACTGAGTGAGGTGGTGAGTGGTCAGCACACTGGACTAGATTCAGGATGACAAGGGTTCAAATCCCCATCCGGCCAACCAGATTTAGGCTCTGTGTTTTCCCTAAATCACTCCAGTCTAATATTGGGATGGGTCCTTTGATAAGGGCACAGCTGATTTCCTTTCCCATCCTTTCATAATCCAAGCTTGAGATCCATCTCTAATGATCTCGCTGTCAACAATACATTAAACTCTAATCTTCCTTCCTTTTTTCATCTGACTCTGACAGCCTTATGAACCAGCACTGATGGAAACATGTACCATGAATGTGGGAACAGGAGACAACAACATGCAAAACATAAACCCCACAACAGATAGCCTCAGGACTTAACAAACATGCTATCTACGAATCAGAAGCATATTTTCCTCCATCACCTGTTAAGGGTACACTAAATAGTGCTGTGCATTCCTCATCTGCCAAAGAGTGATCAAGTTGCCTTCCCTGAAGCATTCCAGCCAGAAGTCTTAGCTCTCATCTACAATGAGCACTGAGTCCCCGGTGTACTACCTTGATAGTCTGTCGAGCAGGACAGTATAAATATTAGAATACTATGTTACCATCATGGTTTGTTTAAACCTGTTCACTTTATAACCTAGATGCCTTTCATACTTGCTTCAAGCTTGGAAAAAGTCCACATTTATGCCTGTGTGCATACTTGAATTTGTGGCTTTTGCTTGAAAATGAGGAATACTCGAGATAGCAATCACAGTGAATAAAGAGTTTTGACAGCAATAGGCATAAATTACTTTCTTTTCCTTCCTTTTTTTTCTTTCCAAGAAGGCTGTGCACCGACACTATATCAAACATCTGGATTCTACAATACACCATTCAACATGAATAGCCCAGTGGAATTGCTCCATGGCCAACAGACCTGCATAGTACTCAGCCTCATACAATAGACTGGGCAGCAACTGCTGTGACCAGGCCAGCATACTTTCCAGCCATATGACCTGGTTCTTCCAAGGAGATTGTCCAACACATCGACCCAATGAGATGCATCCCAATTGATCTGCCGAGCACTTCGAGCTGCTACTTCTAGCAGCAGTAGGTTCTATATTGCCACTTATTTCAATTCCCACAACAGCCATCAGTCCATTCCTGTCTCCAGAATGAGAGTTCCTCATGTCCCTGGTGTTGGAAATAGTACTCCTTCGCAACTCCTACACCGGCATCTACTTAAGTTGTTAGAATGACATCTCATCTTTTGCACTACATGTGTCAGTGGAAGTGTTTCAGCCACCACCAGCAATGGACCTGCTGCCAGTAGTAAATATGAAACCATCTCATCCACCTCAACAGTGCATAGGTTCTGCCAGCCTTAGCAGCATCACAAAACATATATAAGGTCATCAGCTAAACTACCAGGAGACTTTATAGATTATGTCAATGGCTACATGGTTCTGACTGAGTAGTTCTATAAGAAATTTGAAGCCCACCAAAAGCAATCAACAACAACGGAAACTCTACTTCCTCTGCACCATCAATGTCTCATTTTGTGTAACCTCATAGAATTTAAGACTCTTCCAGTGACATCGAATGCAAGTGATAATCTCAAAACAGGTGTAGGTATATCACCCAGACAGTAAGACAGTTGAGGGTTCAGAACTGTAGGGACCCTCTAAATGGATCATGTGTGCACTACACATCAGAGGCTGCTATTCAGGTAACAGGTGCGAGGTGCTCACAAGGGTTTTTTGATTAGGTAACTCTCCATCCAACACAGGTAATGGCAGCCATAGGAAACCCAGAAGTATCAGCATAAGATTGAAATAAATGCCTCCCACAAGTGAGAGCATTAAAATGTTAATGGTAAACTGCCAAAGCATTTGCCAGAAAGTGGCAGAGTTTGGAGCACTCCTGAAAAGCAGTGAAGCTCACATAATACAAGGTACAGAAAGCTGGTTGAAACCTGAAATTGACAGCAGTTTGGATCAAGCCACTGAAATTGACAGCAGTTTGGATCAAGCCAATCAGGTAAATGCAGTATTTCTCAACTTCCAAAAAGCAACTGACTCAGTACCAAACCTACACTTATTCTCAAAAGTATGACCTTAGAGTGTACATTTGTGAATGAATTGAGGACTTTTTGGTAGGGATGACACAGCATGTTATCTCGAACACAGAGTCTTCATCAGAAGTAGCAGAAGCTTTGGTGTGCTCTATGGAAGTGTGTTAGGACTCTTGCTTTTCATGTTGTATATTAATGACCTTGCAGACAATACTAATAGTAACCACAACCTTATGCAGATGATGCAGTTTCTACAATGAACTACTCTCTGAAAGAATCTGCATAAATATCCAATCAATCTTGACAATATTTCACAATAGTGCAAAGATCAACAATTTGCTTTAAATGTTCAAAAATGTAAAACTGTACACTTCTCAAAATGCAAAAAATGTAGTATCCTATGACTATAATATCTATGAATCACTGTTGGAAGTGGCCAACTCATAAAAATACTCACATTTAAAAGTTCGTAGGGATATGAAATGGAATGATCACACAGGCTCAGTCATGGGTAAAACAGATGGCAGGCTTTGGTTTATTGGTAGAATACTAGGTAACTGCAATAAGTCTACAAACTAAAATGTTTACAAATAATTCACGTGATTGGTTCTAAAATATTGCTCAAGTGTGTGGGACCCACACCACATAAGTCTAACAGGGGATATTGAATGCACACAGAGAAGGGCAGCACGAATAGTCACAGGTTTGTTTGATCCATGCGAGAATGTTGCATAGATACTGAAGAAACTGAACTGGAAGACTCTTGAAGATGAACATAAATTATCTCTAGAAAGTCTACTAACAAAGTTTCAAGAATCGTCTTTAAATGATGACTCCAGGAATATACTACAACCCCTACATATTGCTCACACAGGGATCATGAGCAAATACAGAGGCATTCAAACAATCATTCTTCCCATGCTCTATACATGAATGGAATGGGAAGAAATCTCAGAAACTGGTACAATTGGATTACTCGGTATTTGCATCTTGTAAATCCTACAACTCGTATTTTACTTATTTTTCTCCTCAATAAACACCATGTCTCAAGTAGTTTAGTGTAGGATACAGCAGGTTTAGTCCATTATTTTATGTCATACCCAAAGATATATGGGCTTCCTGTTTGCAGATTCCTATAAAAAATTATTAGTTTTCAAACATGCATACAGTATCTTTTCTTTTCCTCCCCTTCTATGTATATAAGATATATAAGATACTGTTAATCACTGTGGACAGTGCTCATCTATCTTCAGTAAAATTATCAAAAAGCATAGCCAACAGCTTTTCTCAAGTTAAGGGAGAATGATTAGGATGGACAAAAGAAAAATGTAATGCTCTGTGCTTGACTAAACGCCATGAACTACAAGTACAGAAAAGCTACGCAGTAGTATTTACATTGTCATAGAATAAATATGGGAATAAAAGAAGTTGGGTTTGATCCCATAAGACCTTACCACAAATTTCCAAAAGAAGTTGGCACATACATAAAAAAGGATTACATACTCAAAAATATTGAAACAATCAGATTTTGAGGACATAGCACATAAAAGCATTAGTTGTCAACTGCTACTGAAAATTATGCGCCTTATAATCACAGTTCCATAAAGAAGCCCACTGGCAATTTTTGAGTCTTTCTTAGGAATTTGGAATGTTTATTATCCTATGTCACAAGTAAAAAACAAATTGAACACAAATTGAAGAGTAAAATCCTGATTTATAATTTCTTGATACATGAAATTCAGTGTAAAAAGCAGGATGTTTAACTGGTGGTAAATTCAGTGTCTGATTATGATGGACATAAGAAACAAAGTACCATGTAACATAGACAAATATTCACAAAAATCAATGACACCAGCTGATAATACCAGAATGAGCATTTTCACAATAATACTACAAAAATTACTTTGAGATATATTCCAAATGCCTACTAAAAATTTTGAAAATTGCAAATTTAATCAGAAGTTAACAATTATGTCAACAAAGTTAGATCTACTTGGAAGACAACGAAATGAGGGCAGCACAGGACAATCTAACATCATAACGAAGCAGCATGACAAGATCACAAATGATAATTCTCAAGTATTACGTATTTTCCATAATCATTTATCGAATGTAGCAGAGATCTCGGGTCGCTCGTGGAAAAAATGCGAAAGGCTGTTTAAAGACTGAGTCAAAGTAAGTTTTGCTCACTACCCCATAACGTTTCTCAAGTGGTGTGTAAGGTACTTCCTTTAATGAGCATATACTAAATGAAATACACTGCATAAAATTCTTTGGGGTCCAGCAGAACAAGGCATTAACATGGAGTCAAGAAATTGGATTAGTGATGAACAAATTTCTAAAGATATCAATGTATAATGTATCAACATTTATAAAACATATCGATGTGATTGAGACAAAGATATCGATATTTTGATACATCAGTCGATATTTTCAATATTTACAGAGATTAAAAGAAACTTATTGAAGTCACAGAAATGATTCACAAAAGCTTAAAAATTGATAAACACTTTATTATAGCCAACATTAGCCTATAAAAGGCACACAACATTCTAAGAAATCACTTATCTAAAAAAAAAAAAAGAGAGAGAGAGAGAGAGAGAGAAAAGAAGAAGAAGAAGAAGAGAAAATAAAAGAAAAAACCACACACACATCACCAACAGACAATAACATAACTCTTTGTTCAATAAGTTTCCTTGTCAGTTTGCTTCTCTGGCACAAGCGAATCTACTAAGGAAGCTGCCCTTTCAAATGAAACAGAAGATGTATCCAAGGTTCTCGGTGTCCAGCCGGATCCGATCGTCAAAGTTCCTCCATATTTTGGCGAATAACCGTTCCGCCATCATCAGGTGGTAATGAATTCCATTCCACCAGCACCACCTGATGATGGCGGAACGGTTATTTGCCGAAATATCGTGGAACTTCGATGATCGGATCCGGTTGGACACCCAAGAACCTTGGATACAGCACATTCGCTGGGAATGCCTCAGATCACACGAAACAGAAGATGCTTGTCATATTAACTATTTCTGAGCAGCAATTTCTGACAAAAGAGGTGTGAAATGATGAATAAACATTTCAGACAACAGGGTTCATTTTCCATTAACTACCAGTACAGCAATCTGTCTGATTTCTGTGCCAAGTGTACATTATTTTTACAGTGAGTCTATCTTTTATTGATCCGCACAATCAGTGGATAAGAGAAGTGCACATTTTTCCTCACAGTTGGGAGCAGGGAGTAATAATTTCCATCATTCTGACACAGTGTTGTCACCAAATGTGTGTGTTTTGCACCTTGTACTTATCATTTGCAGTGGTAGAAATGACATATGGAAGTAACGAGGTTTCATGAATAAGCAGTATAGATACTATCATGCTCAAATTTGGTACTCGTTTGTAGTACTGAATATGAAATTAATTTAAGCTCATTGTAAGACATTTAATGTCAGGTCGAAAAGATGGGTAGTAGTTGGAATGGGCAGGAAAACTTCTGATGAGAACTATAGTGCTTATGAATCAAGAAAAGACAGACAATAAAAATATCACTTTCAATATTCAGTACTAAATATCAATTAATCTATGAATCAATATTTAAAATATCTCTCTTGTGTATGGATATTATTACAATGAAATATTGATGTTTTGATATACTGGCATTTTTTGCACATCCCTAAATTTGATACACTAATAAAGAAGCACGTTTTGTACTTAGACACATCTCTCATTGTGTATGCCTGAAAACATGAGAGCTGGTTTATCTTGCATATTTTCATTCCATATTGTCACAGCATTATCTCTCGGGGCAGTGAATCCAAAGTAAACAAAGTGTTTGTTTGGCAGAAGTGAACATTAGATGCTGTATCCTGCTACTAGTGTGTGTGGGTATGAGTGCGCCGAGTATAGTGTCACTGCACTTGCGTCCTTAAATCAACTGCCAACTGTATCGGCACGGGCCAGCCACTAGGGGCAACCTGTAGGAAGTGAGCACATGGCAAAGTCTTCCCCATGCCGTCTACCGGCGACTTGCGCCTATAGATGCACGAAGCAGCGCTGAATCACACTCACTATGTTCTTTTAGTTTGTACTACTCACACCCATTGTTGTGTGTGACACTAATGTTGCCCCTTTTGTACTATTTTTTTGTTTTGTTACATGTGGAGTCACGAGAAGCTTATTTCTGTTATAGTTCAGAGGCCTATGAAGAAAGACATATTAGTATTACTTGGATCAATTTTGTGTATTGCTAGGTTACTGCAGTGGAATACAATGTAAAGTAAGATAACTGTGCATCTCACAGAAGCCTCTTAAGAATCTTGAAATTATTACACAGAGTTCCCAACATATTTATTCCTTAGTGGTTTTTGTTGCTGACAGTAAAAAATCAAACTGTGATCTACAGAATCTCAAAAAAGTAAAAAAAATAATATTCATGCCAACTCTGCCTCCTTGTCTAGTGTTCAGAGTGTGTACTACGGCGCAAATGTATTCAACAAGCTCCCTTCTTAATTTAAAGTAAGAAATTTGGAATCCCAACCAGTTGAAAAGAAAATTAAAAACCTACCTCATTAGCCACTCTTTCTACAAAGTATCCAAATATCTACATTCGAGGATTTTTTCATTTTAACTACACGGCAAAAAAGCAATGCTTGTGGTAAAACTGCATGACAAGTATATGAACACAGTTTCTCATGACAGTATTCTTGGATACACATTTCTGAGTTTTCTTGCTGTGTCAGACATTTTTGTATACCATACTCAAGATTTCAACAATGTACTCTGTTGTTATCATCAGGAATTAACTGTCATACTAACATGCTGTATAGTACTTGGCTAACTACGTGGTCTTTTGGTATGCAGTTAGCTCCTGATAATGAGGACAAAGGAAGTCATTAGTTTACCTTCCATTCGGAAAGCAGTTGCACTCAGAGACTGTTATATTGATTTGTAAATTATAGATTGCAGCAATCTGTCATCCTTTTTAAATTTTATTATGCAGATCCAGATTTCGGCTAGAAGCTAGCCATTCTCAATGCACTATTACTTTTGCTCAATGCATGTCAGTCCCTGTTGAATACTATTCAATGAACTGTGGGTGAAACCCGACAACAGGGACTGACATGCATTGGGCGAAAATAATAGTGCATTGAGAATAGTTAGCTTCTAGCCCAAATCTGGATCTGCATAATAAAATTTGAAAAGGACGACAGATTGCTGCAGTCTATAATTTACAAAGAAAGTCATTGATAGCTTGGGAACGGAAATAAATCTGACACACAAAAAAAACAGAATCATTTAGCCATGCATGACAAATAGTAATGTATTGTGGTTACACATGTAGGTCAACAATTTTCTGTGAAAAATATATACACTGCCTGACAAAAAGTGAATCATCCAGAAGGGAAGAAAAAAATGTAATGATTATTTTAGTGATTACAATCTCAAGTCAAATTTACAATTGGAAGTATTACTCCACTAATCAATATGATGTTTCACCCCCTTCTGGCCTGGATACTTGCATTGGTTTAGTAGTGAATGGTTTCATAAAGCCATTGTATCCTCTCCTGATGTAAGCTGGCCCATAGCTGTCACAACTGGTCCTTGATATCCTGGATACTGGTAATGGAACAGAAATGACTTCCAAGCTGCTGCCACAGATTTCTATTGGGGCAGATCTTGGGATCTTGCTTGTCACAAGAGTATTTCAGCACCATGCAGAGAGTTCATAGAGACATGAGCCATATGTGAATGAACATTGCCCTGTTGAAAAATGGCACCATAGTACTGTCACATGAGAAGTAACATATGAGGAGCAGGATGTCCATGATGTACCGTTGCAACATCAGAGTTCCCTCCGTCGCCACCGGCTGCGACCTAACATCATACACTATGAATCCCCTGTACTATGACACCAGCACCAACATCACTGTGTCTATACAAAACATTGGAAGAATGGGACCTCTCCCCAGGTCACTGTCATACACACCAACAATAGCTCTCCGGGGTAGTGCACATCCAAGATTCACTGCTGAACACGTGACATAATTCATCAGCATGAGCCAAAACATTGACTACAGCCCACCACAGCATTGGATGCTGCCTGGTAGGATTGTGGATATGTGATATGGTAACAAAAGTAAGTAAGCATAGCAGACAGGGACGGGGGATCCCCCTAGCAAAGATATCGGTTGCAAACGGGGAAATCCAATGAGATAAGCTACTCTGACAATGGACAGATTATTATTATACAGAGCCCGTGAACAAGTATCTTGAAAATGGTGAAGGTGGTTGAATGTTCATGTGCTACTGTAGTGAGCATCTACAGAAAGAGGTAGGACAGTGAAACTCCCACTAGGTGCTAAATGGTTGGATGTCCACAACTCTTCACATAACATGGGGTTCGGAGGCTTGTCTGCTCTGTGAAGTAAGATAGATGGTGATCTGTGGCGTCTCTGCCAAAGGAACACAATCCTGGTGCACACACAAATGTTCTGGGGCACACCATTCATTATACATTGTTGAACATGAAGCTCTGCAACAAATCACACCTGCACGTTCACATGTTGACCCAATGACATCATAAATTACTACTGCAGTGGGCACAAGACCATGGGGATTTGACCATCAATCAATGGAAAATACCAGCTCTTTGGCTGAATCACATTTTTGCTACACTAGGTCACTGGTCATCTCCACAAATGCCATCATCGAGGTGGATGGCAGCTCAAAATGTGCAGCACACCATGGATGCAGACTAGTGGGAGCAGTATTATGCTATGGGAGACATTCTCCTGCACTTGCAAGGAACTTGTGGTAGTAATCAGTGACACACTCACAACTGCAAACCACCTGTATCCCTTCATGCTTTATTTCATCTCCGATGGCAATGTTATCTTTCAGCAGTATTAATGTTCTTGTTTCAGAACCAGAACTGTGCTACAGTGGTTTGAGGAGCATTATAAAGAACTCAAGTTGATGTCTTAGTAACCAAATTTGTCTGATGTAAATCCTACGGAACCAGTCTGGGTCACTATCAGGTGCCATCACTGCATACGCAAATCAGTAGCCCATTATTTATGCAAATTGCATGACCTATTCAAGACATCTAATGCCACATACCTCTACAAACCTACCAACACACTGTCGGATCCCTAATACACAGAATCAGTGATGCATTTCATTCCAAAGACAGACAAACAAGCTGTTAAGGAAGTGTTCATAATGTTTTGGCTCATCAATGCATATAGTGGTGTTAAGGGCAGCCTACTCATGGGGCACTAATTCCCTAGTCTGGCTGCCTGTAGTCTCCAGCCAATGGTGCAGCATGACAAAAAATTTTGTAGAGAGTTCATTATCTGTCCTCGGATGACAAGTGTAGCTATGAAGGGGTTACAATGTGCCTGATGAACAATGCCATGAGCCTCCCTTGTGATGGGCAGACATAGTTGACCAGTACCTTAACAATGAGAGTGCCAGTCTGCCCTCAGGTACAGACTATTGGGCCACTGTCACATGCAAATACCCCACAAATCTGGATACTGTACAATTCAACCAGCTGGATGAATGGAGACCCACAATGAGACCCCTTTCAAACTCTGTCAGTTCCTGATAGCACTATCTCAAGCAAGTATGTGGCACCTCCGTGTCCTCCACAGTGATCACTCAACATCTGACATGTTCAAGCCCCTTATATACCCTACCAAGCTTGGTAACATCATCATCATCATCATCATCATTTAAGACTGATTATGCCTTTCAGCGTTCAGTCTGGAGCATACCCCCCTTGTACAGTTCCTCCATGATCCCCTATTCAGTGCTAACATTGATGCCTCTTCTGATGTTAAACCTATTACTTCAAAATCATTCTTAACCGAATCCAGGTACCTTCTCCTCGGTCTGCCCCGACTCCTCCTACCCTCTACTGCTGAATCCATGAGTCTCTTGGGTAACCTTGCTTCTCCCATGCGTGTAACATGACCCCACCATCTAAGCCTGTTCGCCCTGACTGCTACATCTATAGAGTTCATTCCCAGTTTTTCTTTGATTTCCTCATTGTGGACACCCTCCTGCCATTGTTCCCATCTACTAGTACCTGCAATCATCCTAGCTACTTTCATATCTGTAACCTCAATCTTGTTGATAAGGTAACCTGAATCCACCCAGCTTTCGCTCCCATACAACAAAGTTGGTCGAAAGATTGAACGGTGCACAGATAACTTAGTCTTGGTACTGACTTCCTTCTTGCAGAAGAGAGTAGATCGTAGCTGAGCGCTCACTACATTAGCTTTGCTACACCTCGCTTCCAGTTCTTTCACTATGTTGCCATCCTGTGAGAATATGCATCCTAAGTACTTGAAACCATCCACCTGTTCTAACTTTGTTCCTCCTATTTGGCACTCAATCCGTTTATATTTCTTTCCCACTGACATTACTTTCGTTTTGGAGATGCTAATCTTCATACCATAGTCCTTACATTTCTGATCTAGCTCTGAAATATTACTTTGCAAACTTTCAATCGAATCTGCCATCACAACTAAGTCATCCGCATATGCAAGACCGCTTATTTTGTGTTCACATATCTTAATCTCACCCAGCCAGTCTATTGTTTTCAACATATGATCCATGAATAATATGAACAACAGTGGAGACAGGTTGCAGCCTTGTCTTACACCTGAAACTACTCTGAACCATGAACTCAATTTACCATCAACTCTAACTGCTGCCTGACTATCCATGTAAAGACATTTAATTGCTTGCAAAAGTTTGCCTCGTATTCCATAATCTTGTAGAACAGACAATAACTTTCTCCTAGGAACCCGGTCATATGCCTTTTCTAGATCTATAAAGCATAGATACAATTCCCTGTTCCACTCATAACACTTCTCCATTATTTGCCGTAAGCTAAAGATCTGGTCCTGACAACCTCTAAGAGGCCTAAACCCACACTGATTTTCATCCAATTGGTCCTCAACTAATACTCGCACTTTCCTTTCAACAATACCTGAGAAGATTTTACCCAAAACGCTGATTAAAGAGATACCTCTGTAGTTGTTACAATCTTTTCTGTTTCCATGTTTAAAGATTGGTGTGATTACTGCTTTTGTCCAGTCTGATGGAACCTGTCCCGACTCCCAGGCCATTTCAATTATCCTGTGTAGCCATTTAAGACCTGACATTCCACTATATTTGATGAGTTCCGACTTAATTTCATCCACCCCAGCCGCTTTATTGCACTGCAATCTATTGACCATTTTTTCCACTTCCTCAAATGTGATCCTATTTCCATCATCATTCCTATCCCATTCTACCTCGAAATCTGAAACATTACTGATCGCATTTTCACCTACATTGAGCAACTCTTCAAAATATTCCCTCCATCTTCCCAAGGCATCCACAGGATTCACCAACAGTTTTCCTGACCTGTCCAAAATACTTGTCATTTCCTTCTTACCTCCCTTTCGAAGACTGCTAATTACACTCCAGAATGGTTTTCCAGCAGCTCGACCCATAGTCTCCAACCTGTTTCCAAAGTCTTCCCACGATTTCTTCTTGGATGCTGCAATTATCTGTTTGGCTTTGTTTCTTTCTTCAACATAACTTTCTCTGTCTACCTGGGTTCTGGTATGTAGCCATTTTTGATACGCCTTCTTTTTCCTTTTACAGGCTGCCTTGACTGTATCATTCCACCAAGCTGTTTGCTTCTTCCTACTTTTACACACTACTGTTCCAAGACATTCTTTAGCCACTTCTAGTACTGTGTCCCTGTACTTTGTCCATTCCTTTTCCAATGACTGTAATTGGCTACATTCAACTAACTGGTACGTTTCTGAGATCACTGTTATGTACTTGTGCCTGATTTCCTTATCCTGAAGTTTCTCCACTCTTATCCTCCTACATATGGACCTTACCTCCTGCACTTTCAGCCTCACAATCCCAATTTCACTGCAGATTAAATAATGATCAGTGTCATCAAAGAATCCCCTGAATACACGTGTGTCCCTCACAGCCTTCCTGAATTCCTGATCTGTTACTATATAGTCAATGACAGATCTGGTTCCCCTGCCTTCCCAAGTATACCGGTGAATGTTCTTATGTTTAAAAAAGGAGTTTGTGATTACTAAGCCCATACTGGCACAGAAATCCAAGAGTTTTTTCCCGTTCCTGTTGGCCTCCATATCCTCTCCAAATTTACCCATAACCTTTTCATACCCTTCTGTTCGATTTCCAATCCTGGCGTTAAAATCACCCATGAGCAGAACACTGTCCTTGTCCTTTACTCTAACAACTACATCACTGAGTGCCTCATAAAAACTATCCATCTTATCTTGATCGGTCCCTTCACAATGCGAATATACTGACACAATCCTAATTTTCTTGCTAGACACTGTCAAATCTATCCACATCAGTCGTTCGTTTACATACCTTATTGCAACTACGCTGGGTTCCATTTCTTTCCTGATGTAAAGCCCTACATCCCATTGTGCTATTCCTGCTTTGACTCCTGACAGGTAGACCTTGTATTCTCCCACTTCCTCTTCTTTCTCACCCCTTACCCGAATGTCACTAACAGCTAAAACGTCCAGCCCCATCTTACTTGCAGCCTCTGCCAGCTCTACCTTCTTCCCCCATTGATTGTTGCCAGCATCATATTTAAAGTACCAGGGAAGCAGGTTGCTAGCCTTACTTGCCCCGAGTCCCATTGGGTTTTACCCCTAACGGCTGAGGGACTAACCGGTGGATTTGGTAGTCTTTGCCGTATGAGCACAAAGGTGACCACGACTCAGAATATGTCCGAGATGCCCAGCCTTATTCCAAAGTAACTGGTATCCCGACTGTCAGGACCACTTACTTGGCCACTCATACGTTGCCCGTGGTTCATGAACTAGGACATGACTACAGGAACCCACACCATGAACCACCATGAAGCTTGGTAACATTATTTAATATTAGACAGGTACAGGGATTAGTGACTACAAGGTTGTTGTAGCGAGACTGTGACTGCTGCAGTGTCCAAATCCACCAAATGTAAATGCAAAATATATCTATTTAAATAAGCAAATAAAAATTTGCTTGACACATTTCTACAAGATAGTCTCCACTCCTTCCAATCTAACTACGTAGACAAGTTCTAGTTTAAACTGAAAAAATTGACAGCAACTGATATACACCAACTAAATTAATAAGAGATGGTACTGATTCTCCATGGTACCCAAAACAGGCCAGAACACTGTCGTGGAAGCAACAAAGAAATCATGCCAAATTTAAAAGAATGAAAAATCTCCACGATTGGTGACATATTACTGAAGCTTTGATGTACACCAGCAACTGATATACACCAAGTAAATTAATAAGAGATGGTACTGATCCTCCACAGTACATAAAACAGGTCAGAACACTGTTGTGGAATCAAGGAAGAAAGCATGGCAAATTTAAAAGAATGCATTATCTCCAACATTGGTGATGTTTTACTGAAGCTCAAAATTTAGCAAGGACTTCAATGTGAGATGATTTAAATAGAAAACCCGTCTCAAAATCTGGCAGAAATTCCAAAGAGATTCTGATCATGTGTAACATACAACAGCAGCAAGACACAATATCTTCACTGCACAGCAACAATGGTAATGTTAGTGATGACAGTGCCACTAAAGCAGATTACTTAACACGGCTTTCCAAAATACCTTCACCACAGGAGACGAAGTAAATATTCCATAATTTGAATCAAGAACAACTGTCACCAGGAGTAGCTTAGAAATATATATCCTTAGTGAAGTGAAGCAGCTTACACCACTTAATAAAGGCAAGGCCTCCAGTCAGTACTGTATACCAGTTAGGTAACTTTCAGAGTACACTTACACAATAGCTCCACACTTAGCAATCATATACCCCTGGTCATGCGATGAAAGATCCGTACCTAGTCTGAAAAGTTGCACATGTTACACCAATACTTGAATGGAAATAGGAGAAATCTGCTGAATTACAGACTCAACTCACTAATGTCAATTAGCAGTACAATTTTGGAACAAATGGAAATGGAAATGAAGTCCCATGCTTCTTTACAGAGTGTAGGGGAACGATGCGGGAGACCCGCACCGCCTTACTAGGCAAGGTCCTAATGGAGGTGGTTTGCCGTTGCCTTCCTCCGACCGTAATGAGGATGAATGATGATGATGAAGACGACACAACAACACCCAGTCATCTCGAGGCAGGAAAAATCCCTGACTCCGCCGGGAATCGAACCCGGGACCCCGTGCTCGGGAAGCGAGAACGCTTCCGCGAGACCACGAGGGCAGACTTGGAACAAATATTATGTTCTAAAATTATGAATTACTTGAAATGAAATGATTTATTAACAAATAACCAACACAGATTCAGAAAATATTGTTCCTGTGAAATGCAATTAGATCTTTATTCAAACAAAATAATGAGTGTTGCTGACAGGGATTTCAAATTGATTCCACATTTTTAGATTTCCAGAAAGCTTTTTACACTATTCCTCATGAACAAATTTTAATTAACTTCCAGAATGAGATTTTCACTCTGCAGCGGAGTGTGCGCTGATATGAAACTTCCTGGCAGATTAAAACTGTGTGCCCGACCGAGACTTGAACTCGGGACCTTTGCCTTTCGTGGGCAAGTGCTCTACCATCTGAGCTACCGAAGCACGACTCACACCAGGTACTCACAGCTTTACTTCTACCAGTACCTCGTCTCCTACCTTCCAAACTTTACAGAAGCTCTCCTGCGAACCTTACAGAACTAGCACTCCTGAAAGAAAGGATATTGCGGAGACATGGCTTAGCCACAGCCTGGGGGATGTTTCCAGAATGAGATTTTCACTCTGCAGCGGAGTGTGCGCTGATATGAAACTTCCTGGCAGATTAAAACTGTGTGCCCGACCGAGACTCGAACTTGGGACCTTTGCCTTTCGCGGGCAAGTGCTCTACCATCTGAGCTACCGAAGCAAGAGTCACGCCCGGTACTCACAGCTTTACTTCTGCCAGTACCTCGTCTCCTACCTTCCAAACTTTACAGAAGCTCTCCTGCGAACCTTGCAGAACTAGCACTCCTGAAAGAAAGGATACTGCGGAGACATGGCTTAGCCACAGCCT
This sequence comes from Schistocerca cancellata, assembly GCF_023864275.1. NCBI lineage: Eukaryota > Metazoa > Arthropoda > Insecta > Orthoptera > Acrididae > Schistocerca > Schistocerca cancellata. The sequence continues at coordinate 658,848,560 of NC_064627.1, forward strand.
GGGGGATGTTTCCAGAATGAGATTTTCACACTGCAGCGGAGTGTGCGCTGATATGAAACTTCCTGGCAGATTAAAACTGTGTGCCCGACCGAGACTCGAACTCGGGACCTTTGCCTTTCGCAGGCAAGTGCTCTACCATCTGAGCTACCGAAGCACGACTCACGCCCGGTACTCACAGCTTTACTTCTGCCAGTACCTCGTCTCCTACCTTCCAAACTTTACAGAAGCTCTCCTGCGAACCTTGCAGAACTAGCACTCCTGAAAGAAAGGATACTGCGGAGACATGGCTTAGCCACAGCCTGGGGGATGTTTCCAGAATGAGATTTTCACTCTGCAGCAGAGTGTGCGCTGATATGATTAACTTGCCTACCTAGGGAGTATTGTCTCAGTTGTGTGGCTGGATTCATGGTTTCCTGTCAGATTGAAAGTCATTAAGTAAAACAAAAATGATATCTGGCATTACAGAAGAAAGTGTTATAAGCCCTCTGCTATTCCTGATCTATATAAACAATTTAGGGGTCAATCTGAGCAGCCCTTTTAGAGTGTTTACCGATGATGCTGTATTTTACCATCTTGTAAAGTCATCAAAACCAATAGCAAAATGATTTAGACAAGATATCTATATAATACAAAATGTGGCAATGATTCTAAATAATGAAAAGTGTGACATTGTCCACATGAGTAATGAAAGGAATCCACTAAATTTTGGTTACATGATAAATCACATAAACTTAAAGAATGTGAATTCCACTAAATACTTAGGTTTTCCAGTTACAAATAACTTAAATTGGAATGATCACATAGATAATGTTATATGGAAAGCAAACCAAAGACTGTGATTTATTGGCAGAACACTTAGAAGATGCAACAGGTCTAGTAAAGAGACCGCCTACACTACACTTGTTCATCGTCTTCTGGAGTATTACGACGCAGTGTGGGATCCACCTCACATACGATTGACAGGGAACACTGAAAAAGTTCACAGAAGTGCAGCTAGTTTTGTATTATCATGAGGTACGGGAGACAGTGCATGAATATGATATGCCAGTTATTGAAACAAAACACATTTTTCATTGCATTCTAGTTCTCAGCATACTTAAATCAGCAATTCCCACTCCTTTCTTGGAAACATAATCTTGTCACTCTTTAAAAACTCCATAAGCTTTCAGTGCTGTTACCCTTCAGAACTCAGTCTACCATACACTATAAAATCCAGTAACCAAAAAGTAACATAAGTGTCCTCTTTGCTGAACAGTTTCTGCACACAATTTAATAATTCCCTTACTTGAGATCTTATTTTCTTGTATTTGCAATCTGAACCACACTACATGATCAAAAGTGGCCAAACCCTCCTATGTAATGCAGAATGGACCACTAGATGCCACGAGAGATGGTCCTTCCAGAATAAAAGGAGGCAGGGAGCATTGTGTTGTCAGTCAGGAAAGCTCAGGGACTTTGAACACTGACTAGTCACTGGATGTAACCAAAGTAACAAAAACATCAGGATATTTGAAACCTGTTAAAGCTGCCCAAGTCAACTGTCAGTGATCTGATAACATACAGAATTTCAGAACAGAAGTCTCATGTACAGGAGACATGTTATTGTGGTTGTGGTCTTCAGTCCAGAGACTGGTTTGATGCAGCTCTCCTTGCTACTCTACCCTGTGGAAGCTTCTTCATCTCCCAGTACCTACTGCAACCTGCATTATCCTGAATCTGCTTAGTGTATTCATCTCTTAATCTCCCTCTATAATTTTTACCTTCCACGCTGCCCTCCAATACTAAATTGGTGATCCCTTGATGCCTCAGAACATGTCCTACCAACCGATCCCTTCCTCGAGTCAAGTTGTGCCACAAATTTCTCTTCTCCCCAATTCTATTCAATACCTCCTCATTAGTTATGTGATCCATGCTCCGATCCGTCACATGCCAGTTTTCTCTCTCCTGATAACAACGTCCTCCTGAGTACTCCCCACCCGGAGATCCGAATGGGGGACTATTTTACCTCCGGAATATTTTACCCAAGAGGACACCATCATCATTTAACCATACAGTAAAGCTGCATGCCCTTGGGAAAAATTATGGCTGTAGTTTCCCCTTGCTTTCAGCCGTTCGCAGTATCAGCACAGCAAGGCCGTTTTGGTTAGTGTTACAGGGCCAGATCAGTCAATCATCCACACTGTTGCCCCTGCAACTACTGAAAAGGCTGCTGCCCTTCTTCAGGAACTACACGTTTGTCTGGCCTCTCAACAGATACCCCTCTGTTGTGGTTGCACCTATGGTACGGCTATCTGTATCGTTGAGGCACGCAAGCCTCCCCACCAACGGCAAGGTCCATGGTTCATATCAAAATTACAATTCACTTATTTTAAGTTTTGTCCCACTTACAATATTAATTGTTGAAGAATTTACTTATTTAAAATTTTTCAAACTTACAATATTTACACCCATTATAACTAGCATAAATTTTTATTCTGTCTTAGGGATCCAGCTCAAAGTATCGCTTCGTCGTTCATGAAATCTTGTACTGAGTAGGAGCATCTTTGAATTACAAAATCATGTAACTTGCTTTTTAAAATATTTAGCTTCAAATTCATTATACCACACCCTTATATTTTGTTGTGAATTTTACTGGCTATATATTGAGGAGACTGAGCACATAATTTTAAGTGATGTGAAGTGAGCATAAAGTTTTCTTTATTGTCTTGTGTTATATGAGTATTCAAAAATTTTTTTTTATTTTTTTTTATTTTTATAGATAAGCTCTGCTACAGAGAATGGATGTAAAAAATCACATAAAATCAGCTGAATGAATCGCTTGTGAGTTCCAAAGTGCTACCAGCAGTCCACTTAGCACGATGACTGTGGGATTGGGTACAACTGTCAAATAGCTCCTCATAAGTCAAACATTTCTGTAGTCCATGATAAATGAGTCTTGAGGTGATGTAAAGAGTGATTCTACTGGACAGTGTATGAATGTAAACGAGTGATTAGCAGTGATGAATCGTGCTATACTTTGTGGCAGTCTGATGGAACAGTTTGGGTTTGGTGAATTCCTGGAGAATGTGACCTGTCGTCATGTGTAGTGCCAACAGATAAGTATGGAGAAGCTGGTGTTAGGGTATGGGGGGTGTTTTTTTGTCATTAGCGTGTGGTCCCCTTATCATGCTCAAGACAATGCTAAATGTAGAAGGATATGAACACAATTTACAGTCTTGTGTACTGTGTACAGAAGAGGGACAGTTCAAAGACAATGATTCTTTCTGTACCAGCATGACAATGCACACTGTCCTAAGCATCTGTGAGGCAATGGTTTATGAACAGTAACATTCCTGAAGCGGGCTAGCCTGCTCACAGTCCAGAAGTAAATGCAATAGAACAGATTTGAGTTGAGTTAGAATGCTGACTTTGGTCCAGTCACCAGTGTCCAGTATCACTATTTTCAATAGTTTCGGGTCTTGAGGAAGAATGGGCTCCCATTCATTGAAAGTGACCCCAGAGGAGTTAAAGCCATCAGAAAGGTGAAGGGTGGACACACCACAAATTAATGTCCACTAATAGGCATCCAGGTACTTTTGATCACATAGTTTATATTCAGTGTTCAACCTAAGAACTTTCATGACAGTTAAAGCACATGAGGGCAGAATGGCTAGCCAGTACTTACCTTCAGGAGGCGAAATTTCTAGTAATACTGAAAGAAAATCTAACCCTATAGCTCAAATAAAATAGCTTTGTGACTGATAATTATAACAGCATGCGGCTTTGTTGACAGCATGCAGCCAACCAAGCATATCCAGGCTCTGCACATACCTATGAAACAGCTAACTTAACAAGCATCTAGCAGCTGAAAAAGAAAACAATTGGTTGGCAGCTAGTCTATACTGCTCAACATTCTGAAATGTTAATTAAAAAGCTATTTTAATCAAACAACAGCTCTTGGAACTTGTAAGTTGCTTCCACCAGGTCAGGTTAAAGGAAGAAAATGAAGCAATTCAGAGGCAATCTGTTAGATTTGTTACTGATAGGTTTGGTCAACATATGAACATTACAGAGATGCTTCATGTGCTCAAATAATAATTCCTGGAGGGAAGGCAATGTTCTTTTTGTGAAACACTATTGAGGAAATTTGGAGAATCGGCATTTGAAGCTGACTGATGACTGGGTCTACTGCCGCCAATATGCATTTCAAGTAAAGGCCACAAAGATGAGAGATATTAGTACTTGTATGGAAGTACATACACAGTCATTATTCTCTCGCTATATTTGCAAGAGTAACAGGAAAGGAAACAACTAGTAATGGTACAAGGTACATTCCCCGTGCATCATATGGCGGCCTGCAAACTATGTATGTGTCTGGATGAAATTGGAATTAGTTGGAGAAGATTTTAAAGGTAGAGCAAGTTGCTCAGGCCTTAGGTTGAGACAGATCCATCTGTTGAGTCTGTGCTCCGTCTCATCCTGACATGATGTCCCTTTTACACAAGATCTTAGTGACCTGCTGCTCCTTTCCAACATTCCCCAACCAATCCCTCTTTCTTCTCTGAGGTAAGAACATACAAGTTCCAGAAGCTCGAACTAGCATCTTTTACTTTAAAGATCACACATTAAGTTGCAGATAGGCACAATTAAATGACACTCAAACTTAGACTTTCATCCACATTCTTCATTAGAAAAAGAGAAACATAAACCATTCATTCACATAAGCAAGCACACCTCACACACAGACATGACACTGCTGGAGTTGGTGGTCATGTGTGCATGAGGTGTACTTGCTTGTGTGTGTGAATAGGTTGTTTTTCTCTTTCTCCGATGAAGACTGGCTGAAAGTTTATGTGTGTCATTTAATTGTGGCTGTCTGCAACTGAACATGTAATCTTTACAGTAAGTAGCTCTCTGTCTTTTCCTACACTGTTGATATTCCTACATGGAGTTTCCATTGTTTGATGTTATCTTTTACTTCAATTGTTTCTGTTGTTGGTAGGCCTACTAGGAAATTCATACCAGTCAGCTATTCTCTCTCCTTGTCATTTCATACAATGAATGTTCCTACCACAACTTCATACCGAGATATTGCCTTCAGTCCAAAGTCAGTCTCCATCCCAAACACAAAACAAGGTCTTACGTGGCATTCCAGGAGTGCCTGACAAACAATATGCCTCCATCATTGTTCTGGGTTATCCATCACCAATTACGAGGCCTTTGTTCTCTAGAGAAATAAGGGGATAACGAACGTAACACTTGACTAACATTTCTGAGTGAAGGGGAAGACAGACATTTACAAGTTACCTCATCACCCGAACTCCAAGACTGAGACAGACTTGCACAAGTTTAAAACTCCTCCAAGACTATACAACAGAAATTACAAACATTCATATCTCACACTGGCATATACAATGTATCACATTGTATACAGTCTTATGGAGAAATAAAAACCTAAACATTCTGCACATCTTATAGATTCTGATTTAAAAGCATGCACTGAACATAGATCTATTTTTGTTGATTAACATTTGCAACCTTCTGCTGAAAAGTTTCATAAGTTGAAGATAATAATAATTTCTTTGGCCATCTGAAATCTGTGCCCCTTTCGCCTCTACACCACACCTTGCAAGCCTCATTCGACATAATTTTCATCTATATCGATGCTCCTTATGCACATGATAATTAAACTGCTGAATAGCAGTGTACCCTTCTGTTTACCTTCCTAATTCCAAATGTCAAGAGGGCTGCACGTCTTTTCATTTTGTTTTTGTCTCTGTTTTCACATGTTCATGTAACAAATACAGTAATTTATTTATCTTGATTATGATTTGATTTTTCATCTGTGATCGTCATCATGTTATGTGTTTACCACATACTGAAATTCTCACATCATGCAAATGCAAAACACAGGTGTTATTTCTTCTTCTTGTTTCTTCATCACTTATTTCTATTGATTTCTTCATGCACTTAAATGTTAGTTGATGTCTTCAAAGTTGTAGTAGGGTGGCTCAGTTGTTCAGGTACCAGACTCAAAATTCAGGCTCAGATTTCCCTAGTTCAGAAGGTGTTTTTTGTACAGCTTTCTTTGACAAAGCATTGTGTAAGTGGAAAATGTAACAGCAGTAATTGTGATATCACAAAAATTTCTTAACGCTTTTCAGTTAAATTATGGTTTAATCTATTGCCTTTGGGCCAACAAAATTTCTGGGAATGTAGCTTCATGAAATATCAATCCAGGTAACATCTTGTTTGCTTTACAAACAGTACTCTAACTTATAGGATTGCTTAATGTGTGTCGTTCTGCCAAAGCAACAAGCAACTAATTCCTTAATGACCAATCAAGAAAAGCATGCAAAATGGGCAATTTCCATTCTGACCGGTAGTGCACTGCCTTTGATCCAAGACTTCAAGTAAGATATTGCTCTTCTCTGTTATTTCCATCTTTACACTACCTTTCAATTTTGGAGGAACCTATGGTTAGAAAAGTGCAGAAACTACTACTTTTATCAGGATGTGGCTGGTTTTTAGCAAACAATTTTATGTGAAGAGCACCTGAAGCACTAATAATATAGCAGTCTGAAAAGGAAGAGAAGAAGATATATTATTTAATGGCAACAGAAATAAAAGATGAAACTGCCAGTAAATGTGTCACAAAGACACTACCAAAGTTGTGTTACAGCTGAAAATAATAATAACCTGCATACATAGATAGCTTAAAGGGTAAAATTTTAATATATTGGTCAGCAAAGGAAAACAGGCCATGATTATGGTAATGAACACAATAATTCTCAAATTCTTCATAAAATTTTAAGCTCTGTCAATAATTTTCTGTTCTTTCGTTGTCCCATCTGAGACAATATTTCTTAATTTTTTACTTATTCATATCTATAAATGTTTAAAGGTCATATATTCAACACGTCCTACCCCTAGAATCTTATTCAAAAAGGCCAAATATCATAAAATATGCTGGTCACCTTTGGAGGGTCTCTACGCCCCAATAATTATAAATGGCTTAGGATGTCAGGCAGCCAAGTTTATTATGTACAAAAAATATCTGTTACTATTCACTGGTTGTTTTCCAGCAATCTCTTTTATTCTGTTGTGATAAATCCAATAGATCAGATGACTTTATGTTAGTTACATGGCTACTTTCATGTTCCTTGCACAGTAAATCATAATGTAACAATGTGGAACGGGTATGTGTTGAACATTAATTCTACTGTTCTTTTATAATTGAAGTTTAATGTAATCTTGATGTAGTCCATACAGTCTTGCCTTGTCAATAACATCAGTTGTGAAAATAAATTAATGCACGGTAAAATCATATATTTAATGCATTCGTATTGCTACAGTATAGTAATATAATTCAAACTGTTCGAAATTTCAGACCAAGTAGTTACCACTGCAAATTACTGACAAATATTGGTCTGTAAATATGGGCAGATTAGAACATGATGAAATTTTGACTTTAAACACAGGTGTTTACTACTGTTGTTAACAAGCATACAGGTACAAGCTTAGCGGCTAACTTGTTTCAACCGATAGAAATACATGCGTCAGTGGGGACAATGGCATTTAAACTACAGTATTCGTACCTTCGCATTGTGAAAGCTGTCGGAATTGCTATAGGGAACAGGTGTGGGAGGACTATCTGTATGGCAGTAAACTTCATTTATATTGCTACTGTTCGACGACGACACGCTTTGCACCTCTTCAGCGTCAACCACATCGACACTTTCATCATAAATTGTTGACGCGGACAACTGCAAATTAATAGCTGTGAAACTTACGGACCTCTGAAACTGGCACTGACAGAATTAAAAACACCTTGCGAGCAAGGAAAAGAACGACAACTTATCAAATGACGCTCCACTATATTTGTGAAGCTTCTGAAAAATGTAATCAGTTTATATGTTTGTGAAAGTTATACTCTATTTTGTAAATTTTGCTTAAAGTATTCGTTACATCACTACAGCAAAAAAATGCGTTTCATGATTGTTCTATAAGGTATAACAAACAAACTGAATTATAACGAATCGTAAACGATGTCTCCTACTAAACTGCAGTTACCTTCATTCTAGGAGAAATATCGTCTTCATCGTTAGAATCTCTGTTGGATAGCATATCAAAAATGATCCAGAATAGGCCTATGTGAAGTATTTCTTGTCATTAACAAGATTCAAATGCGTATCCAAGAGCGACGCGTTTGACCGACCACGCCAGTAAGAAAAACCTAAAAAATGGGTTTCTTTGTACGTTTTTAGACGAAGATGCCCAATATTATAGCAATATACAATTATTGTTATCTATTCAATATTTAAAAACGCTTATGTAATTAATATTTCTACTAGTCAAGCTAATGTGATTACAGTAGTCTTCCTTTGCTTTGTTACTATTGTTGCTTAGCAACTACCACACAGGAAGCGCTCCCCTACACACGAGTGTGTTGCCACGGCACTCTCTATTAATACAGGCGTCCGTAGTGTGACCATAGGGAAGCGATCGATCACTGATCGATTGGAATTCCCACACAATCTCAAGGTTCGTTTAAGAAACTGCCATCGGGCGGCCCAAGCAAATGCGCAGATCTGTAGTCGCGTTTACGCAGCGCCTACTCTCACTTCTGGGTTTTTGGAGTGTGACTGTCAGTTGCTTAAGCAGCGAATAACAAAAATTGAGTCTCTTCCGTCCCGCCGCTGTTAGCACCCCATAGACGGTCAATAAAATTGCGCAAATTTTCCTGAGGCGCAATAATATTGAATGTATAGGGGTGAGATCGAAATGTTCCGCAATAATATTAAGATCATCAAATACTTTTGAAATATACAGCACTGCCCGGGAATATTGTACCGTATCCTTGCCAGTATCTCGCGTGAATGCTCGTGTGATACAGACTTGTTTTCGCAAATCGTTATTGCTGTGCTGAATATGAGTTCAAAACAAGACGATAGAGTGTTATTATTAGAGTGCACCGATGTGTATAAGTCATTGTTGGATATTATATAGGTCAGACGAGCACAAAAACAGAAATATATAATTCGTGTAATTTGTTGCTCGGGAAACACAGGGAACAGTACCGTACAGTCATGAAACAAGATCAAAAAAATTAATAAATGCGAAGTTATGAGTATAAAAGTTCTTAAGAATTTTCGAATGCTTACAAAATTACATTTTCGTAAGTTACCGCTACGAGTGTTTTGAATATGTAATCTATTTTGTAGCAAACTAGTGTTTGTGGTTCAACTTCTGCCAAAGAATACATCACACCTGAATTTTATTGTATACCATCGGAAATGAACGTGCGTTTACGAGATTTATTTATTTATTTGAAAGCTACCCTTGTCATTTGCATAATTTACGAGGAGATTGTAGTAAATCAGCGTTCGTCATTTAGTTACTGTAGCACATATCCTAATTAATGTATTATGTTAAATCTGTTCTTTCCTTAAAGAGGAGCAGCCCCATTATTATCATCATTTATTGTAAATTATTTATCGTAATTTTCGAGTTTGCTAACAGCCGTAATTAACCTCGAAACGTTTTAGGAAAGCAGTAATTTTTACCATAGGTGTTGTCTTAATAGGAATCTCAGTTTATGTACTTGCTTCAGTTGTTTTAGCTCAACAGATTAAAAGACAATCAGCGGGCTTAATTCAGAATTATTTATTCATTGCCTTGCAATACAACAGTCAAACAGCAGCCCCACTGTAAATATTTTTCTCGAACGCAGGATGAGTTGGTTCAAATTCGAAGCAGCTGGAAATCGCCCTGACTTCTGTCAAACGATTGGCAGCTGCTGCAAATCGCTGCTTTGAAAGAGGTCCTGAGAGTCATGTGCCTGCAATACCAAGACCAGAGGTACTTCAAGTACTATCCTCTCCTGTGGATGGGACCGATGACTTCAGCAGTTTGGTCCCATAAGATCTTACCACAAATTTCTCCTGTGAGTCCTGTCTCCTCTGCAGAAAGTACAGGATCTGTGATTAACCATCCTCCTGACCGAGACTTGCGTGTCAGTGGTAGACCTAGGAGTCCTTTACAGGATGAACAGGGCCCAGGGAGATCTCAGAGTGTTTTAACGATCTCTCTCATCAACATGTTTGAGGTGTTGTCTTTCACTGAAATTGAAACTGAGTCAGTGGGACTCACTTACCTGTTTTGGGGAAACCTGATTTGTCTGGTGTCAAGAGGAGGCAAATGAAAAGGGTTAGCGTCTATTAATCGTCGTCAGTGGAGACGTATGGTGAATGATAGTACCCCTAAGGGAAATGGCAGCATGGGACAGGTAAGCACATCAGGTGCACTCAGTGCACAGGCCATTCAACCTGTTGAAGAGGCTTTTCCAGCAACCATTGAGGGAACAGGGTGCTACTAACTGCAGATTGTGGCCCACAGTGAAACAAATGATGCCAGTTGTCTGAGTTCTGAGGTCATACTTGGGTCATTCCAGCGACTGGCACAGAAGATTGAGAAGACCAGCCTTACACATGGAGTTTCAACAAAGCTCACAACGTGCAGCATTGTCTCCAGAACTAATGGTGGCACTTTGCTTCTGAATCGAGTTGAAGGGCTGAACCAGAGACTTCAAAGGTTCTGTGACAAGCTAGGATGCAACTTTCTGGACTTGCACCATAGGGTTGAGAATTGTAGGCTGCCCCTAAATGGGTCAGACGTGCACTACACATCAGAGGCTGCTACCAATGTAGCTGACTGTGTGGGGTGCACACAAAGGTATTTTGAATTAGGCGACTCCCCATCCAATCCAGATAACGATAACTGTAGGAAACCCAGAAGTAGCAATGTAAGATCGAAAGAAATGCCTCCCAAAGGTGAGAGCATTAAAACCCTAATGGTAAACTGCTGAAACATTCACAACAAAGTGCTAGAATTTGAAACACTCATGAAAAGCAGTGAAATTCACATAATACTTGGTATGGAAAGCTGGTTCAAACCTGAAATAGATAGCAGTCAGATTTTTGGGGAAATTTTAAGTGTATGTTGAAAGGATAAGCAAACTGGAAATGGAGATGATGTATTTGTCACAGTAGACAAGAAAGTCAAATCCGCTGAGATAGAAATTGAAGCTGTATGTGAGAGTGTCTAGGTGAGACTCAGTATCAGAGTTGGGCATAAAGTGATAATCAGATCCCTCTATAGCACATCAGAATCATCTTCCGATGTATCTGAAAACCTTAGAGAAAACCTCATTTCTTTTGTACGTAAGTTACCCAGTCACACTGTAATAATTGGAAGTGACTTTAATCATCCAACAATCAATTGAGAAAATTACAGTTTTGTTAGTGGTGGGCGTGATAAGACATCCTGTGAAACATTACTGACTGCCTTTTCTAAAACCTGCCTACGACAGATACCTGGGAACCCCACTCATGATGGTAATATCTTGGATCTAATGGCAAAAAATAGATCTGACCTCTTCAATGATGTCCACATTGAAACTGGTATAAGTGATCATGACATGGTTGTGGCAATAGTGATTACCAAAGTACACATGTCAAATGAAACAAGCATGAAGTTATACACATCCAGTAAAGTAGATAAGAAATCAGTAGATCATATCTCAATCAGGAACCTGAAACTTCCAGCACAGGGAAAGAGCACGTAGAGGAACTATGATTTAAGTTTAGAGGAATAGTTGACCAGGCAATGGTTAGATCTATACCCAGTAGAGTAGTTCATAATGGGAGAGATCTTCCATGGTATACAGTCACTTTAAAGAAACTTCTGAAGAAACTGAGATCATTGAATACTAATAAGTGTAAAATAAAGTATAGGCTATAGGTAGAGTCCAGCCCCTAGCGAATGAGACAGGCACTGAAAATGAGGGTAGCAAAGCGAAAGTTGAAATGCATAACTCCATTTTCAAATGATCCTTCACAAAGGAAAACCTGGTAGGATTGCCCCAGTTTAATCTTAGTACCACTGAAAAGATGACTGAAATAAGTATTAGTATCGGTGGTGTTAAGAAACAGTTAAAACTGAACAAAGCCCAAGGGGCCTGATGGAATCCCAGTATGCTGGGACCCTTGTTGTTCATGTTGTTTGTTAATGACCTTGCAGAGAATATTAATAGTAACTCCAGACTTTTTCAGATGATGCAGTTTTCTAGAATGATGTACTGTCTTAAAGAAGCTGCATAAATATTAAGTCAGATCTTAATAGGATTTCAAAGTGGTGCAAGCATTGGCAGTGTGTTTCAAATTTCAAAATTGTAAATTTGTGCACTTCAAAAAACAATAAAGTGTTATCCTATGATTATAATATTAATGAGTCACTGTTAGAATTGTCCATCTCATACAAATACCTGGGTTTAACAGTTTGTAAGGCTATGAAATGGAATGATCACATAGGCTCAGTAGTGGGTAAAGCAGGTGGTAAACTTTGGTTTAGTGGTAGAATAGTGGAGAAATGCAGTCAGTCTACGAAGGAGATTGCTTCCAAATCACTTGTGCGACTGGTTCTAGAATATTGCTTAAGTGTGTGGGACCCATGCCAGATAGGACTAACAGGGGATATTGAATGTATACGGAGAAGGGCAGCACACATGCTCATAAGTGTGTTTGATCCATGGGAGAATGTCACAGAGATGCTGAAGGAACTGAACTAGAAGAATCTTGAAGGAGATGTAAACTATCCTGAGGAAATCTATTAATAAGGTATAAAAAAACCAGCTTTAGTTGATGAATCTAGGAATATACTACGATCTCCTACACATCACTCACACAGGGATCGTGAGGAAGAGAGTAGAATAATTACTGCACTCACAGACATATTCAGGCTGTCGGTCATTCCATGCTCCATACATTATTGGAATGGGAAGAAATACTAATAACTGGTACAATTGGACATACCCTGCGCCATGCACTTCACAGTGCTTTATAGAGTGTACATGTAGATGCAGATGTAGATATGAATAAAAGTATATGTAGATACTTGTGTGTATGTGTGCGTGTGTGTCTGTGCATGTGTGTATACATTACTCACCCAAATATAACTCTTTAGTGCACCTAATACTGCACTACACATTTCCATAACTATGTCTCAAATACTTTAAGATGAAACTGCACTTGAAAATTTCAATTATTCGAAATAATTGTCAGTAATAAAGTTTTGTAGAGTAATAGAAAAGTGCTGGCTTGGTGGAAATGCATCTCTCATTGTAGTATTTTGTGCTTTGATCATGTGGATACAGGCGTTCACAAAAATTTATCCTGGGGAAGGGAGCCAGCATTTATTATATAAATGAGTTGGTCATTTTCGAGATGTGTCCTGCCATAGGAACTAATTTTATACATTATGCAATATATATATATATATATATATATATATATATATATATATATCCCAGAGAACTGATGGTTATCTACTCAAAATGATGGTGGTTTGACAAGTGTGATAAAAACACAATAAAAATATGTTTCTTTTTATAAACAGCTCACCTCATTTCGCAACATAATCTCCTTTAAGTGATATACGCTTGGTCCAGTGATCCTTCAACTTTTTCATCCCATCAGAAAAATACGTTCTGTCAAACTCCGCAAAATACTCATTGACTGCAACTATCACTTCCTCATTTGATAAAAATTTCTTCCCAGCAAGGCAAGTTTTCAAGTTAGGATACAGGAAGAAGTCACTTGTGGCTAATGCAGGTGAATAGGGTGAATCAGGAACCAATTCAAAGTCTAATTCATGCACTTTCGCCATTGGTATCGCTGATGGTGTGGGATGATGCATTATCCTGGTGAAAGAGCACTTGTTACACACCAACCTTTGTCTTTTTTCAGCCAATGTAAGTTTCAAACGGTCCAACAGTGAAGTATAAAAGCGTCCAGTTATGATCCTATCTTTTAATCAAAATCAGAAGGAAGAATTCAGTAAGAAATATACACTTGCATTTTTTTAGAGAAAATGAGAATTAGATTATAAAATTACTTTGTCAGCAAAAATACAAGATAAAGAGATTCTTGTTTTATCAGATGTCATGTATCATGAAGTTCTGCAGTGGACATATCATAACCAATCATAAATTTTTCAGCAAATCTTAAGAATTTTAATTGCAGTAATTGTTGGATTCTCAGCGGTCATGGTATTAAGATGACAACTATTGCATCCCACATAGTTAAAATGTTGGCGCGATGTCGTTTTGTCTTGTAATGATGAACACTTCTCCTTGAAAGTTCAGGAAAAAAATTTCAGTGTTGTTAACTGCATTACATATATCCACACTAGTCTGAATGAATAATATTATTTTCCAAAGTTATTAACTGTACTATGACGAAAATTATCAAGGCAGGAAATATGGATCATGTAGGTTAAATACAAAGTCAGTAAAATGTTGAAAATGGCAATATGGTGCAGCTGGTTGTCAAAAATATAGATATCGCCATCATTGACACAAAAGTGTATCTGATCCCAACAGAAACAGTTCTGCAAATGTCTGCAATTGCAGCTGTTGTTAATGTGATCTTCTGTCTGGTGACTGGTTTCACGCAGCTCTCCATGCTACTCTATCCAGTGTGAGCCTCTTCATCTCTGAATAACTACTGTGACCTACATCCTTCTAAATCTACGTATTACATTCACCTCTTGTTTTTTTTCTACGATTTTTGCCACCCAAACCTCCCTCCACTACTAAATTAGTGATCCCTTGTTGTTTCTGAATGAGTCCTACCATCCGATCCCTTCTTCTTAGCAGGCTGTGCCATAAATTCATCTTCTCCCCATTTCTGTTCAGCACCTCTTCACTAGTTACATGATCTTCCCATCTAGTCTTCAGCATTCTTATGTAGAATTATATTTTAAAAGCTTCTGTTCTCTGCTTGTCTAAACTGTTTATCATCCATGTTTCACTTCCATGCATGGCTACACTCCACACCAGTACTTGCAGAAACGTATTCCTGACACTTATTTCTATACTCATTGTTAACAGATTTCTCTTCTTAAGAAAGCTTTTCTTGCCATTGTCAGTCTGCATTTTATATTGTCTCTCCTTCGACGATCATTAGTTATTTTGCTGCCCAAATGGCATACCTCATCTACTACTTTAAGTGTCTCTTTCGTAAGCTAATTCTCTCAGCGTCACCTGATTTAATTTGTCTACATTCCATTACTCTCGTTTTGATTTTGTTGACCTTATATCAACACCGACTCAAAGGAAGGCCTCGGCGCTTGTCGGTGACGTCACGTCAGCTAGGCACGGCGAACGCCAGGTCTGTTGCAGGCAGAAACGCCTGGGTGTGCTTACCACTATAAATTTGTTATTTTTGGACAAAATGTTTGGTATTGTTTTGGATTCTGCAGTTTTATTTAGATGAAAGATTTTCTTACTATCGTAAAGCTACAAATGAAGATCATAGTACTGTATTACTGAATCCTGTCGAAACAAACGTAGATCAATATGAGAAGATGCTTTGCCCCATTGCAAGCTTCGGAAATTTTACATTCAAGTAACTGTATTTACTTGATCCATTTTGTTATCGAAACTTACCCCAACCCCCTTACAATTAACTCGTTTCTTTTATTTATTTATTTATTTTCGTTTGACATCATCACTGGAAATGTGAACTAATTTACATGTGTAAATGTCCAACTGTTGCCCGTCATTAGATTACAGTCGTTTTCAACGAAAGGAATTCTAAACAGAAACAAAATAGCTTCATACATCGAAAATACTGCTGAGCGTAAACCTTTTTAAACATGCACATTAGAAAAGATAAATATTCCCCTCTTGCAACTGAAAGGAGAAACTTTATAAGATAAAAAAATTTTATTTGATAAAACAAGTATCACTCTTTTGCCTCTTCTTCTGTCTCCCACCCCCTCCCCCAACTTGTACAATCGCAAGATATTTCATTAACATTCAGTGCTCCTTACCACATAGTCAACCAAGATACCTAAAGAAGAGCACCAATATGTTCACAGTTTCTTGTAAATGCAATCCAGTACAAACGTAACTTCCTCAGATTTACAAATAAGGTAAAGAAGCACGAATTCTGTTGCTGCTGGACCATGAAGTTGTTTTTGTATGTCAAACCTTAAAACAGGTGGAAATTTAAGTTCAGGAGTACACTATTTGTTAAGAAGTGTAATGAATTGCACAATTAATTGATTGCAGAAATCTCTCAGAACAATGTGTGTTGGTCAACTACCGCCAATAGTTTCATATTTTCCTGTGTCAGAGAGGGAGACACCACCATTATGAGTATGCCTGCAACAGACCTGGCGTTCGCCGTGCCTAGCTGACGTGACGTCACGAACAAGCGCCGCGGCCTTCCTTTGAGTCGGTGTTGCTTATACCCTCCTTCCAAGACAGTATCCATTCCATTCAGCTGCTCTTCCAAGTCCTTTGCTGCTTCTGAGAGAGTTATAATGTCATCTGCAAACCACGAAGTTTATATTTCTTCTCCCTGGAGATTAATTTCTACTTCAAATTTATCCTTTGTTTCCTTTAATGCTTGCTCAATATGCAGATTGAGTAATACGGGGCTACAACCCTGTCTCACTCCCTTCTCAACCACTGCTTCCTTGCCATGTCCCTTGACGCTTATAACTGCCATCTGGTTTCTGTGCAAATTTAAATACCCTTTCGCTCCCTGTTTTTTACCCGTGCCATCTTTAGAAATAGAGTATTCCAGCAACATTGTCAAAAGCTGTTTCTAACTTTACAAATGCTATAAACCTAAGTTTGTCTTCTGTTGACCTATGTTCTAAGGTATGTCGTGGGGTCAGTCTTGCCTTGTATCTTCCTGCATTTCTCCAGAATCCAAACTGATATTCCCCAAGGTCAGCTTCTACCAGTTTTTCTATTCTTATGTAAAGAATTCGCATTAGCATTTAGCAACAGTGACTTGTTAAACTGATTGTTCGGTAATTTTGACACCTGATACTACAGCAGCATGTAAAAATTTGAACTAAATCGATCAATAACTTTTCGATATTTTTGGTAATAACATTTCTACTTTTATGTGTTATATATTTATTTACAGAATTTATATATTCTGGTAGAACATTTATTAGAGTATCACCTAAAATTTGAAGTAAAAGAGTCATGAAGATTTTGAGTTTCTCCCTAACTAACGCAGAAAGTAAATGAAGTAGTAGAATAATTTGCGGATAGGATTCACAAAGTAAATGCACAAACTTACGATCTGTCTAAAAATCCAGAGACTGTTAGGGTCATGCTCTTTTGTCCGCCCAGATTTTTCGCTGTGGGTGTAAATGGAAATCTCTGATGCTTTAGCTGCAGCACTTATCTTTGCCACACGTTTGTAAGAGGTAGGATGCGCAACAAAAATGTGAAGAATATTTACGTCCAATAAAGAATGTTACCGTTTTGGTAAACAGGAACATTTAAAGGCACAAGTCGATGGCCACCATGCTACAACTG
Organism: Schistocerca cancellata; assembly: GCF_023864275.1. Taxonomy (NCBI): domain Eukaryota; kingdom Metazoa; phylum Arthropoda; class Insecta; order Orthoptera; family Acrididae; genus Schistocerca; species Schistocerca cancellata. The sequence continues at coordinate 658,865,946 of NC_064627.1, forward strand.
TCAACACTTCAGGTATTAGGCTCATGAGTGTAAATCCAGGAAACAAGACAAGAACAAAGGGAGAAAGAAGCAATTAAATCGTAGCAGGAATGTTTCTTTTGCCAGGAAGTATTCCCAATAAACTGTGGTACCAGGAAGTGTATGCAGGGATGGATTGTTGCTTGATAGCTTGGGTAAATAATAGAAAATGTAAATTTCTAGTGGACACTCAGATAGATGTATTAGTTGTGAGTCTGGATCTCGTGGAGAAGGAGAGACTGAAACTCTGAGATACATATTGCAAGCAATAGGAGATAATTACACAGATTCAGTAGAGACAACACAACTCGAGTTTAAGAATAATCATGACCAAATGGAGGTGTTGCCAGCTGTGGGACAAGAATTTCGTGTAATAGTTTGATTAAACTTTCTGGGTAAATGCCACGCTGAAATCTGCCTTAGGCAACAAAAAGTTGAACTTAACAGGAATTCGTTTCTGATGGGTGCAGCAGTTCAAAATCTTTCTATGTCACAAGGTACAACCGTTGCTAAAGAAGTACCAAATGAACTGCATATAATTACATTAAAGGATGTTTCACATGACTTGTTATCAGCAGTTACAGGGAAGCTAATTTGGGTTACAGTAGATGTTGATGTACCACAGCAGGTTTTATGTCCGGTAAAGCCGCTACCGGTATCAGACGACATTCTGGATAAAGAGTATTGTTTTATACGAATGAGTACAGCACATGTAAGGAACAATAAGACTGGATGGTTTCAGAATCGACGAAGTGAACCTCACGAAGGGGTAGTTATAGCTATGCAATAAATACTCGATGAGGAAGACATTGATAGGTCAGTGAAAGAACACGATATCAAGCAAACTGTCAGCACATCTGCGTTGCATAATAAAGTCAGTTATTTAAAAGATAATGATCGGTCATTCATGATCTCATTGTTGATACAGTATGAAGCTTTATTTAATTTAGAATGTCCATTGCCAGCCACACCCATAACACAGCATTAAATTCCAATGGGCAATCATGCACCAGGCTACCAAAAGCAATATATGTTACTGAAGTGCCTCCAGTTGCTGACAGGCTGACAGAACAGTTCATAGATCAGGCACTTGAAGAAGGCACATAGAACACAGTGACAGTCCATGGTCAGCAAATACTGAAATCGAATAGGGTGTGATTCTATGTTCTCATTCAGGCAATTGGCCCCCCACTTCTGGTTCGACGCACTTGCACATCCAGGCAACTGGCCTCATATGAAATCATGACAAATTGTACTTAACATGATTTATATTTTTTATTTTTTTATGAAACGTAAAGGCAAAGATGTAAAAGTGATCACAGCAGCCGACAGAGGAAGAGACTGCCACAGACAATTGATTGGTCGCTGAAGCTAAGATGATAAAATTTCATTGTGTTTTATATTTGTTACCGAATTAAGGGTAGTAATTTCTCTGTTCTTCTTTACTTGCAGACGAGTGCAGACGCACATAGCGCTGTATCTTTACGTATAGTAGTCGTGTTTTGTCTGTTGAAAAGTTTAGCCGCCAATAGGAGCAAGATTGTGTAAAAAGGTGTGTATCATAAGAAACTTATGTTTTAGAATATAATCATATAGCCGGCACGGTAGCTCAGCGTGTTCGGTCAGAGAGGTGCTGCTCCCTCTGTAATAAAAAAACTGCGTAAAGGAATCAACGATCAACCAGAATAGGTATCATGTGATGTTCGCCCAGACCAAACGCAACGAATAATACCGAAAAAATGAATTTAAAAAAAGCTTCATGGGACGTCCGCCACGAGAAAATACAACGACCAACAGCGAACAAAATGAGAGTTTTCTACCGGCACAGTAGCTCAGCGCGTTCGGTCAGAGAGCTGAGTGGAAGGATCAACAAACGAACTTGAACGTCATGTGAAGTCCGCAACGACCAAACACAAACAAAAAAAATTGGTCAGCGTGACAGAATGTCAATCCTAAAGGCCGGTCCACACGCAACGATCTGTCTGCGCAGATATCGGCGCAGATGTCTGTACATGCAGAAGATCGCTGCAAATGTGTTGTGTTCACACGACACAAACTCCAATCTACTACTCGGCTGCCATCTGTCGATGCAGAAAAGAAATATCAGTGGCAAGCGACTACGCTCTCCGAAAACGTCAGAAGTTTAATTAATCTATTTTGAAATTTAGGAATTGAAGAAATTCTGTTGTGATCTGTGTTCGCAACTTGTGTTGCAAAAAACATTCAGACAAAATGCAGGAAACAGAGAGAGCGGTCAAAATGGTATACATAGTGGCTGCTAAAGCGAAAGCATTTTTCGCATGTACATTTACTGCGAGAGTTGCAGGGCCACCGTAACAACTGGCGTAATTGTTTACAGATGGATGTCGATACTTATAATTGTCTCTTAACCCTCGTAACCTCTCATATTATACGAAATAATACTTGAATGAGAAGAGCAATTTCTCTCCATGAACGGCTGACGGTGAAATTAAGATTCCTGGCAACAGGAAGGAGCTATAAGGACTTTAAATTTTCAACTGCAATTTCTAAACAAGCATTGAGTGAAATTATACCCAACACAAGTGAAGCTATTTACGCTGTCCTGAAGGATGAGTTCATGAAGGCAAGTCAAGTACATTAATTCTATCGAGTTACAAATAATATTTTTGCTGATGAAGAATCACAAAATTTTTGCTGTTTTAGACCTGTTTGAATCACAAAATACCACAAACTTGGCTGGTATATTTCATCCACTCTAACACCAGATCTTCGAAATTTTTGAACTTTTGATAATTATTTACAGTAAACAGTCCACAACGATTTTTGTTATTACCGTTTCTCAGTTCGCCAGTGCGTCAACTTCTCCTAATTTTTCAATTAATGCATTGTATGCAGCTGTCTTTTTGTTCCTGTCACTGTACTCTTTACTTTTAATCTTCCACAAACATGGGTCACTTCTATAATGTTCAATGAATTCACTGATAAACTGTCTAGAACACTGACGAGTGTCAGCCATTTTAATGCTCCGTGCGCACAAACACTAGACTGAACAAGCAGCTGTTTCGCGCCAGATTTGCGGCGATCTCCTGTCCACACGCTCCAACTTGTCTGCGCAGATGTGGTTTGAACCCACAGATTTGAGACGATTTGCTCAAACCTCCAACTCCAGCTTCAAAAATGGCTCTGAGCACTATGGGACTTAACTGCTGTGGTCATCAGTGCCCTAGAACTCAGAACTACATAAACCTAACTAACCTAAGGACATCACACACATCCATGCCCGAGGCAGGATTCGAACCTACGACCGTAGCGGTAACGCGGTTCCAGACTCTAGCGCCTAGAACCGCACGGCCACTCCGGCCGGCAACTCCAACTTCGAGGTTTGCACACACCTCATGTCGGTGCAAATCTCCTGTCCACACGCAACGATCTGTCTGGGCAGATGTGATGTGCACAGACAATTGCGCAGAGAGATCGTTGCATGCGGAAGGGCCTTAAGGGCCCGGGTTCGATTCACGGCTGGGTCAGAGATTTTCTCTGGTCAGGAACTGCGTGCCCATCGACGCGCAAGTCGCCGAAGTGGCGTGAAATAGAAAGAATTGCATTCGGCGAACAGTCTACCCGATGGGAGGCCCTAGTCACACGACGTTTTTACCTACTTTTCCAGCAAATTTAGCTTTTTTGACGCGGAGCAGAACGACGGTTGGTGGAAGCTGCCGTCGCTACGAGCATAGAAACTAAATATTTCAGCAGCTCGCCTACAGCGCGGGAGGAAGGAAAGTAATAACAGGAAATAACATTAATCCATTTCTCTTTCAGCGAAATTAGCAGACACGGAAGAGAATATTTTATTTCATTGTGAATTTTTAGCTAGACATTGGCAAAGATGAGCAAAGGTTACACTCTGAATTTCACGTCAAATTTCAAAGCAAATAATTAATTTTAGATCTGATCTGACTATAAAAAACTCAGACAACTACCTTTTGTGTCTCATGTTCTAAGAGCAGCTTGGGAAAAATAGTTTATCGTGCCAAAGAAATCCAGTGCATATTTTTCAAGTGTAGCGATGTAACATTTAACGTCTTTGTAACTGTTAGCAAAAGTGTTAATAACCAAAATCAAGTGATATAATATAGCAAAGAATAGTGAACAGTTACAAATTAATTTACCATTTCTTTTCGTAATCAGACCAGAGAACGCAAACAATAAATTCTGTATAATTCGCACTGATAGAAAATCCCACTACATGATTAACTTCATTTTATTATTCATCTCTCCTTAAGCAATGTTAAGAGTATGATTTAAAATCAAACTTGTATTGTTACGTTGTTGGAAATTATCTCAAAGAGTTTATTATTTACCCATGTAAGACACAGAATTAAAATCAAACAAAAGGAGAGATAGAATAACGGGCTAAAATGTGTCGTTCCAAAATCATGTGGCTTGAGCTGCAGCAGATGTAGCGAACGGAATTAAAGACTGCGCGTCCGACTGCTCACTACATAGAAATTTATACTCTATAGAGTATGTCAAGGAGGTATATAAACTTTTATATAGGTCGCTTCGACCATAGATAGGTCGTTGATATAATTACTCTATGATATAAACTATATAGGTCGTTGCCTTATGCCCATAATAGTATCTATGGTCGAAGGGTCAAGTTTATGGGAGATCATTGACTTTGTTAATAAATAAAGACTGATCATCTTTGCGTGAAATGTTTGTATCTGCTATCAGTCCACGTGGTTGTGTGCCATTGAAATTACAATAAAGGAAAAAAAAAGTGTTTTCCTCATGAACTTGTATAGGTTAAGATTTATAACAGTTGAATTTTTGTTCATCTCTGATATATATATATCTTGATGCCCATGACGTTGGTGCTGAGTGTTACATGACTTCGTGACGTTCAGTCCTTCAGTTAAGATGCTATCTATTTGACATCGGCGCGGGAGGGCAACTGGCAATGGAAGATAATGTCACGAAGCAGGTTACACATTAATGTATTTGCTATAAACTTTACAAGGAATGGACTGTTGGTTACCTGCCCAGCATTCCATTTCGGGGTGGACACAAAACACGTGTCTTTCCTTGTAAAGTGTACCCATGCAGCTTACACAGAATTGTAATATTTGATTATATTTTGTGAAAACATGACCCTTAGGCGGACGAAATTGAGGCGCTGGCATCAATATATGGAGATGACTGGAAAGTGGAAGACGAAGTGAATCGATCGTACAGCATCAGCCTAAAGGAATGTGGTCAAGAGATCACATTATATTTCATATTGCCACCCGAATACCCATCTACATCACCTCCGAAATATCAGCTGTCAGCACCGGGACTAAAACCCGAAGAAAAAAATGTGATTATTTCCGCCCTTGATGAACTAAGTATGTAAGTTTTTAAGGCATAATCTCAATTTTAAAACAGAGATTAAATATCCGGGGACATGACGAAGAAAGGACCACAGCTGATTTTCTTCTTCGTGGTAATTAGTAGCCGGATCCCCATTCAAAGAAAGAAAAGGTTGTGTTCTTATACTTATTGCAGCATTTGTATGGCATTAGCTGCTTACAAATTAAATGGAATTTTAAGCAGTTGGGAAGTCTGTTAAAATCTACAATCGGTTTCACTTGCAGAATTTTTGTCTAGGCAACTACGTTACCATACAATTTCAACACTAACAAAATTTTTATCGGAAGAGATGTTGCAGTATCATGTTGATGGACAGCGGAGACATTTTCGTATCAGAAGCTAGAGCTTAACTAGTTGATGATCTTGTGTATGAGCTCCTAATTGATTCTGTGACAGTAAAATAATGAACAATTGTGTCAAGTCGCTGACAAGACATTAACATTTTAACAAAGTCATTGGTTCAAAGATCACTGAATATAGGATTCGTGGGGCAGGTATGTCTTAACAAGTTACTTGGAGCATTTCTTGTGTTCTTGGTTTCATACATGTGGTGACCTCCATTTGACCAACTTTGTGCAATTTTTTTGACAGTGCAATTAACTCAAAACATTGTATTCCATTCTTATTTTGTGTATTACAGATTTCAGTTGCATTATATTGAATTATTTGATGGAAGAGAGAGGAAAGAACATTATTCCATATGATACAACATGGGATGTGGGAAGTTACTTTGATACCATAGTATTTTAACTGTCCTTCCTCCAATACATGAACCATCTTATTTTGTTTCTTTTAAAGTGATCTACAATTTTAATCTGGGATCCATAACACAGATCAGCATTAAGTATTTATGAAACACTGTAGTTTTAATAAACATCTTGTTAAGGAGGAACGTTCATGGAAAAACACACTATTTGAAAGATTCACCAGATCCACAATTTTGAAGATATGGTACTGAAATTTTGTATCATGCTTTACATGAAATTAACACATTTACTGACATCTTGGGTTGTCGGGTGCTCTGCTGGATATCAGCGTCGTGCAAGTACGACGCTGATATCTGGCAGAACACCCGACAACCCAAGATGTCATTAGATCGCTGGGAAAGCCTCAAGAGTTACAACACATTTACTGTTAAGTTCCATGCATTATATGTATTTAACTTTTTATGGAATTTAAAAATTTTATTTTCAAAAAATAATGTATGTATCTTTTCTCAGAAACTAGTAGAGAGAGTTCTACAAAATTTTCTCTTTTTTAATCTCTTTGCTTATACTAAGATTTTATGTTGACGGTTTTTGAAAGTATCACATAGGAGAATTTTAATAATTTTTTATTATAATTCTGTAAGCACAATATGAAATGCATGCAAATTTCTGAGCACTTAGTCACATACACTATGTGATCAAAAGTATCCGGACACCTGGCTGAAAATGACTTAAAAGTTCGTGGTGCTCTCCATCGGTAACACTTGTGTTGGCCTGCCCTTACCCATGACGACAGCTTCCAATCTATTAGGCATACATTCAATCAGGTACTGGAATGTTTCTTGGGAATGGCAGCCCATTTTTCATGAAGTACTGCACTGAGGAAAGGTATCGATGTCGGTCGGCGAGGCTTGGGTCGAAGTCTGCATTCAAAAACATCCCAAAGGTGTTCTTTGGGATTCAGGACAGGACTCTGTGCAGGCCAATCCATTACAGGGATGTTACTGTCGTGTAACCACTCTGCCACAGACGTGCATTATGAACAGGTGCTCAATCGTGTTGAAAGATGCAATCACCATCCATGAATTACTCTTCAACAGTGGGAAGCAAGAAGGTGCTTAAATCATCAATGTAAGCCTGTGCTGTGCAAAACAACAAGGGGTGTAAGCCCCCTCCATGAAAAACATGACCACACCATCACACTGCTGCTTCTGAACTTTACTGTTGCCCCTACACACGCTGGCAGATGACGTTCACCGGGCATTTGCCATACCCACATCCTACCATCAGATTGCCATACTGTGTACTGTGATTCGTCATCCCACACAACATTTTTCCACTGTTCAGTCGTCCAATGCTTATGCTCTTTACACCAATCGAGACAACGTTTGGCATTTACCGACGTGATGTATGGCTCATGAGCAGCCACTCTACCACGTCTGCTGTGCAGCGAGCTATGTTAAATTAAGTATTAACTGTATTTTTCTTACTTGTCACTTCTTCTTTCATGTGTTTTTGCTTTTAGGAAGCTTTAATTTTCGAGTGCTAGTAATAGTGTTCCGTAGATTTCGTGTTTGTTTTGAATACAGTCAGAGAGAGTCCCTTTAGTCAGCCATAGTGCCAGTAGTGCTAGTGTTTGTTTTCAATACAGTCCAGAGACAGGTAGTGCTATTTTCATTGTTTTCAACAACAAGTGTCTAGTAATCACAGTTTAGTCAGCTATCAGCCGCCTTTAGTGTATTGTCTAGTTAAAAGTTGATTAACTCTCTACAGTAGATTGATTTCTTAGGATGGATAGGATGTGTGACTGCTGTGTATGGACCCAGGAGGAGCTGGCCAGTGTTCGCGAACAGCTGAGTGTGTTGATGGCCGCGGTCATCCGTCTTCAGGCTGCTGCCTCGGAGGGTAGTGGCAGTGGGGAGTCTGGTGCGTTGCATGGTACGCCCCAGGTGTTACATGCTTCACCCGCGGTCCCTGCTGTCGAGACATCTTCGTGGGTACCGGGTGTGGTTGGGCCAATCTCTCCCCAAGGGGAGTGGTGGGTTAGGCGGCGTTCGCGGCGCATGAGGTGGAGGTTCAGTGTGGAGACGCCATGTGGCATCACTCGCTCTGCCTGTGAGTGGACATGTGGCCGCTCCTTCAGCAAGGTCCAAGCAGGCACATGGGGGAGGAGTTTATTAGTGATTGGGAGCTCCAACGTTAGGCAGGTGATGGAGCCCCTTAGGGAAATAGTGGAAAGGTCAGGGAAGAAGGCCAGTGTTCACTCTGTCTCCTTGCCGGGAGGTCTCATCCGAGACGTGGAGGAGGCCCTGCCGGCAATGATAGAGAGCATTGGGTGCACCTGACTGCAATTTGTTGCTCATGTTGGCACCAATGACTCCTACTGTCTGGGTTCAGAGGTCATCCTCAGTTCGTACAGGCGATTGGTGAAGGTGGAAAGCCTCGCTCGCAGGGTGGAATCTGAGCTAACGATTTGTAGTATTGTTCCCAGAACCGATCACGGTCCTGTGGTTTGGAGCTGAGTGGAAGGCTTAAACCAGAAGCTCAGATGATTCTGCGGAGATCTGGGGTGCAAATTTCTCGACCTCTGCCATCGGGTGGAGAAATGCAGGGTCCCCCTGAATAGGTCAGGCGTGCACTACATGCAGGAAGTGGTTACAAGGGTAGCGGAGTACGTGTGGAGTGCACATGTGGGTTTTTTAGGTTAGAGAATTCCCTCCCTAGGCCCAACAAGACGCCTCCTGAGATGCGGCAAGGTAGTAGTAGGCAAAACACAACAGGGAATAACAATATTAATTTGGTAATAGTAAACTGCAGGAGCGTCTATAGAAAGGTCCCAGAACTGCTCTCACTAATAAACGGTCAAAATGCCCACATAGTATTAGGGACAGAAAGTTGGCTGAAACCAGATGTAAACAGTAATGAAATTCTAAACTCAGATTGGAATGTATACCACAGTGATAGGCTGGACAGTGAAGGGGGAGGCATGTTTATAGCAATAAAAAGTGCTATAGTATCGAAATTGGCGGAGATCCAAAGTGTGAAATAATTTGGGTGAAGGTCATGGTTAAAGAAGGCTCAAACATGGTAATTGGATCTCTCTATAGGCCCCCTGGCTCAGCAGCTGTTGTGGCAGAGCACCTGAAGGAAAATTTGGAAAATTTTTGAGTAGATTTCCCCACCATGTTATAGTTCTGGGTGGAGATTTTAATTTGCCGGATATAGACTGAGAGACTCAAACTTCATAACGGGTGGCGGGGACAAAGAATCCAGTGACATTTTTTTAAGTGCTTTATCTGAAAACTACCTTGAGCAGATAAACAGAGAACCGACTCATGGTGATAACATATTAGACCTTCTGGTGACAAACAAACCCAAACTATTTGAAACAGTTAACACAGAACAGGGAATCAGCGATAATATAGCAGTTACTGCATCGATGATTTCAGTCGTAAATAGAAATATTAAAAAAAGGTAGGAAGATTTTTCTGTTTAGCAGAAGTGACAAAAAGCAGATTTCAGAGCACTTGATGGCTCAACACAAAAGTTTTGTCTCAAGTACAGGTAGTGTTGATGATCAGTGGACAAAGTTCAAAAGCATTGTACAATATGCATTAGATGAGTATGTGCCAAGCAAGATCGTAAGAGATGGAAAAGAGTTAGAAAACTGCTGTGGAAGCAAAGGGAACTTCACAGCAAACATAAATATAGCCAAAGCCTTGCAGACAAACAAAAAATTACGCGAAGCAAAATGTAGTGTGAGGAGGGCTATGCGAGAGGCATTCAATGAATTTGAAAGTAAAGTTCTATGTACTGACTTGACAGAAAATCCTAAGAAATTTTGGTCTTATGTCAAAGCGGTAGGTGGATCAAAACAAAATGTCCAGACACTCTGTGACCAAAATGGTACTGAAACAGAGGATGACAGACTAAAGGCTGAAATACATAATGTCTTTTTTCAAAGCTGTTTCACAGAGGAAGACTGCACTGTAGTTCCTTCTCTAGATTGTTGCACAGATGACAAAATGGTAGATATCGAAATAGACGACAGAGGGATAGAGAAACAATTAAGATCGCTCAAAAGAGGAAAGGCTGCTGGACCTGATGAGATACCAGTTTGATTTTACATAGAGTACGTGAAGGAACTTGCTCCCCTTCTTGCAGTGGTGTACCGTAGGTCTCTAGAAGACCGTAGGGTTCCAAAAGATTGGAAAACGGCACAGGTCATCCCCGTTTTCAAGAAGGGATGTCGAACAGATGTGCATAACTATAGACCTATATCTCTAACGTTGATCAGTTGTAGAATTTTGGAACACGTATTATGTTTGAGTACAATGACTTTTCTGGAGAATAGAAATCTACTCAGTAGGAATCAGCATGGGTTTCGAAAAAGACGATCATGTGAAACCCAGCTCGCGCTATTCGTCCATGAGACTCAGAGGGCCATAGAAACGGGTTTCCAGGTAGGCGCCGTGTTTCTTGACTTTCGCAAGGCGTTCGATACAGTTCCCCACAGTCGTTTAATGAACAAAGTAAGAGCATATGGACTATCAGACAAATTGTGTGACTGGATTGAAGAGTTCCTAGATAACAGAATGCAGCATGTCATTCTCAATGAAGAGAAGTCTTCCAAAGTAAGAGTGATTTCAGGTGTGCCGCAGGGGAGTGTCGTAGGACCGTTGCTATTCACAATATACATAAATGACCTTGTGGATAACATCGGAAGTTCACTGAGGCTTTTTGTGGATGATGCTGTGGTATATCGAGAGGTTGTAACAATGGTAAATTGTACTGATATGCAGGAGGATCTGCAGCGAATTGACGCATGGTGCAGGGAATGGCAATTGAATCTCAATGTAGACAAGTGTAGTCCTTATCATTTAGCTACAATATAGCAGGTCAGCAACTGGAAGCAGTTAATTCCATAAATTATCTAGGAGTACGCATTAGGAGTGATTTAAAATGGAATGATCATGTAAAGTTGATCGTCGGTAAAGCAGATGCCAGACTGAGATTCACTGGAAGAATCCTAAGGAAATGCAATCCGAAAACAAAGGAAGTGGGTTACAGTACACTTGTTCGCCCACTGCTTGAATACTGCTCACCAGTGTGGGATCCATACCAGATAGGGTTGATAGAAGAGATAGAGAAGATCCAATGGAGAGCAGCGTGCTTTGTTACAGGATCATTTAGTAATCGTGAAAGCATTACGGCGATGATAGATAAACTCCAGTGGAAGACTCTGCAGGAGAGACACTCAGTAGCTCAGTACAGGCTTTTGTTGAAGTTTGGAGAACATACCTTCACCGAGGAGTTAAGCAGTATATTGCTCCCTCCTACGTATATCTCGCGAAGAGACCGTGAGGATAAAATCAGAGAGATTAGAGCCCACACAGAGGCATACCGACAGTCCTCCTTTCCATGAACAATACAAGACTGGAATAGAAGGGATAACCGATAGAGATACTTGAGGTACCCTGTGCCACACGCCGTCAGGTGGCTTGCGGAGTATGGATGTAGATGTAGATGAAATCCAAGTTTCTCACCTCCCACCTAACTCTTATAGTACTTGCAGTGGGTCTTGATGCAGTTTGGAATTTCTGTGTGATGGTGTGAATAGATGTCTGCCTATTACACATTACAACGGAATTTCTGTGTGATGGTGTGAATAGATGTCTACCTATTACACATTACGACCCTCTTCAACTGTCGGCGGTCTCTGTCGGTCAACAGACGAAGTCGGCCTATACACTTTTGTGCTGTATGTGTCCCTTCACTATCACATCAGAAACTGGATCTAGGAATGTTTAGGAGTGTGGAAATCTCGTGTACAGATGTATGACACAAGTGACATCCAATCACCTGCCACACTTGAAGTCTGTGAGTTCTGCGGAGCGCCCCATTTTGCTCTTTCACGATGTCTAATGACTACTGAGGTCGTTGATATGGAGTACCTGGCAGTAGATGGGAGCACAATGCACCTAATATGAGAAAACATATGTTTTGGGGGTGTCTGGATACTTTTGATCTCACAGTGTATATCAGCTTACATTCAGAATTTCCAAATTTACTATTGGGTTTATAGCGATAAGTGTACAAAATTTCATAATTGTAGCTTTCACAGATTCCGAGAGAAAAAGGTTCATAAACACGATTTTCAGGAAATGCAATTTAAAGCTGAACCTACCTTTTTTCGAATGTCACCTCTTTAGAAGGCACCAGATTTGTATTCAGGGTTCTCTTTACCTTCAAGGCTTCTCTTGTGGTTTCTTGTTCCCTGCCTTCTTTCCTTTGATAAGTCTTCAGTTGACCTTTCAGCTGCAGAGAGGTGCAGTAAATCTATTTTTCTCAATATGTCTTGAGTGAAATTTCCTCTCTTAAAGTCCATGCTCTCAAATACCTTCATCCTCCCTACAGCTCTATCATTAAATACAAGAACTGCCTCATAAGTTGCAACTCTGACAACTGTAGGTGGTTTTAAGGTATTTAATCATATGAGTGAGTTTAGAGACTTGTTTGGACTCTAGGTCTTGCCATGAACACACTTTTTTAGAAGTATAGGATTTGCTATATACAATTTGGAAGCCTCTCCTTCTGAATGTAGGGATTGTTGTCCCTCTGAGCTTGTAGATATTAAACTGTTGCTTCAAAGACTGGATGTGTCAGAAAGATTGCTTGACACATTTAATTATTTTTCAGGTGCTTAGGATGTGATTTCATTATTGTAACTGTGGGAACTGATTGTCCAATAAACAAAAAAAAAAAAAAAAGAATTGACATTTTAAGTCCATTTCATAAACTCAAGTCGAAGTGCCAACATTAGTCATAATTTTATCCTGCGGGTTACTCTTCAGATGTGTTATCCACTGATCCCTGTAGCTGCTTGCTTGTTCAGGAACAGTCAACCATTTTTCATTCTCTTGATTTTTCATTAATTTTGTTTTGTTCTCCTCTAAGTGGTCTTCCAGTTTTCTCAGTAGAAGTATCTGTTTGCAAAAGTAGGACATTATAAGTCTCTTATAAGCAAAATTATATTTGTTAATTGAGAAAGTTGTTGTGGACCAAAAATACTAGTGCAGAGAGGTGTTTATGGCTGTATATAAAGTTGAATACATGACTGGCAAACTCCTGTTTCAAAAATATTAGAAGTAAATTACTGACTGGGAAATACCTGTACTGTGATTAAAGTAGAACTTCATTTGCAATGCCGCCACAGCTGGCATCGACACCCAGCTCACACTTTATAGAAAACAAACTGTCTCCTTAAAGAAGAAATTGCAGCATGGACAGCTCTTTCAGGTCATAAACAGACAGAAAATTAAGTGTAATAAATTGCATAGAAAAAAAAATGAGTTTGCATAAGATAAGCCAGAGAAGGAAAAGAGATCGTTAAAATGTTGAAACTATATTCTGTTTTTATGTGACAGCTTATCATGAGCCTGGTTTCGTAAAACTCTGTTACAGAATTTACTTTACAGCTCATGTAAAGGTAATGCAAAATGTGTAAGGAAAAAATCAATGTGTTGATTCGTAAAGAGGACCACGACCTTATATGTATAAAAAAACAAAGATGATGTAACATACCAAACGAAAGCGTTGGTATGTTGATAGAGACACTAACAAACACAATCATCATCATCATCACCACCAGTTATCTGCTATATTAGCAGGTCCTTTGCCTCTCCATTTTCTGCAATCCATTGCTTCCTTCTTAAGGCTGCTGTATGTTGCACCGTCCATCATGTCATCCAGTATCTGGAATCTCTTCCTTCCTCACTTCCTTTTCCCTTCTACATAACCTTCTAAAACTGTTTTTATCAGTCCGTCATTCTTTCTTAATATATGCCCAATCCAATTTCTTTTTCTTCTCTTTATTACATCTAGTAACTGTCTTCTCTCTCCCACTCTTCTCAGTACCTCTTCATTTTTTGCTCTGTCCATCCAACTTATTCTTTCCATCTTCCGCCATGTCCAGATCTCAAAAGCCTCCAGCCTTTCTTTGTCTTTTTTCCTCATAGTCCATGTTTCAGTGCCATATAGAAGAACACTCCATACAAGACATTTTATGAGTCTCTTTCTGAGTTCTCTGTCCAGACCGCTGCAGAAGATTCTCCTTTTCTTATAAAACGCCTCTTTTGCCATTGCTATCCTTATTTTAATTTCTGTGGTGCACTTCCAGTCGGTGTCTATCCTGCTTCCAAGATACTTAAAATTTTGCACCTGTTCTAGTGTTTCTCCATTCAGCATAATTTTTATTTCCTCCCAGTGCCAATACTTTTGTTTTATTTGTGTTAATTTTCATTTCATATTTTTTTTCCGTTAGTTGCAATGGTGTCCACCAAACCTTGTAATTCTTTTTCCCCTGTGGCTAGAAGGACCATGTCATCAGCAAATCTCAAACACCCTACTCTTCTTCCTCCAATTTCTACTCCTTTGTCATCTAATGAGCATTGGTCAATCATATTTTCCAAGTAGAGGTTGAAAAGAGTAGGTGATAAACAGCAACCTTGTCTTACTCCTTTTCCTAGTCTGATCCAGTTTGTACTTTCTCTTCTCACTTTAACTGAAACTTTTTGATTAAGATATAATGAAATTATAAGTCTTCTGGTTTTCCAGTCCACTCTCTTTTCCCTCATTATAGTTGCCAGCTTGTCCCAAACCACAATGTCAAATGCCTTTTTCTAGATCAATGAAGCACATATATAGGTATCTTCCGTTTTCAGTAAACCTTTCTCCCAAGATTCTTAGGAGCCCTGTTGCATCTCTGGTGCCCGTATTCCATCTAAAGCCAAACTCTCCTCGCCAAGATTCTCCTCCATTACTTTTTCAAGTCTTTTATTAATTATTCTTAACATCACTTTGGCTGCATGTGAAATGAGGCTCATTGTCCTGTGCTCGCTGCATTTCTTGGTTCCTTGTTTTTTCGGTTATGGAATCATTACTGTTGTCAGAAAGTCCTCAGGCCATTCACTACTGTCATATATTTTATTACATAACCTCAATATTTCTCTTATTCCATTGTGGTTCAAGCAGTATAGTATTTCTCCTGGTATTGTATCTGTACCTACGGCTTTGCCATTTTTCATTGCAGCAATGGCAGCCTTTACTTCTTCCATTATGATGGTCGGTCCTTTCTCTTCATCACTTACACTGTTGTGTGATTCAAGTTCCAGAGTTTCTGGTTTGCTATTTGTGTCATATAGCTCTTTTATATATTCTTCCCATCTCTGGAGGACGTCGTCACGATCTTTGTACACTACCTCTTCGTCTTTACTCAAAATTTCCATAGTAGCACTTCCTGCTCTGTTTTGTTCCCATGTCATAGTCTTTACTTTGTTGTATAGTAAGCCGTATCTTCCCTTCCTGTCCAGTTCTTCAATTTCATCACATTCCTCTTTTAGCCATTTTTTCCTAGCCTGCTCTGTTTCTCTTCGCAGTTCATTATTTAGCCTTTGGTATATCTTTCTTGCATCTTCAGTGTTCTTGTTTTTCAATTTTTTTCTCTCCTCCATCTTGGAAATCATTTCTTGTGTGACCCATGGTTTTTTTGACCTTTTCCCTTTTACACATCCTATATTTTGCTGTCCTGCTTTAATGATTCCTTCTTTCAGCATATTCCAGTACTCGTTGGCATTATCAGGTGCTTTTTTCTCTCGTAATGTGTTTAGAAAGTCCTGAGACAGCATTTCTGTAATTTGTTCTTTGTTGAATCTTATCTTCTCTAAATCCCACTTTTTCACCATGGTCGCCTTCTTCAGTTTTTTCATTCTTATTTCTATTTCTGCCATAAGTAAGTTGTGGTCACTATTAATATCTGCACCTGTTAATGTGTGCACCTTCTTGATTCCATTCCTGTATCTTTCTTCTACCAGTATAAAATCGATTTGTTTTCTGTATTTATCCCCTGGTGATTTCCAAGTGTAGAGCCTCCTCTTGTGGTTCTTGAACCATGTGTTTGCCGCTATCAGCTGCCTTTCTCTGCAGAAGTCAATTAACCATTCACCTCTGTCATTTCTCTTTCCAAGACCATGACTGCCTACTATGTTTCCCTCCTCCCACAATGGCATTCCAGTCTCCCATTACTATTTTGCAGCATTTTTTATTTTTGTCCATTATTCTCTCTATTACATTGTACGTTTCCTCTACAATTTGGTCATCATGTTCTGAAGTTGGCATATACACCTGGACAATCAGTAAATCTTTTTGTGCTCCTTTCAGCCTTACACCAATAACCCGGTCATTTGCATAGTCTACACAAACACACACAAACAAAATTCAAGCTTTTGCAACCCATGGTTGCTTCATCAGGAAAGAGGGAAGGAGTGGGAGAGACGAAAGGATGTGGGTTTTAGGGAGAGGGTAAGGAGTCATTCCAATCCCGGGAGCGGAAAGACTTACCTTAGGGGGAAAAAGGGACAGGTATACACTCGCGCGCACACACACACATATCCATCCACACATATACAGACACAAGCAGACATATGTAAAGGCAAAGAATTTCCGCAGAGATGTCAGCTGAGGTGGAAGTACAGAGGCAAAGATGTTGTTGAATGACAGGTGAGGTATGAGAGGCGGCAACTCGAAATCAGCGGAGGTTGAGGCCTGGTGGGTAACGGGAAGAGAGGATATATTGAAGGGCAAGTTCCCATCTCCAGAGTTCTGATAGGTTGGTGTTAGTGGGAAGTATCCAGATAACCCGGACGGTGTAACACTGTGCCAAGATGTGCTGGCTGTACACCAAGCCATGTTTAGCCACAGGGTGATCCTCATTCCCAACAGACACTGTCTGCATGTGTCCGCTCATGCGAATGGACAGTTTGTTGCTGGTCATTCCCACATAGAAAGCTTCACAGTGTAGGCAGGTCAGTTGGTAAATCACGTGGGTGCTTTCACACGTGGCTCTGCCTTTGATCGTATACACCTTCCGGGTTACAGGACTGGAATAGGTGGTGGTGGGAGGGTGCATGGGACAGGTTTTACACCGGGGGACGGTTACAAGGGTAGGAGCCAGAGGGTAGGGAAGGTGGTTTGGGGATTTCATCGGGATGAACCAAGAGGTTATGAAGGTTAGGTGGACGGCGGGAAGACACTCTTGGTGGAGTGGGAGAATTTCATGAAGGATGGATCTCATTTCAGGGCAGGATTTGAGGAAGTCATATCACTGCTGGAGAGCCACATTCAGAGTCTGATCCAGTCCCAGAAAGTATCCTGTCACAAGTGGGGCACTTTTGGGGTTCTTCTGTGGGAGGTTCTGGGTTTGAGGGGATGAGGAAGTGACTCTGATTATTTGCTTCTGCACCAGGTCGGGAGGGTAGTTGCGGGATGCGAAAGCTGTTTTCAGGTTGTTGGTGTAATGGTTCAGGGATTCAGGACTGGAGCAGATTCGTTTGCCATGAAGACCTAGGCTGTAGGGAAGGGACCGTTTGATATGGAATGGGTGGCAGCTGTCATAATGGAGGTACTGTTGCTTGTTGGTGGGTTTGATGTGGACGGATGTGTGAAGCTGGCCATTGGACAGATGGAGGTCAACGTCGAGGAAAGCAGAATGGGATTTGGAGTAGGACCAGGTGAATCTGATGGAACCAAAGGAGTTGAGGTTGGAGAGGAAATTCTGAAGTTCTTCTTCACTGTGAGTCCAGATCATGAAGATGTCATCAATAAATCTCTACCAAACTTTGGGTTGGCGGGCCTGGGTAACCAAGAAGGCTTCCTCTTAACGACCCATAAATAGGTTGGCATACGAGGGGGCCATCCTGGTACCAATGGCTGTTCCCTTTAATTGTTGGTATGTCTGGCCTTTGAAAGTGAAGAAGTTGCGAGTCAGGATGAAGCTGGCTGAGGTAATGAGGAAAGAGGTTTTAGGTAGGGTGGCAGGTGATCGGTGTGAAAGGAAGTACTCCATCGCAGCGAGGCCGTGGACGTGCGGAATATTTGTGTATAAGGAAGTGGCATCAATGGTTACAAGGATGGTTTCCGGGGGTAACAGATTGGGTAAGCTTGTGTCTGTATATGTGTGTGTGTGTGTGTGTGTGTGTGTGTGTGTGTGTGTGTGTGTGTGTGCGTGTGTGCGCACGTGCGTGTGTATACCTGTCCCTTTTTCCCCCTAAGGTAAGTCTTTCCGCTCCCGGGATTGGAATGACTCCTTACCCTCTCCCTTAAAACCCACATCCTTTCGTCTTTCCCTCTCCTTCCCTCTTTCCTGATGAAGTAACCGTGGGTTGCGAAAGCTTGAATTTTGTGTGTGTGTGTGTGTGTGTGTGTGTTTGTTTGTGTTTGTGTTTGTTAGTGTCTCTATCAACATACCAATGCTTTCGTTTCGTAAGTTACATCATCTTTGTTTTTAGATATATTTTTCCCTAGTGGAATGTTTCCCTCACAAAAAAAAAAAAATGTGAAGTGCACAGAAGACATTGGCATTCTCAGGGCTCAGTGCAACTAAATTAATGTTCACACCATTGGTGGTATGCGTGGACTGCTGACGAATGGTGTTCAACAAAGAATCACGGTTTTGTACTATTCTAGATGACCATCTTTGGTAAGTATGGCTATGATCTGGGGAGAGGTCCCAACCTTGCAATGTTTTGGAGAGGCACAGGTGTCTTATTCCTGGCTCCATGGTGTGGGGAGCCATCAAGTATGACTTTAGGTCATGACTGGTGGTGCTTCATGGTGCCATTAATCAACAGAACAATGCTTGTCCACATACAGCATGTGTGTCTATGGACGGTATGTGTGGTGTTGAAGTAGCAAGCAAAATCCCTAGATCTGTCCCTGAGACAGTATGTGTGAGAGCAGTGCAAACATCAATTCTGTCCCAGTGCTAGTATCCAGGATATGAAGGACCAGTGGAAGCTGTAGGCAAGCTTGGCTCAGGAGAGGATAAAATGGCTTTATTACACCCTTCCCAATGGAATCAGTGCACACATCCAGGTCAGAGGGGGGACAATGTCATACTGATAAGTGGGCTCATATTGCCAAGTTCTTTGCAAATTATACTGGAGTTTGTAATCATTGAAACAACACTACATGCCCTCTCAACCTGCAAAATTTCATTTTGCTTCCACCTCCTCCTCTCTTGAGTGCTTCACTTTCTTTGTCAGACACTGCTCAACAGTGGCAAAATAGGGATCATCGAAATAAATGTATATCTGAAACTGGGTTACAGTAGTATAAAACACTCTGGATTGGATGAGCAAGATACACAGATGGCTGTGACTGAAGCAGATACGAATGCTTATTGTCAAAAGTATGGTCATATGGGGTATCAAGTGAAAATTGTGACCGGATTGAGGACTAATGGGGAATATTGAATGTATACAGAGAAGAGCAACACAAATGGTCAGATGTTTGTTTGATCTGTGGGAGAGTGTCACAGAGACACTGAAGGAACTGAAATGGAAGACTCTTGAAGTAAACATAAACTATCTTGAGAAACTCTATTAACAAAGTTTCAAGAACCGGCTTCAAACGATGACTCCAGGAATATACTACAATCCCATTATGTATTGCTCACATAGGGATCGTGAGGATAAGATTAGAATAATTACAGCACTCACAGAGGCTTTCGGACCATCATTCTTCCCGTGCTCCATACGTGAATGGAACTGGAAGAAACCCTGATAACTGGTACAATGGGACATACCTCTGTCATGCATCTTGTGGTGGTTCGTGGAGTATAATTGTATATGTAGGCTTAATAATATTGGAAGATCTACAGGCTTGAGTAATGTGTAGCAAGAATAGGAAGACTCCAGGATGTGATAAGATCAGCAAAGTGGTTGTATACGTGAAAAATGGAATGTAGCCCTAATATGCCTAATTTAAAAAAAAAAGGAAATCGACATGAATGTCGGAACCCCAGTTTTAACAAAATGATAATCACTAATCACTGAAATCTGTTATCAGATACACAACATGGTTTTCGCAAAAGAGCATGCTCAGACTGTATCTTCAGTATGACACAACTAATAGAAAAACACCTTGAATTTAATTTACCAATATATCTTGTCTTCATTGACTACAAAAATGCATTCTATAAAATAAATCAGAGTAAACTGTAGGAAATTTTAAGAAACAGACGGATTCCATTTCATCTTTAAGAGTTGTGCTGAGTTAATATATGAATAACAATATATAGATAAAAATAGCGGAGAGCAGACATAATATGGATGCAACAAACCGAGGAGTTGTACAAGGGCACCCCCTTTCCCTCTGTATTTTTAATATACAGGGTGAGTCGCGTAAGACGTAACACCCCCTTTATTCCGGGGGCGATTGCACGTATCGGCATGTGGTTTTCACCGAATCATAGTGGACTGTGGGGCACATACGATGGTACATGCACAATTATCACAATGTTTATATTGACCGAGATAATGAGGCAAGTACATGTTTTTTAAATGGGACACTATACTTATTTTAACATCATTCGAACGCTCTGGAAAAGACGCATATAGTCATGTAATGCATGGTGTTATTGTGATTCAAACTTCGCTTAAAAGAGGGTGGATGAGGATTTACCTATGTAGCGTAGGCGGTGCATGCTGCATAGAGCACGGCAACTTGGCCTGCGGGTCGCGCAAGGCGTGTTTTACAGTCTGCAGCCGCTTCCGACCGCCTCGACCTTCAACCGTACAATATTTCCCAGCGTCTTTTGAGCGATGTTTGAATCACAATAGCAACATGCGTTACATCACTATATGCGTCTTTTCCAGAGCGTTCAAATGATGGTAAAAAAAGTATAGCGTCCCATTTAAAAAACATGTACTTGCCTCATTATCTCGGTCAATATAAATGTTGTGATAATTGTGCATGTACCAACGTATGTGCCCCATAGTTGGCTATGATTCGCTGAAAACCGCATGCCAAAATGTGCAATCGGCCCCGGAATAATGGGGGTGTTAAGTCTTACACGACTTACACTGTATATATCAATGATAATCTGAAAACTTGGGTACAGGCAATACAACGTTTAATAATGTGGCTGTTATTATGATGCCTGTTGTCCGACACCAAGTAATTGTTAGTGAGAATGAAGATGACCTACAAGAAGTTGTTTTAATAGCAAAAGAGCCAGAGAATACAATTTGGAGACCTCCATTAAGAAGACAAAACCAATGTCATTTTTAGGATACCAGTCCAGGCAAATGAAGGGAGAAATTGACAAACGGATCATAGAGTAGGTTAAGTATGGTAAGAAAAGTTCTCGCAGAGTGTAAATACTATAGAAGTAAAGGGCACCACTTACAAGTAGCGGAAGGACTGAGTCATGGACGGGCACACACAAAAGAACGAAAATTTTTCTAGCTTTCAGTAGAAATGAAGAAGATGATGTGCAGGCATGGTATGGGAGGTGATTACATGACAGAGGTAGGGGATACTGTGTGGTAGAGGTTATGGGGGCAGTGGGCTAATGGAGTTTAATGGCTGCTTCACAACCTGTGCCATCTGCATTTATCCCTCCAGCACCAACTTTTCTGAACTACACAGACGGGATTTTTCCTTACAATATGTCATTCACTCCTGTAATCCTCCTGGTTTCAGTCTCCAGTAATCCACTGTTTTTACACCCTCTACTCAATGGTTTCCCCTTCCTCTGTCCTGTCACTCCCTCTCAATCCAACCTCCGTGTGACCTTCATGAAGCCAATGGTTCCAGTGTCTGTGTGTCACAGGCCTAACTCCTGCACCTGCTGCCCCTTCCTCCTGCATTCCTGTCCTGCGCACCTGCTGTCGCCATCTGAACCGCTAGCTACCCATTCCCAACCCCTCCTCCTGCTTCCCATGTCTTTCTCCCTCTACTCACCCAACCCAACAAAACCCCTCACATCAGTACACCTGCAAAAGTGTAATCTTGGCAATGCGTCATCACACCTAGGGGCAAAAATGATCATCAAGTTACTGACCGACCATTTTTGTGTAAAACATAACTGACACAATACAACATCAGATAAGATGGAAACAACACACAAACCATATGCCTGATGGAAGAATCATTAAAACAGCATAAACCAATGATTAGCGTGACCAATTTTGAAGCAGATGGAACGGACCAAAAGGCCCAACCTCTGATGTATTTGGTTGGTGCATAAATTCATAGCATTTTTACAGAAGTTTAATAAATGCAACAGACACATGTAACAGTGACTTTAGTCATCAATAATATATTCTGCTTCACTATCTCAAACAGTCTGCCACTGATGGGGCAACTTTTTAATTCTGCGACTGTAGAAAGAACATGGTTTTAAGGTGAAAAACTCGTCAAGCTGTGATCGGAGTGCATTTTTATCTGAAAAGGAAGTACTTTGAAGGCTGTTAGAGAGCAGAAAGGTGAAAATCTGAGGGTGCAAGACCAGGCGAATAAGGTGGATGCAGAATGACTTCCCAACCAATTCATGTATAGTGTTTGTCAGTCTAGCAGAATGTGGATGGCCGTTACCGTCAAGTAGCATCACTTCATGCAGTCTTCCTGGTCATTGTTCTTGGACTGCACCTGCAAGGTGTCTCAATATCTCAGGTGTTGACAATAAATGTCAGGAGTGATGGTTACAAGTCGGGAAAGCAGTTCATTGTACACCACACTGTCACTGTTCCACCAGATGCATAACATTATCTTTTGTGGGTGCACACATGTCTTTGTATGGGGATTTATTGCTTGATTTGGGTTCAACCATTCCTTTCTTTGCCTTATGTTAGCATAAAGACATGATTTCTTTTCACCAGTAGTGATACAGGATAGAAGTGGTCGGTGTAGCTCACGAGTCAGTTCATGACGAGCAAGCAGAGATGCACATATGACCACCTGCTGATTTTTGTGATTTTGGCTTGGAGAATGTGATACTCACACACTCAATTATTGAACCTTCACCACTGCATGCAAATGTCGCATACTGGTTGAGTGATCACAGTTCATGACATTTGTCAGTTCTCGAGTACACTGACATGTATTACAGTGGATTAATGCTTTTAAATGATCTTTAAACCGTAGGTCTTCCTGAACCTAGAGAGTCACTACTGTCAAAACAATTCTCCTTAAAATGAGAGAACCATTTTCTTACCACACTCTGTCCAATGGCATTATCTCCATACATGGCGCAAATGTTTCTGGCTGCCTCTGCTGCTTTCACTCCTATATTGAATCCATGCAGAAGAATATGTCAGAAATGTTCAGGTTTGTCTGCTTGACACTCCATTTTTTTACCGTCAACAGCTCCACTCATTATCTCTAAATGACAAAACAATAATACGTAAACTCAAATAGCAACACTGAACTACAAATAAAAAATGACAATTGATAAGTAAACCCATAGCAACTGGAATTCCAACATGCAAAACAAAAATGCCATGAACTTATGCACCAACCTAATAGATGATGTATTATTTTATAATTTTTTCTGTTACCATGATTTAAGTTACTACTTACTTGATATCTTATACACACATCAAAAAAATGTTTTGTATCACTCCGGTTCCCAGAACTTCTGAAGACAGGATTTGACTGTGGATATTGTATCACAGACACAGTCCCTTTGACTGTTCAGAGATGTCACTAAACCTGCCCAAAGATGTAAACAACCATGCAAGAGCATCACCTATTAGGCGGAGGGGGTCCAATAGCTGATCCTCCCACCAGGAAGGAGGTACACGGCTCGTGTTGTCTAGTTCAACTATGCCTAGATGGTCAATACCGCAGTTCGATCGCGTCCACATGGATACTTTGTGCCAGTAAGGTTCTCAACAAGGGAAGTGTCCAGGCGTCATGGAGAGAACCAAAGCGGTGTTTGGACATGGAAGAGATACAGAGAGACAGGAACTGTCGATGACATGCCTCGCTCAGGCCACCCAAAGGTTACTACTGCAGTGGATGACGGCTACCTACGGGTTATGGCTTGCAGGAACCCTGACAGCAACGCCACCATGTTGAATAATGCTTTTTGTGCAGCCACAGGACATCATGTTATGACTCAAACTGTGCCCAATAGGCTGCGTGATGCGCAACTTCGCTCGTGACATCCATGGTGAGGTACTTCTTTGCAACCACAACACCATGCAGTGTGGTACAGATGGGCCCAACAACATGCTGAATGGACCGTTCAGGGTTGGTGTCATGTTCTCATCACCAATGAGTGTTGCAAATGCCTTCAACCAGACAATCTTCGGAGACATGTTTGGAGGCAACCCGGTCAGGGCCACCTTAGACACATTGTCCAACGAGGGCAGCAAGGTGGAGGTTCCCTGATGTTTTGGGGTGGCATTATGTGGGGCCGCGTATGCTGCTGGTGGTCATGGAGGGTGCAGTAACAGCTGTTACGATACGTGAATGCCATCCTCAGACCAATAGTGCAACAGTATCAGCAGCATATTGGCAAGGCATTTGTCTTCATGGATGACAATTTGCGCCCCCATTGTGTACATCTTGTGAATGACTTCCTTCAGGAGGAGCACACCACAGAACTGCTGAAGCGTCTTAACAAATCTCTGTTTGCAATGCGAATTTTGTCAGACATAGGGGATATAAAAATGAAAAAGCTGGCATACTATGCTTACTTTCATTCCATAATGTCATATGGGATTATTTTTTGGGGTAATTCATCAAGCCAAGCTAAAGTTTTCCGGGCACAAAAACGTGCAGTAAGAATTATATGTGGTGTGAACTCAAGAACATCCTGCAGAAGCCTGTTTAAGGAACTAGGGATACTAACTACAGCTTCCCAATATATTTATTCCTTAATGAAATTTGTCATTAAAAATATATCACTTTTTCAAACCAACAGCTCAATTCATGGAATCAATACTAGAAATAAGAATAATCTTCACAAGGATTTAAAGTCACTTAGTCTTGTACAAAAAGGTGTGTATTATTCAGGAGCACACATTTTCAATAACTTGCCAGCCATAAAAAGCTTAACAACCAATGAAATTCAGTTTAAGAGAAGCCTAAAGGATTTATTGGTGGCCAACTCCTTCTACTCCATTGATGAATTTCTTAGTAAAACCAACTGATTTGTATATAAGTACAACATAACTTCTGCACAATTTCAGTGCAGTAATGTGTTCACTGAAAATTTGTGTGTCTGTGTCTCTGTGTGTGTGTGTGTGTGTGTGTGTGGTTGTGTGTAAGTATAATCTAACTTCTGCACTATTTCAGTGCAGTAATGTGTTCATTGTAAATAAGTATTACAGTAGTTGTATTACATGTTTATTACCTTATAAATAAATAAAAAACTTTTTTATTTTAAATTCAGTGCATTAGTATTTGTAAAATGACTCTTAGTGTTCATTAAAAAATGACGATCATTCCACTTGGGACCTGTGGAATGGTACATTAGCTTATTTGTTTTAGTTGTAAATATTTGTCATGTATTGTTGTTTTTCTGACATGTTCCACATCCTGGAGGACCTCCTCACTACGGATCAATTGGAATGAAAGTAAATCTAATCTAATCTAATGACTAGAGTAGCCAGCATGTCCCCCAGACATGAACCCTATCAAACATGCCTGGAATAGATTGAAAAGGACTGTTTATGGATGATATGACTCACCAACCACTCTGAAGGATCGACACCGAATCACCGTTGAGGAGTGGGACAATCTGGACCACAGTGCCTTGATGAACTTGTGAATAGTATGGCATGACGAATACAGGCATGCATCAATGCAAGAGGGTGTTCTACTGGGTATTAGAGGTACTGGTATGTCCAGCAATCTGGATAACCACCTCTAAAGGTCTTGCTGTGTGGTGGAACAACATGCAATGTGTGGTTTTCCTGAGAAATAAAAAGGACAGAAATGATGTTTATGCTGATCTCTATTCCAATTTTCTGTACAGGTTCCGGAACCGAGGTGATGCAAAACTTTTTTTGATGTGTGTAACATGGTACTGAATTCTTCCAAACAGTGCTCTTAGTATCTTATGGAAACTATGTACTATTAGCAATTTGTGTGAAGGAGGGCAGCTGACAGTTATTGTAGCAACACACCAGTTGCCTGGGAAACATGTCAACTGACAAATAATTTTATTTAGCATATAGTTGCTGTTCATGCTGTGTGGAAAATTGCTTTACTGTTATTGGAAGCAAAATGGAATATTTCTTGTGCTTGTTTTGCTTTCCTTTCACCATAGCATGAAAATGGGATCAGGATCATTTTTAACCTAACTGTAAATTGCCCTAGAAGACTGCTAACAATTATTTTAGTTTTTGTAAGGCATAAGCAGGCCTAATTAGTTTTAGTTTTTAAGTGCATACCAGTACATTAAGTTTGTGTCTTTAGTGCTTTATCTTCTCATTCTAGATTACAGTGTGGACAAACAGTGATATATGAATGGGTTGAAAAAGTAAGGGAGTTGGTTCAAGATTTTTTGCCATTAGATAAGGGTACTGAAGATTTTGGCATTGACAGTGCTGCATTCTCATCAGTCACCTGTGAACAGCAGGAATATGAATTTGAACTACCACAAATAACACATGGAGAGACAATCACTGATCGAAAAAGTGTCTTTCAAGGCCATGCTGCACCAGTGTTCTATGTAGAACAAGTCAAGTAAGAAAGAGCAATAAAATCCTTGTAGAAATATGAAGTGTTGTGTATTGCTTTCATGCCTCATTCATTTTTCACCTTCATACA
Source organism: Schistocerca cancellata (assembly GCF_023864275.1). Classification (NCBI taxonomy): domain Eukaryota; kingdom Metazoa; phylum Arthropoda; class Insecta; order Orthoptera; family Acrididae; genus Schistocerca; species Schistocerca cancellata. Next base: position 658,892,693 of record NC_064627.1, read on the forward strand.
GGGCAATTTTACAAAAGCTATATGAAAATAAGAAAATAGCTAATGCAACTCACAACATGTATGCCTATCGAATTTTCAAAGATGATACAAAATCGTTTCTGCAGGATTGCGAGGATGATGGTGAAACACATGCTGGAGGAAGGTTGCTTCATCTATTGCAGGTATGAAACTTTGTTACGTTTGTAAATAAAAATGCTGTCATTAGTAATTGAGAAAAAAAATCAATCAGAGTAAAACATACCAATGAACATGTCATATGTTATCAGATCACATGAGGTATCAGAAAAGAGTTTTATATCATTTTATTTGTCAAAATACGCATTATAGTTTCACCAGAGCACACCCTTCACTACTACAAGTCTATCTGTGCGTGCACTGTTTCTTTGATTTTTCGTTTTGATGTGCATTTTAGTTCCCAATCTCCAGTTTCTGTTTTGTATTTAGTATCCTATTCCTCTTAATGTGAATTCTGTGTCTCAGTACATGCGTGTATATGACACTTGGCTGACTCTCCTGCCGCATCCCATTCTTTTTCTGTTGCCTATCCTTTTATGTAGCCTCAAGATAATTAACAGTTAACTGCTTATGTAGTAGCACCACTTAACTGAGCATTTTTGCTAGTTTACTGCGAACATTGTAGTTATTTAATCACTTATTAATCATTATGTAATTGTTCCTTCTACCACGTATTATGTCATTTATACCTAAGCACGTCTGCTTTTCTGCCAGTTTCCCTCTTTTCGTAACTATCTTTTTATTTGATGCTCCCACTGAACATATCTTCTGTACCTGTTTTGAAGAAAGGTTTTAGTTTTACTTCTCATCAGTAGTCAAGTCACTAGAATTAGGACACTTATGCTATTTAAAGAGAAACAAGAAAAAAAATCTGTCATGATCGTACCTAAGGAACCATTCTAGTGTTTTGTGAACTGATTTAGGTAAATATAAGTCATGATTGTAACCTAATTCCCTGTGAATGAAAGTCTAGTGCCTTAACAACTGCATTACTTCACTCATTTGACCTCAGGAACTGTTTTGTAGCTTGAATAAAATAACCTCTTGATTGCCATATTGCTGTCATGCAGCCAGCTATGCTTAACAAAGCACTGTATGTATCTACATTTACATACATACTCCACAAGCCACCGTACAGAGGGTGGCAGAGGATACCATGTACAACTACTAGTTGTTTCCTTTCCTGTTCCACTCACAGCTAGAGCAAGGGAAAAATGACTGTCTATATGCGTCCATATGAATCCTGATTTCTCGTATGTTATTTTTGTTGTCCTGACATGAAATATATGTTGGTGGCAGTAGAATCATTCTGCAGTCAGTTCTGCAGCCGGTTCTCTAAATTTTCTCAATAGTGTTCCTCGAAAAGAATGTTACCTTCCCTATGGTGATTGTCATTTGAGTTCCCAAGGCATCTCCTTACATTTGCATGTGGTTTGAACCTACAGGTAACAATTCTAGCAGCCTGGCTCTGAATTGCTTCTATGTCTTCCTTTAATCTGACCTGGTGCGGATTGCAAACACTCAAGCAGGATTCAAGAATAGGTCGCACTATCGTCCTATATGTAGTCTCCTTTACAGATGAACCACACTTCCCTAAAATTCTCCCAAGCAACAAAAACTGACCATTCACCTTCCCTACTACAATCCTCATATGCTTTTTCCATTTCACATTGCTTTGCAACATTACACCCAGATATTTAAACAATGTGACTGTGTCAAGCAGGACACTGCTAACACTGTATCTGAACATTATGGACTTATTTCTCCTACTCATTTGCATTAACTTAAATTTTTCTACATTTACAGTCAGCTGCCATTCACACCAACTAGAAATATTGTGTAAGTCTTCTTGTATCATCCTACAGTAACTCATCCTTGACATCTTCCCATACACCACAGCATCATCAGCAAACAGCTGCGGACTGTTGCCCACCCTGTCTGCCAGATCATTTATGTATGTAGAAAATAATAGTGGTCCTATCACACTTCCCTGGTTCACTCCTGAGGATAACCTTGTCTCTGATGAATACTTGCCATCATGGACAATATATTGGGTTCCATTACTTAAGAAGTGTTCCAGCCACTCATATATATGGGAACCTATTCCGTACATCTATACCTCCATTAACAGTCTGCAGTGGGGTACCATGTCAGATGCTTTTTGGAAGTCTGCAGTCAGCTTCAAATACTGATTATCTAAATTTTCTTAGTAGTGTTCCTCGAATAGTATGTTGTCTTCCTTCCAGTGATTCCTGTTTGAGTTTTTGAAGCATCTGCATAAGAATTGCGTGTTGCCTGTCGCCCTTCATCCATAGTTTGTAGTATATCATGTGGGAAGAGTGCAAGCCAAGTTTCACACAAGTGACACTTTCTACAACCATGCTCATTCATGGACTTAAGCTTTTTGGTCTCTATGAAATTTATTGTATTGAAACTCAGAATATGCTCTACAATTATGTAGCAAACCAATGTCGGCCTACAAAGTAGGTACATGGCTTACATGGCACTTGAGAAAGAACAATGAATGGCTACGAGCTGATCCCTAGAAGTCTACTGGCTTAAAAGTCAATCAAAAAGCTATTTTTATCCAAGTACATAATGTGGTCATCTAATTTATGCTCTGTACTGTACTCTACAGTTAGTCTGAACAGAACCTGCAAGTGTGGTTGGGACAGCGGTAACAGCATTGCCAATGAGATGTTTTAATAGAATGTAGACTCTGAGTGTGTTAGAATGTTTTGATATTGTTAACATTCATCAAAGGAAGATACATGTTGAATAGCACTCTTATGTGTGGAAAAATGAGTTTGAAGTTGTCTCATCACTGTTGAGTTCATTGAAGATAGAGCACCAGGTCAGATGGAGAAGGAAGCAATTTTTTTAAATAATCCTAGCATTAATCTGAAGGGATTAAGGCAATCAGTGCAGAATGTAGTTGTGGATGGATGCACAGAGATTCAGACTTTACTCATGGGTAGGAGTCCAGTATAATAATAATAATGCCATTAATCACTTGGAAAAGTTGCAGAAGTAGAACCTGTAGGCCACACAGAAACTATAGAACAAATCAAAATTAGTGCCAACCTAAGCTCACATATCATTGGAGATGTCTTTACATAATGTGAATTCTTTTCTTTTCTTTTCTTTTCTTTTCTTTTCTTCTTCTTCTTCTTATTTTTTTTCCAGTTTTACCTAAATGAAAGGTGCATAGAAACACACTCCATCACAGGATGTCTTTTGTATCCATGTAGATTGGTCAGAGTATATTATATTAAGTATATAATGATCTTGTGACTACATTACATATGAGGTGTGATCAAAAAGTAATGGGAAGTTTGTATTTTCGTAAAGAATTTTTATTTATTCATCAACATCAACTTTTTCCCCTTCAAAGTTATCCCCTTGAGATATAATACACTTGTGCAGCACTTTTTCCACTCTTGGAACCACTTCTGGAACCCACTTTTTATTACAGTGTTCAGCTCCATCAGTGATTCTATTTTCATCTCATCAATGGTGGCAAAACGACATCCTTTCATGGTTCTCTTCAGCCTCAGGAATAGAAAAAAGTTGCAGGAGACCATGGCCAGTAAATAAGGTCGCTGAGCCAACATAAGGTTTTGTTTTTTTGCCAAAAAAGTCACGAACAAGCAATGAAGTGTGAGTGGGAGCATTATCATGATGCAATTTCCACAAGTGGTTTTGCCACAATTCTGGTCATTTTCTTTGGCTTGTTTCACATAATCAGTGTTCGTTATTGACCGTACAATCATAAGGTAGGAACTCATTGTGCAGTACCCCACTGTAATCAAAGAAAAGAGTGAGAAAAATCTTCACATGTGATCAAGCTTGAAAAATTTTTTTTCAGTCTTGGTTCTTCAGGCAGTTTCCATTGGGACAATTGAGCCATGGTTTTGATGTTATACCCAATATCTATGTTTGGAAGTTCTGGGTCATTGTCAGCTTCATTCAGCAACTCCTGAGTGACATCTGCGTGATGTCACTCTTGGTCAAAATTCAACAATTTTGGAACAAAGTTAGGGCTGCTACATGTTTTGTGCCCAAAAGTCTAAAAAAATTGTTGGCATTAGCCAAAAGATATGCTGACATCATCAGCAACCTCTCTGATTGTAATTCGGTGATCTTCCAGAACCAATTTAATTATTTCCTCCACATTGTCGTCAGTACTTGATGTGCTAGGGTGTCTAAGTGCCGTCATCGTCTACAATGTCTTCTCAACCTTGTTTGAAATGTTTATACCACTCATAAACTCTTGTATTACTCGTAGCAGATTTGCCAAAAGCCAAAGTCAACAGTTTGAATGTAGTGCTGCACTTTATTCCATTTTTCAAGCAAAACTTCTTGGAAATTCTTTGATCCATCCTTTTCAAAAGTAAAAATTTACCGAGTACTTCAAAACGTGTGTAACCTTTTGACTGTCGACAATAAACTAAATACTCAAAACAGCTGAAAATGGAAAGATATATCAGGAACGTGTGTACCAACAAGATAAAAACAATTTAAAATCTGATGTACAAAGCCCACAAAATTAAAAAAATTCTCATTACTTTTTGATCCTTCCTTGCACAATTAAACAGGTGGTTTGGTGGTTAAAGGAGTTTGGACTACACTTAGGAAGGAGTAGGGTTGCAATATCCCAACTGGCCATTCCAGTTGGGTTTTCTGGTATTTCCCAAAAATGATTAAAGCAAATGCTTGGAATACTTCTGTAAGTGCACAGCTGGTATGTTTTCCATTCTAGTCCAATCCAAATTTGTGTTAATTCTGAATGACTTCGCTGTCAAGAGACGTTAAACTTTTAATCTTCTTTCCTTTATATTACAGACAAAGCACTATGCTATGTCATCAGTCTGTACCAACATCTTTTTTCCTCAAAAATTATGAAAACAGTATTGGTACTGGAAAGTTCAATTACACTTGTCACATTTGCCTCCTTTGTCATAAACCTATGCGGCATACACCAATGCACTATGTCACTTTGGGATTGAAATCATTGAGAAAGTTCTATCAAAAGGAACTCTCTGGAGCAACTGAAAACTGATAACAAAATACCACCAAACTATGAATAAACTTAAAGATTTCAATTCTAATCCTGGAAATGCATCACCTTCCTTTTTTTTTTTTCCTCCAGTAACTAGGAGTTCAGTCCATATCAAATCTACCAAAGGTTTGAACCTATTGGTGTCAGATAGTTTGTTTTTTGTTTATTAAATGTATAAATATATAAAATTTCAAACTCTCTTGATGGATAGATAATTTCTTCCTCAGAGTTCACAAAATGAAAATTTCTCATTGTTCTGAGAGTGTCATGAAACAAAAATGTATGTTAACTTCAAAACTATTGATAGTAGGAAACTGAGACAAATGTTGTTGTAAGGACTTACTGTAAGCTTTAATCTGATGTGTAACACAATAATGTTGTAACATATGCTTGATTTTACTAAAATATGAAAAAAATGGGTAAATCTCAAAAAAACCTTTTGTTATTCCCATGTGTGTTTAGAGTGATTTGGGTTGCACACACACACACACACACACACACACACACACACACACACACACACACACACACAAAATAATATACAGTAATAAAATATATCACAAGTGACTGTGTCGGACAGGTTTGTAAGCTTTCTTGCTTTAATAATTTGATGTTGTTCTGGAGGTGATTATATAACTGTGTACTTCTATGAGGAACACTTTTCCGATAGGTTGATGTCCTGGCATAAGAGACATGGATGTTGTTTCCATTTCTTGTTCCGTGACTGTGCACAAAGCTGTTTTGCTGATATGCATTGGACTTCCTAAATATTCTCTTGTAAAGACCATCATTTCAGATATGTATAGGCATGGAATGTTCAGTATCTTTAATGTTGGGGAAAAAAGGATGACACGAATCTTGTTTATTTACATTGCATGTGATTTTGATAGCACGTTTTTTGGTTCTGAATATGTGTTGACTGCAAGGTGCATTCCCTCAGAGTATTATTCCGTATTTGATTGCTGACTGGAAATGTGTGCAATATGACTGTATCACCGGTTCTTTGTTACACCTTGTGTTCAGTATCCATAGCATGTAATAGATTGATGACAGTTTAGCTATAAGAACTTTAATATGTATATTCCATTTTAGGTCACTGTGCAGATATATTCCTAGGAGTTTCACATCATCAGCCAATTTTAAACTTCTGTTTCTTATTTTCAGTATGTAGTCATTTTGTTGCTTAGGGTAGGATATATGAAAGTTCGTGGCTGGTGTTTTTTTGGTGTTTTTGATAAGTTTATTTCTTTAAAACCAGTTTGTTAGCTCCAGCAATGAAGTGTGTTTAGATGTTTGGAGGTCTTTTCGGTATAACTCTTAATCAAAATACTGACATCATGAGCAAATAAAGTATTTTATTTGGTGTGGACAGTTTCATTCAGGTCATCTATAAACAAACAAAAAAAAAAAAAAAAAAAAGAGGATTTGACCTAATGTTGACCCTTGTATCATGTCAAATTCATTGTAGCTTTTTCTGATGCATATGTTGTTGTTCTTACAATGTTTCCAGTAATATTATCCTGTTTAAGAACAAATTTTTGTTGTCTGTTAGTATGATATGACCTAACCCACTCATTTGGAGTATCTCTAATTCCCTTTCTTTCCAATTTATACAATAGAATAATATGATCTATTATATCAAATGCTTTGGATAAGTCCAAGAAGATTCTAGTAGCCATTTCCTTTTCACCTATAGCTATCATGACAGGAATTTATAGATTGCTGTGGTTGTGGATCTTGATCACCTGAAACCATGCTGATGACTTTTTGTTAATAAACTCTATCAGTCTATTGTAAAAGAGCTTCTGAAAGATCTTTGAAACCACTTAGCTGAGCTACAGGCCTGAAATTGTTAACATTGTCGGTTGCTTCCTTTTTGTGCAAGGGTGTTACCTTCGCAATCTTAAGGAGATTTGGAAATGTACCAGTGGAGGAGGAGTGATTACTAATATGCTTCAGTGGTTCTACAATGTAATATTCTATTTGGTTTATAACATAGTATTGAATATCATCATAAATACATGAAGGTTTCTTTAATGATCTAGTTGCCAGTATGAGCTTGTTTTGAGTGGCCTGTTTGAGAAATATAGACCCACAGGGTGGGGGTTGTGGTTTTCAATGTGGTGCATAATAAGAGTTTGAAAGTTACTTTGGATGATACCATATGCTGTTTTGCTAAAGTACTTATAGAAGGTATTAGCTACTGCAGTGTCTGCAGATATTTGTCCATTTTCCAGTTTAGGCTAATGCTCTTTGCCACTGGCTTGGTGCCTGTTTCAGAGTGAATGATGTTCCATGTGGCCTGTGGCTTGTTTTCTGATTTGCAGATGTATTCATCACTACCCCCCTTTTTTGCATCTTTAATAACTTTGTTGTAGGTCCTACTGTACTCTTTGATATAATTGTGCATCTCTAATGATATAATATTTTGTTTTTTGTATGAATGCAGAAATCATTATTTTGATGGGTGATATTTTCTCTATGTATAACACCAATGTTAGCAACAGAGATTCATGATCACTGTAGCCCAGGGCCGGCCAAACGCTGCACAGTGTCCAGACATGCGGAAGAGCTGCACATGTGTGACAGCGACATCCGTTATTAGACATGTGTCCTAAATGAACGACGGCGGCTCCACTTCCCTGTTTATGTGGTACAAGCAAGAGCGCAACATACCCAGTCTCGTTTACCCCTGGTGCCGTAACCTTAACAGAGAAGTACTGAGAAATGGCAGGTACTGTGAAAAAGCGAAGGACGGGAGATCTATGTTCTCAGTCATTTAAAAATAAATGGGAACTGCAATTCTTTTTTGTAGCCATTGGCGAAAACTCACAGTGTTTACTGTGCCGCCGAATAAGAGGCAGCCAGCATAATTTTTCAATTGAAAGACACTACAATACATTTCACAAAGACAAGTGTAGGGTACTCAACAGTGAAGAATGGCAAGCAAAATTAAATGTCCTTAAGAAAATAGATGAGACACATCAACTCGATTTTACTGTAAGTCAAAGTAACTGATACTTCTTGAACTCTTAGTTTCTTGTGTTACGTTTATGTCTATTTTACTGTATGCTGTACAATCTACTGTTTTCAATTTTCCAGAATGGCAGCCACACTAAATCTTCACTGTGAGCAAGTTTTAAAACCGCATTAAGAATTGCACAATCTGGGAAACCCTTTTTCAAAGGGGAGATTGTGAAAGGGTGTCTGATTGATGCTGCAGAACTTGTGTGTCCCGCGAACGTTAGCAGGTTTCGAGAAATCAGTCTATCCAAACAAACAGTGACAAAACGTATCAGTGCTATAGCCAGCGATGTGCACAGGCATCTAATAAATAAGGCTAATGACTTTGTTGCTTTCTCTGTTGTGCTCAATGAAGCAACAGATCTTACAGGTGTGATATATATATGAGGTGTCGATAACGCACTTTGTGTAACAGAGGACATTTTGGACTTAGTACCTTTGAAAGGGACTACTACAGGTCCGGACTTACTCCAAGCTGTTGAGCAAGTGATTGATGGTGTCAGTATGGACTGGAATCAGTTAATCTCAGTGACGACAGATGGAGCACCATCAATGCAAGGCCATCAGAGAGGACTCATAGCACGGATGCGCAAAATGCTAGGGCGCACAGACGAGATGTTGTATGGAATTCACTGCATTCTGCATCGAGAGGCACTGTGTGCAAAATCAGTAACGTTAGCAAATGTCATGCAAATTGTTGTGCTTACTGTAAACTATCTGAAGACACATGGGCTTATGCATCGCCAGGTTTGGTAGTTCTTGGAGGAATTAGGAGCTTACTATACCGAAGTACGCTGGCTCAGTTGAGATAAAAGGCTGAAAATATTTTTTGATTTGCGTTTGGTCATAGTAACATTCTTACATGAGAAGGGGAAAAGTGAACCTATGTTGGAAGACCCTTGTTGGATATCAGACCTTGCATTTCTCATGGACGTTACATCTCACATGAACAGCCTGAACGTCAGTTTGCAAGGTGAAAATAATTTAATTTCTGACATGTTGGAAAAAGTAAATGCCTTTGAAAGGAAGCTTGCACTTTGGGAGAGCCAGCTATTCACAAAAAACACAGCACATTTCCCGATTCTTGGACTGGTCCATGAAAGTGCTAGATTTCAAGAATACGTGTCAATAATTGTAAAATTTAAGAAACAATTTCGAGCACATTTTGCAGATGTTAAGAGTTTGTCTGCTGCCATTTGCCTCTTTGCTCGACCGTTCTCGTTGTCAGTTGAGGATGCTCCGAATGATCTACAGATGGAACTGATCGACCTACAGTGCAATACAAGACTGAAAGACAAGTTCTTCGCAGTGCAAAGTACAAAAGAATTCTATGAAAATTTTTCACAGCAAGAATTTCCATGCCCTGCACTGAGAAGCCGTGAGAGTTATGTCCATGTTCGGTCAACATATGTTTGTGAAAGATTTTTCTCGGTGATGAAAATGAATAAATCAAGGTTTCGATCAAGCATAAGTGATGAAAATCTTCGCAACTGCTTGCGTTTGTCAATGAGCTGTGCTTTTGTGCCCGATATTAACTATATCATTTCTCATGACCAGTGATAAACGTGTTTGGATTTATTCCTTTCATAATTAAAAATTATTGTTTACTAACTGTGCATTATTGCCTCATTCTGCTCCATGTTACATTATTATCAGGAAAATTGGTCATTGCACCGATTGTTCCAATGTATACTTACATTTAGACTTTTTTTTTTTTTTTTTTTTTTTTTTTTTTTTTTTTTTAAATGTGTGAAGGGCTACGCTCAGCTGAAGTCGATAAAACATAACATTCATCTAATTGTCGGTTATTATGCAGATTTCAGACAGAGCTGATGAAAGATATAGCAATAGTGGTATCGAAATAACAGGTGATCATCGAGCGGTTATCATTCTGTTCAGAGGTCAATGAGACAGAAATTATGTGGGTGTAACTGAGGGCACTGAGAATTAGTTATAGGAAACCTTGCATTAGTTTAACATTATTTGAAATCATGAATAAGGTTCATTGGAAGTCGCTAAGTGCTCTCTTTCTTAAATACTAGATCAAAAACATTACACGTATTTACGTGCCATCAGTCAAGATGCCTTAATAAAGACCCACAGTTGTTAATTTTATTATTTGTCTTACTGGGTTAAACTGTTAACATAAAAGTAGACGTCTCAGTAAGTAGACTGTGGCAGTATTTTAAATGTTTAATACGCAAAATGCCTTTCCATGGTTGGCTTGCAAGCTGTGGAAAGAGCACTAGAATGCACCAGTACAGAGTATCCCAGCAAGTGGATAAAGTGACATCTGTGCATAGAAACATGCACTACATGAACGCTGAAGGCTGCAGTGTGCACGCTGTGATCTGGAAGTTGCGCATGTGCAGGAGCACCGCATGTGTGCTGAATTTCTGGCTGGCCCTGCTGTAGCCCATATTTATTACTTTATTATTCTATAGAGAGTGAGTTTCCTGAATAAAAATTTGGTCTAGTGCTGTATTACAATGTCTAGAGATTCTTGTTAGTGCATTTACTGTGGGGATTAAATTGAAACACTCTGCCATGTCCAGTAATTCATCGCTGCAGACTGAGCTTTTCAAAAAATCAATGTTTAAGTTACCACAAGTGATTTTTTTTTTGTCTAATCTAGACTATTTAACATCATTTCAAATTTACCCAGGAAGTTTCCAGAATGAGATTTTTGCACTGCGGCAGAGTGTGCGCTGATATGAAACTTCCTGGCAGATTAAAACTGTGTGCCCGACCGAGACTCGAACTCGGGACCTTTGCCTTTCGCGGGCAAGTGCTCTACCATCTGAGCTACCGAAGCACGACTCACGCCCGGTACTCACAGGTTTACTTCTGCCAGTATCTCGTCTCCTACCTTCCAAACTTTACAGAATCTCTCCTGCGAACCTTGCAGAACTAGCACTCCTTTCCACCTTAGATTCTCCTTCGCAAAGACAGCTGTCCCAGCATGTTTATAATGAGATCTGCAGAATGAACGACCTAGGAGAAAACCAGCTATATTTACAGTATCTGTTTTGCTGTTTTTTAGCCAGTGCTCCATTATGCAGATAACATCAACTTTTAGATCAGAGTCTAGTATTATTTCTAGTTCCTGTAATTTGTTTGTTAGAGGCTGAACATTATGATGCGTTATATGAACTGGGAGAAAGCTGGTTTTGTTTTGCTTATTACTACTACTTTTATCATTTCTGATGAACCACTTGCCTCAGATAACATTTTGACTTTCTATCTTGTATTCTTCCTTGGTCTGCTTTCTACTAAAAATCATTCACATGGGAAGGAGGCACTTTTTTCCTTCTGCTCACCTCATTGGACACTGCTGCTGGTGCTGCTTCTTGTGTATTCATTTCCATAGGAGAGGTTGGAACTGCTGCTGCTGCTGTCGTCTTCAGAATGCCAGCATAACTTTTCCTGGGACATATTCCTTGAGAGGTGTCTGGTGTTGTCACTGTTTGTGTGGTGTCAGTCCAAGAGGAAATCTCTGATTATGTTTCTAAGGCTTGAGACACTTCACTGCACTTTATGTGAACATGATTAGCACTTTCTGGAACTGTTGGGATTGTCTGAGATTGAGGAATGGCAGCTGGACTAGATGTACATTGAGTACTCTTCATAATTCCCATGATTCTTTTTACAGATAACAGTTTTTCTCCTCCCATTAAGATGCATACCATGCCTCGTAAAGAGTTTGTGGTCCATGTGCCCCGTGTTGGAAGAATGTGTTCTGAAAAGCTTGACAGATTTTTTAATACAGCCTGTCACTCCTTTGAAATCATTTTCAATAATGTCATTGGCACTTCCTATTAATATCGTGCACCATTTGTTATTGGAGCAGTTATTATTGATTTCACATGTAGGAGATCCTGGTTTAACAAAACTAGTGGTGCTTACTCACTGACAATTTTGCAAAATGTTTGTGATTCCTCTGTCAAGACTGTAAGAATATGTACAGATTTCACAATTTTTCATCAGTTCCTTACATAAAGATGCCTTGTTACCTCTAATTGCTTTCATCTTATTTGCTGTAGGTGGCATAAATGAAGGCTCAATGACTGCATCTAGTGATGTTTGTGATTGTTTTCTTTCTATGTTACTCTTGTGTTTATTATTTACCTCCACTATTATATTTCTGTTCTTACTAGTCTTTGAATTAGTTATATTTGGCATCAAATTGTCATATTTATTACTTGGCAGCACATGATCTGAAACAGTTTATCAGTTTTTGACATCACAGGAGTTTCAGTAATTTCCCTTAGTGAATCTTCAAGCACCATGATGTAATTTTTGGCATCCTTTAATTCACTGAGGAGTGATTCTGTCACAGAAAATTCCACACCTTCGATGTGCATTTGTACTGCTGATTCATGACCGTTACATTTTAGTCCACAATCACACCTTATTTTCTCATTATTTGCCTGTGTGAAACATTTGGAATGATGCCCTTTCTGCAGTGTTGGGCATATTTGAATTCCTTTTATCACGTTATCACAACACAAAAGACACTGGGTACTGATAAAATAGACATTAAATGCAGAGCCTTTTGCCACAACCTATATACCTGCTGCCATCTTGTAACCCTATAATTTTATATTATATGAGGTAAGTGATTTTAGTAACAAAATCAGTACTGTCCTTCAAAATCCAAGTCAAGTTATTAGGTGTATTAAGAATTGAATTACATTGTTATTAATTCTATAGTATATACCAGTAAGACATTCAAGTGAGTGCCAACTTTGAGAACGGGCACTACTGGCCAATATAGCGCAACTGCATCCTTGAATTCAGATACTGGATTGAGAGAGTGTAGTTTATGAGTTCCTTGGATGATTTTAGAATTACTGAACTGAGGCAATACCCTTATTTCACTTTGCTAGTACTGCTCTGGTTCACATAATTCAAAATGGATGCCAGGAGTGGTTTCTTCGCCAAACTCGTACAGCTCCTGGGTGTCATTATTTGATTTTCAGATGGTCTTTGTAAATTTGCTTTAGTACCAAGTCTTTTGATAATGGCACTAGTCCATCACATACAATTTTACCATTTGCTGTGAAAAAAAAGGGGCTATACGTAAGTACGTTCTGGGTTTGAAAGCAACTGCACAAAAACTAAGAGACACACAAGAAAATACACATGTATCAGTGGATAGAGCATCTCCATAAGTTTTAGAGTCACATTACAGGTTCTCAATATGGGCACTATGTGTGATGTGGCAAACACAACTAGTTGGGTGAATTCATCTAAGTTGCTGACATGAATTTCCCAGGACGTGTGACAGCAACTAGCTATGGAAATCTGTTCATTGGGTTGCCTATATGCTGGCACAAGCTGATTCATTGCCACAGTATGGAGAAGATGATTCTGCTACATGTTCTGACATGCCAGCCCCCACTCCCCCCCCCCTTTCCAGTACAACAATTTATTGCCAATATAACTTGGAGACATGCTGTGTCCAGTGATATGTATCATTTTTCTGCAGAAATCCAGGGAGCACTTATGGTGCAGTTCTCCAGCAGGCTTGTGGAGATTGTATGTGTTGAAAACATTTTTTCTACTTTTCTGAACATCTTTTTTATATTATGCAAATTTTCTTTGATACTGAGATCAGTTTTGTTTGGGAAACATTAAATGCCACTATGTCACATTTTGTGCAAGCAGAAACGAAGACATAAAAATAGATGTCTGCCTGGCAGTCCACTGGTAGGACTGAACTTTAAAGCACAAATAAATAATTTTCAGCAAACTCAAATGTTATGAGAACTTATGCATCTTTTAAGTTATTTTGTGTAATAAGAAAACTGGTTTGCTTTACTTGTATAAAGAATATGACCTAACAACAAGAGCTGAGGTCAATTGTTTTCAAAAGCAGCTTCAGTGATGACTAATTTAATGTTACCTGTAACTATCTAAATGAATTAACTCACATGAAAGATTAAGAGATTCTCTTACATATGATACATGGAACTTTATCTGTAAACTCTACATTGAAGAGACTACCATCTAACAGTATAATAAAGGCTACAACAAAATTATCAAAGATTCAGTTTTGTCCAAAAATCATGAAAATAGGAGAATGGAAATATTGGTTAGTTAAAATGAAACAGGATCTTCAAACCTGTGTGAACAGTGTACTAGTTTTGAAGTCAGGACAGTGGTCCATTTCAAGCAGTTTGGCATTCAAAGTTCTCTTAGCTACAATGTTTCAACTCTTACTTTTTAGATGTTGCCAATGGAAGGCATCTATAAAGATACATTTTGTCCATCAGATTTTATTTAATTATATCCAGTAGCTCATTTAAATCCAGTATTTCTTAGAAAAAAGTCAAATCAGAAATCAAATACTTGTGTGTAGTAGTGTGAACCACCATAAAAAAATACTCTGATGGAATGGGAAAAATAGAGACCTGCGAAGACATTAAATAAAAACACCTTATCTGCGTGTGCCCACTAGTAGATGGTGCTAAAGCAATAATAAGCATGGTCTCTCACACCTTCACTATGCAGCTCACCTCCAATGATTTAGCAAAAGACACAGTTGTGTTTGGTTATGAGAACAGATTCTTCCTTAACATAAGTGACTGTTGTTCTGGAAAACATATCAGACAGGGTCATACAGAACATATCCACAAAATATGTGGGGGAACCATAGCCCGCATTGCCTGTACACTTTTGGAGTCTGTTGGTGGCACATTGAAAAGCATACAACTGTGAACATTGCATTTATACTCCTCCATCAGCAGCCATATTATGGTGTGTGGGAGGGGTTACTTTATAAACCATTTTCAGATATATGTTGCATAAATGTTATTTTGCTTCTCATGTTTCCTATTCGAATTGAAAGTGTTTTGCAGTAAGAATGGCTATTATTCTGTCTTCATGGTGGGTTCATGGTGTATTTCTTTCAATACAACCCAGTCTCATAAGGTTTTTCATTTGCTGTTTGCTACTTGGTAGACTAACACTGTGTCCTTCAGGCACATTTAAATAATAGGAAGTGTGAACTGGAGAGACTATGGAGGCAGAGGGTCGAGAAGGGGAAGTGAAAACTGGCAGTAGGCAGTATGGCCATTAGAAAGGAATGTGATCCAGTAGTTTCATTTTAATATTGAAAACAGGTGTTAGCAGCTGTCAGTCTTGTGGAGTAGTTGTAAGAGTTGGTAATATGCAGAAGAACCCAACATTTTTAGGAAGCCAAATATAGGTAGGAAAATTAAGAAGAAGAGAATTCTGCTTCTAGGCAGCAGTCATGGGTCTGTAGTTGCAGTAGTCACTAGCATTTTTAAACCATTTGCTGGTATAATAAAGTGGCAGAAAACTTAGGAGCTTTGTGTAAGGATTTTGTTAAAGAGGATCAGGTAGTGACAGTGGGAGGGTCTGAGAACAGTCTTGGCAGGGACTGGGCTTATGACACAGGCTAGGCTCTTTCATATTGAGTAGCCAGGCAGGTGCAGGAACAGGTGGGTGGGAGTGGACAGATGGCTATGTGTGAGTGGTCAGCAACTGAACTGTAGCATACACGACTCTACTCCAGTGGTCAAATGCACAGAGGCAGAGGTGGCCAAGCAACCTGCATGTACAAGGGGGGACCCAAAAGTAACTGGAATCGTAATGCTGCACATCGTGTACTTGTAGTAGTAGGTTGTGCCGCCAGAGGGTTGTAGTAGGAGCTCTGCTGAGTCATTCTGCCACACGGCGTCACCTGGCAGTGAGAAGTGTGGTTTCTTTGGCAGTTCTTTGAGTGTGCATACAGTGCAGACGTGACACGAGGAAATGGCTAGTTCTTACGAACAACGTGGAGCAGTGATGTTTTTTTCCTTGCTTGGCAAGAACGGAGCAGAAACTTTTGCGATGATTCAGACAGCCTACAAAGACCATGCTCTTAGTAAAATGCAAGTGTACGAATGGTTTTCTCAATTTAAAAAGGGAGAAATGGTGGTTGAAGATCAGTCCCGTTCCAGTCGACCTTCAACTGCTTGAAGCAAAGACAACATCTTCAAAATCCGTGATCTCATCAATGAAGATCAACACAGGACAATCGACCAACTCGAGAACTTGTCTGGGTTGTCCTGGAGCTCAATTCAGTGCATCTTGACCATCAATTTGGGGATGCGAAGAGTGGCAGCAAAATTCGTGCCGAAACTTCTTACCGGAGGTCAAAGGGATCGTCACGTTCAAGCCTGTCTCGAAATGAAGGACACGTTCAAAAATGATTCACATTTTTTCAACAAAATCATTACAGGTGATGAGTCATGGTGCTATGGATACGATCCAGAAAGTAAACAACAGTCATCACAATGGAAGTCACCTGGCCCACCTCGCCATAAAAAGCTCAAGTGAAATCGAATGTGAAAACGTTTTTTTTTTTTTTTTTTTTTTTTTTTTTTTGACGTCAAAGGGATTGTACACTCCAAATTTGTCCCTGTAAACCAGACAGTACACCAACAATTCTATTTGGAGATTATGAAATGGCTTCGCAGAAGTTTGTCATGAGGGATTCTGGTGTGTGGTTCCTGCATCGCGACAACGCTACCGCGCACACAGCTCTCAGCATTCCAGCAGTTTTTGGCCTCAACGAAGATGACTACCTTGATCCATGCACCCTATTTGCCTGATTTAGCACCTTCGGACTTCTTCCTATTCCCGAGGATGAAAAGGGACTTGAGAGGGAAGCGTTTTGCGAATGTGGAAGACGTAAAACGCAATGTCATGAAAGTGCTAGCAGGTATCAAAGAGGACGAATTTAAAAGGTGCTTTGAACACTGGAATGAATGTTTGGACAAGTGTATTAATGCTAATGGAGAGTACTTCGAAGGAGATTAAGGCTGTATTTGAAAACAATGAAGTATATGCTTTCTAGAAAGAAATTCTGGTTATTTTTGGGTCCCCCCTCATATGCAGAATGAGCACTTCCTTCGTTTAGCAGGTTCCAGCAGAATGTATTTAACAGGCCTGTCTGGTGCATAGCTCACATTACCTTGCCTGCCCGTGAGTGTCCTTGTCCCATGGGGTTGCGCTGGAACAGTCTAGTAGAGGCAGTGACCTGGACAGGGTTACTACTCAAAGCTGGACCATTAACGTTTGCTTTGAAGAGTTGTTCTGATGTTATAATCAGTGTTCTCTTGACAGTGCTGTGAGGGACAGGTGTAAGGGTTTCAGAAGGTTTTGCTGGTTCAAAAGCTGTCCAGGAAGAAAGATGGTTTAAGAATTAACTGGGAGAGGTACATGAGTTCACCTGTCTCACATATTCATGCATTCTGCCCACGAGAAGCAGACTGTAAATTCATGCTTTTGTCACATTATCATTTCATCTAAGTAGCATCATAAAGGAGTGGCTGCTACCAAGGAGGCATCAAGGGGTTGTATCAACAATATGCTTGGTTCATACGGCTGCCTCTGACATAGATAACTCATGTTCTACAATGGAGTTTTTTATGCAACTTGGCTATGGTATAGTAGGGTCTCAAAAGTTACTGAGTGGGTTCTGGAGCAGATATCCTATATGCAGACATTTTCCAATTTGTGACATCTGAGTACAGGAATGAAACTGTTAAAGCTACAGTGCCTCAAATTGTTTGATATAATAATAAGTGAAATGGGAAACAGATCTCACATATAATATACCGTTTCATCTCACTTTAATTTCCTGTCAGGAATACCTTAAATGAGAGCTTTGGATATTATTTTGAAAAATATGCAGCAGACTTTTGTGCCAAATATAGCAGAAATATTGATACAGCTGATCTAGTTAACAAAATAGCAGCTTTCAAATTCTAGTTGAAAGAGCTGATGAAGAGCACCAGCTTACTGTTTGAATATTTTGAATCCCCCCTCCCAAAGAGATGGTTGTGCAAATATCATTGAAAAATCTTTGAGAATATTTATGACACTTCTAGTGACTGCAGTACCTTGTCAGTGCAATTTCAACAAATTAAAAATGATAAATACTACATAAGGTCAAGTATAGGTGAAGTAGGCTGACAAATTCGGCTATCTCAGGAACAGAATATATCGCAACAGCTACATTTGACTTCAGTCTCATAATCAATGATTTTGCTTTGCTCAAAGCAGGGAAGTGGAAACTACAGTTATAATAAAAACATAATTCTTGGAAAGGAATACATTCTCAACATTTATTTATAGACCTTTTTTGGTGTTCATTTCATAATCTCCTTTTAAGGCCCTATGACTTCGATTCAAATGCTCTTCCATCCCATAGCCATCTTTGACAGACTTACCATGTTGTCAGAAAATTGGAAAGTTCTTATTTCTTCTTCCTGAACTTTAATTCCCTTTCCAGATTTCTCCTTGGTTTTCTTGCTTGCTCAATGAACAGATTGAACAACACTATCTCACTGCCTTCTCAACTTCTGCTTCCATTTAATTTCCTTTGACTCTTGTAATTGCGGCCTAGTTTCTGTACAAGTTGTTAGCAAGCTTTCAGTCTCTGTATTTTATCCTTGCTATCTTCAATATTTCAAAGATTGTAGTCTAGTCCACATTGTCAAAAGCTTTCTCTAAATGCACAAATGCTATAAAGGTAGGTTTGCCTTTCTTCAACCCATCTCCCAGGAAATGTCAGTATTGCCACTCGCATTTTTACGTTTCTCCTGAACCCAAACTGATTTTCCTCAATGTTAGCCCCTACTAGTTTTCCATACTTTTCTAAATAATTTATGTCAATATTTTTTTACCATGATCACCTTTCAATTTTCCCTTCTTTGTTTAGTGCTGGCTTGCTATCCAAGCTTTTGATTTCATATAGTTGCTCCTCTTTCTTTCAAAGGCCACTCTTAATTTTCCTATAGTTATGTATCTTCTTATGCCCTTGCATTTGTCTTATTCCCATTCCTGCATCTTTTTGCTCTTTCATCAATGTCACTTTTTTTAGATGTCTGTATCCCTTTTCACCTGCTTCATTTGCTGCACTTTTATATTTTCTCCTTTTGTCAATTAAATTCAATATTTCCTATGTTAATCCAAGGACTTCTACTAGATCATGTCTTTTACCTATGTGATCCTCTGCTGCCTTCACTATGTCATCTTTCAAAGATACCCAATTTTCTGTTGTATTCCTTTCCCCTGTTACAGTGCAATGTATCCAAGTCCTATCTCTTTTATTTCCTGCATTTTACAATCTTTTCAGTCTGAGTATGCAATAAATTATGATCAGAGTCCACATCTGTCTCTGGAAACATCTTACAGTTTAAAAACAAGTCTTCAAAATCTCTGTCTTACCAATGTACACTGAAGCACCAAAGAAACTGGTGTACACATGCGTATTCAAATACAGAGGTATGTAAACATGCAGAATACGGTGCTGCATTCAACAACATCTTTATAAGACAACAAGTGGTTGGTGCAGTTTTTAGCTCTGTTACTGGTGCTACAATGGCAGGTTATCAAGATATAAATGAATATGAATGTGGTGTTATAGTTGGCGCATGTGCGATGGGACGCAGCATCTCTGAGGTAGCGATGAAATCGGATTTTTCACCGTATGACCATTTCATGAGTGTACCAGTAAAACATCAAATCTCCGACATCGCTGCAGCCGAGAAAAGATACTGCAAGAAAGGGACCAATGATAACTGAAGAGAATTGTTCAACATAATAGGTGCAACCCTTCTGCAAATTGCTGCAGATATCAGTGCTGGGCCATCAGTAAGTGTCAGTATGCAAACCATTCAATTGAACATCATTGATATGGGTTTTCGGAGCCAAAGGCCTACTTGTGTAGCCTTGATGATTGCTGACACAAAGCTTTACGCTTCGCCTGGGCCCGTCAACACCGACATTGGACTGTTGATGACTGGAAACATGTTGACTCGTTGGGTGAGTCTCATTTCAAATTGTATCGAACGGATGGACGTGTACAGATATGGAGACAGCCCCATAGATCCATGGGCCCTGCATATTAGCAGGGGACTGTTCAGGCTGGTGGAAGCTCTGTAATGGAGTGGGGAGTATGCAGTTGGAGTGATATGGGACCCCTGATACGTCTAGATTCCACTTTGACAGTGACATTTACATAAGCATCCTGCCTGATCACTTGCATCCATTCATGTCCATTGTGCATTCTGATGGACTTGGGCCTTCCAGCAGGACAAAGCAACACCTCACACATCCAGAATTGCTACAGAGTGGCCCCAGGAACACTCTTCTGAGTTTAAACACTTCTGCTGGCCATCAAACTCCCCAAACACGAACATTATTGAGCATATCTGGGATGCTTGCAACATGCTACTCAGAAGAGATCTCCATCACCTCATACTCTTATGGATTTATGAACAGCCCTGCAGGATTCATAGTGTCAGTTCCCTCCAGCACTACTTCAGACATTAGTTGAGTCCATACCACATCGTGTTGCGGCACTCCTTCATGTTCGCAGGGGCCCTACACAATATTAGGCAGATGTACCAGTTTCTTTTGCTCTTCAACATATATTCAGTATAAACATTTCCAGTTTCCCAGGTCTCTTTCATGAATACAATCTTCCTACATGATTCTTAAACCAAGTGTTGGTGTTCATTAAATCATTTCAGCAAGCGGCTTCCTCTTTCATTACTTTACCCCACCCCATGTTCTATTCTCATCCTTTCTCTCCTTTTTTTATAAGTCTGAATTCCAATCACTCATCGCAGTTAAATTTTCATCTCTTTTAACTACTCCTGCAATTGCCCTATTTGATTTTTTTGTTGATAGCCTTCTACTGATCTGACAAAAACTCCTGTTCTTCCTGCTACGGTACTCCACTAATTTCACTGTATCTGACTTCATCCTATCCATTTCCCAATTTAAATTCTCTAACCTACCTACTTGCTTAAGGGATCTAACATTCCATGTGTTGATCTATAGAATGCCAGTTTTGTTTTTCAAATGATATCCTCCTGAGTAGTACCTATCTAAAGATCCGAACGAGGCACTATTTTACCTCTGGAGTATTTTACGTGAGAGTATTCCATCTTCATTTAACTGTACAATGGAGAAACATGCCCTTGGGGAAAAAGTCATGGCTGCAGCCTCCCCGTGCTTTGGCCTTTCGCAGTACCAGCACAACAAGGCCATGTTGGCTACACAACAAGGCCATGTTGGCTAATGTTACAAGCCCTTTTCTGTCAAACATGTAGACCCATGCCGCTAAGCCTACAATTACTTAAAAGGTGTTGCGCCTCTTCAGGAACCATGGGTTAGTCGGGCCTCTTCACAGATACTCCTCCATTGTAGAAGCACCTGTGGTATGGCTTCCAAATTACAAAGATTTCTAATTCTGTGTATAAAAATTGCAGGTAAGTAGTTTTTTTGGTGGTGGGTGTTAGCCTTTGCAGTTCTGCCAAGAGTGCAGGATCACCTCTCCTTGGTACAGCTGTGCGTGTCATGTACCAACCAGCAGCCAGCAGAATAACTGGTCACTGCCAACTTGTGTTCAAAAACTCAGCTCTTGCACCCATGCACCACATGCCTAGCCTGCTAGCCCATGCACCCCCCCCCCCCCCCCCCGCCCCCCGTTTCAGATAAGCCATTAGCTACCCACCGCCAACCTCTCTCAACCTCTCTTCCTGTCTCCTGCAACTCTCTCCCTGTACTCACGCCACCTGACAGAACTTTCACTCAGTCAAAATGGTAAACCCAGTTTTCATCACCTATCACAGTGTTTTGCTAAAAATGCAAAATAAATTGTTGATAGAAGTCCAGTCTTGTCCATTTCATGTTGGTAGCGAGCATTCATAGCACACATCATGCGCGCAGTTTTCTGTACCTCAGTTTTGCAGTTGTGGTCTGTTCACACTCTGAGAGCTGTGTCTGTATTATTGAATGATTTTTTCTAATGAGTTCATCAACATGATTCCAATGAGTCTCATTGGTTGCTGTATGTAGTTGTCTGCTCTGAGCTCTGTAACACACATTTAGAGTAGTACCACTGTTTCCTTCATAATGATAATGGACAACCCAAAATCGCACATTACTGATGTTAATACAATAATCACTGTACACAGCTTTCATTCTTATATGGATTTCAGTTGGAGGCATATTTTCTGTGGTTAGAAACTCAGTTACAGCATGCTGTTTTTCACACACAGATGTAGTTACATCACACACTGCCATGTCACATGTAAACATTTGGAACCCTGTAGCAGCAACTGGTGTCAACAAAGTGGGAATATTGACCAAGTAATATGGATGGCATGTAATACCTCAACTGGTATTGAGAACAGAATAAAAAATTAGGAGATATTACATTTCAGCATGCCCTATGCCCTAGTACACTTGGATAACATATTCTTAAGCAATGTACAAAGTTCTGCAATACTCAGTAGATTTCGTTGTCAGTATGCTTCTGGCAAAAAGGAGATGGGACATGGATAACCTGTAAGAACCAGAGGTTGTAGAGAGTTTCAGAGGGAGCATGAGGGAATGATTGACAAGAAGAGGGGAAAGGAGTACAGTAGAAGAAGAATGGGTAGCCTTCAGAGACAAAATACCGAAGGCAGCAGAGGTTCAAGGAGGTAAAAAGATGAGGGTTAGTAGTAATCCTTGGGTAATACAAGAGATATTGAATTTAACTGATGAAAGGAAAAAATATAAAATTGCAGTAAGTGAAGCAGGGAAAAAGGAATACCAACGTCTCAAAAATGAGATCGACAGGAAGTGCAAAATGGATAAGCAGGAATGGCTAGAGGACAAATGTAAGAATGTAGAAGCATATATCACTAGAGGTAAGATAGATGTCACCTACAGGAAAATTAATGAGACCTTTGCAGAAAAGAGAACCACCTATATGACTATCAAGAACTCGGATGGAAAACTAATCCTACACAAAGAAGAGAAAGCAAAAAGTAGGAAGGAGTATATGCAGGGTCTGTACAAGGGAGATGTACTTGAGGGCAATATTATGGAAATGGAAGATGATTTTGATGAAGAGGAGATGGGAGATATTATGTTTGGAGAATTTGACAGAGCACTGAAAGACCTAAGTTGAAACAAGGCCCCGGGAGTAGACGACATTCCTTTAGAACTACTGATGGCCTTGCAAGAGCCAGCCATGACAAAACTCTTCCAACTCTTCCATCTGGTGAGCAAGATGTATGAGACATGTAAAATACCCTCAGACTTCAAGAAGAACATAATAACTCCAATTCCAAAGAAAGCATGTGCTGACAGGTGTGAGAATTACTGAACTATCAGTTTCATAAGTCGTGATTGCAAAATACTACCACAAATTCTATACAGATGAATGGAAAAGCTGGTAGAAGCCGACCTCGGGGAAGATCAGTTTGGAATCTGCAGAAAAGTAGCAACATGCGAGGCAATATTGCCCCTACAACTTATCTTAGAAGAGAAGTTAAGGAGAGACAAACCTACATTTATAGCATTTGTAAACTTAGAGAAAGCTTTTGACAATATTGACTGAAATACTCTCTTTCAAGTTCTGAAGCTGGCAGGGGTAAAATACAGGGAGCAAAAGGCTATTTACAATTTGTACAGAAACCAAGTGGCAGTTATAAGAGTCGATGGGCACGAAGGGAAGCAGTAGATGAGAAAGGAGTGAGACAGGATGGTATCCCATCCCCATTGTTATTCAGTCTGTATACTGAGTAAGCAGTAAAGGAAACAAAAGAAAAGTTTGGAGTAGGAATTAAAATCCAGGGGGAAGGAATAAAAACTTTGAGGTTTGCCGAAGACACTGTAATTCTGTCAGATACAGCGAAGGAGCAGTTGAAGGGAATGGAAAGTGTCTTGAAAAGAGGGCAGAAGATGAACATCAACAAAAGCAAAATGAGGACAATGGAATATAGTCAGATTAAATCAGGTGATACTGAGGGAATCAGATTAGGAAATGAGACTTAAAGTAGTAGATGAGTTTTGCTGTTTGGGCAGCAAAATAACAGATGATGGTTGAAGTAACGAGGGTATAAAATGTAGACTGGCAATGGCAAGGAAAGTATTACTGGAAAAAATATTTGGTAACATCGTGTATAGATGTGTCAGGATGTCTTTCCAGAAAGTATTTATTTAGAGCGTAGCCATGTATGGAAGTGAAACACGGACAATAAATAGTTTGGACAAGAAGAGAATAGAAGCTTTTGAAATGTGGTGATACAGAAGGATGCAGAAGATTAGATGGATAGATCACATAACTAATGAGGTGGTACTGAATAGAATTGTCGAGAAGAGCAATTTTTGGCATAACCTGACTAGAAGAGAGGATCGGTTGGCAGGACCATTTCTGAGGCATCAAGAGATCATCAATTTAGTATTGGAGGGTGAAAATCATAGAGGGAGAATACACTAAGCAAATTTAGAAGGATGAAGGTTGCAGTAGTTACTCGGAGATGAGGAGGCTTGAACAGGATAGAGTAGCATGGAGAGCTGCATCAGACCAGTCTTTGACTCAAGACCACAACAACAATCTTTGGATAAGGCATTTAGAACAGTATCACATGAGTCCGTGTCCCTATCATTCACCCTAATCACTTTTCCCAGTGTACAGCTGCTAAGCCTTTTCCAAGTTTGCCCTGAAATGACATGCCACTACAGCTCCTGAGGCAGCAGCTTTAAAGAGGGAACCCAAGCTCCACTTCAAAATTTCCAAGGTTTTTCAGGGATATTTTCTAAGTGGTTTCATTTCCAAAGCCTGTGGTTTCCAGTGGCTCATTACAGAGAAACACTGTAATTATGATTTGTTCAGTTTTTACCCCAATTACCATTCTTTCTGTAAAACTACTGTATCAGCAATAAATAAGCTTGACTATGGAATCACCAAACATACGACACAAAACACAGAGTAATGCAACACCCTTAGAGTGACGC
Source organism: Schistocerca cancellata (assembly GCF_023864275.1). Taxonomy (NCBI): domain Eukaryota; kingdom Metazoa; phylum Arthropoda; class Insecta; order Orthoptera; family Acrididae; genus Schistocerca; species Schistocerca cancellata. The sequence continues at coordinate 658,917,615 of NC_064627.1, forward strand.
AAAATTTCTCTAATGTGGTTGTCATCACTGCAGGAACAGTCAGCATCGCATCACTATGCCACTTTTCCATTGTATTCAGTGAGCCCGTACACAAATGTGTCTATTGAGAAACAGTAGATCTGTTCATGTTGCTCTATATCACTGTTAAAATACAACTAACAATGCCAGAGAAACAATACAGTAGTGAACATTAGCTTGAAAGTGAAAAGTAAAGAGGACATTTTGTTGTCAGAAAAGTAGAGAGGACATTTTGTTATCAACAGGAAATCCTGTGAACAAATGGTAGAAGGTTGTTTTCAAACAAAACTTTCGACATTTGCACTGCTGTGCAGATATTTTCAGTGCAGTACTGATACAAGATGGGAAAATGGCCATCATCTGCCCTCTACTGAAAAAGAATGACCTTCTGGTATGTGACAATTATAGGGGAATAACTCTGCTAGATGTCATCTATAAAGTACTATCTCTATGCCTCGTAAATAGGATACTACCATTTGCTGAAGAAGCTGTAGGAGACTACCAATGTGGGTTCAGACACAACAGATCAAGAGTGGACCACCTATTTACCGTATGTCAAACAACGAAGAAATGCTGGGAATATAATACAGATATGCAAGTGCTCTTCGTTGACTTAAAAAAAGCCTATCACAGTGTACACAGAAGTACTATAATCAGAGTACTAAAGGAATTTCAGTTTCCATCTAAAATAATCCACTTGGTTGCAATTTGCCTAGAACAAACACTCTGTAAAGTGCAGACAAATACCGGTCTATAAGAAGAGTTCAAAGTTCGAACTGGCCTCAGACAGGGAGATGCCCTCTCCCCTATATTATTCAACCTTGTGTTAGAAAAAAATAGACTGGGAATTTATGAAAACTGACCCCATTGGAATACCCATAGACAACATGTCAATGACTCGACTGGCATATGCGGATGATGTACTCCTAATCAGCGGCAGTAGAGAAGAGCTCAGAAGAATGGCAGGCTCATACTGCAAGATTGCCAGTAGGCCGGCCTGCAAGTCAGTGAAAATAACACAGAATACATGGTCCTGAGCAAGTCAGCGAGAGATGGGGACCTGCTCACGGTGGACAGTCTCCAATTCAAAAGGGCAAATACTTTCAAACACCTTGGTAGTCTCTGAAGTGATCAGAACCACTGTGAAATTGAAATAAGTGTAAAAATTGTCGGAGGTAACAGGGCATACTTTAGCCTTCAGGATGTCCTGAAGAAAAGATCCCTGTCAAGAAGTTTTAAGATCAGGCTGTACCACAGTATGATTATGCCAGTGGTTATGTACGGTTGTGAAAGCCTCACCTTTAGGAGAACAGACGAAGAGAAACTACTTGTTTTCAAACGAAATAGCTTCAAAAAAATATATGGTCCTGTGAAAGATTCACAAACAAGGGAATGGAGAATTAAAAAAAAAGAAAAAAAGAACAAGAATTAAAAGAGCTTTACACAAAGCCTGACTTTATAAAAAGAATAATAATAAGAAGAAGGTTGACCTGGGCTGAACATGTGGCAAGGATGAATGAAGGGAGGGTTACCCATGATGTGTTTCTGGGAACTGTAGCTGGAAGGAGGTACCAGGGATGACCACAGACAAGATGGAAGGACAATATTGACAAGGACACCGAGGACATGGGGTGAGTGGTGGCAGGAGGCTCACAACCAGGAACGATGGAGCAGGAGTGTGGAGCAGGCATATGGTCACTAATGCCGAAGCCACAGATAAGTACGTAAGTAAGTAACTTCTGATACAAAGATAAATGAATATAAGAAAGCAAATTAAATGCAATTATTCTGTAACAAGCACTGGAGATTGTATGTCATTTATACCAAAATGCTCAAAAAATGTTCCTGGACAACTTACGAAATTTTGTCAGTGGAGTTTGGTTTCAGCTTGTATAAAGTCACACAGTTACCATGTTTGATGAACCTTTGACACTTTGCTACACCCAAACTGTTTTGCATTTTGAATTAGTACTAACACCAGTGGATAATATCATTATTATTTATGGCTATAAAACTGCTTTTACCACTTGGCATCCAACCTATCTTTGCGATGTACAGTGAGGATGTACAGTGAGGTGACAAAAGGCATGGTATACCTCCTAATATAATGTCGGGCCTCCTTTTGCCCAGCATAGTGCAGCAACTTGACACAACATGGATTCAACAAGTCAGTGGAAGTCCTCTGCAGAAATATTGAGCTATGCTGCGTCTATAACTGTCCATAATTGCGAAAGTGTTGCCACTGCAGGATTTTGTGCATGAACTGACCTCTTAATTATGCCCCATAAATGTTTGACGGAATTCATGTCAGGCAATCTGGGCCAAATCATTCATGTGAATTGTCCAGAATGTTCTTCAAACCAGTCACAAACAATTGTGGCCCAGTGGTATAGTATGTTGTCATGGGAACGTGAAGTCCACAAATGGCTGCCAAACATAACCATTTCCAGTCAATGATTGCTTCAGTTGGACCAGAGGACCCAGACTATGCTGTGTAAACAAAACCTACACCATTATGGAGCCATCAACAGCTTGCACAGAGCCTTGTTGACAACTTGAGTCCATGGCTTCGTGGGGCCTGTGTCACACTCGAATCCTACCATCAGCCCTTACCAACTGAAATTGGAACTCATCTGACCAGGTCACAGTTTTCCAGCCATGTAGGATCCAACTGATAGAATCACAAGCCCAGAAGAGGTGCTGTAGGTGATGTCATGCTGTTAGCAAGGGCCCTCGCATTGGTCATCTTCTGCCATAGCCCATTAACACCAAATTTTCCCACCTTTCCTAACAGATACATTTGTCATATGTCCCAAATTGATTTCTGCAGTTATTTCACACAGTGTTGCTCATCTGTTAGCACTGACAACTCTATGCAGATGGCACTGCTCTTGGCCGTTAAGTGAAGGCCATCGGCCACTGCATTGTCCTTGATGAGAGGTAATGGCTCGAAACTTGGCATTCTCAGAATGCTCTTGACATTGTGGATCTTGGAATATTTAACTCCCTAATAGTTTTGCTAAATGGAGTGTCCATCCATCTAGCTCCAACTACCATTCCATGTTCAAAATCTATTAATTCCCGTCATGTGTGCTCCCTGCCGCCGTTGGATAAGCAGCTGCAGCAGCAAGTCGTATACTCCTAGCTCACTCATTTGTTACATAGTTTAATTCTTAATTTCTTTGCGTGTTTTTGGTACTTGCATTGTTTAATTCATAAATTTCGGGCATATTATAGTATTTGAGAGTTGTAGCATCGCGTTTTAGTACCTGAATAGTGTAAAATCGCGTAGTCTCCTTCCGCCGCCAAGCAGTGTGTCAGCAGTGCACAAGTGGCAGCATTACTGCATTTACTAGGCAATCTTGTATTTTAATAACCATTTAAATTTTGTGTCGATTTGTTTGCGCTCTCTGTAGATTAGTTCAGATGTTCTTTGCACAACAGTTTTTAGCATGGATAGGGACTGCAACTGCTGTATTCGGATGCAGGCTGAGTTGGCATCCCTTCGCTCCCATCTTCAGGCAGTGTTGGCTTCGGTCACACAGCTTGAGGCTGTTGCCAATGGGCATCACTGTGGGGGTCCGGATGGGGGTTTGTCGGGGACGACCAGCTCGTCCCACGCATCCCCCGATGGGACTAAGACTGTGGTTGCCCGAGATACGGCCCACATTGAGGCTGATCCCTCACCTGTGGTAGAGTGGGAGGTCGTCTCAAGGTGTGGCAGGGGGCGAAAGACATTCCGGAGGGCTGAACGGAAGGCCTCTCCAGTTTGTCTGACGAACCGGTTTCAGGCTCTGTCTCAGGCTGATACTGATCTTCGGCCTGACATGGCTGCTTGTCCTGTTCCAGAGGTTGCCCCTCAGTCTGCAAGATCCGGGCGGTCGCAGAGGGTGGGCTTACTGGTAGTTGGGAGCTCCAATGTCAGGTGCGTAATGTGGCCCCTTAGGGATATGGCAGCAAGGGAGGGGAAGAAAACCAAAGTGCACTCCGTGTGCATACCGGGGGGAGTCATTCCAGATGTGGAAAGGGTCCTTCCGGATGCCATGAAGGGTACAGGGTGCACCCATCTGCAGGTGGTTGCTCATGTCGGCATCAATGATGTGTGTCGCTATGGATCGGAGGAAATCCTCTCTGGCTTCTGGCGGCTATCTGATTTGGTGAAGACTGCCAGTCTCGCTAGCAGGATGAAAGCAGAGCTCACCATCTGCAGCATCGTCGACAGGACTGACTGCGGACCTTTGGTACAGAGCCGAGTGGAGGGTCTGAATCAGAGGCTGAGACGGTTCTGCGACCGTGTGGGCTGCAGATTCCTCGACGTGCGCCATAGGGTGGTGGGGTTTCGGGTTCCGCTGGACAGGTCAGGAGTCCACTACACGCAACAAGCGGCTACACGGGTAGCAGGGGTTGTGTGGCGTGGGCTGGGCGGTTTTTTAGGTTAGATGGCCTCGGGCAAGTACAGAAAGGGCAACAGCCTCAACGGGTGCGGGGCAAAGTCAGGACATGCGGGGACCAAGCAGCAATCGGTATTGTAATTGTAAACTGTGGAAGCTGCGTTGGTAAAGTACCGGAACTTCAAGCGCTGATAGAAAGCACCGAAGCTGAAATCGTTATAGGTACAGAAAGCTGGCTGAAGCCAGAGATAAATTCTGCCGAAATTTTTACAAAGGTGCAGACGGTGTTTAGAAAGGATAGATTGCATGCAACCGGTGGTGGAGTGTTCATTGCTGTTAGTAGTAGTTAATCCTGTAGTGAAGTAGAAGTGGATAGTTCCTGTGAATTATTATGGGTGGAGGTTACACTCAACAACCGAGCTAGGTTAATAATTGGCTCCTTTTACCGACTTCCCGACTCAGCAGCATTAGTGGCAGAACAACTGAGAGAAAATTTGGAATACATTTCACATAAATTTTCTCAGCATGTTATAGTCTTAGGTGGAGATTTCAATTTATCAGATATAGACTGGGACACTCAGATGTTCTGGACGGGTGGTAGGGACAGAGCATCGAGTGACATTATACTTAGTGCACTATCCGAAAATTACTTCGAGCAATTAAACAGAGAACCGACTCGTGGAGATAACATCTTGGACCTACTGATAACAAACAGAACCGAACTTTTTGACTCTGTATATGCAGAACAGGGAATCAGTGATCATAAGGCCGTTGCAGCATCCCTGAATATGGAAGTTAATAGGACTATAAAAAAAGGGAGGAAGGTTTATCTGTTTAGCAAGAGTAATAGAAGGCAGATTTCAGACTACCTAACAGATCAAAATGAAAATTTCTGTTCCGACACTGACAATGTTGAGTGTTTATGGAAAAAGTTCAAGGCAATCGTAAAATGCGTTTTAGACAGGTACATGCCGAGTAAAACTGTGAGTGACGGGAAAAACCCACCGTGATACAACAACAAAGTTAGGAAACTACTGCAAAAGCAAAGAGAGCTTCACTCCAAGTTTAAACGCAGCCAAAACCTCTCAGACAAACAGAAGCTAAACGATGTCAAAGTTAGCGTAAGGAGGGCTATGCGTGAAGCGTTCAGTGAATTCGAAAGTAAAATACTAGGTACCGACTTGACAGAAAATTCTAGGAAGTTCTGGTCTTACGTTAAATCAGTAAGTGGCTCGAAACAGCATGTCCAGACACTCCGGGGTGATGAAGGCATTGAAACAGAGGATGACAAGCGTAAAGCTGAAATACTAAACACTTTTTTCCAAAGCTGTTTCACAGAGGAAGACCGCACTACAGTTCCTTCCCTAAATCGTCGCACAAACGAGAAAATGGCTGACATCGAAATAAGTGTCCAAGGAATAGAAAAGCAACTGGAATCACTCAACAGAGGAAAGTCCACTGGACCTGATGGGATACCAATTCGATTCTACACAGAGTACGCGAAAGAACTTGCCGACCTTCTAACAGCCGTGTACCGCAAGTCTCTAGAGGAACGGAAGGTTCCAAATGATTGGAAAAGAGCACAGGTAGTCCCAGTCTTCAAGAAGGGTCGTCGAGCAGATGCCCAAAACTATAGACCTATATCTCTGACGTCAATCTGTTGTAGAATTTTAGAACATTCTTTTTGCTCGAGTATCATGTCGTTTTTGGAAACTCAGAATCTACTACGTAGGAATCAACATGGATTCCAGAAACAGCGATCGTGTGAGACCCAACTCGCTTTATTTGTTCATGAGACCCAGAAAATATTAGATACAGGCTCCCAGGTAGATGCTATTTTTCTTGACTTCCAGAAGGCGTTCGATACAGTTCCACACTGTCGCCTGATAAACAAAGTAAGAGCCTACGGAATATCACACCAGCTGTGTGGCTGGATTGAAGAGTTTTTAGCAAACAGAACACAGCATGTTGTTATCAATGGAGAGACGTCTACAGACGTTAAAGTAACCTCTGGCGTGCCACAGGGGAGTGTTATGGAACCATTGCTTTTCACAATATATATAAATGACCTAGTAGATAGTGTCGGAAGTTCCATGCGGCTTTTTGCGGATGATGCTGTAGTATACAGAGAAGTTGCAGCATTAGAAAATTGTAGCGAAATGCAGGAAGATCTGCAGCGGATAGGCACTTGGTGCAGGGAGTGGCAACTGACCCTTGACATAGACAAACGTAATGTATTGCGAATACATAGAAAGAAGGATCCTTTGTTGTATGATTATATGATAGCGGAACAACCACTGGTAGCAGTTACTTCTGTAAAATATCTGGGAGTATGCGTGCGGAACGATTTGAAGTGGAATGATCATATAAAATTGATTGTTGGTAAGGCGGGTACCAGGTTGAGATTCATTGGGAGAGTCCTTAGAAAATGTAGTCCATCAACAAAGGAGGTGGCTTACAAAACACTCGTTCAACCTATACTTGAGTATTGCTCATCAGTGTGGGATCCGTACCAGATCGGGTTGACGGAGGAGATAGAGAAGATCCAAAGAAGAGCGGCGCGTTTCGTCACAGGGTTATTTGGTAACCGTGATAGCGTTACGAAGATGTTTAACAAACTCAAGTGGCAGACTCTGCAAGAGAGGCGCTCTGTATCACGGTGTAGCTTGCTCGCCAGGTTTCGAGAGGGTGCGTTTCTGGATGAGGTATCGAATATATTGCTTCCCCCTACTTATACCTCCCGAGGAGATCACGAATGTAAAATTAGAGAGATTAGAGCGCGCACAGAGGCTTTCCGGCAGTCGTTCTTCCCGCGAACCATACGCGACTGGAACAGGAAAGGGAGGTAATGACAGTGGCACGTAAAGTGCCCTTCGCCACACACCGTTGGGTGGCTTGCGGAGTATAAATGTAAATGTAGATGTAGATGTAGATGTGGACATAATCACATTGGTAACCTTTACGCATGAATCACCTGAGTACAGATGACAGCTCCACCAATGCATTGCCCTTTTATACCTCATGTACACGATACTACCGCCATCTGTATATGTGCATATTGATAGCCTGTGACTTTTATCATCTTAGTGTATATTCCAATCATTGCAGAATGACTAAGTGATCATCCAGTCCCTTCTCTTCCATTCCCATAAGCAGGAGATGTACTCTTCCAGCAGAATGATGCCCTTGCACATTAACAGGTCTCTCTTCTATTAAGTGTGTCAGGGACAGTACATGGCCCAGTCTGCCTAAATCATAACACCCCTTGAAGTACAGCGTATTAATTTGATAATATATGAATGACGTCTGGTTTCATGCTGAATCTTTACTTCAGTGTGTTTATTTTCCATTTCCTGTTAGTTTATGTAGAGCTATGACTCTTAGTTCAAGTGTGGAACAGGATCTTACCATAAAATTTTCACTTCGGAGTCAGATGAGAACGCAGAGTGATCACAAACAAGAGTGACATGTCAGCAATGACATGAGATATCAGTATTGAATTTGAAGCAATGGGAACAGAATTTATACTCTTTTTCTTTGTCTTCTTTTAATCTTTTCCTGTTTAGGTCTTTGGTGAAAGAAAGCCAGAGAAAGACAATACACTTATGAAATTATGACACTTGTTAGGTCTAAGTATGATATTTAAGTGAAAGTCTACTCACCAGGCTTTATCTATCTATCTATCTGTCTGTCTATCTATCCATCAGAGTCCAAAAGCACTAAAGCACAATATAATCCCAAAACTGCAGTCTAATACTAACGATAGGGAGTATTTCATGCTTTGTGAGTCCAGCAGTTACAAACAAGTCTTCCATGTCATAGAGTTCACTCAGATTACTGCAAACCAATGAGTGTTCTGAGTCCTTTGTTGCCACACATTCAGAAAGTTAATCACTAATAACCCAGTTCTTCAAATTAATTTTTCTTCTTGTCATTCCTGTTCTGAGACTGTTGAGAGTCTTCCGGGTGCTGTATTGGAGATGGCAACCTGATGATAGTTTCTCTTTCGCAGATTTTCTGATTGCTGTTGCAGATTTGCATTTTGTGTGCTCATTGCTTCCCACAATGATATTAGATCTCACAAATTTGACATTTGCAGTGGACACACAGTAGAAAACTAATGTACTGAGGTGAATGTGTGTATGTAAAAATGTTTTCACTTCTATTGTGTCTCAGTAGTCAGGTATTTTGTGAGCACAGCACTGTAATGTCTTCCTGACTGTGATTAGCTGAACAAGTATGTATATGTTGTATGAGCGGTAGTATGTCTTCATATTAATTTCGTTACAAATGAGGATATAATGGTAGGTAGTATGTTTTCTATTGTTCTACAGATACAAATGTTCCCCCACCTCATGTACCAATTAGAAGGATATTCATGTGAAGTAGTCCATGTTACCTGCAATGCTGTGCATTGTAATTTTGCATATTTATTGGAGACTGCTCAATATATATAAATGACTAGTAGAACTTTCCCATGGCTAACATGTCACAACATTTGAACTCAACAATCTCATGTATTACATGTTTCAATTTTTCAAATATATTTTGGTAAGTCACTACTTTTTGTTGTTGAAAAACTGAAGACTATTCATAGCATTTTTAGAAGGATTAACATGTCTTTCATGTACGTGCTGTTACTCATAAATATTACTAAGTACAGAATACGTTGACTTCAGCATCTTAAAATGTCTATTAAAACTATGCACAGAGGATGCACACAACTGCAATTTTTTGTTTATGTTCAAAGATTCTAGATATGAAAAATGTGCTGGTGGTAGTAACTCGTTGGTATGGTGGCGTACATCTGGGACCAGACAGATTTCGACATATTAACAATGCTGCTCGGCAAGTATTGGAGCAAGGTGGATTTGTACAAAAAAGTGATACAAACCAACACAGAAAAAAGAAGAAATGACGTTCTGCTGTTCCAGGAATAATTTGGTACTTATGAATGTAAATAAACAATTTTGTTGAACATTAATCGCCTTTTTCTACTCATATTAACCAGTTGTGAAGCTTCAACAATACTTACATGAATTGTTGGGAATGGAAATGACAGTTTGAGGTTTCTGCAGAGTAGCCGTTAAATATATACTCTCTTCTTCCTACTTTTTACCACGTAACTACACTTTTAATTGTGTGAAAACGTAAACCATTCAGCATTTTGCAACCTGTCTAAGTCAGTGGCTTCCTCTTTTCTTTTTCTCTGCAATACTGCAGATATTGCAACAGTTCAGTTACTGTACTTCATGTAAGTATGAGTAAAATGTAATTGTTTCTTCATTTTCCTACTGTTGTATTTAGCTGCATCCAATATGGTAAGGATGGGTCACAAATATTGTGGTGCCTGTGGTAGCACGTGTACACAGAAAGAGTATCAGCAACTTTTGGTTGTTTATATGAAATACTATTTTTACAATTGTTTAATTATACAATGATATAATTTTTGTATGGTTAAAGTTAAGCAGAATCACCTGAACTTACTGAATTTACAGCTTTCTCATCCATTCAGCGGTCTATGGTACAGATCTGAATAATAAATTATGCAACTTGACTTCTCTGTGACCTGGTACTCCCTTGTGTAAGGATTTCATTTACTTACTAAAGCTAAGTCCGTCAGTGTGTTATTGTCACATTTAGTCCAGAAACAAAATGTAAAAATATACTGCAAATGGAAAATATGACTAAAAATATGGGACAGGTTTTCACGCAAGATATGAAGACTGTTTCATTAAAAATGCTTCTTTCACATAACTACACCTCATTGTCTGCTTCTGTGGCATACTGCAAAATGACTCTGTTGTAATTTCACAGAAATCTTCCATCTTAAGTGATTCTGTAACAACTGAAATATATATGTTTTTCAGATTTTGTGGTTAATTTTATGTACTTTCCTTATTACTTCTTACAATAAAGCTGAAGATCATCAGTCTTAATTTTATGCGTACCAGAAGAGCAATTTGTAGGATAAATGATGATGCCTGATACTACTTCCAATGATGCTATGAAATTCTTACATATAATAATAGATTAATGCCTGTCATTTTCCTTATAATACTATAGTGCTTATACTTTGCCACAGTATCCATATGCGCCACACAACATTACACTGTTCTCTGATATGTATGACATAGTCTGTTCTCAACTAATATCCCTGTCCAACTATCTCGTTGGTTCTTGATTCCCACTATTTATAGCGGCACCTTATGGTGGTAATTAAGAACTTCATGTTTTTCATCAGTTACAAGTAATGGGTAATCTGAATAATAATACTGTCGGAAATCAGTCCAAACTGGAATTTTGAGACTAATAATTTACACAAAATAATTTGTAATCTGAAAAGGCTAGACTGCTGCTCACCATGAAGATGACACAGTGAGTTACAACAAACAGGCTGCTACATATTGAGTCCCCCCCCCCCCCCCACCCCCCCCCCCCCACCCCCCTCGTGCACACAACTGCTATTTCCGGTTGCTTCTGAAGCCTGAAGTGATTAATTCCACTGTTGAAACAAGAAAAGATGATAGTGTACTGAAGGAAAAGGTTGAAATCATGAAGTCAATGAACAATATGTTTCTGGTTCTGAAATATTGCAGGTTAGAACACAGCATTATGGCAGCATGGTGCAGTTTTCAAACATGATTTAATGTTCCAAAAAGATTTAATGTGAAATCCATTATAATTTCCATTTACAAGCTCTTTGTCCAATTCAAATGGACAGGCAGCATGGCTGATGGTCTAGTGGATGGCCTTAGGTGAACTGTAGCTAGTTCTGACAATGTAGCCAAAGTTTCTAGACTTATTCAGCAACAACCAATGAAACCAGTCAAAGGAATTGGAATTTCAGCACACATACAATACTGAGCATTGCAATTTTTGAATAGTTTGTTGCCACATAGCAAGTGTTGGAGAATCGATCAGCCACCAAGTGGTTTGTACAAGACGGGCTCCAACCACATCACACTGAACAGGTGTTTTGCTTTCATGATGAATAATTCAGAATTAGAGTCATTGCATTTGATTACTCCAGATTTACTGGTGCACGCATGGATTGGCCTCCATGTTCACCCAATCTGTCTCCTTGCGACTACTTTTTGTGGGGCATATTGGAAGATCCTGTCTGCTGCAGCTATCCCACCATGCTGGATGAGCTTGAATCATTGATCTGTGTGGCAACTGAATCCATTTCCATTGAGACACTACAAGATGTGCTGGCAAATTTCATTGTTCATTTGCATCATTTCTCTGGTGGAAGTGGTGGACATTTGGAAAAGATTATGATGTAATTGCAAAGACTGCCTGCAGAGGATGAGTTTATTAATCCACGCTGATACAAACTGTACTACAGCACCATATGTAAGGAGCTTTTGTAACTACTACTACAAAATTTATGTATAAAATTTTTACAGCTTTAAGAAAAAATATACTGATTGTTGTATTCTGCTATGAGTCTTTGTTTTCATGTTTTTTAATTTTAAAATTAGTCTTTTATTGGACACCTTGAATTAGAAGTAACAGTTAGAATATAAGGTATGGGTTACAATATTAGGTTGCAGAAATATGGTAATGTCCCAAAATCTGATCTTATTTAACTAATAACTTTAAAAATATAGAATCTTGGGAGAAAATAAATACTTTCTCACAATCAGCAAAAATCGGCCTACAAATCTGACTAGGTCTATTCATAACATTGGCTGTCCTTTTGGCATTTGTAGCTTACTTCATTTCTGAAATTTCTTTAAGATTTTTAGACTTTTGCCTAGTGATGCATTTATGAAATAATTGCTTCGCAAAGTTCAGGATCAAGAACTTTGTTACTGTAATAATAAGACTTTAAAACACCACAAGAAATGAAAAAGTTGACAAACATGTGTACCCATGCTGTGAAATCAAAATTTTGCATTTATAAAAAGAAAACTAGATTGAAGAGTGTTTATAGCAAGTTAAGTTGTTTCAAATGGAGTTTAAATGCAAAAAAAAAAAGTTTCTCAAGGGTTGATTGAGAACAATGGATATATGCATGTTGGTAATTACTAAGAGAGAGATGAACAAACACATGGATCAGGAAAGAATCTAGATTGGAAGTCTCATTTGTGATTAATGAAAATAAAGTGGAGGTGTTTGGAACACACAGCCAAGCAAATGGATGCTAGATGGACTAAGGAAATCTTTGCTGGATTTTAAAAGAAAAGACCAAAGCTGGTGACCTGATTGAATGTGGCCAATTGACATCAGAAATCATGCAGGACCAAAATGGATGCATGCAGTTGAAGTCTGGATTCATGGGGAAGTTTAGAGGGTGCATTTAACCAGAAAGTGGATGTCAGCTGGATGATGATGATGTTGAAAGTAAGGTTTTAACAATACTTAGATATAGTACCCTCATAGGACAGCCATGGGAATACAGTAAATTATATGTGCATTCTCTAAAAACAATAATTATTCTCTATGCTGTATTTTCTGGTGGAAAGGTTCCTGGTGTTAACAGTTTTTTTAATCTCTTAAAGTCACTTGCTGCTAGCAAGATCGCTCACATGAAAGTAAGTGATTATTTTAAATTCCTTCTGATACTAACAAGGAAACACCATCAACTTGACATCATATTTTAAGGAGAAAAAGCAAGCACACATGCAAGATATCAGCCCTAGTAATCAATCCCATATGAAAATTGGGACTATAGTTCTTACAGTAAGCAGTTATGACTTTCTGAAAGCACAGCTTTTAATCATGCATTCACACTGGTTATCATTCACTCGTCCCCCTGCTCCACTTAATGTCCAAGTGTGAGGTACTGTGCAATGGAAGGAATAAGTTTGCAAAATATTATTTTGATGTTGGTAATATGCAGTGTTCATTGTGTCAAAGTATGTGGTTTACAACATGTAGATGGTGCCAGAGATGTCTTTGCTTTGAACATTTTTGTATTGTGATGCATAAACATAGTGTAAATGAATTAAGCAAATGAATCTCATTAAAGAAGTTGCATACCACTATTTAATTATTAACATCATCATTGCACATTATTTTATTTGGATTGTAAAGTTGACGCTGTAAAAGTGAAGTACATTTGCAGGAGATGCACTAATCTTTAACGTGACCGGCATGATTAAATTGTAAACTGAAAATGATGAAATTCATTATATAATAATTCTTCTGTTGCTCTGGTGTATTAATTTTGCTTGCGAGGTGTATATGTAGCTGCAGAATACCAGTGTGAGAATATTGCTGATTTAATGTATATGTGCATGAGGTTGACATGTTACCTGCTCACGTTACTTACTATTTTTTGTGTAGAAAAACGTGTTCTTGAACAAAATTTCAAAACACTTTGGGCAGATGTGTCCACCTTTACTTCTTCCTCTTCCCTCACCTTCAACAGCCCCTGAATAACAGGACTCTGGTTGTTACTCTGTTGTATGGTACTTCATGCTGGGGCATTAGGTACTATTGTGGGGCAGAATGAGTGACAGACAACTGGAGCATGTGAAACTTTAAATAGTGTATCTTCAGAAGGTCATAACTGTGTGCCATCCAAGCTCTGAATCAAAATTTTTGCGTGGGATTGATTGATGGGGCAGATATCGTGCAACTAGGCTTTCTTTTCTCCTTAAAATATTGGGTAAGGTTTTTGACATTGCCTTGTGTGTCACACAATCAAGATAAGAGTCTCTGATGCTCATCCTATTGAAATGCTGGGGAATGTGATTCAAACTATGAGGCCTGTCTAAAAAGTATCTGACCTTTGGCCAGAAAAAATATTTTGAATACCTGATGGGGTCGGGACCCTAATCCCCTTCAAAGTAGGCCCCTTGGGCTTGCACACACTTAGCCCACCGATCCTTCCACTGCTGCAAACACCTCTGGAAGTCTTCTTTCGGAATGGTGTTCAGCTCCGTCATTGTGTTCGGCATTATCTCTTCTCTACTCTCAAAATGGGATCCTTTCAGTGGCATCTTCAATTTTGGAAACAACCAGAAGTCACAAGGAGCCATGTCTGGAGAGTAGGGAGGTTGGCAAACAGCTGTAATTCCATGTTTGGCCAAGAAATTTTTGATCAAGTGAGATGAATGTGCGGGGGCGTTATTATGATGCAGTTGCCAGTTTTTCGCCGTCCACATGTCTGGTCTTTTGTGCCAAACTGTGTCGTGGAGTTGCCAGAACATCTCGATAGTACTCCTTTGTCACTGTTTGTCCTTCCAGTGTGTATTCGTGATGTGCAATTCCACGGACATCAAAGAAGACAGTCAGCATCACCATGATTTTGCTTCGCACCTGCTGCTGCACTTTCTTCGGCCTTGGAGACTTGGGATGCTTCCATTGCAATGACTGTCATTACGTTTCTGGGTTGTACCCGTAAACCCATGACTCATCTCCAGTTATCATGGTGTCAGAAACCCAGGATCAGTGTTGGTGTTGCCAGAAGGTCCTGTGCAACGTCAAAACGAAGGTCTTTTTGTTCTGGCGACAACAACTTGGGCACAAATTTCGCATCCACTTGGTGCATGTTCAAATCATCATGCAAAATTACTCATTCCAACCTCTTGGGCAATCTCCTGCATGGTCAAATGACAATCTGCCATTGCCAAATTTTGCACCTTCTCAACAACAGCTGCACTCCAAGCAGTTTGGAGCCTGCCAGAACACTGATCACTCTCCGCTGATGTGAGGCCATATTTTTGAATCGGTTAAACCACTCCTTAATTTGTGTTACACCCATCACATCCAAACACCTGCTGAATCTTATGAATTGTTTCGCTTTGAGAATCACCAAGCTTTTTACAAAATTTGATGCAGTATCTTTGCTCAACATGTTCAGTCATCTTAAGAGAATCAGTAAACTGACGAACACATTGTGTTGCACCTCACTCAGTGACCAACAGGCAGTGACTGATGCGCTGGAAGGTGGGGACAAAATTTACTCATGCGCATAAAGGTATCTTCCTTTACTGTGTACAATAGTGCCATGCTATCGTCTCTATTTTGTGTGAGAAAATCAAAGGTTGGATACTTTCTAGACACTCCTTACCCTCTCCCTTAAAACCCAAAACCCTCATCCTTTCGTCTTTCCCTCTCCTTCCCTCTTTCCTGATGAAGCAACCATGGGTTGCGAAAGCTTTATATTTGTGTGTGTGTGTGTGTGTGTGTGTGTGTGTGTGTGTGTGTGTGTGTGTGTGTTTTTTTATTGTGCCTATCTACCAGCACTTTCCCGTTTGGTAAGTCACAGCACCTTTTTTTAATATATTTTTCCCATGTGAAATGTTTCTTTCTATTATATATATGGAAGTTTGGTATCATGTAGCAAGTCTGATCATAATCCACATTCTCCTGGGGAGGAGGTGTGGGATCAGATTGGAAATTGTAGTACTGGCAACCTTCTGTCATCATGTTTCTTCCTACTCTTCTTTCCATGCCTTATCTGCCCTTCCTTTTATATGTCCTCAACTGAAGTTGACAGATATATTTGTAATAACTGGAATCGGGAATAAGAAGCAAGTTGTCCTTCATCGGGGTGTCCATATTCCTATTTTGTTGGATGCCTTGATATGCTTGTATCCAGATAAAGTACACCAAATTCCATACCACTGTAGCATAGCCAGCTGCTGCATTATGTTCATAAGATAAATATTGCTTTCCTTCCATATGACAAGAGATTATTGAGTCCTGACAGTACACTCGGAAAGGTAGATACGTGGTGACACAAAAAGAACACAGGTAATTGACTTGCTTAGTATCAGAGGTGGGACGAGAATGGTGGGAGTGGAATGGTAGAGTGGGGGACCTATCATTTTGTAGGTTAGAGTTTTCCAGTTTAAGCAGCAGTGGCACAGTGGACTGTATGTCACCATGTTTTCACTATTGTACATTTCTTCAACAATACTGATTCTGTGATTGCAGTTCAACGGCTTTTCCGTACACACTTCAAAGTTCCGTGAAATGGTTTGATGCCTGATCGCAACACGGTATTGAATTGGGTTGCCTCTTTTCACACAACTGGATCAGTCATGGAGCATATGTTGCCTGGTTGTCCTTCTTCAAAATCCTCACCACTCTATTAGGTGGTGTGCTCCACCTCTGGGCTTGTCTTGT
Source organism: Schistocerca cancellata (assembly GCF_023864275.1). Taxonomy (NCBI): domain Eukaryota; kingdom Metazoa; phylum Arthropoda; class Insecta; order Orthoptera; family Acrididae; genus Schistocerca; species Schistocerca cancellata. Next base: position 658,934,114 of record NC_064627.1, read on the forward strand.
CGCTCGCTGCATCGCATCCTGAAGGATAAGTTCATCCTTACAAAATTATGATTGTGTAGAAGATTCACAACCATGATTATGATGACCAGAGACAGTTTCATGAGAGAATGCTTGATGTTCTTGCTGCTGATGGTATTGCATTGATGATGAGTGCACTTTCACTTAGACGGTTATGTGAACAAACAACACTGTCACTGTTGGGCAGCAGATAACCCACAAGAAGTGCATCAAATCCACAGCACAGTGCAAAAGTGACAGTGTGATGTGGAGTGTGCAAAGTGGGAATTGTTGGGTCTTATTTGCTTGAAGAAGGCAGTGTTAGTGTAACAGTGAATGCTGCATGTTATATTGCAATGCTAGCAATTTCATGTGGCCACAACTGGACACGATAGGGATGAACATGGTAGACATGTGGTTCCAACGAGATGGAGCCACAGCCCACAAAGCTAAGGATTCCATGGCAGTTGTTTGAGAAATGTTTCCCCAACATGCAGTCTCATGTTTCAGTGGCCAGAACACTTGCCAGATTTGTCAGTGTGTGATTTCTTCTTATGGGGCTACATAAGAAGTAAAAAGTGCTGCAACAAAACTTGTACACTCAATGACCTGAAAGTTGCAACACATCAAGAAATTGCTGCTGTTTCATATGTCATGTTGATGAAAGTGACGGCGAACTTCGAAGAAAGATTTTTAATGTGTATTCATGAAGAGGGCCACTATCTGTCTGATGTTATCTTTAAAATGTGACAATTCGTACATTGGATACATTAGCAATTGTAGTGATGTGAGTACTTTGCATATGTTATCAAAATAGAACCAATTATACAAGTCTGAAAGTCATGCATTCTTTTTGTGCCACTGTTTACCATCAGGGTCTCATTCAAAGTGACCCAACAAACTGAAGAGCTTAGATGATGGACACTGCATCTGCTGTAAAAAATGGAGTGTTATGAGAAATAGAATATGACCATCTTAGTCTATTGCCTGGCAACCCATGTAATAACACAGTACTAAGAGTGCGATTAACAGTGCACCAAATTAAGGAAGGTCAATGGATACTGGGGGAGGGGGACGGGGGAGGTCCTGGCAAATATCAATTAATGTGACTGCTCTCACTGTGGTGTAAACTGACACAGTTGTAAACGAGCCACTGGTAGTTCTGTATGTGTTGCCACAAGCTGTGGAGTTGTGACTGTACAACATGCACTATCATAAAATACTGCTTCATGGATGCGGATGATAGTGCCACTTTTCACATCAATCTGATTGCTGTAACTGTTGTATCTGGAGAATCTAATCTGGGAGTTGGCATTGAATCGAATCACTGTAATCACCAAGATCAATTGATAAATGACATGCACCATGGGGAGTACACTTTCTCTGTTATCTCAGTGATTGTGCTTTCCATTGGAGGATTTTAAGTACTGTGTGCAAGTACTAAGGAATGATGAGAGATGCTTGAAGTTCTCTAAGGCTGTAGATACAGCAATGAGGAATAGTTCAGTAGGCAATACAGTTGAGAAGAAACGGACATCTCCAAAAAGGGCAATAACAGAAGTTGGAAAGAAAACCATAGGTACAAAAAAGGTAACTGCAAAGAAACCATGGGTAACAGAAGAAATACTTCAGTAGATTGATGAAAGAAGGACGTACAAAAATGCTCAAGGAAATTCAGGAATACAGAAATGCATGTCGCTGAGGAATGAAATAAATAGGAAATGCAGAGAAGCAAAGATGAAATGGCTGCATGAAAAATGTGAAGAAATAAAAAAAGAAACGATTGTTGGAAGGACTGACTTAGCATATAGGAATGTCAAAAGAACCTTCGGTGAAATTAAAAGAAAGAATGGTAACATTAAGAGTGTAATGGGAATTCCACTGCTAAATGCAGAGGAGAGAGAAGACAGGCGGAAAGAGTACCTTGAAGGCCTCTATGAGGGAGAAGATTTGTTGGATGTTGTAGAAGAAGAAACAGGAGTCAATTTAGAAGAGATAGGGGATCCAACAATAGAATCAGAATTTAAGAGAGCTTTGGAGGACTTAGGATCAAATAAGGCAAAAGGGATCCATCAGAATTACTAAAATCATTGGGGGAAGTGGCAACAAAACGACTGTTCAAGGTGATGTGTAGAATGTATGAGTCTGGTGACATACCATTTGACTTTTGGAAAAATATCATCCACACAGTTCCGAAAACTGGAAGAACTGACAAGTCCGAGAGTTATAACACAATCAGCTTAACACCTCATGCATCCAAGTTGCTGACAAGAATTATATACACAAGAATGGAAAAGAAAATTGAGTAGGTGTTAGATGATGATCAGTTTGGCTTTAGGGAAGGTAAAGGCAATAGAGAGGCAATTCTGACATTGCGGTCGATAATGAAAGCAAAACTAAAGAAAAATCAAGAATCGTTCTTAGGATTTGTCGACCTGGAAAAAGCATTTGACAATGGAAAATGAGGCAAGATGTACGAAATTCTGAGAAAAATAGGGGTTAGCTGTAGGGAGTGATGGGTAATATACAATATGTACAAGAGCCAAGAGGGAATAATAAGAGTTGATGACCAAGAATGAAGTGCTCAGATTAAAAAGAGTGTATGAAAGGGATGTAGTCTTTCACCTCTACTGTTCAATATGTACCTCGAAGAAGCAGTCATGGAAATAAAAGAAAGGTTCAAGAGTGGAATTAAACCTCAAGGTGAAAGGATATCAATGATACGATTTGCTGATGACATTGCTACCCTGAGTGAAAATGAAGAAGAATTACATGATCTGCTGAATGGAATGCAATGAGTACAGAATATGGATTGACAGTAAATCAAAGAAATATGAAAGTAATGAGAAGTAGCAGAAATAAGAATAGTGACATACCTAACATCAGGATTGATGGTCACGAAGTAGATGAAATTAAGGAATCCTACTACCTAGGCAGCAAAATAACCAGTGACAGATGGAGCTAGGAAGACTTCAAAAACAGACTAGCACTGGCAAAAAGGGCATTCCTGTCCATGAGAAGGTTACTACTATCAAACATAGGCCTTAATTTGAGGAATAACTTTCTGAGAATGTACATTTGGATCACAGCATTGTATGGTAATGAAACACAGACTGGGGGAAAACCAGAACAGAAGAGAATTGAAACATTTGAGATGTGGTGCTACAGACGAATATTGAAAATCAGGTGGACTGATAAGGTAAGGAATGAGGAGGCTCTGTGCAGAATCGGAGAGGAAAGGAATATGTGGAAGACACTGACGAGGAGAAGGGACAGGATATAGAACATCTGTTAAGACATGAGGGAATGACTTCCGTGGCACTAGAGGGAGCTGTAGAGGGCAAAAACTGTAGAGGAAGACACGAGATTGGAATACATCCAGGAGATAATTGAGGACGTAGGTTACAAATGCTGCTCTGGCACAGGAGAAGAATTTGTGACGGGCCGCATCAAACCAGTCAGAAGACTGATGACTCAGAAAGATATCATTCACCAAGGTGAAAATACAGATTACTCTATCTGGAATATGTGACACATTTGGATCCAGTTAGCTTAATGCTGAAACAAGGAAGCACACCTCATCAAGTTTTAGGTGTTACTCTGAGACCGAGTATTGTACCTAATGTGCTCCAAATTTTGCTGGTGAGTTTTGGTAGGTTGTACCATTTCCTGTGGGTGTGGGGAATAAGGGTTTTGGACAACAGGAGACAATGTAAACTATGATGGTCAAGATAAGTATTTGCAATAGCTTTGGTAACTACAACGTTTTTGTGGAGGTACTTGACACTGTATTGATCTTCTCTTCTACAGAGTGTTCATAACATTGGATATCATGTTGACATTTGGCATGAATTCAATTCCTGATCAGTCAAAACTGTATGCCAAATCAGGATTAGCTAGCCTTTCATGGGTAATCCTCTTATTGGATGAGCCATCTAGACACAATTCATGACCTACCCTCGTAACTTGCACCTTCAAGCCTGGATTGCTCAGTCAAAAAAAGCACAGCCCGTTAAAGATACGGTTCTGAGTTAGAATCCATTATCATTCATACCTGCAGAACACCATCATGGGCTGCTTACTGGGTGAGGTATTGCTGGAATCAATTTATTGATGCCTCTCTTACCTCAGAGTTAAACGATTTTACACTATGTTGATCAGCAACATTCTTGTTCTGCCATTTCCAGGTATGCCTGTGGTATCCCATAGTGTGACTTTGGTTGGCTGACAAGATGTAAGGTTTCCTCTAAGTTTTCAGCTACTGAATTTCCAGTAATTTCTTCCAATAAATGATATGCTGATGTTGGCAGAGGGTTGGTTGGAACACTTGGCCAGAATGTCAACCTTTCTCATAGGTCTCACAAAGCACTGTAGGTTCCTAATTGGATGAAAAAACTAATTTATTACTGCAAGTCTCCCTAAAACTTGTGTATGAGTAATGCAATGCTACTTATTGAGGGAAGACCACACACTTCTTTTGCAAACTCAAAGCAAACTGACTAACAGACTGTGTTTACAAACTATGTATAGATATATATTACCAATTTTCAAGTTAATCATAACCACTGAAGCAGTGAACTTTGATTGCAATTTCTGTGGCATGGCAGTTGCAATGCATAGTACGTATAACTTAGATGTAAAATTAGAAAGATAGCAGAACACAGTGATGTAAAAACCATTATCTTTAATAAAGGAAAAATCTGCAGAGTGAACTATGTTCTGAATTTTATTCAATGAATGACACGAAAATTTATTTATTTATTTACATTTTCTTTGCGTGGAGCCATCGTAATGATGGCTTCTGCAAACGTAAGACTTAATGCTATGGTTATATTTACACTTATAAAATACACTATATTCTGTAGCTGTTGCTTCTTATGTCAATTTTTTACATTTATCACATTACAACTGATATGCTAATGTCTCATGTTACATTCACTATCTTAAAATTCGTTGAAAGAATATAAACATTTTTCTATTAGAAAAGATTTTAATTTTGTTTTAAAAACATTTCCCGTGTACATTCTTAGAGCATTTGGTAGCTTGTTATACCAAATCAAACTTCTATCAGTCATTTTTAACGTTGTTCTGTTATGGAAATAGTTACACTTTGTTCTAGTGTTGTAATTGTGAACATAACTGCTCTTGATAGTTTCTGTTGGTTGACTTATAAAAAATACAACTATTTTGAAGATGTCAGAGAATATATTGTCAGATATTTGTGCTGCACAAACACTTCATGACATGAATCTCTATGTCCCATCCCATGTATATGTCTTATTGCTGTTTTCTGTAGTAGTGGTATTCTTTTAAAAGTACATCAGCTACACAGCCCCATAGTTCAATTCCATAATTGAGAAAGGGGTAAAGTGTTCCATAATATACTAATTTCAATGCTTGACTAGGAACTATCTTTGCGAGCTGGCTGAGGAGATACATGGCACTACTGACTTTTCCGCATACAAAATTAATGTGGTATGTCCACTGCAAATTTTCATCAACATACACACCCAGGAATTTACAGTTACCGTTTCCTGTTGCAGAGATGTTACACACACTATTCATATTGTTGTGGTGAGAACTGCCTGTTTTAAATGTCAGTAGTTGAGATTTGGTCACATTCACGTTGAGTCCCTGATTATTGAAGTATTTTGTTACTACTGTTACACAACTAGTAGTAGCAAGAGATTCTAGCACATTAGATTCACTCCCATAGAATAAGATTGACGTGTCATCTGCATAGCTTACAATATGGGAGTTAATGGGTTGTGCAATGTCGTTAATATATATAAGGAAGAGAAAGGGTCCAAGGATTGAGCCCTGTGGTACACCTTGTAGTACTGGTGGACTGGGAGCTCATGATTTTATTATCTAGTTTGTATGACAATTTAGTGCTTTGCTTACGATTCAGCAGGTATGTGGTTAGAAGATTCATGGCTTGATCCTGAATACTATAAGATTTTAGCTTTTTAAGAAGTACCCTATGGTTTACCGCATCAAATGCTTTTGTCAGGTCCAAAAATATACCTGTAGTCTACATCTTTTGATCCAACAGACAGCAGACTTCATGGATGAACTGTGTAATTGCTGTGGTTGTACTTAGCTCTTTTCTGAAGCCGTGCTGTGAATCTACAAGCAGTTTATGTTTTTTGAAAAAGGCACTTACTGTTAGCTGAAAAAGGATAATGCTTTCAAATATCTTACTAAAAGTGGGAATTAATGATATTGGTCTATAGTTGGAGACATCTTCCTTACTTCCCTTTTTATACACTGGTTTCACTACACTCATTTTTAGAACTGTTGGATACATGGTTTCTCTAATGCTGCAATTAATCAGGTGAGTAAGGGGGTCAGAGATTTCTTTTAAGCACGTTTTAGTAATAGCACTGGATATGCCATGCCATCCAGATGAAAATTTTTTCTTTAGCATGTGTATATTGCCCTGCGAACTTCCTGCTCATTCACTTCCAGAAATTCAAATTCGGTACACTGGGTGAGATGTCATCGGGTCTCTACCTGTGAATCTGTAATATGGGTTGATTGTTCGCCAGAAATGTAGTAGTTATTAAAAATATTACATATAGTATCTGGGTTTTTTATAATGTTACCATCATGTCTTATGCTGAGTGGCTCCATGTTCATCTTGCTGGGACCTTTTCAGTATTTGTCAATCAGCTTCCAAGATGCTCTGCTTATGTTGTCAGACTGCTCTATTGTTTTGCTGTTAATCTGCTTCTTTACGTTAACAATTTCAGTTTTAAAAGTTTGCTTGGCCCTATTGTATTTTTCCTTGAAAACGTGCATAGTAGTAGCTTTATAAAGCTGGTTTAGATCATGTACTTGCTGCCTGAGCCTAATCAGATTTGGTGGGAGTTTTAGCCTAGGATTACTTCCATTTTGACAGTGTTTAACTACCTTCTGGATTTCTATGACTGGGCAACTATATTCATAATGATGCAGTAGGGTTGAGTAGAATCCATTCCATTCCTCATCCGACCCTTTTACCTGGTACACAGAATCCCATTTCTCATTCGCTAGTTTGTCTTTAAGAGCATTAATATTTGAGGTATTCAGCATTCATTATTTTAGGCATAACTGAATTTATGTATTCTATTACTTGACAGAAGTGGTCAGAATAAAGAAAATCTAAGTTACTGTAATTTACCTATCTAAAACATCTTTGTTGATTATAGCATAATCTATTCTAGCAGAACATGTGTCTGTCACTCTGGTGTCAGAGTTCACTTCTAAAGATTGCCTACAGTAGACTTTGTCTGTCTTTAAACAGGCTCCCATGTTCATAACAACTTAGAGCACAGACTGTCAGCAGCACATGAGTACAGTTATTGTACTAACTGCATGTAACAGTTTGTTTGTATGTGCAGCAACTCTGTTTATAAAACCATTGCAGCTGTGCGTGGTCAGTGCATCACTTAATTCGACTGCTGATACCATAGACACTTTGAGATTCTCGACAAATTAGCTATTTTATCAGGTGAGATAAATTCCTTTCCTTAAGATATAGAGAGAGAGAATTAATGTGTTGAAGAGGGGATTGCCAAATCCCCCCCCCCCCCCCCCCCCCTCACCACCACCACTACACCACCTCAATACAGCCATCACTTTTGATTCCAAGCACTCTTCTGTCCTAAGGCCACTGTTCACTTTCAGGTAAACTGACAAGGTCTGGGGTCTTTTGAGCCAAATTCAAACATTTGGATGCCAGACCGTAAGATGAAAAACATGGAATCATTTAATAAAGCCGTGTGGGCCTTGGCTGTACATGCAAACATACGTATGCATATGCACGTGTGTGTGTAAAACAGTCTATATATAGACTCACTGCAGGATTCATCATAAGAAAGAAATGGTATATTCAAAATTGAAACAGAAACTGAAATCAATAAAACATGTTGCCAAAAGACTTACTGTTATTTATGAAACAATACATGGAGGAATCTTGGAATTGAAAAACAATTAATTTGAATTATACGAATCAAAGCTATGGTACTTCATCCTGTTGGGTTTCTTGAGAGTGAGATGTTCCACAAAATTCATGTTCAAGTATTGAAATACGTGTAGGATACTGGAACTGGAGAGCTGCATCAAACCAGTCTCAGGACTGAAGACCATAACAACAACAACAACAACAACAACAACTGGAACTGAGGCAGATTAAAATAATTTTCATAAAGCTTATAATGAATTACCTAAAAATACTTGAATTTACCATCAGCCATCAGCTATTATGGTAATGAAGTTCCTGTGTCAGGAAACTGCATCTTCATTTACAAAACAGTTCATAAAATCTTTAGTTTCTTAGCAAAAATGATGGTTCTGGATTCCCTCCCCCCCAATTTCAAAACAAAGAGTAGGAGTTCCATCTTCAGTATTTTCATGATCAAAACATTCAGAGGGCAAGTAAAAATTTGGTAATGACTGTATTAAGAAACTGTCCAATACACAGGTCATTGGAATGATGAAATGACATCTTTCCTAAGTAATTTTAGTTTGAAATATTCAAAATGTTGTTGCCAAAATGCTTATTTATTTTAGACAATTTGGCTCAATCTTGATGCTTGGAAATTCCTAAACTCCGAATATTCTTGCAAAAAGTAGTTTCACAAGTTGATAACAAAATGGCAGTCTAGTGGCAATATATCTAATTCTACGTATAACTGTAAGTCTTCTATTCAAACTCTGAAAGCAGTTACAAATACTTTGCAGAAAACTACTGCTGTCCCAAAAAATCTGTCATACAGTTTTTGTAAAAGATAGGCATTAAATGTATAACTTGTCATTCTGTACTTACCCCTCCCACCTAAATGCATTTCATGTGTTCAGGCATTACTTTCAGCTGATAAAGAAAACATAGTTAAGTGTTAAAAGGATTGTGGCCAGCAAACTTGGCCCAAAAGTGTACTTTGAGTTGTGAATAGCCATGATAATTACTGTGCATCAAATTCCTCTCCATGACTACAAAAAAGAAAACTTGTTTTTAGAATTTATGTTCTATACTTCAGAGAAAAAAGTAATGGGGTCCGAGCTGTTAGAAAAACAGTGAACAATTACAAAATGGGAAGAAAAATGAATGAAAGCAACTGATTTTTTTAAAAAAAATTATCATTCAGGTAACACAACATTTTGAATATATACATTTTTTCCCCAACAGTTTGTCATTCTCATCAGAATACTATTACATTTGATTTAAGTCCAGAAATAGAACACAAATGTTTCAGTAATACTACATTGACAGTGCTTCTGGAACAGTTGATCCACATGGTCCTTCAAAATGAAATCTGAAACAAACACAGATCATGTATTTGACAAAACAATGTGGGAAATTATCTTTTTAAGATCAGCGAAATATAGTAAGCCTTATAAGGTTTTTCCCTTTCTCAGATTTTTATTCAAAAATAAATTAGCTAGAAGTTGAAAAGAAGTAGGAATAAATGAAGTATACAAGGATAAACTGGATATCAGTGTAAAACAACATACCATAAAAGGCCATGAAATGAAAGTGAATGAATTGATGAACTGAAATTTTGTAAACACTGAAATATCTAGAAAAATATCCTGAAGGTTACACACACACACACACACACACACACACACACACACACACACTAGCCGAATACCTGACACTGACCAAGTATACGTTTATTCCCAACTCCTACTACTCCAGCTCCTCTTGCCCCGCTCCCTCCTTCACATCTGTGATCTCCTCCTCCTCCTCCTCCTCCTCCTCCTCCTCATCCATCCCTCTCTTTCTCCCTCCCTGTCCCTGTCTCTCATTTCCTCCTCCACCCACATCCCAATAGGAGGTTGGTGATTCTTAAACCCAAGTATTTCTTTCCAGACAGGAAGTACTATGTACAGTGTACTACTGATTATTTGTGTATGGATTATCTGGTTTGCAGATCATTTGTGCATCTAAAATGCACATGCATTTCACACACAGAGACTAGCAGCGCATCATCAGGGTTGCCACAAGTTTCCACAATTTAAATTCCCTGATTTCCAGACAGGTTTTAGCATTTTTCCCTGACAAATTTTGAGATCTCAAAAAACTGTAAGGACTTTTGTATTTCTCCCCCGTGTGTGCAAAAATCTCAAGTATTAACATCAACAACTTTTATAATGAATTGTTTTTAGATGGAGAAAGCAAGCCAAATGGTATGTGTGTTTCATTAAGATCACTGTTGTTATTTTATTTCAATAAAACGAAACAAATTTGGTGACAAAAATTTCCTTGGAGCTGCAAGACAAATTTAAAATACCTTTACTGTTTTCAGAAATAATGTTGGAAAAAAAGGGCCTCTTGAAAGAAGTGTATAAGGCAAGGAAGAGTTGTGTAAACAAACACTATAGGTGACCGCCAATAAAATTTTGGTTCTACTATGTTCGTTATTGTTGGCTATTATCCACTGTGTTATGTGTATTATTTTACAGGTATTGTGTGATTTTTTCTTTCGAGAAATATAAGAATACATAGTGTACAAACCACCTGTGACTGCCACAATTTTGTTTTTTCTTGTCGTCCAGTCTTTCTAATCTATAAACTACTTTCGAAGTGCTAAAATATACTACAATAATAAAATGTCTATACAACGCTGCACTGTACAATGTACTTATGGTGAGACAGTCACAACTCCTTAAATCCACCGCCCATGGCTAATAGCCTGCCAAGGAGCTCTGCAGTCCTTGGTTAAACGACGAAAATCCAACGCATTACGCCATACACAGACAGATCCGGCATGTGGACAGATCAGTGAGACTAGATCCAATGGACAGGGCCTGCACATTAATGGGAAATGTTGGGCTTCAGATCAGCACACCAGATCCATTAAAGATACCAACAGAAATTGCCTGCGGGTTTGGCCCGGCGTGGAATTCCACTCATGTGGCCAACTATCCTTGAGCCACAGACACCATGTTGATGAAATGAGGCTGCAGTGATCAATCCATATAACAGATAGCTTGTTCAAACACCCTGAGAATCAATAATAATGAGGATAGGTAACAACTCACCATAAAGATCGTTGCTGAGCCACAGACAGGTGCGTAGAAAAGACAATCACACTCTCAGAACTAAATTTTCAGTCATAGACTTTGTCAGAAAATGGGAGCGTACGCACGTAATGTGCGCACGTGCGCGCGCGCGCGCACACACACACACACACACACACACACACACACACACACACACACACACACACACAAATCACTCAGACAACCATGCACACATGGCCAACATCTCCATCTGCTGTGTCATCAATCTCTGAGAATCAGATCCAAAGAAAGCACTCTTCACACCTGCCTGTATCTCGACGGCAGCTACCCTGCTGAGCTAGTAGCAGCACTGACTGCAAGGTGAAGGGAGTGGTAGGAAGGGGAGAAGCAGTAGGAATGAAGAGGTAGGGAAGTGGCGCACGTACTCAGCTGTGTCCAGCCAGTGACGATGTATGACATCTCAGTAAACAAACCATTTCATGTACAAAAACGAGATTTTCCAGTGTTGTTGTTTTTCCTTTTTTTCCAAATTTCCCTGACATGTTTGAAATTCCCTGATTTTCAGAACTTTGGCAACCCTGATCATAATCCACAGGCCACCTAATGGGGTGTGGCAGAGGAACTCCCGGTACCACTAACTGATCCCCCCTCCCCCCAATCCACCCTATTCAACTGGCAAATGTTTCGTGGGAAGAACAATTGTCAGTAAGCACCTCTAGTGAATTTCACCCTGCCATTTCATTTTCATGCAGTTCATTGTTTATGACACCTACGACATCTTATCTCCTCAACTATGTTCCATACAATGATATAATTTTGCAAGTACATTCAGTGGTGTAAGTGGGTACACTCTACAACATATGTTCGGATTACAGTTAGTAGTACAGAGTAACAAATCAAAACATCATGGGAAACAAAGAGGTAGATATCCTCAGTGTAGCAAAGCAGCTTAAATCACTTAATAAAGACAAGGCCTCCAGTACAGACTGTATACCAGTCAGGTTACTTTCAAAGTATGCTGATACAATAGCTCCATATTTAGCAATTATATACAACCGCTCACTCACAGAAAGCTCCGTACCTAAAGACTGGAAAATTGCTCAAGTCACAACAATACCCAAAAAGGGAAGTAGGAGTAATCCGTTTAATTACAGGCCCATATCACAAATGTTGATTTGTAGAAGGGTTTTGGAACATATAATGTGTTCGAACATTATGAAGTACCTGAAAGAAAATGATGTATTGACACATAGTCAGCATGGATTCAGAAAATACTGTTCTTGAGAAACACAACTAGCTCTTTATATTCCTGAAGTAATGAGTGCTATTGTGATGGGATATCAAATTGATTCCATATTTTTAGATTTCCAGATGGCTTCTGACACCGTCCCTCACAAGCATCTTCTAACCAAACTGTGTACTGCAGTTCATTGGCAGAGCACTTAGAAAGTGCAACAGGTCTACTAAAGAGACTGCTTACATCACACTTGTCTGTCCTGTTCTGGAGTATTGCTGTGCAGTGTGGGATTCACATCAGGTGGGACTGAAGGATGACATCGAAAGAGTTCAAAGAAGGGCAGCTTGTTTTGTATTATCGCAAAATAGGGGAGATAGTGCTACAGACATGATACGTGAATTGGAATGGCTATCATTAAAACAAAGGCGTTTTTTGTTGGGATCTTCTCATGAAATTTCAATCACCAGTTTTCTACTCTGATTGTGAAAACATTCTGTTGGCTCATTCTGTTGGCTCCTACCTACATAGGGAGAAATGATCATCATGGTAAAATAAGAGAAATCACAGCTCGCACAGAAAAATTTAAGTGCTTGTTTTTCCTGCGTGCCATTCGAGAGTGGAATGGTAGAGACAGTTTTAAGGTGGTTCACTGACCCCTCTGCCAGGCACTGTATTGTGAATAGCAGAGTAATCACAAAGATGTATTTTTATTTTATTTATTTATTCATCTGTAAACAAATTTCTTTGTATGGATGTCGTCATTATACATAAATATGTACATTATTTTGTCATATAAGGTAATGATATAGATGTAGATCATGCATAATGCAGCAGTTTACAACATAAGCAGTGAAAAACTTTTTTTGCTTTCATCATTTTGTCAGGGTTGTTAGGGAGAAAATTTTTTACAAAGGTCTGAAATTATGTGCAAAGTTTGTTGCAGTTGGCAAAGTACTCTTATTCTCAAATACTGGATGAGTTATGTCTTGGGCTATAATCCTTTCTCACCCCCACCCCTTTTGATAGTACAAGGTTCTTACCAAGACAGTAAGTGACATGTGTACCAAGTTTGGTTCAAATTGATCCAGTAGTTTAAAAGATGTGGAACATACATAATACTTATACCAATGAGCCAAAACATTATGACCACCTACTTAATAGCTTGTTTGTCCATCTTTTGAATGAAATATACAGGGTGTACATAAAGTCTGGGAACACTTTCAATTATTTATTGCACAAGAAACAAACATTATACAGATATCATACATATGTCATTTTGAAGAGAAACCTTGAAAGTTTTTTTCCATGTATACCACCACAGCGTAGTTTTGTAATTTGCCAATGGTCAGCACTAGTCGCAAACATGGCGGGTTCAGGTGCGTAGCTGTGTGTTGGAGTTTGACAAAAACAGATGTGCTACAGCTGTTCAACGGATGTTTAGAACCACGTATGGTAAGAAGCCACCAACAAGGAAGGCCATTTACCACTGGCACAACAAATTCATTACGACAGGTTTTTTGTGCCCGGCAAAGAGAAGCAGACGTCCCTGTGTGAATGAAGTGAATGTGGAGTGCATTCGATTACTGTATTGACGTCTGCCAGGTCACTCACGGTTCACATATCAAATGGTTGGGAAAAAAAAAAAAAACACTAAGAATTTCTCTTCAAAATGCAATGTGTATGACATCTGTACAATGTTTAGTTCTAGTGCAATAAATAATTGAAAGTGTTCCCGGACTTTATGTACACCCTGTATAGCTGATATGTGTATCAGGGATCTGACAATTTGTTGGTAGGTTTGTGGTATTAGATGTCTACAAAGATCATGCAATTTGCGTAAATAACTGGCCGCTGATACACGTACGTGATGATGGTGTCTAATAGTGATCCAGATCGGTTCCATAGGATTACATCAAGCAAATTTGGTCACTGAGGCATTAACATGAGTTCACTATAATGCTCCTGAAACCGCTGTTGCATGGTTCTGGCTCCTAGGCATCGACAATTATACTGCTGAAAGATGACATTACTGTCAGGAAAGACATCAAGCATGAAAGAACGCATGTGGTTTGCAACTGTCAGTGTGTCTTCAATTATTACCACAGGTCCCATGCAAGTGCAGGAGAATGTCTCCCAAAGCATAATACTGCTCCCACCAGCCTGCATCTGTGGCATGCTGCACATTCTGAGCTGCCATTCACCTTGATGACAGCATTTGTGAAAACAACCATTGACCTAGTGTAGCAAAAATGTGATTCACCTAAGGATCCAACACATTTCCACTGATCGACAGGTGAATCCCAATAGTCACATGCCTACTGCAATTGTAACTGACAATGTCACTGGATCAACATGTGAACACATACGGGTGGTCTGTAGAAATAAGCAAATTTTGTGTCGATCAGCACTTTGAAGTTTGTGCTTGTGAACTACAGCTAGATAATGTAGTCCCCATTAGGAGAGTGGGGGCTATTCATGAAAAAGTTTGTGACTCCCTGTTATGCTGTCTGTCAGACAGAAAGAAGAAGTTATTAATCTGCTGTGATTTCAAAGTGAACTTTCTAAGCATTTCTGATAGGAAAAGTGAATTAGAAGTGTTATTAATGACATAACTTAGTGATCAGTTTCCCTACACATATAGCTCAAGGCAGTAGCAGTCTAATAGATAATGTATTTGTGCAGCAAGATGATGTAAAACTAACACATGCTTTCCCTGTGATAAATGTATTATCAGACCATGATGCACAACTGATTAACTTACAAAACTTAGCAGGGTGTACAGTTCACAAACCAGTAAGTAAAAGTGTAAGGCTGGTCAACTCAGTATCTATAGAGCACTTCAGAGAAAGTTTAAGAAATGTTAATTGGAGAGATGTATATAATGTGCCAAATGCCAATGATAAATGCAACATATTTCTTGATAAATTTATATCCCTTTTTGAACAAGCTTGCCCCCAAAAAATTACTAAATGTAACACCAAACAGTTTTCAAAGAAATCTTGGATCACTACAGGTACTCAAGTGTCTTCAGAAAGGAAAAGAAAATTGTATGAGGCAGCAAGAATTAGTAAAGACCCAGAAGTAATTTTACACTATAAAAATTATTCTAACATACTGAGAAAAGTTGTCAGATAATTAAAATATTAGTGACGAAATTAACAACTTGGGCAATAAAATCAAACCAATATGGAATGTTGTTAAATGAGACACAGGAAAAGTAACCACTGGGGTAGGTAGTATTACTATTAAAGAGAATAAGACCATCTTAGCCAATAGTACACAAGTACCTAATGTATTTAACAACCATTTCTTAAATGTAGGTGAAAAAATTGGTGAGAATAATTCAAAAGAAAAAGCCAAGCAGTACACTGAAGAGTCGGTTTTGTGAAATCCTAGTCAGATTAATTTTCATTTAACAACCTCTTATGAAATAAGGAAAATTATTAAATTTTTGAAAAATAAATGTTCTGTTGGAGTAGATGACATCTCTAACAAGATATTAAAACAATGTGGAGCAGTTAAAGCTGATGTTCTGAGTGACATCTGTAATGCATCACCAACTCAAGGTATTTTCCCAGACAGGTTAAAATATGCCATTGTCAACCCTATCTACAAAAAAGGGGACACCACAGATGTCAATAATTACTGGCCAGTATCCTTGCTCACAGCATTTTCAAAAGTTGTTGAGAAAGTGATGTACTCAAGAGTGGTTAGCCATCTCAGCAGTAATAGTATACTTAGTAAATCACAGTTTGGATATCAAAAATGCTGTTCCACTGAGACAGCAATATACAATTTCACTGCCCACATAATATAGACTTTAAATAGTAAAATGTCACCAATAGGAATTTTCTGTGACTTATCCAAAGCATTTCATTGTGTGAACCATGACATTATGTTACAGAAATTACAATTCTATGGTATAAATGGAACAGTATGTGTGTGGTTTAAGTCATACCTACAGGACAGGAAGCAAAACGTTTCTTTATATGCTTTGAGTGATTTAAGGAAGTTTCCCACTTCATCTAACTGGGTGAAATTACATTAGGCGTTGCACAGGGTTCGATCATGCCCCCCCCCCCCCCTCTGTTCTTAATATATGTGAATGACCTCCTTTCTTATCTGAAGCAAGAAGCTAAACTGACAATGTTTGATAATGATACAAGCAGCATTATTAATCCAGTAAAAGAAACTCCAATAGAAAATGATACAAATAATGTCTTTGGAAAAGTTATTGATTGGTCTTCTGCGAATGGGCTTGCTCTGAACTTCAAAAAAACACAGTACATCAAATTTTCTACTGCAAGGAGTACAGTTCCTTCAATAAATATAACACAGGGTAGAGCATACATAGTTTCTGGGTGTACATAATAGATGAGAATCTTAATTGGAAAATTCATATTTTGGATTTTCTAGAGCACCCGGGTTCAGCAACTTTTGTAATCAGAATAATTGCTAATTATGTGGATACAGAAATTAGCAAGCTATCATACTTTGCATACATTCACACTCTGATGTCATACAGAAAAATATTTTGGGGTAAGCCAACACTTAGCCAAAAAGTATTATATGCTCAAAAGAAAGTGGTTAGAATAATGTGCGGGGCTCATATTCACACATCTTGTAGGCATCTCTTTAAAAGGTTAGGAATTCTTACAACAGCCTCACAGTACATTTATTCAGTAATGACATTGTTCTCGACAACATGGACCAGTTTAAAAACAACAGTGACATTCATGATTATAATACCAGAAGAAAGAAAGACTTACACTATCCTCTGCTTAACTTATCTTTGGCACAGAAAGAGGTAAAATATGCTGCTGTAAAACTATTTGATAAATTACCAGATGAAATAAAATGTCTGACAGACAGCAGTGACACTTTTCAAAATAAAATAAAAATGGTTCAAATGGCTCTAAGCACTATGGGACTTAACATCTGAGGTCATCAGTCCTCTAGACTTAGAACTACTCAAACCTAACTAACCTAAGGACATCACACACATCCATGCCCGAGACAGGATTGAAACCTGCGACCATAGCAGCAGATCGGTTCCTGACTGAAGTGCCTAGAACCACTCTGCCACAGCGACCAGCTTTTAAAAAGAAATTGAAATCTTATCTCCTTGACAATTCCTTCTATACCATAGATGAATTCTTGAATAGGAATAAATAAATCTATAGGTATAATATATGCATTTTGTGCCATTTAAGGGAATAGGGTACGAGAGAGAGAGAGATAGAGAGAGAGAAACCACCTTCATTCATGCGTGCATTTATTATGCACTTGACATGTTCCGCATCATAACGGTTACCGTGAGATTGATCAATGGAACATGTAACTAACAGTGTGCTCTGAAACACTTGTACATGCACCAGCATTGTGCTCTTTTGGCAGAGATGCCACATATCACCATCTATGCTACTTTACAGAGCAGACAAACCTCCGAACCCCATGTTCTGTAAAGTGTCTTGGACATCCAACCATTTAGCACCTAGTGGTGGCTTCACTGTCCTATCTCTTTCCGTAGATGCTCATGACAGTAGCACATGAACATTCAACAGCTTTGCTGTTTTCAAGATAGTCACTCACAGGCTCTGCATAATAATAATGATGATGATGATGATGATAATAATAATAATAATAATATAATAATAATAATAATAATAATAATAATAATAATCTGCCCTTTGTCGAAGTCGTTACCTCATTGGATTTCCCCATTTGCAGCCCATATCTATGCTAGGGAGATCCCCCACCTGTGTGCTTTGCTTGCTTACTTTCGTTACTGTGTCATGTGCCCAGAACACCAACAGGCAGCATCCAACATCATGGTGGACAGTGGTCGTAATGCTATGACTTATCAGTGTGTATACATCCAATTTTATTTTATTTTTAAAATGAAGTCGTTATTGCTAAAATGTATTTAGCACACAGAACTTCTATCTACCAAAGCATAGTTCCTTTTATGAGTGTGCTACTTAACTATGGGTAATGCAGGCAGAAAAGGACAATTTAATTTTTGCGTCACATGAATTGTTTTCATGCTGTATCAAGAATTTAATTAACTTTTATATTAAACTGCTAGACTGATTACTCAATCTGTGTGGGAGTGGAGTGTGATAATGTTTGCTATCTCCATGATATCTTGATAAAGCCATACACACCTCCACACACTTCTGTGTTACTGTGAATAGCAAGCACCTCAAGGATGTCTGTTGGTCTAAGCTGGGAACAGATTTCATGTATGCATGAGCCGGGGACTGATAATGCTACCACTCCTCTAGTACCACAAATTCCAGTCATAGTTCAGTGACTATCACAAGGCACAGCAGGAAAGTTTTGTTTTTTGCTCAAACTGCAACAAATTCAAAAAAGGCAAAGAAAACAAAATATGAAATGCACCACTTGGATGGATGGCTCAAGGCAATATACTTATTAGTTGGAAACATTTGGGAGTTTCCCTTTCTGTGTGGAAATAATTACACAAACTAACCAAAACACTCAAATGTGTGAAAAAGTTTCATAATGGTAGTTTACATGTTCAGCAGAAATATGCAGCAGTTTTAATTCAATTAAATGTGAGGAAAGGTTTCAAGAAATCTCTTATAACAGGTTTCAAGAAATCTCTTATAACTACATTAAATCTCTTATAATGACATTAAAGACTTATAATTTGAGAGGCTGCCAGCAGGTGAGATCAAAGTGAGCAACATAATGAAGGGAAACATTGATGTATTGAAGAAAACACCTGCTTTAATACTTATTGTGCTCTGCAGTGTGGGTATATTATATTAAGACTGGAATCGTCTGCTTAAGAGTAGCCTAACTCATTATGGTGTTTCAGCTGTCAAAGATAAGAGTACATCATTCTTCCTTGTAAGGCCAAGCAAGCTCCAAGTGAAATTCATGGATCAGAAACATTATATTCATCACCACAAATATGTGGCAACCACATGGTTTAGATTATGGACTGCAAAGTAGAGTGTGTCCCACAAAGCAGTTTACATTATTTAAACTTTAATAACTCTAACAAAAGTAGCCTGTTGATGTTTTATTGTTGAAGATGTTCAAAACAGCATGTGCAACACTGTGAAACAGATTGTTAGATGTGTTATGTTTGCTGTTGAAATAGATTCACAGGCAGTCACAATTGCATCTCTCATACCATCCAGTGTACATCACTTTGTGGCATAGATGGTACCCCTCCTCATAGAAAATACTTTAATGGCATTAGATTCGGAGATCTGGGTGGAAACTCAATACTTCCTCATTGACCTATGTACCTCTCAACAAAAAAATATTTCATCTAGGAATTGCCGCATGTCACAATGGTAATATGACGGTAAACTGTCTTGTTGAAAAAAGCAATCATCACCTGAGTACAGTTGAACAGCTGGTACAATTTGTTTCTGCAACATGGTAAGGTACTTTAAACCTGCCACTGTTCCTTCAAAAAAAGTCCTCTGATACACACACCACACCACACCACACCACACCGACAACCAAGGAAGATTACCAGTTTGTTCTTCTGTAACATGGGGATCCTCTCTTGCTCAGTACACACAGTTATGGAAATTGATTATTCCATTTGATTTAAACATTGCCTCACCAGACCAAACAATGAAATCAGTCCACTGTTCATTATCACAAATCCATTCACAACATCCATGGTACCCATCCAAATCAAACTCATTCATCATGCAGAGCAAACTAGAAATGTAGGGTTTCCACTTTGCTTGCTTTAAAATGGGATGAACACTTGCTCTGCTTACACGTGATTCATGCACAGCTTGCCATATGGTCTTCTTTGGAAATTTTGTGAAAGCTTGTACCACTGCATCCACCCTTCTTTTGTCTGCTGCTATTTCCTTTCTGCCATAATGTCCCTTTTTCAGATCATACGCACTTCGTTACCCCTCAAATTTGTTGCACAATTTCGTTCTTGTTACATGTGAAACTGGCACAGTACTAAACTTTGCTTGCAATTGTCTCTGCACTTCTTTCATGTTTTCACATTTCCAATAACACTTTAAAATCCACTTTCTTTGCTCCAAAGGCAAGTTTTCAGCCATCTTGTTACCTACATGTAGTTACTGGCAACTGAATGTACACAAAAGAGAAACATTCACTGGTTGTGAGAACACCATATAATCACAACAGGATCAAGGTTATCATTAATACATCCTCCATTATTAAATGAAATTACAATTAAATCCAGACCATTTATCAGCTTACAGGCATTGATAAATATCAATGGGGACAGTTGAAAATGTGTGTCCCAACTGGGACTTGAACCCTGGATCTCCTGCTTACGTGGCAGATGCTTTATCCATCTGAGCCACCGAGGACACGGAGAATAGGGCAACTGCAGGGACTCTCTGTGAGACCCACATTCCCAACTTACTGTCCACACACTACATTTGTAGTGCTCCTGCCCACTATACTCATTACTTGCGGCAGTCAATCTACTGATTCCCGTAAGAGTTCAGGCAATGTGAGTGCATCCGCACTGAAAAAGATCATTGGCCAATCCATATGAAGATGGCATCTGTTCTTTTGGACATGTCCTGAAGTCCATCTTCTTATATCCGTTATTAAAAGTTCAAACAATGTAAACACCTTTGTGGGGCATCCTGTATTTATAGAGGCAAAGAAAATACAAGAAATAACTGTTACTAGACAAATCTCATACATAGAGGTCAAAAAGAAATTAAAAGCATTTCAATTTCTTCAGTCATTAAGACACCAGATACTAAAGAGTTGTAAGGGTATAGACCCACATGCAGCAGATGCTGAACTGTTTCAAGCCCTATATTTCAGAAGATTTAATTCTGCTTGGTAACATACTTCCAATGGCCTCTCACTCTGACATTGACAGTAATCCCCGAAGGGAAGCTACCGAGATGGGTGGTGAACAGAGAAAACTTTTCATGATATGAGGTGCATTCAAGTTTAAGGCCTCCAATTTTTTTTCTCTGGACTGGAAAGAGATAGAAACAAGCGCATTGTTTCAAAATGAGGCCGCGTTCATTGCCAATACATCCCAGAGATGGCAGCACCGTACGGCAGATGGAATTTTACCGCCAGCGGCGAGAATGAGAACTGTTTTAAATACTTAAAATGGCGATGTTTTCCTTATTTGAACAGCGTGCAATCATTCGTTTTCTGAATTTGCGTGGTGTGAAACCAATTGAAATTCATCGACAGTTGAAGGAGACATGTGGTGATGGAGTGATGGATGTGTCGAAAGTGCGTTCGTGGGTGCGACAGTTTAATGAAGGCAGAACATTGTGTGACAACAAACCGAAACAACCTCGGGCTCGCACAAGCCGGTCTGATGACATGATCGAGAAAGTGGAGAGAATTGTTTTGGGGGATCGCAGAATGACTGTTGAACAGATCGCCTCCAGAGTTGGCATTTCTGTGGGTTCTGTGCACACAATCCTGCATAATGACCTGAAAATGCGAAAAGTGTCATCCAGGTGGGTGCCACGAATGCTGACGGACGACCACATGGCTGCCTGTGTGGCATGTTGCCAAGCAATGTTGACGCGCAATGACAGCATGAATGAGACGTGGATGCCATTTTTCAATCCAGAAACAAAGCGCCAATCAGCTCAATGGAAGCACACAGATTCACCACCACCAAAAAAATTTTGGGTAACCGCCAGTGCTGAAAAAATGATGGTGTCCATGTTCTGGGACAGCGAGGGCGTAATCCTTACCCATTGCGTTCCAAAGGGCACTATGGTAACAGGTGCATCCTACAAAAACGTTTTGAAGAACAAATTCCTTCCTGCACTGCAACAAAAACGTCCAGGAAGGGCTGCGCGTGTGCTGTTTCACCAAGACAATGCACCCGCACATTGAGCTAACGTTACGCAACAGTTTCTTCGTGATAACAACTTTGAAGTGATTCCTCATGCTCCCTACTCACCTGACCTGGCTCCTAGTGACTTTTGGCTTTTTCCAACAATGAAAGACACTCTCCATGGCCGCACATTCACCAGCTGTGCCGCTATTGCTCAGCGATTTTCCAGTGGTCAAAACAGACTCCTAACGAAGCCTTCGCTGCTGCCATGGAATCATGGCGTCAGCGTTGTGAAAAATGTGTACGTCTACAGGGCGATTATGTCGAGAAGTAACGCCAGTTTCATCGATTTCGGGTGAGTAGTTAATTAGAAAAAAAATCGGAGGCCTTAGAACTTGAATGCACCTCGTATAGCCAGCTGGCTGTTTTTGAATACTAAAACAGTATTCACAACTGGGTGAACATGACAAGCCAGATCCACTATCCCACTGAAGCAGCCATATTAAAGCACTTTAAACAGCTTAATAGGCAGCCTGGTCCATGGTGGAGCAATAAGTGTCAGTCTGCAAATTGGGACAAATGCACATTTCTGTGATGGTTCAAATAATAACAATCATCATCTGCAGAGAACCTTGCAGCCTTACAGGCTGTGACAGCAAAAGCACAAGAAACAACATGAGAGGCCAAAAACTTGTCACGGCAGATGTTTCTGGACATGAAAAATTATTGAAAGAGTTGCACTAAAACAGTGGAAGCTATTAGGAAGGTGTATTCAAATAAGTTGTGAAGAGATTACACAGACACTTGCTGGATGTTTAGTTTCAGTCACCATCGCTGATGCATAGGATCCAGCTTTTTGCCGCTATCAGATGCTGATGGAAAAAAAACAGAGGTATATCACTGTCCTTTCTCCTTGTAGAGCTGGATTTGCCATTGCCCAAAACTTCCAAAGTGCTTTTGAATATGACTGAATTCAATACAGCAAAATGTATTCTCCTTGTAGTCTTTAATCAAATCTGGCTGACTCAGAACTATCTGGCTCATGCAGGGCAGCAATATTAACCCCCTGCTGAAGCTAGGGGA
The DNA here is from genome assembly GCF_023864275.1 of Schistocerca cancellata. NCBI lineage: Eukaryota > Metazoa > Arthropoda > Insecta > Orthoptera > Acrididae > Schistocerca > Schistocerca cancellata. The sequence goes on from NC_064627.1 coordinate 658,957,258, forward strand.
GAACTACACGTTGCCCAGTAGTTATTCTCCTTACTACAGGCATAGGAAAAATCATGGGTGCAAGGTCAATCAACATCCTAGAATCCAGGACACTTTCTTTGTCTATAACATATTTTGCTGTGACAATCAAGTGAAGCAAATTAGCCAAGCATACATGTTCAATACTTGCATACAGAAAATGGTACAAAATTGCTATTTAAAAATTTGATTTCATTTTTTATTGGTCCAGTTTTATCATACAGCACAAATTGTATAATTGATATTGGACAGGTCAAAGAAGTCACAATAATACATAGTATTAGCAAAATAGAAAGCAAATTTAAATTGGGTACCTATTACAATTAATTTTGTTACGTATTCAGAAATTCTCTGACAGAATAGAAACAGTGCTTTATTAGAAATGCCTTTAGTTTAGCTTTAAATATTGGATGAGTAGCATTTTTTTTATTTCCCCTGGTATCTTATTGTGTATTATTACACCAAAGTTAATTATGCTCCTCTGATAGGTGGTTGTTCTGTGATATTTTTGATGTAAATTTGATTTCCCTCTGGTGCTATAGTTGTGTACATTTTTGAAACTTCCTGGCAGATTAAAACTGTGTGCCGGACCGAGACTCGAACTCGGGACCTTTACTTTTCGTGAGGAAGTACTCTACCATCTGAGCTACACAAGCACAACTCACAACCTGTCCTCACAGCTTCAATTCTGCCAGTACTTCGTCTCCTACTTTCCATACTTCACAGAAGCTCTTCTGCGAACCTTGCAGAACTAGCACTCCTGGACAAAAGGATATTGCAGAGACATGGCTTAGCTACAGCCTGGGGGATGTTTCCAGAATGAGATTTTCACTCTGCAGCAGAGTGTGCACTGATATGAGACGAGGTACTGGCAGAATTGAAGCCGTGAGAACGGGTCATGAGTCGTGCTTGGGTAGCTCAGGAGCAGGAGCAAAGAACAAAGGAGTTATTTCTTGTTTTATTCATTTTTTTGGATTCATACTGAAGTGATACTTTCTCCACTTGCACGTGAAAGGCAAAGATCCCGAGTTCAAGTCTCGGTCCGGCACACAGTTTTAATCGGCCATGAATTTTCAAATCAGCGCACACTCCGCTGTAGAGTGAAAATCTCATTCTGTGTACATTTTTGTTCTGTAGCAGTTTGCCTGTTTTGAGGAGGTAGTCCCTAGTGAACAAGATAGTTTCATAAATGAATAACCTTGGAACATTTAGAACACCAAGCTCAGTAAAATGGGATTTATAAGAGTCCATCTTTTTAAGGCCACGAATTATTCTTAGAGCTCTTTTTTGCATTCTAAAAACCTTTACACTGTGAGTTGAGTATCCCCAGTAAACGATCCCATATCAGACTAGTGAGTGAAACTGTCCATAGTATGCCTGCAGTACTGTTGTTTTGCTTGTTGTTAGCCTTTAAAATTCTTAGGCCATAGCACACAGATGACAGTTTTCTAGACAAGTTATTTATATGTGTGTCCCACTTTAAGTCTTGCTGAATTCATAGACCCAAAAATTTTGTGACGCATTTTCTAGGCAGTCATTTTTTAATTGTGCTTGAATAGTCATTTGATTAGTTAGAGGAATTAAATGAAAATTGACACACACAGTTTTTTCAGTATTTATAATTAGCTTGTTTTTTTTGTGAACCACTCAGAAAACCTTTTCATAGAAATTTCTGCTGTGGACTGCAAAGTTTCTGGACTGGATCCATTGAGCAATATGCTGGTGTCATCAGCAAACAGGATAGTTTTTGTGGGACTCATATATCCAACTAAGTTGTCCACATAAATCAAGAAGGGTAGTGGACCTAAGATTGAGCCCTGTGGTACACCATATTTTATTGGTAATTCGCTAAAAAGAAAGGAGTTGTTTTTTGTTTTATTCATTTTGTTGAATTCATACTGAAGTGATACTTTCTGCCTGCGGTTTTTTAGGCATGAACACAACCAGCTATGTGCTTCACCTCTTACCCCTCGTCTTTCTAATTTTTTGAGCAGAATGTTATGGTCCAGGACATCAAAGGCTATTGATAGATCTAGAAAAATACCTGCAGCTAATTTATGTTGATCAAGGGACTTTAAAATGCAGTGTAAGAATTCGAAAATCGCTGTCTGTTTAGATTTAGACTTTCTAAAACCATGTTGTTGTACTGTAAGAGGGACATATTTATTTATGAAACTTAAAAAGCCTGTCATAGAAGAGTTTTTCTAGAATTTTTGAGAAGGAACTTAACTGTGACATGGGTCAGTAGTTTGATATTTTTTCAGAAGAACCTTTTTTTAGCAGTGCTGAAACTTTTGCTATTTTATAAATATCTGGAAATACACCAGTTTTTAAAGAGAGGTTGAAAATTTTTGCCAAGGGGTTTGTTATGTGGTGAGCACATGCTTTTAATATGAAATCAGGTACTTCATCAAGATCACTTGACATTTTATTGCTTAAGATTTAATTTTACTTATAATTTCATTGGGGTTTGTTTCATAAACATACATAGAAGCAGTCGAGATCACTGACTTGCTGGAGAAACTTGAGACTGGTCCTTGACAGTGTACTTGAATGAGGTCTTCAGCTAGTGAAGTTAAGTATTCATTGAATTTTTCCACAACTGAATTTGGGTCTGTGACTTTTGAGCCTTCTAGTTTTAATGATACATTCTTTTTCTTTAGCACTGGACTACAAGTTTCTTTCTTTATAACTCACCATATGGCTCTCATTTTGTTAGATGAGTTTCTCATTAACTTGTCATTCCACATAATTTTTGCCTCTTTGACTACTCTACCATAGATTCTTTTGTAGGCTTTTGAATAATCTGCAAATTCTTGCATTACTCTATATTTCTTACAACAGTACTGCAGAAATCTGTTTCTCTCACTGGAAATTTTTATGCCTTTAGCTACCCATAGCTTATTATTGTTAGGTTTTACTGTTTTACTACTTTTGGAAATGCTACATTAAAATAGTGAAGAAAGATGCTATGAAAATTCATGTACATGCTATCAACATTGTTCTGAGTGGCAATGATTTCCCAGTTTTCCTTCACCAGTAAGAGATTAAAAATTCTAATGTTATCTTCAGAAAAAGTTCTTTTTTTTCCAACTACTTTTTCAGAACTGCTACTACTTGTTGACATTTCTATACACAGCAGCTGTGCCTCATGATCACTATAACCCATGCTCAGTATTTTGCTTGTGAATCTGTAATTTGTTTCTGAGATGAATATTTGGTCAATAATGGAATTTGTGCATTCTGTTAATCTTGTCGGGCAGTGTATTGTGGGGATCGTATTGAATGTGTTGGTCATATTTATCAAAGCATCTCTGGTGCTGCTGTCTTTTGAAAAATCAATATTGAAATCCCCACAAAGCACTATCTCCATATTTAGTGTACTGATCCTGTTTAGCAGAACCTCTTGTTTATTCATGAAGACTGGCAGGTTTCCACTTGGTGCTCTATATAACTATGAAATTAAGCTCTGGCAGTTTAGTAATGGAAAGTTCAAAGTCTTTTTCAATTGATTCAATATAACTTTTACTGACATCACAGAACTTTATTTGTTCTTTCACAAAGATAGTAGAGCCACCATGTTTGGAAAACTCTCAGCTAAAATGACTTGCTAATCTATATCCTGAGATTGAGGTTAATTTTATTTCGTCATTTCGTAGCCAATGTTCAGCAATGCAAATTATGTCTACATTTAGTGCATACTGGAGTAGTGCTTCCAGCATGGAAATTTTATTTGTGAGTGACTGAAGTTACAGTAATGAGTGCGTGGTTTTATCTATAGTCATTATAAATGGCTGTCATAAATGAAGGTATACAAATACAAAAACTATATTCAGTCACAAAAATCTGTTTATAAGTGAAGAGTAACATTTTGGATCCTGATGGTCCATTTTTAGGTCCACACATTTTTCAGTCACATTTCAGTGTTTTTGTTGTTACCCAGCAAGGCGATGTTGATACCTGGGCATTGCAAGAGCTAATTTGGCGCGCGATGCGATACAATCACATTCCAATTCAAAGCAGCACACATTGCTACCTTGCATCGTGAGAACAAAAAATGAACACAGAAAAACCTTCACATCATTAACACAGTAAAAATTTATTGCTCAAAGATGCAGCGGCACACAGCATGCCAGGAATGCGCCATTCCCAGTTTCATCTTGCGCCAGTGGCGGAACCATGATGTCAGCACCCAGTGATGTCATGGGGACAGCAGACACAATGTGTGATTGGTATCGGTCGCTCCAGTCACAGCTACTAGCATCTCCAGAAAGTGAGTGACAAGAGCACATGTGATTGTTCCATAGATGACATGTAGGAGAGGAACAAAAGGTGTCAGTGGCAGCTGCACAACTCCATGATGATGGATGATTGTCTCGTCATTGGACACACTGGGGGTTTAGGCCACCAGAAAGCCTGCTGGACGATAATGCCCACAGTTCCCCATCAGTCTTGACCCAGATGGCAGCACTGCAGTTCGTGGCAGCTGTGTCCCCCAGGTGGGACTTTCTGCTCCAAGAAAGATTATAGATGGCTTAAACGAGCGGGAAATATTATGACATAGGTCCAACCTCCTTGCTGGATAGCTAAGTACATACCCCACCAGAACAATAGTAACATTTATATAGGATTGGCCATATGCTTTGTTACTGTTAAGCAGCAGTGACATCACTTGGCCTACTTTTCTCACCCAGTTAGCTCCTGTGCTCACCCCAGTTGTAGCTGACTGGTGTCTTTGTGTCAGACTTATGCCTTTTTACTCCCCTCTGCGTGGCCATCACAATGACAGCTAACCTCTCTCTCTATGATGTCAAGCTGTTGCATCGGTGTCTTGAGCACACAGTTCTTACAGTGTGTAGCAATTAACCCTCTCTTGCAGCCATATTATGTGCAACATCAGTAGTTCTCCTTTGTTGGCACTCCACCCGACTGTTGTGTAGAGACCTGCTTTGCCTGCCATTTGTGTTACAAGGGAAAGGCATCAAAATTTTACTCCACTATGCAAGTCTTACTTCATAGCAGTTCAGTAATTACTTGTATGGCTGTACTAATAAAAATACTATATATATATATATATTGAACACTCAACATAACTTCATGTAGTTCTGTACACTATTGTAAATTGTTCTCAACAAGTAACCACAACACTGCCCACACAAGATGAACATACAGATAGGTCATAGTGTACATATACAAGCCACAGATATATTAAAATAAACAGATGGTGACTAGGTGTGAAGAGACTTTTCAAACATGCTCAACATAGCAAAAATTACAGAGAGAGAAGATTTACTATATTTACTTGTTCCTTCAGTCTCAGAGACTACAAACATGCCTACGTAGATGACGGTACTGTTGGTGGAAATGTGTGGCAACATATGTGTAAAACTGCAGAAAAACATGACTGATATTTTTTTTAAAAAAATATGTCAATCAACTGAATGTTCATAAGTAAATTTCAAATTCTTCTAGAAAAGATTTTTAGTTACAGGTGGAGGCTGTTTTCAATAAATTATGTGCAATACAATGCAGTCAGTGATTTGTCATTAAGTGGTTTTGAGTGTTTAGCATATTATTTTTATTTTTGTATCCTTATAAGTAATAACTATTGTGCTCTATAAATTATTTCATATTCATTGGTATACGAACTTGACAACAGTAATGGAATGTAACCAGAAATTCCATGATCCTGAACTCAGGACTCATTAGTAAATTACACATTTTGTGACTGAAGATGTTTTTATACTCATGTAACTTCACGAAGAAACATTTTAATCACATCTGGATTTTGAAACTTTTAAAATTACCATACAAGTGACAAACATTACTTTTCTCATGGACTCATGCAATCTTTCTTTACATATTGTTGCCAATGAAGATAACAGGTGATTAGGAAAGCTAGATAATCTCAAACAAACAAGTCTCAAGCTGCACATACACATATCTTAATCAAGATTTTGTGGCATGCTGACCACACTGCATGTTGATATGTAAGTGGAAAAAGTACCAAGTGGACAAATCTAAATTTCATTAAATCCCATACTATTCTCAAGGATTGAGAGGTAGCAGTATTGGAGTAATTCAGAATGGTGACACAGTACCAAACCATCCTTGCACTGAATGTATGATGGTTAGTTGAACTACTGCATTGGAGGATGCCATTTTAAATTTGGGAAGAGTAAGACACTGGAAGATGCACCTAGACTGCAGTGTGACTGTGATAATGGAAAACGATTGTGTGTTCTGCAACAGGCATAAAATCTCAAGTATTTGCTGTGTCAATAGGTTCAATACCACACAACACCACCACCACCACCACCACCACCACCACCACCAACTGCGTGCTCTGTGCACACCATGTGCAACAGGTTCATGAACATGACACTAAGGAAGCATACATCCTGTATAGAATAAAAATTGTGCTGAATTTGAACAACAAATGTCCTTCCAGTTGTCCAATTGGTCTCAAGGCCGCCCAAGGCAAGTTACTGAAAATGTTTGAGAAGTTATGTGTCATTTGACATCTATGGTGCACAGTAACTGGACAGTGTTGAAAGGCTCCAAGGCTCCATACACACAGTTAAATATCAGTAGCTGAACCAAGCAACACAAAGTATGGCAGTTTTTGAGCATTCCATCAGTACATTCATTTACAACATCGAAACAGTAGCTTTCTGTGCTCATGATCTGATCTTTCAACACCCACACATTCTTCAGCTCCCAATCAAATACTCACTCCCTATTCACTAGCTGAAACCATCATTATATCGTGAGGTGTTGTTTAAAGATTCATAGAGACTGCCATGCAATCCTGCAAAGTTTAAATGTAGCACAGGTCTTTGGCGTAATTAAATGACTGCCCTGTGTTATATTGTAGCAATACTTACTGAAATTCATTTGTGGCAGGAGTTTCCTCTAGGTTGAATTCTGCCACAGGTACACCTCTGGCTGCTACCTGAGGAGCAAACATTGCTGCCGGATACACAACAGAAGATGTACCCACTACTAAGCACAGGTCACAAGAATCCAAATGTAAGCCTGTTGACCAAAAAAATAGTTAAAATAGTATCTTGTGAACTATAAATTTCACGATCAACACATCAAAGTAAACGTAAGTATGCCATATCAAACAATCTGTTTATCACCCAATTTTCACTTCTGCACAATTCAGTTCAGATAATAAGAGAATATAGGCATTTTAAATGTGGTGCTACAAAGGAATGCTGAAGATGAAATGGGTGGATCAATTAACTGATGAGAAGGTACTGAATTGAATTGGGGAGCAAAGAAATTTGTGACAAGATTCGACTAAAATGAGGCTGGTTGACAAGACAAACCCTGGGGCATCAAAAAAGGTATTGTCAGTTTGGTAATGGAGGGAAGTATAGGGAGTAAAAGTGAGGAAGCAGATCAAGGTCTGAATACTATAAGCAGGTTCACATTAATTTAGGTTGCAGTAGTTATGCAGCGATGAAGATGCTTGTACAGGGTAGACTGGAGTGGGGGGCTCCATCAAGATGGTCTGAACTGAAGACATCACCACCCGCAAACACCCTACATAAATATTAAATTATTATACAAAACTGCCGGCTAGTAAGTCATTTCAGAGAGAAAAAAACATTTAGTACTGCCAATAGACACATATCCAAGTAAAAGCTTTCTGAAAGCGAATGTAGGGTCATATGCCTTTATACATGTCTATCGGCAGTACTAAATATTTTGCCCCCTAAAGCTGAATACTGACTAGCTATTCTGTCTCATAATTTGGTAGTTTTTCCTAACTGAATTTTTCGTTTGATATAACTATATAGATAAAAATTTTAGTGAGCCCTCTCGAAACATACCGAGGGTACAAGCAATCCCTCTCAAAATATATTAAGGGTCTCACTGAAGCCTTCACTGACTGTAATTATCCTCCCAACCTTGTACAAAAACAAATCTCCCATGCCTTATCTTTCCAGTCTCCCGCCAACTTCCAAAGGCCCACAGTCTGGCCACAGAGGAGCATTCTCCTCGTAACTCAGTACCACCCAGGACTGGAGCAACTGAATTACATTCTCCTTCAGCGTTTCGATTACCTCTCGTCGTGTGATGAACTGAGAAATGTCATGCCCACTATCCTTCCCACCCCTCCCACAGTGGTATTCTGCCTACCATCGAACCTCCACAATATAGTCATCCATCCTTACACAACCCCTGCTCCCAATCCCTTACCTCATACCCCTGTAACAGACCTAGATGCAAGACCTGTCCCATACATCCTCCCACCAACACCTACTCCAGTCTGGTCATTAACATCACCTATCCCATCAAAGGCTGGGATACCTGTGAAACCAGTCATGTGGTCTACAAGCTAAGCTGCAACCACTGGGCTGCATTCTATGTAGGCACGACAATCAACAAGATACCTGTCCGCATGAACGGCCACTGACAAACTGTCACCAAGAAACAAGTGGACCTGGAACCCGCTGCCAAACATGATATCCTTCATTTCAATGACTACTTCATGGCCTGTGCCATACGGATCCCTCCCACCAACACCAGCTTTTCTGAACTGCACTTTCCCTGCAATACATCCTGCATTCCCGTAAGCCTCCTGGCCTCAACCTTCATTAGTCACTGTCCTCATCCATACAGTCCCTTCCCTGTTCCCTTCCAGCACTACACAGCCACCATTCCACCACCACACCCAGTCCTACACAGCTGTCATTCCACCACCACACCCAGTCTTTTTATTTCTCTCCTTTTCTGCTACTTCCCCCCCCCCCCCCCCACCAATACCCTGTCCCCCATCTAATCCGCAGCACCTCACTGTCTGCCACCCCCACCATACTATCCCTCTCCCTCCCCGCCCCAGTACCCTTCTTACCTCCACCCAGTCACCACTCCCATCATGCACTGGTGCTGCTGCTCGCAGTGTGGTTTCAGTTGCCTGATACTGCAGTCGTGTGTGTGTGTGTGTGTGTGTGTGTGTGTGTGTGTGTGTGTGTGTGTGTGTGTGTGTCCATTGTTGATGAAGGCCAATGGCCAAAAACTTTAATTGTGAAAGTTTTTTTTGTTGTGCCTATCTACGACTCAGCTTCTCCACTATATGGTTAGTAGCAACTTTCCTTCTCATAATATAGTTACATTCCATTCTGGATTTTCCGTTGTTTGATAAATATGTTTATATTTTCAAACACACAAAAAGTACATGAACTCTACTGTTATGTCAAATTTTGGCCTTTGTACAATTTGAAAACTCTCTGGGCCATTTGAACTCAACGATGACACTCTGTATTTTTATTTATAATTTCCAAGTGCAAATTTACATACCAGCTTGTACCAAGACTTCAGGATCCAACCCCTCCCCAAACCAGACAACATGAGGTCGCAGAAGTCCTCCACAGCCATTTGATTTGCAGTGTGGCAATTCAGAGACAGGAATGTCTGCTGAGACTGCACCTGGGTCTGGAGCCCTAAACATTAATGAAATCAGATGGTAACAGATTGGCACTACATCAACCTATGAACAGGAAAGAAGCATTCTTTCAAATGAAAAATTAGCCAGTAAGTCATTTATTGCTAAACTTTGATTAAAATTAGTTTGTGATTGATGTTTTATCGAGTCAAGTGGTAGGAGTCAGCTGTCATCCAATCATACTTTTTCGAGTGCCACATGCATGCTGTGCTGCTCATTTTGTAGGAATGTGCAACACTTTGTGAAACGTAGCTGGCTGTGTGCCGGCAATGCTGCCCCCCCAGCCACTGTATTCTGTTAGTCACAAAGTAATTTTAATAGGAAAATACATACACACACACACACACACACACACACACACACACACACACACACACACGTGTGTGTGTCCTCTGCTAAACTCACATATGCAGATTGCCCTTTCTGTAATTCATTACGGCTTATTTATTTAAGTATTTTGTCCAAGTATTTCCAACTTCAACATTCTTCTTGGCTTCTCTACTCATTCTGCTGCTGTGACCTTACATTCAGTATATTAATTTCAGTATAGGAATGAAGGAGGTATCTGGGCTAATACAAATGTAGAAAAACAAGTAATTAACAGGATGAAAAACATATTTCTGCTGTGCACACTATGCAGGAACCCTGACACAGCACTGCAGCCTTTCCAAACAACATCCTCTCTAGAGTATGTCCTTCAGTGGCTGTTGAAGAGACTTCTACAGCACAAAAAGTGTTAGTTCATATACTCTTACAAACGGAATGGAAAAAAATCCAACTTTTTGACAGTAACAGCTTTCTCGTAAAACAAAACTCAGTTCAGTACATCCCAGTTAATTCTAAAGCTTTTTAAAATAATTCTACTATATCAGAGCAAATCCGAAAACTTTCATTGTAAGGTCACTTTTACATATGTTTCAACAAAATGTCTTCTTCTTTGACTAACTACTAACTACCGTAAAACAATGTTCTTGGTCTTTTGCTGGATAATAATGAAGACAGTGTAATCATTCTGAAGAGGACTTATTTGTTAGATGTTATAAGCTGGTTGCTCGAAGCATGGGAAGAGATTCCGAATGTGTCACTAGTAAGGTCTTGGAAGAATCTTTTAGACCGTGAAGATGGACTTCTAACTTTGAATCCATGTGTGAAACCAAAGTCAAAGATGGAAATAAGTGAAACCAAAGTGAAAGATGGAAATGATGATATCATTTTGTTGCTAAAAAATGTACCAGGCTGTGAGACTTCAGTGCAGAGGACACTGCAGAATGAATAGCAAATGATGAAGTAACTGAAAACGAAACAAAATTGTGACTAGGGACAAGTAACAGAAGAGAAGGAGACAAACTTAGATGACATGAGAAATCCAGTTCTACATTCAGAAGGGTTCAAGACAACTGAGACAGTGTTGCACAACATTAGCGAGCAGGAGAACGTGATGCCAGATGATATCATCTGTTTGCGTAATGATGCCATCTGTTTGCATAAGTGGAGGGATGTTGCAGCACAGAAGAGGAGAAACAGTCATCTATCCAAGATTTAAACCTGTAAGTTTCATCTTTTTTTGTTAGGCCTGGCTTTTCCCATATGTGTAATCATACATTCATACTTTACGATGCAGATTATTGGATGTTTCCTGTAAAAAGTTTTGAAGGGTGCAGTATGTATGTAACAAAGAATTACAACTAGCATGTATTATGTAAGAAGTCAGAAAATGTTAATAAAATTGGGTTTTGGTATAAAAAAGGGTGTGCTGAATGGTACAGATGGGGTCAGAAGAGAGAATTATAGAACTCGGGTCTATCAGGGTGTTTAGTTATCTGGCTTGACATCCCGCCACATTATGCCAGATAGTCGAGGACCTACTGTACTTGTAACTAATGCCTTAGTTTTGGTCTTATTTAGTTTTAGATTATATCTTGAAAGAATTATTTCTATCCGAGTCAGACCATGAACTTTAACTCCTGCTATCTATAAATTTTCTCTATTTCATCTAATGCTTTTTGTATGTGTATCTATATTACTAAACAGCTAACATGTTGCACAGTCATTGGTCCTAGTTGCAGGTTGCCTATCTAATGGCTTTCGAGGGCAACAAAAATTTGATTTTCAGTATTTCATATTAATTATTGACTGAATTGAAAATTTTTAAATGCTATCATAATCTACCCATTAAGAGGTACAATCTTATATTAAAAGCCCAACACAGCAAGACAGATGTTACATTTAGAAACTGTGTATATGTCTTGATGCAGCGCAGATCACGACACGCTAATTACCCAGACTACATTCATCCTGCACTTGAGAGAGAGAGCACATAGCGACTTCCGACAAACTTTAAACATAATTTCAAACCTTTTCCAAGCTTTCTTGTTTACATGCTTAACATAAAATATTTAACACATTAACTCATTTGTAAAGTGATAAGAGGCTTGACACTGTTTTATACATGGGAGTCCAAGTCTTTAAATAACTGGGGTTTACTGGTATTAAATAATATGGGTGATGGTCAACATTCTTGTCTCAGTGCTTGTCTGACTTCCACCTGCATTTCTTGGTGTCCACACATCATCACCACACTTCCTTCTCAATACTAGCTCAAAATAACTCCCCAGCTTTGCATCCATTTTTACTCTACGTCTTACTTGTCTACAATCACTTGAAAATCTAAAAGGAAGGAAGATGGGATTTACGACTGGATTAATGGCAAAGATATTAAATATGAAACACAAGCTCAGGTACAGAAAGTATGAGGAAGGAAATGGGTCATCTCATTCTCACAGGAAACAGCCCAGTGTATCCATTATTAGATTTCAGTGAACCCTTAAAAATCCAATTCAGGATCTTTATCTAAATAATTTAAAGCCTGCTTTTTCTGAATGGGAATCCACAGGGTTGACCACTATGCCACTTCAAGTATGGTTTATAACAATTTATAACTGTCACATGTGGTCCATTATCTAATTACTGTTTTCTCCAGAGACAAACATGTTGCTCTTCTTTGCAAATTCTAATAATGTATATTCTCTGTCATTTCTGGTATCATATACAAAGTTTCTAACTGAAGAATCAGTCCTAGTTTTTATTCAAATTTTGCATGACAAACAACAGATGTTAGGAATTAAAAATATTTAATGACATATGAAACATTGTCACTTGATGTTTGCACTAAAAATTGCTGCTGCTTACTGAATAATCAGTGACTTTCAAGGAAATTTTAAAAGGATGGGAGAGCATCCATGAACAACATACAAGTACAACAACTGCATTGAAATGTACTGCTATAATCTTCATAGATAATACTCTCATCAATGCATTGTGGACTAAGATAAAGTAAATGTCCAAAACAAGCAAGGTGACATACCCTTTTCCAGCCAGCGATGGACATATTGGGCTGACTCTGTTCTCTAACACTTCATGGCATTTGGTGCACCTTGTTTTGAAAAGTGAACCATGCAGCTCTATAACATCTTCAGCACCAGCTTGTTGATGCAGCCCATCAATATTTTGTGTAATTATTGTAAATGATTTCCCTTGATCTTTGAATCTCTTTTGGCAATCTGCTATGGCAAAATGAGCCTGCAACAGTTGTTTCATTACACCATTTTAATTGAAAACAGCTACAACCATTGGAATTAATAGCTCTCCAGAAAATTATGTTGTAGGCCCAAGCATATAAAGTGCTAATTTTTAGACTTCTATTAATAACAATCTAGTACTATTCTTAGTAGATTTTCAGTGCCCTTACTGACATGCTCGTCAATCAAATCAGTACTCTAAAGTTTGATAAGTTTGCAAGAAATCTTTATGGGCAACATGCCTGAGCTGAAAGAAGTTTATAACACCTAAGTATGAATGTAAACTGGAATGGTGACAATGTCACTAAATAATTTAACACTAGGCACAGGCATAACAATAAAGTTCCATTCTACAGATTTCTATAATTCTGATATTACATTTTGATTACAGTCCTCTGCTGAACCAGTGTACAAAGTAACTGTTGTGACAGTGAGTGCTAAATTTACCACAGAAGAACTGGCATAGTCAAAAGAAAGAGAAAGAAAACTTCACAGCAAAGAAACAAAAGTTTCATGTGTAAGATACCACAGTAATACAAGAAATTTCAAATTAACTCTTTCCTTAGCAAATCTTCAAATAAGCAGCAGTTTCAAAGAACATTCTGATAAAACCTTCATGTATTCCCACCACCCTGAGGTACAGTCAGTACTGGGATATAATGATGCAGAAAAACTTAATGTTTGTGAATTTTATTTACAGCATTCCAGTGCTTTATTTAAATATTACTGACACCATAGCATAGTACCCATGTGCTCACAACTGCTGGACAGTAATTTGCAGAGTCTATGAAGGCAACGCCCCCCCCCCCCCCCCCCCACACACACACAAAAATAAGGTCAAATAAAGTTTTGATCAGGGGCATAAGCTCACAATCTCATACGGCTGTATCACAACAAAGAAATTAACTTTTCTACTATATTATTGTAAGTATGGCAACAAAATCTGCACCCACATGAGTACTAGGTTAAGGAACATACAGTACCTTGTTTGGTTTTCTTGTCATCACAAGTTCTCTTCTATAGTGATAAAACTCCCACACAAGAGAAGGATCTCTCTGGAAAGCTTCAGGTGTGGCTAAGTTTTGTGCTTGATACTTCCTCCAGAATCCTCCAGATCCCCTGAAGGTTGGTATACCTGATTCTGCAGATACACCTGCTCCAGATAACACAACACAGTTTTTCGATTTTCTGAGCACATCCTTAAAGGCTGCCATGTCAGATATTGGTCGATTTCGTGAAGCCATTGTAGCTCTCAAAGTTAAAACTTTCCCTCCAGAGAAAAATGAATGCTTGAGTAGAACCATCCTGCACAAAAGTGTAAAGCTCTGGTTAGTTCATCACTTTATTTCTTAAAAAAAAAAACCTCATTGTAACTGATACATACACACAACTGAGCTTTCCATCATAAGGTGTTTTAATACACAATATGACAATCACATTTCACGCAGAAATTTCAGCAAAGTTTATTTGAACTTCATAAGTAGTTTTCTGCTTTTGACAGACTAAATAAAATCCTTTTAAAAGAACTGTTTGACAGGTTGGATTTGTATAATGTGTCGCGTGTATACAAAAGACATAACAGCGTGCACCTGTACACATACAGTTCTACACATAAAATGAGTAAAGAAAGTGCATTAAACACAATGTATATCTCACATTTCTGAAGCACTCAAAATGTTTTTCCCACTGACTCAGCAATGTTAACAATCAGGTCATTTGAGAACAAATATAAAATTATTTTTAAATTACAGATGCAGCCCTATCTTCATCCAGGTCAGAGTACTGGTAGTCTCCAATCAAGATGCCTTCAACTTCCTCTATGTTGTAATTGCCCAATTCATGTTTCATTCTAAAGGGTTCCTGTCTTTCTTTCCCAATACTTATACAACACCATACAGCAGAGACAATGAGTTGCAGATATGCACAACAAGAAGACTGTTAGTAAGTAAGCTTTTGGCCAAAAGGCCTTCTTCTGAATTAAACAACACACACACACAAATATTCATGAAAACACAACTCGTACACACATGACCACTGTCTCTGGCTGCCGAAGTAGCTACGCCTGACATTCTGCAGCAAGTCTGCCACGAAATCAACTTCAGATGGGATGTGTGCCACATAATCAATGGAAGTCACATCCAAACTGCATAGCTAAGTAAAGCTGTAACCGATCTGAGGTTGGTTTGACCATTACAGTGCTTACTAGGCATGGTCCCATTTGAGCTGGTATGCTGTTGCCTTTATCCAATTTTAACTTACTCACAAGGAACCCCTTGAGAGCAAGGCTGCAAGTTCAGTCTTTAGAGAGGCTCATTCGAAAGTGTTATGTTAACAATTACAACAGGAAAATCATTAGCTGTTAATGACTCACTATGTGCATCAGGAGGGTGACAGAAAATGAGTGCCCAGGAGGTGCAGGGTATAACTTACTATGGGATGTATGTGTTACACTTCAAAAAATGGACATCATCAACATTCAAGAAATGTTCAAAACAAACTATTAACTTGCACCATGAACACAGAATGAAAAATGGCATGCCACGGCAATCTCAAAGGTTCACACTGTCAAA
The DNA here is from genome assembly GCF_023864275.1 of Schistocerca cancellata. Taxonomy (NCBI): domain Eukaryota; kingdom Metazoa; phylum Arthropoda; class Insecta; order Orthoptera; family Acrididae; genus Schistocerca; species Schistocerca cancellata. Next base: position 658,972,884 of record NC_064627.1, read on the forward strand.
TTGAAGGTGAACTCCTTGGGAATTACAAACTATACAGGACGTTCAGCTAGGTATCCACTCTTACAGAATGCACATAGAATATTTTGGTGTAAAGGGGTGATTAGAACTGATGGAATATGAAGGGATGCAAAAAAGTCTGTCATGAAGCTTGTCGTGCAGCTGGCTATCCTTTAAGGTGTAGCTGCAGATAGTGTGACAATACGCTCTATAGGCATGAAAAAAAAAAAAAAAAAAACCACATTCAGAGGCTGAATGGTTCCAGGTGGTATGCCTTGCAATGTCACACACTTTTCAGTAGAGATAGTTTGCTCTGAAGGAGTATTATTTTTATACACAGACCAGGAATCAAGAAAACGCAAGTTATTTCGACCAGCTATTGGCCAAAACACTGCTCATACCACAGTCGTCTTTTTAGACCGATTCTACTCTTTGCTGTGCGTTGTCAAGATGACTCTTTGTTTGAAATTTCGTTATCTTGTGTCTTCCAATTCTGTAGCAATGTTTGAAGTTATGCAACCATCCACTGCTTCCCTTGAAATCACTGTAATCTATGTTATGCGCAGTTTCATCTGCATAACATAGTAGGTCACTATCGTACACATCCTGTAAATTGTACCAACCATCCTTGAAATGTGCAAACACCAGTTTTTGTAACAAGTGTGCCTTGTCCTCCCATGAATATCCATAGTTTTTCTTGTGCACTACACGGTCATAATGCTGTGCACTTATTCGAAATCTGTTCATAATTATTTTTTTATTATGCTGCAAATGATCTCCCACATATCTTATTATGTTTAGAACCTGCTCCTTGGACAACAATTGTCCTTTACTACATTTCACTGAAGATGGGATTTGTGGTTTCCTGTCCAACAGGGATGGTGAACTAAATGGCTTGACACCTGTTTCACTATCACTTTCAATTTTTAAGTGTGTATCATCATTGTACTCCTTATGTGTTACTCGCACAGTTGAGCATATGTGACACCACACATTCCACTGACTCATCTTGCAGAGCTAATTCTTCATCTGCCACTTCTTTCTCACTCTGCAAAATTCCTTGGGTTCCTATCTGACGAAATGGTAACTTCGACAACTGTTGTAGATATAATGCAATGTTTGCTTTGTTTATTGTTGCTATTGCTCTGCTTTGTATTAACACCACTAGAGAGGATAGCAGCTACAAAAGTGGGCAAGGGTCGGATGCGCAGAAGCATGCGGAAGTGTACCACGTGACTCACAGCCAATTACGCGCCAGTGACATTCTTGTCTTCGTTCTGTGTGGGTTGTGCTGTGTTCGGAAGTTCTAACTGTTTATTTCAGTCATAGTGTTCCGTACTGAGTGCTGACTGCCATCATAGTGTTCATTGTGAGTGATGGTATGCAATCACGCCGAGTGCTACACAAACAGGCAAGAGGAATAGTGTCCCATGTGTACCAATACTTTAAGAGACAATCTTCTGCTGAATCCACGCCGGCACAAGGCGCAGGTTGCACCGTTGCCAAATGCCAGGAGCACAAAGTTGAAGCATGTGGTGTTGGTTTGAGGACCGTTCAGAGAATATCCAGTGAAGCTAAGACGTATATGCAAGCCTGCGGCTCAGCTGTTTTCAAATCACCAGGGAAGTAACACGACCACAAAAAAGAAGTGGGTGAGCTAGACAATTTCACGAAAAACGTTTTGCAGCACATAGTGTCCAGTATGCATGCTGAAAGTGAATATCCAACAGCAGAGAAACTAGTTTCGCGTATTAAAGAAGCTGAAAATTTTAACGAAAGCAAAAGGACCATGTTGAGGATGCTGAAAAACATGGGGTTCAGGTATCAGAAAACAAACTATGGTAGGAAATTATTAATGGAACGAAGCAATATTGTAGCTACAAGAACTGTGTTTTTGAGAACAATGCAGCAGATCAGAGAAGCTGACACATCTCGAATTTACTACATAGATGAAACTTTCGTTAATCAGAACCACGCAAGGGCTATGTGCTGGAAAATGAGTGATGGGTACGGTGGATTAGAAGTTCCTATTGGTAAGGGTAACAGAATTATAGTGCTTCATGTCGTATCAGCAGATACTGGCTTTATTCCTCAGAGTAAGCCGATTCTTAAGGCATCAAAGGCTAAGAATTCTGAAGGTTACCACTCTGAAACGACGTACGGCGTCTTCAAAAGGTGGTTTACACAATTATAGCCACATATTCCTGTGTCTTCAGTTATAGCCATGGACAATGTAAGCATCCACTCAGTCCAAGTGAACAAAGCTCCAAATATGATCTCCAAAAAGGCAGACATTTTGCATGACTGTCATCTAACGAAATACCTCACAACTCATCGCATACCAGAGCAGAATTGCTGGTTCTTGTCAATCAACACAAGCCTGCATACAGAGTTTATGAGATAGATGAAATTGCAAAGCAGTATGGACACCGTATCATTAGATAACCCCCAATACCATTGCTATTACAACCCAATTGAGCTGGTATGGGTTCATGTTAAAGCATATATTGCAGAAAAGAACAATACATTCAAAATTGCAGCTGTCGAGAGACTTATACATGAGGCAATAGACAGCATCTCAACATCTGCATGGGCAGCTTGCGTAAGACATGCAGAAAAACTGCAAGATGAAGATTACAACAGGGAAATTTGCAGGGACACTGTTACGGAACCATTCGCCGTAAATCTTGCTGAGTCTGATTCATCTAAATTGGACAGCGAAGACGATGGTATTAATTTCTTGCTGTGATGTATGTAAGTACCAGTTACTGCTACTTATGACTTCATTTGTGAGACTGTGTCTGCAGCAGCACAACAAATTATTACTAGCTCATGTTTCATCTTTGACCTTGTAACAATGCCATTTTCTCCATAAAACATATTTCGTTCAATTAAGAACACATACTATACTCATGCTCATAAATTAAAGATAATTGCAGAATGTAGTGCCACACAAAGTGGCACTACACAAAACTGGCGCTAATAGCGTAGGCACATAGGGAACACACACAACACAGATCTGTAAGTCCACGGTATTGGTGATAAGTTGAGAAAACCGCCCCGAAACACATGTGCTACAAAACGCCACTGTTTCCTGCGCATGTACCCCGACATCAATATGGGATATGGGATATGATCATCATGCACATGTACACAGGTCGCACAATGGGTTGGCATACTCTGGATCAGGTGGTCGAGCAGCTGCTGGGGTATAGCCTCCCATTCTTGCACCAGTGCCTGTCAGAGCTCCTGAAGTCTCCTAGGGGTGTGAAGACGTGCCGTGATATGTTGACCGAGAGCATCCCAGACGTGCTCGATGGGGTTTAGGTCTGGAGAAGAGGCAGGCCACTCCATTCGCCAGATATCTTCTGTTTCAAGGTACTCCTCCACGATGACTTCCCGATACACCTGACCTGTTACAGTTCCTCTGTCAAAGACATGCAGGGGTGTATGTGCACCAATCATAATCCCACCCCCACACCATCAAACAAAGACGTCCATTACAGGTCCCTTTCGAGGACATTAAGGGGTTGCTATCTGGTGCCTGGTTCATGTCAGATGAAAACCCGTCGAGAATCACTGTTCAGACTATAGCCGGACTTGTCAGTGAACAAAACCTGGGACTATTGTTCCAATGACCATGTACTGTGTTCTTGACACCAGGCTTTACGGGCTCTCCTGTGACCAGGGGTCAGCGGACTGCACCTTGCAGGTCTCCGGATGAATAAACCATGTCTGTTCAGTCGTCTGTAGATGGTGTGTCTGGAGACAACTGCTCCAGTGGCTGCGGTAAGGTTCAGAGCAAGGCTACCTGCAGTACTCTGTGGCCGTCTGCGGGCACTGATGGTGAGATATGTCTTCTTGTGGTGTTGTATACTGTGGACGTCTTGTACTGTAGTGCCTGGACATGTTTCCTGTCGTTGTCATAGTCCTGAGATCACACTTTGTGGCACACGGAGGGCCCATGCTACAACCTGCTGTGTTTGACCAGCCTCCAGTCGCCCTAGTATTCTACCCCTCACAGCGTCATCAATATGTGTTCTTTGAGCCATTTTCAACACACAGTCACCTTTAGCACGTCTGAAAACGTCTACACACTTACTCGCTGCACTGTACTCTGACATGCACCAACATATCTCTGCTTATGTGGACTGCTGCCAGCGCCACCGTGCGACGACCGTGCGTCAAATGCACCGCATGGTCATACTCTGAGGGGATTTAAACCCGCAAACTGCCCACCAGAGCATTGTTTCACAATGTATCAGCATTATCCTTAATTTATGAGCATGAGTGTATAACGCCATAGCAGGTTGCACAATGAAAGAAAATTAGCTTTTAGTAATACATTAAACGAGCTGTTTCTGATATCCTAATGGTCAAAAATTATTAAAACTTGAAAATGCTTTAAATGTATTCGATCACTGTGGGTGCCTAATGTAAGCAATGCAAAAATTCATTTGATTAACGAAACAAATTGTTATCGTTCAAAAGAAGAACATTAAACATTGACAGTATTTAAAGAAAGAATGAAGCTACATCATGATTACTGACAAAATAGTGTGTCTTGAAGTTGAAGCTCTTCCATCTGTGTTAGCTTTACAAATAAACTGTTCTTTTGGAAGGGATTCACCTTGAGCAAAATACAATTGTTTCTTTTTGTGCTATCACCCAGAGATGTTTCATTGAGGTTTCAGCGTCATCTTTGGGCTTTCACTTGCTTTCTGTTATACAATAGGAAAAATATTTGTAATTACTTACATATATATATAAATTAGAGTTTTTAAGAAAGTTTTTACAAATCTGAAAACAGCATAAAGTTTTGCATATGTTTTTATTTACAGCTGTTTTACTTTCAGAGTCTGTCGCGTTCAGCTTTATAGAAATTAATGTAGAGAAATTATTTATCTCACTATTTTTTATGATTGGGAATGTTGTGATTGAGTTCAACATTAATTAATTCTATGTGGAAGGCTGTGTGTGTGCACGCGTGAAGTTTCTCATTACTAAGAATGCAGTTCGTAAAGTTCCCTGTGGAACAATGTTTATGCTAGTGCGCGATCAGCTGTCTCAGAGCGTGAACTGACAGAAAGAAACTGGCAGCATCACAACGTATCTTTCCTCTCTCTCTGTGCAGAATGCATGAGACACCCGCCTTTGTAGCTGCTCTCCACTATAGCAATTTTGTGAGTTTCTCAGCAGCTAAGCATTTCAACTACACTCCATAGCCTCATGCTGTGTTCACTATTGGATACCACCAGTCCGCCCCCTGTTGCCATTAGCAGCTAATATTGTGGTCCCATGGTAGACAATATGTGAAGTGTCAAATGCTGTAAATATCATTGGCCTTTTGTGGCCTCACACTCCGTGTCAGCTAGTTATGGGGCGACCTACAATTTAAGGGGGGGCAATCACATTAGGAAGTTCAAAAAATATGATTTTTTTATTGCATAAATCATTAGCTAACTATCCAAGAATATGCTGTCAAAATTTCAAAGCGAAATTCGCATTCGTTTAGATTTTATGAGCGTAGAACTGAGTGCACATCATGTACAGGCTCGAGCGCAGATAGGGCTATCAAAGGATGAATTACTGGAGAGATGTTTAGGTGGCCATACACAAAATGTGAAATGAAAGTTTTAATTCCACTACTTGGCGATTAGCTCCTAAATACTTGCACTCTGGACTAAAAGTCGTTGAATTGGCTTTGTATTTAGCTGCAGGCTTATTCAATGAAGCCCTTCTGATGGTCATGAACATGGCAGGAATTTTAGTAGGCACGCAAAGCTACAATTATGCCAGACAAATGGATAACCAGCGCGTGAGCTGGCAGAATCAACATAGATCATTGGAACTGAAGGAAGGTCGGAAAGCTCAGAAAGCACTGCTGCAAGCACAAAACGAAGTCTATGAGGAAGAAGAATGGTTACTATATGGTGCTGGAATCACAGATTAATCGGTAAGCATTTTACATTATTATTAACTTCCTTGAATTTCTATTTTCCGAGAACTTCTTTTTCAAACGCCTTTATCTCAAAATGACTTTTTTCACATTTGCGTGCAGTCTAAATCAAAAAGTGTAGAACCGATGATTATGAAAACTGATTGTAGGATTCTTTATAAAATTACAAATTATATGAACCCACTTCTGAGATGATATCATGATTTTAAAGGTATTTTTCTTTGCCTAATTAGAGAAAAAAAATCGTGAAAACTGAAATAAATTGTTGCAACACCTGCAAAGTTTTTATTATTTTCACCTGCATTGAGGTTCGTATTCCTAGAAAATAAGTTATTGATGTAAAATAAAAACCTTTTTGATTTCAGATGAAAATCGGAATGGCTACACTGCACGCATTTGGAGAAGTATACTCACAACTTTCAGTGAACGTCACAGTGTAACTTTGTATTTTTGGCTGAAATTATTTTTAAAAAAAATCACAAAAACTGTTCGAAATATGAATGAAATGATGTCAAAATTTGATTAAATTCTAATTAATTCTTCCCACCCAAAAAAATCCCAAAAAATCAGTGTCAAGCAGCCTCCTAATGTGGTTTCCCCCTTAAGATGGAATCTGAAGCACAGTGCAACTCTACATTTTTCACATTAACAAACACTGACAGGGGAGAAACAAGCGGTAATTGATACATTAAAATTCTAGGAGTTTGGCACTTAACGACAGCCATCAAGACTTACTCATGTTTACCTATGAGATAGAAAACATGATGTACTTTGTAAAAATGAAACCAAAACCATTTTCATAAATCATATGAAAAAGTCTATATGAATTTTCAGAGTTGTTAAGTCATTTTAGAAACATCATGTACACCCTCAAAGAGGTAAGTGAGATTAGTTATGGAGGGTAGGAAAGGATGGCATTGCAGGTCATTGTGACCCTACGTTAAGAGTGGGATCCAACTATTGTGAGGGAAAGAGTGTGCAAACATAACTTTTTTCATCTCTGCAGGTTGTGTTTCATCATCATCATCATTATTATTTTATTATTAATCACAATACACAAAAATATTGTTTTAGTTTCTTGCAACAACTAACCCTGTCTAAACGCAGGTGCTGGAAGTGGTGATGTGAGGTTTCCCTTGTGTGGTCAACATACTCACGTTGATAATCCAAAACCAGTAACTGCTTCTGAAATGTTTTTATGATTGTTATCGCAAGTAAATAAAAAGAAAGATAATTTGTCAGTCACATACAACCTGTTGACAGTATGTTATTTTTCCCACGCTAAGAAAATTTATTGTTATTTTCTACACAGTTAACTGCATTGCCTTAAGCCCAAAATTCAGAATGAAGCTATAATTTCAAATAAGTAACATATTGCAGTGGGAGGCTGCAATCTACTATGAGGAACTCCTGTTTACAATAAAAATATTGTCTCACAAGGAATTCTTTTCATTTGGCCTTCAAAATGTTGAGCTTCTCACTTTCTTCCATTTTACTGCCTTCTGAAAACAGAACCTCCATAACAGTGCACCCTCCCAAACCAACCGGTTTATGGGCTATCTAAAGAAAACCTTCCTAGTCCAACCCCTTGTCTGGTTCAGGTTCATTGATGATATCTTCACAATCTGACTCAAGGCCAAGACACCCTATCTTCATTCCTTCACAACCTCAACACCTCTCCCATGCACTTCACTTCACCAGGTCCTCCTCAACTCAGCATGGTGCCTTCCTAGATGTTGATCTCCTCCTCTCTGATGCACCTGTGCTTGTATGTGTGATAGATTATTAGAACGATGGCAACATTGACAGTTCAGTATGTATTTAACAGCATTTTACGATGTAATAAGTGTTGTACTCATTGGATCTCGTGTGACTCTCACAGTCAAAAGGCTGCATTTTGATGACGACATGTACTCATGTCCGATAGTCTTATATTCTGACAGAATGTAAGTTACATACATTTCTCACCAATTTTTATAATTATCTTACTATCTTAATGAAATGTTTGCTTAATTATGTATATACACCCTGTGCTTCACTTTTGTATTTCTTTGTGTTTAGGTAACTTTTGTATTGTTACTTGAAAATGGCCCTAAGGCCGAAATTGCAATTGTAATAATAAATATTTTATGCAGTCAACAGTGACTATGATGTCTTTTAAGAAACATTAGCAACACCTTTGTACTCTGTATATGACTAGATGGTTCTCTGGCTTGATAATGCTTCACTGGAGTTTGATTATTGGCTATCAATATAGACTTCTCTTGCTGTCCCTTTTGCATCGTTCTGTACCAGCCAACAATGGTCACACAGTAATTGTGTTCTTATTTGGTGTAAGAGAACTTGCTCCAGTGGAATCTGTGTTGAACTTATACATAAAAAACAGACTTTGGCACAACAATATCATGGCAACAAGAATCATTTAATATGATCTGTAACATGTCGTTTTTTATCATTATTATTTTTATATACATGATAATTTAATACTGAGGATGGGTCAATTATTCCTAAAAAAAGTGGCAGCAAATCCAACTGCATTAACAGGCACAGTCTAGGAATTCTGATCACAGCAACAGCAACAATTGGAATAGCACAAAGCTACAAACTGCACCCCCCTCCCCACCTGGTTGCTAAAACAGATGACTGGGGTTCATATCAGTATCAGTTACATATTTACTTTAAGGAATGTTGTTATTATTCCAGCTTGGATTTTCCACTATATTATTGTAAATAAAGTCATATCTCAGACTGATGCTTGAGTGTACTTATTTGCAATCTTAAAAGGTGGAAAGCAAGTAGAAATGAATCTTGTATAAGTTGCTTCAAGACTTACAACACAGTAACTGTCATCAGCACTGAGCGATCTGTATTTTATGTGACAAACCTAGTCAAACTGCTGCATTTTGTCAGAAATTGGATGGCACCAATTGGCCTACTTTTGCCACTTAAAATACAGCAAGTATTTACCACTCAGTCATTGTATTATGAAGCTTAGGCACAACTGTTAAGTCATAAACACAAAGGTACAGTTAGTCTGAGACAGGAGGCTATCATTAATGAAGAAACCAGTCCCCTTTAAACCAACCTACAAAGTGCAAAATTATTTCTTATATCTAGATATAAAAGTATTTCTATTGTGCATTAACATTATTGCTTGCTTATGGCTCATCTTATAGCTAAAAAAAATTGGGCTGTGTGCTTTATCACTGTTTGGATTTCAAATGCATGGTTCAGTAAACATTGTTTCAGAAAAAAGAATCCCCTTTACTGATTTTTAGAAGCATTATGCAAAGAAAATGCTTTTGATTTTGTTTAAAATTATTCTTACAAGTTTGAAGGATGTATCACCAAAATCATCAAAGCAACCGAGATTTTCCAGAGGTAAGCCAATCCCATCTGCACTTCCAGGTGACAAAGAGAGAGTTAGATCATTTACTAGAACAAGTAATTTAATCCATTTTTCTATTTACTGGGCTACTTCATTAGTCATTATTCACAAACCTAATGGGCCATTAAAAGTTTCAGGCAATATTAAATCTGCAATGAAATCACAACCAAAAGTTAACATGTATCCCGCTACAAGGCTTGAAGCAATAATGTCTCCTACATCAGGTGGACAATACTTTTCCAAAATCAACTTATCTGATGCATATCTGCAACTTCATCTCAATGAAGAATCAAAAACATGCTGTTATAGCAGGAACAAAGATGATGTATGGAACATAGTACTTCATAGAGCAACACGTAAGCTACAGGTTGTGTGTAGCACTGAACAAATTGACTGGACAACAGTAATACAATGTAAAGAATAGGCTGAGCACTCGTTTGTGTTCACTTAAGTAATGCTGTTGCTTTGGTGGCTCACTAGAGCATGTCAGGGACTGAACCAGGTGGCCTCTGTAAGTGGGCCTGCAAACTGCATGGATGCGCACTCTCTGAAATCACCCTCCCTCCTAGGGAATGGGAAAACCAAACCTCCCTCCTAGGGAATGGGAAAACCACATACCTAACTACATGCATAAAAAACACTAGACACAGAAAAATGCATGGTACTGAGAAAGCACTGGTAACAAAGAAACATTGGTACGGAAAAAGCACTGGTATTGTAAAAACACTGATCTCACACGGCACTGAGATTATGAATCACGGAAAACACCAATGACGGTAGTGACACCCATCTCATCAGCCAATGATGGTGGCTGCTGCAGCAAGTGGCGAGCAAGCACCAGCGAGTAGGGGCGGAAGTGATGAGCGGGCAGGTTGGCATGCAATCTCCCCACTCTAAGAGGCCATAGGGCAGGTACCAGGGACAGCGCAGCCACAGCTGGTCGAAGTGATGCGATGCCCACCCAACAGGAGTGCGGACGACGCACAGGCACCAGCCCCGGTAATGACCGATGGTGGCAGGAACAGAGTTCAGTCGGCAGCCGAAACTATGAGCCCAAACAGGTGTGCATCATCATAACAATTGCTGAACCGCTGTTGGCAGGTGAACGAGTGTGCGTGGTTGGTGTCCATGCAGCAGCTCCATTGGGCTCTTGTACCCCACCAGAGTGAAATGGTACAAAGTTAAAAATGGTCTAAAGCAGCTTCAGGGGACCTGCTAGATACGAACTTCTGCATCTGAGTTTTAAACGTCTGAACCATGTGTTTGACTTCACCATTAGTTTGAGGATGAAACAGGGAAGCCGTGAGATGGCGAGCACCATTAGCCTGACAAAATGATGTAAATTCTCAAGAAACAAACTGGGGGTCATTAACAGTAATCACGGAAGACACAAAATTGCAAAAATCTTAGGCAGGGCCAAAATAGTGGCCACTGCTGATGTGGACCAACAGCACACCATGAAGGGAAAAATGGAAGAGAGATCCACGAAAATGAGCCAAAACTGATTTATGAAGGGCCCAACAACATCAAAAAGTAGATGCTTCCACAGCCGCTGCAGCATTGGCCAGGGGCAGGGGGGAAAAGGTGCCTGCAGGGCTGCCTGTTGCTGAATACAGTGAGTGCAAGCAGCAGTAAGCTGCGTAACACCCCCATCATATGGCTGCCAACACATATGCCAGGAGCCCAAAGCTTTGGTGCATGAGGTCTTCCAATGACTGACATGCAGTAGCTGCAGTACATTATGGTGTAAGGAACTGGGAATCACAACCCAGGGAGCAGTGTCCTCCATATCTAAGAAAAGAACCCCATCAAACACAGAAAGGTGGAGCTGGAGGGAGAAGTAATTACGCAAGGGATCTGAGGCACAGTCTGGGGGTTTTTCTAGCCAACTGTGCTGCACAAAAGAGAGGACCCAACTAAGTACAGGATCCACAGTGGTGGCCAATGCTATCGTGGCACTAGTGATGGGAGAACCATTGATTGCATTCAGGTTCACAGTGTCTAAATAGAAACAAATCAACTAACGCTTATTGAATGCCAGGTCTGAGCCTATTGGAAGGCGAGATAAGGCATTGGTGTTGGTGTTGGTGTGTTGCCGCGCGGGATTAGCCGAGCAGTCTAAGGCGCTGCAGTCATGGACTGTGCGGCTGGTCCCAGCAGAGGTTCGAGTCCTCCCTCGGGCATGTGTGTGTGTGTTGTCATTAGGATAATTTAGGTTAATTAGTGTGTAAGCTTAGGGACTGATGACCTCAGCAGTTAAGTCCCATAAGCTTTCACACACTTATTTTGTTGCGCTGTCAGCTAGTAATGGGTCTTACAATGATAATGGGAGAGGAAGAGAACCAGTGGTGCTGCCTTGTCCGGCATGGGAGCCGAAGGGTTAAAAGGGGCAACCAACAGCTTGTGATCTGCAATTAAATGGAACTTAGAACCATACAAGAAGCTGTAAATTTTCTTCAGGGTGAACACAATTGCTAATGCCCCCTTTTCAATCTGAGAATACCACTGCTGAGTGGAAGTTAAAGTCTTAGAAGCGTAAGTAATGGGTTTGTTCAGACCTGTCTGCATATTTGTGCACCACTACCACGCAAATACCGTGCTGGGAGGTATCTGTGGTTAACACGAGATGATGACATGGCTGAAAAGTGGCCAGACATAGGGCAGATTGAAGCTTAGATTTAAGAAAAGTGAATGCTCCGTCACAAGCCGGGAATCGGAAAAAAGGCACATTTCTACACAAAAGTGCTTGCAGTCACTGAGCAACAGTGAATGCATCTGGTAAAAATTTATGGTAGTACACAACTTTAGATAGAAACACCTGCAGTTCCATAACAGAGGTCAGCCACAGCAAACCCACAATTGCGTCAACGTGGTGACCCCTGTGCAAGAAACCTCACAACCTACATACTCAACTGATGGCTGAAAAAAACTAGGATTTGGCAAGATTGCACTTGATACCCACAGACTGCAAAACAGAAAACAATGATCTGAGACTGTTTGTTACGGTGGTCTTTGATGGAAGAACCCAAAACAATGATATCGTCAAGGTAATTGATGTAGCTGGATACAGAGGCTGACAGCTATCTAAAAAATGCTGAAAAATTGTGGTTGCGTTTGTGGCGCACATCGATGGAAGAACCCAAAACAATGATATCGTCAAGGTAATTGATGTAGCTGGATACAGAGGCTGACAGCTATCTAAAAAATGCTGAAAAATTGTGGTTGCGTTTGTGGCGCCAAAAGGCAAGCTTTGACATTGGTATATGCTGAAAGGTGTATTGACAACAAGAAGGCGCCTAATGGCCTCTTCCACGAGGAGATGGAAGTACACTTCTGGGAAATCAATCTTGGAAAAGTAGTGGCCACCTGACAATTTTGTGAGCAACTCATCGGGGTGAGGCAAAGGGTACACATTTATCACAGACTGTGCATTAATTGTGACACAAAGTCACAGTGGAGGCGAAGCTTACCCGTTCGCTTCTTATCGATGACCAGTGGTGTAGCCCATTAACTAGAAGAAACAAGCTGAATGACATTGATCAGAGTCTAATTCGGCCTTGAAAGAGTCGTGCAATGTGAGAGGCACCTGTTGCACCCAAAAGAAAATGATGGTGGGCGGATTCCATCAAGTAATGTGGACCTGAAAAACAGCAGCACAACATAGCCCAGGGGAAAACAGAGATGAAAACTCGGAGCAGAGGATCTCCAGTTGCTGATAAGAAACTTGATCTGGACACTAAATTTACCTCTCAGCAATGGAGAAACCAAAAGCATTTAACACATCTAACCAAGACAGATCTATGGTACGGGAATGATCCATGATGAGGAATGTGAGGGAATGAACAGCAAATTTGTAAGAGACAGGAGGGGAGAACTGACCTAGATCGGAATCTTCTGTTTACTGTAGCTAACCAACTTCCGCGAAACCTGTGTGAGGGGAGGTGAGCGCAAGTCCACGTATGCCTCTGCTTTTAATAAAGTCACTGCAGCTCCTGTATCCACTTGCATTTTAGCGGTTTATTAAACATATGCAAGCCAATAAACAATTTGTACGGGAAGACAGCCATTGTAGAGATACAAACATTTGTTACAAATTGTCCCACACTTAGGGCACACAGCATGCACATGTTGGACGATGCAGTACAAGGAAGATGGAAGAGGGTACGTGGCCACTCCTGTTATGTGGTTTGTTGCCGCCGCGGCCATAACCAATGCTGCCCATGTGACGCTGAGTTGAAGGTTGTACTGCTGCAATGCCTTCCCTGTCATCCTGAACACTTGCAGCGTGCCTAACGCAATTGACTGAGCAACTTCCGATACCTACCCTCCATGTAGCAATCTGATTGCCTGCGGCTGTGACACTGCAAAGGACCGTGCTATATTGAGCACAGCCGTAAGCATCAAATTCTCACACTGAAGTTCCTTGTTGCTGACTTGCCTATCTGGGGCCAGACTAATAACAACATCACGCACTATGTGATCAGCAGTAGGTTAATGATAAGTACAAGTGACAATTTTACAACAAAGGCTCAACCATGTAATTTTGCAGCCCAGGCTTTGTAAGATTGGTTTGGGCATTTCTTGACAACAGTAAATTCCTACACATGTCACAACAACATGCGTTCTGTCAGAGTAATAGGTTGAGAGAAACTTGCACATTTCATCAAATGATAAGCTGACCAGTTTTTGCAAAGGTGCAAGATGGCACAACAACTGATATATGTGCATTGAAAGCCAGGAAAGAAAGAAAGCCCTACACGGGTTTGCGACGGGAGAGTAATCTCCGCAAACATGCAGACGCCACTTGATTGAGAGCGGTGGTGAAAGCCTGATGGTGTTCTGTGAAAGCTTGCTTCTGGGCAATGAGACATTGGAGTATTTCTTCCATCAAGATGTTTGTCGGGTGACTTAGCACCAATACTAACATTTGGAGAAAATATAAACCTCATTTGTCACCATGTTTGTTATAGCAAGAATAAATACGATGTATCGAACATAGTACTTTATAGAGCAATACATAAGACACAGGTTGTGCGTAGCATTGAACAAATTGACTGGGCAACAGTAATAAGGCATAAAGAATAAGCTGAGCACTCATTTGCGATCACTTAAGTAGTGTTGTTTCTTTGGCGGCTCACCAGAGCATGCCAGGGGCCAACCCAGGTGGCCTTATAAGCAGGCCTGTGAACTGTATGAATGCATGCGCTCTGAAATTTCGCCCATCATGAGTGAAGGTACATCACATACTTTCTGGACTGTATCAGTGTAACTGCCTGTCATTTGGAGCCGCCAAGGTCTTGCAATTGAATTGCTCAGTAATATTTGGAACAATTAATAGAAAAGATCCCTCTATGTGTGCACTACCTAACAACATTATTGTAACAGAATCAGCTCTGTAAAACTGAATAAAGAAAGACCTTAAGTGGAATCATTAAAGTGCACATCTGCTGAGCCTACAGTGTAATAATAAGTCCACAGCATAATCAAAGATAGGATACTGCCAACTCAATGGCATCAAAGAAAAGGTAAACTAAACTGCTCAAAAAATGTTTTGCACCACCTGCAAATCTCTGATTAAAAATATTTCATACAAGGTCCTGGTTATGGACAAGGAAGTCGGTGCCACTGCTGCAGTGGACTCAATCCTCAACCAGATCCTCCAACAAGTGTAACAGAGATGGTCTTGTGAATTTTGACAGCACTGTGCACCTTTCATTCATTGTGTTATTGCTTTAAACTTCACAGTAAACTGCTACTGGCCCTGGATTCATTGGACTTCAGAATAATAATTCCACAAGCACTCTGCATGCTAATCCTCAAAGGAGAGAAGGAAATGAAAGAATAAGCATTATGAAACAAACAAAAAGAAGTTTTACTGTGAAATAAAAACAAAGTAATAATCAATAAAAAGGTGGTCACTTTGAACATGTACATCTGTGAAATCAAAATCAGCTACTGGGTGACATTCAACACTGTGATGCTCCATCCCTACACTGTAAACTGTTTGGATATTGCTCAGCCTACTTGGTGGCTGAGACAGTGCTGCTGAAGCCTTCAACGGTGGTCCTCCTGACAACATCCAATGTGCAGGAAGTGTTGCTGCTACAACACACTGCAAATTTCAACTGTGCCTAATTATGTTTTAATGGGGTTCATGTCAATGGCTACAAGATAAGTACAGTACTTAATCAACATTCAGTGCTTAATAAATTACTACCTCATGGCATGGAATTTAAATGCTGATGACCCCTGCACTTTCCTATGGACGTGGATGAGGATTTCAGCTTTCAGGAAACATGTTTTCAACTACCGCAGAGTTTAAAAAATATTTCATACAAGGTCCTGGTTACGGAGAAGGAAGTTGCTGTCACTGCTTCAATGGACTCAGTCCTCAACCAGTCCTCCAACATGTGTAACAGGGATGGTCTTGTGGATTCTGACAGCACTGTGCACTTTTCATTTATTGTGTTAGTGCTTTAAACTTCACAGTAAACTGCTACTGACTCTGGGCTGCAGAATAATAATTCCACAAGCACTCTGCATGCTAATCCTCAAATTACTACAAGCACACTAAGGTACAACACGTAACAATAACTTAGCTTGGCGGCATGCCTATTGGTCCGGCATCAATTCAGAAATTGAAAAGACTACCAAAGTTCAGAACAGCAGTCATCACTGATGCTGCATTTTTCGTCTTTCCCAATACAGCAGCAGTAGGAAAGAATCCATGAAGACTATGCAAGGGCTTTCCTGTACTCAATGTGGCCCCCTGGTAAGAGACACCTTATCAAACTTCTCCTATGGGGCAAATATTTCATCCACCATCAATGTGACAAGTGGACACCAATGAAAGGATGAAAAGATCATGCACAGTCACTGCCACAAATCCGTGTTTGAGCTCCCGCACCCATTGCCTCAAGTGGCATCACAAGTGCAGCCTCTTTACCATGAAAGGGGCTGAAGTGTGTGCATGCAGATTTGGGCTTGCATCTGACTGGTTGCCAGACACAATTTTAGGTGAATGGAGACAGCAAATGTTTTGTGGCTTGAACCAAATGCACGTCTTACATCCCACAAGAAAAAGTGAAAGACACAGCTAGAAGAACACTTCACTGCTTTTTCTGACAGGGCATCATCATTGTAGGCAGTATGTGCAGCATTTCAGGCCACCACCTCCCTGACAACACTAACTGATAACTAAACATTATAGTACATAGATATCCGTGAAGTGAATGTAACAACAGTGTGCAGTGTCTCTTATGATGCAACTAGATACAACCTCTCTCTGACCAAGAATCAATGTACCTCAGACATGACCCCTTCCATTGAGCCCCTCCTCCACCACCAGCTCTAGCCCATATCAAAGTAACATGCCTGGGTGCCAATGGAGATGGAAACAACATCTCTGGCCAGCCTGCAGCTGCAGGGCTGCATCAACAGGTGCAGACATAAAGCTAGAGCTGTTTACTGTTAAGAAATCTCCAATGACATCCTCTGACGGGGAAACCTTCGGCTCAGATTCCACTGCTGATCCAAAGCCTGTGCTGGACTTTATTGTCCTTACAGACTAGATGAAGTGGAGAAGGATCTTATACCTTCAGCAGACAGTGACACAGATAAAATGTCTGTGCTTAACCCCCACATCTAGAACATCACTGGGGACTGACTACAGTTTCTACCACCAGTGACTATATTCATGAGCTATAATGCAAAGATAAGGGAGACTGCAATGCTTAACTGTGACAGTCCTATTTATTTATTTATATTCACCCAAAGAGCATCTCACAGTGATATAGGTTGTATAAAGGTAATATAATGCCAATCAACAGGCCAAAATATAACACACAGAGTACATAACATGCTTTAAGAGGATAGGACAGGTAGATCTGGATGGCCAGACAGAGTAGCTGCATCCTTGCAAATATAAGGTCAGCGTCCTCTAAGCAGCACTGCCTCATTTGGTAATTCTCTGTTGTATAATATTCCTTTATTTGCACACAAATTGTTTCAGGTAACTTGCAATATAAAACACAGTTTCCTTCTTCATCGTCCACAAACCAAGCACATCCACTGATGATTCCTGTATTTTCTCCTGTCTCGCAACGTATATAGTTCTACTCTTCACTGCTGCTCACACTATGACACCCACTGATGACTCCTGGACTGAGATGATGCTGTTGTGCCCCTTGCCTCACTTCCAGGCTCCATATTGAACTATGTGCTACCGTCCACCAAAAACTAAGCCACAAGACATTACTTCATGCATTATACAGTTATCCCCCTTCCACTGCTACCCACAACTCTGAGTCCTCAAAGTAATCTTTAATAATTGTGTAATATGCACTGCTTGTGAAGAATGTTTTAGCTGCCTTTTTAAAAAAACGTACTTTAGCAATCTTTTTCACTTATTATGGCAAGTAATTCAACAATGTCTCAGATGACAACTTAGTAGAGATGAAGAGTAGGCTGAAGTTTGAGAGACTAGTCAGGAAAAAAAATTAGTCCGCAAACAAGTGGGATATGGCATTACTAAGGACAGAAGAGGTATGCTTGAAGTTCTCCAAGACTACAGATGCTGCCATAAGGAATATCTCAGAAGGCAGTTCAATTCATGAGGAATGGTTGTTCTAAAAGGACCATCACATAAGCTGGATAGTAAAACGTTGGTATAAAGAAGGTAACTGCAAAGAAACCCTGGATAACAGAAGATATATTTCAGTCGATTGATGAAAAAAGGAAGTACAAAAATGTTCAAGGAAATTCAGGAGTACAGAGATACAAGTCAATTAGGAATGACATAAACAAAAAGTGGAGAGAAACTACGGCAAAATGGCTGCATGAAAAATGTAGAGAAATCAGAAAAGAAATGATTGTCGGATGGACAGACTCGGCATACAGAAAAGTCAAAACAACCTTCAGTGAAATTAAAAGCAAGGATGGTAACATTAAGAGTGCAGTGGGAATTCCACTGTTAAATGCAGAGGGGAGAACAGATATGTGGGAAGAGCACACTGAAGACCTGTATGAGGGGAAAGATTGCTTGATGGCGTGATACAAAAAGAGACAGGAGTTGATTTAGAAAAGATAGAGGATCCAGTATTAGAGTCAGAATTTAAAAGGGCTTTGGAAGAATTAAGATCAAATATGGCAGAAGGGATAGATAACATCCCACCAAAATTTCTAAAATCATTGGGAAAAGTGGCAACGAAACAACTATTCATATTGGTATACAGAACATATGAGTCTGGCAATACACCATCTGACTTTCAGAAAAACATCATGCACACAATTCTGAAGATTGCAAGAACCGAAAAGTTCGAAAATTATTGCACAATCAGCTTAACAACTCAAGCATCCACGCTGCTGACAAGAATAGTACACAGAAGAATGGAAAACAAAATTGAGGATGTGTTAGATGGTCATCAGTTTGGCTTTAGGAAAGGTATAGGCACCAGAGAGGCAGTCCCAACGTTGCAGTTGATAATGCAAGCAATACTGAAGAAAAATGAAGACACATTCATTGTTGTTGTTGTGGTCTTCAGTCCTGAGACTGGTTTGATGCAGCTCTCCATGCTACTCTATCCTGTGCAAGCTTCTTCATCTCCCAGTACCTACTGCAACCTACATCCTTATGAATCTGCTTAGTGTATTTACCTCTTGGTCTCCCTCTACGATTTTTACCCTCCACGCTGCCCTCCAATACTAAATTGGTGATCCCTTGATGCCTCAGAACAACCGATCCCTTCTTCTGGTCAAGTTGTGCCACAAACTTCTCTTCTCCCCAATCCTGTTCAATACTTCCTCATTAGTTATGTGATCTACCCATCTAATCTTCAGCATTCTTCTGTAGCACCACATTTCGAAAGCTTCTATTCTCTTCTTGTCCAAACTATTTATCGTCCATGTTTCACTTCCATACATGGCTACGCTCCATACAAATACTTTCAGAAATGACTTCCTGACACTTAAATCTATACTCGATGTTAACAAATTTCTCTTCTTCAGAAACGCTTTCCTTGCCATTGCCAGTCTACATTTGATACCCTCTCTACTTCGACCATCATCAGTTATTTTGCTCCCCAAATAGCAAAACTCCTTTACTACTTTAAGTGTCTCATTTCCTAATCTAATTCCCTCAGCATCACCTGACTTAATTTGACTACATTCCATTATCCTCATTTTGCTTTTGTTGATGTTCATCTTATACCCTCCTTTCATGAGACTGTCCATTCCATTCAACTGCTCTTCCAAGTCCTTTGGTGTCTCTGACAAAATTACAATGTTATCGGCGAACCTCAAAGTTTTTTTTCTCCATGCATTTTAATACCTACTCCAAATTTTTCTTTTGTTTCCTTTACTGCTTGCTCAATATACAGATTGAATAACATCGGGGAGAGGCTACAGCCCTGTCTTACTCCCTTCCCAACCACTGCTTCCCTTTCATGTCCCTCGAGTCTTATAACAGCCATCTGGTTTCTGTACAAATTGTAAATAGCCTTTCGCTCCCTGTATTTTACCCCTGCCACCTTTAGAATTTGAAAGAGAGTATTCCAGTCAACATTGTCAAAAGCTTTCTCTAAGTCTACAAATGCTAGAAACGTATGTTTGCCTTTCCTTAATCTTTCTTCTAAGATAAGTCGTAAGGTCAGTATTGCCTCACATGTTCCAGTATTTCTACGGAATCCAAACTGATCTTCCCCGAGGTCGGCTTCTACTAGTTTTTCCATTCGTCTGTAAAGAATTCGTGTTAGTATTTAGCAGCTGTGGCTTATTAAACTGATTGTTCGGTAATTTTCACATCTGTCCACACCTGCTTTCTTAGGGATTGGAATTATTATATTCTTCTTGAAGTCTGAGGGTATTTCGCCTGTTTCATACATCTTGCTCACCAGATGGTAGAGTTTTGTCAGGACTGGCTCTCCCAAGGCCGTCAGTAGTTCCAATGGAATGTTGTCTACCCCGGGGGCCTTGTTTCAACTCAGGTCTTTCAGTGCTCTGTCAAACTCTTCACGCAGTATCGTATCTCCCATTTCATCTTCATCTACATCCTCTTCCATTTCCATAATATTGTCCTCAAGTGCATCGCCCTTGTATAGACCCTCTATATACTCCATCCACCTTTCTGCTTTCCCTTCTTTGCTTAGAACTGGGTTTCCATCTGAGCTCTTGATGTTCATACAAGTGGTTCTCTTATCTCCAAAGGTCTCTTTAATTTTCCTGTAGGCAATATCTATCTTACCCCTAGTGAGATAAGCCTCCACATCCTTACATTTGTCCTCTATCCATGCCAGCTTAGCCATTTTGCACTTCCTGTCGATCTTATTTTTGAGACGTTTGTATTCCTTTTTGCCTGCTTCACTTACTGCATTTTTATATTTTCTCCTTTTATCAATTAAATTCAATATTTCTTCTGTTACCCAAGGATTTCTACTAGCCCTCTTCTTTTTACCTACTTGATCCTCTGCTGCCTTCACTACTTCATCCCTCAAAGCTACCCATTCTTCTTCTACTGTATTTCTTTCCCCCATTCCTGTCAATTGTTCCCTTATGCTCTCCCTGAAACTCTCTACAACCTCTGGTTCTTTCAGTTTATCCAGGTCCCATCTCCTTTAATTCCCACCTTTTTGCAGTTTCTTCAGTTTTAATCTACAGGTCATAACCAATAGATTGTGGTCAGAGTCCACATCTGCCCCTGGAAATGTCTTACAATTTAAAACCTGGTTCCTAAATCTCTGTCTTACCATTATGTAATCTATCTGATACCTTTTAGTATCTCCAGGGTTCTTCCATGTATACAACCTTCTGTCATGATTCTTAAACCAAGTGTTAGCTATGATTAAGTTGTGCTCTGTGCAAAATTCTACCAGGCGGCTTCCTCTTTCATTTCTTAGCCCCAATCCATATTCACCTACTACGTTTCCTTCTCTCCCTTTTCCTACACTCGAATTCCAGTCACCCATGACTATTAAATTTTCGTCTCCCTTCACTGTCTGAATAATTTCTTTTATTTCATCATACATTTCTTCAATTTCTTCGTCATCTGCAGAGCTAGTTGGCATATAAACTTGTACTACTGTAGTAGGTGTGGGCTTCGTATCTATCTTGGCCACAATAATGCGTTCACTATGCTGTTTGTAGTAGCTTACCCGCATTCCTATTTTCCTATTCATTATTAAACCTACTCCTGCATTACCCCTATTTGACTTTGTGTTTATAACCCTGTAGTCACCTGACCAGAAGTCTTGTTCCTCCTGCCACCGAACTTCACTAATTGCCACCATATCTAACTTCAACCTATCCATTTCCCTTTTTAAATTTTCTAACCTACCTGCCCGATTAAGGGATCTGACATTCCACGCTCCGATCCGTAGAACGCCAGTTTTCTTTCTCCTGATAACGACATCCTCTCGAGTAGTCCCCACCCGGAGATCCGAATGGGGGACTATTTTACCTCCGGAATATTTTACCCAAGAGGACGCCATCATCATTTAATCATACAGTAAAGCTGCATGCCCTCGGGAAAAATCACGGCTGTAGTTTCCCCTTGCTTTCAGCCGTTCGCAGTACCAGCACAGCAAGGCCGTTTTGGTTATTGTTACAAGGCCAGATCAGTCAATCATCTAGACTGTTGCCCTTGCAACTACTGAAAAGGCTGCTGCCCCTCTTCAGGAACCACACGTTTGTCTGGCCTCTCAACAGATACCCCTCCGTTGTGGTTGTACCTACGGTACGGCTATCTGTATCGCTGAGGCACATAAGCCTCCCCACCAACGGCAAGGTCCATGGTTCATGGGGGGGGGAGAGATTTGATATGGGTTATATGTTGTGTTACATTATAAAGCAATGACCTAA
Source organism: Schistocerca cancellata (assembly GCF_023864275.1). NCBI lineage: Eukaryota > Metazoa > Arthropoda > Insecta > Orthoptera > Acrididae > Schistocerca > Schistocerca cancellata. The sequence goes on from NC_064627.1 coordinate 658,995,080, forward strand.
GGACAACGTTGTTGTGTGTTCTCCCCCCCCCCTTTTTTTCTTTGTATACCAGCTTATCACTACACAGCTGTTCAACTCAATGTGTGTGTGTGTGTGTGTGTGTGTGTGTGTGTGTGTGTGTGTGTGTGTGTAAAAAACTGATAAAAAGTAAAAGGACATTACAAACAATGCAGTATATATAATTGCTGAATGATTCATTCTGCTACAAGCAGTATCCTCCTGTATATTCTTTTATACTGGTGATAGGGTGTATATTCTTTTACAATGGCGATGGTACTCAAGGAACTGTGGATTAGTGCAGTACTTTGCAAAGAACTGAGAAATTTAAGCGTCTATGAAGACGTTTTATTACCCACAGTTGTCCGTCTATTTTCTTTAGCTACTGCAGTAGAAATGGCTACTTTTGGAAATGTCACATCAAAAACCAATTTGAAAAATTTATTTTGCAGGCCTGCAGTTTTCCAGGTTTCACCCAGTCTGTCTTTAGCTTCATTATCTTTTGGTAATGATCCAAAATGTCAAGATCTCTTATAAATACTTGACAATTTTCGCTGTCCACAAGTGCGTGATCTAAAACAGGACATGAACTTTTTCAAATCATTAGTGGTGTTTACCATTACGTTACGTCAAAAGTGCTCAAAATGTTCAGGGAGTTATTACTAATTGCACCCTCAAAACCTGTGTTACAACTCATATCTCCATACATTATTATGTTAATTTTGGGAGCTGAGACCCTTTCCACGAGTTCAGTCAATTTCTTGATGAAAGCATCCACTTTACCACTAGTTGAGTGGCAAACACAGAGAATGACTAGCTTCTACAGGCATCCAGCTTTGCTATTTCAACAGTTGACAGTTCAAAATGTTTATTTACACTAATTGGTGTCAGATGTCATAGCTTTAAAATGTGTGCCACATGTAATATACATAAGTAATACCCCTCCCCTTAAGGTAGACCTACAATAGCAACTTGCATATTCATATGATGGCACATTTTGATGAATAATAGCTGATTCTGAGCAAATTTCCATGGCACTTGCACACTCCCGTATAGTACATTCTATTTCCCGCACACACGGCGCAGAAGTCTCTAAACTGGTTGAAGTACTTTTAAGGGAGGGGAGCCTGCTGTAATTATTTATCCAAAAAAATAAATAAATAAAAAATAAAAAAATAAAGGCCTAGCACTTCCACAGATGACAGCAGGTATTTGAACATGTGTGGCCCCGCACCCACTATACTCTTACTAATCAAATCCAGCAACCTCCGTTCCCAAACCTCTTGAGGTGCAGACCATGCCTAGTGTAGCTTCATCTCGCAATAGTCCCCACAGGCACCGTCACAATGTGCACCTGGCCAGCAGTCACAGCACCATCACCATCTCAGCAATGACATGCCTTACAGCACTGCCCAGACAAGTCCAATCATACCCTTGGGACATTGGTGCCACAAGTTAGGGAAGCAATCCTATTCAGGTCACCACCTATGTTGTATGTTCTGTCCCTGCCCCACCCACTATCATTATCACCTTTCGTGAAATCCTTACTCATTGGCCCTAAACCCCCAATCAACTGATCCAGCCCAGCAGTCAGCTAGAAAATGCTGGTGACCTCATACTTCTCTCTGATAGTCTTCTGCACACATCCTACTCCTACATCACTTTGAGGCTCATATCCTCTTGACTCTGGCAGCCGACAGCCACAACAAAACAATCAGACCGCACTCTCCTTCTACTAGCTCTATTACCAACTGCAAGTTCCTTTCATCCCCCTCCCCCCCACTACCTCACTACCTTCCCTCATCCACAACAGTTCTTTCCTAAGTTGATCCAACTGTTCCTGAAGGGCACAGATCTCCCCTTCCTGCTCCTCTATTAACCTAGGCCTACTCCTGCTGCATATTTCACAATTCTAGAAAAGACCCTCAGCAATCTCCACAGAGTCCTTCTCACTAGATTATCCCAATAGAAACCATTTACTGCAGCTCCCAAAATGCATTTCACTACCAACTTTCCTACAACAGCTCTCACAGCATCCATTTATGGTCAAAAAATATCTACAGGGGAAAAAAAGCAAGTTTGAATATGAAACACTAAAGGAATGTTATGAAATTTATCACATTCACTTTGCTATAAAGGAATGCAATTTCATTACTACTGCAAATTCAGAAACCTCACATGCAAGATCAGGTGATGTAAACAAACATTTGTCAGAAGTCACAACTAACAGCAATTTAAACCTACTTGCGATATTTCTGAACCCTAACACAGAGATACCAAAACTTCCCTTGTGTGCAGGAAGAAAGAGACACTAGTGCCACTATTCACTGCAAAAGGTATTTATAAATATATTTGCAAATGTACACAGTTCATTACAATTGCTGGGACCAGTATGTAAGCAAAAGCAAGACTTATAAAATGGCTACCAAAAATTCTCTGTACAGGCAAACCCATAATATAACACACACTAAATATACTAAAAAGGTACTCAAAAAGCAGAAAACAACAAAAATACAATAAAAAATATGGTCACAACTTATGCTAAGAAGAGCACTCAACCAGTGTTTACTATGACTGCCCTCATACTACATCCTGTTTACGTAACAAATTGTTTCTGACTTAGACCACATAGATTCTGACATTTGATATCTAAAAAAGCTGTGTCCAAAAGAATGGTTATAGGGAATGAGATATTAAGTTAGCCACCGCTAAGAAATGAAAACATGGAGATATTCAATCGTCACAAGATGATCAGTGTACAGCACTCCATCCTTTCTTGAGAGCTACAACAAATAAAACAGGCAGACTCCTGGACAGACATGGTATTCAGCCTATTTTCCAACCACCCAAGAATATAAGGAGAGGTGCCCACAATAGACAGCCTTGGGCTTACTATTCCTGGAAGAACTTTGCACAGAACACCAGCACCATATTAATATAATAATTTTGACAAATCTATTATTGCTGTACACAGCCACATGAACAGATATACAACTATGATTGGAGACGTGGAAATCTTATCTCACACATCTATTTACTGGGAGTCTGTCATTAAAGAGCCGATGAGATCAGAACATGCAACAAAAACTTACTGGGACAGCTGCTGTTCCCTTAGAGGTGCATTGAAACAGGCACTTGCTGCTGAAAGGCTACAAAGAAATATGCTGAATTATCCACTATCTAACAACATCAGCATTGCCAAGAATGCTCCTCCTCACAGACATGGATATATTCTCCGAGAGCAAATGGAAATTCCTTTACTTGACATCTTCATGACAAAATTTGCCCAAGTAAATAAACTATCTCACAGCCTCCAGATAACTCCTGACAATGGAGGAAGTAGTTGAAAGTTTGAGATTATATTAAAATATAATGCAGCAAGAAATCCACAATGTATTTATTGCACTCATCTAGTAATTGAGATACAGTCATCAGCAGGTACATAAACAGACTGAGAATGTTGTTAGCATTCAGGTGATTCCCAGAGGTATGGCTCTGGTTCAAATGCAGGTTGCAGTTGTTATGCAGAATATTAAACCTACCAGGTACAGCAAAAGTTCAAGACCAAAGAGCACAATCCAGGACAGTAACATATTAAAACAATGTAACAAATGTTGCATACTACTGTATAGCAGTTTTTTATGTCAGACACAGTCAATATAGCTGTTCATTATTTATCTCATTTGTGACTCATCAGAGGAGCATACCAAATTATTCAAATCACACCTACCTAACTGAAGGATTAGGCCCATGGTGCTATAGTGTGTTAAATCCTTTAGTAGCGCTTTCCTTTCATCTAGATTTGGATTTTTTAAAAGAAAGTAAATAATTAATAACAACTGATATCAGTATAACAAATGAGGGCAATTAGTCACAATTTATTCCACTGATTTAACATAACACGGAAATTTCCACATGAGCAAATGAGGAGAGTGCGATATCAGACAACCTCCTCAGACATCCTGGTTGTGGTGACAGACTGATCTGTAGTGCAGCCCGAGGTCTAGGTTAGGTTGGACAGAGTTAATTTGGTTCTGTGCTGGTGAAGCCAATGAATGCGAATGCCACGAGAAGGTTGCGGTAACAGACTGACCTGTAGCCTACCTTAACATTTACGCTCGCGACATATTTAATGCACTTTGACATACTTAACGCACATTTTATAATCTAAAACGGCAAGGTAAATCCTGAAAAACTAATTTAATAAACGACAGATCGTGTTGGTTAAATGATACAGAGGTGAGAGAAATAGTAACCAAAGAAAAGAACTGAAACTTTCGTTGTCCTCCTGTCCCATGAAATGGGCGCAATTGTACCGATCATAAGTTTATAAGTCGATGTCAGGAATTATGTAACCTTAGATATAAACATTCTGTATATTATGAAAGGAAGCATTTTACTGTACATGAAGTTTACGATGTAATATTGACCTTTATCCCCTTTTTAGAACTGGAACAGTACGCACAGACGATACTACAGTACTATACTTACAATGCATTTTACGTCGAGAAACACAGATTAGCAGTTTATGCCCAGATATTTCCAAAGTGAAGTAGTATTTCGTTTTCCACATTCACCGTCCAAATCGTTACAAAGAATAAATCTATTTTCACAACGTTGTAACAGGTAAAAAACATCCGCGGCTAACTGTACACTGACAGTTGACACCTGCGGCCCGTCAGTAAACATTTCAATCCCGCGAATCACATGACTTGCGACCGCACAACAATGCGTCGATATCGTTTCTTTCGTCGGTATGCACAAGACTAGATCATACAACGCAACTGCAGCATGTTTTTCACAACAGAAAGCAGTAACTAGTTTTTGATAGACATAAAGGAGTAGTTTTTTGTTTTGAACATGTACAATCGTAGAAATTTATTGTTAGAACATTTTGAAATTAATGCACTGCCGGTTACATACACACAAAATACCACGATTTTCGTGGGATTCGATGTTACCAACAAAGCTTATAAGCTTATAGGTATGACGTATACGGCAACACAATTCTCTAATTTTGAGAAAAACGCTATTTACTATAACTGACGTGCTACCAAAGTGGTTTTTGCAGTTAAGGGGACTGGTCCGCGATTACCAGCGGAAACCTTGAAAAAATGGTCAGTTTTCTAAACAGTGTAACACAAAGAATAAGGTTTGTAGGCCCATATAATGTTTACCATGAATCACAGCTTCAGCTCTCACACTTTTTTATTTGTATTTTTTTGTTGCAAGCGAAATAAAACATGTAAATTATTTATGTACATCATAGGTACTCTTTACAAAAAATACAAAGTAGGGTTTTTTTTCCTGTAGGTTCTTTACACTATTATAGGCAAAGGAGACTACTGAAAAGATTGTGCTGTCATAAATTGTTATACAAAGACATTTTAAGTATGATTATCAAAAATTTTCGAAATGAATTCTGGGTTTTTCTTTAAAAAAAGCATTTTATTTTCGAAGTTAAGTCACAAGAGTAGTCTACTTTTTAGTTAAGCGGTTTTTACGACATTATACATAATTTCAGATCTCTATCTTTAATAGTTTTTAGCCAAAGTGTACAAGAACGTGAAATAATTTAACTTTCAGGAAATTCTAGTTAAACTTAAAACTTGCTTTTTCTATTAAACTTGCGTGGCACTAATGCATCCCAGGTCCATATTCATCCTGTTTCCTATGTTGTTCTTCCTCCGTTCTCTTTTTTACACTTCTTGTTATTCTTGCTTCTTTGGTGGCTTCAAACACCGATTTTTCTGCTTCGAAGAGTCTCCTTTGGTCAATGGGTATTAGAGCTCTATGCATTTTTAGTTCACCAGGCACTCCCATCTGTTCCGTAACATTAAGCCTTGACACTACATCGTCACTGAAACGTAGAACAGCATCTAGTACACCTATTTTTGAAGTATTTAGTCCAACTAGAGCAGTTTTTGGTATCCATTCCCACATCAATTGTTGAAACTTTCATTTGGAAACATTCTTATAATAATCTTGTGTCTCTAAGGGCCCTGTGTATAGGTGTTATAACTTCCATTATAGCAAATGGCAAACAATGTTTATGGTTGTAGGTCTCACCTTAAGTAACAGCCCTCTGGTAGCCAGCCACACCATGAGTCACTGCCAGGTGGGCAGAGTGCTTGACATAGGTTAACACTGTGGAGGATTTATGAAAGAAGGTAGCCCATACTGCCTTTTTCATTCCCTCAAGGTAATTTTTGTTTTGTCTTATGGTTGGTCCATAATAATACTGCAACCTGTCTATTTCTTTGTCTGTAAGCCAACCACATCCACTAATGCACTTAACACCAGCTAATTTCTTTCCCTTCAAATTCCTCTTGAAGTTCCTCAGTGTTGTACCTAAGCTTTTCTGGACACATCAAACACACTCCATTTATTCAATTTTTGTGACAGTATAAGGTTTGGATTCACAAACTTTTTGGTACTCTTTTGAGTCTCGATCTCCTAGTTAAGATAATTACGTCATACTATATTTCTCCACTGACCTGTGAAATATCTTCACATCTTCAGATTCCATCCCTCCACTATAACCACTGAAATTAATCAAACATTTATGATTTTCGATTCCACTAATACAGCCATGACAGTACTTGGAAATACAGTCCACATCAATGACTTTACCATTGCCCAAGGAGGTAGCGCTCACTACACCATTTAGGGAATTATGGCCTCTTCACGGCCAGAAGCCACCCATGGCTGCAGACATACATGTATTGCTGTCATTTATGTATACACTTTCCTGAACAGCGTTTTTCATACTATCATTTGCTACTTCTTCTAAAGTCTGTAGAATAATTTTAGTGTACCTGTCAAACCCAGTATGAGGAGATAGGTCCATAAGAGCGCCAAAAATTTGCACTTCTGTATTCTTTGCCTATACACCTCATAGCACAAGCAAGTTTATTATTTGTTTATACACCCCCTGTTTAGTTACACCACAAGTATAACCACATTCGATTAAATCACAAAAATTACAAACAATTCTAAATTTTAATACACAACCCCTTCTAGCACATATCTCTTTCAACTACCTTCACACCACTATTGCCACATTCCTTACATTGCAAAGCTGTATTTATAAGTTCAGATAGATTAGAGTTCAACAATAACACAACCTGAATCAATAGTTGGCGTCTCTATATTATCAGCATTAATACTGTCAAGCCCATTGTCCAAATATTCCAGTTTTAGCTTCGAAGCACTTCGAGTAATTGAAGCTGGTTCAAGTGCTGTATCACGTTTTATTTCAGTATTAGCAGAGTTAATCCGTTTGGTGATTCGATTTCCATAAAATTTATGTTGTTTAACATCGAACTTCTTAATTCTTCCCACTGCTTTCAATAATAAACTCTCTCACACAATACGAAACTCACGCAGACAGTTACTTTGCTGTAAACAAAACATTCGCGCTAAAACAACAGCATACAATGACTAAACTCTCTGTATAAACAAAAGACGAGTCACCCTAAACCTTTCGCAGGTTAGCCAACTTAAGGGAGTAAAATGTCATAAAAACGAAACAAATGAGGGCAAACTCTATTTCGTAACAGAGCTGACTGTGTGCGATAGGGACGACGTGGTGCGTCTTTCTGTGGTCCTTTTTCCTGGAAGTAAACTTTTTCTCGGTCAGAAAACTACAGAGAATTTTTAAGACAAACATTTAAAAAATCGATTTTTTTACAGTTATTCACATGTATGCCCCCTTAACTTGATGCTCGGAAATTTCTTGTTTATGTGAATAGTTCAAACACATTATACACCGACTCAGAGAGATGGTTACCGTGTTGAAGTTGTAAGCATTGTGAGCTGTGGTGAGAAAGGTAGTAGTTTCACATCCAAATTCTTCCAAATATTTTTTCCACTACTTGTTTTCTAAAAGATTCTGGGTCCTTCTCCTTAATTTAATAGAAGTATTACATGCAGTAGTCGATGTTATTTATTATAAACAATGTACTTGCTGTAATTATTGTTGCAAAGGAACATCTGGAATGTTATCCCAGTGGCCAGAAATCTTAACATATCTGTTACTCTATGCTAGAAGGTAAACAAAAGCTACAAACTGATAGTTTTAGTTACTATGAAACTTCATATAAAATGTAACTGTCTCTTGGTTTTATGGATTGTCTCACATTTGTATCTTGTTGGTAAGCATTTATTCCCGTGATGATGAGCAGCTTTGAAAAAATCCCCTCTCCCGTTCAAATGAGATTACGAAATGAATCTCGTTCTTGAAACCTATGTGATGAAGTATTTTACATTGGAGTGATGGTAGTCAATGCATCAATGGGAATATTGATGTTAGCCATGTGCAAAGTGATATTAGACACTACAGTTTAATGATATTAATTTAAAACAGAAAATGGGACGAAGACTCAGTTGAGTTAACGAATAACGTCTACCTAGTATGTATCTCAGATTGTTGTACAGGAAATCGTAGTTCAAACCATCAACGAGTCTTGAATCTTCTTAAAACTACACCAGTTCATTTCTTTGTTTGCATTCTAAAATTTTCGTATTACTACTGATCACTTCTAAAAGGATATCAGTTTCAAATTTTGAAAAATTAGGCCTCCTTTTCTTGTTTTCTGTAGTACAATAATAACACCCAAGTTACGACAACAAACTAAAAGTGCATATACCCCAGACAGTGACTATCACTGTCTTTGGACATATAATGGGTACTTTCCTTTGTGACACATGGAGTTAACTGTGGTCAAAGGCCTGGTTAGCTTAAGACATTTTGGTAACTGGCGTTAATTTGGTGCAGCACAGAGACAACTTATATGAGATGAAGCTTTAACCATGAATCTGGGACCCTTGGTTATCTTTCTTTTTAATCAATGCTGGTGCAGGCGGCCCTGGGTATTGGTACATATAACACAGAAGAGCACTACAGAGTACCAGCTTTCATTCTACATTCGCCGAATACCTTATGGATAGCCTAAAAACTCTCAGATGGAGCAGCAGTCTCACACAGAAACTAACAGTTGAGGAAAACTACCAAATATAGAAAGCCACAGCAGAAGGAAAAGAGGACCTTCTACCTTCTTCTCTGCCCTCAAAGAAGTATCATATGACACACACACACACACGCAGAGAGAGAGAGAGAGAGAGAGAGAGAATGAGAGAGAGAAGAGAGGGATTAAGGCCTAGGTCAAAGCAAGATTCAACATTTCCACACAGAACATAATCAACTGTTCACTGTCTTGTTATCGACAATGTGAGCAAGGAGGCTAGAATCCGTGCAGATCATGGAAGTATAAAATAAGAGTGTGTTTACGTTTTGCAGCGTGCAGTTGCAGCTGTAGCGGTTATAAAGCTAAGTACTGACAAAGTTATTTGGGCACTGTTATATTTATTAAATTTAATAGTTTTCAGCGGTGTTTCGTGTTGTTTGTGGCGAAATAACGATTTAATAAACTTTTGGAAACGTTTGCTCGCTGTGTTTTTTATAGTTTTTTGTGTATTGAACTAGTGTAGTAAACTTCGTGCTTTTGTTTTCAGCTGAAGTTTCTCATGATTTCTAGCGAAATATTTCAGTAAAATTTTCATTCAGTGTTTTAACTTCGTTGAGTGTTACAGTGGCCACTTGAATTTTTTGTTTTAGCTAAAACATTTGTGACGTTTTGTTAGTATTGGTATTAGCTGTGGTGTAGTAGTATTAATACAAGTAGTTGCTTTCTTAGCAGACTGAGAATTTCGAGACCGCTATTTTTAGTTCTATAAGTAGTTCTACTGGTGTAACTGAACTTAGGTAACGTAGAATACAGTTTTTTTCATTAACTGTAAAATCTGACCATGAGTGAGAAGTGTGGCCTCTGTCGTAGGTTTGTGAGTAGTGGGATTTGTTCGAAGTATTTTCATTGTGGGGAATGCAGTGGGGAAGCCAGTGGGCATTCTAGCGAGATCCTCTCCTGGGAAAGCAAAATCTGTAGTAGAAATAAGTTGACAAACGAGCAGGAGCATAAGATCTGTGCCCTTCAGGTGCAGTCACAACGCGCAAAGGAGGAACTAGATAGGTTGAAGAGGGTGAAGGGTGGTGGGGAATTGGGACTGGCAGTTGGCAAGAATAATTTGACAATTCAGAGGCTTCCTTTATCAGGATACAGATTAGCTGGCTGTTTTTCAAGGAGTTCCTTGTGGGGTGGAGGAGTGGCCATGTACATAAAAAACAGTATTCCATTTGAGTCCATAGATGTATCACGGCACTGCACTGAACAGATATTTGTATTTTGTGCAGGGGCACTTGAATTTAGTGAAACTAAACCTCTAATTGTTGTTGGTTATAGGTCCCCCAACTCTGATGTCAGAGCATTTCTGCTCAAGCTAGAGAGCGTTCTTGATTCACTTTGTAGAGAGTACCAGACATTAGTTGTGTATGATGGTGCAAGAGAAAGGTCTGATGCAAACTGTGTTTTTTCCAACCAGGGTGCAGGGGAGCAGTAGCACAGCAGTAGACAATATTTTTATTCATTCTTCATTACTAGATGGGCATTCTGTTACTAAAAGGGTTAATGGCCTTTCAGACCATGATGCACAATTAATATTAAAAGGCTTTTTTAGTCAAACAAATGTCACGTATGATTACAAACTATGTAGGAAAGTTAATCCAACAGCAATAGACAGTTTTTTAAACCTTGTCAAGGAACAAGAGTGGCAGGATGTTTATAGTGCCGATAACAAAGAGCCGGCCTGAGTGGCCGTGCGGTTCTAGGTGCTACAGTCTAGCACCGAGCGACCAAGCACCGAGGTTCGAATCCTGCCTTGGGCATGGATGTGTGTGATGTCCTTATGTTAGTTAGGTTTAATTAGTTCTAAGTTGTAGGCGACTGATGACCTCAGAAGTTAAGTTTCATAGTGCTTAGAGCCATTTGATAACAAAGATGATAAATATAATGCTTTCCTTAACATGTTTCTCATGCTCTTTGAGAGTTGTTTCCCATTAGAACGTTCTAAATGGGGTACTAGCAGTAGTAGGCAGCCCGGGTGGCTGACAAGTGGGATAAGGATGTCACGTAGAACAAAGCAGGAATTATATCAAAATGTTAGAAGTAGTCACAATCAAGCTACAGTAGCCCATTACAAACAGTATTGTAAGGTGCTTAAAGTGTTATTAGGAAGGCAAAGAGTATTTGGTAAGCAAATAGAATAGCTAATTCACATGATAAAATTAAAACCATATGGTCAGTTGTGAAGGAAGTGTACGGTCAGCAGCGCAAGGTCGACGATATAGTCAGTTTGTAGTAAAAATATTTCTGTTGCTGATAAATCAGATATATGTACAGTATTTAACTACCATTTTCTGAGCATTGCTGGTAAATTAAATAAAAATTTAGTTTCTGCAGGGAATCATATAACTTTCTTGGCAAATGCCTTTCCGAGATTTATGTTTGAAATACTCCTCTGTACACAGGAAAGGGGGAGATTGAGTCAATAAATAAATCACTGACGACTAAGGACTCTCATTGTTATGATGGAGTGCCTGCCAGAATATTAAAGTACTTTGCTGCACATATTAGCCCTGTATTTACCTATACTTGTAATTTTTCCTTTAGGAATGGTCAGTTTCCTGAACAGTTAAAGTACTCAGTAGTAAAGCTGCTTTATAAGAAGGGAGAAAGGGATAATTTAGACAGTTTTAGAACTTTTTCTATGCCATCAGTATTTGCTAATGTTATTGAAAAGGCTGTGTATGTAGGGATAATTGATCATTGTATATCACACGATTTGCTTTCAAATGTAGAGTTCGGCTTTAGAAGTCATTTAACACCCAAAAATGCTATATTCTCTTTTCTCTGTAAGGTACTGGATGGGTTAAACAAAAGGTTTTGAACGCTAGGCATATTTTTTGATTTAAATAACGTGTTTGATTGTGTTGATCACAAAATATTGCTCCATAAGTTGGACCATTACGGAATATGGGGGTAGCTCACAATTGGTTCACCTCTTACTTTCGCAACAGACAGCAAAACGTCATTATTCACGATGTTGAGAATGGCTGTGATGTTGGGTCTGAGTGGGGTACAGTCAGATAGGAGGTGCCCCAGGGATCACTGTTGGGGCCACTCTTGTTCCTTATTTATATAAACGATATGCCGTCTAGTATCACGAGTAACTCTAAAATATTTGTTTGCTGATGACACTTGCTTGGTAGTAAGGGATGTTGTGTACAGCATTGCGTCGGTATCAAGTAGGGTAGTTCATGGCCTAAGTTCACGACTTGTAGAAAATAAACTAAAGCCATATGACAGTAGGACTCTGTTTTTACAGTTTCTAACACACAATTCAACAAAACCTGACATTTTAATTTCACAGAATGGGCATATGTTTAGTGAAACTCTACAGCTCAAATTTCTAGGTGTTCACATAGGTAGTATACTGTCATAGATAGTATACTGTCTTGTCAGGATCTTGTTCAAAGACTTAATGCTGCCATTCTTACTATTCAAGCGGTATCTGAAGTAAGTGATTCTTCAACATGAAAAGTAGTCTACTTTGCTTATTTTCATTCGCTTATGTCGTATGGTATAATATTTTGGGGTAACTCTTCCCATTCTAAAAGGATATTTTTGGCTTACATATGAGCGGTTTGGGTATTAAGTGGTGTAAGTTCACAAACTTCTTGTCATCCCTTGTTCAGAAGCATGGGTATTTTGACATTGGCCTCTCAATATCAGTTTTTGTTAACAATATTACCTTATTCCCAATAATAAGCAGCTTTCACTCAGTTAATATTCAGCAGAAATCAAACATGCATTTGGATCGGACTTCCTTAACTCTTGTGCAGAAAAGTGTGGAGTATACTGCTGCATCTATTTTCAATAAGCTACCACTCAAATTCAAAAATCTTAGCAGTAATCCAAGCACTTTCAAATCGAAACTGAAGAGTTTCCTCATGGGTCACTCCTTCTATTCTGTCGAGGAGTTCCTTGAAAAATTAAGCTGATTCTTGTTGTGTTGTTGATTGCGTTTACTTAAACTCATGGACTGACTTTTTTCGGGTTCATAAACATTTTATTTTTATTTGTTATTACTTTTATGTTGTAATTTCATGTACTGACACATTCCATGACCATGTGCGGGGTAGCCAGGCGGTCTGATCCAAATTTGCTCCTCAGTTTGATCCTATGGAAGTTGATGTGTAAATAAATAAATTCTTACCTCCATGATGCCAATGTCTCAGTGATCTGTATACTATCTGAACGTCGAACTGCAGCTGTGTGCATGTGCTGGTCAAAGATACTCATATTTCATTTCTTGATTAATTATAATATAGCTGTTATGAAATGTCACTAGAATGCAAAATGAAAATGCTTTTCTATTTTGCTCCCACGTCAACCTATTACATTACATAATAAAGTTCACAGTCAGAAATAAGGAGACTTCTTTATCATATACAGATTGGTGGAAACTTTTTTTGGCTAACTGTTGTTGTTGTTTTGGTCTTCAGTCCCGAGACTGGTTTGATGCAGCTCTCCATGCTACTCTATCCTGTGCAAGCTTCTTCATCTCCCAGTACCTAATGCAACCTACATCTTTCTGAATCTGCTTAGTGTATTCATCTCTTGGTCTCCCCCTACGATTTTTACCCTCCACGCTGCCCTCCAATACTAAATTGATGATCCCTTGATGCCTCAGAACATGTCCAACCAACCGATTCCTTCTTTTAATCAAGTTGTGCTACAAACTCCTCTTCTCCCCAATCCTATTCAATACCTCCTCATTAGTTATGTTATCTACCCATCTAATCTTCATCATTCTTCTGTAGCACCACATTTCGAAAGCTTCTATTCTCTTCTTGTCCAAACTATTTATCGTCCATGTTTCACTTCCATGCATGGCTACACTCCATACAAATACTTTCAGAAACGGCTTCCTGACACATAAATCTATACTCGATGTTAACAAATTTCTCTTCTTCAGAAACGCTTTCCTTGCCATTTCCAGTCTACATTTTATATCCTCGCTACTTCGACCATCATCAGTTATTTTGCTCCCCAAATAGCAACTACTACTTTAAGTGTCTCATTTCCTAATCTAATTCCCTCAGCATCACCCGACTTAATTCGACTACATTCCATTATCCTCGTTTTGCTTTTGTTGATGTCATCTTATATCCTTCTTTCAAGACACTGTCCATTCCATTCAACTGCTCTTCCAAGTCCTTTGCTGTCTCTGTCAGAATTACAATGTTAGCGGCGAACCTCAAAGTTTTTTCTCCATGCATTTTAATACCTACTCCGAATTTTTCTTTTGTTTCCTTTACTGCTTGCTCAATGTACAGATTGAATAACATCGGGGAGAGGCTACAACCCTGTCTCACTCCCTTTCCAACCACTGCTTCCCTTTCATGCCCCTCGACTCTTATAACTGCCATTTGGTTTCTGTACAAATTGTAAATAGCCTTTCACTCCCTGTATTTTACCCCTGCCACCTTTAGAATTTGAAAGAGAGTATTCCAGTCAACATTGTCAAAAGCTTTCTGTAAGTCTACAAATGCTAGGAACGTAGGTTTGCCTTTCCTTAATCTTTCTTCTAAGGTGAGTCGTAAGGTCAGTATTGCCTCACGTGTTCCAATATTTCTACGGAATCCAAACTGATCTTCCCCGAGGTCCACTTCTACCAGTTTTTCCATTCGTCTGTAAAGAGTTCGCGTTGTATTTTGCAGCTGCGACTTATTAAACTGATAGTTTTGTAATATTCACATCTGTCAACACCTGCTTTCTTTGGGATTAAAATTATTATATTCTATTTGAAGTCTGAGGGTATTTCGCCTGTCTCATACATCTTGCTCACCAGATGGTAGAGTTTGTAATGTCCACATGCGTCTGAATTTCATGCTTTCTCGCATGGATTTTAACATTCAAAGATTGAGACAATGTTAGTAATAGGGTAAAGGGGTATCACACCACATTGTGGGTTGCCTACATCAGGGACAAGTATACATTCAGGGACAAACCTATCGTTCTCTTTAGATTGACAGGTCCTTAACCTATTGTTCTGCTAAGTGGATTATGATTCCCTAGGGATAATCGGTCCTTCAGAGAACCGCCCCCCACCCCTATACCCGTCCCTCACCCCACTGGGAACTCCCCTCTCCGATACAAGCACACATTTGATATCAATTCGATTGACTAATTAATTAACTCGAGCAGTTAATTGACCTCTCCCATTTTGGTAACCCCCAGCGCTCCCTCTCTTCTCCCCTAACTAGAAATTGGCAGAAAAAACATTCAGTTAAATAGCTGTTTGGTGGGGAATCGATTGTAGTGTATGGAATATTGTTTAACCAATTTAGACAATGTGTTAAATATTGTTTATTGAAACAATTTATTTGATACAAGATGGTATATAGAATATAGTTTATTTATTTATTTAAAGAAGTTGGCAGGAAATCGGTTGCAGTGAATGGAATACTGTTTAAACAACTCAGGCAATATGTGGAATATTGTTTATTTAAACAATTTATGAGAAACAAGAAGGGGTATGGCATATAGTTTATTTACTTAGTTAA
Source organism: Schistocerca cancellata (assembly GCF_023864275.1). Taxonomy (NCBI): domain Eukaryota; kingdom Metazoa; phylum Arthropoda; class Insecta; order Orthoptera; family Acrididae; genus Schistocerca; species Schistocerca cancellata. The sequence goes on from NC_064627.1 coordinate 659,010,603, forward strand.
AGAACTTGGTCGGAAATCGATTGCGGTGTATGGAATATTGTTTAAACAATTTAGACAATGTGAGGTGTATGGAATATAGTTTGCAGTGTGTGGAATATTTAAACAATTGCGGTTCTTTCTCAATCCAGGCGCATAAGGAAACAAGTAATTACGCTGTCATAAATCTCTTAAACGAATCTTCAAAACTTTCTTGCATCTCGACATCCATGCACGCTCCCTGGAGTCAGGGTGTGCCGGGAGGACTTGGAACCGCTGATATCTGTGACATCTGCTGCAAGTAGCAACATGCTAATCCCAGGAACAAAAGCACACATCCTGTTGGCGTCCCCCATTATCTCAAGTGGTCATGTTCTGTTTCTGCATACGTGACACAACCTGTCGGATACCAGCACACAAGAAAGACGCCTTCCTTCCAAAGGAAATGCCTGGCAGGAAATCGATCGAGAAATACTACTGAAGTTAATAAATAATTAATTTCTGGTCACACGATCATGCTGTAGAGAATAGCAGTAGCTATTTCACATACACACAAATTGACAATGTCACAAAATTAGTAACAGATTGACTCGAAATACATTTTGAAAAAGATCATTGCAAACAAAGAGAGAGAGAGAGAGAGAGATATCTGTAGTTTGCTTTGCAGATGACATGGGGACTAGCATGGAATATTTAAACAATTACACTTTTTCATTCCGCCATGGACTCTAAACTGCCCCAGCCTTCCTGGTGCACTTTCTTGTGGTACAGCTAATGAGCTGCTTCAGGAGTTATTAAATCTGCTGCGGGGTATCATATCTCGAAAATGTCAGAAATTTTGTTTCATGAGATGGGCCTCAGGAAATTTTATTTCGGTCGTGAATATAGGCATTTAAACAATTTGCTGCAGACACACACATACACACACACACAGTTTAAAAGTACTCAAAATAAAAAGATCGACACTGCACAGTAGTCCGCATACAAAAAACAATAGTGTTATATTTTTGACGAGAAATTTCATTAAATAATCCAAACCTATTATTATTTGGTGTCACAACCGGAAGTGGTGACGCATGAAATGATAGTTGTAATTTCAAATTTAGATGTGAATTCATACCATCATGGTTATGGAATTTCCGACCAGTAAGGGTCTGCTAAGTGTATTTTCTTTTTTAAAGAACTATAGAATTTTCAAATTGGTTCTCTCTGCTACATTCGGATGGTGGAGGAAGGGTCTACCCTGAAATGGGATAGCAACATCAACAACAAATACCTCAGCAAGACAGATCCCATTGTGATGTATTGAGAAGCATTAAACACGGTACACTTAACCTGCGATCCAATCTGTAATAATAAGTTGTCATGGCTAGATGTCAGAGATCGCTATCAATCGTGAATTTGACATTGCGATTTGGTTTTTAGAGCACTATAGAATTCCTAAATTGGTTCTCTCCTTTGGAGGGATTAAAGACCTATTGTATGACAGGATAGAGACCTCAGCAAATACCACTGCATCACAGGACTAGAATATTGAACTCATTTTTGTTTCATGATGGAGTGCTAAGATCTACCACTGTCACAGGACGCCTCCTCACTTTCGAACTCTCTTAAGGTAACCAAATGTCAATTGGTGCGTTCTTTCAATGTGTTTTAATAATTACACTGTCGCAGATCGCTTAGGCATACCTGAAAAACTTTCTTGCGTCTCGCCATCCGCTCAGGCTGCCCAGAGTTGGAGTGGTCGAAATTCGAAAGGAGGAGGAAGAGTCTACCATGTGATGCCATAGTAACAAGAACAACAACAAATAATTCTGCAAGACAGAGTCCACTGCGATGAATTGAGAAGTACTAAACAGAATACAATTAAATCGCGATCCAGTCCGTAACAGTAATTGTCATGGTTAAATGTCCAAGATCGCTGAAACACTCGCACATCCCGCGCTCATGTCCTGAAGTACACACACAGAGCGCCAATCCTCCCATACGCCGTCGACGTCAATGTTCAGACGTCGAGGAAAGTTACCACCGGAGTCACAGCCGCAGTCGTGCACGCACGTGTATACCAGGGTACATCGGCTCCGGAGATGGGGGGCGTCTGGGAATGATTGGGATGGTGGGATTACAGATGTTATCAGTATGTCCAGCACAAACACCCATCATTTTGAATCTTCTCTCACGCAACACACAGGACTGCATTTAATTCCACTTTCCCAGCACACTAGGCCCCGCTAACGCAGACAAGGGCAGACAGGTCGGTGCATTCCTTGTACCTAACTCCCAGTCACCTGTGCTGTAGGAGGACCGTAGTCCACAGACCGTCATCGCAAGAGAGGGTTCAAATGTTTCAAATGGCTCTGAGTACTATGGGACTTAACATCTGAGGTCATCAGTCTCCTACTTAAACCTAACTAAGTTAAGGACAGCACATACATCCATGCCCGAGGCAGGATTCGAATCTGCGTCCATAGCAGCAGCGCGGTTCCGGACTGAAGCGCCTAGAACCGCTGGCCATACCCGCCGGCGGAGAGGGTTACTATGCTGCTGTATATTACTTAGTACCAGACATTCTCCCTGCACGTTTCTCTGTGATAAACTATGATGAAAAACTGTAAAGTGATACGACTACTATGTAGCACACCAAAGAAACATCGATTCATTGTATTACATACACTGCGTAAGTTTCCAGACGTGTATGACGCCTGTTGTTTACGAAGTTCAAGCTCGATTACAGTTCGGAAATTGTTATACGGCCACAACAGACCTACAAAATTATCGTCACAAGCCGAAAATGCATATGAAAAAACGTGTGACATCTTACAAGGGAATTAACACCACGATCAATAGGTAGAAGAGATGTAACAATGTTACCACAGTTTACCAACGGCCCTGGTAACCTTCCTCTTGCACACAGAAGTAATAGTCCGATGTTATGCTGTATTACTCATGTATTGCTCATGTGCGGGATAATATTGCCATTTCGCCATGACGCTACATCTCTAGAATGCCCTCTCTCTCAACTACTAAGGTGTGTATATGTAGCATCAGTCTACTCTCCTCCTCCAGAGCACACAGTTTCATTGATTTTACTCAGTACCCATTTCTTGGTATTTATCTCTAATTTTATGTATTCTGAGTCAATTTCCGTAATTTTACTAGGTTTTCACGATTTTACATATTTCACCGTGTTTCCCTCGGTTTTTACATATCTCACAGCATTTTTTCGTGATTGTACCAGATTTTCCTCGAATTTTACAGCTTTTTATATCATTTTCCATATTTTTTTCCACCGTGTTCCATATTTATATGGTCGTATTGCTGACATACCCATGTGCTGTTTGATCTCCTACTAGAATATTTGCGCATCTTATACACCAGCCTACTAAAAAGTCCAAAGACGTGCCCTCTCTCCGATGATCCTCTTGCATGCATTTTAAATAGGACGCACATGAAAAGTATAGTAACAGTCGCTCTGTACCTATGTGGAACTGAAGACTCGATTTACGTCCAACATGTGGCAAAGAAGTGGCCTTCTTTGCGTACATCTTCGTTCGTTTAGAGGATGTTACCGAAACAGGTTTTCCATCGATGGACATATTTCATCACACATGAGTTGGAAGTCCTCTGATTTCTGGAGCATGGAAATATTTGCTGTTAACGATCGCGGATAGTGCTCTAAGTCTGACACAGTACACGCAAGTGTATACGATTCGATCGCAGGTTATAAAAAATGGTTCAAATGGCTCTGAGCACTATGGGACTTAACATCTATGGTCATCAGTCCCCTAGAACTTAGAACTACTTAAACCTAACTAACCTAAGGACAACACACAACACCCAGCCATCGCGAGGCAGAGAAAATCCCTGACCCCGCCGGGAATCGAACCCGGGAACCCGGGCGTGGGAAGCGAGAATGCTACCGCACGACCACGAGATGTGGGCTCGCAGGTTATACCTCACAACGAATACTCTGGAGAGAACAACGGAAAACATTGGTTAAATGTGTGATAAATGGCCCGCACCAACTTCTCCCTCTCTCTAGAATCGATCATCAGTCTACCATTAAATAATACCTAGGTACAGCCCCTATCAATCGATCATTCCAACTTTCTATCATTATTTAACGCATATCCATGTCAATTTAGAAGCAAGTGGCTCTCTTTTCCAGGAAAGTATGAGAGACAGCAGTGAACTTGCACGTATCACTACTACTTCAATAGCTAGACAGTAGAATGTTGTTAAAAAAGTATGCACCAACTGTTTGTAAGGCATATGTTTGCTGACAGTGCATGACTGTGATTGGTGAAGAGTACAGAGAAGCACATTGTAAATACTGGCTGTTAGGGTTTAAAATACCAAATCAGTCCTGCACAGGGTCAAACACGCGATCTATCCTGTAGTTGTATATGGCAGTCACCCCACCTGGTAATACAACGCTCTTTAGCTAAGGTCACTTTACAAAAATTAGAACACAGTTGCTGATAACTTTTGGGGTCACGCCTGGGTTTTCGATCCGACGTATATAAATTTATTAATCTACATTTGGTGGTCATCCGCGTTAAACAGTCTATTCCAACGTCTTATCACTGTCAATGAATAAAGACTGTTTCCCTGGTTCCTGATGCTTCCATGTCAACTTTCTCTTGTATTCCTCTTGCTGTTGCATACTCATTCCCATGTACAAGAATCAAAGCAGAAGTCTTGCAAGCACTCCCTCATTCCCCTTCAATTTCCCCCGCATTTTGACGTATTTTCCCTCAATTTATATGCATTTTCCTTCATTTTTCGAATTTTATATATTTTATTTCACTTCCGCCCTTGCGACATCACTTCTCGCCACATATTATAAAACTGCTTGTAAATGTAGTACATTTGTCAACACTTAGCGAAAATGCACTGTTTTTCTCGTCAAACGACATAGTATAACACTTTACTCGAATGCATCCAGTCACCTCCAACCACATATTCTGCAGGCAGAGAATTTGCTCTGTTTTCAGTATGTCTGTATCTGTGCATGTGGCACAGATGGTTCCCATAACCCAGAGTACACCCACGTGAGTGTTATGTCCAGAGCGATGTTCGGATGTGGATCTGCAATACATCACATGCTGGGTAGGGTTCGAAGGTGGATCCAATATGCATTACATCTGGATATGTGTTCTATGTCTGAAGTTGGATCCACTAGTGGGAGCATTATAGCGTGTTTTAAGTGCAGAACGACATAACCTTAGAGATGCAGAACGAAAATTCTTCAAACTACCTCCATCTGGAGCTCCATCATACTATCTGTTATATCATCACAACACTCTCATATCCACTATACACCGATAACGGGGGTTAAGCTCCTTGACTTGTGCGCATCTGGAGAGCTCTTGTGAACTTTGATGGGCGCTGTGAGTAAGACTGGTGCAGAACAGTCTTCGCTGAAAACGTTTACAGACTCAGCTCGCTCTATTCCTTCATGAGATGTGGAATGTAGCACATATAGTAGCCTACTACTTCTGTTCAGCTGCAAAATTAAGTCGGTGACAGTGTTGCAAAGAGGATTGGTCAACGACAATGTGGGGAGATCCTTCAAGCTCCAACTTCATCCCAAGAATATGAGGATCCTCCCTGACTCCCTTGTGTGTAGGGAAACATGGGCAATCGTAATCGTAAATTACACACTATGATCAAAGTGCTAGAAATATGCAGATAACCTAACTGCATCAGTATAGGACGCTGTCTGGTATACTTTGGTGTATACTTTCCAGAATTAAACATGATTGAACATACTGCACAGTCATCTTTCCACATTTGCAAAATACTGTATGGTACATGCAAGTAGTGGAGTGGTGGTTTGGCAATGATTCAGAAACTGGGAAGCTTACTGCCATGTCATTGCGTGGCATTGAAATTGTGGAAAAGCTGATAAAATTGCTAAAATTGATCATACTATTGCCTGTGGTGCTTATTACACTACATCAATGCTGTCTCTTCCATCCAATCCATCCACTGGTACACTGTTGATTACCACATAATAATTGACTGACACTACTTGTTTGAGATGGAAAGAGTCTTGGTGGGAGCAACACCTTCCAGGGATAGCCTGCACGAAACAGGTAACAGTCACTGCGTACATGACTGCAATATTAGGGATCAATCGAAATGGAACAAAGACGTCTGCTTCCAAGTCACTGTGGAAGATGAAACTTCCTGGCAGATTAAAACTGTGTGCCCGACCGAGACTCGAACTCGGGACTTCGCCATTCGCGGGCAAGTGCTCTACCATCTGAGCTACCGAAGCACGACTCACGCCCGGTACTCACAGCTTTACTTCTGCCAGTACCTCGACTCCTACCTTCCAAACTTTACAGAAGCTCTCCTGCGAACCTTGCAGAACTAGCACTCCTGAAAGAAAGGATATTGCGGAGACATGGCTTAGCCACAGCCTGGGGGATGTTTCCAGAATGAGATTTTCACTCTGCAGCGGAGTGTGCGCTGATATGAAACTTCCTGGCAGATTAAAACTGTGTGCCCGACCGAGACTCGAAAATCTCATTCTGGAAACATCCCCCAGGCTGTGGCTAAGCCATGTCTCCGCAATATCCTTTCTTTCAGGAGTGCTAATTCTGCAAGGTTCGCAGGAGAGCTTCTGTAAAGTTTTGAAGGTGGGAGGCGAGGTACTGGCAGAAGTAAAGCTGTGAGTACCGGCCCTGAGCCGTGCTTCGGTAGCTCAGATGGTAGAGCACTTGCCCGCGAAAGGCAAAGTTCCCGAGTTCGAGTCTCGGTCGGGCACACAGTTTTAATCTGCCAGCAAGTTTCGTATCAGCGCACACACCGCTGCAGAGTGAAAATTTCATTCTGGAAGCACTGTGGAAGATGATTTTAAATGTAGAGGTCATGAATCACCTTTGGACAATTGTTTGGAATCACCCCACAATGCTGCAAACTTTTCCAGTTTCCACATGCCACAACATCTTCCACATTTTTATCAGTAAGAAATACTGCCTCTGTCTTTTATTTCAACCATCCTGTGTGTTGTGGGAGCAGTGTAGTTTACAGCATGTAATGTCCATCTTTCAGTGAGAGCCAATGGAACGAGATGTGTTGATGTCAGTTTAGCACCTGACACAGACTCGAAATCGTGGTGGAAAGAAACAAAGTGATGGCGGTGTACACAGCTGTAGTCATTCACTGCTTGCATATGTTACAACAGAAAAAACAATGTATCGAACAACAGCATAGGAACCCGACTCTTCTGAGTGATGGTCTGTGGAATATGGTCCTTCTACAGTACAGGTTACTGGGAGTTAGGTACAAGGAATGTGCTGACCTGTCTGCCCTTGTCTGCAGTAGCAAAGTCACCAGTGTGTTGGGTGAGTGGGATTAAATCAGGACCTGTGTGTTGCATGAGAGAAAATTCAAAATGATGGGTGTTTGCACTGGATGTATTGATAACAACTGTATTCCTACTATTCCAATCATCTCTGGACGCCCCCCATGTCCGGGAGTGGTGTACCCTGGTATACACGTGCATCCAAGACTGCGGCTGCAGCCCCAGTGGTAGTTTTCCTTTACATCTGAGCATTGGCGGCTATATCGTATGAGAGGATTGGTGTGCTGTGTGTGGACATCGGGACATGGGCGAAAGTGTATTGTGTTTAGTGCTTTTCAATACATTGCAGTGGACTCTTTCTTGCAGTGGTATTTGCTGTTGTCTCTATCCTAAAGACCCTTACTCCTTCCTGATGTAGTGGGGAGAACCAATTTAGGAATTCTATGGTGCTCTAAAAGCCCAATCGCGAAGTAAATTTCCCAGTTGTTAGCAATCTCTGACATCTACCCATGACAACTTATTACTACGGCTTGAATCGCAGTTTGAATGTGTCGTCTTTAGTGCTTGTCAGTACATCATAGTGGACTCTGTCTTGCAGAATTATTTGTTGTTGTTCTTGTTACATCCCATCACATGGTAGACCCTTCCTCCTTCTTCCGAATGTCGCTCACCCAAACTCCAGGTAGCCTGAGCAGATGGCGAGATGCAAGAATGTTTTTCAGATATATTTAAGTAATCTGTGATGGTGTAATTATGTGTTTCCTTACCCAATCAGATTGAAAGAACGCACCAATTGTTTAAGTACTCTACACACTGCAATCGATTTCCTGACAAATTCGTTAAATAAATTGTATTCTGTACACCACCCTGCATCCTGTAAATTGTTTAAATAAGCAATATTCCACACAATGTCTAAATTGTTTAAATAATACTGTATATACTGCAATCGATTTCCCACTAACTTCTTTAAATAAGTAAACTATATTATATACCCAATTTCAAATCCCACAAATTGTTTAAATAAACAATATTTCACACATTGTATAAAATTTTTAAACAATAATCCATACACTGCAATCAATTTCCTGCCAACTTCTTTACATAAATAAATAAACTATATTGCATACACTGTCTCATATGAAATAAATATTTTAAGTAAACAATATTCCACACATTGTATAAATTTTTAAACGATGTTCTATACACTGCAATCGATTCCCTGGCAAACAGCCAATCAACTGATACTTTTTCCCGCCATTTTACAGGTGGGGTAGGGGAGGGGGGGATAGGGAAGGCTTCCCAGAGGAAGCGGAGTTAATTAACTAGTCAATCAAATTGATATCAAAAGTGTGCTTGTATCAGCTAGAGGTGTTCCCAGGAGGGGTGAGGGAGGGGCGGTAGGGGTTGGAGGGTTTCTCTGAAGGACAGATTATCCTCTGGATGTCATAATCCACTTAGCAGAACAATATATTAAGGACCAGTCAATCAAAAGAAAAAAAGTAGGTTTGCCTTAAATGTATACTTGTCCATTATGTAGGTAACCTGCAATGTTTGGTGATACCCCTCTTATCCTACTACTACTACTGTTCATTGATAGTGCTTCTATGGTTGATACTGTGGAAACAATTTTATTCACAGTATAGAAGATATTATTGTGCTGTTCAATTCGAACTGTATTCGTCCTCCCTGCAGTCTTTGCATATCAAAATTACGTTGTATCACACTCTCCACTGGTTAATATTTATTATTATTCGATACCTAGAAGAAATTTTAGGCATGGGAACCAAGATGAAACAGCATACCGAATTATTATTGTTCATCATAGAGCTGTTATCATTTCAGACGTCACCAACATGGAACTTTACCATCCTTGTCACAGTGATGAGATGAAACACCCCTGACTAAATTTATGGTAACGTTAGCGGCCGAATAACGTAGCAGCATAACCTTTTAGTTAAATGACTGTGACCTAATAGATAGGTGTTCATCGGTTTTGCCCACTACGAGAGTTGTTTCAGTCGGATTTTGGCTCCTCAATAATGCAATATTCAGACTAGAGGTTCTACGTTAATCGAGGTCACGAAAAGTAAAGTTACATATTCTCGTTAAGCACAAATGGAAACAGTCACTACCACTGTTGTACATTTCTACACACTTTTAATCTCAACAAAGTCCAAGTGCATTGAAATATGGTCAAATGTAGTTCAATTAATCTGCACACACTGTCCTTCCATTGAATCCACTAGCTGGCATAGTAGACGCGAGCCTGTAATATCAGTACTCCGTAACTATAATTACTTTTGGTAAAAACACTTTGACAGTAGCCAGTATAATTCAGTTTGCTGGGACTCAACCCATGGCGATGGGGACACGCTCTCAGTCGTTACAATATTCCTTCTCGTGCTACGCCACTGCAACAATCCCCACTCATCGATTTATCTGCATCCACAACAACCCATAACAGTGTTGGGCTGGTGCCTGCTTTCATGCGGTATGATCGGCCCCAGTTGAGCCGCTGTGTCAAGAGGGTAAATATGGAGTTGGATCAGTTGCGTAGGGCAGCCACTGTGTCAGGCATTGGATTGGTTCCTGTCGAGTCTATTGATAGGGGGGATTTCAAAAGGCATGGCCTACATCTCAATAGGAAAGGGAAGGGTAAACTGGCAGGGTTGTTAGCGAAATCCATAAGAGGGGACGCTAGTACTCATGGATGTACCTCTTTTTTAGACTAATATCAGTGTCCAATGAGAAGTTCAGGCAGGCAGGTGCTAAAGAGGTCCAAAACTCACAAAATTCTCACAACAGGAAAGTAAATAATAATGTTACCATATTTAACCAAAATATTGGTGGATTAAAGAAAAAAGTAGATTCTCACAAAAGTAAAGTAAAAAATAATGTTACAATTTTTCACCAAAATATTACGGGATTGAAGACTAAAGCAGATGAGCTCCTGGTTTGTTTAGATGACATTGAATCTGATAATGTAATACATATACTATGCCTATCTGAGCATCACATTGTGTCTGATGTGGAAAAGGTAAATATCAGTGGTTATAAACGAGCTGCACATATTAGTAGAGAGGATAAGGTGGGAGGAGGAGTTGCCATATATATCAAAAGTTATCACTGTGTAGAAAGTTTAGATACAAAAAAGTTTTGTCTAGAGCAACATATAGAAGCATGTGCCTGTCAACTTAAACTGAAGGAGGTCGCTTTTATAATTGTAACACTATATAGGTCCCCTTCTGGAAACTTTCATTTATTCCTGGCAAACTTGGATGCCTTGTTGTGCTATCTGTCAGATAGGGGAAAGGAAATTATTATTTGTGGGGACTTCAGTGTTGATTCACTGAAAGAGTGTAATAAGAAGAATGACCTGGAAGTTTTGCTCAGTTCTTTCAATTTGACATCTGTCATAAATTTTCCTACTCGGGTAGTAAAGGACAGCAGCTCATTGATAGATAACACTTTTATAGACCAAGATAGGTTTAAAAACATAAATTCTTGTCCTGTTGAGAACGGGCTTTCTGATCATGATGCTCAGCTGGTTACAGTATATGACACAGCTCCATTCAGTAATTCAAAGCTACCCTCCAAAGTTGTGCGCTCAATTAATGACTCAACAATTAGAAATTTCAGAGAAAATCTTCAGCAGTTACACTGGGATGAGGTGTTCAAGGAACCCCATGCTAATTTAAAATATAACTTATTTCATGATACACTTGTAATAGAATTTGAAAACTGTTTCACCAAGAAAGTAGTTAAATCTAATTATAAGAAACCATGCAAATAACCTTGGCTTACTAAAGGAATAAAAATATCTTGTAACCACAAAAGGGAACTGTATCTAACAACAAGAAAGAGTAATACCCAGAAACAGCCAAAAATTATAAAAACTACTGTGCTACATTAAGGAAGATTATTAAAAAGTCCAGAAGCATGTGCATCATGTCTGAGATTAATGCCTCTGATAACGAAATCAAAACAATTTGGAATATTATTACAAGGGAGACAGGGCAACCAAGAGTACAGGATGACGGCATCACCATCAAAGCGAATGGAAACTTGATAAACAACAAGCCGGAAGTCGAAAACATTTTGAATAATCATTTTTTAAATGTTGTAGAGAAAATAGGCAGTTAATGGAACAGACCTTACCCACACCATTTGATACAATTGAAATTGCACCCACCTCTCCATCTGAAATTAGGAAGATAATAAACTTTCTCAAGAATAAAACCTCACATGGAATTGATGGCATTTCCAGAAGAATAATAAAAGCTTGTTCCCAAGAAATAAGTGGGATTCTTAGCCACATATGTAATAGCTCTCCAAAGCAGGGTATTTTCCCAAATAGACTGAAGTATGCCATTGTTAAACCACTGCATAAAAAAGGGGATATGTCTGATGTAAACAACTACTGCCCAATCTCTCTTCTGACTGCCTTATCCAAAATTCTTGAAAAAGTAATGTATTGTAGAGTAGCTTCACACCTTTGTAAAAATAAAGTTTTAACAAAATGTCAGTTTGGTTTCCAGAAGGGTTTTTCAACGGAAAATTCTATATATACATTCACTAATGAAATATTAAATGCTCTGAGTAACCTGAAGTCACCCTTTGGGATTTTTTGTGATCTATCACAGGCTTTTGATTGTGTAAATCATGGAATACTTCTAGATAAGCTCAAGTATTGTGGTATGAATGGGACAGTGCTCAAATGGTTTAAATCATACCTAACTGGAAGAGTGCAGAAAGTTGAAATAAACAGCTTACATAATATGCAAAAAACTGGTGATTTCTCAAAACTGGGGAACAATCAAGAATGGGGTGCCGCAAGGTTCTGTCTTGGGTCCTCTGCTGTTCTTAATGTATATATTAATGACTTGCCGTTCTATATTCACGAAGATGCAAAGCTGGTACTTTTTGCCGATGATACAAGTACAGCTATCACACCCAACAGACAAGAATTAACTGGTGAAATGGTTAACAATGTTTTTCAGAAAATCATTAAGTGGTTCTCTGCAAATGGGCTCTCATAAAACTTTGACAAAACACAGTATATACCGTTCCACACAGTAAATGGAATGACACCATTAATAAATATAGACTTCGATCAGAAATCGGTAGCTAAGGTAGAATATTCCAAATTTCTAGGTGTATGCATTGATGAGGGATTGAACTGGAAAAACACACTGAGGATCTGCTGAAACGTTTGAGTTCAGCTACTTATGCTATTAGGGTCATTGCAAATTTTGGTGATATACATCTGAGTAAATTAACTTACCACGCCTATTTTCATTCTTTGCTTTCGTATAGCATCATATTCTGCAGTAACTCATCATTGAGTAAAAGAGTGTTCATTGTACAAAAGCGTGTAATCAGAATAATTGCTGGAGCTCATCCAAGATCATCCTGTAGACACTTATTTAAAGAGCTACGGATCTTCACTGTAGCCTCACAATATATACAGGGTGATTCAAAAAGAATACCACAACTTTAAAAATGTGTATTTAATGAAAGAAACATAATATAACCTTCTGTTATACATCATTACAAAGAGTATTTAAAAAGGTTTTTTTTCACTCAAAAACAAGGTCAGAGATGTTCAATATGGCCGCCTCCAGACACTCGAGCAATATCAACCCGATACTCCAACTCGTTCCACACTCTCTGTGGCATATCAGGCGTAACAGATTGGATAGCTGCTGTTATTTCTCGTTTCAAATCATCAATGGTGGCTGGGAGAGGTGGCCGAAACACCATATCCTTAACATACCCCCATAAGAAAAAATCGCAGGGGGTAAGATCAGGGCTTCTTGGAGGCCAGTGATGAAGTGCTCTGTCACGGGCTGCCTGGCGGCCGATCCATCGCCTCGGGTAGTTGACGTTCAGGTAGTTACGGACAGACAAGTGCCAATGTGGTGGCGCTCCATCCTGCTGAAATATGAATTGTTGTGCTTCTTGTTCGAGCTGAGGGAACAGCCAATTCCAAATGCTTGCTGGATGCGTGCTACATTTTCATCACTCGTTCTCGGCCGTCCAGAACTTTTCCCTTTGCACAAACACCCATTCTCTGTAAACTGTTTATACCAACGTTTAATACACCACCTATCAGGAGGTTTAACACCATACTTCGTTCGAAATGCACGCTGAACAACTGTCGTCGATTCACTTCTGCCGTACTCAATAACATAAAAAGCTTTCTGTTGAGTGGTCGCCATCTTAGCATCAACTGACGCTGACGCCTAGTCAACAGCGCCTCAAGCGAACAAATGTACAACTAAATGAAACTTTATAGCTCCCTTAATTCGCCGACAGATAGTGCTTAGCTCTGCCTTTTGTCGTTACAGAGTTTTAAATTCCTAAAGTTGTGGTATTCTTTTTGAATCACCCTGTATATTCACTTATGAAATTTGTTATTAACAATCCGAACGAATTCAAAAGTAATAGCAGTGTACATGGCTACAACACTAGGAGAAAGGATGATCTTCACTACTCAAGGTTAAATCTAACTTTGGCTCAGAAGGGGGTAAATTATGCTGCTACAAAAGTCTTTGGTCACTTACCTAATAGCATCAAAAGTCTGACAGATAGCCATATAGCATTTAAAAGGAAATTAAAATAATTTCTTAATGGCAACTCCTTCTACTCATTTTTGGATATAGTATGTGGATAATTTCCCAACCCCCACAAAAAAATGAGTGTCGTAACGTTTTGTGTAATATAATACCTTGTATAGACAGCTTTTATTAACCTGACACGTTCCACATCATTACGAAGTGTCGTATTCATGATCTGTGGAACAAGTACTAATCTATTCTAATGTAATCTATCATTCGCTGGGCACACTCGGTGTTTGAGAATCGATATTTCTCCCATCTTCGACCTGTATGTGTAAAATGTGCTTATCTTTGAGTAAGGGACCAGGGATCTCTTACACAGTTCACACATTTTCAGTTGTTGTTGGACTTCACAGTTCTTTATCAGTAAAGTAAAAATAGTTATCCTAATTGAAAGTAAAATCAATTAGGATAACTGAAGTTACCATCAGAAGAGGGAGTTGTCATAGAGGTAACCTACTTCTTGCTATACGTCCACACCTTTCTGTCACTCTATATAGCACGTTTTCTTTACACAGGTGGATAACAATCTAAAAATAACTAGATTACTGTACGGTTATCAGCATCAGGTCTCACTCTTCACTCTTCAAGGTTGGTAACCAGAAACAGTCAGCACTTGCTGAAAGAATGCAGTTGCCCAAAATTAAAGTATGTATGGGTGCACCTTATAAGATGTTCGTAGGAGGGAGGAGACAACTCCGCTGCAAGTACCACTCCATCCAGCTACCCTTACAGACCGATAGTGGAGTACCTGGATGAAATGCCCGGACTATGTGGTTCACAGCACTGTACTCGGATGCAATGCCCAGACCATGTAGTGCACAGAGCCAATGTCCAGACTATGTTGTACAGTCTGCTACACCCAAACACAGTACCCAAACTATGTTATACACGCCACTTTACCTGTACACAATCTCCGAATTTTGTGGCGTGCTCTGCTGTACCAAAACGCAATTCCCAAACTATGAGGTGTTGTACCCAGACACGATGCCCTAACAATATAGTGTGTAGTACTGTAATCAGTGCAACGCTGAATGGAGCGGTACTTGCAAAAGGGCATTCTGCTCCCATACACAGACATACTTTAATTTTGGGCAACTGCGTTCTTCCAGTGAGTGCTAACCGTTTCTGACTACCTATCTCAAAGAGCGAATAGCAAATAACGAACTCGAAGCTGATAACTGTCCAGTAATCACTTCCTCACAGATATGTTTTTGTTGTTATAGTGGTGTTCACCCCAAAGACTAGTTTGATTCAGCTCTCCAAACTACTCTATCCTGTTAAGCCCCATCGTCTCCGAGTAAATACTGCAACCCACAACTGGAGTGAAAATGCGCTCATATAAATTCATAAAGACATGTGGGAGCTATACCAGTACGGTGATGGCTCTGAGCACTATGGGACTCAACTGCTGTGGTCATAAGTCCCCTAGAACTTAGAACTGTACGGTGATAGATCAGTCAGCAAAATGCATGTTATCTATATTAGAATTTCCCCAGCTAGTGGCAGGAAAATAGGTGAATTGGGCTACCTGCAATAATCTAACGCCCTGCCATATCCCCTCCCCTCCCTAACAAATGGCGGCAACATTTTGCCAGGAAAATAGGTCAATTGGGCTACCTCTGCTAACCTAAGTCATCCAACCACCATCTCTTACTTGGAATTAATGGACCCTCAAAATGGAAGCAGACAGATGGACACTAATGAAAAAAAAACCATACTGTTGCAGTAAGTAAAAAACTAAATTTACACCCATATTGACAGATAAACAATAGTCATGGCGATACATTAAAGCGTGTTCCATCTTTTTGTCACAGAGCTGACACCCAGCATCATGTTAGAAATAATAATGTAACCTCCAGAAACCATCTGAAGATAACCTGAAAAGGTTCGGAAACCGCTTCATCTAATAAAACATAATTATTCAAACAAATGACTGGTTGCAGTTTTATATAACCTATTTACATTCAGTTAACAGTCACGAGTTCTAAAACATCTATAACAGATAATCTTAAACTGTTGAGGAAAGCGTGAATATTTCAGTGTGAAACCAATCTTCAATCCAGCTATATCACCACATACCATATCGACATAGTAAACACACAATTCGTATCCTGCGCCACTCAAAACCATCGCTTCAGTATCCTGCACATGGCTATCAACCATCAGACACTCATACACATACTAAAAAGACAGATAGATAAGCACAAGTACCGTATATACTCATTGCAGCACTGGATATTTCCCAAGACCTCGGTAGGTCAGCCACTGCAGCCGATGGTCACAAGTCATCTGCACCCACACACACACTGGCCTGATGCGTGACCAGAGCGCCATCAGCAGATCGAGGTCAGCCTCCGAACATTGTAGAATGGCTGGGTCGGTTCCCCTTGCACAAAGGCGATACAATTTCTGGCCCCGACCTGCTTACTTGCTTACTTTCTACACCCATCTCCTGACTCTGGGCTTACAAGAACATATGTATTGTCACATGGTATACCAGAATATCATGCCATTTACGTGATACTTCTCGGTATCAAGCACACAACAATATCGCTTTCACAGCAGTATCGTTTCACAGTATAATTCCGAAGATATAGACCGGAAATTATATCTCTAGAAACCCGAAACTTTAGTGAGGTGCAGCGAGGTGGAACATGCCGTGAAGCACTAAGTTCTAAAAACTTACCTCTTCTGCGAAGATCTTTAGGTTAAAACTCGAAAAAATAGAGGAAATTGATAATTCCTCTCGCGAATATACACTCCTGGAAATGGAAAAAAGAACACATTGACACCGGTGTGTCAGACCCACCATACTTGCTCCGGACACTGCGAGAGGGCTGTACAAGCAATGATCACACGCACGGCACAGCGGACACACCAGGAACCGCGGTGTTGGCCGTCGAATGGCGCTAGCTGCGCAGCATTTGTGCACCGCCGCCGTCAGTGTCAGCCAGTTTGCCGTGGCATACGGAGCTCCATCGCAGTCTTTAACACTGGTAGCATGCCGCGACAGCGTGGACGTGAACCGTATGTGCAGTTGACGGACTTTGAGCGAGGGCGTATAGTGGGCATGCGGGAGGCCGGGTGGACGTACCGCCGAATTGCTCAACACGTGGGGCGTGAGGTCTCCACAGTTCATCGATGTTGTCGCCAGTGGTCGGCGGAAGGTGCACGTGCCCGTCGACCTGGGACCGGACCGCAGCGACGCACGGATGCACGCCAAGACCGTAGGATCCTACGCAGTGCCGTAGGGGACCGCACCGCCACTTCCCAGCAAATTAGGGACACTGTTGCTCCTGGGGTATCGGCGAGGACCATTCGCAACCGTCTCCATGAAGCTGGGCTACGGTCCCGCTCACCGTTAGGCCGTCTTCCGCTCACGCCCCAACATCGTGCAGCCCGCCTCCAGTGGTGTCGCGACAGGCTTGAATGGAGGGACGAATGGAGACGTGTCGTCTTCAGCGATGAGAGTCGCTTCTGCCTTGGTGCCAATGATGGTCGTATGCGTGTTTGGCGCCGTGCAGGTGAGCGCCACAATCAGGACTGCATACGACCGAGGCACACAGGGCCAACACCCGGCATCATGGTGTGGGGAGCAATCTCCTACACTGGCCGTACACCACTGGTGATCGTCGAGGGGACACTGAATAGTGCACGGTACATCCAAACTGTCATCGAACCCATCGTTCTACCATTCCTAGACCGGCAAGGGAACGTGCTGTTCCAACAGGACAATGCACGTCCGCATGTATCCCGTGCCACCCAACGTGCTCTAGAAGGTGTAAGTCAACTACCCTGGCCAGCAAGATCTCCGGATCTGTCCCCCGTTGAGCATGTTTGGGACTGGATGAAGCGTCGTCTCACACAGTCTGCACGTCCAGCACGAACGCTGGTCCAACTGAGGCGCCAGGTGGAAATGGCATGGCAAGCCGTTCCACAGGACTACATCCAGCATCTCTACGATCGTCTCCATGGGAGAATAGCAGCCTGCATTGCTGCGAAAGGTGGATTGTACTAGTGCCGACATTGTGCATGCTCTGTTGCCTGTGTCTATGTGCCTGTGGTTCTGTCAGTGTGATCATGTGATGTATCTGACCCCAGGAATGTGTCAATAAAGTTTCCCCTTCCTGGGACAATGAATTCACGGTGTTCTTATTTCAATTTCCAGGAGTGTAGATATCGGTGTGATGTCTTCCACCCGTCTTTCACCTGATAGATGCATACAACACACACCACAATCGATGTTCTCTCAACCAAATAATGAGAAGAAATGCCCAGAAGTAGTCAACCGCACAGTTTACATGGGAGGAATAATGGTCCAGCGCAAACACACGTCCATATTGAATCTTCTCAAATTTCCACGGTGAACACCCACAATCACGAAGGCTATCCCAACACATACTGAGTATTAGTTTGTTAGCCAGCCCTCTACCGGGCGACACAGTTAGATCAGCTATATTCCTGCACCCCAACCGGTCTTTCCATTCAGACTGCTCCTGGCCGTAACCCAGGAACGTAATTGTTCCCACCACAGGCCACCGCCGCCTCATATTCCTCGCACACCAGGCAGAATCGTCCTAGGAAACTGGCCACATATCTTTTCTCAGCATACTTACAGTTAAATATTACGACTGCGGTCTCAATTGGATGACATTCGTCAATGAGAGAAGTATCGGGAATACCACCTGCAGACCGCTGTGGCTCTGGAAATAGAAATATCTATACCATACATATGACTTGACATAATTTTTCAAGTAAAAAAATCTTTCATTCCCTTCGCGGCCATCTCAGTTTTTCATGCCCAATCCATACCTTCCCTTACGACGGGATATAGCCATTTTTTTTTTTTGCACTTACTGGAACACACACATACTTTATAAGACTGCTGCTCAAGGCGAATCTATCACACATCCCCTAATACCAAGTATAATACTTCACCAATCACTGAATACGAAACAACACTGAGAGAAAATCAGCGATGGGTGGACATGTCTCATAAGCTTTTCTTGCGAGTGCTACAATTGTGTCTTAGAAAGAGAGGCGCAGATGTTAAAAGCACGATCGCAGCGACTATGTTACTGTCACAAGCGGCCTTGGTTCTACAGGTGCTCACAAGTATCCATGTTAAAAACTATACTGGCTTTATAAAGCGAGGTATGGCATTGCCTCTGAATGAAGTGCTTTTTTCCACACAAATACCATGACACTGAATATATTATAGACAGTGATTGCTGGGGTGTATATTAACAGAGCAAAAGTGCGGGTGCACAGTTTTATACAGTGGCACCTAGATTTTTAATGTCCTTCCACCTATAATTAAAGAACTGGTTGGAAACATACCCAAGTTTAAAGAAAAACTGAGGAAGTTCCTTCCAGATTATTCCCTTTATACACACATCAAAAAAGGTTTTGGGTCACCCCACTTCCCAGAACTCCTGAAGATAGACATTGGCTGTGAATATTGTATCACAGACACAGTCCCTTTGACTGTTCAGAGATGTCACTAAACCCGCCCAAGGATATAAACAACCATGTATGAACAGCGGTTATTAGGCGGAGGGGGTAGGAACCCTGACAACAATGACGCCATGTTGAATAATACTTTTCGTACAGCCACGGACGTAGTGTTGCGACTCAAACTGTGCGCAGTAGGCTGCATGATGCCACGACACCATGCAGCGCGGCACAGATGGGCCCAACAACATGCCGAATCGACTGCTCAGGATTAGCATCAAGTTCTCTTCACTGATGAGTGTGACATATGCCTTCAACCAGACAATCGTCAGCGACGTATTTGGAGGCAACCCGGTCCGGCTGAACATCTTAGACACGCTGTCCAGCGAGTGCAGCAAGGTGGAGATTTGTAATCTTGCTATGGTGATGGCACAAGTGTGTGGGGCGCGTCAAGAGTCGTGGCACCCATCTTGCAGTTAATTTTTTCATTTCTCATTCTTCAGTTAAAATTTGGTATACCCTTTCAAATGATTATGGTAAGCTTGAGCAATTTCATGCACATTAAATCGGCGATCGTCCATGACCATTTTGTGCACTTTTGCAATGATTTCTGGAGTAGTAGCACATCTTGGCTGACCACTGCGCGGATAATCATGTAAGCTCTCCCGACTAAATTTAAATTCATTTCTCCACTTGGCAACAGTTGAATATGGAGGACCAGAGTCCCCCAGTGTATTCTGAAAATCGGCGTGAGTATCCTTTGCTTTCATACCTTTGTTTACGAAGTACTTAATCACTACTCGAATCTCGATTTATTCCATCTTTGCAAATCGCTACGCGGGAATAACAACAGAGCCGCGTCACCGCTACAGGTCTCTTCCAAGAGCACTGACGTGGCATGTGTTTACCGGCAACAGTCCAATAAATATCATGTGAAGAACTCTTTGCGCTAGCGCTGACCTCTCTCGGTGATTCCGAGAACTTTTTAAACCACCCTCGTACAATTACAAACTGCCGAAAATCGAGGGCGTCTTACCCCCCCCCCCCCCCTCCTTACAACTTCCCTCCCTCCCCCTTCCTCCCTCCATCCACATATGCGGAGAACAAAGGCTTTTTCAAACGGCCACTGCTCCGCCGAAGCGCCTCGTGGCACGTCCTGTCTGCTGTCTGCTGTCTGCACTAGGCTTTCCGCCCTCTGCTGTTTTTCTGCCACCTCTCTGTGGCCACTGGCCGCACTCGACCCTTCCACCATCTGGCCGCCTTGAGGCGACACTCCTATACCAACACAATAGGATATCAGATGGTTCAAATGGCTCTGAGCACTATGGGACCTAACATCTGAGGTCATCAGTCACCTAGTACTTAGAACTACTTAAACCTAACTAACCTAAGGACATCACACACGTCCATGCCTGAGGCAGGATTCGAAAATGCGGTTCCAGAACCGCTCGGCCACAACGGCCAGCTCGATAGGAGATAAAAGGACAGCTGCCTCAAGTGCAACTTCTTTGTATAAAATATAGCGACAGAGATCCCACATTATTTCGCCTCCATGGTCAGAGTGTGGCCGGGTCCAGCAACCGCCCCCCAGTAGACACGCCCTCCCCCCTCGCACCCAGCAATGCGCTGTTCTGCAATTAAGACAATTGTATTTGAGGTCAACGCAACTCTTTCTTGCAATCTATTAAACACATTTCTCAGAAAGACTGGATCCCTCTGCAACAACAACGAAATTCCAGAGAACGCTCCAGATGGCTTTATCAAAAGTCGGCTGCTTGCAAAACACGCAGCCTTCTGCATAAAGCGACCGCAGCCTCACATCGTAGTGTCTGCAGTATAATGCGCTCCGGCGAGCACAGTGCCGGGGAGTCAGCTACACATACAATAGAGCATGATGCCGGCATCCCTCAGAATAAAGCAGTGATAAATGAGGGCTATCCTGACCGCAGGTTTTATTACCAAAGGGACAGCTGTGACCTCTTACAGAACTCAACCACATGCCATTCTGAGCACTGGGCTGTATTTAACATCAACACGACTCCTATAGTAAAGCAACTATTAAAAAAAGAAAACACAATTGTGATGATAATAAATGTCCTGTTTCCACGAAAATAGGCACAGTCTATTTTCTTTTAGTTTTAATAGCAAAATCGGTATAGTTTTTATGACTGCAGAATACAATTCGCATCTCATTATTTTGGAACATCAAGCGAAGTGCACCGTCACTGATCACAGATGATCACGTGTGTATTACAAACATTTCAGACACATGATATAACTTTAGAGCATACAATCTTTCACGCCATTAGGCCACAAGTCGGAAAACAAACACAATCATTTTACGTTTGACAACAATAAGCCATAATTCAAGAGGACATAGGTGTTTTGTACACTATGGCAGATCTCATTCTACCATTGCGATGCTATATCATATAGATGTTTACAAAACAAATCGTGAGAGACTGTCTTGTAATACAATCTCCTATACGTTTCTATCACATGTGTCTTCCATTGCATTGAAACCAATTACCATCTGTATGCTTACATTTGACATTTTTAATGAAGAACGAAACAATACTGGGCGAAAATCAGCGATGGGTGGAGATGTCTCATAAGTTTTATCCTTGCGTGTGGTACCACTGTGTCTTAGAAAGAGACGTGTTATCGTCTTACAAGCCGCCTGATGTTAAAAAGATGATCACAACAGCCATGTTACTGTCACATGCAGTCTTGCTTTTACAGGTCTCATAAGTATCGCTAACGATGTCCATGTTAAAAACTATACAAGCCATATAAATCGAGGTATGGCATTATTTCCAAAAGAAGTGGTTTTCCCACACAAATATCTCGACATTGAATATCGACGGTGGTCGCCGGAGTGTGTATTAACAAACAGTCAGTGCTATTACACGTATCACACGTCGCCGACGGTGTAAGCTCGTAATAAAATCACTGAATTTAGAAAGTGATTCGGATAAGGAATGTAGTATGACGCCGGTACGTGCAACTCCCTCATGCTGCCGCTAGATATTTCTCCAGTATTTGTAATGCATTCTGCCTCAATACCACATCAGAGGTTCTACGATATATTCACTGGGTTATAGGTGATGGTTGATTGAGAATGATCACATACAGTCTATGGTGTGTTGATTGAGGTCGTAAGAAATGTATACTGGCTTTTGGATCTCTAGTGTTACGCTTTCTAGTATAAGTACTGTATGCGACTTAGAATCAAATCTTTCCATTCAACCACACACTTGTGTTCGGTCCAATGGAGAAGTCTTTTAATGATTACAACCACCAGTGAATCATATTCGTGTCACTCTCATATCTTGAAACGAGTCGCCTTTTTCGAATCTATCTGTTACAGTAAAATTACCAATGTCGTTTTAGATAGTCCTTATGCATCTTCTAACTACTCAGTAGACTCTGCCCCGCCATCCCTAAAGCTTTGCGCGCGGGATTGTACCAATTTAAGTCGGAAGTGAGCAGAAGTAGGAGAGAGCTATATCCACCATATTCTGCAACCATGTAGAAATAGAGTGAGCTGAGTTAATGGTATAAGACCGTGTTTTGGCCACTTGGTCGAAATGGGAACATGTTGTCATAGATCCGCCAACTGTGTACGATGTATAAGGTCATTGCCAAATAAAGCCTGCTCCTGCAATACAAGGTAGTATAAAGACAGTATGAACAGTTTTGGTGGAGACTCAACATCATACAGGTACTGCAGTCCGAAGCAGATTCACATCCCTTAGGGCCCATTCTCATCTATCAGCCAGACATTCTATTACTTTGTGGAGATCCTATTAAATATACAGGTTTTGATCCATTGGAGCAGGCAGCCAGTGATCGACGTCACTTGTACAGACCAGTGTAAAAGTCTCATTGCCTGTACTGTACAAGGGTCATGTCCCACAGATTATTAGTCACAAGAGAGAGTCTATGTTTTGTTGTTTGATACGCCTGCCACAACTTCGAGGTCTCTGTCGGGTTCTAAACTGACAACACGTTTTGATGCATTGGCTCTCACAGAAAACTAGACATTGTGCGGTGTAAATCATCTTGTTACTCCGACTACCATAACACGCCACACACACTGGGCGCTTTTAAATAAAAGACAGTCACAACATAAGGAAACTGGAGGAGTTTGAGGCATTGTGGAGCATTTCCAAAAGGTGACTGATGACCTCTACATTTAAACTCATCATTCACAGTGACAGGATAGCTGATAGCACTGTGTCCCATGTGATTGATTCCTCATACTGATGCCAAATACGCTATCACTGTTTCAGTGTTGGCCATCCCTGGAAGGTGGTACCTCATCCACCAAGACTCTTTTTCCATCTCAAACGAACGATGGCAGTCAATCATTACGCGGTAATCAACAGCGTAGCAGTGGATAGATGGGGTGGAAAAGACACCATCGATATACTGTAATAACAAGCATCGCAGTTGACCGTGTGATTAATTTTAGTAATTTAACCATTTTCTGTATCATCGCTAAACAGCCCCTGCGCTACTATGCGAATACCATTATGAATGTAAATACATGACTGTGCAGCACGTTCATTCGTTGTTTTCTCGAACATATACACCAAAGTATACCAGGCAGCGACCCACATATCTCTAACACTTCGATCATAGTGCGTAATTTGCGATCTTTCTGTATGTGGATGGGAGTCACAGAGCATTCTCGTATTCTTACGATAAAGCTAGAGACCGAAAGATCTCCTCGTATTGTCTTTGATCGACGCTCCCTGTAGCACTGGTACCGATTTAATCTGCAGCTGACCAGACGTAGACCGCTACATTCCACGTTTTGTGGAGGAACAGTGCGAACCGAAGTATAATTGCTGTGCCGCACCGCATCCAAGACTTCTCCAGATGCGTGAATGTCGAAGACGTTAGCACCACTTATCGGCTTATAGTGGACCGTTGTGATGATATAACAGACGGTTAAGAACAAGAAATGGTTGGTTTTTACGTATGATGGAGCTCCTGACGGCCGGAGTTTGCAGCATTTTACGTAAATCAACTGCGCTATCAATTCTAAAGTATTGTCCTGGTGTCTGGGATTATTACCAAGAAGGTATTGGTGAGAGAGAACATAATCACAAGGTTACAAGTTTCTGCACCTAAAACACGCTATGATTTTAGATCGACCTATTAGTTGTATTGAATGCAGCGCTGTTACTATCCCAGTGTGAGAAATATATTTCCAGCACATGATATACATTTTCCTTGCAGGTTTCTCTACGACAAAATATGGTGACAGACTGTAAAATGGAAAACTACCTCCTTAAAACATCGATTCCGTGTGATACATATACAGTGTACAATATAGCTTTCCAGAGGTGTATGCCCCCACTGTTCACTTCCGAGCCGGCCGTTGTGGCCGAGCGGTTCTTGTCGCTACAGTCTGGAACCGCGCGACCGCTACGGTCGCAGGTTCGAATCCTGACTCGGGCATGGATATGTTTGCTGTCCTTAGGTTAGTTAACTTTCAGTAGTTCTAAGTTCTAGGGGACTGATGACCTCAGAAGTTAAGTCCTATAGTGCTGAGAGCTATTTGAACCAATTTTGTTCACATCCGAGCATAGTTCATAAATTACACTATGCTCGCTGCAGTCCTATATAAAATGATCGTTAGTAACGGGGAATGCCTCTTACAAAGAAAGAGACAGACGCATAGCAACGATGTTTGACATGTGTAATTACCCATCATGCCGCCACTAACTCCGTAAACAAGACATCTGCCAAGCAGATGTATAAACGGGGATTGTAGTACCTCACAATCTCCTGTCGCTAACTTAGAATCACCGTAGTTATGAAACTGAAGGCTCGATTTTATGCCCAAGATGCGACAGGGCAACTAGTACGTCGCATAAATCTTCGTTCGTCTAGAGGAATGTGTCGAAACAGAATGGAAGTCTTCTGATGACTGAGAGGTTTTGCTGATAATGATCGCAAGCAGACAGTGCGCTGAGTCACACACAGAATACGCAGTTGTATGCGAGTCGAATGCTGGTTATATCACACAGCTGATGCATCCCGAAAAAACAACGGAAAAAAATAGTCAAATGATCTGCAGCAATACGTCCCTCTCTCTCTGGAATGGGTCATCAGTCTACCATTAAATCCTACCTCGTTACAACTCCATCTCAACTGATCACTCCATCCACTTTCTCTCATCCTTTACCGTACTTGCAAGTACGATTAGAGGCAGATGGTTCTCTTTTTTCCAGGAAAGCATCAAAGGCAGCAGTCAACTCACGTGTATCACTATTACCTCGATAGACATATAGTAGAACGTTGCCTCGATGAAAAATAAAAGTCTGTTTCCCTGGTTCCTGGTATGTCCACCTCAACGTTTTCCCGTATTCCTCTTGGGTTCCCATGTAGATGAATTGTTATGCATCAGTCAGAAGACATGCAATTACTCTCTCAGTTTCCCCGCATTTAGGCGCATTTTCTCTCAATTTATACGTATTTACCGTCATTTTTCGTAATTTTACCGGTTTTGTGTCACTTCTATTCATGCGATCATGACATTGCTTCTCGTTCCGTGTTCTAAAATTGCTTGTAAATGTAGTACAGCTACCAACACCTGGCGCAAACGCAATATTTTGCTGGTCGGGAAGCATAGTATATCACTGTACTCGAATGCATCCAGTCGCCTCCAACAGCACGTTTACTCCGTTTTCTGTATGTTTTTGTCTGTGCATAACGTTAGCGATACTTGTGAGCACCTGTAGAAGCAAGACTGCATGTGACAGTATCATGGGCACTGCAATCGTGTTCTTTGCATCGGGTGGGTTCTAAGATGGTTACGCCTCTCTTTCTATGACACAGTGATACCACACGCATGGAAAAAACTTATGAGACATGTCCACCCATCGCTGATTTTCGCTCAGTATTGTTTCGTATCGCCAACATTCAGTTATTGGTGAGGTATCATTCTTAGTAGTAGTAGGGGATGCGTGATAGATTCGCTTTGAGCAGCAGGCTTATAAAGTATGTGGGTGTTCAGAGAACTGAAAAGAAAAGTGACTATGTCCTGTCGTAAGGGAAGATATGGATTTGACACGGAAAACTGTGATAGCCGTAAGGGAAACGAAACATTTTTACACTGCTTATGAAGGAACAATACAGGAACCCTCTTGTATGATTAATTGTTTGCTGGATGTGGTCTTCCTCCAGTACAGATGACAAAATTTTGTGCGAAGGACTTCGAGCACTGGCCTCCAGCTCCAATGGTATATGTAATATGCTCAATGACAATACACAGACGGTAACTGCTTTTCGATATATCAGGAGAGAGAGATATGGTAAAGTCTTACAGAGGATTCTATTACAAGGAGCGCTATAACTGGTTAAAATTTGGAAGCAGATAGTTCTCTTAAAACTACACCGATTTTGCTCGTCAAACTGATGGGAATCGGCTGTCTCTCTTCTCGTGGACTCGTGACTGTTTTTTTTATTATAGTCACAATAGCATGTTTAAAAATAGACGTTAGTTCATACTTCATAACCCCTAATTATAAAATAGGCACGACTTAAATTATAGTTCGTTGTGAAATCTAGAAACGATAGTGGTTTTTTTCCTGACATGTGAGTATATTGAGTGAACCAGGCAGTGGTGATCAAATTGCTTACAAAATTAGATCGCAAGGATCTACTGTTGTATGACAGAAACTTTACAGACATGTCGGCAGACATGGGTTACGGATCAAAGATGTCAAATGTAAGCATTTTGTAATGTAATTGGTTTCGATGTATTGGAAGAGACACATGATAGAAACTTATAGGAGATTCTATTACAAATCAGACTCTCACGATTTGTTTTGTAAACGAGTGTACGATATAGCATTGCAATGGTAGAATGAGACCTGCCATAGTGTACAAAACAGCTATGTCCTCTTGAATTATAGCTTCTTCTTGTCGAACATAAAATGATTGTGTTTGTTTTCCGACATGTGCGCTAATGGCGTGAAAGATTGTATCATCTAAAGTTATTTAACATGTTGAAATGTTTGTAATACACACGTGGTCATCTGTGATTAGGGACAATGCACTTGGCTGGATGTTCCAAAATAATGAGACGTGAATTGTATCGTGCATTCGAACATAAAAACTATACCGATTTTGCTCATAAAACTAAAAGAAAATGGACTGTGTCCATTTTCGTGGAAACTGGACATTCATTATCGTCATGATTGTGTTTTCCTTTTCCTTAATAGTTGCTTTATTTTAGGAGTCACGTTGATGTTAAATACAGCGCAGTGCTCAGAACGGCATGTGGCCGAGTTCTGTAAGAGGTCGCAGCTGTCCCTTTAGACGAACAACCCATGGTCAGGATAGCCCTCATTGTTCTGAGGGATGCCCGCGTTGTGCTCTATTGTATGTGCAGCTGACCACCCGGCAGCGTGCTCGCCGGAGGGCATTGTACTGATGACACTATGGTGTGAAGCTGTGGTCACTTTACACAGAAGACTTACTGTTTTGCAAGCAGCCGACTTTTGAAAAGGCCATCTGGAGCATTCTCCAGAATTTAGTTATTGTTCCAGAGGGGTTCGGTCTTTCTGAGAAATATATTTAACGGATTGCAAGAAAGAGTTGCGTTGACCTTAAATACAATTGTTCTCCATCGTAGAAAGGCAGGCTGTTGGGGGTGATGTGTGATGTGGGGGAGCTTGTCTACTGGAGGGTGGTCGCCGATCCGGCCGCACTCTGACCATGGTGGTGAAGTGTGGGGGTTCTGTCGCTATATTTTAGACAAAGAAGTTGCACTTGAGGTAGCCATCCTTTTATCTCCTGTTGTTGAGTTGCCTATACACGCTGCTGTGTTGGCGCAGAAGCATCGTCTCAAGGTGGCCACATGGTGGAAGGCTGAGTGCGGCCATCGGCCGCAGAGGGGTGGCAGAAAAACAGCAGAGGGCAGATAGCCTAGTGTGGCCAGCGGCCAGAAAGTGCCATGAGGTTTTTTGTGGAGCAGCTGGCCATTTGAAAAAGCCTGTGTCCTACTGTAGGTGGACTGTGGGAGGGAGGTGGGAGGGAGGGGAGGCATAAGGGGGGGGGGGGGATATGAGACCCTCGATTTTTGGCAGTTTCGGCTCGTTCAACTGCCGCCCCCTTTGCAGTCTTTTAGGACAATGATTTTTCCCAGTACATGTGCTGCATTACGACCCGTTCATTACAAGTGCTGGTTTTTTCACGACAATTTCGAAGTGCAGTTAAAACTGTGACGCATTTTTTCCATCAGTTATGGTTTCGTGTATTGGCTTTGGTTACCTGAGCTGCAGAGTAGTTTTTGAGTAGGCATCTGTAGCGAACTCTGATGTCAAACAACAAGAGATACTGTATGGTCACAAGCAAAAACTCCTTTCTGTCCAGTACCAGTATCTCGTCAGTTGAACATATTTCCCAGCAAAAAGAATAAAGCTAGTAGCTTACACCCCAGCCTTTTTTCCCGCCAGCCTTATGTGAAGGGTAAAGTTTAAATGTGTCTGTCACTAGTTTCGAGTTGTCTGCGAATTTTTTTCCCAGCAGGATAACACCAGTTGTATGGCATCGTCAATTTTTAGCCGAATTGCGTTTTTATGCCATCCTTGTGTCGCGCCATGCATATAGTTGTGTAATTAGGCCCGATTTTTATGACTAATTGCGTAATTAGGACTGATCTTTGTGTCAGTACCCGACTAAAATAAATGAAGGCTAATCATTCTCTCCTGCATCTGGACATTTTCAGTGTGTTGGGGGGGGGAGGGGGGGGGTGCACTTGAGCTTTCCTCCAGTAGGATCAGGGTTTGAATTCCAGAAAGGGCACCATCATTTTTAATTTCCCGCCAATTCCCGGGTGGTGAGTGGGTTGGGACGTCAGCACAGCCCTGGGACGTTGTCTTCTGGATTCTGATCTTCTAGCCGACGGACGCTTATTGTTCACGGTCTGTAAGTCGTACAGTTATCTAGTTATCTGTAGCAATAATGGAATTTGTTTGAATGTATATGAAACTACTGGTTAAACAATGTGTTTTTGTCAGTAGCGAGTACCTTTCCTGAATATGATTCAGCCACGTAATAATTAAATGTTTCTGTGGCCATTTTTTGTAGGCGCATTGTTGTAGCAACGCCATTAATGATAAAAATGATATAAGCTCTTTTAATAGTAATTTCATGCTAAAAGTGATGAAAAGATTAATCTCAATAAATGGGAAACGGCGTCTTGTAATATTTTCCAATTCATATTAGGCCAGAGGTACAATTTTTTTATCAACAGGAATTTCTGTAAATGCTTAAGCTGCCATTGCACATAGGCAGCTATTCTGGAGCATCAAGCCTCACAGAAAAAAATAATTAAGCATTGTTTTTAATGGATTATCGCGTAATATTAAAGAAAGTTTTTAATCCATAATGAGTAACACGGATGTCTTCACGTTGGGATACGTACGATATTTCTGGCGATAGCGCCCTGAGAAAATTTAGCCGTGACTTTTAACAAACAGAAAAGAGTATTTTCAAAACCATTTCATACAATAGGAATAACGGCACAGTTATCGTTGTATGAATTAACAGCATTTTCAAAAAGTTGCACGATAACTGGCACCCAACGTGGGGCTTGGTGTTCTAGAAAATTTATGTATATGGAAAGAATATGTTATTAATATAAGAAAATTAATTGTTTGTATGTAATCCGTTTCATGTGTACGAGGATTATTATTTTCGATGTAAAGAGAAACGGAAGACCTGGAACCCACCACAGATTTGAATAAGAATAAAGATGACATTAAAAACGAAGGGAAGGGGTTTCTGAAAATATCTCTTGCTTTCGTGTGTCGTGTAATTTGCCAGTATACATGGTTCGTACAGCGTGGCAGTGTTTTGCAAACAGTAAGTCCAGTAAGCAAGAAAATTTGTATTTGCTGTAAATTTGTGTAAAATTAGAAATTTTGAATGTATTATTATTATTTTTTGTGGTGATTGCCGTATGGAAATGCCTCATTCAGAGTCCATGAGATTACGTAGCAAGACTAGGAGAGAAGTTGATATGGAAGCAAATTCACGAGAGGATAGTGATAACGAATTGGAGGAAATCCCCATGGGATCTACATCCAATAGAAATATACAAGAACATATTACGGGTCATGAAATAGAGACTGCACATCAGCGCACAGATATCGAGCGCAGCGTTCTTACAAGGGAACCTCCACATCGCACCCACCTCAGATTTAGTTATAAGTTGGCACAGTGGATAGGCCTTGAAAGACTGAACACAGACCAATCGAAAAAACAGGAAGAAGTTGTGTGGAACTATGAAAAAAATAAGCAAAATATACAAACTGAGTAGTCCATGTGCAAGATAGGCAACATCGAGGATAACGTCAGCTCAGGAGCGCCGTGGTCCAGTGGTTAGCGTGAGCAGCTGTGGAACGAGAGGTCCTTGGTTCAAGTCTTCCCTCGAGTGAAAAGTTTATTTTCGCAAAGTTATGATCTGTTTCCTTCTCTCCCTTTTCCTACTACCGAATTCCAGTCACCCATGACTATTAAATTTTCGTCTCCCTTCACTACCTGAATAATTTCTTTTATTTCATCATACATTTCTTCAATTTCTTCGTCATCTGCAGAGCTAGTTGGCATATAAACTTGTACTACTGTAGTAGGCCTGGGCTTCGTGTCTATCTTGGCCAGAATAATGCGTTCACTATCCTGTTTGTAGTAGCTTACGAACACTCCTATTTTTTAGTCATTATTAAACCGACTTCTGCATTACCCCTATTTGCTTTTGTATTTATAACCCTGTATTCGCCTGACCAAAAGTCTTGTTCCTCCTGCTCAGATGGAAACCCAGTTCTAAGCAAAAAAGGGCAAACAGAAAGGTGGAGGGAGTATATAGAGGGTCTATACAAGGGCAATGTACTTGAGGACAATATTATGGAAATGGAAGAGGATGTAGATGAAGATGAAATGGGAGATATGATTCTGCGTCAAGAGTTGGACAGAGCACTGAAAGACCTGAGTCGAAACAAGGCCCCGGGAGTAGACACATTCCATTAGAACTACTGACGGCCTTGGGAGAGCCAGTCCTGACAAAACTCTACCATCTGGTGAGCAAGATGTATGAGACAGGCAAAATACCTTCAGACTTCAAGAAGATTATAATAATTCCAATCCCAAAGAAAGCAGGTGCTGACAGATGTGAAAATTACCGAACAATCAGTTTAATAAGCCACAGCTGCTAAATACTAACACAAATTCTTTACAGACGAATGGAAAAACTAGTAGAAGCCGACCTCGGGGAAGATCAGTTTGGATTCCGTAGAAATACTGGAACACGTGAGGCAATACTGACCTCACGACTTATCTTAGAAGAAAGATTAAGGAAAGGCAAACCTACGTTTCTAGCATTTGTAGACTTAGAGAAAGCTTTTGACAATGTTGACAAGGAATACTCTCTTTCAAATTCTAAAGGTGGCAGGGATAAAATACAGGGAGCGAAAGGCTATTTACAATTTGTACAGAAACCAGATGGCAGTTATAAGACTCGAGGGACATGAAAGGGAAGCAGTGGTTGGGAAGGGAGTAAGACAGGGCTGTAGCCTCTCCCCGATGTTATTCAATCTGTATATTGAGCAAGCAGTAAAGGAAACAAAAGAAAAATTCGGAGTAGGTATTAAAATGCATGGAGAAAAAACTTTGAGGTTCGCCGATAACATTGTAATTCTGTCAGAGACAGCAAAGGACTTGGAAGAGCAGTTGAATGGAATGGACAGTCTCATGAAAGGAGGGTATAAGATGAACATCAACAAAAGCAAAACGAGGATAATGGAATGTAGTCGAATTAAGTCAGGTGATGCTGAGGGAATTAGATTAGGAAATGAGACACTTAAAGTAGTAAAGGAGTTTTGCTATTTGGGGAGCAAAATAACTGATGATGGTCGAAGTAGAGAGGATATCAAATGTAGACTGGCAATGGAAAGGAAAGCGTTTCTGAAGAAGAGAAATTTGTTAACATCGAGTATAGATTTAAGTGTCAGGAAGTCGTTTCTGAACATATTTGTATGGAGCGTAGCCATGTATGGAAGTGAAACATGGACGATAAATAGTTTGGACAAGAAGAGAATAGAAGCTTTCGAAATGTGGTGCTACAGAAGAATGCTGAAGATTAGATGGGTAGATCATATAACTAATGAGAATGTATTGAATAGGATTGGGGAGAAGAGGAGTTTGTGGCACAACTTGACTAGAAGAAGGGATCGGTTGGTAGCACATGTTCTGAGGCATCAAGGGATCACCAATTTAGTATTGGAGGGCAGCGTGGAGGGTAAAAATCGTCGAGGGAGACCAAGAGATGAATACACTAAACAGATTCAGAAGGATGTAGGTTGCAGTAGGTACTGGGAGATGAAGAAGCTTGCACAGGATAGAGTAGCATGGAGAGCTGCATCAAACCAGTCTCAGGACTGAAGACCGCAACGACAACAACATGATCTGTCAGTTCGTTCATTGACGTCTCTGATCACTGTAATAAGTTTAGTGTCTGTGCTTTGCGACCGCACCGCAAAACCGTGCGATTAGTAGACGAAAGGACGTGCCTCTCCAAGGGGAACCTTGTTATTGACGTCGCGAGTTATATTTGTTGGATTCATATTGCCCACGGATTACATCTCACGTATTTAATGCACTCTCGTCCATAGTAGCCAACTGCCAGCCAGGGAGCCTCGTCTGCAGGAATACTCTCTCTTCGGTGCGCTTTAGTCGACTGACGTCGTGTGTTTCGAAGTTTGTTTGGGTGTAGCGTCCCCATACTACGGTGCAGTTACCTCGCATCGGACGGACGGACGGACAGACAGATAATAATTGTCTGAAAATAAAAAATTAAACTTTTCATTCGAGGGAAGACTTGAACCTCTCATTCCGCAGC
Source organism: Schistocerca cancellata (assembly GCF_023864275.1). Classification (NCBI taxonomy): domain Eukaryota; kingdom Metazoa; phylum Arthropoda; class Insecta; order Orthoptera; family Acrididae; genus Schistocerca; species Schistocerca cancellata. The sequence goes on from NC_064627.1 coordinate 659,043,895, forward strand.
TGCTCACGCTAACCACGAGACCACGGCGCTCCTGAGTAACACTACCCTTGATATTGCCTATCTTGCGCATGGACTACTCAGTTTGTATATTTTGCTTATTTTTTTCATAGTTCCACACAACTTCTTCCTGTTTTCTCGATTGATTTGTGTTCAGTTTTTCAAGGCCTATCCACTGTGCCAACTTTCTCGTCTCTCTATCTTGAGAACCTATGTCATATAGTACTAAATTACAAACACTGTTCTGGTTCAAGTTATTGTTGCACACTGTGATCTCTGTGGCCCCTTTGATGCAGTGGCAGCCACCCGGTGTAGAATTTTAACTTTTACCACTTCCACCAACCCCACAAAAACTTCAAATTATTTTTTTTAGGATGAAGTTTTTTGATATTACTGGTTCAGTAAATAAATTATAATGTTAACGATTTTGTAAACATTTTTTACGAATGGAAGTTATAGGTAAAAAGGCATTTTATACATACCACACTTCAGCTGATTATTAATGAGCGGAACAGTTAAACTAAGATCTTCTTAGTGATAGAGGATGTCAAATCCAACATCTTTCAGCCGTCAAGTTTCCATCCTTATTTTATTTGTGACAACCAGTTTCAAAGTTTTACTACGCCATCTACCTCGGTTGCGATCAAAACAGGGGTCAGCAATACTGGTATTAGCAGATTATTACTATAATGAATCGGCAGATGATGGTGGAAGTGATCACTTAATCTACTAATACCAGTATTGCTGGCCCCTGTTTTGATCGCAACCGAGGTATATACTTCCTACACGTCGCTCAGGGGCCTGAAGATAACGTAGTAAAACGCTGAAACTGGTTGCCAAATAAAATAAGGCTGGAAAGTTGACGGCGGATAGTGTTTAATTTGACATCCTCTATTGAACAGCCGTGTCCCGCAATCATCTCTAAAAAGATGGACATACAGAGTCTTAGTGATAGGTGAGCTGAGCATGCAGCTTAGAATCTCTTGCTTCCAACTTTTTCCGCTGCAAATTTTGAAATTGTGGCATCCGAATCGATACCTGTAGCTACATTATTTTCAGTTGACAAAATCAGTAAATAAATTATAATGTTAACTATTTTGTAAACACTTTCTATGAATGGAAATTATTGGACCTTAAATAACTCTTCATTAATTTGAGTTTTAACTCCTCTCACAGGACGCAAGTGAAAAATATGAAAGTAAGAACAATCTTAACGCCCAAATAAGGTTTAGAAAACATTTGGAAAATTCATATCAAACAACAAACTGTAAGAATCTTAAAGATGTCCAACAAAGAGATGGAAATTCCGTAGCTTGCAGAAATCTCATCATAACAGTCAAGTAAACTTTTTACAATCTTGGGAAGTTCTGCTCCTAAGGTTTTAACCAGATTGCTGGGTTATCAAACAGCAAAACGATCTAAGTTCCATTGTTTTGCAACGTGTATCGATTTCTTATAGAAATCTGTAGATGCTCTTTAACATTGGTCTTCTCAGTTCCTGGAGCTGAGTCCCTTTTGTACTATTCTTTCCAAGCATCATTTTCTTCTTTCTGATATTTCTACTTTTATCTATAGGAATACACATCGCCTTACGTTTCCTTCGCAAATAAAAGTGCGTCGTCACGAGGATAATTTCTCGTGTCTTTCAAAAGGAGTTTTAGATTTCTTCATTTATATCTACATATTAATCTCCAACTCACGATTAAGTGCTTGGCAGAGGGTTCATCAAACCATCTTCAAGTTCTCAGAATGAGATTTTCACTCTGAAGCGGATTGTGCGCTGATATGAAACTTCCTGGCAGATTAAAACTGTGTGCCCGACCGAGACTCGAACTCGGGACCTTTGTCTTTCGCAGGCAAGTGCTCTATCATCTGAGCTACCCAAGCACAACTCACGCCCGCTCCTCACAGCTTTACTTCTGACAGTACCTCGTTTCCTACTTTCCAAACTTTACAGAAGCTCTCCTGCGAACCTTGCAGAACTAGCACTCCTGAAAGAAAGGATGAATAACACCTTTTGTCCTTTCTTCTGGAATTCATTCTTGATTCAAAATTAAACAGGTAAGTTTATTTGTGTAAAGTAATGCCCCCTCTCCCTAGACGCTCAGCAATTATTCCATTTCCTAGAGATTTTGATTTTTTGACAGTTTACCACCCTCTGCACTTCTGCAAGAGTATACTCTTCTTTTTTGGTTCCACTGTATGGTATATAGATTGCTCCCCATAAGTGCGATCACCCTTCAGCACATGTTTAAAATACCCTCTCGGTCTGTCCATAATTTTCTCCTTGTATATCAGCAGATTTCCATCTTTACCCTTGAAGCCAATTATTTTAGGTTTATGCCATAGTGTTCCTTCCCTTAACTTCTTATAAAGCTTTTTACTCTAATTTCTACTGTAATGCTCTCTCTTTTTAAGCTTCTGTTTTCTTTCTTCTGCATGCACTTGCGTTTCTATCCTCTTTTCGTTATATATAGCCTGTTTAATTCTCGTATTTCGTTGGAGACATTTTAGTCTTGTTTCTTTCTTCCGTTGCAAAAAATGTTCAAATGTGTGTGAGTTCTTAAGGGAGCAAACTGCAGAGGTCATCGGTCCCTAGGCTTACACACTACGTAAACTAACTTGAACTAACCTATGCTAAGAACAACATACACACCCGTGCCCGAGGAAGGACTCGAACCTCCGGGGGGAGGAGCCGCGCAGTCAGTGACATGGCGCCTCGAACCGCGCGGTCACTCCGCGCGGCTCTTCTGTTGCACACCTGTCTATATTCATTATCACACACTCCCCATTTCTAGGTGTTCTGTATCCCTTTGCCACAATTGTCATTCTTAATATGAGGGCGTTCTGAAAACTAATGCCACTCAATTTTTTATTCTGTTCTCAATATTGGTTGAGGTACTGCGCGTCATGGATATTACTCAATCGACTTTCCCGCTTCGTTGACACACGCTGTATAAGCCTCTGCTGCTAGAGGGCTCCAAATTGCAGCGTGTAACATGACTGCACGTAACATAATTGTGTCGATGCGTGAGAAACAGCATGCCGTAATCGAGTTTCGATTTCGAAGAGCTTGTCCACACATGGAGCATGACAATGACAGACCACACATGAGTCTTGGCACCACTGTCAGTCACAGATTATCGATTTGGCCCCATTCGATTTTCATGTTTACAAAAATTAAAGAATACCTTCGAGGACTTCACTTTAATAGTGATGAAACGATGCAAGCAGAGTGAGGTTGTGGCTCCATCAACAGAGTCAGACATTCTGCAATGACGGTTCCAACAAACTGGACTCTCGTTGGGAGAAATGTGTTCATCGCCAGGGTGACTACGTCGATAAATAAATAGGCGGACATGAAGAACAAAGATGTAGAACGTTAATAACGTTTATTTTGTTTAAAAAGCTTTAAGAGTTTTCACATAAAAAAACTCGGAGGCATCGCTTTTCAGCACGCTCTCTTACACGCCCACTATGCCATTAACGTGCCACAATACCTGTAATGTCTGTTTCAGTTTACTCAGATTTTCCTCTGTCTTACAGTTTTCCTGCATTCCATTTCAGCATTCTCATACTCGTAGTTTTCCCGTTATACGCCATAGCACCCCGCCACCTCACTTCTGCAGTTTCAAGATAGAGGTCTAAGTTGCTCCCTGAAGCACGCATACATTTTCAACGTTCCTTGCCCATCTTTTGGATACCCATATATAGTCAATTTGATTTGTATCATTCGTTCCTGGAATTTTCCCGGTCCCTTTGTGAATATTTCTTCTATCTTGGGAAACATGTGCTTACTTAATGTAGTTTGGTGAAAGCCTTATATCACAGTCACTTTGTTTTACTTTTCAACAAAATTACAGATCCAGATAAGTGGGATAAAGAAGCCTCTACTGCTGCTCGGTGATTTAAAATCATGATGAAAGTAATATCGTTGCAGATATTTTTCTTCTCGTTGACACCTATACTAATAGTACAAAGGGGAGACGTTGTTAGGAAAACTTTCGGGAAGTTATTGACCAATTTACTTCAAACTTTTACACGATACTATGTTAAAAATTCAGACGATTGTAGATATATTTCTTTCAAGAACATTATATTGGTTTTCCGTCAAAATTAACTGCGAGTAAGAAAATGCTGATGTGCTGTGAATTCTTTTCCTTTCGTGTAGTCGGATTTAGCCATGATAAAAGAACATTTGAACCGCAAGGAAAATTTTTGAGAAATAATAATTTGAAACAAAAATTGAATGCACAACAATGTACTTACGGTTTATCACGTTAATGATTAGAATACTACTTGGCCTACGCAGTTTGAATAGTCCGAAACTTTGTAATGCTGCAATGCTACCCGTCCACAGATTAAAACTATGCGAAATACTGTCAATTCCCAAGTTTTCGTTCGCAGTAACAGCACACAAAGCTCAAAGTTAGACATTAAAATACGTTGGAATTTATTTACGATCAGAGCTTTTTCCGCATGGCCAGTTTGCACACAGCCCTTTCACGAATTAGTAATACAGAAAACTAGTTCATACTCTTACTACAAAGTATCCAGCAACAAAAAAATATGTTGCATAATCTAAAGTTTTGTAATTGTATTCTGCACAATTTGCAAAACAATTAAATAAAATAACAAACAAAAACCAAAAAACAACTCATACTCTACATGATTTATTATAACTTCGAGTTCCATAGCTTGAAAGCGGGCAAAGTCGCTACAAGGAGCCGGAATTTGCGTCCCGGTACAATTTCCAGCGATACTCCCGATTAGGACTCATGTCCAATTCACATACATATTTAGGAATTGTGAGGCATTACCAGGTTCGCTGGTTTGGTATATAGCAAACCAGAGTTTACGACATTGGCTAACGAGTAACAAAATTTAATGAATCCCAGGAAATGCTGAAAACCAAACATGACGGAATTCCAAGAATATTGGGGAGGAGTCATGGCCGACACATGGATTAACCAGTAACTAAACGTTCTATAGGCATGAAGCTGAAGTCAACAGGAAAACATATATGGTAAGAATTTACTCTAAATTTTTGTGCGGAATAATGGGATCGTTATACAATAGGTTAACTTGGATTCTGTTGTTTTTGGAACTTTTAAATGTATATAATTTTGATCAATATGAATAGTGTTACTCAGAAAGTCTACGCTACAGAAACAGATTGCTATGAATCATTTTTGTTTTTTCCTCTTTAAGATCAGAGCCTGTGTTGGTATATATTTACGGAGAAACGCCTCCCAAAAGTGTTGAAGATTTATTGTTACATGGACTTCAGACGGGATATTGGGAAATTGTAAAACTCTTTGAACTTATTTTGACTATCCTGTATCCAGTACCTCAGTTGTGAGAAGCTTTTCAGCCATTAAAAGGATAAAAAAGAGTGTGTATGTAGTTCACAAACTAAAGAACGGCTTACAAAGTTAATTCTATTGTTAACTAAAAATGAGCCCTTGGGGCGGCTGAGATCTTTCGCCGAAATGATAATTTCATATTTAAAAAAGACATTTTGTTCTTTTGTAACTGCTCAACTTAACGAAAAGTTCATTGTACGCCACTACTATACGCCTACATCATATTTGAATCTAGTGCCGATACCTGCATCATATTTTATCTAGTGTCGATATTGTGTTACTATCATTTACATCTACAGTTGTTATTTCTACATCTATTGTGATCACATTCGCGCTATATTGCTATATACTGATTGGTACCCGATGTTCAAATGTGTTTGAAATCTTATGGGACCTAACTGCTAAGGTCATCAGCCCCTAAGCTTACGCACTACTTAACCTAAATTATCCTAAGGACAAACACACACACCCATGCCCGAGGGAGGACTCGAACCTCCGCCTGTACCAGCCGCACAGTCTATGACTGCAGGGCTCTCAGACCGCTCGGCTAATTCCGCGCGGCGGTACACGATGTAACTGCAGTTTACTCATTTGATATTAAAGTAATCTACCACAGATTTCAGTATTATGGAGACTCTATAGATTTAGTTTCAAGCTTTCCCTACAAAAATGAAACCAATATTTTCGATAAAAAAGCATGATGGACAACATGTGAGCTATAGGGACGTATTACTATTACCAGCAGTTGTTTAAATAGCTTACCGTCGGGACGTCGTCATTTAGTCGTGTTGCAATAACTCGGGTTTCCAGCGCAGCCGTCCTCACTATACAATGTTTGCTGGTAACTTTTTATAACACGAGGCATTCGCGCTACTCCCATATGTCACTAATTGAACGTGTTACTTGGCCCGCTGCAGGCAGACATCGCAAACTCATACAATATGTATTCGCTTTCCACTGTCGCCCTTGAACCTATCTTGTCCCACGGAGTATTGTCTGAGCATGTGACATTGTAAATGAGTTTCTTAATGGTGTAGACGAGAGTCGATAAACTGGAAGGCTGAGAACAATTATTGGGAAAAACTGTTATGGATATGTGGATGACTAACAAGGGAAGGCCATCGACGTTGGGATCACGGATTTACTTAAAACTTTGTGCACCTTTAGTAGACCATTAAAACAACATGATGTGCACTACTCTGGTAATTGCGAGAAAATCACAAGAGAAGTTTCACGCGTCTATTATGAACTGATGTATATGTGCGTTGGTCAATCAGTGCTTACTTATTATTTATGTATTAAAATTTTCTTATGTAATAATAATTAAAACAAGTGGTTAACGTTCGAGCTTCGTAAGACGAACGGGTATGAGATGACGGTTCTACTCCCGCTCAACGCTTCATTTTTTAGTACAAATGTAAATTTTGCGATACTCAAAAAAATTTGCACCTACACTTTTCGACCTTGCTACATTAGCAACGTCTCACCGCTACGCAGGTTAAATGCCAAATGGGGCCTGCCCCTGTGTCTGCAGCTCGAAGCGTCGAGGTGCAAAGCAGTTCAGGAAACCTTACCATGGATGAAGGATTTCGCAAATCACGATAGGCATAAATTTTCGGAAAAGCTCTATGCGTTTCTTCATGTAGTTGTCGATAGTTGTAAATATATTTGTTCTAATAATTAAATTTAATTAAAAATAGTAACTAGTCAAATAACATGAAATTCACTAAAACATTGCGCTAATACACGTCATATAAATTAAATGATATGACCAGTGATGAAAAAGTATATTGTTAATTAAGTATATGCAGCAGTCGAACCGTCGGCTCATACATGTTCGGATTACGAAGCTCGAACGCTTATCACTTTTTTTTTTTTTTTCGTGGCGGACGTCCCATGACACCTGATCAAGTTCATCGTTGATCTGTTCACTCAGTTCTTTTATTACAGAGGGCAGCTAAACCTCTGACCGAACACGCTTTTTTTTCTGTAGCGGACGTTACAGGAGATCCGTTGACGTTCGTTGTTGATCCCTTCACTCAGTTTTTTTTCTTATTACCGAGCGAGCCAGCTGATTGAACAAGCTGAGCTATCATGCCGGCTGTGGCGGACGTTCCATAACACCTGTTCAAGTTCATTGTCGATCCGTTCATCCTTTTTTTTTTTTTTCAGAGGGCAGCTAACTCTCTGACCGAACACGCTGGGCTACCGTGACGGCGTGCATTACATAACAGACGCGTCAAACTTCTCATCCGATTTTCTCGGAATTGCCAGATTAATGCACCTTACTACTTGCACATTACGTTGTTTTAATGGCCTATTAGAGGTGTACATAGCTTGAAGTAAATCTGTCATCCCAACGTCGTGGCCTCCCCTTGTAAGATTCCTACCAACAATACTTTCGCTCCATGATGCCTACTGGGGTGCCCGAGAAGTCCCCGTACCCTCTGATAGCGAATTCTAATTGATTTGATTTGTTTTATCACAAGTACTTACTTATACATTAAGTGTCTAATATATCTGCACTTTCCCCATCATGCTGTAAACAGATTTCCATATGCCTCCATGTTCTTCTTGACATATTTTGGAGCATGTCTGATGTTAGAGTGCCAAATGCATCCTCAACTTCGACTGTAGCGAACGACGTGCTGATACATGCGCCTTAATGACTCCCCGTGACGAGTTGACAGGTGTGGTGTGGTCAGGACTTCTTGGTGGCCATTTCAAGGGAGCTGGTGTTATTGATGAACCACGACCTATCCACCGTTCTGGAAAGTGTCCATTTAAAAACTCTCGCATTGCAAAAGTGTAGTGAGGAGGCGCTCCATGTTGCTGCAACCATATGCGTTCTGTGAAGCCCCTTTTAACCATGTTTGTAGCATTGCACCATTCACAGTCCCTTCAAAAATACGGTCTAAGCAGATGTTGTGATGTCATCGCTGCCTAGTATCAGTCATTACGTGATACGATTCCTGTTATACACTACTGGCCGTTAAAATTGATACACCAAGAAGAAATGCAGATGATAAACGGGCATTCGTTGGACAAATATATTATACTAGAACTGACATGTGATTACATTTTCCCGCAATTTGGGTGCATAGATCCTTAGAAATCAGTACCCAGAACAACCACCTCTGGCTATAAAAACGGCCTTGATACGCCTGGGCATTGAGTCAGAGCTTGGACGGCGTGTACAGGTACAGCTGCCCATGCAGCTTCAACACGATACCACAGCTCGGCCACCATTAACCAGACGTTTTCAATCGGTGAGAGATCTGCAGAATGCGCTGGCCAAGGCAGCAGTCGAACATTTTCTGTATCCAGAAAGGCCCGTACAGGACCTGCAACATGCGGTCGTGCATTATCCTGCTAAAATGTAGGGTTTTGTAGGGATCGGATGAAGGGTAGGGCCACGGGTCGCAACACATCTGAAGTGTTACGTCCACTGTTCAAAGTGCCGTCAATGCGAATAAGAGGTGACCGAGACGTGTAACCAATGACACCCATACCATCACGCTGGGTGATACACCAGTATGGCGATGACGAATACACGCTTCCAATGTGCGTTCACCGCGATGTCGCCAAACACGGATGCGACCATCATGATGCTGTAAACAAAAAATGTTCACATGTGTATGAAATCTTATGGGGATTGACTGCTAAGGTCGTCAGTCCCTAAGCTTGCACACTACTTAACCCCTTCACTGCTCCAGACGTAAATATACGCTAATCGTTTCAGTGCTCCAGACGTATATATACTATTTGCTATAAAAAATACTTACAGCGGTTCCCTGCTACAATCGTATAGTTACGTATAACGCCGACAATCGGGCCAGCGAGTCGGAGGTAATTGTTGCGCAAGTATGCAGTTTAATTGTTGGAATACTAGGAAATACCTGAACGACTATTGAATGCTGAATTCTCTTTCTGCTGAGTTCACTCGTATCGCTATATTACCTAATTTGTGTGCGGTCGTTTCCGCGTTACCGAATACAATGACGTGACGTTACCGTCCGTTTACAGACGATTAGCTGCTGAGTATTCTAAACCAAAGTGACGACGAGGACATCATGCCCAATCCAGCTGATTATGGGTGGACAGATAATGACGACGACGAGCTGGCAGATAAATCTGTCACCACAAATATAAAAAATATTTGTGAACCAACAAACGGTGAACCAGTAAATGCAGATCCAGATTTTGATGTTATCGTCGATTCTTTCTCCGATTCCGAAGAACCTGAGCGTGTGCCTGAAAAATCTCCTAAGAGACACAAAACAGTTGATTTTAGATGGAAAGACTCTGATTTGGACCCTAAAGTGTATAATTTCGATAATAGTGGTTCCGGTTGCAAAATCGTCAATTTAGATGATTTATGTACTGTATACGACTGCTTCCAATTTTTTATTAGCCAAGAAATTGTGAGCTACATAGCTGAGCAGTGTAATTTATATTATAAACACCTTTGCAATGATGCCAGTGAAAAATCAAGACTGCAACGTTGGAAAAACACAAACAGTGACGAAGTTTACTGTTTCCTTGCTGTAAATTTTTTGATGGCTCAAGTGAGAAAAAATGATATAAACAGTTATTGGACCAATGATCAGTTACTGTCTACTCCAATGTTTGCGTAAATCATGCCGAGAGATAGATATCTTGTTACTTAGAATGTTTCATTTTGCTGATAACACTAAGGACCCTGGAGATGACAAAATCTGGAAACTACGTCGAATTGTGGATCACTTAAGAAAAGTATTTCCAGGTGCTTTCTATCCTTTTAAAAATTTGTGCATTGACGAAAGTTTAGCTCACTTCAAAGGTCGTGTCTTCTTCAAGCAGTACATTCCTTCCAAACGCCGCAGATTTGGTGTAAAATTTTTTGTGTTATGTGATTGTGATACTGGTTATATTCTTGACATTATTATTTATGTGGGTGCAGCAACATACGTACAAAAAGAAACTGACTTTGGTGTAAATGTTGGAATACCTGGAAGCATTGTTCTCACTTTACTTGAACGTTACCTTGGTAAAGGTCACACATTATATGTTGACAAATGGTACACTAGCCCAACGTTATTTTCTTATTTGCATGACAGAGTGACTAATGCCTGTGGAACTGTGAGAACAAACCGCAAAGGCATGCCTGCTTTATCAAAAAAACTTAGAAACGGCGAGATCGAGTTCATGTCAACAGATAAACTTCTTGCTCTGAAGTGGCAGGACAAGCGGGAAGTGAGGATGCTTTCAACTCTTCATACAAGCGAAATTACAGCGACTGACAAAATTGACAGAACTACGAATGAACCAAAAACAAAACCAGCTTGCATCGTAAGCTACACTGAAAATATGGGGGCCGTCGACAGGAGCGACGTGATACTAAGTTCAGCAGAATGTGTACGAAAAACTGTAAAATGGTATAAAAAAGTATTTTTTTATTTGGTTTCTGTGTCTCTGCGCAATGGGTATGCACTATATAAAACTCAAACGGGACGAAATATTTCAGTATCTGATTTTCAACAGAAACTTATCAAGGAGATCCTAGAGATTCAACACCAATCGCAGACAGAGGGACGTCGTGGAAGGAGATCGGCTGATGGTGACAATCCCTTACGCCTAACCGAGCGCCACTTTATCTCGCTAATCCCAGGATAAAGAAGGAGGCCGCCCAGAGAAGGTGTATTGTATGTGCAAAACATGATAAACGAAGTGAAACAAGATACATTTGTGTAAAATGTAATGTACCTTTATGTTTGAATTTTTGTTTCGAGAGATATCACACTTTGAAGTATTACTCATGTAATACGTTTTGCATTTTTTTCTCCTAATGAAGTACCTTTTTTGAACAAAATAAGACTTCCTGAACAAAGATAAAAAAAAGAAAACGATTTACACCGACAATACTGGATTTTCCGTCTTATTTTTATCTTAACAATAACGGTAGACTGCTACAGTCGTATATATACGCACCGGGTGAAATTAACGCGCACAGGGCGGGAGCCGCTGAGAGTAAATGCGCAGTGAAAGGGTTAACCTAAATTATCCTAAGGACAAACACACACACCCATGCCCGAGGGAGTACTTGAACCTCCACCGGGACCAGCCGCATAGTCCGTGACTGCAGCGCCCTAGACCGCTCGGCTAATCCCGTGAGGCGGCTGTAAACAGAACCTGGATTCAGCGAAAAAATGACGTTTTGCCATTCGTGCACCCAGGTTCGTCGTTGAGTACACCATTGCAGGCGCTCCTGTCTGTGATGCAGCGTCAAGGGTAACCGCAGCCATGGTCTCCGAGCTGATAGTCCATGCTGCTGCAAACGTCGTCGAACTGCTCGTGCGCCGGCCGGTGTGGCCGATCGGTTCTAGGCGCTTCAGTCTGGAACCGCGTGACCGCTACGGTTTCAGGTTCGAATCCTGCCTCGGGCATGGATGTTTGTGATGTCCTTAGGTTAGTTAGGTTTAAGTAGTTCTAAGTTCTGGGGGACTGATGACCTCAGATGTTAAGTCCCATAGTGCTCAGAGCCATCTGAACTGTTCGTGCAGATGGTTGTTATTTTGCAAACGTCCCCATCTGTTGGCTCAGGGATCGAGACGTGGCTGCACGATCTGTTACAGCCATGCGGATGAGATGCTTCTCATCTCGACTGCTAGTGATACGAGGCCGTTGGGATCCAGCACGGCGTTCCGTATTACCCTCCTGAACCCACCGATTCCATATTCTGCTAACAGTCATTGGATCTCGACCAACGCGAGCAGCAGTGCCGCGATAGTCTACAATCCGACCTTTATCAAAGTCTGAAACGTGATGGTATGCATTTCTCCTCCTTACATGAGGCATCACAACAACGTTTCACCAGCAAACGCCGGTCAACTGCTGTTTGTGTATGAGAGATCGGTTGGAAACGTTCCTCATGTCAGCACGTTGTAGGTGTCGCCACCGGCGCCAACCTTGTGTGATTTCTCTGAAAAGCTAATCATTTGCATTTCACAGCATCTTCTTCCTGTTGGTTAAATTTCGCGTCTGTCATCTTCGTGGTGTAGCAATTTTAATGGCCAGGAGTGTAATTTGACTGTATAGTGAGGATTCTCTTTGCCCAAAACGACAATATTTCTACAACGAGAGCCGCGATAAATGGCACATTCATCTGAAAACATAACCTTGTAACGGTTCACTGCATTTGGAAACTGAGTTAACAAAGCACGGCACGCTAAAACATTTTCATTCCGGTCTGTATCCGATAACTCATTCAAGAACATCGGTCGAAAAGGTCTGATCTTCAGGTCTTTCTTCATGTGATTTCGTATTGTTGTATAGTGAGTTCAAAAGCACGTTTTCATATCGACTTCGTAGGAGACTGGTCAGTCGAAACAGAGACTTAGCACATGTTTCTTCTCGTGTCTTCTTCCTTAACTCTGACTTTAACTCTGCCAAAATCAAAAGCGCGTATTTCCCAAACCAGAAGTGTTGCCTTTTACGGTGGAGCCTTATTATATCTCTCTTGGAGTGATTCCATAATCTATCTCAATGTCTGCCCTGTGTACTGTTCGTGCACGCACACACTTGTCACTAAGGCTGCGTTCACAGTGGTACCGACAACGGTCATCAGTAGACCACGGATTTTTAGGTCGTAAAAAGTGTGTTTTAAGCACCCAAAATAGGCTCCTTCAGTAGTTCATTTAGGCTATATAAAACCTAAAATAGGCTCTAATAAAAATGATGCAGAGAAAATAAAAATAAATTAAAAAACACAGTGTTGACAGTATGAACATCTTATTAGTCATTAAAACAAGGAGAACGAATATTTACACAGTTACAGAGCACAGCAATCTACAACATTAATGTTGAACATAACTCCAAATATTTTTGAGTTCCTGCAAGATAAAAATCTCCGTAAAAAAGATGTTGCAATGGTTTAATTAATACATTCGTAGTTTCACATGTTCTGACCATAGTTGGCTTCACAATAAATAACCAAAATCTTTTCTAGGTTTTCTAGTGAAAATCTGTGGCGCTTGTCAGTCAGAATCAATTTATACGCTGAAAAAGAAAGTTCTACATCAACAGATGTGACAGACACGTACATCATTTTCGGCACATGTTGGACAGGAATGCTGCAGTCAGGAGTGCTGGATTTTCCAGTAAGTATGTCGGCAACTGCACACAACTCCTTCAAGCCAGTGTTCTTCTGCAAAACCGTTTGCATTTTTGCCCGTACTTTTTCCCCTACTTCACCTGGAGCTTCATTAATTTTCATTTTGACTTCTTCGAGCAAAGAAATATTGTCGTAGATAGGTCTCCCTGAGCCTTCTAATTGTGAAATTATACTTGCCATAAATGTGTAGTGGGCCCTAAAGTAAGATAAGTCCCGTTTTAAAGAAGAATCTTTGAGTAACTCCATTGCTGCAGTTACTGATGCAGCATCCTCCGGTATATTTTCAACCACCTTCTGGACAGCTGAGAGATGCGTACTATAGTATTCTGCTGCTATCAGCCACGTGCCCCAGCGGGTGACAACAGGCTCCGGCGGCAATGGGACATCTGGAAGCAGTTCTTTGAATGCCTGTATTCTTGATGGTGCCTTAACAAAAATTTTCTTCACCATATATATTACTTTATTTACTTTAGGAAATTGTAGACTTACTTGCTCTGCTATGTGGTTGACCCCATGCACTACACAAGTTACGTGCAGCATCAATGGGTAGAATACTTTTAATAGTTGAAACGCTGCTGTCATATATGCAGCAGCATCAGTGACGGCCAGAAGCACCTTATTCTCATCCACTCCATTTGGGTATAGTACCTTAAGCCCATTGCTCACAAACTGTGCTATTGTTTGTTGGTTAGTTTTTGCAAACTGTTTTGAGTAAATCAAACAAGCCCTGGATGGAGCATCTGGATCTACCTTGCCAATAATCAGGTTTGCAATGTAACAGCCAAGACTGTCAGTAGTTTCATCCACAGAAATCCATATATCAGATTCTCAAACATCTTCTCGGATTCTGTGCAATGCAGCATTGTAAGCTGAATCCACATAATTCTGACGTAAAGTTGACTCTGCAGGAATAGACTGATGGCAGTACTTCTCAAGAAAACCTCTGAAAATAGGGTTTTATAGTTTCCGAAAGGGGATGTTTGCTGCTACAAGTGCATGACACAAATCACTGTAGAACTTGTTTTTTTTCGGAGGATTCACCAGATTAATTGGTTAAAAGAGTTTGCTTCAATTTTGACTTTCGTTAGACATTAGCTTTATGTGCGATTCCATCTGCATGCTGAGTTAAGTGAGATTTCTTAACACTCGAAACCTAATACTCTAGAAAAGGGAAATGCAGTTTAGAATCGCATATAAAGAGTATTTCGTATTACTAAAGGATAGCGATAAAAAAGAATCCTAAGTGACAGGAAAATATTAAGTCTAAGAAAAACATCAACTAACCTCCTTTTTGCATGCTTGGCAGAAAATAATTTTCCCACCTGTTGTATAATGAGGAAAATCTTGCAGCCACTGCCTTATATGAGTAGACTTTGAACTACCTGTTTTCTGCATGGCGTAGTATCCTCACACAGAAACTAGAATTTATTTTGCACTTAGAATGTCAGTAACACTTAACACGTCGGTCGCTACATAATGTACTGATTTGTTTTCGCTGGGAAAAAGTGAACGATGACCTGTTTTTTTTCCCTTTTACTGCGGTGGATGGGGGTAGGGGAAGTACCGTACTCGTTGCTGGACATATGGCACCTGACAGATGGCGGCCCCTTCTGAACAAGCGAATGGAATCTACCGGTGCTTCAGATGAAAACATCTCACTACTGGCAAATTACACTCCTGGAAATGGAAAACAGAACACATTGACACCGGTGTGTCAGACCCACCATACTTGCTCCGGACACTGCGAGAAGGCTGTACAAGCAATGATCACACGCACGGCACAGCGGACACGCCAGGAACCGCGGTGTTGGCCGTCGAATGGCGCTAGCTGCGCAGCATTTGTGCACCGCCGCCGTCAGTGTCAGCCAGTTTGCCGTGGCATACGGAGCTCCATCGCAGTCTTTAACACTGGTAGCATGCCGCGACAGTGTGGACGTGAACCGTATGTGCAGTTGACGGACTTTGAGCGAGGGCATATAGTGGGCATGCGGGAGGCCGGGTGGACGTACCGCCGAATTGCTTAACACGTGGGGCATGAGGTCTCCACAGTACATCGATGTTGTCGCCAGTGGTCGGCGGAAGGTGCACGTGCCCGTCGACCTGGGACCGGACCGCAGCGACGCACGGATGCACGCCAAGACCGTAGGATCCTACGCAGTGCCGTAGGGGACCGCACCGCCACTTCCCAGCAAATTAGGGACACTGTTGCTCCTGGGGTATCGGCGAGGACCATTCGCAACCGTCTCCATGAAGCTGGGCTACGGTCCCACACACCGTTAGGCCGTCTTCCGCTCACGCCCCAACATCGTGCAGCCCGCCTCCAGTGGTGTCGCGACAGGTGTGAATGGAGGGACGAATGGAGACGTGTCGTCTTCAGCGATGAGAGTCGCTTCTGCCTTGGTGCCAATGATGGTCGTATGCGTGTTTGGCGCCGTGCAGGTGAGCGCCACAATCAGGACTGCATACGACCGAGGCACACAGGGCCAACACCCGGCATCATGGTGTGGGGAGCGATCTCCTACACTGGCCGTACACCACTGGTGATCGTCGAGGGGACACTGAATAGTGCACGGTACATCCAAACCGTCATCGAACCCATCGTTCTACCATTCCTAGACCGGCACAAACAGTGACGAAGTTTACTGTTTCCTTGCTGTAAATTTTTTGATGGCTCAAGTGAGAAAAAATGATATAAACAGTTATTGGACCAATGATCAGTTACTGTCTACTCCAATGTTTGCGTAAATCATGCCGAGAGATAGATATCTTGTTACTTAGAATGTTTCATTTTGCTGATAACACTAAGGACCCTGGAGATGACAAAATCTGGAAACTACGTCGAATTGTGGATCACTTAAGAAAAGTATTTCCAGGTGCTTTCTATCCTTTTAAAAATTTGTGCATTGACGAAAGTTTAGTTCTCTTCAAAGGTCGTGTCTTCCTTCCAAACGCCACAGATTTGGTGTAAAATTTGTTGTGTTATGTGATTGTGATACTGGTTATATTCTTGACATTATTATTTATGTGGGTGCAGCAACAGACGTACAAAAAGAAACTGACTTTGGTGTAAATGTTGGAATACCTGGAAGCATTGTTCTCACTTTACTTGAACGTTACCTTGGTAAAGGTCACACATTATATCTTGACAATTGGTACACTAGCCCAACGTTATTTTCTTATTTGCATGACAGAGTGACTAATGCCTGTGGAACTGTGAAAACAAACCGCAAAGGCATGCCTGCTTTATCAAAAAAACTTAGAAACGGCGAGATCGAGTTCATGTCAACAGATAAACTTCTTGCTCTGAAGTGGCAGGACAAGCGGGAAGTGAGGATGCTTTCAACTCTTCATACAAGCGAAATTACAGCGACTGACAAAATTGACAGAACTACGAATGAACCAAAAACAAAACCAGCTTGCATCGTAAGCTACACTGAAAATATGGGGGCCGTCGACAGGAGCGACATGATACTAAGTTCAGCAGAATGTGTACGAAAAACTGTAAAATGGTATAAAAAAGTATTTTTTTATTTGGTTTCTGTGTCTCTGCGCAATGGGTATGCACTATATAAAACTCAAACGGGACGAAATATTTCAGTATCTGATTTTCAACAGAAACTTATCAAGGAGATCCTAGAGATTCAACACCAACCGCAGACAGAGGGACGTCGTGGAAGGAGATCGGCTGATGGTGACAATCCCTTACGCCTAACCGAGCGCCACTTTATCTCGCTAATCCCAGGAACTTCAAAGAAGGAGGCCGCCCAGAGAAGGTGTATTGTATGTGCAAAACATGATAAACGAAGTGAAACAAGATACATTTGTGTAAAATGTAATGTACCTTTATGTTTGAATTTTTGTTTCGAGAGATATCACACTTTGAAGTATTACTCATGTAATACGTTTTGCATTTTTTTCTCCTAATGAAGTACCTTTTTTGAACAAAATAAGACTTCCTGAACAAAGATAAAAAAAAGAAAACGATTTACACCGACAATACTGGATTTTCCGTCTTATTTTTATCTTAACAATAACGGTAGACTGCTACAGTCGTATATATACGCACCGGGTGAAATTAACGCGCACAGGGCGGGAGCCGCTGAGAGTAAATGCGCAGTGAAAGGGTTAACCTAAATTATCCTAAGGACAAACACACACACCCATGCCCGAGGGAGTACTTGAACCTCCACCGGGACCAGCCGCATAGTCCGTGACTGCAGCGCCCTAGACCGCTCGGCTAATCCCGTGAGGCGGCTGTAAACAGAACCTGGATTCAGCGAAAAAATGACGTTTTGCCATTCGTGCACCCAGGTTCGTCGTTGAGTACACCATTGCAGGCGCTCCTGTCTGTGATGCAGCGTCAAGGGTAACCGCAGCCATGGTCTCCGAGCTGATAGTCCATGCTGCTGCAAACGTCGTCGAACTGCTCGTGCGCCGGCCGGTGTGGCCGATCGGTTCTAGGCGCTTCAGTCTGGAACCGCGTGACCGCTACGGTTTCAGGTTCGAATCCTGCCTCGGGCATGGATGTTTGTGATGTCCTTAGGTTAGTTAGGTTTAAGTAGTTCTAAGTTCTGGGGGACTGATGACCTCAGATGTTAAGTCCCATAGTGCTCAGAGCCATCTGAACTGTTCGTGCAGATGGTTGTTGTTTTGCAAACGTCCCCATCTGTTGGCTCAGGGATCGAGACGTGGCTGCACGATCTGTTACAGCCATGCGGATGAGATGCTTCTCATCTCGACTGCTAGTGATACGAGGCCGTTGGGATCCAGCACGGCGTTCCGTATTACCCTCCTGAACCCACCGATTCCATATTCTGCTAACAGTCATTGGATCTCGACCAACGCGAGCAGCAGTGCCGCGATAGTCTACAATCCGACCTTTATCAAAGTCTGAAACGTGATGGTATGCATTTCTCCTCCTTACATGAGGCATCACAACAACGTTTCACCAGCAAACGCCGGTCAACTGCTGTTTGTGTATGAGAGATCGGTTGGAAACGTTCCTCATGTCAGCACGTTGTAGGTGTCGCCACCGGCGCCAACCTTGTGTGATTTCTCTGAAAAGCTAATCATTTGCATTTCACAGCATCTTCTTCCTGTTGGTTAAATTTCGCGTCTGTCATCTTCGTGGTGTAGCAATTTTAATGGCCAGGAGTGTAATTTGACTGTATAGTGAGGATTCTCTTTGCCCAAAACGACAATATTTCTACAACGAGAGCCGCGATAAATGGCACATTCATCTGAAAACATAACCTTGTAACGGTTCACTGCATTTGGAAACTGAGTTAACAAAGCACGGCACGCTAAAACATTTTCATTCCGGTCTGTATCCGATAACTCATTCAAGAACATCGGTCGAAAAGGTCTGATCTTCAGGTCTTTCTTCATGTGATTTCGTATTGTTGTATAGTGAGTTCAAAAGCACGTTTTCATATCGACTTCGTAGGAGACTGGTCAGTCGAAACAGAGACTTAGCACATGTTTCTTCTCGTGTCTTCTTCCTTAACTCTGACTTTAACTCTGCCAAAATCAAAAGCGCGTATTTCCCAAACCAGAAGTGTTGCCTTTTACGGTGGAGCCTTATTATATCTCTCTTGGAGTGATTCCATAATCTATCTCAATGTCTGCCCTGTGTACTGTTCGTGCACGCACACACTTGTCACTAAGGCTGCGTTCACAGTGGTACCGACAACGGTCATCAGTAGACCACGGATTTTTAGGTCGTAAAAAGTGTGTTTTAAGCACCCAAAATAGGCTCCTTCAGTAGTTCATTTAGGCTATATAAAACCTAAAATAGGCTCTAATAAAAATGATGCAGAGAAAATAAAAATAAATTAAAAAACACAGTGTTGACAGTATGAACATCTTATTAGTCATTAAAACAAGGAGAACGAATATTTACACAGTTACAGAGCACAGCAATCTACAACATTAATGTTGAACATAACTCCAAATATTTTTGAGTTCCTGCAAGATAAAAATCTCCGTAAAAAAGATGTTGCAATGGTTTAATTAATACATTCGTAGTTTCACATGTTCTGACCATAGTTGGCTTCACAATAAATAACCAAAATCTTTTCTAGGTTTTCTAGTGAAAATCTGTGGCGCTTGTCAGTCAGAATCAATTTATACGCTGAAAAAGAAAGTTCTACATCAACAGATGTGACAGACACGTACATCATTTTCGGCACATGTTGGACAGGAATGCTGCAGTCAGGAGTGCTGGATTTTCCAGTAAGTATGTCGGCAACTGCACACAACTCCTTCAAGCCAGTGTTCTTCTGC
Source organism: Schistocerca cancellata (assembly GCF_023864275.1). Taxonomy (NCBI): domain Eukaryota; kingdom Metazoa; phylum Arthropoda; class Insecta; order Orthoptera; family Acrididae; genus Schistocerca; species Schistocerca cancellata. The sequence goes on from NC_064627.1 coordinate 659,063,695, forward strand.
AAAACCGTTTGCATTTTTGCCCGTACTTTTTCCCCTACTTCACCTGGAGCTTCATTAATTTTCATTTTGACTTCTTCGAGCAAAGAAATATTGTTGTAGATAGGTCTCCCTGAGCCTTCTAATTGTGAAATTATACTTGCCATAAATGTGTAGTGGGCCCTAAAGTAAGATAAGTCCCGTTTTAAAGAAGAATCTTTGAGTAACTCCATTGCTGCAGTTACGGATGCAGCATCCTCCGGTATATTTTCAACCACCTTCTGGACAGCTGAGAGATGCGTACTATAGTATTCTGCTGCTATCAGCCACGTGCCCCAGCGGGTGACAACAGGCTCCGGCGGCAATGGGACATCTGGAAGCAGTTCTTTGAATGCCTGTATTCTTGATGGTGCCTTAACAAAAATTTTCTTCACCATATATATTACTTTATTTACTTTAGGAAATTGTAGACTTACTTGCTCTGCTATGTGGTTGACCCCATGCACTACACAAGTTACGTGCAGCATCAATGGGTAGAATACTTTTAATAGTTGAAACGCTGCTGTCATATATGCAGCAGCATCAGTGACGGCCAGAAGCACCTTATTCTCATCCACTCCATTTGGGTATAGTACCTTAAGCCCATTGCTCACAAACTGTGCTATTGTTTGTTGGTTAGTTTTTGCAAACTGTTTTGAGTAAATCAAACAAGCCCTGGATGGAGCATCTGGATCTACCTTGCCAATAATCAGGTTTGCAATGTAACAGCCAAGACTGTCAGTAGTTTCATCCACAGAAATCCATATATCAGATTCTCAAACATCTTCTCGGATTCTGTGCAATGCAGCATTGTAAGCTGAATCCACATAATTCTGACGTAAAGTTGACTCTGCAGGAATAGACTGATGGCAGTACTTCTCAAGAAAACCTCTGAAAATAGGGTTTTATAGTTTCCGAAAGGGGATGTTTGCTGCTACAAGTGCATGACACAAATCACTGTAGAACTTGTTTTTTTTCGGAGGATTCACCAGATTAATTGGTTAAAAGAGTTTGCTTCAATTTTGACTTTCGTTAGACATTAGCTTTATGTGCGATTCCATCTGCATGCTGAGTTAAGTGAGATTTCTTAACACTCGAAACCTAATACTCTAGAAAAGGGAAATGCAGTTTAGAACCGCATATAAAGAGTATTTCGTATTACTAAAGGATAGCGATAAAAAAGAATCCTAAGTGACAGGAAAATATTAAGTCTAAGAAAAACATCAACTAACCTCCTTTTTGCATGCTTGGCAGAAAATAATTTTCCCACCTGTTGTATAATGAGGAAAATCTTGCAGCCACTGCCTTATATGAGTAGACTTTGAACTACCTGTTTTCTGCATGGCGTAGTATCCTCACACAGAAACTAGAATTTATTTTGCACTTAGAATGTCAGTAACACTTAACACGTCGGTCGCTACATAATGTACTGATTTGTTTTCGCTGGGAAAAAGTGAACGATGACCTGTTTTTTTTCCCTTTTACTGCGGTGGATGGGGGTAGGGGAAGTACCGTACTCGTTGCTGGACATATGGCACCTGACAGATGGCGGCCCCTTCTGAACAAGCGAATGGAATCTACCGGTGCTTCAGATGAAAACATCTCACTACTGGCAAATTACACTCCTGGAAATGGAAAACAGAACACATTGACACCGGTGTGTCAGACCCACCATACTTGCTCCGGACACTGCGAGAAGGCTGTACAAGCAATGATCACACGCACGGCACAGCGGACACGCCAGGAACCGCGGTGTTGGCCGTCGAATGGCGCTAGCTGCGCAGCATTTGTGCACCGCCGCCGTCAGTGTCAGCCAGTTTGCCGTGGCATACGGAGCTCCCATCGCAGTCTTTAACACTGGTAGCATGCCACGACAGCGTGGACGTGAACCGTATGTGCAGTTGACGGACTTTGAGCGAGGGCGTATAGTGGGCATGCGGGAGGCCGGGTGGACGTACCGCCGAATTGCTCAACACGTGGGGCGTGAGGTCTCCACAGTACATCGATGTTGTCGCCAGTGGTCGGCGGAAGGTGCACGTGCCCGTCGACCTGGGACCGGACCGCAGCGACGCACGGATGCACGCCAAGACCGTAGGATCCTACGCAGTGCCGTAGGGGACCGCACCGCCACTTCCCAGCAAATTAGGGACACTGTTGCTCCTGGGGTATCGGCGAGGACCATTCGCAACCGTCTCCATGAAGCTGGGCTACGGTCCCACACACCGTTAGGCCGTCTTCCGCTCACGCCCCAACATCGTGCAGCCCGCCTCCAGTGGTGTCGCGACAGGCGTGAATGGAGGGACGAATGGAGACGTGTCGTCTTCAGCGATGAGAGTCGCTTCTGCCTTGGTGCCAATGATGGTCGTATGCGTGTTTGGCGCCGTGCAGGTGAGCGCCACAATCAGGACTGCATACGACCGAGGCACACAGGGCCAACACCCGGCATCATGGTGTGGGGAGCGATCTCCTACACTGGCCGTACACCACTGGTGATCGTCGAGGGGACACTGAATAGTGCACGGTACATCCAAACCGTCATCGAACCCATCGTTCTACCATTCCTAGACCGGCAAGGGAACTTGCTGTTCCAACAGGACAATGCACGTCCGCATGTATCCCGTGCCACCCAACGTGCTCTAGAATGTGTAAGTCAACTACCCTGGCCAGCAAGATCTCCGGATCTGTCCCCCATTGAGCATGTTTGGGACTGGATGAAGCGTCGACTCACGCGGTCTGCACGTCCAGCACGAACGCTGGTCCAACTGAGGCGCCAGGTGGAAATGGCATGGCAAGCCGTTCCACAGGACTACATCCAGCATCTCTACGATCGTCTCCATGGGAGAATAGCAGCCTGCATTGCTGCGAAAGGTGGATATACACTGTACTAGTGCCGACATTGTGCATGCTCTGTTGCCTGTGTCTATGTGCCTGTGGTTCTGTCAGTGTGATCATGCGATGTATCTGACCCCAGGAATGTGTCAATAAAGTTTCCCCTTCCTGGGACTATGAATTCACGGCGTTCTTATTTCAATTTCCAGGAGTGTATTTTTCGAACCGGAAAATTCACGTATAATACCTTTCGCGAAACAGAGTAGTTTGATAGGAGTGCCTGTAGACAGCAGCGAGAAAATGCGCGAAGGGCAGTAATTTAGCTATAGAGGGCGTCTACGATTAACATTGTGATTTTTTAATCCGTGCTCAGCTTAAGGCCTATGAAACCGTTTCTTTGCGAAAATACACAGCTGGCCAGAATCCTACGAACGAAATATTTTCAAATATAACATTTAGTACTCCCACGTTCGATTCTAATGTGTAACTCAAATCTTTGACCGGTTCTCATTCGCTCCCTGAAGTTAAGCACTGTCGCGCTCGGAGGGTACTTGGATGGATGACCATTCAACCGTGCCGAGTGCTGTTGGTAGTAAGGCAAGCAAAGGAATTGTAAACAGTCTCTAACGACCTTCGCCTTCGGCGAGACGTAAAGCCCTAAGCTTACTTCCTTTTTCTAATCTTTGAAAACACAAGAACTCTATGTCAGAATAACGAAATAGGTACTTTTCAAGATTTTGATGCCGAAATAGGTAAAATTAGGCGTCAACGTCGAAATACGCAATTTTAGGTCCTATAGAACTAACGGTATTCAGTTTAGTTAGCCATGAAACGCATAAGTACCAACTCATACGCAAATTGGAGCTTAGGAAAGAAAATAGGTTTTAACCTAAAGATCCGTGATCTGTTTTTTACATATGAATAATAAAACACCTATAAAGAGTATTTGGTATTAACAGGGATAGCGATATAAAAAAATAAAAAAAGACCGAAGTGTTGGGCAAATACGAAGCATGAGCGTGTCAACTTTATAGCCACCTTGCTGCACGCTGGGCAGAAAATATTCTTTTCCATCTGTCGTATAGTGTGGAAAAACTTGGAGCCACTGTCTTATATGATGAAATAGGCACTTTTTAGGATATTAAAGCCGAAATAGGCAAAAATAGGCACTGGCGTCGAAATAGGCTTTTTTAGGTCCTATAGAATTAACGCTATTAAGTGTAAATAGTCATGAAACGCATAAGTACAAATTTTTATGCAAATAGGAACTCAGGAACAAAATAGGTTTTTACCTAAAATCCGCGGTCTAGTCATCAGACACAGTCGCCCGATAAAATCGCCTGACAGCGAGCTCTAGGAGGTTGGGTTAGAATCTATTCTACGGTATGCATGAAGTAGGTTAGATTTTAACCTCTTAGGGTGGGTGTATACCACGACGTCTCTGTGCTTGGATACGAGTCCTGCATAGCGGCTTCTACTGTTAAAGAGATGCCAAATCCATGTGAGTGAGCTTTCCTGCTTCATAAAGAATACTATACACTCTGTCCTCAGTTATCGTAATAACCAGATAAGATTTACTAATATATGAGATGAGGCGAGAAACGTTCAACTACATATTCGAGGTGACATTGATAAGCAATTTATAAATACTCTGTTGTGCAGACATACGTCAGTTAATCTCCAATGACTGTCATTTAGCACACGAGCATAAACAGCAATATTAGACACTCTGAAAACCTAAAGCACTTATCCAGTACAGTACCTGTAAGCATGCAAGATACACAACCCTTTTCACTTGAACAAATTATTTCTTGAAGTTACAATCCATACCTAAAATTTCCAATAAAGATTTTGCTATTTGAGATTTCCAATAAACCTTCGATTTCAGTCCATAAATTCCGAACTATAACCCCATTATGATATTTTCATCCTCAGGACTGATTTGAATTTCACCGACTGTCGTGCGAAGTTTGGGAGAAATATCGGCTTAAGTGTGATAGCGCACATAGTGGCGTACTGACTTGAAAAGATCAGCCGTCTCCGGCTGATGCCTGTCTGTAGTTAATTTGACGAACTCATCTACATGCTCTCAGACACGAACAGGTAAGATCCATTTTTTAACAAGTTTTTTAGTATATCTCGTAGAGAAAATAGTTTTAGTTAATGTAAACAGGTTTCCATTGTCTACCCACGGGCCAGTTAGCTACCCCATTAGCGACAAATAAGCAGACTCGCAGCTGTTGTCGAAGTAAATCTGCAACCACGATTTAAAATGTCAATTCCGATAGTGCGTGTATGGGTGAGGGGAAGTAGGGGACGAGAACAGGGTACGCGTTGAAGAGTCAGGGAACTTTGCAAGGTCACTGACAGTGTAAGTTATGACAAGAGCAGATATTATTTTTATTGTCCGCAGGTTACGCATGTTGAAAACCTGTAGCTAGATACATAGAACCAAAATCGCGAATAATTTATGTATTGCTAATTTCGCATCAAGCAATACTCACAGTTTTTATAAGCCCTTCTTAAACATGGACCATTCCATTGCTGTTTTGAGTGATTGCCAAGTGCTTTCAAAGAAACAGTCAATATGTAATGATGTACTGAAGTAGGTCTTCCAGTATTTAACACGAATAACATCCTTGCCTTCCCCTGACCTACAGATTGGTCTACAAGCAAGCATTTCACTTTCAGTTTCCGCTAGATCATCAACTTATAAAATTTACTGCCTCATTTTTGCTTTTATCTCCTTCTCTTCTATCACCACCATTTGAAAAGCGTGATTAGAAGGGTCCAGTAAAAGCCTTAGTAATATAATTGTAATCTCTTTTTGCATTTAGAGGCCTAGAGGGAAGATGTTAAAAAAATTGGTTGCCTTATGAACAATAGTGGAGCAGGGTACTTTCTGGCACTGTAAACGACCTAATCTCCAGGTCATGCTGTAACCTGTTACCACACCCAGGCCTCTCCAGCAATTGCAGGTAACGAATTCCAGATGAGGGATGACCTGACACAAATCATGTGTCAAGCTAAGAACCCCACTTCTGTAGCCCACACCTATAGGCCAATTGTATGACATAAAAATTTCAGGAAAATGAGTCGCCCATCCACAGTGGCCACATGGGAACCAAAATCAAGGTGACCCTCTCTCATCCCCCCCCCCCCCCCCCCTGCAACTAATCTACACTCATTCTCATAAATTAAGGATTATGCTGATACATGGTGAAACAACGCCGTGGTGGGCAGTTTGCGGGTTTAAATCACCTCAGGGTATGACGATGCGGTGCATTTGGCCTGCGGTCGTCGCACAGTGGCGCTGGCAGCAGTCTACATATGCAGAGGTGTGTTGGTGCATGTCAGAGTACGGTGCAGGGAGTAAGTGTACAGATGTTTCCAGACGTGCTAATGGTGTCTGTGTGTTGAAAATGGCCCTAAGAACACATATTGATGACGTTATGAGGGGTAGAATGGGGCGACTGGAGGCTGGTCAGACACAGCAGGTCGTACCACAGGCCCTCTGTGTGCCACAAAGTGTGATTTCAAGATCATGGCAACGATTCCAGCAGACAGGAAACGTGTGCAACACCACAAGAAGACTGATATCTCACTATCAGTGGTCACAGACGGGAACGGAGTACTGCAGTTAGCCTTGCTCAGGACCTTACTGCAGTCACTGGAACAGTTGTCTCCAGACACACAGTCTACAGACAACTGATCAGACATGGTTTATTCCACCAGAGACATATAAGGTGCATTCCACTGACTCCTGGTCACAGAACAACCCATAAAGCCTGGTGCCAAGAACACAGTACATGGTCATTGGAACAGTGGTCCCAGGTTATGTTCACGGACAAGTCCAGGTATAGTCTGAACAGTGATTCTTGCTGGGTTTACATCTGGGATGAGCCGGGAACCAGATACCAACCCCTTAATGTCCTTGAAAGGGACCTGTATGGAGGTTGTGGTTTGATGGTGTGGGGTGGGATTATGATTGGTGCACGTACACCTCTGCATGTCTTTGACAGAGGAAATGTAACAGGTCAGGTGTATTGGGACGTCATTTTGCACCAGTATGTCCGCCTCTTCAGGGGTGCAGTGGGTCCCACCTTCCTCCTGATGGATGATAACACATGGCCTCACCGAGCTGCCATCATGGAGGAGTACCTGGAAACAGAAGATATCAGGCGAATGGAGTGGCCTGCCTGTTCTCCAGACCTAAACCCCATCGAGCACGTCTGGGATGTTCTCGGTCGATGTATCGCTACGTGTCTTCAAACCCGCAGGACACTTCAGGAGCTCCTACAGGCACTGGTGCAAGATTGGGAGGCTATACCACAGCAGCTGCTCTACCACCTGATCCAGAGTATGCCAACCTGTTGTGCGGCCTATGTATGTGTGTATGGTGATCATATCCCGTACTGATGTCGGGGCACCACATTCTTCAATTATCCTTGCTTTATGAGCATGAGTGTAGGTCAATAGAATGATTTACAGTGGTGATAAATGAAATTTCTACTCCCCTTTTTTCTCTAGTTCAATTATGTGAGCCTCATCATTCAAGGTCTGTACACCGTAGTGGAAGGGTCATCATTGTGAAGTGCCACCAGGGATCAGACAATGTCTCTGGACAGAATAAAAGGAAAAAGGAAGACTATCACTTTCGAAAGTAAGTATTTGTCTGTCCATCTCTCTCATTATTATTCATTTAATCATAAATTTAGTGTTTACTTTTTTCCAGCAGTGCACCACCCTCCCTCGTGTAATGGATCAGGAATGAGCACTAGCAGATATGCTGGACCAAGACAAGTGTGCGTTAAAGCTTCTATTGTCTGCATCACCACAGCAGCAACCCACAGTCAGCCTACCTGGTTTATTAGATCAACCATTCAAGTTTCCTGTGTATGCAGTTCATACACATCAGCAGCACAGCGATGGCCTGTCTGATGTACAACTACTGTTATTGGTCTTTGAGTCCTGTTATCACCATCATGAACACCACTCATCAGACCACTACCATGGCATAACTTGTGTATTAAAGTGATGTTATTCTCTATAATGTACAGTCTAAATGTACTGGTAGTAATTGTTGGATTGTGAGCTTGCCCTCAAATCATGGGTTCATCTTAGTTGTAACGATTTAAAATCTCCAGTATAGTAACATGAATGTAACCCTTTCATACTATGAATGGCATATATTATGTAGAATTATTTAAATATATGTGCAATGTTCAACTCTACAACAATGGGAACACCAAGGAGTGCACTCACTTTCAGGAATCAAAGTTCGGAAACTTTATGTGGGCTAGCTCAACCAGCCACTATGCTGTGAATGAGCATCTTGGGTGGGGTGAGTATGTGTGTGAATTTTTGGGAACTGTATGGTGTGCATTTACAAAGCTTATCTCTTGGAATGTCTCAGACAAGGATGTGGCCAAAGGTGGAGTTGGGGGGGGGGGGGGGTTTCGGACACCCCTCCCTAACGCTCATTCCTAATTAACCAAGGTAAATGACTGTACATTGTTTGTCTTTCTTTAGCTTTGGGGTTGCAATAATTCATTATATCACAAGGCAGCAGAGTGGTAAACAACGTTACAAATAACATTATACTAAAATCAGTATGTGGAAATATACATGGATTGGCCTGTGTCACCTAAATATTGCATTAATCAACAGGAATATCACCCAAACATTGAGGGTTGCATTAATTAAAAACTTTGCTCAAAATTGTATCATTAGTAGCCCAAATGGCAGAATATTGCCCAATGTGGTCACCTGGCTGGTATTCAATTCCAAAAACCAGTTCCGGTATGGAAGGATGGGGAGTGGTTCGTAGAGAGTGGACGGAGCTTGCGATGACAGCAAGTTCTATAGTAGTTCTTTCATTTCTAAAAGATTTTTTTCAACAGGATGTTTGAATTCATCTCAGCCTGTCTGTGCTGTGCATTCCCCCCCTCCCCCCACCCTTTCATCCAGAATCTGTTAACATTCTTGTAATGCTATAATAACTGAAGCCAGGAATTCCATGCACAGTTAAATCTTAAAACATGCTTACATCTGTGCAATACAAAAGACCAGACATGCACAATTAAAGGGAAAACGTACAATATCAGAATTCCTTCTTTTATTGTGATGCATTTCATTTTATTTTAAAACGGAGTACAACAACCAGTTTGTCCAAATTCTCCAACAATCAGGGTAGATCTGCTGGTTGAGGCCCTGAGCTAGCAACCTCTGGATTCGGGAGGCAATGCGTTCGAATTTCTCCACTCGCAATCTTGAAAATTGGTTTCTGTGGTTTCCCATTTTCAGTTTGATGTTGGTCCTGTGTCATTCCATGTGAACAGGAAATAATTATCGAAAATTAATCTTTCTGCAGGAATTTTTTTTCCCTGTTATACATGTAGGCGGGGTATTAAATTTTGTTGGCAAAATTAATTTTTCCCTCCAAAACCTGTTGTTTATTTATGGCAGCCATTGTTTTCAAGACAATTTAGTTGAGTTTGTACATGCAGAAGATTAAAAAAAATCATGAAATTTATAATAATTTGGTATGGTTTATACATCAGTGTAAAGAGCATAACTTCTTCTTCTTTTAGATATATTTTTAGAAAAAAACGCTTTAGGCATGATACATACAAAAACATTTATGTAATGTAACCCAAAATGTGAAATGTAAGTTACCAAATGCAATGGAAAATCCAGGATGGAATGTAACAATACCAGAGAAGGAAAGTTGCTATTCACCATATAGCGGAGATGCTGAGTCGCGATATACACAATAAAAAGATTCCCACACTCATAGCTTTTGGCCATTAAGGCCTTTGTCAGCAGTAGACACACATAAACACATGACAACACACACACACTCACGCAAACACAACTTTCACACACATCTGCAGTCTCAGACAGCTGAAACTACACTGCAAGCAGCAGCACCAGTGTATAATGGGAGTGGCGACTGGGTCGGGGTAAGGAGGAGGGTGGGGCGGAGAGGGGAGGGGGAGGGATAGTATGGTGGGAGTGGTGGACAGTGAAGTGTTGCAGTTTAGATGGAGGGCAGGAGAGAAGGTGCAGAGGGGGGAGGGGGTAAGTAGCGGAAAGGAGAGAAATAAAAATAAATTAAAAGACTGGGTGTGGCGTTGAAATGATGGCTGTATAGTGCTGGAATGGGAACAGGGAGGGGGCTGAATGGGTGAGGACAGTGACTAATGAAGGTTGAGGCCAGGAGGGTTACGGGAACGTAGGATGTATTGCAGGGAAAGTTCCCACCTGCGCAATTCAGAAAAGCTGGTGTTGGTGGGAAGGATCCATATGGCACAGGCTGTGAAGCAGTCATTGAGATGAGGGGTATCATGTTTGACAGCGTGTTCAGCAACAGGGTGGCGCACTTGTTTTTTGGCCACAGTTTGTCCGTGGCCGTTCATGCGGACAGACAGCTTGTTGGTTGTCATGCCTACATAGAATGCAGCACAGTGGTTGCAGCTTAGCTTGTAAATCACATGACTGGTTTCACAGGTAGCCCTGCCTTTGATGGGATAAGTGATGTTAGTGACTGGATTGGAGTAGGTGGTGGTAGAAGGATGTATGGGACAGCTCTTGCATCTAGGTCTATTACAGGGGTATGAGCCATGAGATAGGGGATTGGGAGCAGGGTTGTGTAAGGATGGACGAGTATATTGTGTAGGTTCGGTGGATGGCGGAATACCACATAGTGGATAGGACATTTCTCATTTCAGGGCACGATGAGAGGTAATCGAAACCCTGGCGGAGAATGTAATTCAGTTGCTCCAGTCCCGGATGGTACTGAGTTACGAAGGGAATGCTCCTCTGTGGCTGGACTGTGGGACTTTGGGAAGTGGTAGGAGACTGGGAAGATAAGGCATGGGAGATTTGTTTTTGTATAAGGATGGGAGGATAATTACAGTCAGTGAAGGCTTCAGTGAGACCCTCGGTATATTTAGAGAAGGACTGCTCGTCGCTGCAGATGTGACAACCATGGGTGGCTAGGAAGGGACTTCTTGGTATGGAATGGGCGGCAGCTTTCGAAGTGGAGGTATTGCTGGTGGTTAGTACGTTTGATATTGATGGAGGTACTGATGTAGCCATCTCTGAGGTGGAGGTCAACATCTAGGAAGGTGGCTTATTGGGTTGAGTAGGACCAGGTGAAGCAAATGGGGGAGAAGTTGTTGAGGTTCTGGAGGAATGTGAATAAGGTGTCCTCACCTTCAATCCAGATAGCAAAGATGTCATCAATGAATCTGAACCAGGTGAGGGGTTTATGATTCTGGGTTTTTAGGAAGGATTTCTCTAGATGGCCTATGAATAGGTTAGCATAAGATGGTGCCATGCGGGTGCCCATAGCTGTACCGCAGATTTGTTTGTAGGTAATGCCTTCAAAGGAGAAGTAATTGTGGGTGAGGATGTAGTTGGTCATGGAGACTAGGAAGGAGGTTGTTGGTTTGGAATCCATAGGGTGTCTGGAAAGGTAGTGTTCGATAGCAGTAAGGTCATGGGCATTAGGAATGTTAGTGTACAGGGAGGTGGCATCAATAGTGATGAGCAGGGCACCGTGGGGTAAAGGGAAAGGAACTGTGGAGAGTCGGTCGAGGAAATGGTTGGTATCTTTTATATAGGAGGATAAGTTCTGGGCAATAGGTTGAAGGTGTTGGTCTATGATAGCAGAGATTCTCTTTGTGGGGGCACAGTAACCGGCCACAATGGGGCATCGTGGGTGGTCTAGGAAGGTGGCTTATTGGGTTGAGTAGGACCAGGTGTAGCAAGGAAAGTTAACAGGGGGTGGTTTGGAGGCAGTGGGAGTGGATCGCGGTTGGATGGAGGAGTGAACTGAGTTAGGAAAAGTTCAATATTGGTCTTTTATTGAGTCTGATTGGTCAGGTTGGTGGCAAAAAAGTATTTCCACTGTAGGGACTGGGAGAAGGAGAGAAGGTCTTTAACTAGTCCTACATGGTTGAAATTGTGGGGCACAGTAACCGGCCACAATGGGGCGTCCTGGGTTTTAGGAAGCATGTAGAAGGTGGGAGTGCAGGGAGTGGTAGTGGTAAGTAGAGAGATGGACTCTGGGGAGCGGTTCTGAGATGGGCCTAAGAATTTGAGTGGTGACTGGAGATCCTGCTGGATTGCTGGAATGGGATCACTGTGGCATGGTTTGTAGGTGGAAGTACCTGACAGCTGATGGAGTCCTTCTGCCACGTAATCCTTGCGGTTCAAAACAACGGTGGTGTAGCCTTTGTCTGCAAGGTAGGACTATAAGATTGGGATCAGTTTTTATATGGTGGACCGTGGTTCTTTCTGCGGATATAAGGTTAGTACACATGTTGAGGGATTTGGGGAATGGTGGTGAGGCAAGGTTCAAGAAAAAGAAATTCTGAAAAGTTAAGAGGGGGTGGTTTGGAGGCAGTGGGGGTGGATCACGATTGGATGAAGGAGTGAACTGAGTTAGACAAAGTTCAATATTGGTCTTTTATTGAGTCTGATTGGTCGGGTTGGTGGCGAAAAAGTATTTCCACTGTAGGGACCGGGAGAAGGAGAGAAGGTCTTTAACTAGTCCTACATGGTTGAATTTGGGAGTGGGGCAAAAGGTGAGGCCTTTGGAAAGGACTGATATTTCTGTGGGACTAAGGCTTCTGGAGGAAAGATTCATGACTGTGTTGTGGGTCTGATTAGGTTTTGGGTTCTGTGTGGCGGTGGCAGGGAGTTTTGGAGGGTGGGATAGGTGTAGTAGGTCTGCGAGACAGAGTTTGTCAGCTATGAGGGGGTGTGGGGGAGGTTTGGAGGTTGTTGTAGAAGTGGTGGACAGTGGTACTCTGAGGAGGTAGTAGGAAGTGAGCAGGATGGAGAGCTTTTTGAGGTGGCATTGTGCATGTTGCTCAAGTTCCTGCAGGGCAAGAGTTTCAATGTGTGTTTGGGTGCCAGGAATTTGGGATTCTGCATTCTATGTAGACATGACAACCAAAAAGCCGTCTGTCTGCATGAACGGCCACGGACAACCTGTGGCCAAAAAACAAGTGGACCACCCTGTTGCTGAACACGCTGCCAAACATGATACCCCCATCTCAATGACTGCTTCACAGTCTGTGCCATATGGATCCTTCCCACCAACACCAGCTTTTCTGAATTGCGCAGGTGGGAACTTTCCCTGCAATACATCCTACATTCCCGTAAACCTCCTGGCCTCAACCTTCATTAGTCACTGTCCTCGCCCATCCAGCCCCCTCCCTGTTCCCATTCCAGCACTACACAGCCATCATTTCACCGCCACACAGAGTCTTTTTAATTTATTTTTATTTCTCTCCTTTCCACTACTTACCCCCTCCCCCCTCCGCACCTTCTCTCCTGCCTTCTGTCTAAACTGCAACACTTCACTGTCCACCACTCCCACCATACTATCCCTCCCCCTCCCCGCCCCACCCTCCTCCTTAGCCCCCACCCAGTCGCCACTCTCGTCATGCACTGGTGCTGCTGCTCGCAGTGTAGTTTCAGCTCTCTGAAACTGCAGACGTGTGTGCAAGTTGCGTTTGCGTGAGTGTGTGTTTGCATGTGTGTATATGTGCCTACTGCTGACAAAGGCCTTATTGGCCGAAAGCTATGAGTGTGTGAATCTTTTTATTGTGCCTATCGCGACTCAGCATCTCCGCTATATGGTGAGTAGCAAGTTTCCTTCTCTGATAAAGTTACCAAATGCCTATTTTTTTAAGATTTTCACAAAATGCATTAAAGTATAGAAATTTATGTGTCATGCTGTCCTTAACATAAGTATACCTGATAACTGGGCATTTCAAATAAATTTCCATGTAAAATTCTTCTCCTGGTATAGGATATTTAATTCATGTAATATGATTTACCTTTATTTATGTAACATGAGTTACCATTATTTTTGTAACATTAGCTATAATTTTGAGCAGTCAGTGTGTTTCTGAATTAAATACCAGATAACTAACAATGTATTTAAATATATTTCATGTACAATTATCTCCATATGCCACATAAAGTCCCACCTGGAAGAAACTATTTTTGACAATTTACATTACTACAATCGTTACAACAGTATCTTGCAATTTATTGTAGAATGCTTTTAACTGCAGCTGAAAAGATGAGAAGAAGAAGGCAAAAACTGAAAGATGAAGTCAAATATGAAGAGTATAAAATTAAATGCAAGGAAACTGAAAAAGTCAGGAAAAAGAAGAAGGAACAGGAAAAAAGTTTGAGTACAAGAGAACAAGAAAGAACTGCTACAGAAAGGAAATGAATGTGAGAGGAAGAGTAGCCAAGTACAAGAAGCAATTAAAGCAAGCATCTTTGGCTACACCAAGTATTTCTGCCTCTGCACCAAATAAATGTAGGTCTTCATTGGGAAAAGCCATATCTAAAGTGAAACTTGTACTTCAAGCATCACCCAGGGAACAAAAAGAAGCGTTATTACAAGCTTGTATCATATATTTGTTGAACCTCTAGTAGTAGAAAGAATCCCTAGATCAAAAATAAATGCCAAAACAATAAGTGCAGTCAACAACTTCTATGAAAGGGATGACATTAGCAGATAGGCTCCTGGACAAAAAGATGTGACTGTAAAAAATGAGAAAGGTAAGAATAAGTAGTAAGTACAACGCTTGATGTTTTCTTTGAAAGAAGCCCATGCTGTGTTTTGTATAGAAAATGGGAAATGTGAGTGGAAAAAAATATATTTGCAGAGTTAAGACTCAAACACATAATGCTTGCCAGTAAACTTCCATGCAACGTGTATCTCTGCAAATATCACAAGAATTTCGTTTGTGCTGTTAAGTGTCTTCAGAGCATAGTGCCTCAAATACCTGAGTGCACCAGTAACTTGCCTAAATTTTTTCTATGTGTAGAGCCTACAGCTGATTGTTGTTTACGAAAGTGTATAAAATGTAAAGATTTAATATCAGTTAAACTTCTTGATTTATGTATTGGCATACGAGATATGATGTGAAATGGTATGCACGGCAAGAGAGTGATTGCAGAATTTTGAAAGTAGAGGAAGAAGGTATTGTAAGGCATCTTGTTGATCATATTCTTACTATGGGACCCAAATTTTTAGAGCACTGCTACTCCAAGAGAGAACAGTCAAAGAGCAATCAGAGTGACATGGCATCAGTACCTTCTTCAATGCTATCTTCAATGGTGCAAATTAATTTTGCTGAAAATTTTACATGTGTAAGTCAAGAAGTTCACTTTGGGAGCAGAATCAAATTAGCATTTTGACTGCCAACAATTTGGTGTTCAGGTACTTCTCACACTATATGTTGGCGTCTGATAATTTATATCACAAAAACACTGTAATTGACGGGCTTCCTGAATCACTCAAATAATATCAGAGAAGTTATAACCTGGTCAGATGGTCCTGTTTCCCATTTAGAAAATAGATATAATGCAAAGGCTCTAAAAGCTATAAGTAAGAGTCATGGCAAAACAATTACATGGAAGTACTTTACAGCTTCTCTTGGGAAGGGGCCAGTTTATGGAATTGGTGGGGCTGTAAAGCACCAAGTTTAGTCTCACACTAAAAACAGAAAATGTATTGTAAACAATGCAACTGATTTTGTAAAAGCATTGTTCAGTTCTTCTTCTAATGAGACAGCAATTCATATGGGTGCAAGAAGCAAAAAACTACATTTCTCGGCCTTGATCTAGAACTGCAAGCCTTTCTTGAAGACCACTAGAATTCATCACTTCAAACTATATAATACTTAAGTTGTAGGACACACCACTTCATCAGTTGCAAATGAAAACACTAACTGAACAGAAAAATCTCTAGATTTGCAAGTAGATGACTTAGTGGTGGTAAAATATGACAATTCATATTTTCTAGGTAATGTTACTAAAATGAAAAAGGTGAGTTTGAGGTTGATGTTATGATGAGGGATGGGAAGCTTTGGAAATGGCCTGAAATTATAGATGAAATGTACTACACTAAAGAGAAACTAATCAGAAAAGTGAACCCTCCAAGTGTGGTAAACTGTTGTGGTTATTTCAAGTTTGATTGTGATCTGTGACAATGTAACATGAGTTACCATTTGGTGTAATGTGACTTACCTGTTCATTATTTTTCTATATTTCTTTTATTGGAGATTGAATTTTATAATTGTGTTAGAATGCTTCTGAGATCTTCCGATATTGTGTGTGAAACTTCCAAGAAACGTTCACATAAAACAGAACAGACTTTTGTGTTTCCTTAATCATATGCAAGACCCATTTATTGGAAAGGTAACATGAGTTACAAAGAATAATTATAAGATTTGGTTTCATAAATATAATAATGTAACAATTATTATGATCCAGGTTCATATAGCAGTTTGCATAAAGTATGTTTTGATTTATAAAAAAATATTGAATACAAACATTTCCTTCTGTTAATTGTCCAAGATCTGTATTGTAAACATCATTTTGTAAGATGAGTTACTATGAGTGACCCTCCTTTACTACAGGCCACAGCCAGTTTCATCCTTGTACCTTTCTTTCCTGACTGATTCCAATTCTCTGAAAGCTGCAGCCTTGCTGCTTAAATGAAACGAACTGCATTGAAGGCGACTTGAATATCTCTTTGGAGACTCTCAGCACTAAAATCCACATGATAAACTGGTATGCATGTAACAGCATGTACTACCTAACATATTCCAAAACTCCAAGCATAAAAATGGATTCTGTACTTAAGATAGCCCTTCGTTGGGCTAGGGACCATTTGTACATTGATCAGCCAGGACATTATGACCATCGGCCTACTATCAATTTAAACCTGTCCAGGTGATAGCAGCGTCACCGGGCAAGGAATGACTGCTAGTCAGACACACAAATGGTGTGCGTGTAGTATCAGTGTGTAGAATGGGGATGGCACGCGATGTATTTGAGTTTGAGCGAGGAAAGATTGTGATGGTGTGGAAGCTCAGCATGAGCATTTTGGAAACTGTGCAACTTGTCAGGTGTTTGAGGAGTGCCGTGGTGAGTATCCTCAACACATGGCGAAACCATATTTGAAACCACAGCCAGGCAGTGTGGGGTTAGGTGGTCACCCCTCATTACAGATGTCAGATGTTGTAGGCTGGGTAGACTGGTAAAACAGGAAAGGTGACAAACTGTGGCAGAACTAACATCGGACTTTAATGCTGGGCAGAGAACAAGTGCATCTGAAAACACAGTGCACCAAAGGGTCCTAATGACAGCTGACAAGCCACACATGTGACGATGTTAACACCACGACATTGGCAACTACAACTGAAATGGGCATCTGATATCAGTACTGGACACTGGTGCAGTGGCAGAGTCTTGCATGGTCTGATGAATCCTGATACTTTCTTCATCGTGCCAATGGGAGGGCACGAATTCATCTCCTTCCAGGAGAACAGCTCCTTGTCATCTGTACTGCAGGTCAGAGGCAAGCTGGTGGCAGCTCCATTATGTTCTGGGGAACATTCACATGGGCGTTTGTGGGTCCAATGGAGCTCCTGCAGGGCACCATTATGGCCAATGAGTATCGTGCACTGGTTGCAGACTACGTACACCTCTTCATGATGATCATGTCTCCTGATGGCAGTGGCGTTTTCCAACAAGATAATGCATCATGTCACAAGGCCAGGGATGTGATGAAGCAGTTTGACAAACACAGTGGCAAGTTCCAGTTGATGTGCTGGCCCACCAACTCATCAGATCTGAACCCAATTGAACACATCTGTGGTGTGACTGAATGTGGCGTCGGAGCTCATCACCCCCTCCCTGGAATTTATGGCAATTAGGTGACTTTTCTGTACAGATGTGGTGCCAATTCCCTCCAGTAACCTACCAGGACCTCATTGTTTTCTTGCCATGATGCATCGTTGCTGATATCCATGCCAAAGGTGGACATACCAGCTATTATGTAGGTGGTCATAATAATCTGGCTGATCAGTGTATACCCATTGAAGGATAGTCTTAGTATCACTATCCTACTTTACAGTGTCAAAATATGGATATTACACACCTACTCCTACTTGTACAAATGGAGTATGTCAGTTTTCTTTCTTTGTATTTTATGTGGTCTGTACTGAACCTTATGGGGCTTATGGAGGCACCATTAGTTCATGATCGGTTCCATAGGAACACACAAAAAAGGGTATTTACCATGTTTGTACCAAAACTAAGCCAAGGATTTGAAAATGGCTATGCATGGCAAATGGCTGAAATTTTTACGATAAATTTGTAAGATCCTGATCTTGAACGACATTGAAAATTTTGTTGATATCTTTATTCATTTCTGAAATTCAATGGTTCAAATTTACTGTACTTGTAGACAAAAAATACACATGTAAAATCTGGTGTAAGGTGAAAACAAAGTTTATAAAGTGATGTAGCATGGAGAGATATTCTGTAAAGTGATTCCATCATCATGAGAACGGTTCTGGGAACCCATTGTTGTAGTGCTGAAGCATATGCAGAATTTGCATGCAGATAAAATCTGGTCTGAGGCGTAAAATTAGTTTTGTGTTATTTCTGTTTCACATAAGTAAACTATCAAAATTTTACTGCCCCATACAGTTCTTTTCATATGTGCGATATACCTGCTTTAGCAGGGAAAAGAAGGGAACCAGTGGTAAATGCTTTTATCTGAGCACCAAAAAAGATGAATATGCTCGTGTTTAAAAGATTCTGACTCAAAAGATGGGGAACCAGCTGCTTCACTCTACCTTCTTGAGCACCTTTCAAATTTTTCATGAAAGTTTGGAATGCGAACATACTCGAGCTCTTTTATAGTGAGAGAGAGACAGAAAAGTAGTAAATACTGGAAAACAGTTGACAGTGGTTGTGTTATAGAAAGAATGAAGGAGAGACAACAGTGCTAGGAAAAGAATGAACGAATGCCAGTGAGAGAGGAATAAGGAGACAGAGAAAGTGTAAATAGGTGAGAAACAGTGGTAATGAGAGACAGAGTCTATGACAATGACAACAAGAAGCAGAGAGATAATGATAATGAGAAGAGACAGCAGAAGTGGGAAGGAATAAATGTGACAGCAGTAGTGAGAGAGAGCAAGAAGGAGACAGTGCCAGTGAGAGGAGAAAGTGTTAATAGGAGAGAATGATGGAGACTGTGGCTGTGAGTCAGGGGACAGTGACAGTTAGAGACCAAAGAGATAATGCAATGAGTTGGGATGAATGAGTAGGTGAGAATGGGAAGTGGGATTGGATGAGTATGAGCGACAGTTGAGCAATGGACTAGTGTGCCTGAGTGAGTTACAGTTAGGGGAGCTCGTGGGGGTGAGAGGTGAGTTGCATGTTAAAAAGAGCCTGAATACGTTTGCATGCCAAAATGGTTGAGAAATTTTTTAAAGGTGCTGAAGAAGGTAGAATGAGGCAGTCTTCCAAACAGGAGCATATTTGCCTTTCTTCTGCTCCAATAGGAGTATTTTTCTGTGGTAAACAATAATCTAAACTCTCCTCAGTTAGGCTGATGTGTTTATCTGCCAGAAAATGACAGTGACAGATGAATACTAAAATGAGGAAATTTGGAAAAATGTAAGGTTAAATAATTCCAGATCCTTTGCATTTTTGCCACCAAAAATTATTCTAGCTTCTCTGTCAAACACAACAATATCAGATCTGTTTATTCCAACAGCCCTGTCAGTAATAATCATGGAGCCCCAAAAAATTCACATACGCTGCTTCCTGATCACTTTCTCTGCTCAAATCAAGATTAAAAGAAGAAGAGTGTAAAATAACTTTGGAGGGTGAAGTGACATTAGAACGTGACTTCTTCTTACTAGTTTGCCTAAATACAGCGCTCCAAAGTAATAACATTATCTCTCAGCTTGTTGAAAACTCTGAGATCATTGTCGAAGGAAATGGTTTATTGTTCTTTATGGAAAATCTGTATTCTAAGGAGCAAAATTGAGAAAATGCACTGTTATGCACTATAGCGTAATATTGTGCACTGTAGGTATCATATTGTCAAATAAAGAAATATTTAATTATTCATTTGGATATTCTTACATACTTTTGAGAATATATGTTATACTTTTTTAAGACAAGGTTTTGTTGTTTAATTTCATAGACCAAATACTATTTGTATGAAGACCTACTGAAAGCAAATTATGTACATAAAATTAAATAAATAAATATGTTTTCAAAATAAATGAAAAACATGAGCCTTTTATGAGCTTCTTTAGCAAAACTGACCTCCCTTTCAGAAAATCCTGGCTACATCCTTGCCTCAGAGGATGATTTTGCAAAGAGTTTCAATAAGTGGTGTGGTTGTGTATGTGGTATGTATGGTACAGTGTCACTATTTGATGTTGCTAAAGCATTATATGCATATTTTTACTCAGATGTTACCCTACAATGTTAGCTAAAATTACCAAAAACTAAACTAAATGAATGTCTCCATTCTGCAGCGCATTATTTAAACAAATAAAGATCTATGAGAAAATGGGCCTTTCATTATTAATGTTTGAAGTCATAGTGTTAAAAACAGTGGCATTTTCTGTAAGCACTCCAGTGTATGACCACCTCTCACTGCTGTTTACAGTTTTATGGCAATTTGTTACTTTTTTTACTGATTTCATCCCACTTTTCAACATCATCATCCTAAGACACATGGAAATATGAGCCTTTAAATGAAATTAGCACTGTGCGATATTTTAACAAATACACCGACATCCCATCAGACAGTTAACACATTGCAACAAATATACTCTTGCTATGTATCAATTCTATGAGGAACTTGTTAGTGTTTTAAAAATGATGATGTAACTACAAGATTGCTTAGAGGAGTCTGACACTATATGATTATAGTAGACTTGTAAATAATAGCAGAAAATCCAAGTAGGACCGATTCTGTGGGAAAGTTTGCATATGACACTGCTACATGTACACTATAAGCAATTAACTCCAACCCACCTTTGCTGATAACCACCGCTACTGGCATAAAAACTGACATCATATTGGGTTAAAAGACAATGACTTCACTATAAGACTGCCTTAAAGGAGTCTGACACTATAGGAATACAGTAGACTTATAAATAATGCAGAAAAATTCCAAATAAATACTCAAACAACACATCACTAAATGTATACTGTAAGCAATTAGATAGGCAGAAACTTCATTTAAAACATTCTAACAATCCGAAGTGAAGTCATGTTCACAAACAACTCTACAGATAGCCAGCTCAGGGCTTTATTACAGCAACCACTTACTCACCACTAGACACTGGATATCCAGGTCAGAAGCTGCAGAGCTGGAGATTCATCCCACTGGCTGGCCAGTGCCTACACACCAGATAGATAATGCTACAGGAGAGAGTGACTGTGATGGAGAATGACCTGTTGGGCACTTTCCCTCACACTTGCATAGGTAATAAGTGAACCATACACTTGACATAAGTACACGTGGATACTAGTATTAAGATGTGGGCAGGTGGTATGCTGTCAGCAATGACTTTGATAAGATACAGAATACAATCTCCACTGAAGAGCCAAACAAACTGATATATCTGCCTAATATAGTGTAGGGGCCCCATGAGCATGCAGAAGTACTGCAACACAACATGGCATGGAGTTGACTAAACTCGTCCATAATCCCCTAAGAGTATGAGGGGGTGAAGATCTTTGCTGAACCTCTAAGAGTATGAGGGGGTGGAGATCTTTTCTGAACAGCATGTTGCAAGGCATCCCAGATATACTCAATAATGTTCATGTCTGGGAGCTTGGTGGCCAGCAGAAGTGTTTAAAATCAGAAGAGTGTTCTGGAGCCACTCTGTAGCAATTCTGGATGTTTGGGGTGTTGTATTGTCCTAATGGAATTGCCCAAATCCATCGGAATGCACAATGGACATGAATAGCTGCAGGTGATCAGACAGGATGCTTACGTACGTGTCACCTGTCAGAGACACATCTAGGTGTATCAAGGGTCCCATATCGCTCCAAAAGCACATGCCCAAACCATTACAGAGCCTCTACCAGCTTGAACAGTCTCCTGTCGACATGCGGGGTCCATAGATTCATGAGGTTGTCTCCATACCCTCCAGGCGAGGCTAAAGCTTTGTGTTATGCACTCATCAAGGGTACATGAGTGGGCCTTCAGCTCCAAAAGCACATATCAATGATGTTTCATTGAATGGTTTGCATGCTGACACTTGCTGATGCCCCAGCATTGAAATCTGTAGCAGTTTGTGGAAGGCTTGCACTTCTGTCACACTGAAGGATTGTCTTCAGCTGTCATTGGTCCTGTTGCAGGATCTATTTCCAGCAGCAGTGATGTTGGAGATTTGATGTTTTACTGGATTCTTGATATTCACGGTACACTCATGAAATGGTAATACATGAAAATCACCACTTCATCGCTGCCTTGGAGCTGCTGTGTCCCATTGCTCATGCACCAATTATAACATCATGTTCAAACTAACTTAAATCTTGATAACCTGCCATTGTAGCAGCAGTAACTGATCTAACAACAGTGCCAGACACTTCTTGCCAACTTCAATGCTGTATTCTGCCTGTTTACATATCCCTGTGTTAGAATACACATGTCTATACCAGTTTCTTTGGTGCTTCAGTGTGTATAAACCACTCTAATATTTTTTATTAGATGTCTCTCTAATTCCTGAGGGTACTGCCATTAATGAGTCACTATAAAATCATTACATCACAAGTGGTCAGTCATCCAGCTGAGTACTATTCCTTTGTTATTTTCCTTTAACGCCAAACTCATTCCACAACTATCAAATTGGTAGGTTTCTATGATATCCACGCAACAGAAAATAACTGCTAGCAACCATGACAGAATCAGTAAACTGGTATTTGTTTATTTGTACTGTAGTAAACTATGATCACTTTATGTAATGAGTTGTCCAAGCAATGCATCACATATTATCGTGCAAGATACATTCTCACATTGGTTCCTACAAGCTACTGCCAAATTTTGTTACCTCGCACACAGAAGTTCCAGTTAGATGTTAGATGGTCAGAGTATCCATTCTGTTAAAAATCCTTACCAAAATCTTGCATTATATCCAAATGCATACGCTAATTATCATCTAAGCAAATGTGTAGCAATAGTCCAGACAGCTTGTCGAATTTAACATCAGCTAATTCACTTTATATCTAGAGCATATATTTAAAACCCCTCAGCTTCTATTGCCAATACCAATTACTTTCACTGTAAAATGCTTTTTCGAGGTGTTTCTAAAAAAATCAGTATAATGCTACAAACGTAATATGAAATATGGCAACAGGTAACAATTTATGTTAGATATGTTACTCAGGGTTCATGTTGTGACAGAATCAGATATTTATCCACACCCTGATACAGCATCAAGTAGCTGCTAGCTTAGTGGAGTGTAGATGTTGCCTCTGGATAGTTAGTATTAATTGTAATTGCACAGGATGGATGATTGCCACAAGGATCTTTACACACATAAATGTAATGTATTCCGTATAAATAGGCAAAGAGATGCACTACTGTTTTATTACACTCTTGGTGATAAAGCACTGGATATTTGCTGCTGGGACTATGCTGATCATGTTGCACATGTGCACAGAGGACTTCCCCCTCTCACACCTGCACAATCCTCTATCAGTAGACTTCTTGTGATTTTATCAGTGGTAGTGTCAATTTGTGATACATGTGTGTCAATATTTTTCCTTCAATTGGGTGGTAGTGTCAATTTGAGGTACATGTGTGTCAATATTTTTCCTTCAATTTTGTTTTGTGGAATCATTCCACTTTAGATGGCTTTGGATGGTACTTCCAAATATTTTCTAATTATAAATACATGTGACTCACAGTTCATGGTTATTGGGAAAGAATACCGCAGCTTTCAGAATCCCAATAAAGAGTATCTGAGGGATCACACTATGCTAATCTAATATCAGTAAAAAAAAATTATTTGGGGGAAAAGGACTGGATGCTTCCCAATTTACACCACAATAGATATATCCTTCCCCATTCCCTGCTGCCTGCTCAGTAGACAAATTGGATAGCAAAATAAAATTTTTAGTGGGGAAAGGTTTAAATCTGCTTGACACATTAGTTCCTTTAGGTACTGTCCATCTCAATCATAGATACCTATATTGACTGTGTTGAAGGTTGTTAACAAAGATCATCTTCACTATGTCAGCACCCTTTTTTTTTAGTAGAGTACTGCTGTGTGGTACTACCTCCCACCATTACCAAAGTTCCATTAAAACTATAATCTTGTAAGGCACATACAACCCAATTTCCAGCCTCCTGATTTAAAATGCAATTAGGTTATGAACAACAGCCTGAACTTGAGCAAATGCTAGATGGGGTCCGTCAACTCCTGACGCTCGTGTAACTGCTGGCTGTGCATGGAGGGAATGGGTATTAAAAGAGCTGGCCACACCCACTGTTCTGAGTATGACATCATAAATAGCCAATCAGAAAACAGATTCATGATTAGATAACTTAATATACAACTAATTGACATTAGGATGTACTCCAACTGTAACTGTTCATTCATAGTTGTATATTAAGTTATCTAATCATGAACATGTTTTCTGATTTGCTATTTATGATGTCATACTCAGAACGGTGGATGTGGCCAGCCCTTTTAATTCCCATTCTCTCCATGCACAGTCAGCAGTTACACATGCGTTGGGGGTTGACGGACCCCATCTAGCAGTGTCCATCCACTGTTCTGGGTATAATTTATCTTATTTTTATACATTTTTTCATATGCTTATTATAACATCTTTACTATTTTGGCAATATACCTTCACAGAGTCTGAAGATGACTCTTTCATAGAGTCGAAACCAGTCAATCACTCCAATAAAAAAAATATTTTAACAAGATTGCGATCAAGTCTGTTTTCAATTTTAATTTACTACCTTTAAGATCACTGAATATGTTTTCAAAAATCTTATCTTCACTCAGTATCATATCTCCCATTTCATCTTCATCTACACCCTCATCCATTTCCATAATATTGTCCTCAAGAACATTGCCCTTGTATAGACCTTCTATATACTCCTTCCACCTTTCTGCTTTCCCTTCTTTGTTTAGAATTGGGTTTCCATCTGAGCTCTTGATATTCAAACAAGTGGTTCTCTTTTCTCCAAAGATCTCTTTAATTTTCCTGTAGGTAGTATCTATCTTAACCCTAGTGAGATATGCCTTACATTTGTCCTCTATCCATCCCTGCTTAGTCATTTTGCATTTCCTGTCGATCCCATTCTTGAGACGTTTGTATTCCTTTTTGCCTGCTTCATTTATTACATTTTTATGTTTTCTCCTTTCAGCAATCAAATTCAATATATCTTCTGTACCCCAAGAATTTCTACTAGCTCTTGTATTTTTACCTACTTGATCATCTGCTGCCTTCACTATTTCATCCCTCAAAGCTACCCTTCTTCTTCTACTGTATTTCTTTCCCCCATTCCTGTCAGTCGTTCTCTAATGCTCTCCCTGAAACTCTCTGCAACATCTGGTTCTTTAAGTTTATCCAGGTCCCATCTCCTTAAATTCCCACCTTTCTGCAGTTTTTTCAGCTTTAATCTACAGTTCACACCCAGAGATTGTGGTCGGAAACCACATCTGCCCCTGGAAATGTCCTACAATTTAAAACCTGGTTCTTAAATCTCTGCCTTACCATTATATAATCTATATGAAAACTTCCAGTGGGTCCAGGCCTCTTCCATGTATACAATCTTCTTTCATTATTCTTGACCCAAGTGTTAGCTATCATTAAGTTATGCTCTGTGCAAAATTCTACCAGGCGGCTTCCTCTTTCATTTCTTACCCCCATTCCATATTCACCTACAATGTTCCCTTCTCTTCCTTTTCCTACTACCCAATTCCAGTCACCCATGACTTTTCGTCTCCCTTCACTATCTGAATAATTTCTTTTATCTCATCATACATTTCATGAATCTCTTCATCATCTGTGGAGCTAGTTGGTATATAAACTTGTACTAATGTGGTGGGCGTGGGCTTCGTGTCTATCTTGGCCACAATAATTACTTCATAGTAAAAGCAGAACATAGGTGGACTCAATAAAATAAAATAATTATCAGGTTTTACAGCAACATATTCTTATGTGCATGTTTTGTAACAGTACATGGTGAATGTAAGTCTTTCCCTGACCAGAAAAATTTTTTCAAGGAACTACACACTGCATACAGCTGTGCGGATGGTTACAATTGGTAGCTTAACTCATAATGTTTTTTTATGGATACATTTCCACATGTCTATGCAGTTTTGTTTGCACATTTTCTCTTAGCTCTTGTAGTTTTTATGAATGCACTTCTACTTCTACTTCTGACAGCATTTGATTTCTTTTCCCTTTTTTGTTACATGTAGCATAATTCAGAAGTGCTGCTATCACAGTGTTGTCTATGTGGGAGAAAGCACTATGTGTTTTGTGGTTTTATGAAGCACTTTCACCTATTACAGTTTAGCAACTGCTTTAAAGTACATATGATTGTGATCTGCCAAAAGCGAAGAGCTTCGAAGTACTGTATACTATGAGAAGTTGAAAGAGATTGGCATGTTGGTGATGAGGTAAGAAATGGTATACCTAGAGTGCATGACAATATTGTTGATCCATGCATATACAACTTCAATGCAGTACAATGAAATCAACTTGTTGTGTTTCCAGAGAAACAGACATACCTCACAGCACTTTGGTGTAGATTTTAGGCAAATTGCTGCATTTCCATGTGTACAAAATGCAATCCTTCAAGCTTTGCAACCAGATGATTGGCCCACATGTGCTGCACTTACTAGGAAGATGCTGGAACGAATCAATACAGACAATGACTATTTTATTAAAGGTTGTTTTTGGGATAAAGTGACTTTTCACATCTCTTGGAAATTAAAACGGATGTAATTCCTGGATGTGAGGTTCTGAGAACCCACATACCATGGTACAGGAGATAAGGGACAGCCCCAAAGGAAATGTGTAGTGTGACTTAATGCACAACACAATTACTGGAATGTTCTTTTTCACTGAGCCTACCATTATGGAAACATTTTACCTGGACATACTGGAACTTCATGTTGCACCAGTTACAGGAATTTCAGCCGTGTGTAGTAGTTCAACAAGACCGTCAGTTATTTGTTCATCAGTTCATGGATGAAACCTTTCTAGACAGGTGGACTGGTTAAGACAACCGAACATCACGGCCATCACACATTTGATTTTTTTGTGGTGTTATGGTAAGCATAGAGTGTTCATTTCATCAGTTTGTGGTGGCCAAGAACAAATACAATACTAGATGCCTTAAAGGTGATGAAAAAGAGGAGCTATCAAAGACATAGAGAGAAAGTGAGTATCACCTTGACATTCTATGAGCATCGAATGGAGCACATCTGTAAAAAACACTTTG
Source organism: Schistocerca cancellata (assembly GCF_023864275.1). Taxonomy (NCBI): domain Eukaryota; kingdom Metazoa; phylum Arthropoda; class Insecta; order Orthoptera; family Acrididae; genus Schistocerca; species Schistocerca cancellata. Next base: position 659,090,885 of record NC_064627.1, read on the forward strand.
AGTGAAGTTCCAATTTGCAACAAACCACATAGCTGTATGTAGTGTAGTTCCTTGGAAATAAATTTTTGTGTGCAGCGAAAGACGTTGAGCTACCAAGTATTACTATTAATCAGTCCTATCCTTTAGGTGGTATGTATGTATTTCTGTCCCTGAAATGGAGTAAAATGTAATAACACAGTATGGCAAACTTTAAAAGCAATTTTTATGGCTTTAAAAAGATTTTGTGAAGTCCTCACTGTTTGCTGGCAATGCCTAGGCTTGTTGTTTTGTCCTTGAGTATAGCCTTGTGCCAACCTTACTCCATCTGAAAGAAGTTTAAAATGCAGTTACCGGTAAATAACAATGTTCACTGGCCATTGACGTCTTAAACTTTCCTTCTTGCTTCTGTCTAATTTTGTGCTCTGATCTTTTAGTAAAACAAATATTTAAAGTACAGTGGGAATATGTTGTAGAAATAGTTAAATATTTGATCTACTATGAGATTTCTTCAAAGTTTCTAAACATTGTAACTGAGTCATGGGTTATAATCAGGGATGCATAGTCCATGAGCCACATGTGGCCCGCCATTTATCTGATGGCAGCCTGCTCCTCACCAACCGTTCTTGCAATTTCTTCATTTATTTTTTCACTCATCACCCATTTCTTTCAGAAAAGGAGAGGGCAGCCCTTGTAGAACTTGGTCCTTTGTGCCATACCAGTCTAGCCAGCACTGAGCAGAGGGATCCCAATTCCCTATAACAATTTGTCTCTCGTGACATTATTTTTGAATTTGTGCACTTGTGCAACAATGCAGTCATGGCAAAAAGACCTGTATATGGGCTTGCAGGAAATAACATTGTTTAGTTGCCAATGGTTCGTGTAGTCTGCAGTACATATCTTGCATCAGTGAGCTTCATCAGGATACTCATTAGTATACTCTGATGGAAAAAAATCCCATTGTCAAAAAATAATTAATGCAGAGTAATGAAATTTTGGGAATACATATGTCTAGGTAACATATTTAAGTGATTAACATTCCAAGATCACAAGTGAAAGTAAGTGTGGGGAAAACCATTGAAAATGTGAAATGCTGGTACATTAATAACCTTTGTAACCACCAGAATACTGACTGCAAGCATGAAAATGTGCCTGCATTGTGTTGTACGGGCATTGGATGTCAACTTGTGGGATGAAGTTCCATACCTGTTGCACTTGGTCAATCAATAGAGGGACAGTTGATGCCGTTCATGAATGATGCTGGAGTTCTCATCTGATGATTTCCAATACTTGCTCAATTGCAGACAGTACTCTGTAGAATGTGTTGGATTACAACAGCAGTATGTGGGCAAGTGTTATCCTCTTGGAAAATGCCCTCTGGAATGCTGTTCATGAATGGTGGCACAACATGTCGAATCACCAGGCTGATCTACAAATTTGCAGTCAAGTTGTGTGGGATAACCATGAGAGTGCTCCCGTTGTCATACAAAATTGCACCCCAGACCATACCAGGTGTAAGTTCAGTGTGTTTAGGCCACAGAAAACTTGATTGCAGCCATTCACTTGGCCCCCTCCTAACCAACACATGGCCCTCACTGGCTCCAGCGTAGAACAGGATTTTATCAGAAAACACAACAGACCTTCACTCTGGCCTGCAATGAGCTCTCACTTGATACCACTGAAGTCACAAACAGCAGTGGTTTGGAGTCAGTGGCATAGATGTTACAGGGCATCTGGCTCGGAGCTGCTCTTGAAGTAACCTATCTGTAATGGAGTGCTGCGTCACTGTAGGGCCAAATGCTGTTCAAATTGCTGCTGCAGATGCAGTACAATGCACCACAGCTGTATGCCACATACAATGGTCTTCCCTCTCTGTAGTGCCATTTGGCTGTCTGGAGCCCGCTCTTGCGACTGTATCTTCCCGTGGTCACCATTGCACAGAGTCATGTACAGTGGCTCCAGCCCTGCCAAATCTCTCTGCAATATCACAGATAGAATATCCATCTTCTCTTAGCCATATTACATGACCTCGTTCAAACTCAGTAAGTTGCTGATAATGGCATCTTCACCATCTTAAAGGCAATCTTGACTAACATCAACACACTAGGTCCAATCTCAAAGGTAACTGATGTTCGCTACTGTTACAGCATGAATGCAAAGCAAACCCGATTTGCAGTCTCATAGTGGTGCTAGTAGTGCCACTCTTATACGAATGGCACAAAATCTGAATAAACATTATCTTTCATATGTAGAAACACACCTACCAACTTTTGTTTATTTTGTACAACTCTTTGTTGGTGTTGGGATTTTTTTTTCTATCAGTGCGTTTCTATGTAGTCACTGTGAGGATTTGCAGACCTACTTATGATTAATTAAACCAGTATTTTCCTTTCCTGACCTAAACTTAATGAGTGGAACATTTAAGTGTTAATATCTTATCCTCATGATCATGTGAAGTAACACCTTTAAATCTAGTGGCTGCTGGACTGCACACTGTTGGAAATAACTCAAAGCTGGACATCAACCACTGTAGGTTCTCGGCATGAGTGGCCTACAACAAAACAGAAAATTGATGTAAATGTCTTCATAAATACTGAGTATCCTGCTTGATAAAACTGAAGAGATTGCCTGCTACTGGCCTGCAGTCTGTCAATCTTATTAATCTGCAAGTTTAAAAATCTATGATTATGACACAGCATTCGAACAGTTGTTCAATACAGTTCTCCATCACATGTAGATGTGGGATCCAAGTCCTGGTTTTGTGTATTAGCCACTTCCCTTTCAATTCCTATTTTTTAAGGTATAATATTACCTTCTATCCACCTAGATGTGTTTGTGTTTGATTTTAGTGATTATACAAGTGATGTTCTGATAAGCACAAGAAATCCAATTTCTCTTCTATATTTTCTTACTGATGCCATATATTAATCCTGTTTATTTGTGAGGCTCCTTGTGTTGGAATGGATAGTACTACATGAATGTTCTTCAAAGCCTACAGTTCTGCCAGGCTGCACTACTACATGAATGTTCTTCAAAGCCTACAGTTCTGCCAGGCTGCACTACTACATGAATGTTCTTCAAAGCCTATAGTGCTGCCAGGCTGCAGTACTATCCTTTGCTACTAGTTTCCTTAACTGCAACTGTAATCATTCTCTACTCAATTTTTCGAAAGAATTGGCCCTAAAGAAAGTCTAGTAAATATGTTTCAGACATTGAGGGGCAGATAGGAGCTGTCTTGGGTACAACAAATGCCTTTACTGTACAAGTAGGCAGACAGTTTCACATACCACTGAATCAAATGAGGGGCATTGCACTGATCAGATCCATGTCCTTATACCCCTTTCCCCATGTGACTCTCAACACTGTGTTAACACGTCTCATAGATATGTTATTTTCAAGTTAATGTTTTCTCCTTTCCTGCATAAATTGTCTACTGCTTATCATTCAAAGTCTGGAACTTCCGTACTCTCTAACAATCTACAGTCTCTTCCGGTGCTTTGTCATGCCTTGTAACCATATGGCCAATAGTTTCTTCACCTTTTTTACAACTTGCAATATCTGCTTATTTATGCCAATGACAGATTTACTTTAAACATGGAACATCTATCTGTTTTGCTACTAATCAGAAGCCATATTGTGCAGTTCACTTTTTTTCTTCTACTTCTATCAAACAACGCACCACTTGCTCCATGTGGCTTTTGTTATGTGTCTGTTGGATCTAATGTGCTACCCTCCCACCCACACACACACACACACACACACACACATATATATATATATATATATATATATATATATATATATATATATATATATATATGTTGGGATAAATGAAGAAAACTGTGTTGATATAAACAGCACTTAAGATGTTACACTTTGCTGTCTCATGGCACATACTATTACACTGCAGCCGTGAGTTTTGTGCCTGTATCACCTTACAAATGATTAGTATTCTTCCTTTCCCCAAGGATTAGTACCAAACAATTTGGAAGGTGAGAATATACCCTATAGCCACAGATACACTACAAGAAATCTTCCCGTATTAGATACTTTATAAACAACAGTAATGAACACAGAGGAAGAGTAAAAACCCAATGAGACAATGACATAATTATTCGTGATCTGTAGTAAGGTACACGCCACTCAGTTATGATTTACATAACAACAAATGCGTATGTGGTAGAAACACTGTTCAAATTCTTGGATTTAGCATTGCCTAGTGATGGCTTGGTTGGTCAACTGGAGGATGTGACTATTAAGGGAAAAAATGTCAAAAACAAAGTCAGCACCATCCCCTGTCTGCAAGACCAGCACAAAACCAGAATTTGCAATTCAACAATACTACAGTGCAGTTGCTAAACACGCGTGAACTATGCTGATGACAGGTGCATAAATCAAATATAGTGTTGCCACATAAACTGTGCTGGAATAGATGATTGGTAAATATTTTTTCACTTTGATGCTATTTGGATGGTACCCATAGTGAGGCTTGTCACTGTGACCACAACATGTGTTTAAAGTCACAGGCCAAGACAAAAGTTCACAGTGGCAGTTACAGAAGAAGGAAGCATGAAGGGTGTGAGAGAGCACATTCCTTTGCCTGTCCCACTTTCACTGTTTTACACTGTAATGGCACGGTTACTAATAAAATTCTTAAAAAGTTCTTGTTTCAGTAAATGTGAAAGTGAACAAGTTTTTGTTGAGCTTGGGAAAGGAAGATGGACAAGAAAATGAAGAGGATGCACCACAAACCAGTGGCATATGTTTAAATGAGGAAGTAAAAATATCATTTAACACAGTTGTCAAAAGAAGTGTTGCATATCGCTTTACTGTCAATTCTGGACACAACAGGAAAGAAACCAGATTTTGTTCTGTTACATACAATAAAAAGAAAACAAAAATAATGAAAATAACCACATTTCTACTTGATAACAAAAATAAAAGAAAAGAAAAGAAAGAAAGAAAGAAAAATAAACGAAAGATTTCTATGCAAATATAATATTGATTTCTTCTCATTGTCATCTTGTATAACGCCTTGTTTATGAACCAATTAGCACTTCTCATAATTGGAGACTCTTTTGAATGAAGTTCCGCATACGCGTCATCAAATGGTCCAGATTAGTCTCTGGGATATTGTCCCCTGCCTCTACGGGGTGCCTCTATGTCATCTAGGGTCTTTGGTGGGACAGGCAGCTGCACAAGGTATGTCTGTGGCCACATGTTTCAACTTCAAAATATGACTGAACCACCTCGAAAAGGGTAGTGGTCTACGATAACGTTAGGGTGTAAATGTTCCCCTTGTTGCCTCCACATACGAATATCAGTATTGTCAGGGTGAACACTGGTATGGGTCAGAAAAGAGCATTGTGTTTTGTTGTTGACCAGTCCACAAAGAGTGGTTTTGTGGCTTTATGACATGTGCCCCTTTCTGAACTCAATTTAGGAGGAACCTCGAAAGGTCTCCTGCAGCTGTGGGGAACTGCCACAGTAGATACTTAGCATTGTGTTAAGGATTTCTACTTGCTGTTACATCCAAATATCGGTCCTGCATACCTGTTGTTTTTCTTCCATAGTCATTTCTGCAATGATCCTTTCACTAGAAACTTGTTCCACAGTCTAGACATTACTTAGACTCAAAGTGACAATTGCTGCAATGTCCACATCTCATTCCCTGCTTCATTAGTGTGACTGTATGGGGTTTCTGACCACTCTGAAGCAACAGACTGTTACCAGTACTGCATTGTTTGCAGGTGACATAATTGCCATGCTCTGCACATAGTGCCCCCTCACAGGAAAAACAAGGGCTGTTTCCACTAGAATTACATTACATTACAAACAAACAAACCAAATAACCTATTTCTGGATCATAATGTCGAACATTAAAAGTTTCGGCAATATGGGAAATTTATTTAGACAGCTGTATATGAGAGTTACTTGGATTTTGGCTATTCATGAATGACAATGATGATGAGTGTCCACAGTATTATACACTACTGGAAATGGAAAAAAGAACACATTGACACCGGTGTGTCAGACCCACCATACTTGCTCCGGACACTGCGAGAGGGCTGTACAAGCAATGATCACACGCACGGCACAGCGGACACACCAGGAACCGCGGTGTTGGCCGTCGAATGGCGCTAGCTGCGCAGCATTTGTGCACCGCCGCCGTCAATGTCAGCCAGTTTGCCGTGGCATACGGAGCTCCATCGCAGTCTTTAACACTGGTAGCATGCCGCGACAGCGTGGACGTGAACCGTATGTGCAGTTGACGGACTTTGAGCGAGGGCGTATAGTGGGCATGCGGGAGGCCGGGTGGACGTACCGCCGAATTGCTCAACACGTGGGGCGTGAGGTCTCCACAGTACATCGATGTTGTCGCCAGTGGTCGGCGGAAGGTGCACGTGCCCGTTGACCTGGGACCGGACCGCAGCGACGCACGGATGCACGCCAAGACCGTAGGATCCTACGCAGTGCCGTAGGGGACCGCACCGCCACTTCCCAGCAAATTAGGGACACTGTTGCTCCTGGGGTATCGGCGAGGACCATTCGCAACCGTCTCCATGAAGCTGGGCTACGGTCCCGCACACCGTTAGGCCGTCTTCCGCTCACACCCCAACATCGTGCAGCCCGCCTCCAGTGGTGTCGCGACAGGCGTGAATAGAGGGACGAATGGAGACGTGTTGTCTTCAGCGATGAGAGTCGCTTCTGCCTTGGTGCCAATGATGGTCGTATGCGTATTTGGCGCCGTGCAGGTGAGCGCCACAGTCAGGACTGCATACGACCGAGGCACACAGGGCCAACACCCAGCATCATGGTGTGGGGAGCGATCTCCTACACTGGCCGTACACCACTGGTGATCGTCGAGGGGACACTGAATAGTGCACGGTACATCCAAACAGTCATCGAACCCATTCCTAGACCGGCAAGGGAACTTGCTGTTCCAACAGGACAATGCACGTCCGCATGTATCCCGTGCCACCCAACGTGCTCTAGAAGGTGTAAGTCAACTACCCTGGCCAGCAAGATCTCCGGATCTGTCCCCCATTGAGCATGTTTGGGACTGGATGAAGCGTCGTCTCACGCGGTCTGCAGGTCCGGCACGAACGCTGGTCCAACTGAGGCGCCAGGTGGAAATGGCATGGCAAGCCGTTCCACAGGACTACATCCAGCATCTCTACGATCGTCTCCATGGGAGAATAGCAGCCTGCATTGCTGCGAAAGGTGGATATACACTGTACTAGTGCCGACATTGTGCATGCTCTGTTGCCTGTGTCTATGTGCCTGTGGTTCTGTCAGTGTGATCATGTGATGTATCTGACCCCAGGAATGTGTCAATAAAGTTTCCCCTTCCTGGGACAATGAATTCACGATGTTCTTATTTCAATTTCCAGGAGTGTATTTGTAAAATTTCAGGAGCTTGTTATAACGCTACGTAAGAACTACCGGTAGTCACTTTGAATCTTGTTGGTAAATCTGGCAACTTTTTCCAAAATATTGACTTTATTAATATAGCAGAATACCCTTATGAAAAACTGACTGAATGAAAACAGAATACTCTGTCTAACTATTAATCAACAGCAAATAATGCTCTGTTAGAATCATTTCTTTCTATATAGGTGTATAAACAGGCCAGTACCTTTGCAGGACAACTAATTCTATAAACTACTGTAAATGTAGTGAATATTATGATTTCAAATGTGCTTCTGTCTATGGAAAACACTGAAGCCTCGGACCATAATGACACACACTTGAATTGTTATGTACAGTTCTTACATAGTAATTGCATTGCAGACTTTCTCTATCATGAAAGTACAACTGCAATTACAAAGGTTTTTGCCTGATGACTGGAGGACAGTGTCTGTCAGCCTTTACAGCACTAAGTTCTTATCATAAGTGACCAACACCACTATCTCTTAGAAACACTTTTTTTAATCTTAATTTTTAATGACTATTTGTGAGAAAATGATGACTATTCTAATTAATCATTCAATGTTAAATATCCCTGTACTATTACAAATTATTTCATACATTCCTGTCTTTTAGGCCATATTTTTCTCCTGGAAATAAACTTTATTATGTCACTAAGTACGAAACTTGTTTACACCAACATCCTGTTACAAAGTCCTGTTTCTGTCAGCAAATTCAAGACTTGATGCCAAGTAATAGAATTCTGTTTTATTTCTATGCTAGGCCAGTTTCCCTGAAATTCTATGTTACATCACCTTATAGCCTGCAATGTGTTCTATCTCACACATTCTACTTGAAAGACTAACTTTTATTGTGTTAAAAAAATGTGTGTACAGTGATTTACATAGAATACTAATAGTAATCAGCAGACATTGACATACAAATTAGGGTGTTACCAATAACCAAAAGCATAAATAATTTTGAATAGTTTTTTTTATTAAATATTATTTGCATATAAAAAAGATCACAGTAATCACATAAAAAAGATTTGTGAATGGCAATTAAATACTATGGACATAATTGACCACAATAAACACAATAGCACCTGTGGGCTTGCCCCTCTTATAACAGTCATACCACAGGTAGCTCTGTATTCACTACATTTTATATTCAAACGATACCCCAAAAATTTGCATCACTGTTTCACTCAACACTCAGGTTCGCTTTCCACATAGTTCACAATGAGGCACATTTGGGGATTACTTACATTATCAGTCAGATCTTGCATTTCTTCTATTGTTACATGACTATGGGGGGACAAATTTCCTTAGTCACATTAATACAGAGTAACACAATTCAATAACTAGAGTATTTTTTTATATAAAAAACGGTTTTGTTGATAAAACTTGCATTGAACTGCATGAATACAGCACCTGATGCAGTATACAAACTGCAGCCAAGCCTGTAGTCTTTAAAAACTTTCTTATTATAACAAACGAATAAGATCTTAAGTACTTAATAAAAGCTACCATTGTGTTAACAACCTTCAGAACACAGGATACTGCAATTCTAGAAGTTTTGCATGAAAACATGCAAAATGCAATATAAAAAAATGGAGCTAACTTGCAACAAACAATTGGTACAGATATTATCCTGTTACAGCTCACTTACAAGTATATTATGTTCAGTGACATTGCTGTTCTGCTAGTTCTTATTCCCAGAAGCACAGATCAATGCAAGGAAGCAATATCTTCTTTATCCATAATACAATTTATTCACTGATCTAATAGGAACTTCACAATAAAATTGGCAAGTAATCTCGACCACAGAAAAAACCTACTGCATGCATATACTGCTTAACATAAATACTGAATTTTAGTTATGTCAAAATTTGTTTTACCACTGGAATGACAGGGATAATAAGGATGTAGAAATTTCATAAAAAGGGCTGGTACAAAGTACTCTTTCCTACTCTGAATGATAATCTACAATTTTAGTCCAAAACTAATTTGATGCTCTATACAAAATACATTCATAAAAGGTATAGAACATAGATCTAAAAACTTTAATTTCAGAATATATAAAAAACTTCAACAGTGTCTGTTGGTCTCTCATTAAAATTAAGTTGTACTTTCAATCTGCCAATGTGATGTCACACACAGCATATTTCAACAAGCAGTATCTAAACCTCATTTTTACACTCAGCATATGTTTACAAAACATTGTGTTCACATGTGAAACTTAAAGGTCAGCTACACTAGATCTGTTCAATGCTGCTCAATAAGTGATTGTTTCAGTTTCCACAGGTCAAGAGCATCATAATGGGAAGGTACAGTAATGAGAGCATCTTGCGTTGTGCGATCTGGAGAGCAATTCTGAAATGAAGAAAGGAATAGACATGTAATAATCTGCAAGTTATAACCCCACCAAAAACAATCAAGATCATTGCAACATACCATTTTCCACATAGAAAATTATGTTGACTCTATGGCAATACTAATATTGCTTGGAATTATAATCTACAAAATATCTCTTTCCACATTTATCTCTCTGTCTTTCCCCCCCCCCTTTTTCCAATACGTCTAAAAAATTAGTGCCAAAGGAGCACATAATTAAAAAATCACTGGAAATCAGTAATGTGAAAGACAGTCACTAGTACCTTGCACATTCAAGGGTATGGAAATGGAACTGAAACTGCACAACTATCTATTTCCTCACCTTTGGCTGCTGTCTGTAGGTATCAACACATTCTACAGGCAACCTTGTACATTCCATTTTGTAATGGTAGCCATCAGATGTCAACTTTATGACAGTGTGCAGTGGGACATTTATGTATGGAAGGTCCTCTGAAATACAAACATTTTCTCAGAATTGCAAACAACATGCAAAACAATTTTCATTTAAATACAAAACCAATATTAATTCTGTAAACACAAACATTTAAAAGTTGGCTGGTACTTTATGTGAAAAATATAGAATAGGTCACGCTAGGTTCCAACAGATGATTCCTTACAATCATCAGAAAAATAACTATATATTAAGAAATTTATTTTGTTAATCCACAGAACAAAAAATAAAGTTTAAAATTTTTAGAAACATTTTATCTTAATTCTATTGGAAAATTGGCAGCTACGTCAAATTTTTTTTTATATAATGGAACAATTCCAACAAAATAAAGATATTTATTTACTGGTGCCCGTTTCAGTGTTCTGATCATCATAGACTGAGCAGGCGCCAGTCTAGGAGGCATATAATAACTTATATACCCCTCCCACAGTGGTGCTTGCTCCTCACCAGATTCAGCTGACTCCCATGGAGTAAGTGGTCTGATGATGACTACAACAGTGGTTGAAACCAGTCAGCAATAAATAAACAAACACCTTTATGATGTTGGGATTGTCTTATGATATAAAAAAATCAGTTTCTATGTTTCTAGAAGTACTTCTGTCACAGCAGCATCTCACAAAATATTTTAGTATATGTACCTGGTTGCTTATTGAGAAAATATCCCAGTACACATCGTAGTACAGCTTGATGGCTGACAACTAATATGTTCTCACTGTGTTCCAGCTCTAGCAAGATTGTCTCCAAACGATTCATTATATCGATATACGATTCACCCCAGGGATAGCGGTACCTAAGTTTATCTTGGTCACGCCATGCAAATTCCTGAGGGAACTTCTCTTGCATCTCTTCATAACTGAGACCTTCACAAACACCCTACAACAAAGGCAGTACAAGCATAAGATTTGTATACAATAAATGGACCTCTTAGGTAAAAACTTTAGATTTTATATTCGCTCAGTGCACATTACTTACAGCATCCAATTCATTCAGCTCTGAAAAGTGTTCCACAGGAGCTCCAATTCCCTGGACTGTTTGCTTTGTGCGCTTCAGTTCACTGGTCCACACCCTCAAGTTTGGGATATGGAGAGCATTGATATGTTGTGCCAAAGATTTGGCATATATTCGACCTCGTGGTGATAAATCTGCATCACCGCCAATGCGACCTAATACATTATTCTCACTCTCTCCATGCTGCAATGTCACAATACGATACGTGATTAGTGTTTCATCACACAGACTTGAATAGAAGAAAATCAGAAAATCGAGCACTTATTTGATCTAAATATATTGTATAAAGAGCTGTAGGCCAGATCTTAAGACTTTTGGGACAGGCCCATTTAATAGCACATCTGATGGAAAATATCATACTTACCCTTGAAAAGTAAAATGTTTTTGGAGCTGGCCTGAAATTTGAAAGAAACATCAGAACTTTAGCCTCAAGATGACCTGTGACCTTGTGGGTAGCAATTGACTCTCCTGAAATTAGAGCAGGGCACATTTAATTAAAATCCTTTATGCATGAAACTTTTATTTGAGTTCTCTAATCAACTGTAAGTAACCAACTCACCATCATTGATGTACTTGATGAAGCGGTATTGCGGCTCATGTTTTGAGCTCATAGGTTCATACTGTTCAACATAATGCTGTATTTTATGATTGAAATCATCCATAGCCTTTTCAGAATTCATATCTTTATAATCTGGGCTATTCTGTAATGTTTCCTAGTAATAAAAAGTAACAATTAATGCCACTGACCAACTGAAACACCTCGTCAAATAAATCAGTACAGTGAAATATTTGAAAGTACTTACATTGACATTCCTTGAAAGAATGCCATTGTCATCACAAATACATTCAATAAACAAGCACCTATAGCCCATACGTTTCTCAAAATGGTCATGTACTTTCTGCCGCTGATAATGAGCTATGTGTGTCCCATCCAGGATCTGAAAAAAAGAAAGACGTATGAAAACTTTGCATCTTACCAATTTTTAAGGCAAGACAAATAGTGGAAATTTTACTAATTTCTGAAACTCAACTGTATCTTACTGTAATCGCTTTTTATTTCTTTGTAGAAAATCTACAATAGTGTGACACAGTAGTAACATAAAAACTTTTTTTTTTTACAATTGTGTATTGCAATGTTGCAACTGGGCATTCAAAATTTTACACCTGATTGTCAGATACTATTAATAATAATGCTGGACTAACAGCAGTATCTAGTGGCATGAACTGGCCAATTTCAGTGGAAAACAGCTAGTTTCTCAAAGAGTACATTTTTAAAGACACTAAAATATGTACAAATCTTACTGTTCCAGAGGTTCAAGAAAAAGGTGCAATGGAGAATGGGGCCAATGAAAATAGAATTATTTATAAATCAGGCTTTAAACAAAACACAGTTTTTTTAAAAGGAAAACTGGGGTTGTAAATGTGTATAAGAAGAAAAAAATTCAAAAGAGGTGTTTCGTAGTGGTTATGATAGTGGTGCTAATGGCTAAAAGAAAACTAGCACAAGAATACAAGACTGTATAATTACTCTTAACAAACTGTATTGCAAAAGCTGTTGTGGCATTTATTAACTAACTCAACTCATTTACTGATGACTGTGTGTTAAATTCAATTAAAAGCCAATCCCTGAGTTTTTCTTTCTTCCTTCCTTTCTTTCTTTCTTTCTTTCAGTTGACTAGCAGTGATTCAGGAGCCTATGATATCTATTTTGTAGCCACCTAGCCCACAAAAAACACATGCAAATCAACCAGTTTGTGCATACAACATCTCTCTAGAAGCCAAGCATCCCACAAAAAACATATGCAAATCAATCAGTTTGTAAAGATCTAGAACTTTATTTAGAAACTATATTTCACTTCCTCCTTTCTCTGCACTGTAGTGTCTGCTTATTGACTAACCTTCGTAATAACTGTGGCTGAATGCCTGTCTCAAACCTCCCTTTAACATATAGTTTATTAATCCCGGGAGCCTAAAAAACAAAGTAAGTTAAGTGTTTGATATACCATTAATGACAAGGTCAACAGAGGCTGAGTACAAGCCTGAAGTAAGTAAACATAGGGAATAAACTGTCCATGCTTTTGTAGAGAAGAAATATCTAGGTTTCACCTTAGGTGTTTGGAGAAACCACAAAACACCTACATCTGAATGACCAGATAGGAATTGCAAATCATCTCTCTAACCCTAACTGTTCTAAAATTGCTATAGTGAAGAGGTAAAAAGTTTTATCTCCCGTGATAAGACAAAAGAATAGTGAAAACTAAATTTTCAGAATACGTTAACTCACAGCAGACTGAAAAGGTCAATTCATTCTCTGGGAAATTCTCACAAGGCACATAATTAACTCTTGTATCAAATGCCGCACAATTCATTCTTCTACTTAACAGTGGTCTGACATAATGCTTTCATTTAAATAGTGGCTACAAAAGTTTCCTTTCAGAATACAGCCACAATTATACAGAAGCTAGCAAGTTTATGAAAACTGACATTTTCTTTTTCATATCACAAAAAACAATGAGCCAATAAATTTGACCTTAGTGTGAAATAACACAGTTGCTGAACTTGCAGATCACCACAGAAAGGCAGTAACAATGTACACCGGGAATTCAAGGCTAATTTTGTTTACGAGTGCATATGTACCTAAAGTACCTAAGCCAAATTACCACAGAACTCACCACGATGTTGCCACCACCTTTCAGCCAGTCGGTGGCATCATCCATGGCAAGCTGGGCACTCTTAGCCCGGATCTCCATTGCTTCTTTATTATCTGCTCGAAACAGATTGTGGTTGTCATACCGCTCCACCAGCTTACGTCGGTAATTGCTAACTGTAAAAACTGCAATAGCAGAAAAAAGAAAACACTCCTCAGAATGCAGAAAAATAGTCTGTTGTTACATGCAGCTCCACGTATATATGCAACTCACTTTACATGTGTCTTCTTTTCTTTGTGTGGTTGCTCATAGCAAATACTGTAGTTCATTATTTCTCACAATTGTTTCTGTCTGATAGACTTGCAGGCTCTAACAAATGAGTTAGAAAGCCTCTCAAGATAGTAAATAAATTAAATAAACAAAGAACAATTTTATATGGAGAAAACTGTGTTCAATTTGTACATGTGTGACATTTTAATATGGACAAAGACGAAAGCACAAGTTTAAAAAGAGCAGTTATTTATAACAAAAAAAATCTACGTATGAAATGAAAGGTAGAAGGAAAGAATGGGGAGGTCTATTGTTCATTAACATTACAGTCATTACAGTAGATGCTTGGACTGATCAAGGAAGTGTGCAGGAATCTGTCATAGTATTTGAGAAGGAACTTTCCCACCATTTGTCTGAAATGGTGTCAAGAAACAGTAACCAATATAAATATTGACAACTGAACAAGAATTTGAACTTCCAGAATCGCAATTCACCTAGCCTCCTTAATATTTCCTGAAAAGGTGAAATTAGCTAGACAGACACTAAAACAAAACTTCAGTCGTGTAGTCTTTCTTATTTATGGACAAACCCTAAAACAAATTATTTTCAGTGATGCAGTCTTTCTCATTTACAGAATTAATCACCATACAACAAATGTGTTGAAACATATTACAATTGCCTAAAGTCAAAATAAACAGTAATCACTACAATGTAGGATGAATATAACTTTGCAAAATGACCTAGTGAGAAACACTGTTCCTGCTTTCTCTAGTAAGTCAAATTTAAAGAGTGCCTTCAATATATTCAGGAATAATAATTGCACTTATAATTACACAACGAGACAGTAAAATTTTAAGACCAAAGGTTACTCCCCCCAGATAATAAATTTTACAAAGTGTTGAAGGTAGAGGCTGTACAAAAAAAACCCCACACAGTGTCTTCCTAGATCTTCGTACTGTTTTCAGTCTCTGGTTATCAAAGAAGAAATTATGGATCCAAAATGTTGTTGAGGCAGTACTTTAATGTGCCAACTCCTGCAACCAGAAAGCATTTTTTTTTCTTCCTTTTCAATGTAGCTACTTCATAAACCTTACATATGCAGCCTGCCTGCAACAGTGCTGGTGAATGATATATTCCAACTGAGACTACAGAATTAATTCCAAAATGAATTTCAGTATCTAAAAGAAAAAATTGCAAGAGGAAGCAAATTGGAGGGGGGGGGGGCTAGAGTGTGATGGTGGCTCCCGTTCCCACTACATCTTGGTGACAGACTGTTCTGTAGTGTACACCAATGCTTATGTTAGATTGGAGGGTGCAAATCGAGTTGTGTTGGCAAACCCAAATAATGAGAATATGATATAAAAGTTGTGATAACAGATTAGCAAACTGATCTGCAGCATAGACTGATGTTCACATTCATCCTTTATTCAATGGGGCTTTCAATACACAACTTAAAACTGCAAGGTAAATTAAAAAATGGTCTAATACGTGTTAAGCAAATATTGAAGATGTACTTTCGTGCATATTATGATCTTCATTGTACATCAATTATGAACAGTGGCCACTATGTGACTCTTACAAGGCAAGACTTCTTCATTCAATATACTTAATAAGTCACAATTATTTTGCAGAAGCTCACCTTTTGACATTTCACCAGTCCATCGCAGGTAGCGATCTAGCTTATGTGCTGTAGCTGACTTGGACCTTGCTGGCATTCCAACCATAACAACAACCAATCCCTTTGCTGAACGTGTGCTTGTGCCTGCAATAAATATACATGTGTAAGGTCTGGAACAAAAGCCATGTTAGGCTACAAAAGTTCTTGGTAATACAATAATAGACACACACTAACTAATATTTATGGTGTACTGTGGAATCTTGGTAGATTAGAATATTCACTTAAAAATGCCAAGGTTCATTATAAAGCATTTCACCGGTAAGTATCCCACCCAGAGCACATGGGTCATCCCAAAAACTAAAATTTCCTTTCCTCACGATTTTTGAATAGGGCCTCCGTAAATTATATTATGCTGTTCAGTTGACTGTACTGGTGCGGCACAATCAATTCAGATGTTGCTTTTACAATAAGGATTAGTGAACGTCACCCAGGTGTTATTCTTAGCACAAAAGTGGTCTCACCCGAGACATAATATTCATAAAGGCCTTTGTAAATAAACCTGGTAACTCACCGCGTTACCCCATCTTATACGTCGACTTACTGAAATAAACAGTATGTGCAAAAATAAATCTCATTACGAAAGGTAAATTTTTTCTTCGTAGCTGCTTACGTCTTCCAGAACTGTCAGCGTGAACAAGTTTTTACCAAACTAGAAAAAGAAAATGGAACAAGTTTCGCAGCTAATTTCATTTATTACAAAATGTATGGTGTGTAAAATGGTTTACCGATAGTTTACCGATACTTATAGAAACTTAGGCTGTGTGTTTGTAATAAATTATGTTGCTAACCTCAGGAAGCATGTACGAATCTACAAAATTGTGTATTCATCACTTATGTATGTATCCAAAAATATACACGTAATCGACGACACCTACATGATGTACGCGATGTTTGGTTGATTAATAAGTAAAAGTCACTGACGTATGGGATTTGTCCCCCACCCCCTCCTCCTTGATGGAAGCGGTCTGTTCATTACACCCTACATCGAAGTGTTTGCACCACGATGCACCAGATAATTCATTGTCTTTTCGCAATCACAATGCCTTAAAGTGAATACTGATGTACACTGGTCAACTCACCTCTGGTGCCATTATTGGCCTCCTTCTGCGAAGCCTCCAGCACAGCCAGTTCGTCCTTCGACGGCATGGTTTGCGGTGGGCTCATACGCGTCGGAGCCATCTCTTCCTTTTTTCTGGTACCACTCTCAAGGAACTTTCCCACGTGCGACAGCAAAGAAACGAGGCCTGCCAGCACCACTAGCGTCCGCTTCACAGGCTCGTTCGTCTCCGTCGTAGAGATGATGCACGAGCAATCTGTAGGATAATCCAGCCGCTTCAATACGGCGTTCAACGACCTTCTACTAAATGAGCGGATTCTTCTCTTCTGAAAAGTGATCCGAAGAAGTATGCCTTATTGACTGCTGTAAGTCTGGCCTCATGCCAATACACGCTCTGTCTTTAGTGGCCAGTGTTGTTGCTGGCTGAATTCGAAAACTGGAACCTGGTGCCAGTAAAACACTACTCTCTTTCCTCACTATTCCCGCAGATGAGATGCAATTTATAACATCTCACGACAACGGAGAACAAAAAAGTCCACACTAACTAGTAAAATACTGTCCAGTTAGCCTTACAATCTATAAAACGATTGCCTTCTCTACTTCAAGTACTCGATATTCGCAACAACCACTTTCAACCCACTCGCTTAATATCATTATTTGAAACGGAAAAGAAAACAGCACAAGTGCAGGGCTACACTATCTCTCCACTCATACCTCTTGCTCTTCTCAGACTCTTCTGCAAGCACAACAAACGCAGCTGCAGCTTTATCCTATCGATCCCCAGTCCCAGATGCGCGCGCATCCGATCGCATTGCGCATGCGCGATGTGTAGCTGGGAGCCCATTCCGGGAGGCTCTGTTGCCATGCTGCTGCGCCGGCCAATGCGAAGGCGGCTGCGGTTGCGAAGAGG
This sequence comes from Schistocerca cancellata, assembly GCF_023864275.1. Classification (NCBI taxonomy): domain Eukaryota; kingdom Metazoa; phylum Arthropoda; class Insecta; order Orthoptera; family Acrididae; genus Schistocerca; species Schistocerca cancellata. The sequence goes on from NC_064627.1 coordinate 659,108,689, forward strand.
GGCGAAAGATCAAAACCTGGTCAGTTGCCGGACGAGAATTGCATCCTCGCTTTAAAACAGCTACTTCATTTGTCTCGTAAACTGTCTGCAAGGGAACTGTACAGGCATAAGCTATGTTACCCTTTCACACAAAATACTAGTTGCCTCCTTATTTTAATGTTGCAGTCCTCACTGCCGGAGAGATCTTATGTAACGGAGAGTGACTTAAAATTAAAGATAATACCTTTTTATTTAAGGAAGTTTCTAGCACACCTTATACTACTAAATCCGTTGGCTCGAAACAGTTGCTCACGTATCTGACGACTGCGGAAGGTGTACCAAAGTGGCATTTATCTTTAATTCACGAAATACGACTCAAGATGGCCATCTTAAAGATCGCAGTAGACAAAGTGAGAACCAGTTTAACGGATAACGGTATAGAATTTCAGTATATAATGGCAGGGGCATTCTCTCGACAGGGAGTGAAATCAGATGTAAACATGTTCTGGAGAGGCAGATGGGTATAAAAGTAAACAGAAACCGTTCGTTCTTGACTTAGTATATTCATGAGAAGACAACAATGATCGTCCCGCGCTAGACGGCAGTGGCTTCTTTTCTTCTTAACAAAGATGACGGACCGCCCGTTGTAGTCGAGGCAAGGCTGGCAACGAGTGTAGATTTATTGGCGTGAGTGTTTTTAATTCAGTATCACACCGTTCACCGATTCGTACTAAAGGAAATACATTCGTACGCAATTTGTAACGAATCTTCTGATAGGACTGAAAATTTCTGAACGGGTAGAATGTAGCTCGTTATTCTGTACAAAGAATCATCAGAACTCAGAAGTAATATGCGATGTGCTCCACAAAACAGTTGTAGAACTATTGTCATTCATGTTGCTCAAAATGGCTCTGAGCACTATGGGACTTAACTTCTGAGGTCATCAGTCCCCTAGAACTTAGAACTACTTAAAACTAACTAACCTGAGAACATCACACACATCCATGCCCGAGGCAGGATTCGAACCTGCGACCGTAGCGGTCGCGCAGTTCCAGACTGAAGCGCCTAGAACCGCTCGGCCACTTCGGCCGGACATTCATGTTGTACTTATGGACTTAGTAGATAGTGTCAGTCTCACACTTTTCGCAGAAGATACTTTTATCTGTAAGAAGTCAGTCATTTGGTTTCGCCCTTACGATTTTTTGGTACGCACAATGTTATCCTGGATAGACAGTCTTCCACAGCCATAGATGTCATTAAGACGTTTCTCCTGGAATATAATACGACAATTACAGTTCTTTTTATATATTAAGGAATTAACAGAGGGTATTGGTTACAAACTCAGGTGTTGGGGTAAACCCTGATTTCAGCTAAATTATAACAAAAATCAAAAAGCGCTTATTACCAACCGAACATATTTACGTATTATCCATAGTAACGCTGCCCGATCCTACATTCAAAATCACACACTTTCAAGATATTCGAAGGCAACCAGAATCACCGAGGATTTGCTTGCAACTGTTTTAACGACTGTCAGTGAGGATAGGCAAAAACTCGATAAATTACAAAGAAACGGAGAAACCTAATTTGGTTATGGAGTGGACCTTCTATAATACGACCAGAAAAGAGCAATTTGCGGACTGGAACAGGAGCGGACTTAGCATCACAGAACAGTTGTCACCAGAAAGGTTGGTTTCTAGTTATTAAATAAGATCCATTGCATGTATAGAACCGCATCATCGGTACTAACTACCCAAATCTACAAAAAGAAATTCACTTAAATATTTGAGCTGAAAAATTGTTCTCAAAAGCAGGATGTGGTCTTTGTCAAGAACGCAATAGACAGAAGGAAAAACTTCTCTCAAAAAATGTTATTTTTATAGTTTGTGCCGGCTGGTGTGGCCGTACGGTGCTAGGTGCTTTAGTCTGGAACCGCGTAACCGCTACGGTCGCAGGTTCGAATCCTTCCTCGGACATGGATGTGTGTGCTGTCCTTATGTTAGTTAGGTTTTAAGTAGTTCTAAGTTCTAGGGGACTGATGACCTCAGATGTTAAGTCCCATAGTGCTCAGAGCCATTTGAACCATTTTTATAATCTGTAGAGAAAACGTTGTGAGGTATGCACTATTAATTATTGCAGCATTTGTTGACTAATAAATATTGTATTAGATGTATTTCTATAAATTCATCATTTGTCATCGATGTCGATGATGAAATCGAAGATGTGGTCAAAAGAGTGTAAAAGAAGTAGTTCTGTGCGCGCTGTTCGGGTCCGCACCGTAGGTTTTTCGTGAAAACGTCGTGATAACATTATAACAAGTGTTTCGTATTATTATGACTGTTTTCTGTATTGCCTTTCAAGACCCCTATACACTATACGTATGTTTGGACTGTCGCTCGGTGCTACGTAATCCACTTTGCGCCGCTTATCTTTTGCTTTTCGACGCTGCCGTAGCTTTCGCATTCGCCCGGCATTGCCGTTTTTAGGCTTTTTGGATTACTTTCGATGCAAGCTTTCCTCAGACTTGCGTTTTCTATAATTTCAAGTATATTTAGAGCCATATGAGACAACGTCATTGCCGGCCGCGGTGGTCTAGCGGTTCTGGCGCTGCAGTCCGGAACCGCGGGACTGCTACGGTCGCAGGTTCGAAACCTGCCTCGGGCATGGGTGTGTGTGATGTCCTTAGGTTAGTTAGGTTTAAGTAGTTCTAAGTTCTAGGGGACTTATGACCTAAGATGTTGAGTCCCATAGTGCTCAGAGCCATTTGAACCAAAACGTCATTAATTATTTTGTAATTTACAATTTAATACCGATGTTCACTAATATTTCCGGGGAATAATTTTATTGTCCTAATAGTGTTCCGCGAGCTCTTCGCACTGACACACGACTCGATGTCCGAGATAAACACGTTTCCACGTTGCGCCAGTTCATGACTTTACAAAAAGCTAATTCGCTACGATCATGCGCATTCGTCTACGGTGATACGATGACGTCACCTACAAAACAAATATTACCCGGCAAAAAGGTACAGACAATATCTATCTGTTGTGGGCTCAATCAGTGTTTACGCATTGTATCTCGCAGCTGTCGGTCCTTCGTGAAGCTGATGTCCTGGTGCGCACCGAGCGCTCGATGGAAAGCTGGGCGTGACACGTGCAGCTGGCCTCAAGGTCAGACCACACTCCCTGGCTTCACAGCGGCATGGTTCGTCAGCTTCTACAGGTTTGGTGCCCATTCTCGCAAGCAACGGTCTGGCAGCCGCATACAGCCAGGTTCACTCACACACGCAACAACGTGGCGCCACAGCTTGTGGCTTTCTTTAGGCCCCTTTCACACAGGAGGCTGTGTTACTAGCTGCAGAGAGCTCAAGCGATTCGCGTTACATTGGCCCTTATGCGTTCTTTCACACGAGAGACTCAGAGCTTCGACTTCGGCTCATAGAGCCGCAGTGCAGCTTGTCATATGAATCGCCTGCAACACGCTTTACACAGAGCCTTATGGGAGCTTTCACACGGGATACAGTGAGTCGCTCGTCGCCGTCCGCGCGCAGTTCCAGTACACATCGTTGACTCAGCGGTTCTATTCTTTCTGTCCATTGACGAGTGTAGATCATTAGTAAAGGTCTGCGTGAGTGTCTAAAGCCATGGAGAAAACAGTGAGTGTGTTCGACGTAGAGAGTTTCATTGCGGAAGTGCAACGTAGGCCAATGCTGTGGGACTGTTTCATACCTGATTATTCGAACAAAGTAAAAAAAAAAAAAGTCCGAGGCTTGGAACGAGATCTGTAGAATGTATACAAGAATTTTGACACCTTGCCGCCACAGGAGGAGAAAATCATAGGTAAGAAAGTGTAAATATTTTTATCAATCTGTAATTAGATATTTTCTGTACAAACATACGAAACTGACACATCGTAATGCACTTCGTTTAGTGCTAAGTGACAACACATCACAATTATCTTCCTCAACACTTACATAACGGCCGGCCGGTATGGGCGAGCGGTTCTAGGCGCTTCAGTCTGGAAACGCACGACCGCTTCGGTCGCAGGTTCGAATCCTGCCTCGGGCATGGATGTGTGTGATGCCCTTAGATTAGTTTGGTTTAAGAAGTTCTAAGTTCTGGGGGATTGATGACCTCAGATGTTAAGTCCCATAGTGCTCAGAGCCATTGGAACTTACATAACGCTTATATTCGAGAATACTGCCATTCGCATTCTCCAGTACTGCTGACGAAGTAGTCTGCAGAGTTATTGTGAATACTTTTTACTGCAATCGATCTGTTGTTGTTGTTGTTGTGGTCTTCAGTCCTGAGACTGGTTTTATGCAGCTCTCCATGATACTCTATCCTGTGCAAGCTTCTTCATCTCCCAGTACCTACTGCAGCCTACATCCTTCTGAATCTGCTTAGTGTATTCATCTCTTCGTCTCCCTCTACGATTTTTACCCTCCGCACTGCCCTCCAGTACTAAACTGGTGATCCCTTGATGCCTCAGAACATGTCCTACCAATCGATCCCTTCTTCTAGTCAAGTTGTGCCACAAACTCCTCTTCTCCCCAATTCTATTCAATACGTCCTCATTAGTTATGTGATCTACCCATCTAATCTTCAGCATTCTTCTGTAGCACCACATTTCGAAAGCTTCTATTCTCTTCTTGTCTAAACTATTTAGCGTCCATGTTTCACTTTTACAGTTAGTAATTGAGCCACATGCTGTATCTTTAAAACCATCACACTGCAAACTATCTTCAAATTTTATTCCGCCTCTGGTGCGGGCAAAATTGTGAAGCACAACTCAACACTTTATAATGTCTAGCGTGGGCTAGGTAAATCAAATGATTTATTTATAATTTTGTTTTCGAAAGTCGAGTTCACGAAGAAAGAGTCAGAACTTTTTTCGTACCCTCCAATGTCAACAGCAGTGAAGCAATGGTTATGATCGCAAACAGCTAGAAGTACGATTGAAGAATAATGTTTGTAATTATAAAATATTGAGCCACTGCCTTGTGGATGAATAATTCTAACATGCTTTCCATCTATTGCGCCAACGCAGTTCGTGAAATCTGTTACTTTGAAAAATCCGCCAGCTACTGCTTTCCACATTTCCTTGTTCGGCATTGGCATTGGCATAGTGTGATCCCGTATCTTTCTGCATACATCCTGTATTATTTCAAACAAGATTGAAATTCCAGTTCGAAAAATGTAATACAGATCAGACGCCAAGTACATGTAAGAAAAATAAGTTTACATAAATATACTAATGACAAATATCATATTTTTGGCGAATTATGTACAAAAGAAGTGGGAGAATCTGAGGTTGTCGTACGTGAGGGATAGTAAAAGATCTCGAGAAGTAAAGAGTGGTTCTGCAACAACTGACAAAACTAAATATATTTATTCTGACCTGTCAGTTTTGTCACCTGTTATTCAACACAGAATGTAAGTAAACAAAATATATGCTGCTAGTGTATTATCTTCTTCTGCATAATTGAACGCATTCAAATTGCTTTCATTTTAATGCTGTCACATACATAATTATTTCCAGAACATTCTCTAATTTATGTGAAGAAGATGGCACAATTAGAAACGACGAAGCTGAAGAGGATAACGACGAAATTCGTGCTAGTATTAGTGAAGGAGAACGGATCCCTTCAAAAACAAGAATTACAAAGCAAAGTCCAAAATCAGACAGAAAAATTGTGTAATGTTTTACACCGAAGCACTGAAAGTAGAAAAGAGAACAGGATGATATCGTCTGATGAGGATAAACTTCTTTATTATCTTTAGTAAAAACTTGGCAGGTATTCCAGGACACGGCAAGGTTCTGGCAAAATGTGAAATAATACAAGTGATTTCTAAATAAAGCTACAGGCTTTTACAACTATGCATCAGCCAGGTCATGCAAACTTTGCAGCACACAGGGCACAACAATGTGATGTTCCACCAGTTGTTTTTTATCCACGCCAGCAGTTTTCCTGAAATGCCTTTGAAATAAGTCACCCAACTCTCTCCCCCCACCCCCATACAACTTCAGTCATGGTAGGTAGCGCTTACACACAACGTTCATCTCAGCACATTTTTCAAAGTAACAGAATTCCCGAGCCGCGTTGGCGCAATAGATGGAAAGCATGCGAGAATTATTCGTCCACAAGACCAAGTTTTATAACTACAAATATTATTTTTCAATCGTACTTCTAGCTGTTTGCGATTATAACTATTGCTTCACTACTGTTGACACTGGAGGGTACGGAAAAAGTTCTGGCTCTTCTCTCTTCATGAACTCGACTTTCGGAAACAAAATTATAAATAAAACTTTTGAGTTACCTAGCCCACGCTCATTGCCAGGGACCACAAAGCCAGATATGCCATTTGTGATTGTTGCAGATGAACTATTCGGATTGTCCATGAATGTAATGCGTCCTTTTGCTGGAAGATCTCTGTCTTTGGAAAACAGAGTCTGTAACTGCCGTCTGTCTAGAGAAAGACATCTTATTGAAAGTATATTTGGAATATTATCGAATAAGTGGAGAATTTTTCACCGACTATTGAATGTCTCCCTCGAGTTTGCAGAGGACATTATAAATTGCCTGCGTTGTGCTTCACAATTTTGTGTGCACCAGAGAAGGAATAAAATTTGAAGATAGTTTGCAGTGTGATGGTTTTAAAGATACATAATGTGGCTCAGTTACTAACTGCAGATCGATTGCAGTGAAAAGTATTCGTAATAACTCTGCAGACTAGTTCGTCAGCAGTACTGGAGAATGCGAATGACAGTATTCTCGAATATAAGCGTTATATAAATGTTGAGGAAGATAACTGTGATGTGCTGTCACTTAACACAAAATGAACTGAAATACGATGTAGCCGTTTCGTATGTTTGTACAGAAAATACCTAATTACAGATTGATAAAAATATTTACACTTTTTTACATATGATTTTCTTCCCCTGTGGCTGCAAGGTGTCAAAATTCTTGTTATACATTCTGCAGATCTCGTTCCAAGCTTCGGACTATTTTAGTTTGTTCGAATAATCTGGTGTGGAACAGTCCGTCAGCACTGGCCTACGTTGCACTTCCGCAATGAAACTCTCTACGTCGAACACACTCACTGTTTTCTCCATGGTTTTAGACACTCACGCAGACCTTTACTAATGATCTACACTCGTCAATGGATAGTTAGAATAGAGCCGCTGAGTCAACGATGTGTACTGGAACTGCGCGCGGACGGCGACGAGCGACTCACTGTATCCCGTGTGAAAGCTCCCATAAGGCTCTGTGTAAAGCGTGTTGCAGGCGATTCATATGACAAGCTGCACTGCGGCTCTATGAGCCGAAGTCGAAGCTCTGAGTCTCTCGTGTGAAAGAACGCATAAGGGCCAATGTAACGCGAATCGCTTCAGCTCTCTGCAGCTGGAAAGGAGCCTTAGTGGCATCTTGAGCTAGCGTTCACACAGGACGCTACAAATTCTTCGTAGTTGGGCAGCTTTCAATATGGCTTCAACCCTGATCTTCCCTCGTTTCTTTGCATTCATTTCCGGCCCACATATACCCCACTCATCTGTGCTCCGCTTATATGCTATCTGCGGTGGACAGTGGTCATACTGATTTGGCTCGTAAGTCTATTCCATAAGAGTCTACTGTAGATGGATGTCATCAATGCTGGACGGTAGTGTTGTGGGTCACTTACGTTACCCTTATGTTACCCTTCTTGCAGACAGATGTGACCTGTGATTTCTTCAGTCACTGGCCACTGTTTTGGCTTCGAGTGATCTACAGTATATTATGGCTGAAATAGGAGATAACTCATCTGATAAATCTGAATCGAATCTAGCAGACAATATCTGTACTTTCCATCGTTACTTACGTCTTACGTTCAGTGCTTTTTTTCTAAAAAAAAGTTTGAGGGTACTCCGACATTGGATATAATGCGGCGAAAATTACTTATAACTGAAGCATGGGATACCCGTCTGCTTTTAGCCATGACATAATCTACACGTAAAAATGAAAAAAAAACTGGTATCGGACTCTTCAGTTGACTTTCAGCTCAAAGGAAGCAGGCTATACCGAGAAACACCCAAACATACAAGACAATGTGTTATCGAACAAAACAGTTTATATCACCTCAAATGAAGCATGCGATTCCCACCAACTCCTGAACAATTAAAGAAAATGGTATTGTACACTTCAATTGACCTATAATACACCTCAAATGAAACAGGTGAGCCCAATCAGCCCTCCGACATACAAAACAATACGAGGAAATATTACCGAACACATATTTTAACCTATAAAACACCACTAAAAGACACAATACAACAAAAACTATTCACATCTATCATCAACAACAATAGAAACTACACTACAAAAATCTTTTGTAACCTTGCTTGGCTCTCGAAACGGCATAGATAATGGGTGGTATCCTGTGCTTCAACTGACCCAATTTTTAATACAGCTGAAAATTTATTTAACTATGAAACTATAGTGTAACTTACAATAATAGCATGTCAATGACATCGCTTTCCCCACCAAAAACTGCAATGGTATCGTTCGTATTGTAATTACCAAAACGAAAAAATGAAATAAAGAATCTACGTCCGCGAAATAAATTTTTTGCACTCTTCCAACTTCTCAACAACGTAGAATAAATTACTTTGTTGACAAAAAAGTTAAGGAGTACGCGTCCCCCAGCGTTCCCCCAGAAAAACAACACTGCTTATGTTACCAGTTGTTTCCAAATAGCTATACGAAGCATTCAGAATGTATTAAGGGCAATCAAAAAGTTTACGTTTGAGAGCATTGCTGCAGCATACATCCAACCTAGCGCGACTGCGATGCGAGTGTATGAGCACCGATATGTAGGAAGGGGATTAGTGTGGCATTTGTGTCTTTAGGACGTGAGTGAGGCGCGGAAACATGAACTATAGTGACGTTATTACCAAATGCGTCCAAACAGGACCAATGTGCTGCTATTCTTTTCTTGGCTACCGAAAGACGAACATCGGCAGACGTCCATCGAAGAAAGAACAATGCGTATGGGGCAGCATGTCTGTCAAAAACATCCGTTGTGGAATGGTGCGCCAAGTTCCATACTGGTCGCGATTCGATACAAGGCACTGGTCGGTCTGAGAGGCTAGCCTGCTCTTTCGCAGAAATTACGCTAACTCTTGTGATCAATCGAGCTCCCACCCTGTAGTCCTGATCTCTCCTCAGGCGATTATTACGCCTTCGGTACCTTAATAAAGCCCTTGAAGGGTCAACAATTCCGGTCGGACGAGAATTGCAGCGGGCAGTTACGGACTTCTTCATGCAGCAGGACACGGTTTTTTTTACCAAACGGGCATCTTGAATCTGGTGCGTCGGTGGGTTTGATTGAATGCTCACAGCGATTTTGCCCGCTTGGCATACCTATTTTGGACTGTGAGGCCTTCGAACTGAAATTTTCGGATCGCCCTATATAAATTAATGAAAAGCATATTACTGGCGAAAAACTTAATTATGTTAAAAAACCAATAATGCATGAGCATGTGACGCTATAATACAAACAAGATAGATGCCAAGTCGCATTATGGGCAACGCAGCAGGAATAAATTAATACTGCGACAGATACAGAGTAGCTAAGACGTCCAAAGTGCTGTCACTAAAGAAACTTTATGGACATCTGAAAGAATTCAAAATGGTTCAAATGGCTCTGAGCACTATGGAACTTAACTGCTGAGGTCATCAATCCCCTAGAACTTAGAACTACTTAAACCTAACTAACCTAAGGACATCACACACATCCATGCCCGAGGCAGGATTCGAACCTGCGACCGTAGCGGTCGCGCGGTTCCAGACTGTAGCCCCTCGAACCGCTCGGACACCCCGGCCGGCGGAAAGAATTCAATGAGGGCTTCCCAAGTCAGCGAATTTATGTGTGGGAACAGAGAATTACAGAATGCATTAATTGTCTTTTTTTTTCATTTCACTCAAAGGTGTAGAACGGACTGTTCGAGACAGGGACCATTGCTCAGAAAGCCTTGGTAGGAACCGAAGGACTGGAAGTAATTTAATTTATACCCACACACAAAAATGTGAGAGAGCTATAAAGAGAGAGAAAGAGAGAGAGAGGAGGAGGGAGACGTGTTTGTAGGTCGGTGACAAGATTATGAAGGCAGTGCATAATAAAGCCAACCGTCGTCGTAGAGTGTTAATGGCACTGCACTGGAACAGTCTTCCAGATACGAACAGATGCCGGATGCAAATCAATGCGATTATACTACAGTACGTACAGACGTTTGAGTTGTCTACTAGAGAATATGTGCCGTACCGGTAGACAGCAGTTTGTCAGACATTGAAAAAAATACGGACATTTCATATACAAATTGTATACAAATCTTAGATACTGGAATATTGAACCCCATTGTCATAACCATTCCGCCTCAATCGCTTAAGCATTTTTGTTACATACCACGTTACATGTTTTGCCCGTGGCATTCTGGACACAAACATAGGAGTTCTAAGTTCTGTGTCCAAGAGTGACATCCGCAGAACGTGTAACATGGAATAATAAAAATAATACAGTCCTTAATCGACCCACACGATATCACACATAAAAATCATAATGACAGTGCACGGTTATTTATTTCACTTATTAAAAAACATTTTTTAACTTTGAACAATCCAGTCATTTCGTATCACTAATTATAGTACGGAGGTTATAAGAGAAAGCTTATATCAGGAAGGACGTACCTCCTTAGGACTTTCCACAGATGAAAGAATTGGAATAACTCTGTCGAAATGTATCACAAGCAAAATATTAATTTATCTGCAGTTCTACTGCTGGACACACTGGCGTTCACTCACACATAGAAGCCGTTTAAAACGTTCATCGCGAGCGGAGTACCTTCGGTCACTAAAGTACGAATGTCTGCAGACAAAGCGGCACCAACTACTGTAGAAGCCCGCACGCGAGGACGACACAGTCTTTATAGTGGCGCTTATCTTGGCCGGGGGGGCTTCAGGGTTAATACTCGTATGCTTTCGCCTGACAACATTGTTTACGATTAGAATAACGCAAATGTCGTCGACAGATGAGAGATGGATCATCAGCGTGGGAGAGCACGTCAACACGTCAGAACAGCAAAACAGACTGGGAGGTGTTGACATCGTCTTTCATATGTGACACACTGGAAATGCATAAATCACTGTCACACGTTAAATGGTTCGTTGCGCCTGAGTTACACATTATAGTAATTTTATGCACCTGCCATTTAGAGGAGAAAGTATGAGAGTTAACTTACACACTGATGGAAAAAATTGTAACAGCAAAAAATAATGAATGTAGAGTTATGAGATTTCGGGAATGCTTTTGTCTCTGTAACATATTTAAGTTATTATCATCACAAGTTCATAGGTTAATGTAAACTTGAGATTAGGCATTGCAAATGTGAAATTCAGGTACATTAATAACCGACGTAACAGCCAGCCTGCTGAATGCAAGCATGTAATCGGGCATGCATTGTGTTGTAGAGGCGCCAGATGTCAGTTCGTGGGGTGCATTTCCATGCTTGTTGCACTTGGTCGGTCAATACAGGGACGGTTAATTCTGTTTGTGGATGTCGCCGGAGTTGTCGCCCGATGATGTCCCACATGTGCTCGATTGGAGGCAGATCTGGTGATCGAAAAGGCCAAGGCAACATGTTGAGACTCTGTAGAGCATGTTGGATTACAACAGCGGCATGTGGTCGAGCGTTATCCTGTCGGAAAACACTCTCTAGAATGCTGTTCGTGGATGGCAGCACAACAGATCGAATCACCAGATTGTACAAATTTTCAGTCAGGGTGCGTGGGATAACGACGAGAGTGCTCCTGCTGATATTGGTAGAAGACTCGCCAGATACAGGAAAAGTTCCGACTTATTTGAGTGGGTTATTAGTTTCTCCTAGTTGTGATTAATGGTGCGTTGTGCTGTTTAATAGCCACGTGATGGTAGGCGAATTGCGTTTCAATATTTTTGCGAGATTTTCCGTTGGATGGTGTATGAGAAGAGACGCGTTCACGCGAAATCTTTTAGTTAGCGAGATTTGGTTAGGAATCAATGAGTGACTTCGGTGTGAGCGTCGCAATATAGTAAACTCCGGAAATCTCATTGGATGCACTGAATGTGTAGGCTATATTAAAGAGAACGGTCGTCCTACGTAATAGTTATTTATTGAGAAACAGTCGGAAGTTTATTGAGAATTTGATGGTTTTTCACCTTGTCCCTAAACGACAAATCAAGAACCATTTAAAAGAAAACACGCTAATTCTCTTTGAAATAGATCATCGACTGCTGTGTTTTGAGTTTAAATATTAGTGGGTCGTGAAGTCAACGCCTGAAGTGGTTGAGCTTTGATTATTTGAAGTTCATAAAGCTGAAAAGTGGCGGTGACGCTCAGGTTTTTCATTTTATTTTTTTTATTGCATTTCCGCTTAGTGGAGTTTTGAATAGAGAACCATCACTTGAAAAATAAAATGCTGACTTGCACCTGTAGAGTATTTAATTGCAGGAAATAATGAAAACAGTTTTAAACTGAGAAAGTCTGTACCCGACTTGTCCTTTATCCCCAAACTATTACAAGAAAAAATAATCAAAGGCTTATTTGAAAGCAGACTAATATCTTGAATATATCTTTTCAGAATAAAGTAAATGCAAAGGCTAGTAAAGTAATAGATTGGAATATCGGCAAAAGCAAAGTTCAAAGAAACTAAAGAGAAGGAATAGCATTTTTGAGTAAACGACTTGCAACGAAAAGAGACATAATTAATCTTCAGACAGGGAAAGCAAGTTTGCATGTTATGGAAAACTGATTTATTATAAATGAAAAGTTATCCATTTAATTCTGAAAGGTTGAGATTAACAAAATAGTTTAGTGTGATAAAATTTCAATAGAGTCAAGGATATTGTTGTAGCAAGGCGCTACTAATAGAAGTTATGGTTTATAGACAACGAGACATAAACAACATAAAATATATCTTTGCCTTATGAATGCATTCTCCGCTTTACGTAAAAAATTATAACGTTCACACTGATTGAGTATACATATGATTATTCGTTGAAACTTTAAAACAGGAGCAATTACGAGAGGCAACGGATGTATATGACGTAGTTATCATAGTTATCAGTTATATTCGAAAGCTTCTGGCAGGCCTACTTACATTATTGAGAAAGTTTAGTTGTATTGTCAGAGTACACAGAATAAGCTTCACTGTAGGCTGCAGTTATTGATAAAGTAAAATACATCAGTCTTACACCCCGTAGACTCTCACATTTAGAATTTTTCTGGTGATTGACACTAGCTTTGGTGGTAGTTTGTCTTTCGAACCTAGTGAACCCAGATAGTCAGATGCGTTGTTGTAATTAATATCCAGGAAGCTACCACTGATCCCATTATACCACGAAATGTGTTGTTGTGTCCATCCATTCGCACATAGTGATATCGTAGCGAGCTGTAGTGTGATTTATAGCGTGAGAAGCTGAATATTAAATCTTACGTGACGTCATTGTACAAGTACAGACGATTATTTCAAGTCACACAGATTACTTCGTTGAGTGTAGGCAAGGTCTTGTCAAAACAACTTCTTGTAGTATTTCAAGAGTGAGCTACATTGGCCGACGTCGTTTTTCACCTACGGATTGCAGTGCTGTTAGAGCCTGTTCATACAATTAGTGGTATCTCAAGGGAAACTCAGTACAAAGTTGGCGTTAGTGATATCTAAGGGGTGGCGCACTACAAACTGCCATTTGTACTCAGGTGATTCGTCTGAAAAGGTTTCCGACACCATTACAGCCGCACGACGGGAATTAACGGACTTTGAGCGCGGAATGGTAGTTGGAACTGGACGCTTGAGATATTCCATTTCGGAAATCGTTAGGGAATTCAATATTCCAATAACCACACCGTCAAGAGTGTACCGAGAAATAGCAAATTTCGGGCATTAGCTCTCATCACAGACACGCAGTGGCGACTGTCTTCAGTTAACGACCGAGAGCAGCGGCGTTTCTGTAGTGTTGTCAGTGCTAATAAGTAAGCAAGACTGTGTGAAATATCCGCCTAAGTCAGTGTGGGAAGTACGACCGTTATGAGAGTGCGGTGAAATTTGGCGTTCATGGGCTATGGCAGCAGACGACCGACGCGTGTGCCTTTGCTAACAGCACATTGCTTGCAGCTCCTTTCCTGGGCTAGTGACCATCGGCTGGACTCTAGACGACTGGAAAACCGTGGCCTGGTCACATTTGTTGCGAATTCAGGTGGTAATGCTGATGGTAGTGTTCGAGTGTGACGCGGACTCTACGAAGCCATGGATCCAAGTTGCCAACAGAGAAGTGTGCAAGCTGGTGTGGGCTGTGTTTACATGGAATGGACTGGGTCCTCTGTCCAACTGAATCGCCTCATTAAATGGAAATGGTTATGTTCGGTTACTTGGAGACAATCTGCAGCCGTTCATCGACTTCATGTTCCCAAACAGCGATGGACTTTTTGTGGATGACAATGTGCCACGTCACCGGGACACAATTGTTCGGTACTGGTTGAAGAACATTTTGGTCAGTTCAAGCTAATGATTTGAAATCCATCGGACATCCTATGGGACGACAGAATGTAGATGTCAGTGCGTGCACAAAATTCTCCACCAGCAACACTTTCGCAACGGGTATAGAGGCAACGTGACCTATTATTTCTGCGGCGGACATCGAACAACTTGTCGAGTCCATGCCACGGCGAGTTGCTGCACTACGTTGGACAAAAGAAGGTCCGACACGATGTTAGGAGGTGTCCAATGACCATCTACAACGAGGTAGGTCAGGGTAGCACAGCCAAAATGCGGTATTGTGATACATCGTCGAAAGAAACTGCCAGGGAGGTCTTGAAAGGTGGCTACACTGAGCCACAGCGCCAGAGATCGCGCCAGAGAGTATTGTTCCGCCGCCTCCACTGGCAGTGGTTATTGAGACGTAGCGGCAGGCAGTGCTTACCGAGAAGTTGTGGTGGACACTGCTTGTCGTGAAGTCAGAGTGAGATGTGGTAGTGGAGAGTGTTGTTCCATGTTTTATGCAGTGGTTTGATGGGAGAGATAGCAGATGTTGTTCTAATGGAGATATTGTAATGGTCAGAGTGCATTTCGTCAATATATATGGAGGTATTTTCTTTTATTCTTTTATTCTTTCAGTGACCTGAATAATGCGCCATTACAGGTTCAGTCAACAAAGCATCTGGCGTGTGTTCTTGTATTAGAGTGGAATTTTGGTTTTCTTGCACAATTATAGTATTTGTAATTTTCTTTTATCACGTCAGTATAATTGGTATTTAAAAATTCTTGTCTTGTTGAAGAAGAACCGTGCCAGATGTGCGTTGAGCCATACTACCACATACAGAACAGCTACACTTGTGCTTTGTTGGTTTCGTAGGTTTTATAGTTGCTGGGGACTTAATTAATTAACTGTGTTAACGAAAATTTTCTTACATTCTTTGTTGTCATTCTAAGCAGTCAGATTGCGTACTAATACTAGTCAGGGCCAGCCGTTTACGAGACTTGCGTAATCGGACAGACAGCTACAAAAAAAAATATTTGCGTTCCTTATATATATAAATAAAAAGCCCCCATGCAGTCTCTAAGGTAGGGCAAAGCTGCTGGCTACAACATGTTAAAATATTACGTCCACTGTCCAAATCACCAACTGTGCGAACTAGAGATGATCGTATTGGGTGACCAATAGCCCCTAGTTTCATCACGCCAGGTGCTTGGCCCGTATAACGATGACGAATGCAATCTCCTCAGAGTCTCCACACACAGAGTGGTGCTGTACGCAGAACTGTCTGAAAAGACGAGATGTTTCCACTCTTGTGTCCAGTGTTGTAATTGGGCGAACTACTGTCACACATCTCTCCTTGCTGGCACGTCAAGGGAAGTCACAATGGTCGACATCTTCACAGCGTTGGTGCTCCGGACACCGTCGCACTGTCCGAGTGGATACTTTTCCTGCCACAAACAAGGCCCTTTTCTGACTCAGCGTACGTGATGTTTCTGAGCGATCCTGCACAGCCGAGTGAACAATACGGATGTCTCCCTCTTGGGCGCTAGTCGCGTGGGGCCACTGAGATCCTGGATCACGTTGAATGTGGCCCACCTGATCCCGTCAATTCCACATTCGCTTGGCGAACAATATGAGCAGCTATACAGGGTTATGATAAACTAGTCTCAACACGCTCTTGTCCGACACACGCTAGATGGCTTTGTTCTTCTTGTACAGCGCACAGCACGATCTTCTCGCAAACGCCCAACGTTCAAACGTGATTTCTGAGTGGGAACACCACTGTGTGATATTTTCTTACGCAAACAAAGTAGATGGCGTAACTCTGAACCGAAGTTCGCGAAATTGAAAGATTCTCGAAGTATTAAACGAGCAGAGTAATTTTATCTACAACGGAAGTTAATGTACACGTTTCACCTCCTGGACGTCAATGAAACTATTCCTGCTTCTGATGAACGATATGGCTACACGCTGATAAGTGGAGGAAGATAACTGTTTTGATTGTCAGGTCATCTTCAGTTTTCTAGGAAAAAATCACGCCGCTATCACGTGCTAGAGTTTTATCGCTTCCACTTCGAAGTTCAAGTCCAGGGAGTAACAAGTAACAAGGAGTGTAGTATGACTCTGTTGAGTGGGAGAGCTCGTGGCGTAGACTCGGCCACTTAACTGGAAATGTATTCTTTCTTCGTGTGCATTTGCACCTTTTCGCGGAATGTAAGCATTGTTTCTTAGAAATGACAGTCACAGTATGGATGATTGTAATGAAAGTATTTAGATGCAGTGCGGTTGTCGACGACATCGATCCTATTGCTGTACTGAAGCGTGTCCCTCGGATCTGTTCAGTGGACGGTGTCCAGTATCTCGGCTTCCATACTTCATCAGTAGGAGCAGGTGTTAGCAGACACCAATATTATTTTGTGGGTGTTGAAAGCTGGAAAGAACAGGATGGAGGAGTGACTCGCTTGAGAATGTCTCCGAGAACCTCTATGTCTTTAGGATCATATAGTGGCACATATAAAGAGAACAACGTTATTTTCAGCGACACACACTTTCTGCTGTCAATTGCTAGTAATTTGACGGTAAGTCGAAATGTTGAGAAGCGGTATGTGTTATTAGCTACCTAACATTGAATCCTGTCACCACGAAGATCTTCTCTTCGTATTGACTGTAGTCTCTTAAAACACGTGCGTCAGTATTTTTAATGCGTCTAAACTGGAGACACAGGCATAGGAGAAGGAGGCGTAATTTGAGACTAGGACACTCTGATGCCATCTGATGAAGGTTCCACGGCAGATGCTTTTTTACTTGACGTGGCTTTTTGTTTCACTGGTGGGTCTCTCTGAAATTCCGCACAGGTAATTGTACGAGTTGCTTCGAAATTAGGGAGTACCAACATAGCGTTAATTATTAAAGTGAGATGGACGATGCTCAGTAATGTGATGATTTTTTCACGTTTGGTATTGGTCCAGTGGTTTCTGATCCTCGAATATAGAATTCCAAAGTTTATCGATGATGTTCGATAATTTCTTAGGTACCGAAGCAATAGCAACCATTGGGAAACGGTCGTTTTCTTTTTCACCGTTGTGACGCTCTCATTTGTACGACCAAGACCATAACTGAGAGGTCTGGCGAATTAAATGGAACGGTCGACCGAGACCCCTGATCACGTTCCATAAATTAACATTTTTGCAATGATTAACGCATCAGTTGGCCACCTCATCAAACCACTCCAAAACGACTCCAGTATTACTTGCCAGATTCCTACCACAAGTAAGTGCAAAATCTTCATTCAGAGCTGCAGCAGCTGCGTGGTAGAGAGACAATACTGACAAATATTGTGCTTCCATTATGTCTCCGTTTCATGCCAGAACCCAAATTATTATTAGTGATCTACAAGCAAGTCCAGTGGAGTCAACACACTGCCTGACAAAACAAGTGAAACACCCAGAAGACATAGTCGGATGTCAATGTAACTTTGTACATGTACGCATCATTGGTCGGTATGTAAGAAACAAGAGTCGTAATTATGACATTTCGAGCGAATACCACCGTGCATTAGTGTTGTTCGTGTTTAGTATTGCAGGCCTGGTACGATACACTATGTGATCAAAAGTATCCGGACACTCCCAAAAACATACGTTTTTTCATAGTAGGTGCATTGTGCTGCCACCTACTGCCAGGTACTCCGTATAAGCGACCTCAGTAGTCATTAGACATCGTGAGAGAGCAGAATGGGGCGCTCCGCGGAACTCACGGACTTCGAACGCGGTCAGGTGATTGGGTGTCACTTGTGTCATACGTCTGTACAAGAGATTTCCACGCTCCTAAATACCCCTAGGTGGACTGTTTCCGATGTGACAGTGAAATGGAAACGTGAAGGGACACGTACAGCACAAAAGCGTATAGGCCGACCTCGTCTGTTGACTGACAGACCGCCGACAGCTGAAGAGGGTCGTAATGTGTAATATGCAGACATCTATACAGACCATCACACAGGAATTCCAAACTGCATTAGCATCCACTGCAAGTACTATCACAGTTAGGCGGGAGGCGAGAAAACCCGGATTTCATGGTCGAGTGGCTGCTCATAAGCCACACATCACGCCGGCAAATTCCTAACGACGCCTCGCTTGGTGTAAGGAGCGTAAACATTGGACAATTGAACAGTGGAAGGAAGTTATGTGGAGTGACGAAACACGGTACACAATGTGGCGATCCGGTGGCAGGGTGTGGGTATGGCGAATGCCCAGTGAACGTCATCTGCCAGCGTGTGTAGTGCCAACAGTAATATTCGGAGGCGGTGGTGTTATGATGTGGTCGTGTTTTTCATGGAGGGGGCTTGCACCCCTTGTTGTTTTGCATGGAACTATCACAGCACAGGCCTACATTGATGTTTTAAGGACTTTCTTGCTTCCCACTGTTGAAGACCAATTCGGGGATGGCGATTGCATCTTTCAACACGATGAGCACCTGTTCATAACGCACGGCCTGTGGCGGAGTAGTTACACGGCAACAACATCCCTGTAATGAACTGGCCTGCGCAGAGTCCTGAGCTGAGTCCTATAGAACATCTTTGGGATGTTTTGGAACGTCGATTTCGTGCCAGGCCTCACCGACTGACATCGATACCTCTCCTCAGTGCAGCACTCCGTGAAGAATTGGCTGCCATTCCCCAAGAAACTTTCTAGCACCTGATTGAATGTATTCCTGCGAGAGTGAAAGCTGTCATCAAGGCTAAGGGTGGGCCAACACCATATTGAATTCCAGCATTAGCCATGGAGGCGCCACGAACTTGTAAGTCATTTTCAGCCAGGTGTCGGGATACTTTTGATCACATAGTGTATATAACGGGCGTGAACAGCTTTAGACGTTGAGTGATCACTGCGAGTGACACGGAGATGCTGGGTACTCGATGAGATAGCGTTTATCAGCAGCTGACAAGTATTTGAGAGGGATCTCATTGAGGGTCTCCATTTGGCTGTCTGATCGAATAGGACAACATTATTTGTGGCACATTCGGATGTGACAGTGGCCCGGTGTTCAACTGCCTGGGAATCTGAGGACAGGCCTACTCATCGTCAAGGTTCCGGTCGACATTTTCTGACCACCACAGGGGAGTATCGAGGATCGCCTCAGGAGAGAATACGAAGGCTAATATGACTCCTTTCTCATCCGAATTAGTACAGGCATCCAGGGCAAAGAGGGTGCAACGTCATACTGATAAGTGGGATCACACTGCCAAGTCCTTTGTTAATTTGATCCAATTATGTGAATCACTGAAATAACATCATTTACCCTATCATCCCGTGAAGTTCCGTTTCGTTTCCTCCTGCCCTTCTCGTGATTCACTTTTTTGTCAGGCAGTGTAGATTAATTCTGTTGCTGAATTGCGTTTCAGAAACACTCTTAGGTAAGTTTATCTGTCTGTGCTAAGCAAAGCGGAACCAAACTTTAAGAACCTTCTAGAATGATCACCGGACAATGCTGAAAGATACTCGTTCGGTATTCCAAAGATATATGTGCGAAGCGTATTTTCATTGCTTTAATCGTTCAAATGGCTCTGAGCACTATGGGACTTAAGTGCTGAGGTCATCAGTCCCTAAAACTCAGACCTACTTAAACTTAACTAACCTAAAGACATCACACACATCCATGCCCGAGGCAAGATTCGAACCTGCGACCGTAGCGGTCACGCGGTTCCAGACTGTACCGCCTAGAACCGCTCGGCCACTCCGGCCGGCTTATTGCTTTAATTTATTTCGTTGGACTACTACTCTTTTAAAGTATTTTCTTTACTTTGCCGACAGCCGTATCATAAATTTACGAGGAATGCAGTTATATAACGCTCAAGTGCAAATGCGTCAGTGATAACGGGCCGTCAGTTACACCGATTGGTCTTTGATAAACGGGTACTGGCGAGGTAGCAATTTCCAAACTGCAGGATTAACTACATTCTGCAGGCCTGTTACAGCAAAGGAACATACTTTTAACTTATCTCTGCGACTGAAAGGAAGTGAGTGTCACGCAATATGCGCGATAGCAGACGATGCAAGTTGACCGTGTTCTTCAATGCGATCTACGTATCCGTTCAGCAATACTTGTATTATACTGGAAGTCTATTGTAGAAAATCTGAAACTGGGAGACCAATGAAAGTAAAAATAAAATCTGTACACATACGTCGTGTGCTCTCGCGTAAGTGAAATTTTGCCTTGAAACATAATGAAAAATATAGTAATGAGAATAGGCGACACAGCTGTACATCTTCTTCATTACATAAAAGAACAACAGCAGCGGATGAGGCGTGCATCCATTCCTAGTAATGTCACTTCTAGTAAAAACGAGGAAACCTCTCTAATTCTGGAATGCAGAACATACCAAAGAAGTTAAGAACAAACAAGGAACTCTGTTTCAGACTGAGACTTTCTACGCAACATAACACAAACTAAGCATGAAGGACAACAAAACATTTTACCACTCTGCCATTATGATGCTTAGAATATTTGCCAAGTCTGTTCGATGTACACTACTGTAATACTAACTTATCGTGGTTTCGTCTCGATTCCCAATATAAGATAGCAAGAGTAGCATCTACAAATGAAATCCTATAATGGAACTGGAATACTGTGACCACACCTTTTCTGCCTGGGATGTTATCTCGTTATCATCATCATCATCATCATCATTTAAGACTGATTATGCCTTTCAGTGTTCAGTCTGGAGCATAGCCCCCCTTATAAAATTCCTCCATGATCCCCTATTCAGTGCTAACATTGGTGCCCCTTCTGATTTTAAACCTATTACTTCAAAATCATTCTTAACCGAATCCAAGTACCTTCTCCTTGGTCTGCCCGACTCCTACCCTCTACTGCTGAACCCATGAGTCTCTTGGGTAACCTTGCTTCTCCCATGCGTGTAACATGACCCCACCATCTAAGCCTGTTCACCCTGACTGCTACATCTATAGAGTTCATTCCCAGTTTTTCTTCGAATTCCTCATTGTGGATACCCTCCTGCCATTGTTCCCCTCTACTAGTACCTGCAATCATCCTAGCTACTTTCATATGCGTAATCTCAACCTTGTTGATAAGGTAACCTGAATCCACACAGCTTTCGCTCCCATACAACAAAGTTGGTCGAAAGATTGAACGGTGCACAGATAACTTAGTCTTGGTACTGATTTCCTTCTTGCAGAAGAGAGTAGATCGTAGCTGAGCGCTCACTGCATTAGCTTTGCTACACCTCGCTTCCAGTTCTTTCACTATGTTGCCATCCTGTGAGAATATGCATCCTAAGTACTTGAAACCGTCCACCTGTTCTAACTTTGTTCCTCCTATTTGGCACTCAATCCGTTTATATTTCTTTCCCACTGACATTATTTTCGTTTTGGAGATGCTAATCTTCATACCATAGTCCTTACATTTCTGATCTAGCTCTGAAATATTACTTTGTAAACTTTCAATCGAATCTGCCATCACAACTAAGTCATCCGAAGGGCAAGAGTCCATGGAATAACATGTCCATTGTAGTTCTATCTCTTCTTCTCTGGCGTAATGTCCATTATTTATAAAATTTATCGTAATAGTTAGTTTACATTTTTTTAAGCCCAAGTCCACCCATGAGAAACAGTACAATAGGTGACGAGAGCAGGTGACGGTAGCGTTGCATTACTATTGAGAGAATCTGGAAACGAGGGAAGTGTAAAAGAATACACAAAGAACGAATGCAATGCAGAACTGACGGAAGCAATTTTTGCGCCGTAAAATGCATGCACAAGCACAGATTTAGTTTATGTTCAAGACCGCTCAATTTATTACAATGGAATGTTCAACCTGCTAGAAATACACGTGCATGTTAATAATGTTATAAATTTGTTGTGCAGCCACCAATACAGTAAAGAGCAGAATTCGTTAAAATGAGTGATTTCCCTAAATCGTTTCAGGCAAATACCGGGATGGTTCCCTTGAAAGGACACGGCCGATTTCCTTCCCAATCCTTCCTTAACCCGAGCTTGCGCTTCGTCTCTAATGACCTCGTTGTTGACGGGACGTTAAACACTAACCACCACCACCACCGTTAAAATGAGTTTCGGGTCTAATTCTTTGGAATTTGTTTTTAATTTTAAGATCATCCATGGGAGTGATGTAGCCGAAGCACAGTATTAAATTATCGAGGACATAAAAACATTCTACTCGTATCTAATGAAACCAAAATAATTTTTCTTCTTTTCCAATACGCGTTTTCCTGCACAGAGCAAATTTTAGTAAATATAGCGTCCTAGTACAAACATCCAGCTATAACTTCTCTCTTTCGTTCAGCTGCTCATGTTTACTAACACTTAGCGACAAACCAAGGTTTCCTTCACAGAGCAAAATGTAATTCTTAAGATAGACGATCTAAAGTAATCAACTGTCCGCATTAGATTACAAACACTTACGGAGACGATGAAAGCTTACTAAGTGTTATGATACTGGAAATGCTAATTCAGCAGGATGAGTAGCCCGGAATTCCCATATATTCGCAGAGTACTTCAGTATATATCATTTACACGAGTTGTCATAAACAGCGACGCGCCGTGGTAGCTGTCACGTATCTTGGTGCCTCCTTGACGTTAGCTTCAAGGACGCCGTGGCCTTCGGTGATAATAAACAACACAGCAATCACGCAGAACACGTTTACGTACGACATTTCCTCCAGTGTCTAAAGCACATTAATCTTTCACGAAAGCATATTCGAATGCAGTATACTGAAACTTATAACGAAAAACAGCAGTAAATGTTACGTGGGTTCATACACTGAAGTGCAAAAGTAATGGGACAAGGCTTCCGACGTGATAATGACCGCACGACGGGAACTAACAGATTTTGAAGGTGGGATGGTAGCTGGATCCATGGGCATGGGATCCTGTGTGTCTCGAAATACTGAGTTCCCTAACGGTTTCTGAATGGAATGTCCCATTCGGAAATCGCTAGGGAATTCAATATTACGAGACACACAGTGTCAAGAGTGTGCAGAGAACACCAGATTTCAGTCATTACCTCTCTTCGCGGACAACGTACTGGCCGAGGGCCTTCTCATAACGACCGAGTGCAGCGGCGTTTGCGTAGAGTGTCAGAGTTAACAGGCAAGAAATACTGCGTGAAGTAACTGCAGAAATCAGTGTGGGAAGTACGACGAACGTACCCTTTCTGACAGTGCAGCGGAGTTTGGCGTTAATGGGCTATGCCATGGCAACAGATGCCCGACGTGACTGCCTTTGTTAATAGCACATCCCCTGCAGCGTGTGTTCCGGGCTCGTGATCATATCGGTTGGAACCCAGACGACTGGAAAACCGCGGCCTGGTCAGATGAGTCCCGATTTCAGTTGGTGAGAGCGTATAGCATAGTTCGAGGTTGGCTCAGACCCCTCGATGCCATGGACCCAATTAGTCAAGAACGGTATTGTGCAATGGTGGTGGTTCCACGATGGTGTGGGCTGTGTTTACTGGGTCATCTGGTCCAGATGAACCAATCTTTGACTGGAAATAGTTACGTTCAGCTACTTGGAGACTACATGCAGAAATTGATGGACTTCATGTTCCCAAACAACGACGGAATTTTTATGGATGGCAATGCGCTATGTTACGGGACCACAGTTGTCAGTTGTTTGCGACTGGCTTGAATAGCATTTTGGCCGATTCGAGCGAATGATGTAGCCACCCAGATGGCCCGACATGAACCTTGGCGAACATTTATGGGACATAATCGAGAGGTCAGTTCGTCCACAGAATCCTGCACTGGCAACAGTTTCGCAATTATAGACGCCTGTAGGGGCAGCATGGTTAATTATTTCTGCAGGGGTCTTACAACGACTTGTTGAGTCCATGTCATATCGTGTTGCTACACTACGCCGGGAAAAAGGAGATCCGACATGATATTAGGAGGTATGTCATCACTCTTTTCACCTCAGAGTATATACAGTGAGGAATTTTTCAACATTTGCTATGTGGCTGGTTCATGTACAAGGCGCAACTGAACTCTGCAGATAACTTTACCACAGGACATCCAGAGTTCACAAGGTGTCAATTAAAACGAAATATCCACTACTGAGCAATTACATTCTTTTCTTGCATCATTTCTTGATTTTCTGCTCCATATAATGTCAGTACAAATAAATCAATATGTTAGTACTCTTCCGCCATGACAAACTTTTCTTTCTGGGGTAATGTGGAGGTCTTAGTTCTTAAGATTTCGGTCGATCTCCGATTTACGACGTTTGTGGGATTCTCACCACCGCTGAAAATGCAGATGTAGAACGTGCACCACCTCTTCGAGGTGTCGATTTACAGTTTACGTTATGACTTTAATTAACTACTTTAAAGGAATAATGTAAAGTGGAAAGCGTGGTACAACATGATACGAGAACTGAGCCCCGCTATTCTATTACTCAGGTAATTTTTATTGTTTACTTGTTCATCGTGCCAGTAGTACTGTTTCGTTATTCTTATTGCGGTACGCATATCGCAAGATAAAAGGTAATTCAAAATGTTTTCTTTGGGTATTTATCATCCATCATGGTATGAGAGACATCATATAATATGTAAACTAATGAGATCTGATAACTCTGTTGACGCGATAATCCAAGGTCATAGTTTCGTTGACCAACATCTCTGAACAACACTTGAATGCTACGCTACATTTCCACCCGGTATATCAGACCACCTCAAGGCATTAGCCGGAGCTGCAGGGAAAGCATTTTCTTACTTTGTAGTATAAAATAAAATTTTGTGATATTTCAGTGTGCCATGATCATTTTATAATGAGGAGATGGTTTGTTGGTAATAGATTGCTCGTAGATCACTCGCTTCTCAGGTAGAGAAATAAACCTGACTCTTATTGGATTTCCACGCCAGACTAGCGAACGACTATATGACTCACTGATCATCTACTTTTCCTAATGCCAACTCAAACAGAAAATCGTAGCGAGAATCCGAAAACGATCGGTACGCACGTACACGATATGCCGACACGTGGCGACAACTTTTTCGTACTGAGTATTGCAAAGTAACTTATGAAACATAAAATTCTTGAATTAGGGGTAATCGCAACGGAAACTATCAGTCACATATAAACAGGAGTTGCTGAATACGTTTCGACATTAACTTCCTATGCGCACGTACCTAGTTCATAATGTTTCGGGAGCAAGATGGTCAATTTCAGTTACGTCCTGATGCCCAAGTTGGCTAGATATTAACCACAGTTCTTGTAACCAATTGCAATTTTGTGACTTGAATATTGAAATCCACTGACGTTTGTCTGTAGTTACATACCTAGGAAATGCACCGTAATTGCTATAAGGTATTATAGGTGCTGAGAGGTCCAATGGTGGGCCAGCACGACATTAAGAGTTTATTCATAACGTTGCGGCAGACGAATCTTTATTAAAGGCGTTACGAGGCATTTCTCGCTTCCTTGAAGCTTGGGATGAGACCTGTGTGTCGTGGGCGAATGCACCCGGAATAGGCAGTTCACCATGTCTACGTCATACAGGTGTACGTCCATTACTCGCATGCAGACAGAATCTACTTTAATCATTGATGACAACAGAGTGCTATTCCATTCTCCAGTCTATTCTTTCACGACGCCAGAGTAGCCATGTTTGGTAGTGCGTGGATTCGGCATAGCCTGACAAGAGACATCGCGATCTTAGTCCTGCTGCAAGTAGACGGTCCCGAATGGTCCCTCGTTTCACAACATGTGCAACATGTGATGATACTGATCCCCCGTGGTACACAGAACGGATCATATCGCTGTTGCAGAAGCAACGCTAAAAGCACGCCAAATTTAAAAGAATGCGATATCCCAAAGATTGGCAAAGTTTTGCAGAAGCTCGAAATATAGCGCGTGCTAACTCTGTCTCGGAATCAGGCAGAAAACCCAGAGAGATTTTGGTCATACATCAAGCACACCAGTAGCAAGAGGCAATCAATACCTTCACTGCGTGATAACAATGGTGAACTCACTGATGACAGTGCCACTAAAGCAAAGAACACGGTTTACCGAAACTCCTCCACCAAAGCAGACGAAGTAAATATTCCTGAATTCCAATCAAGAACAACTGCCAAGATGAGAAACATAGAAGTAAATGTCCTCGGTGTAGCAAAGCAGCTTGAACCACTTAATACAGGCAAGTTCTCCGGTCCAGATTGTATACCAGTCAGGTTCTTTTCAGAGTATGCTGATACAATAGCTCCATATTTAGCAATTATATACAACCGCACGCTCATAGAAAGATCCGTACCTAAAGACTGGAAAATTGGTCAAGTCACACCAATACCCGAAAAGGGAAATAGGTGTAATCTGCTGAATTACAGGCCCATATCACTAACGTCATTTTGCAGTAGGGTTTTGGAACATATACTGTGTTCGAACATTATGAATTACCTGGAAGAAAACGATTTATTAACACATAGCACGGATTCGGAAAATACTGTTCTTGTGAAACACAACTAGCTCTTTATACTAATGAAAGTAATGAGTGCTATCGACAGGGGATGCCAAATTGATTCCATATTTCTAGATTTCCAGAAGGCTTTTGACACCGTTCCTCACAGGCGTCTTCTAATCAAACTGCGTACATATGGAATATCGCCTCAGTTGTGCGACTAGATTCGTGATTTCCTGTCAGAAATGTCACAGATCGTAGTAATAGACGGAAAGTCATCGAGTTAAACAGAAGTAATATCCGGCGTTCCCCAACGAAGTGTTATAGGACGAAGTCATGCCGATGGAAAAGACGCCAGATAGAGGGAATCTTTGTAAGCAACTGTTCACATACTTCAACAAACGAATGTTACATATGATAAAATTCCAATCACAGTTCACGACATTAATTATTTCGCCACGAATTACATCGAAAACAACTGAAGATTACTAAAATAAATAAGAACAGAAAAAGAGACATACTTGTCTGAAATAAATTGTTATCGAAATTTATGCGAATAAGAAAAGCACAGAGAGCCCTCACATCCATTACAGTATAGCCGTAATATTCTGAAATAGCGTTAATTCTTAATAATAACTGTAGAGTCTAACGGGACTACCTGGGGAAAGTGGGGTTCTCGGGCGGTGAGAGACTATAACGCAACACAAGAGTGGGAAAAATGAAAATAATAACGTATACGAAACACAAAACGAACATGAGCGTGAAATGTGGAAGGACCGACACAGAAATCCTTAAAAAGAGGTCTTTACACAAAAAAATTGGTCAGTTCCAGTTACTGATCCTCCATGGTTCGAAATTTACATCGTTTCTGCAGCAGGTGTGTGCACTGAAATGTAACAGGATTTCTACACTTGTATTTACTCTCTGAATTCAAGAAAAAGTAACTAACATTGGAATCGGTAGCTAAAATTAATGTATGTAGGTCAATTCTAGTTATCAATTCCAGTATTTGTCACTTTTTGTGACTTTTCATTGCTTGTGTACTGTCCTCTCTTAGGAGTTCTCTGATATTTTTTCTACATTTCATGCTACTTTTTCATTTACGCTAGTACCTTAAATGTTCTGGCAGATTAAAACTGTGTGCCGGACCGATACTCGAAGTACAGTTTCAATTCTGCCACTACCTCGTCTCCTACCTTCCAAACTTCACAGAAGCTCTCCTGCGAACCTTGCAGAAGTAGCACTCCTGGAAGAAAGGATATTGCGGAGACATGGCTTACCCACAGCCAGGGGGATGTTTCCAGTATGAGATTCGCAAATGAGCTTCTGTGAAGTTTGTAAGGTAGGAGACGACGTACTGGCAGAAGTAAGTCAGTGAGGACAGGGCCTGAGTCGTGCTTGGGTAGCTCAATTGGTAGAGCACTTGCCCGCGGAACGTAAAGGTCCCGATTTCAATCATCGGTCCGGCACACAGTGATATCAGCGCACACTCGCGGAGTGAAAATCTCATTCTGGATACGTTATTATCTGTTTCATTTTCCCTCTGTTGTGTAACATTCTAGATTCTTAAAGCCCCAAATCCCCACTTTCCCGCGGTATTTCCGTTGGATCAGTAATTATTATTATAAATTAACACGATTTCACCACGTGCTATACAGTTGTTGTTGTTGTTGTGGTCTTCAGTCCAAAAAACTGGTTCAAATGGCTCTGAGCACTATGGGACTCAACTGCTGAGGTCATTAGTCCCCTAGAACTTAGAACTACTTAAACCTAACTAACCTAAGGACATCACACACATCCATGCCCGGGGCAGGATTCGAACCTGCGACCGTAGCGGTCTCGCGGTTCCAGACTGCAGCGCCAGAACCGCGCGGCCACTTCGGCCGGCGGTCTTCTGTCCAGAGACTGGTTTGATGTAGCTCTCCATGCTACTCTACCCTGTGCAAGCTTCTTCATCTCCAAGTACCTACTGTAACCTACATCCTTTTGAATGGAATTTAAAGGTTCTCCGTGCTTCTGTTACTCGTAAGATAATAATTTATTTCACACATATACACACTTCAAAAAAAGTTTGGCATCACCTCTGTTCCGAGAGTTCGGAACCTGTATCAAAAATTGGAATAGAGACCAACACAAACATCATTTCCGCCCTTTTTCTGCTCATGAAAACCACACATTGCATGTTGTACCACCATACAGCGAGACCTTCAGAGGTGGTGGTCCAGACTGCTGTACACACCGGTATCTATAATACCCAGCAGGACGTCCTGTTACATTGATGCATGCCTGTATTCGTCGTGGCATACTATCCACAAGTTCATCAAGGCACTGTTGGTCCAGATTGAACACTCCTCAACAGCGATTCGGCGTAGATCCCTCAGAGTTGTTGGTGGGTCACGTCGTCCATAAATAGCCCTTTTCAATCTATCCCAGGCATGTTCGATAGGGTTCATGTCTGGACAATATGCTGGCCACTCTAGTCGAGCGATGTCGTTATCCTGAAGGAAGTCATTCACAAGATGTGCACACTGGGGGCGCAAATTGTCGTCCATGAAGACGAATGCCTCGCCAATATGCTGCCCATATGGTTGCACTATCGGTCGGAGAATGGCAGTTACAGCGCCTTCCAATGACCACCAGCGGCGTACGTCGGCCCCACATAATGACACCCCAAAACAGCAGGGAACCTCCACCTTGCTGCACTCGCTGGACAGTTCGTCTAAGGCGTTCAGCCTGACCGGGTTATCTCCAAACACGTCTCCGACTATTGTCTGGTTGAAGGCACATGCGACACTCAGCGGTGAAAAGAACGTAATGCCAATTCTAAGCGGTCCATTCGGCATGTTGTTGGGCCCATCTGAACCGCGCTGCAAGGTGTGAGTGCAAAGATGGACCTCGCCATGGACGTCGGCAGTGAAGTTGCGCATCATGCAGCCTATTGCGCACAGTTGAGTAGTAACATGACGTCCTGTGGCTGCACGAAAAGCATTATTCAATATGGTGGCGTTGCTTTCAGGGTTCCTCCGAACCATAATTCGTAAATAGCTGTCATCCACTGCAGTAGTAGCCCTAGGGCGGCCTGAGCGAAGCACGTCGTCGACAGTTTCTGTCTCTCTGTATCTCCTCCATATCCGAACAACATCGCTTTGGTTCACTCAGAGACGCCTGAACACTTCCCTTATTGAGAGCCCTTCCTGGCACAGAGTAACAATGCGCACGCGATCGAACCGCGATATTGACCGTCTAGGCATGGTTGAACTACAGACAACACGAGTCATGTACCTTCTTCCTGGTGGAATGACTGGAACTGATCGGCTGTCGAACCCTCTCCGTCTAATAGGCTATGTTTTTGCATGGTTGTTTACATCTTTGGGCGGGTTTAGTGACATCTCTGAACAGTCAAAGGGACTGTGTCTGTGATACAATATCACAGTCAACGTCTATTTTCAGGAGTTCTACGAACTGGGGTGATGCAATATCCACAGTCAACGTCTATTTTCAGAAGCTCTACGAACGGTGGTGATGCACAACTTTTTTTTGATGTGTGTGTATTTCTCTTTTGCTTTGTTCTTATTTACTTCTGTTACCTTCAGTTCGTTTCGACATAAATCGAGGCTAAGTAAATAATCGCGTGAATTGTGATTGTAATTTTATCGTATGCTACATTCCTTTGTTTACGGATACCATTTGCTGTTTTCAGAGATTGCCTCCATGTAGCGTCCTTGCCTCAGGTATGGCCTCATTGCTCAAAGCCGACGAGTGGAATCGGACACCAGAATTTATTCCAGGGTTTCCTGCAGGTCCACAATGCGAGCCCATTCAAATGGCTGAAGTTGTTTATCGGGAGTGCGTACTCTTCGGTGGGGCACGCTTGTACCTTAGAATGAATGTTGCAGACACTGGTCACCTTCAAACTCAGCACAGATGTTGCCTTCAGAGTCAAAACAGTGGGTGCACGGATAGGTCTCCCGAGCGCCATCTTATCGCCGATGACCGTGGCAAACGAATCACTAGCACTAAAGTAAGCATATATTATATCTTGGTGCCACTGAACACCCTCCTTCGTAGTACCGTTTTTTTCCGGCGTGTAGTTTCTGACGAACACGAACACTCTTCGTCCAGGGTGCGCCCATCGCTCTATCTGTGAAGATTTCTGTGTACTAATTCACTGTACTGTACCAGTTATAATGCAAGACTTGAAGGACACGGTTCTTACCTGAGTTCAGTTGATCGTTGAAGTAGTTGCAGCGCGGTCGCTTCGTCTACGTGTTCTGCCAGATGCATTACCTTGGATACGTTTCTAGAGGAACCCGTCATTGTAGGAGGCCGTTTCTGGGGTGCGACGCACCTTTCCGTATTATATACATTAAGTGTATTTGCAGTTGGGAGTAATGACAATCATCAGCTGTAAAATGGAATGACGACAGTGAAAACGTTCATTGTCGTCATTGCATTCTGCAGTTGATGGTTGTCATTATTCGCAATTGCGAATACACTTAATGTTTTGTTTGTTCCTTTGGACATGCATGTATGCCCAAAGGAACTTTGAATCTTAATGAGAATAACACAGGCACTGCAATATCGTATTTCCGTATTATTGTGGGCTCCAGAGCTCTACCAGCACGACTTTACATTGCTAGTGTGCAAAACACTAAGTTTATTCACCAGCTTTATCTTGAGTCAGCTTTTGTCTGTATCTTTCAGTATATTCGTATTTTATCTTCAGTAGAATATTCGCATAACTTACGACGTGCGTCAAGTTAGGCGGTATTAAAGTAGTTGTCACGACCAGTGATTGAACAGTTCGATAACTGTTTCCAGAATATTCAGTGAAATGGTTTTCGCTTTACATGTACGTCGTCAGTTACGTCTATCTACCTACAACAAAAACTGCTCCAGAGAATTTAACAATTCGATGTGGATTTCGAAGTTATTTCATGCTGACGTAATCTCGTATGCTCTACCAGGTAGAGTCCACCTAGTCTGTTTATTGAGGGTGCAGCGTGCAATTGTTTGCCAGTTTCACGTCAGCATCGACGACGTCTGTCATTCGGGTTCTGAGGCTATCCTCAGTTAGTACGGGCGACTGACACGGGTGGTGAAGACTGCTGTCCTCGCTCGCAGGGTGCAAACAGAGCTCACAATTTTCAGCTAATCGGGATCGAAATTGAGACTAGCTCTGAAGTTATCTGACTCATAAGAACTCAAGTTAATTAGCGGATCGTTTTTACAGACCACCCTATTCCGCCGTGACGGTTTTATAATCCTTCAAAGAAAATGTACACTCAATTGCGCAGAAATACCCTCATTATGTAATATTAATTGGAGGTGATGATGATGATGAGCGTTTGGCGTCATTGGCCGGGAGGCCCCTCGCGGGGCAGGTCCGGCCGCCTTGGCGCAGGTCTTATTACATTCGGCGCCACATTGGGCGACCTGCACGCCGGATGGGGATGAAATGATGATGAACACAACACAACACCCAGTCCCTGAGCGGAGAAAATCTCCGACCCAGCCGGGAATCGAACCCGGGCCCGGAGGACGGCAATCCGTCACGCTGACCACTCAGCTACTGGGGCGGACATTAATTGGAGGTGACTTTAGCTAACCGAGTATAGACTGGGACGTCTATAGATTCATTTCAGGGGGCAGGGACAGACAGTCTTACGACGTAATTCTGAAAACTTTTCCGGAAACTACACTACTGGACACCAAAATTGCTACACCACGAAGATGACATGCTACAGACGCGAAATTTAACCGACAGGAAGAAGATGTTGTGATATGCAAATGATTGGCTTTTCAGAGCATTCACACAAGGTTGGCACCGGTGGCGACACCTACAACGTGCTGACATGAGGAAAGTTTCCAACCGATTTCTCATACACAAACAGCAGTTGACCGGCGTTGCCTGGTGAAACGTTGTTGTGAAGCCACGTGTTAAGCAGGAGAAATGCGTACCATCACGTTTACGACTTTGATAAAGGTCGGATTGTAGCCTATCGCAATTGCGGTTTATCCTATCGCGACACTGCTGCTCGCGTTGGTCGAGATCCAATGACTGTTAGCAGAATATGGAATCGATGGGTTCAGCAGAGTAATACGGAACGCCGTGCTGGATCCCAACGGCCTCGTATCACTAGCAGTCGAGATGACAGGCATCTTATCCGCATGGCTGTAACGGATCGTGCAGCCACGTCTCGATTCCTAAGTCAACAGATGGGGACGTTTGTAAGACAACAACCATCTGCACGAACAGTTCGACGACGTTTGCAGCAGCAGGGTCTATCAGCTGGGGGACCATGGCTGCGGTTGCCCTTGACGCTGCATCAAAGACATGAGCGCCTGCGATTGTGTACTCGACGACGTCATTTTTTCGGATGAATCCAGGTTCTGTTTACAGCATCATGCTGGTCGCATCCGTGTTTGGCCAAATCGCGGTGAACGCACATTGGAAGCGCGTATTCGTCATCGCCATACTGGCGTTTCACCCGGCGTGATGGTATGGGGTGCCATTGCTTACACGTCTCGGTCACCTCTTGTTCGCATTGATGGCACTTTGAACAGTGGACGTTACATTTCAGATGTGTTACGACCCGTGGCTCTACCCTTCGTTTCAGCAGGATAATGCACGACCGCATGCTGCAGGTCCTGTACGGGCCTTTCTGGATACAGAAAATGTTCGACTGCTGCCCTGGCCAGCATATTCTCCAGATCTCTCACCAACTGAAAACGTCTGGTCAATGGTGGCCGAGCAACTGGCTTGTCACAATACGCCAGTCACTACTCTTGATGAACTGTGGTATCGTGTTGAAGCTGCATGGGCAGCTGTACCTGTACACGCCATTCAAGCTCTGTTTGACTCAATGCCAAGGCGTATCAAGGCCGTTATTATGGCCAGAAGTGGTTGTTATAGGTACTGATTTCTCAGGATCTATGCACCCAAATTGCGTGAAAATGTAATCACATGTCAGTTCTAGTATAATATATTTGTCCAATGAATACCCGTTTGTCATCTGCATTTCTTCTTGGTGTAGCAATTTTAATGGCCAGTAGTGTAGAAATATCAGATGTAGAAGTTCATTAGAGATACCCACATACCTTCCCACCAAACAGGACATGTAAACGTATGCATTAATCCTTCCCAAAGCCATCCGGACCTATACTAGCTCTCCTAAAAGACCGTTAAGCTGTGTAATCAAATATATCACAAATAAGTTGTTTATTTATCTGCCGAACTTGGAACTCTAGATAACCTTATCAAATGCTATTGTGCTGAAATGTCAGTGAAAACTACTCATATAACTCTTCACACTAGGGCAGTTACTTTACGTCGAACTGTTCTCTACAGCTGTGGGCTGGAAGAAATACGTTCTTGTCTGGAAACGAAACATGTGAACAAACTGCAGTTTGAATATTTCATTAGCAGTAGCAGATTTCTGTAGTTTGGCTGAAGATCCACGGTAAAAATTTAAATTCTGAGTTGAAAATGAGTTATAATCCGATTTTTTAAAAGTAAAGTCAACATTTATTTAAGAATGTTGTTGTTGCAAAATTGATTCACTGATGCAGGAAGTACACAAACCAAGTTGGCCCTATCTGCTCTGACGGTCGCTAAGTGGTAGGGTAGCTGCAGATTCGCAGTTGATACCTGTGCACAAATACATGACTTGCGTGACTTACAAGCAAGCTACAACTAGCGAGTCTGCAAACGATTATGTTAATAGAGTATGGCAGTTCGACCACTAATTCGACATACATAAAAGTTCATAGTCAACAGATTCTCACAAGAGTACCGAAAGATAAATGGCTGCATTAAGAAAGGATTAGCCGAAGTGAAACAAGTCCAACCAGTCACGGCTAGAACGAACTCTCGTAGAATAAAAAAGGATTAAAATTATAACATAGGAGAGTCATGTACTACGATACTGAAAATGTAAAATGAAGCGCAAGGGTCATACGGAAATTATGTGTCAGCCCCTGTCAACCTGTTCGACTATACTGCCTAAAAATAAGATTTTCTTCTACTTCTTCTGCATCTTTCGGAAGTAGTAAATCCTAGCAAGTATTTAAGGTTACACTTTGTAAGAAAATTAAAGAGTCATTTTTTCGAAAACACGTAATTTTCTCCCGTTGCGTTGCAGACGTTTGAAATTTGGCTCAAAGATGATCTGAATCTTCCTCTGAAATGGTGCAAAAGACCCTATGAGGTCACCCTCTTGGGCTCAAACATCGAGGTGTCAATACATGCAAAAATAAGCCGAGCTCAAAAGTTCTTGAAAGGTGTGTGTTAATGACGTCACACGAGCACACGACGTTCTTGACGATGTTTGATACTGATGACATCCCAGAGAGATTCAACCCTTCTCTAAGGACGTCGTCAGCCTTCAAACACATTAAACGTGATAGCACCCCTTTGGAGTGTAGCGTGACCGCAATATGGCAAATTTTTAAAACTAATTAAATGCCCTAAATCAGCTACATTATTCTCACGATATCTAGGTTGGATATACGTTGGAAGCACCGGACGAGGTGAGGGAGAGGACAAGATAATGGTCCCGCATTTCGAAGGGTCTGCCTTCAAATCCCTGTCCAACATTGCAGATTTAGGTTTTCCGTGCTTTTCTTACATTGATTAAGACGGTTGGAGGCAGGATAGAGCACGCTTGAATTCTTTCCTTTTTCTTGCCCAATTCGAACATGAATTTCGTTGATGGGACGTTAAATCCTCACTTTCCTGCATGGCGGCTGTACAGTAGTTGCACTGTTTACCTTAAATACCAGTTCTTGAACTGTCTCTAAAATTACATAACTTTTCTTTCAACGGTTCCCGGTGCAGTTATGTGAGAATATTTGTTACATTTTCGTGCAAACTATACCGACCGGTTACGTTTCTTTGATTTCCAAGGTCAGACCTACTTGATAATGGCTCAGAATGAAGCTATAGTTTGCACTAAATACGATTTGACATACAGGTGCTGACAAGATCTAATGAGATAGTGTCACATTGTTTAAATAAGAAGAAGTGTAACTCTCAATAACAGAGATTGTTGTTTTATTTGCCGTTCTCCCCTGTGTCACTGAATAAACATTCATCTAATACAAATATACCTATTGATATGTGATAGCGTTAATATACAATTCTTTTCTTTTGCTTGTGCCTTTTTCCCGCAATGACGCAGGGTCGGCATGGTTAATCGGATTTGGCAAGGTTAATTTAAGGGGTGGCCGGATGCCCTTCCTGCTGGCACCCCATACCCCCCCCCCCCCCCCCGGGACGGAATTAGTGTACCCCAACTGTCCGTGTCTAGTGTAATCCATGGAACAGCGCAAATGTGTTCAGATGTCTGCGAGCCATGTAACTGAGGCGGGACGTGGGGACCAGCCCGGTATTCACCTAGTGCGATGTGGAAAACCGCCTAAAAACTACATCCAGGCTGGCCAGCACACCGGCCTCCGGGCCTCCGTCGTTAAGCCGCTGGGCGGATTCGATCCGGGGCTGGCGCGCCTACCTGAGTCCAGGAAGCAGCGCGTTAGCGCTCTCGGCTAACCTGGCTGGTCAGCGTTAATATACAATGAGGTGACAAAATTCATGGCACACCTCCCAATATCATGTCGGACCTCGTTTTGCCTGGCATAGTGCAGCAACTCGATGTGGCATGGACTCAATAAGTCGTTGGAAGTCCCCTGCAGAAATACTGAACCACGCTGCCTCTAAAGCCATCCATAACTGTGAAAGTCTTGCCAATGTTGGATTTTGTGCACTAGCTGACCTCTTGATTATGTCCAATGTTCGGTGGGATTTATGTCGAGCTGTCTGGGTGACCAAATCAATCTGCCGAATTGTCCAGATTGTTCTTCTAACCAATCGCGAACAGTTCTGGCCCAGTGGTACGTCGCACTGAAAATGATCGGTTCAGTTGGACCAGAGAACCCAGGCCATTACATGTAAACACAGCCCACACCATCATGAGCCGAAACCACCTTATGCAGCGCCTTGTTGCCAACCTGGGTCCATGGCTTCGTGGGCTCGAAGCCTACCATCAACCGTTACCAACTGAAATCGGGACTCATCAGGCCACGGTTTTTCAGTCGTCTAGAGTTCAAACGACATGGTCACGAGCCCAGGAGCGGCGCTGCAGCGATATCGTGCAGTTAGCAAGGGCACTCACTTCGGTCGTCTGCAGCCATAGCCCACGAACCCCAAATTCTGCCGCATTGACCTAACGGATACGTTCGTCCCACATTGATTTCTTAGGTTATTTTACGCGGAGTTGCTTTTCTTTTTGCGCTGATGACGCTGCGCAAGCGCCGCCGCTATCTGTCGTTATGTGAAGGCCGTCGACCGCTGCTTTGTTCATGGTGAGAAGTAAAGACTGAAATGTGGTATTCAGGGCACACTCTTGACACTGTGTGTCTCAGAATACTGAATTCCCTAACGATTTCCGAAATGGGATGTCCCATGCTTCTAGCTCCAACTACCATTCCACATTCATCCCCTCGTGTCACCACGTCAGTAACCATTTCACATGAATGACTTGAGTACAAATGACAGCTCCTCCAGTGCGCTACCCTTTTATATCTTGCGTACGCGATACTACCGCCATCTGTATATGTGCGTGTTTCTATCCCATGACTTTTGTCAGCGTCGTGCATTTCACCAGTCAAACTTTGGAACCTGTTGATCTGCAGTATTTCGTACCATTGAGAGCCATGTCTACGTTCCTAGTACGTCCCTCTGCTGTAAGTCACTGTCTTAACAAGCATTATATCGCAGAACAAACAAAGATTATTATCTAATGTGAGCGATGTCACTGATATTTGGGATGACGAATGAGACGGTCGGATGACCTGTCAAACTGTTTATGTGTTTTCTCGCTTTCATTAAGATAAGTGCTAGCGATAACAAATTAACAATACCTCTTTTAAGAACATACATCTTAGATTATGACGCATTTGTATGACATTATAAAGCGCTACTTGTTGCTGAACAGAAAAACATGAGACTCTGATACGGACCAAAGAGATCACCGCCCATCTGGCAACGTCAGCACTTGCAAATATTGAGTACATTGCTCCCAGTAACATGTAATTATTTTAAAATCAGCTTGTACAGT
Organism: Schistocerca cancellata; assembly: GCF_023864275.1. Lineage (NCBI taxonomy): Eukaryota > Metazoa > Arthropoda > Insecta > Orthoptera > Acrididae > Schistocerca > Schistocerca cancellata. The sequence continues at coordinate 659,146,750 of NC_064627.1, forward strand.
ACATATATTGTTCGCAGTGTACGTCCACGTTACTGAGACGTTTTCGGTACGGCACCTCGCGTCGTTGCGTTCGGTTTACGCAATTTTCTATCCCAACTAATTCCTGTTGAAGCATTGCCAATTTCTTCGTACTTTTACTACATTTATTCGGAAGCCAAGAGGAACAAATGAAATACGAGGAGCGAATGGCATCCTACAAGTGTACCGAGATCAGAGTCTAGTTACAAGGGTCGAAAGACATGAAAGGAGGGTAGAAACAGGCAAAGGAGCGAGTCAGGGTTGCATCCTATCCCCGTTATTCAGTCTGTACACAGAAATAGCAGTAAAGAAAACAGAGAAGGGATTTGTGACAGAAATTTAAGTCTGTGGAGAGGAAGTGAAAACTTTAAGCGCTATTGATGATATTGTAATTGTTTCAGAGACAGGAAATGACTTGAGAGACAAGTTGAATAGAATGGATAGCGTCTTGAAAAGACGTTATAACATGAGCATCAACGAAAGTAAAACAGAAGTAATGAGATGTGGTCGAAATGAATTAGGCGACACTGAAAGAATGTAATTAGAAAATGAGCTAAGAAAAGTAGTGGATGAGTTTTGATATCTGGGCAGCAAAATAACGAACAATGGCCAAAGTCAAGACGATATAAAATGCAGCCTGGAAAATGGAAAAAAAGACCTTTTGTGGGAAGAGAAATTTGTAAAGATGTAATATAAATTTAACTGATAGAAAACATTCTCTAAAACTGTTTGTATGAAGCTTAGCCTTATGTGGAAGTGAAATGTGAATGACAAAAGTATAGACAAGAAGGAAAAGGCTGAAGATTAGACTGGTAGATCGAGTAACTAATCAAGAAGTACTGCAATGATCAGAAGAGAAAAGAGCTTTCTGGCTGAAATAGACCAAAAGAAGTGATAGGCTGACAGGACACAGCTTGCGACTTCAAGGAATAATTCGGTAATGGATGGGACTGTAGAAGGTCAAAATTGTAGAGAGAGACTAAGGCTCGACTAATGGTCTTCAAGTTAAATATATTATTATTAGAGTAAGTTCTATATATTATATTACTATATGTGTTTCTGGAGGGGGGGGGGGAGAGGGTATGAAGTGTATTGTCGTACCCCAGGTGCCGAGAACGCGGAAATGGCGTTGGAGGGGGGGGGGGGGGATGGAGGCACTCCAACAAATTGTTTTGTGCCCCGGGCGCCGATGGGGGAGAGGGGGGCAAAAAAGTGTCGTGCCCTGGACACCAGTTACGTACGCCACTAATGTAGGTAGTAACGAAGAGACGAAGAGACATCCACAAGATAGACTAGTGTGAAGACTTGCATCAGACCAATCTTCGGACTGAATACTGCAGCCACAACATATAATTCAGCTTAAGTCGTTCGCCTACGGTCTTTCCTTCTCTTGGGCTACAGTAAGATTTCAGAAACGATACCTGGGGTCGTGAAATCTACCAGTCATATTCGTTTTTAATTTGTGGAGTCGTTCTTTGAAACACATTCAGTAACCATTCATAATGAGACTGGGCCCAGAAGCAAATAAAACACAGCTGTAATTCGATTCATCAAATAATCGCCAAGTCTCTTAGGACGTGATGCTGGCCGTTTCTTTTTTCCCTCAAGCGTAGCAACATGTTTACCAAGAGGAAAAATCAATTTTTAGAGGAGCGCTATACAATATAACTTTGCATAAATAATTTTATAGTAGCATTTTTCGTTTATAACAAGTAATCTAAATACTACTAATAATTATTGTTATTATTATTCATTATCATTATGTTTAAGTATTACAAACAATTCCAATAACAAAGAAAGTAGGTGCTGACAGATGTGAATATCACCGAACTATTACTTTAATAAGGCATGGCAGAAAATACTGACGCATATCAGTTACAAAAGTATGGAAAAACTGACAGAAGCCGATCGCGGGGAAGACCAATTTGGATTCCGGAGAAATGTAGGAACAAGCGAGGTAATGCTGGTCCTACTACTTACCTTAGAACAGTGGTTCCCAACCCTGGGGTAATTCCCGACTGACGGGTAAAATGAACTTTTCTGAGGGGTAAAAACTAAAAGATTCGATTTTGTTTCAGTCACGAAACTAACTAATTTTCAAAAGATCATTACTATTATCATAATTCTGTAAGGGTTTAATAACAATTATATAAGTTAATAATATTTTTTCTATTAGTAGCATTAGTGCGGTGGAGGTTACAGGTTCCACACATAGTCCACTAGACACACATGTTGTGCGTTGTCCCTTAGGTCGCTGACGATGAAAGTGAGATATATACATAACAAATACTAAATATCTCAAGAAAATGTTTTCTCCATGTTGTAGATAGTACATGAAGTAGTCCATAAATTGCTTCATTACTCCCTTCGAAACGGATAAATGAATTAATTGACAGCACGACACAGCAGTAACTACTTAAGGGCTACTATAGTGCTGCACACAGAATTACTATGACTGTTATTACTATTACTGTTAGTGGCTGTGGTCAGACACAAAACATTAACAGCCTGAAACCTTCCAATTTCTGCCAGTTCAGAAGTATGGAATGCAGCAGTCAAGTTATTTACGAAGAGTAAGTATAGTGCACACATTTTAACTCGGCTGACTTAAAATGGGGTTGCAGAATGCAGATCAAGCAAATGTCGCAATGGAGAGTAGTTATGCAGGGGAAATGTGTTTTGTAACAAGTGTCTACCGTTACTTTGGATAGTTAGCTTTCTTATCTGAGAAGGAGTTGTGGGTAGCGCTTGCCTCGCACCATGAATCCATTCGTCATATATTCTAACACACACACACATACACACACAAACTAAATATCATTCATGTGTCATCATTTTAAAAATACAAGTGTTCCAAGAAAAGTCTTCCATTCTACTGTAGTTTAGTTAGACGCCAAAGATGGCAATAATGTGACGGAGGAGGGGGGGGGGGGGGAGTCAGAGACGGCACGGGGGGCTCTGGGGTACTAGCTAATGTCTAATTGCATTCAGGGGTAATGGTCTGAGAAAGGTTAGGAACCACTGCTTCAGAAAATAGGTTAAGGTAATGCAAACCTGCGTTTGTAGCGCTTGTAGATTTAGAGAAAGGTTCTGACATTGTTGATTGTAATATACGCTGAAACTCTGAAGTTAGTAATGGTAAAATACAGAGAGAGTAGGCTATTTGCATCTTGTACAGAAATCAGACGGCAGTTATAAGAGTCGAAGGAAGCGAAAGCGAAGCCGTGGTTAGAAGGCAGTAAGGCGGGCTCGTAGCCGATCCCCTGATGTTATTAAATTTGTACAATGAGCAAGCTGTAAAGAAAACCAAAGAAAAATTTGGAGAGGGAATTAAAAGTTTAAAGAGAAAAAATAGAAACTTTATGGTTTGTCAATGGGCAACGGCCTTGCCGCAGTGGATACACCGGTTCCCGTGAGATCAGCGAAGTTGAGAGCTGTCGGGCGTGGTCGGCACTTGGATGGGTGACCATCCTGGCCGCCATGCGCTGTTGCCATTTTTCGGGGTGCACTCAGCCTCGTGATGCGAATTGAGGAGCTACTTGACCGACTAGTAGCGGCTTCAGTCAAGAATACCATCACAACGGCCGGGAGAGCGATGTGCTCACCCCACGCCCCTCCTATCCGCATCCTCCACTAAGGATGACACGGCGGTCGGATGGTCCTGGAAGGCCACTCGTGGCCTGAAGACGGAGTGCTTATGGTTTGTCGATGACATTACAGTTCTGTCGAAAACAACAAAGGACTTGGGAGAGCAGCTGAACGGAACAGATAGTGTCTTGAAAACACATTATAAAATGAACATCAGCAAAAGTAAAACAAGGGTGATGGAACGTAGTCCAATTAATTAGGTGATGCCTAGGAAATTACATTAGGAAACGAGAAACTAAAAGTAGTAGAGGAGTTTTGCTATCGGGGTAGTAAAGAAACTGATGGTGCCTGAAGCGAAGAGGTCAAAAATTGAGAATCCGACCTATGTTCCAGCGGTAGCTACTCTGACTAATAATCGAAATATTCTGAGTCCCACGTTTGATACTAGCCACTGCAAACATTTTAAATAAAGATCATCAGCGATGGCGATCGAAGACTCTAGTATAAGAAGTCACTCTGCTTCTGACAGCGGTCTTGTCAAAGAGGGGGCAAGAGCGGACAGTTTCTGGGCAGCTTCTTGGCCTTGGTCTGGGAAATTTCGCCTAAAAGACGGAAGAATGAGCAATGATCCACGTCAGGGCGAGGATACAGAAGGCAATGGAAACCACTGCATTTAAGTCACACAAGACATGAAAAAGCATACTGATGATCTCCTCATTGGCAAAAGATTACGGATTAGTAGCCGATTCGGATCTACGGAAGGGGTCTGACAAAGGGAGGGAGAGGGAGGGATAACCTCGAGTAAAAGACTGAGCAACCAATGAAAGCGTAGAACACTGCGAGTCGGAATGTGGAATGAAAAATGTTTGAACGTGATAAAGAAGCTAGAAATTCTGAAAATGGAAACACAAAGCCTCAGTCTAGATACGGGGGTATCAGTGGAGTGAAGTGAAAAGAAGATAAGGATTTCTGGTAAAATGAGTATAAAATAATAATAACAAGAGCAAAAAAATGGTATTACGGTAATAGGATTACTTATGAATAGGAAAGTATGGCAGAGAATGAGTTACTACTAACAGTTCAGTGATAGGTCTAACGGTTCTCTTTTAATACCCTATATTGGTTTTATGCTTTTTGATACTACGTAAGATAAGAGGTTAGCATTAATTACTTTCTTTACGTAGGTGAGACCGTTAGAAGCAGAGTATCTTCTAGGAGGCCAAAATAAATATTTGTTTTCAATTTAAATGAGCGCCAGGCTTCCTACAAGATTATCACAACTGGTTTTCATCTAAATACAGTCAAGGCCAAAGTTCACAGATTTGCGACAAATGGTATCTCTGAAATTATTTGAACTCTCGCAAAATTAACTCATGGAACTATTCAGATTTAAATTAAATAATGTTTTAATATGATTTTATCACTTCTGCTCTTGTGGAAAGCTGTAAGAAAAGTTATACTAAGTCCCCGTGTAATGGCGGCCAATTGTTGCCAATCAGCGATCACTGATTTCGTCTTCTTGATAGCTGAAAAATACTATTTATTCTCCCTTTTCAATTAAAACATTGCGATTAGTGGCTCGCATGTTCTTGAAATAATACAATGAACTCACTTTTACACGTATATTTCCATCAATAACCTGATACACACCTTTTTTATCGTCTAGTCGAAAGAACAAAAAGAACATCTGCTAAAGTTCAACACTACACACAATATCTATGTAACAATAGTAAGATGAGAATAAGAAACAGCAGAAGAGCGAGTAATAATTTATCTTTTCATTCTTCTACAGTTATACAAAGATATAAATGTTTTATTCACCCTATTCTTTACTGCGATATCGCAGTACCGACGTTATATTTCCTGTAAATAATTTTTTTTTTTTACAATTGACTTTTAGTCTGGTCTGTTTGGTCTTATTCAATATTTATATACACACTTCATACGCATTATTCTTAAACATCGCAACGGGGCACTACATAGGGTTGCTTTCATCACAACCGACAGCAAACCAGCGCCAACAATAATGGTTCAGATATGCAAGCAGATGTCACACGAAGAAGATGAGGAGATACAGAAAATATATTGAACAGGGAACTCAGTATGCAAAGGAGATGATGACCTAATAATCATAGGGGTTGGAAAGTTGCAATAGGGGAAGGAATAGTAGAAAAAGTTATGGGAGAATGTGGTAGTAGAAATGAGAGACGAAGAAGACTAATTGAGTTCTACAATAAATTTCAGCTAGTAATAATAGCCAATACGCTGTTCAAAAATCATAGCAGGAGGAAATGTACTTGGAAAAGGTTTGGAGATTCAGGAAGATTCCAACTGCATTACAACTTGGTGAGACAGATATTCCGAAATCAGATATTTGATTTTATGGTGTACCCAGGAGCAGGTATAGATTCAGGTCAAAATTTAGTAATGATGCAGAGTGGACGGAAATTTGAGAGACTCGATCGGAAGAATCGATGTGCAAAGGAGTGGGATGAGACGTGTTTGAAGTTCTCTGAGGCTATAGATACTGCGATAATTAATACCATAGTAGATAGTTCAGTTGAAGAGTAATGGACCTCTCTAAAAAGGGCAGTCACGGAAGTTGGACAGGTAAGCATTGGTACAAGGAAGTAACTAACAATAAACTTTGGTTAACAGAGAAACAGAAGAAACATTTCAATTGATCAGTGAAAGAGGGATGTATAAAAGTGTTAAGTAAAGACGGGTGAACAACAGTATAGGTCACTTAGGAATTAAATAAAAAGGAAGTGCAGGTACTTCAAGGCGAAATGGCTGCCGGAAAAATGTGAAGAAATTGACAAAGAAATGATCATTCGAAGGGCTGATTCAGTATATAGAAAAGTCAAAACAACCTTCGCTGACATTAAAAGCAAGGGCGCCAACCTTAAGAGCGAAATGGGAGTTCCACTGTTAAGTGCAGAGGAGTGAGCGGATGGATGTAACACACTGAAGGTCTCTAAGAGGGGAAGACTTGTCTGACACTGTCACTGAGGAGGAAATGCGACTCGATATAGAAGGCGGGTTTAGTTGTGCTTTGGCAGACATGCGATGAAATAAGGCTGAAGGGATAGATGTCATTCCTTTGAAATATCTGAAGCCGTTCGGGAAGTGACAACCAAGCAGCTACTCAAGCTGATGTGTATACTCTGTGAACCTGGAGAGATACTACAAGACTTTCGAAAAAATATCATCCACATAATCACGAAGACAGCAAGGTAGTTGGTTGGTTGATTGATTTGCGGGAGGGGCCACACAGCAAAGTTATCGGTCCCATCGGATTAGGGAAGGATTTGGAAGGCAGTCGGCCGTGCCCTTTCAAAGGAACCATCCCGACATTTGCCTGAAGCGATTTAGGGAAATCACGGTAAATCTAAATGGGGATGGCCGGACGCGAGCAAGTAGATGTGTGCGAGAAATATAGCTCAGTCAGAGTAACGGCTCATACGTTCAAGTTACTGACAAAAATAACGTACAGAGAAATGGAAAAGAAAATTTAGGATCTGTTGGATAACGACCAGTTTGGCATTCGGAAAGGTAAGGGCCCCAGACAGCCAGTTCTGATGTTGTTACTGATAATAGAAGCAAGACTTAAGAAAAATCAAGAAAAGTTCATAGATTCTGTGTGGCCATACTGTTCGTAGTTGCTTTGCAGTTCCTGAGAGTATAAAAATAAACAGTAAATAGTGGTGTGCGAGAAAGTGTGCTGTGTAAAACGTAAGAAATGCACAGTTCTGCAGAGCAACGAAAAGTTTGACTATAAGTATCAGTGTCTAATGAAGAAAGACACCAAAGATGTACTGGCAGACGGTATTTCCCGTTGTAGGCAAGAAACCAAGCAGACTCACCATCACTGATGATGCTTTACCTCAATAAAGCGACATGCGTGTGATGAAAAAAAAGCACGCATTTTCTTATACACTCCTGGAAATTGAAATAAGAACACCGTGAATTCATCGTCCCTGGAAGGGGAAACTTTATTGACACATTCCTGGGGTCAGATACATCACATGATCACACTGACAGAACCACAGGCACATAGACACAGGCAACAGAGCATGCACAATGTCGGCACTAGTACAGTGTATATCCACCTTTCGCAGCAATGCAGGCTGCTATTCTCCCATGGAGAAGATCGTAGAGATGCTGGATGTAGTCCTGTGGAACGGTTTGCCATGCCATTTCCACCTGGCGCCTCAGTTGGACCAGCGTTCGTGCTGGACGTGCAGACCGCGTGAGACGACGCTTCATCCAGTCCCAAACATGCTCAATGGGGGACAGATACGGAGATCTTGCTGGCCAGGGTAGTTGACTTACACCTTCTAGAGCACGTTGGGTGGCACGGGATACATGCGGACGTGCATTGTCCTGTTGGAACAGCAAGTTCCCTTGCCGGTCTAGGAATGGTAGAACGATGGGTTCGATGACGGTTTGGATGTACCGTGCACTGTTCAGTGTCCCCTCGACGATCACCAGTGGTGTACGGCCAGTGTAGGAGATCGCTCCCCACACCATGATGCCGGGTGTTGGCCCTGTGTGCCTCGGTCGTATGCAGTCCTGATTGTGGCGCTCACCTGCACGGCGCCAAACACGCATACGACCATCATTGGCACCAAGGCAGAAGCGACTCTCATCGCTGAAGACGACACGTCTCCATTCGTCCCTCCATTCACGCCTGTCGCGACACCACTGGAGGCGGGCTGCACGATGTTGGGGCGTGAGCGGAAGACGGCCTAACGGTGTGCGGGACCGTAGACCAGCTTCATGGAGACGGTTGCGAATGGTCCTCGCCGATACCCCAGGAGCAACAGTGTCCCTAATTTGCTGGGAAGTGGCGGTGCGGTCCCCTACGGCACTGCGTAGGATCCTACGGTCTTGGCGTGCATCCGTGCGTCGCTGCGGTCCGGTCCCAGGTCGATGGGCACGTGCACCTTCCGCCGACCACTGGCGACAACATCGATGTACTGTGGAGACCTCACGCCCCACGTGTTGAGCAATTCGGCGGTACGTCCACCCGGCCTCCCGCATGCCCACTATACGCCCTCGCTCAAAGTCCGTCAACTGCACATACGGTTCACGTCCACGCTGTCGCGGCATGCTACCAGTGTTAAAGACTGCGATGGAGCTCCGTATGCCACGGCAAACTGGCTGACACTGACGGCAGCAGTGCACAAATGCTGCGCAGCTAGCGCCATTCGACGGCCAACACCGCGGTTCCTGGTGTGTCCGCTGTGCCGTGCGTGTGATCATTGCTTGTACAGCCCTCTCGCAGTGTCCGGAGCAAGTATGGTGGGTCTGACACACCGGTGTCAATGTGTTCTTTTTTCCATTTCCAGGAGTGTAATTGTAACGACGGAACAAAAATTCCCTCAATTTCGCAGCATCCTCAATGAACAGTTACAACTACGTAACAAAAATTGTTTTTCAGTGGTTTCAGTCCACTGCTCACAAATTTTTGATTCCTTTATTTTTACTGTATTTTCCTGCCTCTGGTTCCGAAACATCATTTTCTTCGAATCTCATAGTTACCTCCATGCAAATATTTTCTGGGTTGTACAGCTGTTTGTAAACAAAAACGCCTTTCTGTATTATTCTGTCCTTTACGTAATATTGATTCCTCTAAAGCCTACTAGTTGGCTCTTATTTATACTTAATCTGCTTGACTACTGTGTTTTTTTCAGTCATACGTTATGGTCTCTTCCTTTATATTGGTTTTTAAAGTTGGCTGTCTTTTTTTTTTCGTTTATTTCTTTTACAGTGTTTCAAATGAGCACATGTGTCCGCGCCCGATAGGCGGCGCAACTTGTATCGTTTTCGTGGCAGCAATGTAAGCCACTCGGCCGATCAGTATGATGTTGTTCCTAGCTAAGCACACTTGGCAAAGGCTGGAACATTTTATTTTATTTTTGACTTGAGCATAGCTACTCTAAAATTGGACCGCTGCTTTTTCGCAATGCAATTTTACGTAAGTAATCTTTGTACCTCACGACAATTGTCATCTTAGTTAACGTGATTTTTGTGATACTAAATTTTCTGAATTTTCTGTGTATTATTTTATGGGATTTATCAAACTTTCATTCGTTCTTCTTCTCAGTCACACTTGGTCGTATCCACAGGGAAGTTCCATTTCTGACGGTTAGTCCTGGATCTTCCAAATCCAGATCTGAGGCGAATGCTTGACCTCCACAGGATCCATTTCTGTTTATGCCCACGTGGGAGGGTTTCCGAAGGGGTTGGCCAGGTCGAGTTATTCCATGACGAGAGATCCGCAGTTGTTTCATTGCCGTAGCTGCTGTTGTTTAAAACATGGATTATACATAATACGTGCAGGAACCAAGAGTAACCATAAGAATGCAAGACTAAGAACGAAGTACACGGATTAAAAAGATGTAAGACATGAATGCAGTCTTTCGTCTCTAGTGTTCAGTCTTTACGTTGAAGAAGTAATTACGGAAATTTATAGAAGTTTAAGAGTGGGATTAAAATTCAGGGTGCAAGGATATCAATGATAAGATTCGCTGATGACATTGCTCTCCTCAGTGATTGTGAAGAAGAATTACAGGACGTGTTGAACGGAATGAACAATCTAAAGAGTACAGAATATCGATTGGGAATAAACCCAAGAAGGACGAAAGTAAGAACGAGTGATAGAAAAAAAGTTTAGTGAAAACATAACATCGGAACTGAGGACCATGAGTTTAGGAATTCTGCTACCTTAGAGGCAAAATGACATTTGACGAATGAAGTAAGGGGTCAAAAACAGCAGACAAGCGCAGGTCAAAAGGGCATTTCTGGTCAAGTGAAGTCTGCTATTACCAAACATCGAGTTTAATTTGAGGAAGAAAATTCTAAGAATGAACGTTTGGGCAACACCATTGCATAGTAGTGAATAATGGAGTGTGGTATTTTGGAATACAACAGCGTCGGAGAAATCCGGCATCGCTGACCAACCCATCGCTTATGTCATTTCTGACGATCACTTGGATCAAGTGTCTGGGAGATGACTGTATTTCTTGATATAACCAAAGTGAACTTTGCTCACGTTAGTTACAACACATTATTACGTAGTCCTTTTCATGAGCTGCATAACACTCCTATTGATCCGGTATCGCCTGTCCAAAACAAAGAACGTGTAATTAACGATCCCTCACCTGCTACTGTGACATTGCCGATATCTGCCGCGATATTATCTGCACTAAATAGGGTTCAGTGTCTTTTAACGACACAATGAAGGGCTTCTCTCGTATCTCGCGACGATATCTTGCTAACAGAAAGGCGATTAGTTATTAAGCACCAGTGGGGGCTGCATTCGGAGGAATAATCAACTGCCGCTATGTTATAGGATGCATCGTGGCGCTCTCGTGAAATAATTTACGGGTACCATCGAAATCTAAATCAGGAACTGGCCACAGTTTGAAGGCCCACCGAACCACTTCGTTCAGAAGTGGTATTTCAGTAGCACAATGACTGTATAAAGCAATATTATTATTCTTTCACAACCATTTCATCTTTCCTTCTTTGTCTCGCCAGGAACGTACAAAATACAGATGATGCGTTTACTGTCCCGTAAAGTCATCACATGATCGAAACCAATTGCAAAATTGTTTAGACAAGATAACTGTATGTGTGAAAAGTGGCAGCTGAGACTAAGAAATGAAAAGTGTAAAGTCATCTACATGATTACCAAAAGGAATCAGCCGGCCGGTGTGGCCGTGCGGTTCTAAGCGCTTCAGTCTGGAACCGCGTGACCGCTACGGTCGCAGGTTCGAATCCTGCCTCGGCATGGATGTGTGTGATGTCCTTAGGTTGGTTAGGTTTAAGTTGTTCTAAGTTCTAGGGGACTGATGACCACAGATGTTAAGTCCCATAGTGCTCACAGCCATTTGAACCATTTTTTGAACCAAAAGGAATCCGCTAACTTTCGGTTACATGATTAGTCACGCGAATCTAAAGGCTGTGAATTCGACTAAAATACTTACGGATTACAATTGCAAATAACTTAAATTGGAATGACCACACAGATAATGTTGTGAAGAAAGCGAACCAAAGACTGCGATGTATTGGCACAACACTTAGAAAATACAACACGCCTACTAAAGAGGCAGCGTACACTACACTTGCTACGCTTGCCCGTCCTCTTCTGGAGAATTACTGCGCGATATGGGATCCGCATCAAATAGGACTGACAAAGAACATCGAAAATATTCAAACAAGGGCAGCTCGTTTCGTATTACCTCGAAATAGCGGAGAGAGTGCCACGGATATGATGCGCGAATTTGTGTGGCATTCATTAAAAACAAGGCGTTTATCGTTGCGGCAGGCTCTTCTCATGAAATTTCAGTCACCAATTTTCTTCTTCGAATACGAGAAAGTGTTGTTTGGGCACACCTACATAGAAATGACCATCTTAATGAAATAAGAGAAATCAGAGCTCGCACAGTAGAGAAATAGCTTGAAGGTGGTTCGATGAACTCTCTGCCAGATACTTAATTGTGAACTGCAGAGCAATCATATGGGAGTAGATATACAAGGGAAGCATACTTCCAACAGATCACCAGTTTTGTCACATTGCTGCCTAGCGCGATGCCATTTTCGAGACACTGAGGTTCAAAGCATGACGTTCAGATCATTACTACCACCCAGCTACACAAAGAATTGGAGTACATGGAGATCCCTCAACAGACTACGCTCGGGTGTCACGAAATGTAAGAGCAATCTGACTAAATGTGGTTTCCTACAGGAGCCGCCACTCTGTGAGTGTGGAGCAACGCAGACGACCTCCCACCTGCTCCAGTGTACCCAATATCCAGCAACATGCACTACAGAAGACCTGCTACATGAAACGCCAAATGCAATAGAGGTCGCTAACTTCTGGGCAGCGCCGGCCGGTGTGGCCGAGCGGTTCTAGGCGCTTCAGTCTGGAACCGCGCGACCGCTACGGTCTCACGTTCGAATCCTGTCTCGGGCATGGATGTGTGTGATGTCCTTATGTTAGTTAGGTTTAAGTAGTTCTAAGTTCTAGGGGACGGATAACCTCAGATGTTAAGTCCCATAGTGCTCAGAGCCATTTGGATAATTTTTTTTTTCTGGGCGGCAAAAGGGTAAATAATTATATATATATATATATATATATATATATATATATATATATATATATATATATATATATATATACGACATGTAAATATTGTACATTATTTTATACATCGTAAATGCTTCCGACACGAATAAATAAATAAATTACGATGCTATTGAATGCTGGACGAGAACGGCAGACGGCGAGTAGCGGCATTAAAGTAAGCGACTAAGGCGAGAGTCACGAATACAGTATGTACACTAAGATTACGTCCGTCGCTATCTCTTTGAGATCGTTAATGTGTGTAAATCTTCCTTTTCTGCTGTCTTTTTTGTCCTCTCATCGACCTCACAACCTTAGGGATTATTCTGTGCAAAACATTACGCGCTTTTCCCATAAATTCCCTGCATATCTTTGATAAATTAAATTTCATTTTTATCACTGAAAACACAAACTGAAGTTGTTCCACACTATTTACTTATCTTTTTAGCAAGTTTCAGACTTATATGGCCATGATCACACTTACGAGTAATATCATCCTACTAGCCTCGAAATTTCTCTCCGTCGAAAGATGGGAGAGCAGTAACGCCAAGGCTGTCGAAGAAAACTCCCATATTCTTCCTGCAGTTCCGTGCTGCAATTGAGATATCTTATTACCTTCAACTTACCATCAATAACGTTTCCAAACCCTATTACATTTAATTGTCCGTTGTGTTTGATTGTAATCCTAGGTGCCTATAATAATAAGTGAGATTTCTAATTACGGTTTAATGTGGTTATTAGGATCGGTGCGCTTGTTCACTTGAAGAACGGATGGGAGAGTGAAGCGTTCATCGCTTTGCTAAATGAGCCATTCCGACATTGGTAATGGATGATCGGAATGGAATTTGAACTGCTTCGGTGGTTTGTCGTAAGCGTTTACATGCAGAAAAGAGGAATTTGAGATCGCTACCTGGTACTTCTATATGAAGACAGAAGACAACAGGACGGACGCATCAGCATTAGCACTGCTACTCATATAGAGTCAACATTTGTTCTTCTCTCTCTTTTTAAGAACATATTTTAAGACTGTTGTTGTTATGGTTTCGTTTTGCAGATGGGTTGATCTACAGGTCACACGTTAGTAGAATTCAATTATATCTTTTGATTTTAAAGTAGGTTTAAAGTGTATTTGTGTGTCACAATGTGACAGTGACAAAGTGGTTACTGTGCGTCAGCTGCTCTACAGACCACACGCCTCTCCTCACTACAATGAGTTCCAGCTCTTTCTGCAGTCCCCTCCTGCTTATGGAGCTTCCTTTCGGTGCTGGTAGGGTTCGCGAGTGCGACATTCATTTCTGTAGGGACTTTTGCAGCAGCTGTCCTCTTATTTTTCGTTACAATTCGCTTTAATGACCATCCGTCACGATCACTCAAGACACACTTTCGTCCACGTTGTAACGTAGCTGGTGATGTTTTTCCGCTTTCCCTGTATGCGGTACAAACCTTCAATCGGTGCCTCTTGAAACACAAAACATTTCGGCTACCTTGGTTACGGAAGGATCTACCATACAAGCATCAACAATTAGCCCACTTTCGAATTCACTCAGCTCAAACATAACGCAGTCACAGCTACAAAGGACTCTTTTCTGACCACGACTGACACTTGCAACGTATTAAGAACGCTCCAAAGGTGCCGGACGTGATTAAATACAAAAGCGCAACGTGCAGGCTTGCCTGCCATCTGCGTTTATGTTCAAGCATGCAGCTGCCATTATGCCTCGAACGATGATTTCAAGCTCTGTCATCTTGTGCCAAGAAGAGTCGCCAGCACGGAAGTTGTTCTACGAGTGGTGTACGGAATAGCGGTCACCAGCTGCTGGTTCGGACCGCGAGCGATCATTACGAGGCACATCTTCAAAGTTTTGTGTGTCATGACAGCCGTTGAATGCTCAGATGACATTGCTGTTGTGAACACCATTCGGCGGACAACTTCCGTGCTGACAGCTCTTCTTGGCGCTAGCTGACAGAGCTTGAAACGATCCTTCGAGGCGGAATGACCGACTGATCACTGTACACGAGCCATATTGCCCCACTCACGAGTGCAAACAAAGCGTGCTCTGTTGAACTGCACTGAGAATGCTGTGTAATTTTACCTACATTGCATAGGACACTGAACGTAGCCAGTTCGTATGTTCAAAACTGTCTTCAGGAAGAAGTTTCTGATTAACAAAGAAACACAGCCACGAGACTGAGCCGGCCGTTGTGGCCGAGCGGTTCTAGGCGCTTCAGTCTGGAACCGCACGACTGCTACGGTCGCAGGTTCGAATCCTGCCTCGGGTATGGATGTGTGCGATGTCCTTAGGTTAGTTAGGTTTAAGTAGTTCTAAGTTCCAGGGGATTGATGACCTCAGATGTTAAGTCAAATAGTACTCAATTTGAACCACGAGAGTGGCTCAACTCGAACATTCGCATTTGCTGCTGCGAAGGACGTTCCATTACAGATAGATATTGTTGCTGTTTGAGCCATGTTTACAGAGGGACTTATCCCTTCTTTCGTGGTACACGAAGAGCCGCTCGTTTGTTTCGTTGGAGCGTCGAGCTGGCCAGTTGCCAGGAACTGTTGCATTCACTGAGCCAACACGCACCTTCGCCTCCAGCAGAATAGCAACGGAGTGTTTTTCTTGGATGGTTTGCGACGTAGGGTCCACTGTGGCTCAGCCTCGGTGCACTTGTTTGCTTGTTGTCTTAGAGAGAAGGTATCCGTGTCTACGCGAACCACGTAGTAAATATCGCTGCTTAGAAGACAGCGTCCTTCACCTCTTTCTGGAAGAGTACCACGCCAAAGTGTACCGCGGTATCCTCTACAGAGAGTATTCTTTCTCGCCAGCGACACAGATCGATTAGTATAAGTGATATCGCCTCACAGAATAAACCTGCTTGTTACGTTATTATATAAATGTTCTGATATTATTTTCTGATATTATCTTTTTTTCTATTGTAATTTCAGTTCCTCGTTCTAGAGGAGGGACTTGGATTACTATGAATTATTAATTCGTTTTCAGTGCTCTGTATTTGCCGAAATACAACGCATAGAAGTATGATTAATTCATGAACAGAACCTTAAACTCGCCAAGTTTGCATTTTGCACTCGACAGATGTTCTATGAGTGTCCCTTTGGTCACACGACAGACATCCAAGCGGTTTTACTTCCACAGTTTATGTAGCAACATTCTGTCAACAGTCATCACAGCAGCATGACGCACTCTCTCAGTCGTTCCAGTGTTCTTTGTAGTGGGCGTACGTAAACAGGGTCCTTAACGTACCCCCAAAGGAAAAAGTCACAAGGCATTAGATCAGGCGATATGGGGAGCTAAGGGAACAGAGCCGCATCATCTTCACCACTACACGACTAACTTCGGTGATCCAATGAGGAGGTGCTCCGTCTTTTTGGAAGATGAAATTCCCTTAATAGGCAGTCAGTTGTGAGGACAACCACTACTGCTACGTATCAAAGTAAGAGGTACCCGTAACAGTCTTCTCACAGAAGAAAAAGGCCCTTACAGCTTCGTCTGAGAAATTGCACAGAAAACAATAACCCTATGCGAAACTCGTTCATGTGCCACAATTTCATGAGGATTCGGAGCACCATACTCTCTTTCATGAGAATTCAGTGCCTCATATTGTGGTGATCAACCTTGACAGATAAATGGAATGCTCTGTTTACATGGGGATTCTCTTCCATAATTCCTTCTGATGCACGCTGCACTGTTATAACAGATAAAGATCTCGCATATTCTAACAAACAAAAATTTCTTTCTTGCTTTGTAGTCATTTTGTCAAGTCATTGCACTCGAACGCCAGCTGGTGGGAACGACGGAAACTTGGGTGAATTAACTGTTCTGTTCATGCATCAATCAAATTCGTACATGTAATAGTTTGGAAAATATGTAACTATGAGAACGAATGAATCATTTATGGTGTCCCTACACATAATAGGACACACTTCGTTGATGACATTTAAAATAATAATATAGAAACCCGTTGTACGAAATTTAAAAGCAACAAATTGCGAGAAAGTTAAATACAAACAATGCTTGTTTTACACTTCACTTGCATTTAGGAAGAGTAATTGGGGGGGGGGGGGGTTGGTCCATTGTGGGTAGTTACAGTGGGTTCAGCTGAGTTAAGTTGCGAAGATACATATAATGTGGGAGGACGGTTTGTAGGGATTCGGGATAAAAACAGCGGGAAAAGAGGGTGGGTGACAGGAAGAGGAAAGAAAAGGATGGGATGGGGAAGGAGGGGAGTCCTGAGATTAGACAGGGATTGGGAGGAGCTGTTTCAAAGTCACAGAAGGGACACATGCCAGGGCGGATTCCGTTGTCAGGGAGGGGTAGTCTGTTAAAATTGCGCTTGGAGAGGATATGGAGAGATTGGTTGGTTGCTTGATTTGTGGGAAGGGGCCAAACAGCGAAGTCATGGGTACCATCGGATTAGGGAAGGATGGGGAAGGAAGTCGGTCGTGCCCTTTCAAAGGAACCATCCCAGGATTTACCTCAAGCGATTTAGGGAAATCATGGAAAACCTGTCAGGATGGCGGGACGCGGGCTTGAACCGTCGTCCTCCCTAACGCGAGTCCAGTGTGCTAGCCACTGCGCCACCTCACTCGGTGATGTGGAGAGACTGTAAGTGTAGAGTGGGTGAGATGTATTGATACACGCACAGCAGCACACCAAGATTTGTGATGAGAGGAAAAACCATACGGTTGTTGGAGTCAGGTTTACAGGAAGTGCGGGATACACCGAGGTTTTCAGTGGGCGTGAGGAGATTCGGAAACGAGATCAGATGCTAAACGAATCTTGTGGATGAGTGTAAGCAGTTTCGGAATGCGAGGTGAAGTTCATGCCATTCAATTATTTGGAGAGAATCATAGTGCTGGCGGGGCAGGTATCCAGGCTACATTTGCATAGGAGAGGGTAGGTCAGACAAAAACCTTGTAGGTATGGAGGATGATGGAGGGAAGAATCCCTAAAAAGTTGTAGTAATGCTAACTTGTTACGAATGAACGTAGCTTCAGACATGAGATCTGTGGAAGATCAACAGCCTATTTTTTATGGCATTTTGGGCATCAAACATCGAATGGCCTAATTGTTTAAGTTCCCTTTCTCTGTGTCCTTTGGTAAGTTTTCCTTGCAAACTATAAATGCTGTGTCGCAAGTGTGTTCACGTGAAAGCGGCTGCAGTAGTACGTACAATTCGCACTGTTCATGACAAAGGGCGAGCGGTGCAAAATACAAACGCCAACACATGGTACCTCTCTTGTTTTGCTCTATGAAGGGAGCCAAGCTTAAAACTCCGATCCACCGAATTGAACATCACTATATGTTTAACTCTGGCCATGAGCGGAAGATCTGATGAAATCGATGTTTACGCCACGTCTCCTTCCCCCTCCGCCCAGATAGTGGCAAGGACAATTTATTCCACTGCAACGGTTATAATCGGCTGGAATACTGCAGCAGTGCCGTGCTTTACGGGCCCTGGAAATGAGAGGCAAAACCGGTGGCGATATCCCTTGCAGTCAGGCGCTCGCTTCGACTTTGCCACGCACGAGGTGGAAAAAAAATGTGGAAAAACAAAAAAAAACCACCAGATTTACATGCCTAATACGGTGTAGGAAAACCATCGTCATTCAAAAGAGCATACAGTCGTCTTGGAATGGATCATTAATACAGGTCCTGTATGTTTTAGAGAGAATCTTACATCATTCTTCCTGCAAAATAGTGGCAAGTTCTGATAACGATGCTGGAGGTGGATAACGGTCACTCACCCTTTTCCCCAAAATAGACCACAAAGCCTCAATGACACTGAGAGCCGGCCGGAGTAGCCGAGCGGTTCTAGGCGCTTCAGTCTGGAACCGCACGACCGCAACGGTCGCAGGTTCGAATCCTGCCTCGGGCATAGATGTGTTTGATGTCCTTAGGTTAGTTCGGTTTAAGTAGTTCTAAGTTCTAGGGGACTGATGACCTCAGAAGTTAAGTCCCATAGTGCTCAGAGCCATTTGAACCA
This sequence comes from Schistocerca cancellata, assembly GCF_023864275.1. Lineage (NCBI taxonomy): Eukaryota > Metazoa > Arthropoda > Insecta > Orthoptera > Acrididae > Schistocerca > Schistocerca cancellata. The sequence goes on from NC_064627.1 coordinate 659,165,498, forward strand.
TTTTTGACCTTGAGATCTGCTGGCTGTGGTGGCCAGGGCAGATGCGATAATTCATCCTCGTGCTCACAAAACCAAACCTGGTCGATGCGAGCTGTGTGTACATGGGTCATGTCGTACTGGAACACAGCGTCACCATTGGGGGAGAAACATTGTACCATGGGATGGACCTGATAAATCATTGTGGTCACATAATCCTTGGTAGTAACCCGATCTCGCAGAGTACCTAAGGGACCCATCGAACACCGCGATATGGTTGCCCAGATCTTCACCCTACGCTGCCGTTTTTCACTCTTGAGTCGTAAACTCGGCCTGAAGTTGGGTGAAACTGGGTGAAACAAGAATCGTTCGACCACATGACATTCTCCATAGCCCAGATTTTATGGCTTCCACACCACGTGTCGCATGACGGACATTTGCATCACTGATGAGTGGTATTGGATTTCCAACTCGCCGAGCGATTCCCTGCTTATGGAGCTCCCTTGGTGTTGCTTCGGTGCGACAGTCAGTTCTGCAGTGACTTTTGCAGCTATCGTCCTCTTATTTCTCGTCTCCAATTCTTTCCAATGGCCGTCCATTACACGACAAACACTTACGTCTGCGTTCTGACTTAGCGGATGATTTTTCTCCGTTGTATGAGGTGCCTCTTGAAACACCAGACACTTCGGTTACCTTGGTTACGAATGCAGCCACCATATGATAAGGTTCTTGCATCTTTGGTCGATGAGTGGTGTACATTCAGAGCTCTCGTAAAGATAAGTGTTTAATTGAGTAATAACAATTAATTAAGGCAATACTACATCATAAATTACTAAAATAATACCTACTGTGAGCTACCAGTTGAGGGTTTTACATTTTTGCGTAATTTTCCGGAAAAAGAAAACATTTCATAGGCGCGAATTTTGGACTAGGATTAGTTTACGTTTTCGTGTACTGTTATTTGCGTGATTACTTCAATAAAGTACAGTTTGCGTTGTTAGTGTATTCTTACATGCAATCTATTTGAATCTCTAGTAAACAGCCGAAGTGAAAAGTTCCGAAATACGTAAAAAGTTCATATAGTGTAGGCGCAGTTCTTTGTTTACTTTTTGTTTCGTCACGTAAACAATACAGGTTGAATCGTTTCTGTTTCTCCGGAAGTTTTGAATTAATATCGGAACTTTAAGCCTGAACTTTCTAAGAAATTTAATACATTAACTGAGTAGTCTAGGAAGTTATTCTTGTTTAACTAAGACTAAAGCTAAAATTTGTTTTCCATGAGTGAGACATGTAAAACTTATAAGATTGTTAGTTCCGGGGTGTGGTGTGAGGGTTGTTACAGTTTCTTTCATGTGGGTGACTGTAGCGGCGTGGGATTGAGGAAACAAACAAGGCTCATTGATTGTATAGGATTTGCTGCAGAGATAGGAAGATAGTGCAACAGGAGGGGAAGATTGCCGCCCTTCAGGCGGAACTAGATAGACCAAAACAAGATCCGGAAAAGTTAAGGGGGCAGAAGGGAAAAGAGAGGTGGGAAGTGACAACAGGTTATAGAAGAAACAGGAATAGGGCTTTCTCAGACAGTGTTGTTGTGAAGGTGGAAAACAGGTTTGATCTGTTGTCACAGTTGGAAGCTGATGAGCCACAAGTAGATGTAGGAGTAGACAGGACACAACAGACTTTCAAAAAGTGTTTGAAAAATAAGAAGACAGAAAAAGTTGTGAAGAAGAATAAAGTTCTGTTGCTTAGTAGTTCACATGGTAGAGGAGTTGGCCAGCTGTTGCAGGATGAACTAGGGTCAGGTTACCAGGTTTTTTTAAACCTAGTGCAAGTCTGGGTCAGGTGATAGAGGATGTAGGTTCACTTTGCAAAAACTTCACAAAGGAAGACACCATGGTAATAGTGTGTGGTGCAGGCAACAGCATAGGCAGGAATCCTAATTATTCAGTTGAGAGAGATCTGGTAAAGATACCTTCAGCAACGAGACATGCTGTTGTTGGGCCTGTATCTATTCTGAGGCGCCATGACTGGTCTCGTTTAAAATATTCTGTTAGGATAGTTAATTCAGAGGTGGAACGGTTGCTGCGATCAGGTATGGGGTCTCATATCGGTGTGGTTCCTGTTGACTATATCAGCAGGTGAGACTATATTAGGCATGGCCTTCACCTCAACAGGAAACGGAAGGGAAAACTGTCTGGGCTAATATCAAATAATTAAGGATGGGCACTATCACAAGTGGTAAAGTACCAGTGGTTACAAGTGACAAAGCCGCGCTGGATTAGCCGAGCGGTCTGAGGCGCTGCAGTCATGGACTGTGCGGCTGATCCCGGTGGAGGTTCGAATCCTCCCTCAGGCATGGGTGTGTGTGTTTGTCCTTAGGATAATTTAGGTTAAGTAGTGTGTAAGCTTAGGGACTGATGACCTTACCAGTTAAGTCCCATAAGATTTCACACACATTTGAACAAGTGACAGAACAGCAGTTTTTTTAAAAGGCGGGAGGGCAGAAACAAAAGATGTTCAGAGACAGGCTAAAAATGACATTCACATTGATAAAACAGGCAGCCAGAAAGCAAATTTAAATGTACACAATTCATCCAGACAGCCTCTGATTGAAACTAGAGATATTCAAAAACAGATAGAAAAATTAGGTTCATCCAGTTGTAATTCATCCAGCGCACAAAATGTGTTATCCTTCCTTATTGCATCAGAATAGCCAAGAACTAAAGGTAAGCTTAATGAGTTGCTTATTAGTGTTTAAGAATTAGAGTTGAATAAAGCAATTGATATAAACTGCCTCTCTGAACATAATGTGACAACTGGTATAGATATGTTAAATGTTACAGGATTCAAGTTAGCTTCTTATTTCTATAGAGAAAATATACAGAAAAGAGGCGTTGCCACATCTGTCAGAAACTGTCTTGATTTCAAGAATACTGATATTAATAAATTTTGCTTAGAGCAACACATAAAATCTTGTGCAACAGAAGTAGTATTTTGTAACAAGTCTTTTGCAATAGTAAGTGATTATAGAGCACCTTCAGGAAACTTTAACCTATTCATTAAAAATCTGGAAACTCTACTGTCCAGTCTCACAATAAAAAACAAGGGAATAGTGGTTGCTGGTGATTTTAATATGGCTTTACTGAAAAGCTCTATCAGTGAACAGTTATTGCAATCAGTAACACTGCCACTCAATTTAGTTCCTACTGTGAGCTTTGCAACTAGGATATGTAAATGCTCTGAGACTGCTATTGATAATATCTTTGTAGACAAATCTAAGAAAAAAGTTATGTCACAAAACCAGTAGTAAATAAGCTATATGATCTTGACATGCAGCATCTTGTGTTAAATGTTGAAACTTGTCAGGATGAAACATCTATTAAATCTGAGTACAGGAGGCTAATAAATCAGTCAAAAATTGAAAACTTTAAAAGACTGTTCAAAGACATGCACTGGATAGATGTTTACAATACTTTTGACTCGCATGGAAAATACCTAGCATTCATTAATAAAGTTACTTCTGCTCTTGAAAATTGTTTTCCCCTAAAGGTAACTCAAATGAAACAGAAGTTAAAAAATAAACCATGGATTATATAAAGAATAAAGATATCATGTGGGACAAAAAGGAGACTGTATCTACTATCTAGGAACAGCTCTGATGTTACCATTGTAATGTATTACAAAGAATAATGCAAAGTATTGAAGCAAGTAATCCAGAAATCGAAGCAGCTTTATTATGAGGAAAATATACATACACCAGGCAACAAAATAAAAACTGTTTGGAACTTAATGAAGATGAGACAGGTGGGGCCAAAAAGGAAGAAGAACAGATAGTTCTAAAAATAAGAGATTTTGGCAACAAGTGCATGTAGTGTTGCAAATCTCTTAGACAAGTACTTTGTTTCTGTTACTGACAGTCCAGGGTTATCAGGTTCTGTGAACAGTGCAATGGCGTATCTGAGACCAGTCTTTAAAAATAACTTCAATAAAATGGAAATGACACTCACATCTCCCAAAGAAGTACCATCCATCATAAAATCCTTAAAATCTAAGTATTCTAGTGGGTATGATAACTTATCAACGAAGTTAATCAAAGAGTGCTCATGTGAGGTAAGATCTATTTTAAGTTACTTGTGTAATCAATCTCTTATCGGCAGAACATTTCCAGACCGGCTAAAATATGCTGAAGTTAAGCCTTTTTACCAGAAGAGGGATAAAGAGATACCATCAAACTTTCGACCATTTCACTTTTGCCGGCTATTTCAAAAATATTTGAAAAGTTTCAGTTAAAATGTCTCCTTAAGCATCTGACTGCAAAATATATTGTCCAAGTCACAGTTTGGGTTTTTTAAAGATTCTGAGATAGAGAAAGCTATTTACACTTACAGTGAGAATATACTTAATTCATTAGATAATAAATTAGAGGATACTCGCATTTTCTGAGACCCGTCAAAAGCCTTTGACTGTGTGAATCACAGAATTCTCTTAACTAAATTAGAATATTATGGTGTCAGCAGCAATGCTGTGAAATGGTTTGCGTCTAATCTAACTAATAGAAAACAAAGGGTTTTATTACGAAGTACCTGTGCAGTAAGTAGCCAGTCTTCATCTGATTGGTAATTAATTAATGTGGTGTTCCTCAAGGTTCCATCTTAGATCCATTGCTTTTTATTGTGTGCATTAATTTTCTCTCGTCTGCTACATTGCCAGATGCTGTTTGCAGATGATACAAACGTTGCAATACGTAGCAAGTCGAACAGATTTAGAAATAGCTGCTAATAAAGTTTTTACTGGCATTAATAACTGTAAAGCCAATTCGCTGTCATAAAACTTTGAAAAGACACACTATATGTAGTTAAAAAACTGTAAGAGATTTGCTTCCAGCATGTGTATAACATGAAGACATGTAGATTGAAAAGGTTATCAGTGTTAAATTTTTGATTATTGCAACTCGATAACAAAAACAGTTGGGAAGGATATACCACAGAATTGCTGAAGCACCTCAACAGGTCTGTGCTTGCAGCGAGAATGATGTCAGTTGTAGGAGATACAACTATAAAAAAACCCTGCATACTTTGCTTACCTTGATTCTATTTTGTCACATGCGGTCATATTCTGGGGTAACTCATCAAACCGAGCAAAAGTTTTTAGTGTGAAAAACCGTGTAATAAGAATCATTTGTAGTGTAAATTCAAGAACATCATATAGAAACCTGTTCAAGGAACTTTGTATTCTAATCGCTGTTTCTCATTATACTTATTCCTTAATGAAATTTGTTGCAAGTAGTATATCTCTATTTTCAGTCAATAGCTGAATACATAGTATCAACCCTAGGAATAAGAACAATCTAAATAAAGGCCTAAAATCACTTCCCATGGTCCAAAAACGGGTCCAATATTCAGGAACACATGTTCCCAATAAATTGCCAGCAACCGTTGAAAACTTGGTTTCAGACAAAGCACTGTTTAAACAGAGTTTGAAAGACTTTTGATAGGTAACTGCTTCTACTCTATATATATGAATATCTTTACAAGGACTGTTAGACCTGCTAGATTTCAGGTTTGACAGCACTTGGTCACAACAATCAAGATTAGATACTTTGTGTATGATACATTTATTAAAAGTATATAACAAGGCTTTATCTGACAGTGTATTAATTCTGTAAATTTAGGAGTTCCAGTTTACTGTAATGTATTCAACAATTTTGACAATCTCCTGACAAATGATCAGTGTAGTAAGTTTTATATTCAAATGTTTTTTTAATTTTTTATGTTATGCTTTCTGACATGTTCCACACCCAAGAGAATCATCTCATTTTTTGGTCTATCGAACGAAAACTAAATCTAATCTAATCTAACCTCTACGAACACCAGAAATTTATCTGCATTCGAATTCACTTAGCTTCGACATAATGCACTCACCACTAGACAGAACACAGTTGTGACCACGACTGGCACTTCCATGGTATTGCGGACGTCGCACAGGTGCCATTCGTGGTCAGATACAATAGTGAATGCTTGTCTAGCATCTGCATTTATGTTCAAGCACGCATTTCTCGCGGTGTTTCCGTATTTTTCTCCAAGCCCTGTATTTGCCAAGCAATTTTCATTAGTATTTCGAACATCGCTGTGTCTGTGAAATTTTGGTGTGAAAAACAAACTTCTATGTTTAGCAGCAGTGGCAAGTCAACAAACACCTTAAAAAATGGGAGTTGAAATTTATGAAGCTTTTTTCGGAACGCTGTTTTTGGGAACTACAGGCTATGTTACAGAATATGTTACATTTTTCATTGAAGTCAAGTATGTTTTGTACATTTTTCCAGTCTGTATTTCCCAAAAATATTATAAGTGCTGAATTCCTTTCTCATTTATCACGACAGTACCCCAAATTCGTATATTTACATAACGGCTTTGCAACCTCCATCGTCTACAGAAAGGCAATCAATAGCAGCACTGCTGCTTTCCATAGCTCTTGTTGCAAAATTGTCTGAGGAGGAGTTAGGTCCTATGAAATACAAGGAACATACATTGATAGGCCAAAACATTGTGACCACTGATTACCTCTACGTTGGATGCCGCCTGGTGGCGTTGTGGACACGTGACGCAGTAGCAAAATTATGCAAACGGAACAGACATGGACGGGGGATCATCGTAGCGAAGATATGGCTGCAAATGGGGAAATCCATTAGGATAAGCGACTTTGACAAACGGGAGATTATTATTACGCAGAAGCTGTGGACGAGTATCTCGAAAACGACGAAGATGGTCGCATTTTCACGTGCTGCTGTCGTGAGCATCTACGGAAAGAGGTAGGACAGTGAAATTACCCTACATGGTTGCACGCCCACGACTCTTCACAGAAAGTGGGAAAATTTTGGAAATTCGTGGTAATTTCCAAACTGCCGAGGTCCCTTGGCTTACACACTACTTAATATAACTTAAACTAACTGTCGCTAAGGAAAACACACACACACACACACACACACACACACACACACACACACACACACACACACAACTACACATACACACACACATGCGTGAGGGAGGACTCGAACCTCCAATGGGGGGAGCCGCGCGAACCTTGGCAAGACGCCCTAAACCGCGCGGCTACGCCATGCGGAACGTGGGATTCGGAGGCTTGTTTGCTCTGTAAATTAGGATAGATGGTGATCTGTGGTATCTCTTCCGGAAGAGCACAATGCTGATGCATGCACAAGTGTTTCGGAGTACACCGTCCATCGTACGTTGTTGAACATGGGGCTTCCCAGCAGATCACCCCTATGTGTTTACGTGTTGACACAACGACATCGCCAATTACGACTGCAATGGGCACGAGACCATGGAGATTCGACCGTTGATCAGTGGAAAAGTTTCGGCTCACCGGATGAATCACTTTTTTTCCATGGAAGGTCGATGGTCGACTCCGCAAACACCGTCATCGAGGTGACCGGCGGCTCGAAACGTGCAGCGCGATGCGGACACAGGCTTTTGGGAGCGGTATTATGGTATGGGAGACATTCCCTGCGCTTGCATTGGACTTGTGATAGTTATTGAAGACAAACTGACAGCTGTGAACCACCTGCATCCCTTGGCCCCCATACGGCCGCTTGACTCCAAGCGGTCCACATCGGGGTAGCTCCCAGAGGATAGTCGCCTGGCGATGGTCGCGAAGAAGCCGCAGACGGGCTAGAGTGGATCTTCCACTCTCACCATCCAGCGTTACTGCAGCTGAGAAGCCGCGTACGCTGCCGCCATCTCCGAGCAGAAGCTGCTGCAGCCGATACCGCCACAGCCACCAAGGTTTCTTCCGCTGCACGTCGTGTCATCACAGCAGAAGAGCAGAATTGTCGTGTTGCGGCGGAGAATAACACTTGGACATCCAAGCGGAAGAAGGACAACAACGAAGTTGCTGTACACGCTGCCACAGCCGCCCAGTTTCACCGCTGCACGTCGTGTTCTCACGGAAAGAAAAAGCATAATTGTCGTGTAGCAGCGGTGACGAGGCACCTGTGCATCCGCAAGGAACCAGGTTCTTATCAGCTGTTGCTTTCGCCTCAACTCCACGGAGTAGAGGACCAACTGCCACCTAGGCACTTCTTCTTTTCCGGTTCTCCTATTTATTCTTCAGGAATAATAAATAGGAGCCCTAGGGACCTGTTAGGGAAATAGTGAGCCAGGGCCCCATTCGCGTTGGATCAGCCCGCGTTCACAGAGATTAGCCTACCTATTCTATCATCTTTCTCCCCTTCTTCCTCTTCTCCCCCATCTATGAAAGTAGGGCCCCCTCACCCCCCCTCCATCACGATGGACGCTCCGACGTCCGCCAATCAGGCGACGGCGGAAGACACCACAGATAGGGTGATGTCCACGAACGCCGCAGTCGCATATAAAGCCCCCAACAAAGTCAGATTCATTCAAGGAATGTACCCCAACCTAGGTGTCCCATCACCTCCTGAAAGCACCACACCCCCCGATGTCCGCATCTTCACAGGCAGCGCAGACGCAGCGGGTCCATCGCGGAGTGGGAGGAAGAACGTAGCGCCGCCCAAGAACAGAAAACGGAAGAGCCGCAAAAACACCGCGCCGGACGCAGAGGGCTGGATACAGCCCAAGAAGACAGCGAGGGCGCGCCAACTCGTCAACGCGGGCGTCCAGTTGCAGATGCAGAACACCTTCCAGCAGCTACCCGAGGACGCAGCTCAGCCCGACCCCGGGCCACCACCCCCACAGCCGCCCCCTCCCAAATCAAAGACGCCTCCTCCGATCATAATCTGCTTTGAAGAAGCATATGTGACACTCCTCGAAGTAGTCAGGAACATAGCCAAGGATCCGTTCCAGTTCAAACCTGCTGGAAAGGATTTATACAGGCTACACACGAGGTCAATGTCCGACTTTGAGAATGTCACCAAGGAGTTGACTAGCAAAAACTGGGGCTACTACACCTATACCACAGATCACGAAAAACCCATCAGCCTGGTAATGAGAGGTCTTCCTTATAAGTTCAGCATACAAGACTTGCAGAAGGAGTTACTTGTGCTGAAGATTGTCCCGAGCTCTGTAACAAAGATAAAATCACCTAAAACGGGCAAAGAGACACCCCTGTTTATGATTATAGCCCCTGACACAGCGGACAACCGCCAACTCCGTAATGTCACAAACATCGCCAATATGAGCGTGACTATGGAGAAGCCACGCCGAAAACGCGGACCGCGACTTTGCTTCAGATGCCAGGGGCTCGATCATGTAGCCAGACACTGCATGATGCAGCCGAAATGTGTTAGATGTGCCGGGGACCACCCAAGTGACAAATGTCAAAAACCGACAGACGAAGCACCGAAATGCGCCCGATGCTCAGAGGCACACCCTGGTAGCTATATGGGCTGCAAGGTAGTAAAGGACCATGTTGCCAAGCAACGAACTGCATCGGCAGCACGCCCAGGTTCCAGCTATGCATCGGCAGTCGTCAGAAGAGGAAACGGCCAAGGGACGCGATACAATCAACCGAAGGACAACAGGAGTCTCCCCGCTACACGCACCTACAGCACAGCCAAGGCAGACGCCAATACTCAACAACAGCATACGCCACAGCTAACTGAGGTGATGGCGCCTCTCCTGAAAGCAGTGACCGCCGCCGTCACAACAGCAATGGAAACTATCGCCATGGCCATCCCAAAACAAATAGCCACGGCTATACAAGCCGCCCTCGCAGCAACACCATCAGCCAGCAACCAACAAAAATATGGCCATTAGACATTACGGCTTGACCATATGTATATGGAATGCCAATGGCATAAGAAGACAGGAAGGCGAATTCCGCCACTTCTTAAAAGAAAAGGGAGTTGACGTGTGTCTAGTTGTTGAGACACACCTGAAAACGGGCGTAAATGTGAAGGTCCCTAATTACACCTGCTTCCGGACGGACAGACCAACTGCTGGAGGAGGTACAGCAGTTTACGTCCGCAAGTCTCTTCGGCATCGCCCAATACAACTACCACCACTCGCCACAGCAGAAGCAACAGGAGTGGCAATAGACACATCGAGGGGACGCATTCAATTCGTGGCAGTGTACAGGCCACCCAGAGGCACCCTTGAGGAAGCAGACTTTGACGCACTGCTTTCAATGAGAGGGAACACCTTTCTAGGCGGAGACTTTAACGCCAAGAATACCGCCTGGAATAGCAGGATCACGAACAACAGCGGACGACGACTCCTGCGCACAGCAGACAGACATAATGCCATAGTCATTGGGCCACATGATCCTACCAGCATCCCATCCAGAGGACGTCACGACGTGCTAGATATTGCAGTTGTCAAGGGAGTGCCACACGCCATCGGCGCCAACACACGAAGGGCTCTGTCATCGGATCACCTCCCTGTCATCATGGACCTAGACCTAGATGGAGTTCAAGCACCTGCACACAGAGGGATAAACACTCGCGGAATTAACTGGGAAATGTACCAGCACAACTTGGAGCATGAACTAGTGGCATACCCAGATCCCACAGAAGCAGGGGTGGACGCCACACTACTGCACTTTACTTCAAAAGCACTAGACGCAGCAACAGCAGCGACCCGACACAGACCGCAACATCAGAGGGACAACTCAAGGCAACTACCACCCACAATCCTCGCCATGATCGCGGAGAAAAACCACCTTAACCGGGAGTGGATGTACACCAGACTGCCAGCCACCAAACGAACGGTCAACAGACTCCAGAGACAAATAAAAGCAGATATACAAGCTCACAGATACCAAGAATGGGAAGAAAAAGTCGCGCAAATAAACACAAGCGACAAAACAATATGGAAACTCACGAAGAGCCTGCTACGAAAAGGAAGCAGAATACCGCCGATAGAAGTGAACAACGAATTCATCTGCGAACCGGACGCAAAGGCAAATGCCCTGGCGGACGTATTCGCAGAAAATTTCAGACCAGTCGAAGACCCGGTAGACGATGCCCATATTCAGCTAGTTGAAGAGCGACTACCAATGTTCCTACAACAACAAGCAGATGATATCATAGAACCCATATCAATCGAAGAAGTGGAGCTCGAAATTAAAGCCCTCAACCCAAGAAAGGCAGGAGGTCCAGACCTAGTAACGAACAAACTGATACAACAAATGCCGCCAATTGCAAGCTCATTACTCGCCGCAGCATTCAATAACATCCTAACATCTGCACAGTACCCACTGGCGTGGAAACATGCAGAAATCATAGCTCTGCCCAAACCAGGAAAAGACCCCAGGTCACCAAACAGCTACCGCCCGGTAAGTCTCCTGCCAGCGGTCTCAAAAATATTCGAACGGATATACGCTAAACGACTCCTCCGACATATAGAAGTTGAACAAGTGCTGCCAGAAGAACAGTTTAGCTTCCGACGAGGGCACGCTACTACACACCAACTGCTGAGGGTCGTCGAAGAAGCCCTGGACGCCATCGAGCGCAAGGAGTACTTTGGAGCAGTACTACTTGATGTTTCCCGCGCATTCGACTGCGTCTGGCACAAGGGCCTCCTGTACAAACTACTCGTACAGGGGGTACCAGTGCCGCACGTACGGCTGATCCAGAGCTACCTGGAAGGACGCACTTTTCATGTGAGGGCGCAGGACGGCACATCCGGAGCAAGAAGAATCCAAGCAGGGGTACCACAGGGTAGTGTACTTGGGCCCCTGCTCTACATCTTGTACACTGCAGACCTCCCGACAATAAACAGAGTACAGTTCGCCCTATACGTGGACGATACCGCCGTGTACTCGCGGAGCAGAAGTGCCAACCACCTACAAGCACGACTACAGGGAGCCTGCGACACACTAACAGAATGGACAAAGAAGTGGCGACTGTCCTTTAACCCAACCAAGACCCAGGCTATTGCTATTTGCCGGCGAAAACTACCAGTCAGGTATCGGCAAATAACCATCACAGGCACACCGGTACCATGGACGAAAACAGCTAAATACCTGGGCCTGACATTGGATAAAAGTCTGACATGGCAACCACATATCGAGGCAGTACGTTCCAAAGCACTAGGAAGACTAAGGCAACTCTACCCAGTCCTGAACCAGAACTCATCTCTACCACCACGGCTGGGGGTCGTGCTATACCTCACCCTGGTGAGACCAGTCCTCGAGTACGCCGCGGTCGTGTGGGGTAACGCGGCCATCACCCACACAAGAAGACTACAAAGGGTGCAAAACCGCACTCTCCGACGAGCCCTGCACCTGCCACCGGACTTCCCGACAGCCGAGCTGCACCACCTCGCACAAGTCCAGCCGCTACAAGAGAGGATCCGCCAGTCAGCGCGGATGTTCTACGAAAAAACACAGAACTCACAAAATACACTAATAAGAAACCTAGGTCACAGAATACACAGATTGGCCACTACTAGATGGCCAGATCTTCTGAGAAACTAAAAAGAGACAACACCACAAACTTGTCAACTAACCTAAAAATCAATCTGTAATTAACAAACGAAAACATCAGTTACATGTACCACACTGAAAATATAAACAATTACAAAGTAAACTTAATAGAACACCACATAACATAATATTAGCTAAGTATTTAGCTAAGTATCCCCCAGAGTGAAATAAATATTGTATCGAAGGAAACAACCTAGAAAAAAAATATTAACAAAACAAAAACAAAAACAAAAACAAAATTAACAATATATATATATATATATATATATATATATATATATATATATATATATATATATATATATACATAGCTAAGAAATGTAACACTAAGAATAGAATTAGAATAGAATAAGAAATATATACTAAACTACACTATAATAACCTAGAGCAACTGGGTAATTTGTCTCTCTACCTATTTAATCATAGATTATAGACACAATAAATATGGACGTGTCATTTGACTAGACGTAGTACTTTTGGGGGAACTAGCACACATGGGCAATATGATTGTAAATGTACCACCAATAACTGAACTTTATTTGTCTCTGTCTCTCTCTCTATCTCCACAATCATCTCAAGCATCTCCACACCTCATCCAACACCAACTCACACTCATGCACATCATCATCATTCTATCTCGTCTCCAACTATATTAAAAAAAAAAAAAAACACCATTACCGCAGTTAATAGTCATGACAACCTTAACAGATATGTATCACAAACCTTTCCGTTACAAGCCAAGCTCGAAGGCGAAGCCAACAGGCTAATACTTCGATCACAGCAGGAAACCAGGAATTTCCAGCCATCAGACTGCTGCGTCTGCATCCCTTCATGCTTGATGTCTTGCCCGACGGCGTTGTGATCTTTCAGCAGTATAATTGTCCTTGTCTCGGACCCAGAACCGTGCTACAGTGGCTCCACGAACATTGTGTTGAACTGAAGTTGATGTCTCGGTGACCAAATTTGCCAGATGTAAATCCTATGGAACCCATCTGTGTTGCTATCGGGCGCCATCACCGCTTACGCAAATCAGTGGCCCGTTATTTACGAGAATTGCATGCCTGCGCGTAGGCAACTAATGCCACAAATATTTCAAATGGCTCTGAGTACTATGGGACTTAACATCTGAGGTCATCAGTCCCCTAGAACTTAGAACTACTTAAACCACACACATCCATGCCCCAGTCAGGATTCGAACCTGCGACCGTAGCGGTCGCGCGGTTCCAGACTGAAGCGCCTAGAACCGCTCGGCCACATCGGCCGGCTAATGCCACATACCTCCACAAACCTACCAATAAACTTTCGGATCCGTGATATGCAGAAACAGTGATGTATTTCGTTCCAAAGACGGACAAGCAAGCTATTAAGTAGGTAGTCATCATGATTTTGCTCCTGAGTGTAAGTATAGCTGTAGAATAGGTATGCCGGAAACATTTACATTGAAATATCCGCTTAACATTGCCTCTCTTGGTTTAAAAGTTAAGAACTCTAGTAATGCGTTTAATTGTTTCGTAAATAGCTTAAAATCACCAGTTGGAATCCAGTATATGGCGACTCTCACTATAAACTTGCAATAAATTTCTCCTTTTAAAGTACAGCCTACACAATTCTACTCGCTGCGAAATCTAAGAGTATCAACGTTTTCATCTTTGTATTCTTTCTTAATATTAGTACCATCCCCGCCTTCAACTTCTCAAATGGTTCAAATGGCTCTGAGCACTATGGGACTCAACTGCTGTGGTCGTAAGTCCCCTAGAACTTAGAACTACTTAAACCTAACTAACCTAAGGACATCACACACATCCATGCCCAAGGCAGGATTCGAACCTGCGACCGTAGTGGTTGTGCGGTTCCAGACTGTAGCGCCTTTAACCGCTCGGCCACTCCGGCCGGCTTCAACTTCTCAGAGTGGTTCGTTTTCGGTCATAGCGTGAACCGGGACTCCAGCGACAAACTTTTAAAGATGAAAGTATGGACCGAAACAAGAAAAAAATATCTAGTAAACATGAGCTCTAAAATACATACGTTAATAGCTATGAGCATTTGTTCGTCTTCGATTCTGTCAGACACATCTCATCTACTGCTAGCTGTTTGCTTTCCATATATTGGGAGGAGGCACTATGGAACAAAACAAGAAAAAAAGATGTCCAGTAAACGTGGGCTATAAAGCGCACACCTTAAGATGTATGAACAGTAGAAGTAGTTCTTAGTAGCAAAGATGAACTAGTGTTCATAGCTCTTCCAATGTTTATTGGACTTTTTTCTTGGTTTGATTCATTCTATCACCTCTGGACGATTGTCGGTGGAGTTCTGGTTCATCCCGTAGAAATTCTAGCGTATGGTCCCTACTCCACGTGGTCACAACCAAACAAAACAAAATAGCTAGACAGCCATCGACAGATTGCTGTGAACCGTCGCTCAGCTGTGGGACCCCTCACAGACCTCAGTTCCGGAGGTGAGGTTTGACTCGTGCGCATCCCACGGTTTTTGACCACACAGCACTGTGTCACATTCGTGCCTCTGTGTTGCCAACCATTCATGGAAACCACTGCACAGAGGGGAAGGACAGCTTCACAGAAAATAAAGGCATTGAAGAAACGTATATAAACATTTAACAATCTTAATATAAACCTGAGGCATCTGAGTTACTGTTGCTTTAATGTCGATATTTTTGGTTTTCTGCTAGGTTGGCTGGCTAGTTTAAACATCTAGTGTGTTACCTGACGTAAAGCAGTGACGCGGGGGGCACGTCTAAACCGTCGCCGGAATGACAACTGAGCCTGCACTGAGTAAGCAAGTAGTAAGTTTCAAGGTGCCATCTATAAAGATATCATCCTACATCAGTACATCAACCTGTATTAATGCACGTGACACGAAGGCAATTATTTGACAAGCTTTTACATTGCATATAGCTTTGCGTTTTGTCTATATTGTATTACGTTGGAATCCTAACTAAGAAATTTGTTTATTTTTTAGACTGTGTTGATAACCCAACTAATACAATACAGTTTCCTATTGACATTCCGAGACGGTGGCTTCCAGGAAGCAACATATCACTTCCACATACTTTTCGCAAAATGACCATAACGAGAAAATCGGAGAAATTGGAGTTAACACTGAGGTTTACCGCCAATCATTCTTCCTACACGCCATTCACGAATAGAACAGGCCACGGTTTGAGGGCGAGGAAGGGGGGAGAGTGGAAGAGGGGGGGGGGACGAGGTGGAACATTTGTGCAGGAGAGACATTTCTGGGATAAGCGGCTTTACACAGCTACTAATAAAATTTGTCTACCAGTGTAGCACGCGTGAAGTAGTGACCAATCACTTTTTTTGATAATTTATTTTTCCTTTACCAGTTTCAGGCCGGTTTGTCCGCCTTGAGGTGAAATCTAGGTTGGGATGGAATGTGACAGGCAGTGAGCTGATGAAGCCAACAGATGCGAAAATAAGAAAGCTACTTGAAGCGTCTTGGGCTCCGCAGAAATGTCAACACATTCCTCTCCACTCCCTACGACTGTCACTAACTCGGCGGGTACAGGGGTGGGGGCGGTTGGAGAGGGCTGGGGATAGGGGGGAGGGAGCACTCTCCCTCACGTGCCGTAAGTTAGCTTGTAGAGCACAGGTGTTGATGTAGAACATAAAACGGTAGCTTCATTTAAAAACTACATTACTGTATTTAGAAACTAATTGATGTCTACGATCAGGCCCCTTAGCACCACGCGATGTCGACCGGTCACGGTGTCATCCTCTGGCATGTGGTGTCATGCGGATGCGGTATGGAGGGGCATGGGTTCCGCACTCAGCACACTGCTTTCACCCCCATGAACCATGGACCTTGCCGTTGTGGGGAGGCTTCCGTGCCTTTTCAGTAGTTGCAGGGGCAACAGTCTGGATGATTGACTGATCTGGCCTTGTAACACTAACCAAAACGGCCTTCCTGTGCTGGTACTGCGAACGGCTGAAAGCAAGGGGAAACTACAGCCGTAATTTTTCCCGAGGGCATGCAGCTTTACTGTATGGTTAAATGATGATGGCGTCCTCTTGGGCAAAATATTCCGGAGGTAAAATAGTCCCCCATTCGGATCTCCGGGCGGGGACTACTCAAGAGGAAGTCGTTATCAGGAGAAAGAAAACTGGCATTCTACGGATCGTAGAGTGGAATGTCAGATCCCCTAATCGGGCAGGTGGGTTAGAAAATTTAAAAAGGGAAATGGATAGGTTGAAGTTAGATATAGTGGGAGTTAGTGAAGTTCGGTGGCAGGAGGAACAAGACTTTTGGTCAGGCGAATACAGGGTTATAAATACAAAATCAAATAGGGGTAATGCAGGAGTAGATTTAATAATGAATAAAAAAATAGGAGTGCGTGTAAGCTACTACCAACAGCATAGTGAACGCATTATTGTGGCCAAGATAGACACGAAGCCCATGCCTACTACAGTAGTACAAGTTTATATGCCAACTAGCTCTGCCGATGATGAAGAAATTGATGAAATGTATGATGAGATAAAAGAAATCATTCAGGTAGTGAAGTCATAGGTGACTGGAAATAGATTGTAAAAAAAGGAAAAGAAGGTAACGTAGTAGGTGAATATGGATTGGGGGTAAGAAATGAAAGAGGAAGCCGCCTGGTAGAATTTTGCACAGAGCATAACTTAATCATAGCTAACACTTGGTTCAAGAATCATAAAAGAAGGTTGTATACAAGGAAGAATCCTGGAGATACTAGAAGGTATCAGATAGATTATATAATAGTAAGACAGAGATTTAGGAACCAGGTTTTAAATTGTATAACATTTCCAGGGGCAGATGTGGACTCTGACCACAATCTATTGGTTATGAACTGTAGATTAAAACTGAAGAAACTGCAAAAAGGTGGGAATTTAAAGAGATGGGACCTGGATAAACTGACTAAACCAGAGGTTGTACAGAGTTTCAGGGAGAGCATATGGCAACAATTGACAGGAATGGGGGAAAGAAATACAGTAGAAGAAGAATGGGTAGCTCTGAAGGATGAAGTAGTGAAGGCAGCAGAGGATCAAGTTGGTAAAAAAACGAGGGCTAGTAGAAAACCTTGGGTAACAGAAGAAATATTGAATTTAGTTGATGAAAGGAGAAAATATAAAAACGCAGTAAATGAAGCAGGCAAAAGGGAATACAAACGTCTCAAAAATGAGATCGACAGGAAGTGCAAAATGGCTAAGCAGGGATGGCTAGAGAACAAATGTAAGGATGTAGAGGCTTATCTCACTAGGGGTAAGATAGATACTGCCTACAGGAAAATTAAAGATACCTTTGGAGAAAAGAGAGCCACTTGTACGAATATCAAGAGCTCAGATGGAAACCCAGTTCAAAGCAAAGAAGGGAAAGCACAAAGGTGGAAGGAGTATATAGAGGGTCTATACAAGGGCGATGTACTTGAGGACAGTATTATGGAAATGGAAGAGGATGTAGATGAAAATGAAATGGGAAATACGATACTGCGTGAAGAGTTTGACAGAGCACTGAAAGACCTGAGTCGAAACAAGGCCCCGGGAGTAGACAACATTCCATTGGAACTACTGACGGCCTTGGGAGAGCCAGTCCTGACAAAACTCTACCATCTGGTGAGCAAGATGTATGAAACAGGCGAAATACCCACAGACTTCAAGAAGAATATAAGAATTCCAATCCCAAAGAAAGCAGGTGTTAACAGATGTGAAAATTACCGAACTATCTGTTTAATAAGTCACAGCTGCAAAATACTAACTCGAATTCTTTACAGACGAATGGAAAAACTGGTAGAAGCCGACCTCGGCGAAGATCAGTTTGGATTCCGCAGAAATGTTGGAACACGTGAGGCAATACTGACTTTACGACTTATCTTAGAAAATAGATTAAGGAAAGGCAAACCTACATTTCTAGCATTTGTAGACTTAGAGAAAGCTTTTGAAAATGTTGACTGGAATACTCTCTTTCAAATTCTAAAGGTGGCAGGGGTAAAATACAGGGAGCGAAAGGCTATTTACAGTTTGTACAGAAACCAGACGGCAGTTATAAGAGTCGAGGGGCATGAAAGGGAAGCAGTGGTTGGGAAGGGAGTGAGACAGGTTTGTAGCCTCTCCCCGATGTTATTCAATCTGTATACTGAGCAAGCAGTAAAGGAAACAAAAGAAAAATTCGGAGTAGGTATTAAAATCCATGGAGAAGAAATAAAAACTTTGAGGTTCGCCGATGACATTGTAATTCTGTCAGAGACACCAAAGGACTTGGAAGAGCAGTTGAACGGAATGGACAGTGTCTTGAAAGGAGGATATAAGATGAACATCAACAAAAGCAAAACAAGAATAATACAATGTAGTCGAATTAAGTCGGGTGATGCTGAGGGAATTAGATTAGGAAATGAGACACTTAAAGTAGTAAAGGAGTTTTGCTATTTGGGGAGCAAAATAACTGATGATGGTCGAAGTAGAGAGGATATAAAATGTAGACTGGAAATGGCAAGGAAAGCGTTTCTGAAGAAGAGAAATTTGTTAACATCGAGTAAAGATTTAAGTGTCAGGAAGTCGTTTCTGAAAGTATTTGTATGGAGTGTAGCCATGTATGGAAGTGAAACATGGACGATAAATAGTTTAGACATGAAGAGAATAGAAGCTTTCGAAATGTGGTGCTACAGAAGAATGCTGAAGATTAGATGGGTAGATCACATAAATAATGTGGAGGTATTGAATGGAATTGGGGAGAAGTGGAGTTAGTGGTACATCTTGACAAGAAGAAGGGACCGTTTGGTAGGACATGTTCTGAAGCATCAAGAGATCACAAATTTAGCATTGGAGGGCAGCGTGGAGGGTAAAAATCGTAGAGGGAGACCAAGAGATGAATACACTAAGCAGATTCAGAAGGATGTAGGTTGCAGTAAGGACTGGGAGATGAAGAAGCTTGCACAGGATAGAGTAGCATGGAGAGCTGCATCAAACCAGTCCCAGGACTGAAGACAACAACAACATTTTAATACATTTTAATTGCATTTTAGCATTTTGTAATGAATATACCAGTGAAACTACTGCACGGACATGAGTTGCCACCGAGCGAGGTGGCGCAGTGGTTAGAACAATGGAATCTCATTCGGTTCAAACCCGCGTCCGGCCATCCTGATTTAGGTTTTCCGTGATTTCCCTACATCCCAAATCAAGCAATCAACCATGATTTGTTGCTGTCAGTTTATCGCAATAGTAACGCCAAGTATCTGACTCATTGTCATATTTAATAGCGGGAGTTTTTGTGTGTTCTCAATAGAATGAAGCACAGCAAAAGACGCCGATATAGCGACGTTCCTGTATTTTGGGTAAACTGGTGCGTTTACGTATTGAACACTTTCACATATTATTTGCCAAGTATCTTAGACAATAGGCAAGAACTAACGTTTCTATATCTCTTCATCCTGGTTTTAAATCTGAAGATGGTTTAATTCGGCCGTAACCGGTTGCAGCTGGTGTTGTACAAACCTCTTGGACTGGTGTATATTCCACACCCGTGAAGCCTTGGAGAAATTTATTGCGTTGTTTCGTCACCGCTCGTGCAGAGATCAATAAATGAAAAGTAGGCGTAAAGTTATTGCATAGGATACTTTTAATTAAAATGGAAATGTAATAGTTGATTCCTATAGATGATTACCAGTACACCTATAACTCTGTCACTCCTTCCTGCAGTTTTACAAACGAATTATAGCTTACCTGGAAAAATTCACATCTCTTTAATCGTTCAGCATTGGAGGTAGCAACACAAAGCAGGTATTTCAATAGTGGCTTGTTTCAGTTTCCTGGGGACACGTAGATGGGCTGCGGAATAACAATACAGGGTGATCCAAAAAGAAAGCCGGGATTTTAAACAAGAGTTCCTGTAGAACTGTTCAACTGAAGACAAAATAACTAAGTTTTGTTTACCGTATTGTATGGTGCTAAACGTTGACCCTGACATGCGCAAAAGAGTTAAACACCGGCGTGGCTGCACTTTGGCTCACATGCCAATACCTTGTTGATGGTGCAACAGAAGGCACAGTGCATTCTTTGGTCTACTGAGCTTAAATCGATTGTTAGTGTGTAGCGTCGCTTTCGGGAAACTTATCCTCAACGAAATCATCCAACGACGAAGCCATTCGTCGATGGTTCAACCAGTTTCGAGATACAGGAAGCTTGTTGAAAGGACATTCACCACGCGGACCAAGAACAAGTGAAAATAAAGTTGAAGAGAGAGATCTGGCAGTGTTGTATCAGAAGCCCGAAAAAATCTCTTGCCCGACGAAGTCTTCAGTTAGACATGCGTAAGGCAACACTCTTCAATGTCACGCAAAAAACATTTCGAGTGCATGCCTACAAAATTAAGCAACGCATTAAACAACTGATTTCCAAGAGGCTGGATGGACAGGGATGCACATATTCCCTGGCTTCTCAGAAGTCATGATCTTACACCTCACTTATTTCTCTGGGGCTATATACAGAACACTGTCTACGCAGAATAAAATGGAAAACTGAGGCATCTGCAGCAGTGGATGTCGACAGCCGTTACGATTAGAACATCAGAGATGCTGAAAAACACATGGCGTGAATCGAGTATCGTTTCGATGTCTGCAGAGCAATAAAAGGAGCTCACATCGACTTCATTATCTTGAACAGTTTTCCTGTAGCACTTGTTGAAAATCAAAGCATTCTTTTTGGAATACCCTGATAGAGATTTGCACCTGACTTCAAAATCCGTATATTGATCTCAGGCACATGTTAAATGTTGAGGCAGCGTTCACAATATGAGAATGGCCATGACTAGTTGCCGTTCCAAGGTGGACATGGGAGCGAGGGCTCCACTTTTTTGTTGCCTCAGTGCAGACGCTGTGGAGTGGCTCCACCGGTAGGAGGTAGTTCCTTGCAGCCAACTTGCCCAGGGAGGCAGAACTGACACTCCTGCGGCAGTTCAAGCAGACTGGCTGGGGAGACTCCTTAGCTTTTAAGTCGGCCATTCTGCGGTGGTGCCAGCCCAAATTCACCACGGGAAATGGCTTTGTCTGCGGGGAAGGTTCGCAACAGAGAAAGTTAGAAAGCAACAGTCACTGACTTTCTTTTGGAGAAACCCGCCATCTTGGGACTATTTTACTGGACTGATTCCCAGAAATCTAAAAATTACGCGGACTATCTCATTCAGTGGTCCCTTTCCTTGGCAACGCGTCACTTTTGTAGGCGAAACTCACCCATCAAATTTAACATCTCATTAATTACGTGTGAAATCAAAGCATAACTGCGGTCATTTGGTTTGGAATCTCTTTACAATTCGAGTCTGTGCTTGGATTCTATATTAATTATGTCTAAACTCTTAGTAAAGGCTAGACGCTAGCAAATTCTCCCGTTCACACGGCTAGCCGCCAAATAAAAACGTGATCTGGACCGTCTTGTTCAGAAAGTAATGGAGATGGTAACTCTCTGCGGGAAGGGAGAGTGCTCTTCGATTTCTCCACAAAAATTGGCTCATTAGATCTCAGCTAGAAGCAAACTAACGTACCGCTAAGCATGTTCCACGATCTGAAATTAAGATCTTTTTTCTTTCTTTCTTTCTTGTTCCAAGATTACTGCCGTCACGATGGAAGTAACTATTCGATTCATAAATAAACAAGAGGTCCCACAATCGTTTCCTTCTATTTAATGTGTTAGACGTTGCCTAACAGTCGTGACGACGTACGTCTGAATGTCTATTCCAATAGTTTTCATATTTTTCCATTTTTTACACATTACTTTTCGCAGCGACGCCGAAGTGTGCAAGGGCGGTATTCCAGGAAGTTCTGCTGGGCTTGCAGAAGCCTGACGTGGCGCCGATCGTGTTCGTGCTTCACTCCTGTCTCTCTCTCTCTAATCTTTTGATCACGAGGTCGTTCCACTCGCCTTCTTTCTCCAGGGAGATCTCAAAAACTGATACAACTCTCGGCCATATCTTGGGTGGAAATTGCTCCGTAGAGGCCAGTTGAGCAATTAGCCACCCTTCCGTACGTACCTTACATTAATCCGGTGCGGCTCACGATTCTAGACTCAGAGATTTTCGTTTTTAGGCAGAAACAAAATGTACGACGTGCAAGGACATATGGGTAGTTTGGATTTAAGGCACTTGAACATAGGGGGTACTAACGCCAGAAAAAAATTATTCATGGGCGAGTGAGCTTCTAATGTTATTAAGACTTTTCTTGAACGGCTAAAGCACAATAATTACCATAAAACCAAGTAATTATAAATAAAAAATTCCAAAGAAAGTTAAGATGTTATAAAGCTGTGTCTGCTTAACCACTGACATAAATAACGGAAAATAACCAACCACTTTGATAAAGCTACATGTCTGAATGCGTGTGTACTCTCTCCTTCTCTCTCTCTCTCTCTCTCTCTCTCTCTCTCTCTCTCTCTCGCACACACACACACACATACACACACACCAGAATAACATCCAGTATTAACTTTATTTAAGTCAAAGGAACAAGTTGCCTGATTAACTACGTATGTACTGACAATTGTATGTAATTTGTACATAATTCTTTTTTATTTGTTTTTAAGAAGTGTAAATGAAATTTAATACATTTATAAATATGTCGAAATGTTTTACGTGACTTGTGTGCTCTACACTGAAATTCCACAAAACTCACAAAACTGCGCAACAGTAGAGTTGCCAATGTACTCGTACATTCAGGAAGATGTGGAATGTGTCAATAGTAATATTGTGTAGGAAATAGGAGGCAAAATTAAAATTCCCAAACGCTCTCAGCTAGAAGGACTGGCAAGAAGCAATGGGGCTAATTGTTAAACTCATAAAAGAGAAAGCTTACCAGAAGAAAATTAAATACGTGTTAGAATCCGAGAACGCAACTTCTTTGTACTTGTCAAGGTACCGCTTGGGAAAAGAACTAGATGATCCTAATGTGGATTTCAAGTAGAAATTAAAAGGTAAGCTGTATGTTATTCAAATTACTCCAAAAGAAGGTAAAGACAGAGCTGTTTTCCGTGTGTGAATCTGTTTGCAGAAATTAATAAAATTTTTTGTATAAGAACATTTGTTCTCTTATTCGCCAACTTGTCAAATGTCTAAAAAGTCTTCTATTTTTTATTATCTACATGTGAGTCTTTTGGATGGGGGAAATGGGTAGTTGGATGACCTTGAAAAATAACTGAAAGCAACGCAACGTTTGTTTAGTACTTATATGAGCATAAGGTAAATCACACAACTGCGTTGGACTACTCTGTGGTTGCTCGTACTTTTGGGGATCAGTTCTTTCAAGCTTGCATAGAAAACTGTAATGTGGGCTATAAGGACCCTACTAGTTTCCTTAACAAGTGCCTAATCGTTTTGGAAAGTGAGCTTCCCAGAACCATCAGTGACCCACAGTATCATGCCATTAAGTGCTCCTGGAAATTGAAATAAGAACACCGTGAATTCATTGTCCCAGGAAGGGGAAACTTTATTGACACATTCCTGGGGTCAGATACATCACATGATCACACTGACAGGACCACAGGCACATAGACACAGGCAACAGAGCATGCACAATGTCGGCACTAGTACAGTGTATATCCACCTTTCGCAGCAATGCAGGCTGCTATTCTCCCATGGAGGCGATCGTAGAGATGCTGGATGTAGTCCTGTGGAACGGCTTGCCATGCCATTTCCACCTGGCGCCTCAGTTGGACCAGCGTTCGTGCTGGACGTGCAGACCGCGTGAGACGACGCTTCATCCAGTCCCAAACATGCTCAATGGGGGACAGATCCGGAGATCTTGCTGGCCAGGGTAGTTGACTTACACCTTCTAGAGCACGTTGGGTGGCACGGGATACATGCGGACGTGCATTGTCCTGTTGGAACAGCAAGTTCCCTTGCCGGTCTAGGCATGGTAGAACGATGGGTTCGATGACGGTTTGGATGTACCGTGCACTATTCAGCGTCCCCTCGACGATCACCAGTGGTGTACGGCCAGTGTAGGAGATCGCTCCCCACACCATGATGCCGGGTGTTGGCCCTGTGTGCCTCGGTCGTATGCAGTCCTGATTGTGGCGCTCACCTGCACGGCGCCAAACACGCATACGACCATCATTGGCACCAAGGCAGAAGCGACTCTCATCGCTCAAGACGACACGTCTCCATTCGTCCCTCCATTCACGCCTGTCGCGACACCACTGGAGGCGGGCTGCACGATGTTGGGGCGTGAGCGGAAGACGGCCTAACGGTGTGCGGGACCGTAGCCCAGCTTCATGGAGACGGTTGCGAATGGTCCTCGCCGATATCCCAGGAGCAACAGTGTCCCTAATTTGCTGGGAAGTGGCGGTGCGGTCCCCTACGGCACTGCGTAGGATCCTACGGTCTTGGCGTGCATCCGTGCGTCGCTGCGGTCCGGTCCCAGGTCGACGGGCACGTGCACCTTCCGCCGACCACTGGCGACAACATCGATGTACTGTGGAGACCTCACGCCCCACGTGTTGAGCAATTCGGCGGTACGTCCACCCGGCCTCCCGCATGCCCACTATACACCCTCGCTCAAAGTCCGTCAACTGCACATACGGTTCACGTCCACGCTGTCGCGGCAAGCTACCAGTGTTAAAGACTGCGATGGAGCTCCGTATGCCACGGCAAACTGGCTGACACTGACGGCGGCGGTGCACAAATGCTGCGCAGCTAGCGCCATTCGACGGCCAACACCGCGGTTCCTGGTGTGTCCGCTGTGCCGTGCGTGTGATCATTGCTTGTACAGCCCTCTCGCAGTGTCCGGAGCAAGTATGGTGGGTCTGACACACCAGTGTCAATGTGTTCTTTTTTCCATTTCCAGGAGTGTAGTTCTACACTGCAAACTCGCTCGCACTCTAAAAGAAGGTACTAATGGTGCTGAGGAAAAGGCCATTGTTAAATCTGGAGGAAAACTCGTGTGATATCACAGGCCAGTTCAATGGCAGAATGGTTTGGAACTTTTGCCATGAGTATCATACTGGGTCATTTCTCTGAAATGCAAGGAAGGGGGTCCAGTTAGGTACTCAACCATGAACTCTACCTCGATGTCTACTCACCGGTCTACAATCCAGTAATCGGGGGGTTCCAGTTTTATCTATCTTCCTAAAGATATTGCTGCTAAACAGGCCTGTATTAATGTCCAGAATCTTGAGAAGGGAGATGAAATTTACTTTGCATGGTCGCATCTGGCTCATGATAGACATTACCCAAAACATGCAGGGCTTATTATCAACAAAAGTCATGCAGACCTACGAACATTATAATTTCATATAGGTACAATAATAGGTCACTACACTTTCAACCACCTGGTTTCCACAACTTCTAAAGGTCATCCGACCACCCTCCTCCCCCTTTACCTACTTTACAATATTGCTGTCCAAAAGACACGTAGATCAACTTAAAGAGGAGACTTTTTAGGATTTGAGCTTGAGAGATCTGATGCGGAAAAACGACAGTAACCGCAAGTAGTCCAATGCAGGCAAGTGATTCTCCTGGCACTCTCATAGTTGTGAAACAAGGGCTGCATTGCTATCCACTACGTAGCTTCAACTACTGTTAAAGGTCACCCAACTACCGACTTTCTCCATGCAAAAGACACCCATGTCACATAAACAAGTGACTTTTTAAGAATTCTTGACAGGTTATGAAATAAGAAAACAAATATTCCCATACGAAAACTTTCATTAATTTTTGTGTATACATTTATACACAGGAAGCAACTCTTTCCTTTTGTTTGATTTACTTTTAATAACATTCAGTTTAATTTTTAGCTTGAAATTTGAAACTACATTAATATCAGCTAATTCTTTTCCACCCAGTAAGTTGACAAATAAAAAGGAAGTATGTTCTTGAATGACAAGGTTGGCAGCCCAGCACCAGGCGAGATGTGCGAGTTTTTGTGCTCCCATAAAGATAAGTTATTTAGACTGCGATAACAGGTGCTCATTAAATACGTGTATTGGTGTAGTTTTTGGGATTGCTATTAAAGGTTTCACTTTTCTTTACGTATTATTCCAGAAAAGACGAAAAGATCGGAAAGTTGGGCTGCAGTCGTATTTTTTACGTTTATGTGCAGTAAAGTTAGATAATCCCGTTTAAATGTTCTTTCTTTCTTTCCAGTGCACCCTTTCGCTACTAGGTTCATATTTCCAGAAAATGCATAAATCTTAAGTTGTTTAATTCAAAAACTTTACACTAGAAATTGGTTTACAGACAGTTTGCATACACTGTAGTTAAATTAAAAGTTACATCTTTCTGCAAATAAATTGATTAACCGACACTGAAGATAAGTAAGTGTTGAGTTCTTGTTTAAAGCGGAAATAATTAATTTCTTATGTTATATCAGACAAATGAAGTGCTAACCAGTAGACCTAATTTTTTCGGCTCGTAAATAACGATAATTCGTGTATTCGAAGTGTTTTATGTCATTTAATTCAATTTTTAAGCATGTAATCTGTGTTGCAATGCGTGGTAAGTCTGTCTATTGCGAGAGGTTAGTCAAACAGGGTACGTGTAGATTGTGGGTTGGAGTTCCACTGGGGCGACTGTAGTGGTAAAGTGAAAGGGAAATTCTACGAGACCCTTCGATGGAACTGTAGGCTCTGCAAAAAATACAAGAAAATCGCTGAACGGGAGGCAAAGATTTGTGCCCTTCAGGCTGAATTAGATAAAAGAAATTTGATCCAGATAGGGTGAAGGGTGGAAAAGATTGTGGGAACTGTGTAAAGATAGCAAGCAACAGGAGAAAAGGGAACAGCTGTTCAGCTTCTTTATCTACATTTGGGATTACAATATCGAATGCATCTAACTTGCTACGTGAAGTAGGAGTGGAAGAGCCTCAACCAGCAGTAGGTCACAGTAGCGTGCAGTGGACTTCTGTAAAAAAGGGTAGGCGTTGGTCAGTACCAAAAGAGTGTAGGGAGAAAAGAGTCTTGCTGCTAGGTAGTAGCCATGAGAGGAGTGTAGTCCAGGTGGTACAGGACAAATTAGGAACAAGATGCCAGGTCACAAGTACTGCGAAGCCTAGTGCTAGGATTGGCCAGGTAACAGAGGACATTGGGAGTTTCTGCGAAGATTTTGACAAAGATGATGAAGTTATCATAGTAGCTGGAGGAGCGGGGACATCTTGGCTAAAGACAGAAATTAGAGCAGTAGGGGTGACCTGGATAAAATAGGAGTAGCAACTACACACACACACACACACACACACACACACACACACACACACACACACAAGTGTGACTTTTGTGGAGGTCCTACAGTGCCATGACCAACCCTGGGTCAACACCGCCGTGAGCGGTGTGAACACTGAATTGAGCAGGCTGCTGCTGACTGAAATAAAGTCTCATATGAGTGCAGTGTGTGTTGCTACAACTGGAAGGTGAAGACTTCTAAACATGGCTTACAACTTAATAAGAGAGGTTGGTTAAGCTTCTTGCAGAATTTGTACAAGGGGCCACCACCATCCAAAGCAAGATCCCTGTGATTACATGTGTCAAGAGAGACGCCTATAGAATCAGGATTCAGAGACCCTGTTACGTAAGAAATTAAAATAACAGAAGACTCCCACAAAATATTTAAGAATGCAAAGTAAAGTAGGGTTAGCTTATTTTATCAGAATATTAAAGGACTCAATAATAAGATACATGAGTTCTTGTCTGGTTGAAAAATTTAGAGAGCTGTGAAAAGAAAGACACCCTGTGCCTATCCACGCACCACATAACAATGGTGTTAGATAAGTTACATATAAAAAATTACATTCTAGCTTATTATTCATGTAGAACTAGTATGAGAAAAGGACGAGTTGTCACACATATTAAGACAGAAGACAAGTTCAAAAACATTAAGACTAGTAGATTTTGTATTAATCAGCACACAGAAGTGTGTGCTTGAGAATTAATACTGAAAAATAGCTCACTTTTAATTATAACTGTGTATAGACCCCCACTGAGAGATCTGAACTGTTTATGAGGAATTTGGGTTCTTTACTATGCTGCCAGAGAGCAACAAGCAGTTAACAGCCTGTGGTGATTTCAATGTAGATTTCCTAAAGAATTCTGATAGGAAAATTTATCTGAAAGCACTAGTTGGGTCCTGCAATTCGATCTCAGTAATTAACTTTCCAAGACGGGTAAATAAAAATAATAGAACCGTAATCGATAATGTTTATTTTGATGAACCGTCCATGTTGGACTGTTGTAAGGATCTGCAAGTATTTATGACAATAAAAGTTCATGTTATTTGCGACAGTCACTCTTTTTATTTCATCCTACGACGAGTTTCGAGATTTACACTCTGATCTTCAGGTGGAACAATGATACCGTAGAATCAGATTTTCACTCTGGAGTGGAGTGTGCGCTGATATGAAACTTCCTGGCAGATTAAAATTGTGTGCCGGTGTCCCGAGTTCGAGTCTCAGTCCGGCACACAGTTTTAATCTGCCAGGAAGTTTCAATGCTACCATGTTACATTTTTGCTAGTTAGATGCAGCCATATATTTTGAATCTATTCCAGTGCACAGAACCCTGTGTTCATAAATACATATTTTTACCTAATTTGTCTCACAGAAGACGAACGAATAAAATAAACAACCAATGATGCTAACGATGTAACGATATATACTGCATCGTTACATCGTTATAATCTGACAACAATAAGACAAATTAAGTTAAAAAAACAACTGGCTGCACACAGATAGTAAAAATACACTCCTGGAAATGGAAAAAAGAACACATTGACACCGGTGCGTCAGACCCACCATACTTGCTCCGGACACTGCGAGAGGGCTGTACAAGCAATGATCACACGCACGGCACAGCGGACACACCAGGAACCGCGGTGTTGGCCGTCGAATGGCGCTAGCTGCGCAGCATTTGTGCACCGCCGCCGTCAGTGTCAGCCAGTTTGCCGTGGCATACGGAGCTCCATCGCAGTCTTTAACACTGGTAGCATGCCGCGACAGCGTGGACGTGAACCGTATGTGCAGTTGACGGACTTTGAGCAAAGGCGTATAGTGGGCATGCGGGAGGCCGGGTGGACGTACCGCCGAATTGCTCAACACGTGGGGCGTGAGGTCTCCACAGTACATCGATGTTGTCGCCAGTGGTCGGCGGAAGGTGCACGTGCCCGTCGACCTGGGACCGGACCGCAGCGACGCACGGATGCACGCCAAGACCGTAGGATCCTACGCAGTGCCGTAGGGGACCGCACCGCCACTTCCCAGCAAATTAGGGACACTGTTGCTCCTGGGATATCGGCGAGGACCATTCGCAACCGTCTCCATGAAGCTGGGCTACGGTCCCGCACACCGTTAGGCCGTCTTCCGCTCACGCCCCAACATCGTGCAGCCCGCCTCCAGTGGTGTCGCGACAGGCGTGAATGGAGGGACGAATGGAGACGTGTCGTCTTGAGCGATGAGAGTCGCTTCTGCCTTGGTGCCAATGATGGTCGTATGCGTGTTTGGCGCCGTGCAGGTGAGCGCCACAATCAGGACTGCATACGACCGAGGCACACAGGGCCAACACCCGGCATCATGGTGTGGGGAGCGATCTCCTACACTGGCCGTACACCACTGGTGATCGTCGAGGGGACACTGAATAGTGCACGGTACATCCAAACCGTCATCGAACCCATCGTTCTACCATTCCTAGATCGGCAAGGGAACTTGCTGTTCCAACAGGACAATGCACGTCCGCATGTATCCCGTGCCACCCAACGTGCTCTAGAAGGTGTAAGTCAACTACCCTGGCCAGCAAGATCTCCGGATCTGTCCCCCATTGAGCATGTTTGGGACTGGATGAAGCGTCGTCTCACGCGGTCTGCACGTCCAGCACGAACGCTGGTCCAACTGAGGCGTCAGGTGGAAATGGCATGGCAAGCCGTTCCACAGGACTACACCCAGCATCTCTACGATCGTCTCCATGGGAGAATAGCAGCCTGCATTGCTGCGAAAGGTGGATATACACTGTACTAGTGCCGACATTGTGCATGCTCTGTTGCCTGTGTCTATGTGCCTGTGGTCCTGTCAGTGTGATCATGTGATGTATCTGACCCCAGGAATGTGTCAATAAAGTTTCCCCTTCCTGGGACAATGAATTCACGGTGTTCTTATTTCAATTTCCAGGAGTGTATATCATAATAGAATTGTTCCAACTGAAGATGAGAGTGTAAATTATCGAAACGTGTCATGAAATAAGGAGTGACTGACGCAGATAATCTGTTTATTTGAACTTTTATTATATACTTTGATAAAGTTTAAAGCAAGAAAATAACTATACACCAAGTAACAAGTGCTCTCTCTGATCATGACACACTGATAGGATAAATAAGAGAGTGCTTTACAGTAGGGATTTTCTTATGTGGAAATCATTCAGAATAATTAATTACTTGTAACAGATCAAAAGGAAACTGTATTGTTTGAAATGTGGTGAGGATAGTCTGTTTCATCCTTACATATTGGTGCAGTGGGCCGACTGTAAATAGGATGTATCAACAAGAATCCTTTTATAGTGTAGCAATCCCGATGCGTGGCCGAATTTCAGATTCGAGCAGCAAAGATGCAATATGTTGTGAGCGATAAGATCGGCGAAGACTACTTTGATAGCAGCCAGCCATGAGCAGAAGAGTCGAAGACCATCTAAAAACTGAATTAATTGGGAAAAGTAATTGTATCGCTCTACATTTGTTTGGTAAATGATTCCTAAATGGTTTAATCTGGGATTAAATCAGTCATGGTTGAATTTTTCTTGGGGGGAGAGTCAACGAACAAGAGCCTGGCTAAACTGGGTATTCATAGTATTCATAGTGCAGGAGATGTGTGAATAGCCTTTGCTAGCTATATTTCTGCTAACCACAGCAGAATAGTTGCACTAGCAGTGCAAAGTGAATTGGGTTTTTCTGGTATGATTACTGACTGACTCGAAAAAATCGAATTATAGCTGCTACAAGTTTATGCTTGTGAATTCTTACTACATGATTAACGTAGTGAACGCTTAACGTAACTATTTGACAGTGAGGAATGAGCAAAAAAAAAAAATTGGAAGCAAGAGTTCTATGGCGCAGACTGTATGGAGACTCTGGTTAACGAGTCTATGAGGCGTGATTGTAAATGGAGATCATATGCTGAACTGAATGGTTCTCTAAATTCGTATTAGCGTTCTAGTTCCACAACCTCATTTGTTGTTGAGTGCTGCAATAATTGTTTGATGTAGGAATTTAGTACACTCTGATAGAATCGAGTGTTCGATTCGGAGAGTTATAGAATTATGCACACAATGAGAGACTAGTGTGGTGCGTTATTGTCGTAAAAAAGTTATTTATTTGCGTTTTGAGTCATAGGAACTCGATTAGCAACAATTGGCATTTCGCTGTCACTAATGAATTTCAGAACGTGATAATTGATTTGTTCTACAGTGCTAATCTCGCCATCTCATTGGCAATATCTTACCTCAAAAGTCGATTAGTAATTAACTGGAAGCTTTACCATTACTTTCATTTTTTGTGTAAGATGAGTGTCTCTTAAAGTCGCGATCGCCAACTCCTAAAGAGTCGGAATTTTGCTCCAATTGTATAATGGATGGAACAAAGTGGTAATGGCATGATGTTCCATCTTATTGTGGTTTACAATTTGTGAGTTGTTCACTGTCACTGACTTCTTCTGTATGTGAATGTCTAGTAAAATCGAGGTGCGTTAACTGAAATAAGAATTTCCGACTCTTAATTTCAAGAAAGAATTGAAATTACCCCTATAACAGAAAGAAATGGTGAAAAATACTCAAAGGAAATATCATTGAGTATTATCAGACAGAGATGTGCTTTGATGCTATTATTTAATTGTACAAAGTACCAAAAGTTAAAAAATTTGGTAGTTTAACATCGCGTCTGACGTAATATTACCAGAAAATAATTTCTAAAATGTTCAAATCACTTCGTTTAGCTTACAAAAAGGAGATACAATGACAATGATCCTGAACGATTTATTAGAAAGAGAAATACATAGACACATAGCAAAGATCTTAATTTTATTACGTAAAACAAAAGGATTAGATTAGAGATTAGATTAGATTAGTACTTGTTCCATAGATCATGAATACGACACTTCGTAATGATGTGGAACGTGTCAGGTTAATAAAAGGTATCTGTACAAGATGTTACATTAGACAAAATATTACACGACACTCAATTTTTTTTTTTTTTGAGGTTGGGAAATTCCCCACTTACTATATCCAAAAATTCATCTAATGAATAGAAGGAGTTGCCATTAAGAAATTCTTTTAATTTCCTTTTAAATGCTATATGGCTATCTGTCAGACTTTTGATGCTATTAGGTAAGTGACCAAAGACTTTTGTGGCAGCATAATTTACCCCCTTCTGAGTCAAAGTTAGATTTAACCTTGAGTAGTGAAGATCAGCCTTTCTCCTAGTGTTGGAGCCATGTACACTGCTATTACTTTTGAATTCGTTCGGATTGTTAATAACAAATTTCATAAGTGAAAATATATATTGTGAGGCTACACTGAAGATTTATAGCTCTTTAAATAAGTGTCTGCAGGATGATCTTGGATGAGCTCCAGCAATTATTCTGATTACACGTTTTTGTGCAATGAACACTCTTTTACTCAATGATGAGTTACCCCAGAATATGATGCCATACGAAAGCAGAGAATGAAAATAGGCGTGGTAACTAATTTACTCAGATGCATATCGCCAAATTTGCAATGACCCTAATAGCATAAGTAGCTGAACTCCAACGTTTCAGCAGATCCGCAGCGTGTTTTTTCTAGTTCAACCCCTCATCAATACATACACCTAGAAATTTTGAATATTCTACCTTAGCTACCGATTTTTGATCGAAGTCTATATTTATTAATGGGGCCATTCCATTTACTGTGTGGAACTGTATATACTGTGTTTTGTCAAAGTTTGGGGGGGGATGAGAGCCCATTTGCAGAGAAACACTTAATGATTTTTTTAAAAACATCATTTACAATTTCACCAGTTAATTCTCGTCTGTCGGGTGTGATAACTATACTTGTATCATCGGCAAAAGCACCAGCTTTGCATCTTCGTGAATATAGAATGGCAAGTCATTAATATATATTAAGAACAGCAGTGGACCCGAACCGAACCTTGTGGCACCCCATTCTTGATTGTTCCCCAGTTTGAGAAATCACCAGTTTTTTGCATATTATGTGAACTGTTTATTTCAACTTACTGCACTCTTCCAGTTAGGTATGATTTAAACCATTTGAGCACTGTCCCATTCATACCACAATACTTGAGCTTATCTAGAAGTATTCCACGATTTACACAATCAAAAGCCTTTGATAGATCACAAAAAATCCCAATGGGTGACTTCCAGTTACTCAGAGCATTTAATATTTCGTTAGTGAAAGTATATATAGCATTTTCCGTTGAAAAACCCTTCTGGAAACCAAACTGACATTTTGTTAAAACTTTATTTTTACAAAGGTGTGAAGCTACTCTACAATACATTACTTTTTCAAAATTTTTGGATAAGGCAGTCAGAAGAGAGATTGGGAGGTAGTTGTTGATGTCAGACGTATCCCCTTTTTTATGCAGTGGTATAACAATGGCATACTTCAATCTATCTGGGAAAATACCCTGCTTCAGAGAGCTATTACATATGTGGCTAAGAATCCCACTTATTTCTTGGGAACAAGCTTTTATTATCCTGCTGGAAATGTCATCAATCCCATGTGAGCTTTTATTGTTGAGAGAGTTTATTATCTTCCTAATTTCAGATGGAGAGGTGGGTGCAATTTCAATTGTATCAAATGGTGTGGGGTAAGGCCTCTTCCATTAACTGCCTTGCTTCTTCTAATGAACATTTAGATCCTATTTTCTCTACAACATTTAAAAAATGATTATTCAAAGTGTTTTCGACTTCCGGCTTGTTGTTAATCAAGTTTCCATTCGCTTTGATGGTGATGCTGTCATCCTGTACTTTTGGTTGTCCTGTCTCCCTTGTAATAATATTCCAAATTGTTTTGATTTTGTTATCAGAGGTATTAATCTGTCATGATGCACATGCTTCTGCACTTTTTAATAACCTTTCTTAATGTAGCACAGTAGTTTTTATAATATTTGGCTGTTTCTGGATCATTACTCTTTCTTGTTGTTAGATACAATTCCCTTTTGTGGTTACAAGATATTTTTATTCCTTTAGTAAGCCAAGGTTTTTTGCATAGTTTCTTATAATTAGATTTAACTACTTCCTTGGGGAAACAGTTTTCAAATTTTCTAACAAGTGTACCATGAAATAAGTTATATTTTAAATTGGCATCTGGTTCCTTGTACACCTCATCCCAGTCTAACTGCTGAAGATTTTCTCTGAAGTTTCTAATTGTTGAGTCATTAATTGAATGCACAACTTTGGAGGGTAGTTTCTGAATTACTGAATGGAGCTATGTCATATACTGTAACTAGCTGAGCATCATGATCAGAAAGCCCATTTTCAACAGGACAAGAATTTATGTTTTTAAACCTATCTTGGTCTATAAAAGTGTTACCTATCAATGTGCTGCTGTTCTTTACCACCCGAGTAGGAAAATTAATGACAGATGTCAAATTGAAAGAACCGAGCAAGACTTCCAGGTCATTCTTCCTATTACACTCTTTCAATGAATCAACATTGAAGTCCCCAAAATTAATAATTTGCTTTCCCCTATCTGACAGATAGCACAACAAGGCATCCAAGTTTTCCAGGAATAAATGAAAGTTTCCTGATGGGGACCTATACACTGTTACAATTATAAAAAGAGCCCTCCATCAATTTAAGTTGACAGGCACATGCTTCTATATGTTGCTCTAGACAAAATTTTTCGTATCTAAGCTTTCTACACAGTGATAACTTTTGACATCTGTGGCAACTCCTCCTCCCACCTTATTGTCTCTACTCATATGTGCAGCTAGTTTATAACCACTGATATTTACCTTTTCCATATCAGACACAATGTGATGCTCAGACAGGTATAGTATATCTATTACATTATTAGATTCAATGTCATCTAAACAGTCCAGGAGCTCATCTACTTATTCTACAATCCCGGAATATATTGGTGAAAAATGGTAACATTATTTTTTACTTTACTTTTCTGAGAATCTACTGTTTTCTTTAATCCACCAATATTTTGGTGAAATATGGTAACATTATTATTTACTTTCTTGTTGTGAGAATTTCGTGAGTTTTGGACCTCTTTAGCACCTGCCTGCCTGCCTGAACTTCTCATTGGACACTGATATTAGCCTTAAAAGGGAAACAATTTTTAGTGAGAAAATACTGTATTGTTCATTAAGCAGCGATTTACAGCTCTGGATCTTAATTTGTCGACAGATATAACTTTTGAAAATGTAGGTTTCTTTAATAAACCTGAATCGTAAGTAATTAGTTATTTCCACGATATATCTGATACTCATGAAGCATCGTAGGTAGAAAGTGATTTCTGGTTTTGTTATCGGTTATATGAAACAGGTCTATTCTGATGTCATGTCATTTTAATGCAGGCAATAGCGAGACAGCTGAATCAACTGCGCGCATAGACACTCTTTCTAATTGTCATTATTTAAGAAGGTTTATTTATAAAGAAGATAGCTTACGAGAATGAAATTTATTGAGATTCATAATATTTGTTAGACAATTAGAAGTACTTAGTGTGAGATCTACATTGTGTTAATACTGAAGGTGTAGTGTGCAAGCCTTATTATATGCAAAGAATTCAGTTTCACTGGTGGATAGTGGTTATTACATAAGGATGTGTAAGTCATTGTAGTAGCATATACGTTGATGTGCTAGCTTTAACTGGAACATTAGAATCTACTACAAACTTACGATTTTACACGTACAAACAAGGCATAGAAGATATCTCTGATCGCCATCAGTTCAGATATATGTGTGTGTAAATAATTGATTGTATGACTTTAATAACTTAATAAGTAGAGTCATCTTGAGCTGGAATGGAATAACTTACTGCTACTTAAATTATAGGTGGTATCCATTGTAAGAATCTTATGCTGGTATCAGGCTTGTGTAATTAACCCTGTTTAAAGTTAATTGCTACCCGAATTCCACTCCATGTAAATCAATACAAGAAGTTGCTTACCGGCTAAAATCTGCTCCTTGTTATGGCACAAGAACTATTTAACTGCTAACAGTACATCATATCTACTTGCAGTAGAGCACAAGATTGACGTTGTGTGTCGAGATTGTCACTTCTGCATATTAACAGAAGAAGTAGGCAAATACATGAGTTGTTCCGCGACAGGACAAACTCCAGAACAATTGCTTTTAAAATATTTACAGGAGGTGACCTGGAATCAAATTGCTAATGAACCAAATGCTGGCATAAAATTTAACATATTCCAAGATAAATTCGTGTCATTGCGTGAAAATAGCTTTTCACATAAACTAATCATAAGACACCAAAAAGCCATGTAAAAAATCATGAATCACTAGAGGGCTTAAAGTACGATGTGAAAGGAAGAGGGGATTTATTTGTTGGCAAGTACATGTAGAGCTCCTACAGTAACTGCCCACTTTAAAAACAAGTAAAATTACTAATCAGAGTTATTAAAAACTCAAGGAATATGGATATTATGTCAGAAATCAGTAATTCTGTCACAGACATAAGGCTATATCATATGTGGTGCAACAAGAGCTAGGACAACCAGACACAGAACAGGACAATATTGCTATTGAATTGAATAGAAGGGTTATAAACGGTGAGTCACAGATAGCAAATATATTTAATAATAATTTGTTAAATATCATAGAAAATATAGGGCCAAACAGTTATAGAGGTAAATCACAGCAGTATGTTGAAAAAACAACTCTCATATGAATGTGTCACCAACTTCTCATTCTGAAATTAAGAAAATTATACATTCTTTCAAAAATAAATCATCATCCCGATTTGATGATGTTCCCAGTAGAGTATTAAGGATTTGTTCCCACATAATAAGCTCTTTCTTAACTGATATATGCATTGCATCACTATGTCAAGATATTTTTCCTCAGAGGTTGAAATATTCCGTTGTTAGATTCTTCTATAAGAAAGATGATAGGAGAGATGTCACTAACTACTGACATTTTCCAGAATTTTTGAGCAAGTGATGTGTTCTAGAATAGTATCTAGAGCAATAATAATATCCTCAGTAAATGACAGTTTGGGATTCAGAAAAGTTGCTCAACCGGGAATGCCATTTAAAAGTTCACTCATCAAGTTTTACAATCATTAAATAACAAAATAGCGCCAGCTGGTATATCTGGTGACCTATCTAAGACAATTGAATGTGTGAATCATAATATTCTCCTATATAAACTGAGGTTTTACGGGATCGATGGTACAGTCAACCAATGGATGTCATATCTGATCAAATGAGTGTAGGAAGTTTTACTTAGTAATTCAACTAACGTAATCCTGGAATGCTATTTTGACAGGGGATAAATTATGTACAGGTTTCCACAAGGCTCAATCTTAGATCTGTTGTTGTTCCTGCTTTGTGTAAACGATCTCTCGTCTAACATACAACAAGCAGAATTAGTTCCTTTTGTGGGTGATAGTAGCGTTCTAATCAATCCAAGCATACGAGTACATACAGCAACTGAATAAATGGTAAATGTGAGATCTGTACGCTAATTACGGAGGCTGAATCATCTATTCTTGGCACAAGACAGTACACTCGGCGCTTTTGCGTGTATTCATTATTACTATACAGCTGACGGTAATCGTAACTGAGTGCAAGTCATTTTCTTACTGATTACAAGCAAAAAAATTCCTTTACCGGCTATTCACCTGTTGCACGAAGTAGTTCAGCGTTTTCACTAGATGAATTCTGAAAATGGCGTAACTTCGTTTCTTCTCTGTCTCATGCTAATATAGAAGTGGTACAGTGCAACGTCTTTGGATCCCCTTTATTCTTACTGCTGCAAACTGACAAGGAATATAATGTTGTTCGTCCGACCAAAGATTCAAAGATGGCTGTTTGAGAGATCTGATCATCTGTCAACCAACGAAACGTAGTAACTTAGGTTTCCCTTCAGTACCACGGGAGGAAGGAAGAAGGAATAGTTGTGAGAGGGTAGTAAGGACATGGAATTAGATCTCCACGTATGCCACTTGTCTGTGGTTGTGAGAAGGAAGCACTAACTGAAATGTCGGCATCTTGCACATTCCGCAATAACAATTTTTAATTCGTTTACAATCTCTGTTATGTAGGTTGTTCCAAAAAGATTCATCTCATTTCACAAGACTGTATCTAATACGTAAACGTAAGTAGAAGCTTGCGATAAATTTTAACTTATGAATAGAAATTCGAAGTTAGCCTTTGCGCCAGTTGTGAGTTGCCGGTTGATAACGTTGCTCGCAGGGACCTCCCTGGCACAGTTGGCTTGAGCCCTCTCTCGTTGATCTGGCTTTTTCTGTAATTGCGAGAATATGACTAACATTTCACTTGACACGGCGCACCAGCCCACTGCCACCTGCAAGTGTGACACCGATCAGCAGTGAGTAGCCCCAACGATGCTTCTGCTGTACAGATCTCGCATTACGCCGCTACCTGCCAGTATCGTCTGACCTTAACGCTACGTAATGTTTTCATGGCGGTTTGTGAAAACTGCGTCGAAGTGCCTCCCCTTCCAACAACTTTGTGTGGTCTGCTGCTCAGCATAGCCACAGCCGTGAAAGCGTTAAAGCATTAATTCCTGAAATGCTCGCAAAGATATGGGACAAATTTTTCTCTCGTCTGAATGTTTGTCGTACCTCTGGTGAAAGGCACTTTGAATATTCTATTTTTTTTTTTTTTTAGGTCATCAGTCTACTGACTGGTTTGATGCGGCCCGCCACGAATTCCTTTCCTGTGCTAACCTCTTCATCTCAGAGTAGCACTTGCAACCTACGTCCTCAATTATTTGTTTGACGTATTCCAATCTCTGTCTTCCTCTACAGTTTTTGCCCTCTACAGCTCCCTCTAGTACCATGGAAGTCATTCCCTCATGTCTTAGCAGATGTCCTATCATCCTGTCCCTTCTCCTTATCAGTGTTTTCCACATATTCCTTTCCTCTCCGATTCTGGGTAGAACCTCCTCATTCCTTACCTTATCAGACCACCTAATTTTCAACATTCGTCTATAGCACCACATCTCAAATGCTTCGATTCTCTTCTGTTCCGGTTTTCCCACAGTCCATGTTTCACTACCATACAATGCTGTATTCCAGACGTACATCCTCAGAAAT
Organism: Schistocerca cancellata; assembly: GCF_023864275.1. Classification (NCBI taxonomy): domain Eukaryota; kingdom Metazoa; phylum Arthropoda; class Insecta; order Orthoptera; family Acrididae; genus Schistocerca; species Schistocerca cancellata. Next base: position 659,205,145 of record NC_064627.1, read on the forward strand.
TTCTTCCTCAAATTAAGGCCGGTATTTGATATTAGTAGACTTCTCTTGGCCAGAAATGCCTTTTTTGCCATAGCGAGTCTGCTTTTGATGTCCTTCTTGCTCCGTCTGTCATTGGTTATTTTACTGCCTAGGTAGGAGAATTCCTTAACTTCATTGACTTCGTGACCATCAATCCTGATGTTAAGTTTCTCGCTGTTCTCATTTCTACTACTTCTGATTACCTTCGTCTTTCTCCGATTAACTCTCAAACCATACTGTGTACTCATTATACTATTCATTCCGTTCAGCAGATCATTTAATTCTTCTTCAATTTCACTCAGGATAGCAATGTCATCAGCGAATCTTATCATTGATATCCTTTCACCTTGTATTTTAATTCCACTCCTGAACCTTCTTTTATTTCCATCATTGCTTCCTCGATGTATACATTCTATATACCCTTATAAAACTGAATGGTTTCTGATGCGACTATCATATACCGCTGCGAAATATTTGATTATTCTTCTGCTATTCTTGGCTATTTTGAGGAGAGTACTAAGCTTGCTAACTCAGTATATTAAGAAACGAGTGAGCCTAGGTGTCCGTCCAGTAGTCTAGCTTGACCACAGATCAATCGCAGAGGCTCTAGGGAAGGGAAGTGGACTCACAGGACACAGCTGTTCGTGGATGTGGTTGCGATGAGCCCCTGCTCCACCCTTCGGCGGTGAATGAGGTTTTCTCCTTTGAAGGCAGCAACCACTAAGCCACTGCAAGTCCCTAGACTCCTAGAATACAGGTGTGTGTGACTAATTCACCTCACTGCAAGGAGATCTATGAACTAGCCGCCACGGCCCTGCTCAGCCTCGACGAGAAATTCGTTGTCTTTCCCTCCAAATCTTGATATCCCATCAACTGATCTTGTTGGTGCGAGGGTTCGAGCAATGAGTGGAACATGGCTAACAGCCGATACCAACCTCTTGCATGTTAAGATGCATTCTGTAAGTCAACAATGGGAAATAATGCAGTGTGTCCCTGTATTCACGTAAATAAAGCGAAATTCTCGCTGGCCACTGTGGCAATGGCTGAGTGCCCTCACCTCCATGTGGAGGTTTTCAAAAAGCCGTGAGTTAGGTTCAGAGAAGGAGAGTATTGGGCACTTGCCATGGGGAAGGTAAGTGCAGTACTTGCTGCTCTGCCATGGAGGGAAACAGATTTGCCGTCCTGCCCCAGAGGAAAAGAGACTTTTGGTCCTGGCGCAGATTGGGGCGCATGTCTGTCGAGATTTGAGTTATTGACGCATTTCACATTAACCCTATCCACTTTCTGAGCAGCTCACAATCTGCGGGATTTGTTACGCAACTTGTGTTACCTGATTAATTGCATTGTTTCATGAGTCTTGGCCTCGTTTACTTTGCATCTGTGAGCTGCACAGATTAGGAAAACTTGTAACGTTTCCCAAGCAGTCACCCTCATAAATGATGCTAGCGGGACATTCATGCATAAATTGAATTTATAGAGAGCTTATGTATCAGTATTGTAGATGACTTTGTGCTCCTGTTGGAGCATTTCCTCAGTCAGCATTACGAGACTTTATATTCTTTTCGCTGGAAACTTATTCTCTGTCATTTTAATGTGGTTTGCGTTGACATCTTTGGGTAAATAAAACTAAACTAAACTTCACCTGAACAGGCCAACAGGCCAACCGACCGCCGTGTCATCCTGAACCCACAGGCGTCACTGGATGCAGATACGGAGGGGCATGTGGTCAGCACACCGCTCTCCCGGCCGTATGTCAGTTTACGAGAGTGGAGCCGCCACTTCTCAATGTAGTAGCTCTTCAGTTTGCCTGACAAGAGCCGAGTGCATCACGCTTGCCAACAGCGCTCGTCATACCGGATGTACACCCATCCAAGTGTTAGCCCAGTCCGACAGCGTTTAACTTCGGTGATCGGGCGGGAACCGGTGTTACCACTGCGGCAAGGCCGTTGGTCCTTTGAGTAAATAAATAATTTATTAAACTCAGACTTGGTATGAATCTCAGAACCAAATATTGTTCTAGAACTGGTCCTGGTTAGGCGAGCCTCTAAAAACAAATATAACATGTGCTTTCGTAATCTATTTGTTTCATTGTGACAGTGCCCCATTGCAAAACAGGTGACAACGGTTTTCTTTAAGTATCAAATATGAGAGTATTTTGATCTGAGATTATGACTTATGACTTAACGTTTATTGCACTGAGCCTCGTTAGAGATGTGTTAAAGACTGCTTTTAGAGAGAATAAAGCAAGGCGAACAAGACAGGTTCATATCAGGTTCTTTTGAAGATAAAAACTTTGTAATCCTATCCAGAAGTTAAAACTTACCACAAACTGTCATCTTTAATCTTTCAAAACACAGTCTTGTGAAATCAGATGACTCTTTTTGATACTTCCTTTGTAGTCGTAATGGACTACTCAAAGACCGATTTCGTATCAATCCCAGTAATTCATATTTAAAAACGCGTCCTATGGTGCAATTGCAGAAAACTGGCTCACCATTCCAACTGAAATCTTCTGTTGCGTTCTGTGTATTAGTGAAAGTAAAAGAGGTGATACAACCAAAGAATGGATTAATTCCGTATTACAGACTACAACATGAAATGAACTCACGAACCAACGTTGACAACAGTCTAATGTGGGTGTCAGTTTTCTTTGACCGTATAACGATGATATCAGGCATTATGTAGAAAATTTACGGCTCTCTCTTCCTACACTAAATGACAATCTTTTCGCTGTGTAAATGAATTTCGAATTCTGATTGACTAATAAAATACCAATACAAATTCTAATTTTGACGAGAATAAATGGCAAGATACTGACAAAATGACGCGTGAGCACTTAAGTATCAGTTTCCCGTAATCAGTAAACAAGTGACGCGTGATCTTCAACCTTTACAGAGCATCGATATCTTGTGCCATCCCGACTCACCTACTGTAAGTGGCTCACTGAATGATAACGGACGTGAGGAAGATCTTAACCGGTAGGTACCTGGTGTGATCACGAGGACAGTGAGTGATAATTGACAATGCTTTGACGGCTGCGACGTGCGGTAAAAACCGATCTCTACTATGTGACATGGAAATCTGTTGTCGATTCAAAAATTCCCATTCACAGTCCAATTGAGAAACTTAGATAATTGCGAAACAGCGATCAGATTCTATTTCAAGGTGGGAAACGTGTTGTTCGCATATCGCTCTCCCCGAACAAGACTGTGTGTCGTATAGCCAGATAACACGTAGCCGCTGTTGAACCACTACACAGGGCAGGAGGAATTTTCAGGTTACACAAGATGTGCAAAACGTAATGACGAAAGCAACAATCGCATGAGGTGCCACTGCCGAGTAACATAGCTCGATCAGACTTGGACCATACATTGAAACCAACGAAAATGACACTTTTATTTAAAGACGGTAATTACACTGAACTCACTGCGACTTGTGGCTACATAAGGAGAGACATGGTTCTTAATAGGGTGCGTGATCACGCGGATGGCAGTGCATGTTCTGCAACGCGCACTCATGCCGCCCGCAAGATTGGTAATGAGTGCTTGTGGTAGGGCGTTCCATTCTTCCACCAGGGCGGTTGACACCTTCTGGATGGTCTTCGGTGCGTGTGGGCGTGCTTCAGTAGGTCTCCCCAACGCATCCGAAACGTGCTGGATGGGATTTAAATCGGGAGAACGGGTAGATCACCCCATTCGCCGAATATCCTCTCGTTTCAATAGCACCTCCACCTCCACTGCTCGATGCGGTCGCATGTTGTTATCGATAAAAATGAAGTAGGGCCGAGCGCGCCCGTGGAAAGACATGTGGGGAAGGAGTATAGTGTCACAATAACTTTGACCAGTGAATGTACTGTGTTCAAAAATCTGAAGATCAGTACGCCCATGCAACCTTACGCCTTCCCACACCATAACATCTGCACCACCAAATCGATTGTGTTCGACAATGTTCCTAGGTGCACTACGTGTTCCCACCTCTTGCTGTATCAGGACATATCCAGACTCACTACTGAAGCTGAATCTGCTCTCATCCGAGAAGAGCAGCGACTCCACTTCTCGTTGGTCCAGTCCCTATGCTCTTAGCACCACCTCAAAGTGTGCCGTCGATGTTGTGACACCCCAATTACAGAAACCCTAATAAACAACCCTTTGTTGAAAAAGAAGTAGAACAATTAGTCATCCTGAGAGCGACGGCAGCTACTGACGACAAAATTTACACTTGTGATAATTTGATCAACATTTATCATGAAGTAGAGACTTAATGAAAGAATATGATAGTGTAAGAGGTCCGAGCAGATGTAATGTTATGTAAGAGGTCCGAGCAGATGTAATTTCGATGTATTGCTAATGCGCTGCCTGCGATATGCAAGGTATAAGAGAATCGCTGAGCAGAGAGCAGTGTTGACTGCAGTAGGTACTGTGTAGCTGTAGCAGTATGTTGTTGCGAGTAAGTTGCTTGTCTGCGCTTGTCTGGTGTGGAGTCTGCTCTGGTCTGGTGTATCGTGTTGGCTGGCCCGGTCGCGGTGCAGCGATGCCGGAGCCTGATTATTATTGTATAAGGTAAAAAGCAGCCTCGCGCATATCTAGTAATGTTATGTGAACTCCCATGTAAATCTTTAAAAAATGTCCTAATAATAATCGTGATATTAAGTAATTTCTAACAAACATTCATTTCAATTTAAACAATTTACTAATTTCTTCAATCCATGATCATTCCTATTGTTGCAAAAGAAAAATCAGTTGCTTCCTTTCATAAATGACAAATCTATCGGCCAGCATTGCACAGAGCTGTGCCGGAAAAATTTTAGGTAAGAGCAGATATATTCGCCGTTTTTATTGAGGTAAGAATTTTTGCTTTTTTATTCAGAATGATCTTACAGGGCCATGACGCAGCACTGCTGTCGTCCAAAATTTACCAGGTTACTGAATTTATTTTTTATTACGAGGTTTAGGAATTTTTCTGTTTCAAGCTTACATTAGATGAGAAAAGAATTTTGTGGGTACATTAAATGTGAATGCATTTCTGTAGGGAGGTTACAAATGTGAAAGGAATGAATTTTGTGGGGACGTTACACTAAATTAGAATCACTATCCATATTATTATTCATTTTATTATTTTTTGTGAGGAGGTTACAATAGGATACGCAGCAAAAACATCAAAGAAAGAATTGTAAAATAATTAATAACGAAGGTTAAAACCCAGATGGTAAATTGGCCAAAGATAACATTTACCATAGAAGAGAGTTGTAGCCTCATCGAAAAGGAAGTTCGAAGTTCGATGTGCCTACAATGTAACTCGGAAATGGAAATGTTAGCTTCAGTTGCTATCTAGTCGCTGTCTAGTACTATTGCGACAGTAGCATGCATGTAAGCGCAACTAGAGTGTTTCAAGCTAATCAGAAGTTTGAAAGTTTTGCGATATAGACTCAAGTATTATTCAGAAGTCATACTAAAGCAAAGTCATCTTTACCGTTAGCAAGATAACGGAATACGGAGATTCGCGACGAAATTAAATCGTGTGAAATTTGTGATGGGACTTAGCGTTCGTGACACTGAATAAGCACAAACATTCAAGGGCATTCAAAAAAAAAGATCGCCGACAGAAAAACAATTATTATTCTCGAGTAGGTAACATACAAACGGCAACACGAAGAACGTACAATTGCGCCGAGTTGTCAGAAGTTATCGTCAACGACAGGATTAATGATGCAAACGGAAGCAATTCCCTGAGTGAGAAATCGGTGTGCGTGCTCAGTGTGGGGACAATTAATTACAAGGAACAATAAAATTGGATTCAAACTTTAATTCTTCTTGTCGCCTACATAATTGAATAGACATTATCATGTGTATTAGTGAGAATTAATTGACTATTAGAATATTATGAAGTGAAAAGTGAATTGCAGGTAATTTTACAGTGTGCAGTCATCGATTTGTCCCAAGATTCTGAACATTGCTTAAGTATATGTTATCTCTGGAATTACGTCGCGTAGTTATTGAACACGTGACGTAGCGGCGTCTTGACGACGGAATAACAGTTTATCAACTTAACATCCTCGCAATTCCATAATGTGGCCACGATGTGAAGATTCAAGACTTGATATTATTAATATTCAATATTCATTATCCAACCGAGCACAATAAAAAGAAGAAGCAAGAGCGGCTTACACATTATGACGTGCTGCTCTATCGAATATTAACATTAATCACGAAAGACGGTATCTGAAATATGACCAAACCACGCGAGGAGTTTGTGCTTTCCTGCTAGTTACAGGGTGAGGTTGTCGTGAGCGACGGACTCCGTTCCACGTCATACCGACTGGGACGCAGACGCGACAATGTGCAGGTGTCGACGGAAAGCAAGGTACCGGACGCCGGGCAAAGACACCACCACAGTGCAGTCGCCGTCCCACCGTGGAGCGTGAAACTGAGTGCCTCGCAGTCCTCTTAAACGTGGTTGCACCGGCTGTTTGACGTGGTCCCTTCTTGCCTGCCTGTTGCAAGATGTAGCTGTCATCTGCTGAAGCACTAGTTGACTGTGGTCGACCGTCTCCTCTCTTTCGGTGAGCAGGGCCTGTGGTTCCGAATGCTCACCACGCCTTTGAAACAATGCTGTGAGCAATACTCAACTCCTGGACTACACTCGTCACACTTTGTTTTCCCATTCCCTCAACTGTCTCGTGTTGTGGAGCCAGCCCCATCTGGCGCCATAGTCCCGCTGATTCTCATACCGTGTGACGTCCAGCATTTTGTGTACGAGTGGGAGACCTCTGACACCATTTTCCCGCACTTCCCGTCATTTCCACAGAGTAATTTATATGTTATACTACTTCATCTATCTCGCTCTTAAATTTTGCAGAGCAGTGTATTTTCAACTGACCTATTCTTTGCATGAGGGGTGCAACGACTGTTTCAGATGATCAAGATTTATTTGTCAAAGTAAGGAACAAGAAGAAAAGCAAATTATAAAATAATTTACATTAAATAAAAGTAATAGCAACCAACTTTCAGTAGCCTCAATAACCTTCTCACTTGCTGAGTACAAATCGTCGATACGCTTATTCCAAATTTGCTGGAGACGAAGAGGTGTTCGGCACCTTTCACTTCATCATAACCACACGTCTCATATCCTTCATGTGTTCCCACTTCTTCATGTTAGCCCTGCACGGCGAAACTCGAATTCTCAAGCGGCTAAATTCATTTTATGAGCCAAATTGGAGCTGCAAGCTGCTTAATGTGTTCACTCACCATTCTAGAGTTCTGAAGGTGTTCTCTTCCCTCACATTTCGATATAGCAGTTATCAGATGGAACGAAAGGTACAATTCCTGGCAGTGTCTGCAAGAAGTCTTTTCTATCTAGCTTAAAAGAAGAGGAAACAATTCAAAAGTTTAGTGTCATGGGGCACATTTCAGATTTTAGTTTTTTGCTTCTTCTTATCTGCAAGCATTTGAGGGAGAAGGTGTTGGTTTACGCAACCTATCACAATCCGTCCTGTTCCATTAGCCTGACGAGCATGATTCTTTCTGCGAAACAAAAGGGAGATAAGACGTTAAGTTATTTACATCGAAGATGAACTTAATATGGAGATTTAATGACTTTATCAGACGAGAAGACTGTGATAACAGAAATGAAAGCATGGCAGCGTTTTAAGCTGTATGCTCTTGAAACCTTATCATTGTCTAGATTACTTTTATAAAGGCAGCAAACAAATACGTGTGGTAAGAACGTAATTAAGAATGACCCGAACTCACGTTGTTTTACGTAAGAACTTTAGCGTTCTGCTGGTTTAGAATACGTTACAAATAGCCAGCGTTATCTCACTCTTACTGTAACTTACTCTTAATGACGAAACGGAGTTCACAACAATAGTTCCTGAAAAATGCAAATTATGTTGTAATGCACTTCATCTTATCTGGGTTGTAGGTCCATGAACCCTCAGATGGTCATCCATTAGGGACGAACATTAATTCCTTGTAGTATGCTAAAGAGCCACAAGTTTCTTATTCTTTTTAAATGTTCTGTTCCTCTTTGTTTTGTTCAGCGTAAGTTGTAAGGAACAGGCAGGAACGGTTAGATAGGGATCTCATGAAGGGGGAAGGGAGTCAGACGTGCACCTCCAAATACATTTTTCTTGAAACAATTTTTATTTTTGTATATGTCACTTTACAAATTTATCAGATCCGCCCCGATAGCTGAGTAGTCAGCGCGACGGAATGCCATGCAAAGGGGCCTGGGTTAGATTCCCGGCTGGGTTGGAGATCTTCTCCGCTCAGGGACTGGGTGTTTGTATTGCCTTCATTATCATCATCTCATCCAACGGGGTGGCAACGGGAAGGGCATCCGGCCACCCCTTGGTGTCATGCGTCACATTTCAGTTTTTATTTTTTTGCTTCTTCTTATCTGCTAACCTTTCCAAATCCAAACATAACCATGCCGACCCATGTTGGACAAAGGCACACGGAAAATAGGAAGACTTTACAAATTTATCAGCTAACTTTCGGAGAATAAACTATCACGAGAACTTCGAGCTTCCAGAATGACAAGCAATTCTAGAAAATTACAAGCAGTGAAACTTCCTGGCAGATTAAAACTGTGTGAAGGACTGAGACTCGAACTCGGGACCTTTGCCTTTCGCGGGCAAGTGCTCTGCCATCCTTTTTTATCTCATTTTGTTCGCTTTTGTTCGTTGCATCTGCTCGGGGCGGAAGTCGTAAGACATCCGTTTAAGTTCGTTGTTGATCGATTAACTCAAGTTTTTTTTTTTTATTACAGTGGGCACGTAACCCTCTGACCGAACACGCTGAGCTACCGTGCCGGCATCTGAGCTACCCAAGCACGACTCACGCCCCGTCTTCACAGCTTTACTCCGGCCAGTACCTCGTCTCCTACCTTCCAGACTTTACAGAAGCTGTCCTGCGAGGTCCCGAGTTCGAGACTCGGTCCGGCACGCAGTTTTAATCTGCCAGGAAGTTTCATATCAGCACACACTCCGCTGCAGAGTGAAAATCTCATTCTGAAAATTACAAGCAGTGTTTGACACGGAATATTTTTCAGTTGCTCGTGTGAAGCCACGAGCCCACGTGCATGGACTTGTGGCCTGAACTGCTGCAGGTAACATTCCAGTCAGGAAATCCGTCCACACTGCCAACTTAACGAACATATAAAGGACACGACATGAAAGAATTTAAATTTTAGAATCGTCAGATGACTGATGAGTTTTTTTCTTTCTTGGACTGAAATATATGTACATGTTTGCTGTTGCTAACCAGGCGGAACGAAAATATCCAGTGCACTGAACGTCCTTCATCTGGAGGCCAAAGCCCTGGATGCAAGCGAGAGAGAACACAGCGCCGTAATGAAGTGGGCCGCCAGTGTCAACAGCAGCGGCGCGTCCCGGACGAGAGCGTTTGCGCTGACGCAACTGCCAGCCGCACTCCGTCCTCGGCGGGAATCCTGGCAGCGCGGCGCCGTCTCCGGTTGCCGGAGATTTATGGGGCCGGCAGCGGAAAGCGGCGCGCAAACACGGCTATCGCGCGCGAACAACGAGAGTGCGAAAGGCGCGGGCGCAGGCGAGCCCACCGACGCCGACTGGTGGGCGTTGCCTTCCTAACCGATTCGTCAGTAAACTGAGCTGATACGTACCACTGTTTACACTACTTCAACTTTATCTCTCCAGATGCAGGTAGCGTCAACGAACTGTGTGAGCTAATACGAACATTTTCAATCGTGCAGAAAACCAGTTCGTCTCCATCGAAATCGGCTTCTGGAATACAACGCCGTGAAAAAAATTGCAACTCTCTCAAGGTGTGACAGGTAGTTCATCATCGTAGGAGTAATGAGGACAAATTCAGACGAGATGAAACACACGTGTCACAGAAAAGAGTGACCAAACAGTCCCATAAACACACAACGTACCCTCTGGTGGCCAGGCTGGCGTGTATTCTTGCATGTAAACGTTCACGAAGGTGAAGAGTAGCATCTTGCGATAGATTCTGCCAATATCTTGCACCTTTTTTTGCAGTTTGACAATGGTTCTAGCAGGCTCTGAGAAACGAGGAAGTCCCGTCTTCATCATGTGCCCTATGTGTTTAAATGGTGAGAGATCTGGTGGTATCGCTTGCCAGGGCACACCACGAGGAGCGCGCTGCATCACAGCAGTCATATGTGGTTGTGCGTTTCCCTGTAGGAATACCACATCACTTTCGTTTCGAAGAAATAGAGTAGCACGAGAATAACAAACTGTGCATTGTAGCACGCACTGGTTACGTACCCTGCAGAAACACCCAATGGAACCTCGAGTTGTGACTGACGGCCTGCCACACCAAGAAACCTGGGGTGGTATCTGTGTGTTGTGGGCCAACACACTCCGGAATAGGCCACTCACTAGATCTATGCTGTGCACTTGTACGTCCATCAGTCGCATACAGACAGAACCGACTCTGTTCACTTAAAACAAAAGAGCACAATTCCTCTGTCCAGTGCACTCTCTTACGACAATAAAGTTGCCCTGCTTCGCAGTGCCATAATGTCATTGGTAGACTGGCTATAGGCGCGTGTGATCTTAGTCCTGCTGCAAACAGGTCCTTGCCAATGGTCCTCAGTGACACGTCAGATGCAACAAGTGCCCAGATTTCTTCTCTGGATGGCGTTCACTCGACCACTACTTCTCTCAGTATGCACTGATCTTGATGTTGGGCAATACTGCTTGGACATCCAGAACCTGGTCTGTGGGTGTGGGAATGTTGCACAGACCACCACTGAGAGCAGTGACACACCGCCGATACACTGTGCACAACGTGTGCAGCAATCTGCCGATATCTCTAACAAGCTTCCTACAGGCCTATTATGTGACCATGTACACATGCTACAGTTGTTCAAAAGGAGTACGTACTGGTCGGCGGGGCATGGATGTGTCCTAGAATGAATGTTGCACACGCTGTACACCTCTGCACTCAGCACGGTCACTGCCTGAAGAGTCGAAACAAAGGGCGCACTGACATGCCTCCTGTCCATGCCAATTAAATCGCTAGCACTACAGCCCCTCAGTATGCACATATTGCACCCTTGTGCCACTGAACATAGTCCTCGAGTGTGTTGCTTTTTTATATTTATTTATTTATCTAGTTCTAAAACAGTGGATATCAACATGAAAACACGGACCCGCACTTTGCTTGCGTTAACGCATTTATGTTTTAATACGTTTCTACAGTTATATACATGTCTCTATTCTCCAAGCCACTGTGATGTGCATGGCAGAACATACGTCCCATTGTACAATCTATTACAGATTCTTCCTATTCCATTTATGTATCGACACTCAAAGAATAACTTCTTAAATGTCTCTACACACGCTGTAATTAGTCTGATCCCACCCTTACAGCAGCAATACGTATGGGGCCGTAATACATCCCTAGATTCCATACTTAAAGCCGATTCTTCAAACTTTCCAAGAAGGATTTTGCAACATAGATGATGCCTATTTTCAAGCGTCTATCATTTCAGGTATTTCAACATCCCTCTGTCATTATCCCACTGGTCAAACGAACCTGTTCCCATTCAGCACCCAGACCCACACTGAACTCCCTAATCACCTATCTGAATCATACAGCTTTGTCTTTCCTTCCCGCCAAGCAAGACATGAGTGCCAATATCGCTGTTTAAAAACTCTGTCTGCCAATAGCATAACTGCTTCTTCCACAAAAATCTCGCCATGAAAAACGTATTGCATTAAAGATCCAACGACTTTTCGATCTAACTCTCTTTTCCAAAGAAACCCTCTCCGTATAACTTGTTCTCCTGGCATCACAAGCATTTTTTACCAATCGCGCATTTTCGCATCCAGCAACTAGACTCACATCACAGGTCCTAAGAATGTAAAAAACTATGCTCGAGGCTAGGACCTTACTTTGTAGCATCTCATGTTTATTTTGGAAATCATGAGACTATTATCCGCTGAAGGCACTACTCTGACCACGGCAGAGTGTCGGTATTTCACTGATGAAACCTCTTTCCATTGGGACTGCTCGGCCACTAGGCTTGAGGCCCATCGTACAGAAGCAACAGCACCGGTCTCCCGCGGATTCGCCCGTTGACACAACTTCCACACTGGCAACACCTGACTCTACCTACACTGTATTCTGCGAAAGCCGCAGTGTCTGCAGGTTATTTCGGCCGCTTTTAGTTCAGTACATACAGTCAATGCAGTCCAGTTTGCTTTTCTAAGCTCTTATTTTAATATTCCGCCACCTCATTATCTTATTAATTGAATGTAATTCTCATATTAAATGAAAAGGGACATGCCAAATTTCTTGCCACTTTTAAAACTTCTTTGCAGTGTCCCTGCATTTTTCCACTATCTCACCAAGAAACCGAAGTCTGCCACTTGCTTTATCTACGATTAAGCATATGTGATTAATCTGTTTTGTATAGCAACAAACTGTTATACCCACGAATTCGTATGATTCTAGTTGTTACTCATGGCTGTTGTAGTCTTAGGGAACTTTTTTTTTTGTATATTCTGAAGTGCACAAATTTGTATTTCCAATCACTATCAGCAAATTCCAGTTGTAGCATCGCTTTAAAATTTTATCAAGCTCTGACTGGATATTGCTGTAACTTTTCAGGCAGTGCAATTGCATCATCTTCAGAAAAGCCTGAAATTATTATTAGTCTGGTGGGTCATTAACATACAAAATGATTAGCGAGTTTCCCAATACCTTCCCTGGGGCATACCTGAAATTGTTTCTACTTCTGTTGATGTTTCATCCAAGGCAGTATGCTGCGTACTTCCTATCACGAAATCCTCGCCGGCCGGAGTGGCCGAGCGGTTCTAGGCGCTACAGTCTGGAACCGCGCGACCGCTACGGTCGCAGGTTCGAATCCTGCCTCGGGCATGGATGTTTGTGATGTCCTTAGGTTAGTTAGGTTTAAGTAGTTCTAAGTTCTAGGGGACTGATGACCTCAGAAGTTACGTCCCATAGTGCTCAGAGTCATTTGAACGAAATCCTCACTCAAGTCACAAATTTTGTACCGAATCTGACGATTTTCGGAAGTCAAGAAATATTGCATGTACTCGTACATGCTTGGCTGCCTTGATCCGTGACTTTCAGGATATAATGTGAGAAATTCGGGAGTTGTGTCCGCATATATTTAAGGAATCCATGCTCGTTGGCATGGGCATGGAAGAAGACATTATGTTGGTTGCTTTAGACGTTTAATCCACTGTAAAGATACTAGTAGGTCGTTAATATTTTTAATTGCATTACGATATTGGATTATTATGAAATTACTCAAACTCAAAGAACTTTCGGAAGGAAGTTAGAAGTTTAACATCCGTTCGACGAAAAGTTTGATTTCATCTCGTTGCGATTTCACAAAGTAACCAAAATTTCAGGCAAATATTTATAATGGGCGGTCAAATAAAAACGAGACAGATGTAAAAAAGTAAGTGAAGTGTTCATTATTTCAAAAGTAATTGCACTGTGAGACAAGACGGTCAATACCTTCATAGAAAAATGTTTTCGGCTGCCTACAACACCGTTATCGCACCCAGGTATGCACCACTTCGTCCGAAACAAATCTACGGCTATGAATGTCTTTCTTCAGGGCTTCAAAAATATGGAGATCGCATGGAGAGCGACGGGACTGTATGGAGGATGTGTAACGGCTTCCCAGCGGAACTTCTGCAGCGTATTCGAAACAACCTTGTACTCTCCTGCAACAGAATTATACCGCCTGTCAACATTCCTGAGCGTTTGGACTTCATGGCGCACTTTAGTTTTTGCATTCTCTCCACGTACCACTGTGCCCCCCCCCCCCCCCCCCAATCCAGTTCAAGTGCCCAGGAATGGCAACGGATAGTATCATTCTGTTACAACATAATGCCCACCAACCTGTTGCCAAGGTTGTTTTGAGTGCGCTGCAGAAGTTTCGCTGGGGAACCTCTACACATCTTCGATGCAGTCCCGATCTCTTCCCATGCGACTTCCATATTTTTGAAGGCCTGAAGAAAGAAACTCTTGGCCGTCGATTTGCTTCGGACAAACATTTTTCCATGAAGGCGATGAAGGTTTTGTCTCACTGTGGAATAGATATATTAACAGTTATGCCGATTAATTTAATAGATTGTAAATGTCATGTGTAACCATAGCTGCCAAGAAACTGTGATTAATAGATCAAAATATGGTTCAAATGGCTCTAAGCACTATGGGACTTAACCTCTGGGGTCATTAGTCCCCTAGACTTAGAACTACTTAAACCTAACTAACCTAAGGAGACCACACCCATCCATGCCTGAGGCAGGATTCGAACCTGCTACCGTAGCAGCAGCGCGGTTCCTGACTGAAGCACCTAGAACCGCTCGGCCACAGCGGCCGACGATAGATCAAAGGCTGCCGAATCTGTCTGGATAATGCGTTCCCAAATCAAGCAAATAAATGTAGTTCCTTCTTACGGTGTAAGTTTTGCTATGTTGTAAAAGAGTGTTTAGGAAGGGTGTGAGGTCTACAAGCCTGCAACGGTGCTGAAAATAGTCGCGGATGTTTTTACATTCGATCACCACTACTTTCCTATTTATGTAGCGCCTGTATATTCACAGCGGAACAACAGCACACAACTGCAATAACCTGGCACGTCAGCCAGTTCACCTACCGGGGATTGTCACGTATGACGACGATAAAATCCAGCAGAGGAACTTATGACACAGCTGTAACGGTTGGCTTTAACTCTGAGTTAACCTGCATTATTCAAAGTACCCTTTCGGTCTGATCGTGAACGTCATCCCCTCACTAGCTGTGACACGCATACCAGATTGATGCCTTGACGCACAGGAAGTCTCTAAGAACTCAAATTGCTGTGTTGGCCGCCACCGAAGTGCTGACTCACGTGCATAATTAAGGAGCGACGACCCGAAGCTGCGTCAACATCTACTGCCCAAGGCGAAGATGTCTTCAGTCTTTCTTTCTGAAGTGTGCACAGTCCTGCCACTGATCTGTTTCTGCTAATGTTGAACCATTGTCTAGCCGAACTACATAGATTCTTGCTTTGTTAACACGCGAAGCAGCGAACGGTGCCGTACATGGCTACATCGCATGGGGCGGTTGTTATGGGCGGAGGAAGCGTCAGCGACAGATTATCGCACTTGTGTCGATGGGAGACACGGCAGAGAGATCTTGACTTGACGGCATCATCGATGGCGTTTCTGTTGTTTTTTTCTGCATATATACTTTTTGTGAACCAATGTAACTTGAACACGCACACAAGCCTCATGGCAGTGCATTCCGTCTTGACTGACTGAACACTAGTTTCTGTCACACTGGAGGATACAGAGGCATGTCATACAAGTTATAAGCTAGAATTAATTTCCACATTTTCCAAGATACCGTGCGATGAGGCGAGGCGGTGTGGGGGTGAGAGGGGCTTGTGGGGATCATCTTCACACTTCATATGTACACGTTATACTACGCACTTATACGAGGATCATTCAATAATTAAAGAGACAAATTGGACTGGCGAAAAAATTGTTAGTAGGGCAAGTTTGATACTTTTATGGCTTTAAATTGGCGTCACTGGAATGAGCCCTGATCAGCTGCTGTATCAACATTGTTTTGTTTATAACCTCAAAAAGACATTTCAAGATGGTGAGTCCACTTGAAACGTCCACATTAGTTGAACAACATTCTGTTATTCTTTTTTTGCTTGCTAAAGGCGAGAAATCAGTGAATATATACTGCAGAATGTCTGAAGTTTATGGTGAAGGTTGTATGATTCGAGCAAGTTTTTACAAGTAGGTAGAGCAGTTCAAAAATAGTCGCGACTCAGTGACTGAGGAACACCCTTCTGGCCGAACAGTTGCAGTTTCAACTCCCTCCCTTGAAAGTCGAATTGATGACAGTATTCGTGCCGACCGCCGTGTGTCTATGGAAATGATAGTTGATAAGGTTCAAGTTAGTACTGGTACAGTTCATAACATTATCTGTAACAAGCTGAAGTACCGCAAAACATGTGCAAGATGGGTCCCAAAGGAGTCGACGCGGCTACACAACGAAACAAGGCTGAGAGTGTGCACAGAGCTAAAGGAACGTTATGAAAGAGAAGGTGAGCACTCCCTCAACAAAATTTTAACTTGTGATGAAACTTGGGTTCACTATTATGAGCCAGAATCAAAAAGACAAAGCATGGAGTGGAAGCACACCAACTCACCTGTCAAGAAAAAATTCAAAATTCAAGCATCAGCAGGAAAAGACATGTTGACGGCGTTTTGGGATGCTGAAGGTCTAGTTTTTTATGTGGTTATCTCAAAGAGCAGTGTACAATGAACAGCCAGTACTACTCTCATTTGCTTTTAATCGGGGTGAAGCCAGCGATGAGAGAGAGACGTCGTGAATCTCAGAGGAGAGATGTGATTCTCCAGCAAGACAACGCACGTTCTCATATAGCTCAACTGACCCGTGAAATCGTCGACAGAAGGGGCTGGGAAGTACTGCCTCGTCCCCCTTACAGTCCTCATTTAGCACCTAGTGATTTCTATTTGTTTAGTGCACTGAAGGAGGCATTACGTGGGAAAAGGTTCCAGGACAACGAGGACGTGAAAATGTTTGTGGGAAATTGGTTCAAACATCAAGATACAGAGTTCTTTGCAGCCAGAATAAAAAAAAGCTTGTATCCCATTGGGAACCAACGCACAAATGTTCAAGGGGATTATGTTGAAAAGTAGAAAAAGTATTGTTTTGTAAAAATAAACGCTTTTTTCTCCAGACCAATTTGTGTCTTTAGTTCTTGAATGACACTCGTAAGTACCTGTGGAGAGAGCTTCAAGGTTACACGGTTAAGAATCAGTTCTGATATTAAAGCCATCGAAGTTTTTGGTTTGCCGTGTTTCCCAACGCCATTTAATGTGAAAATGGGAGTGATTTGTTAGGAGTGGTTTGGCAGATTCTGTTCGTGATTCTGTCCGAGTTACTGTTTTGTGTCAAGCTTGCTGTCGCCAGGACGATAAACTCTATGCTTCATCTCTTCAACTGCGTTAAAACAGCCATTCCGTCCGAACGTTGATTTGAACACAGTAGTGCTGCAGGTGGTATGTCCACGCCTACTATTGAATTGTGAACTTATCTACCCAGCAGATTATGTGGGACCTATAGTTTTTAGTGAAATCAGAAACACGCGTGCAGTTTCGCGTTTATCATGTACACAATGCATAGGGAGAGCTGAAAACAACCATAACAAACAGGGAAAAAAATCCTGCAATTGACCGAGAAATGAATCTCTAACAGTGAGAAACTTAACAACAAGATTGGTGATCACGAAGCAGACGAAGTTAATAAATTCTGCTACCTGGGCAGCAAAATAATCCATGACGGACGGAGCCAGCAGGAAATGAAAAGCAGACCAGCACTGGCAAAAAGGGCATTCCTGGCCGAGAGAAGTCTACTAGTATCAAACATAGGCCTTAATTTGAGGATGATGTTTCTGAAAATGTAAGTTTGGGGCACTGCGTTGTATGGTAGTGAAACATGGACTGTCGGAAAACCGGAACAGAAGAGAAACGAACTTTGGAGATGTGCTACAGAAGAATGTTGAAAATTAGGTGGACCGAGAACGAGAGGAATTCGTGGTGGACCGTATTAAACCAGTCAGAAGACTAAAAAAAAAAACTTTCGGATTTACTATCTTGGACCTTGAAAGGTCTCTGTTGGATTCCTTTCATGTGTAATTTCTTAAATCTGTTGACATTTATGGAATAAATTCCTCTTCTAAATGTACTGTGGCGTTTCTGACTATCTGGGAGGAGACTGAGCAGTGGAATGTGTTACTTTTACACATAAACAAGAACGATCTGTCACACTACTACACTTTAAAGCACAGTTTATATGTAATTCTTATATGTAATTCATGTCACACAGTCTCATGCGGAACCTACATCCGCTTTCTTTTATATACTGTATATGATAAGATACTGTCATCCCCCTTCCCTTTTGTGTGAGAGGATGAATGAGCATATGTATTTCTAGTTGCATGCTTGAGGGTAGCAGACAAGGCTGTCTGCTAGAGAACAGTAGGACCAACGTCGGAACAGGTAGCTACGCTTCCTAAAAGCAAAGAGGTTTCTATCCTTAGTATGGTCCTGTCCGTCCGTTGTCATGTTGGTATAGGAAGCTGCCCCTCTGGCCACTTCCGTTGGTCTTTGTGAGCCACCCTCACGAAGCACGCTCGAAAGTACGGCAGTTGCAGGGTGGCCGTGGCGAGCGTCTGAAGTGGTAAGATCTTCGGCTAAGCGCGTGTCTGTTAAGTCCGTAGGACAATGGATTTCTTAAGTTCAGCCTAACTGAAAATTTAATCACTTTTATTTCGGGTTTAGGTCTAAAATATCCGATGTTATCTTAAATTGCAGCGCAGTGTAATTATCGTGTGAAGTTCAGATTATTTTTCGGTAGTTGCTTTGTTACTACTTTGTGAGTAAAGTGGAACCACGTGTTGATCAGTAACTCTAAATAAGTTCATCAATCTTAAATCCGAATGTGCGTGAGATTATAACGTCTCGTCTTGAGAATATTTTTTTAATATAGCAACTTTTCTTTATGCTTTTCTTTATGTTCAACCCACGTGGGGTGTACTTTGCGAGACCAGTACCACGTGCTTATATAACTGTTTGACCCATCAGGTTAATAGTAAGACGTTAGTAACCAGTTCAAGGTTTTTCTTTTGTCAATTGCTTTTCGATCTAATGTATTTTAATTATCAAAATTATTGTGGAGTTGTACGCTTTGTGTAAACCAAGTTGACCACGTGGAGCATGTGGTGTAATCATCAAAGTAGCCCTCAGCTATTCTTTTTGCGAAGACTTCACAAAGAGTTAATATGAATTTAGTATACCAGTGTGTGGTAATTACATGACGGACAGGATTGTGGTATGAACGTAATTTCTTTGGGTAAAAACTGAATCTGTTGGTTGTGGTTAATTTCTTCTTGCTTATGTTTCAATGTTCTTCGTGTGTTATTTTATGAATGGAGTGTTGTATGCAGTTTTCCAAATCTTGGCTCCATATTTTATGTGTTCCGTAAGATTACAATCTCACATTCTTTTCAATCGTAAATAAGGCACCAGCTCAGTTATAACTCACGTATAATATGCTGAAATTTCAATGAACAATCTTAAAATAAATTTCCAAATATAAACTGATTTCTTTCTTTTTATTTAAATTCTCCTTTTTATATATATATTTTACCGGTTTTGTATGACTATTAAAAGATTTCATTAATGTTAGTCTACTTGGTAAACCTAGACTAAATATCTGATGAAACAGTTGCCCAGTAATCCACGGTTAACGTCCCCAGACAGATCACGGCTTTTAACCCACTTTCATTGTCAATTAGCACCGACTTCAGCGTAGCAAATTAAAGTTACAACCTTACACATCAGCATACAAAATTAAAGTAACAATATTACATTTCAGCATACAAAAATAAAGTAACAATATTACAACCTACTCAACCACAATAATACGAGGGCTTGCTGAAATATGATGCCTCCGAATTTTAATATTTAACCTCTTAAACATTTTTATTATACGTTACTAACATTCTACATCGTTTTTTCTTCTTGTCCACATATTTATTTTTCATCATAGACGTCTTGTCACGGTCCGCGCGGCTTCCCCCGTCGGAGGTTCGAGTCCTCCCTCGGGCATGGGTGTGTGTGTCGTGCTTAGCGTAAGTTAGTTTAAGTTAGATTAAGTAGTGTGAAAGATTTGGGACCGATGACCTCAGCATTTTGATCCCATAAGACCTTACCACAAATTTCCAAATTTTCACCTTGGCGACGAACACATATCTTCCAGCGAGACACCGTTTTGTTGATACCGTCACTGTAGAATGTCTGACTTTGTTGACGGAGCCACAACCTCACCTCTGCTTGCGCCGCTTCATCTCTATCAAAGTGAAGTCTTCGAAGACATCCTTTAAGTTCTCCTTTAAGTTTTGGAAACAGATGAAAAATCTGTTGGGGGCTAATTCGGGACTGTATGGAGGATGATCAATGACGGTAAACGCAACGTGTCGGATTGTCTCAAATGTCTGGTCTAGCATTGTCATGCTGATGGAGAGGGTGCTCCATAAGAAACTCGATTATAACACGCTGTTTCTCACGCATCGACATAGTTACGTTATACACGTCATGTTAGACATTACAATTCGGAGCCCTGTAGCTGCAAGGGGATTGAAATATGTAGAAACGGAGAATAAATATGTAGGGTGTTAACGTTTGTCTATGTTTAAAATGCATTAAGAATTTTCAAATAAAAAGTTCGGAGGCACTACTTTTGAGCACGCCCTCGTATCTGCCACAGCGTGCAGTAGCAAAGAATTTAAGAAACGCCAAGCTATCTTAACAGGAATACCGCCACGTTCGTTACTGAGTAAGCATAAAACGTGTTATGCTTCTTGGCATGTGTTATTGCTCTATTTACTTAAGTACCGAGTAATGTAGTTGTCTTAATACTGAGATGAGAGAGACAGCGATCCAGGCCACAACTTAGTTCCCGCCTTTACGAGGAATGTACCTCGGCTGAGCGTCAGATAGTATTAGAAGTGAAAAACAGTTGAGTATTGAAAATGTGCAACATGTTCTACCGACACTAACTGACTTATAATACAATTGAGAATTTCTTAGTAGAAAGTACGCAGCATGTTATCTTGGACGGAAAGTCTCCGATGGATGGAAAAAAATTGATATGAGCCCCAGGGAAGTGAGCTGGAACCTTTGCTATCCAATTTGTAAATCAGTGACATAGCAAACGAGGTTAATAATAACCTCAGACTTTTCACAGTTCATACACTTACCTGTAATGAAGTACTGTCTGAAAATCTACGCTCCTATTCAGTCGGCCGCGATGGGTAGACGTGCGGTCTCAAGCGCCTTGCCACGGTTCGCGCGGCTGCCCCCTTCGGAGGTTAGAGTCCTCCCTCGGGCATGGTGGTGTGTGTTGTCCTTACCGTGAGTTTGTTTAAGTAGTGTGTAAGCCTAGGGACCGATGACCTTAGCAGTTTGATCCCATAGGAACTTACCACAAATTTCCAATTTTGCATATTCAGTCAAATTTTGATAAAATGTCAAAGACATAAAATATTGGAAATTTGTTTTAAATAATAAATGTAACACTGCGAACTTCACAAAATGAAAAAAGTGTAATATTATATGACTACAATATTAGTGAGTGACAATTGCAGCCGGCCTGGTGGCCGAGCGGTTCTGGGCGCTACAGTCTGGAACCGCGCGACCGCTACGATCGCAGGTTCGAATCCTGCCTCGGCCATGGATGTGTGTGATGTCCTAAGATTAGTTAGGTTTAAGTAGTTTTAATTCTAGGGGACTGATGACCTCATATGTTAAGTCACATAGTGCTTAGAGCCATTTGAATTTGAATGTTATCGTTTTCCTGCTAATCCTGATTTGTCCTCTGTCTTGGATCTTCACGACGAATACCTGGTGGCCCGATGCCAGCGAGCTGGTAGAGTTTTACAAGCTGTTTTGGTTTCAAACAAACTGTAATAAGCCTATCGATTCGCTTAGGTCTTGTCCATTAATGACGAGTTATGACCCTATCTTAGTTGGAAACAAATAGAATACGTGGTAATTACAATGAAAAAACAACTGAAACAAAGAATTACCAAGATACGCTACTGTTGATGAAAATTTTGCAACTTTAATTGCGCTCGGAATCGTATGTAGATGTTGCTTTGTAACGTTGTTGCTTTAATTTGAGGTGTAAGCAGTACTGATAGACAATAAAAGCTGGTTAAAAGCTGTGAGCTGTCTGGGGAAATTAACCTTGCATTACGGCGCAACTGTTTCATCAGGTATCCAGTCTAGCTTACCAAATTCCCAACCAGACTAACATGAATTATAATCTTTTAACAGTCACACGATAACCAGTGATTTTATATATATATATATATATATATATATATATATATATATATATATATATATATATATAAAGAGAATTTAAATAAATCAGTTTATATTTGGAAATTTACACTCCAGGAAATGGAAAAAAGAACACATTGACACCGGTGTGTCAGACCCACCATACTTGCTCCGGACACTGCGAGAGGGCTGTACAAGCAATGATCACACGCACGGCACAGCGGACACACCAGGAACCGCGGTGTTGGCCGTCGAATGGCGCTAGTTGCGCAGCATTTGTGCACCGCCGCCGTCAGTGTCAGCCAGTTTGCCGTGGCATACGGAGCTCCATCGCAGTCTTTAACACTGGTAGCATGCCGCGACAGCGTGGACGTGAACCGTATGTGCAGTTGACGGACTTTGAGCGAGGGCGTATAGTGGGCATGCGGGAGGCCGGGTGGACGTACCGCCGAATTGCTCAACACGTGGGGCGTGAGGTCTCCACAGTACATCGATGTTGTCGCCAGTGGTCGGCGGAAGGTGCAAGTGCCCGTCGACCTGGGACCGGACCGCAGCGACGCACGGATGCACGCCAAGACCGTAGGATCCTACGCAGTGCCATAGGGGACCGCACCGCCACTTCCCAGCAAATTAGGGACACTGTTGCTCCTGGGGTATCGGCGAGGACCATTCGCAACCGTCTCCATGAAGCTGGGCTACGGTCCCGCACACCGTTAGGCCGTCTTCCGCTCACGCCCCAACATCGTGCAGCCCGCCTCCAGTGGTGTCGCGACAGGCGTGAATGGAGGGACGAATGGAGACGTGTCGTCTTCAGCGATGAGAGTCGCTTCTGCCTTGGTGCCAATGATGGTCGTATGCGTGTTTGGCGCCGTGCAGGTGAGCGCCACAATCAGGACTGCATATGACCGAGGCACACAGGGCCAACACCCGGCATCATGGTGTGGGGAGCAATCTCCTACACTGGCCGTACACCACTGGTGATCGTCGAGGGGACACTGAATAGTGCACGGTACATCCAAACCGTCATCGAACCCATCGTTCTACCATTCCTAGACCGGCAAGGGAACTTGCTGTTCCAACAGGACAATGCACGTCCGCATGTATCTCGTGCCACCCAACGTGCTCTAGAAGGTGTAAGTCAACTACCCTGGCCAGCAAGATCTCCAGATCTGTCCCCCATTGAGCATGTTTGGGACTGGATGAAGCGTCGTCTCACGCGGTCTGCAAGTCCAGCACGAACGCTGTTCCAACTGAGGCGCCAGGTGGAAATGGCATGGCAAGCCGTTCCACAGGACTACATCCAGCATCTCTACGATCGTCTCCATGGGAGAATAGCAGCCTGCATTGCTGCGAAAGGTGGATATACACTGTACTAGTGCCGACATTGTGCATGCTCTGTTGCCTGTGTCTATGTGCCTGTGGTTCTGTCAGTGTGATCATGTGATGTATCTGACCCCAGGAATGTGTCAATAAAGTTTCCCTTTCCTGGGACAATGAATTCACGGTGTTCTTATTTCAATTTCCAGGAGTGTATTTTAACATTGATCATTGATATTTCAGCATATTAAACTTGATTCATAACTAAACTGGTGTCTTATTTAGGATTGTGAAAATGTGAGTTTGTAATCTTACAGAACACATCAAATATGGAGTAAGATTGGGAGACTGCATACAACACTGCATTCATAAAACAACACACAAAGAACGTTGAAACATCTGCAAGAGGAAATTAACCACAACCAACCGATTCAGTTTTCACCCAAAGAAGTTATGTTCGTAGTGCAATCCTGTTCGTCATGTAATTACCATACACTGGTATACTAAATTCATACTAACTCTCTGTGAAATCTTCCCGAAAAGAATAGCTGAGGGCTACTTTGATGCTTACACCACATGCTTCACATGGTCAACTTGGTTTACACTAAGTGTAACTCCACAATAATTTTGATAATTGAAATAAATTAGATCGAAAAGCAATTTACGAAAGAAAAACCTCGAACTGGTTACTGTCGTCTAATTATTAACCTGATGGGTCAAACAATTGTATAAGCACGTGGTACTGGTCTCACAAAGCACACCCCACGTGGGTTGAACATTAAGAAAAGTTGCTATATTGAAAAATATTGTCAAGGCGAGACGCTATAATCTCACGAGCATTCGCATTTAAGATTCATGATCTTAGTTAGAGTTACTGATCAACACATGGTTCCACTTTACTCACAAAGTGACAAAGCAACTACCGAAAGATATTCTGAACTTCACACGTGAATTACACTGCGTTACAATTTAAGATAACATTAGATATTTTAGAGCTAAACCTGAAATAAAGGTGATTAAATTTTCAGTTAGGCTGGACTTAAGAAATCCATTGTCCTACGGACTTAGCAGAGACGCGCTTAGCCGGAGATCTTACCACTTCAGACGCTCGCCACGGACAGACTGACGTGGTCCCTTCCTGAGGGTGGCTCACAAATACAAACGGAAGTGGCCACAGAGGCAGCTTCCTATACCAACATGACAAGAGACGGACAGGACCATACGAAGGATAGAAACCTCTTTGCTTTTAGAAAGCGTATCTGTTCCGACGCTGGTCCTACTGTTCTCTAGCAGACAGGCTTGTCTGCTACCATCCAGCATGCAACTAGAAATACATTTGCTCATTCATCCTCTCACACAGAAGGGAAGGGGGATGACAGTATCTTATCATATACAGTATATAAAAGAAAGCGGATGTAGGTTCCGTATGAGACTGTGTGACATGAATTACATATAAACTGTGTTTTAAAGTATAGTAGTGTGACAGATCGTTCTTGTTTATGTGTAAAAGTAACACGTTTCACTGCTCAGTCTCCTCCCAGATAGTCAGAAACACCACAGTAACTTTAGAAGAGGAATTTATGCCGTAAATGACAACAGATTTCAGAAATTAACATGAAAGGAATCCAACAGAGACCTTTCAGCTTGTCTGCGCAAGTCGCAGTGCGTAGTTGACAATCCAGTAGGTGCTCCGTGGACTGTTGTTCTCCACAGTCGCAGTGAGTGTTATACTCCTGATGATGTCTCCTAGGGTGACCATACTTTCTTCGGACAAATGTGGGACTTTCATACATTTTCTTGGCCAAAAAGTGCGACAATTTTTATTCCTCGTTAAATATCACTTTTAATGTTAACATTTCTTCTTCCTCTGCAAATATATTCTTCACTGATACTTGCGTGTGTGTGTGTGTGTGTGTGTGTGTGTGTGTGTGTGTGTACAAAACCAAACAAAGAATGGAAAGACTGGAAAGAAGTACATTTCAAGTTTTCAGAAATTTACTTATTAAGAAATGTAACATTTATAACACAGAATGTAGAAAGACATACAGTAACACTCACTACAAAAAAATTTCTTAGTGAACACAAGGAATTTATGGTTTTGTGGATTCCACACTGCAATCATATTTCTTCGAAGATGAAATTTCATTCAGCAACTCAGGTTTGCCTAATAGGTATGAATAGATGTCAGTGCAACTGTATTTACTGAAGTTTAAACGAGTCAGTAAAATACACTTAACGCTCCTCACCGTAAATCTATTCCTCTCATCTGTCCCCTGTGACGATAGTAAGCTGAAAACTCTTTCAACATTTGCATTGTGGGCAGGGAGTGAAAAGCAGTATTGCGCTATATTAAGCGATTCTCTGAACTGTTCATTACACTGGCAAGATCTGAAAAACCTATACCATTTTTCATGAGCCATCAACTGATTCCATTGTTCACTGTCTGTTTCCACTTGTTGTTTTACAAATGACTGTATATGAACTATTTCATCAAATAAGAGGCTGTCATTTACTAGAATGCCATTTTCATTTAGCCACATTAAAGTATTTTCAACTACTGACCATTCTGGTGGTTCTGTGAGCATCATCCATGAGAATACAGAAAACTCAGCTATTCCCTGTAACCATGAGGATAAATAGTCTACTGAAGTATCATAAAACGTTGATACTGCTATGTCAAATTTCTTAACAGACTGGTCATCACAACCATTCAGCAGATTTTTTACGCCTAGTGGTACAAAATGTTCATGTTTCCTTGAATTTAGACTTATCAAAGCTTTATTTAAGACTGCTAATACTTCACATATGGAATTATTCTGTTTCTCAATGCTCAGAATGGATTGTTGGAAAACACTCATTTGTGAATGTACAAAAAGTAAATAACATTCATTTATAGGATCACTGAAAAACTCTAAGATTGCAGGGCACTTTGAGTTAGACTGTGACAAAAAGTAAGATTTCAAAGGTTCATACATTTTCAAGATACCTTCTATGGCTGGCAACAATGAAAGCCACCTTGTTTTAGAAAAGGAAAGTAAATTTTTGTGACACCAACAAATTCACAGAATTCAGTGAGTTCTGCAACACGAATAGAAAAAATATGAAAATGGTTGTACAACTTCATGACAATGCAGTCAATGTCAACAGGTAAAACATCACAAGCACATTGAAGTGTTATGAACAACATGTGCTGGACAACCTATGCCAACAATGTTAGTTTTTAATTTTTCTTTCATATGTGTGAAAACATTATTACCCTCTTTCTTCATTAACCCCCCCAAAATTACAGTTAGTATTGTCTGCACCAAATGCAACACACTTTGAGATGATACTGAATGACTGTATAACATGAGAAAGATAATTGGAAATTGTTTCGGACTTTTCGTTCTGCAATTCATCAAGATCAAGCAATTTCGTCTGCAGTCCACCCTCACTTACAGAAAAATACTGAACTATCACAGTAAAAATTTTCTGATGCCCATGGTTGCTAGCATCAGTAGATATTGAAAAGTATTTTGCACTGTTTACAGCAGCTATTACCTGTTTCTGGGAATGCGGAGCTATAGCATTGTTGATAAATGCTTCACACTTTGTTCTTCCATACGAAATCTGCAATCTCAGAATCAGGAAAAATTTTTTTGTTTAGTTGAACACTGCAGTCATTAGAACGATAGCTTTGGTGGTGTTTAACAACATGGAATGACGGGGTTCCTTCTGCTCCAGCTACGTTTTTCTGTTCCTGTGTATTTGAAGTTACAAAATATCTCGTCATTTTCTGCGATGAACTTGCCGATCGAAGATTCTTCCTGTGTTTCTCTGATACCATATGATGCTTGAGATCTGCAGCACCACCATGAGACACGGATACAGCACAGTTACATACGTTACATTTTGCTGAACAGTCATTGTCTGTAGCAGTGAAGCAAGGAAATATCCTCTGAAGCTCTTGCGAAAACTTTGATTTTCGTTTCGGCATCGCCACGACATGCTAGCACTTCACGAAACTGATACTGAGTGTTGACAACAATGGCAAGCAAAAGCAAAGAAAATAAGAGTACGCAACAATTATAGTGCTTAAGCTGTACATTATCAGGGGTACCAACGTACGGAATGTCAGTTTCAATTGATAGTTTGTAAAATCGACACTCACAAAATATTTTAACCACTTTGTAAATGTCTGAAAATAATCCTTGAAAATCGGGACAAATTGCTTGAATTTAAAAAGAAGTCAGGTCGTATGGTCACCCTAATGTCTCCTGATCAAGTTGAACGCATTAACTTATGTTTACTCTCTCCAACTTTTTATTGCACTTATTTTTTTACGATTTTATGTTTATTCATAAGTATTTTAAATCTATTCTGACGACTTATACTTGGAGTCACGAACGATGACAATCGAGTTTAGGCTTGTCCTCCGCACCTGCATCACACATTCTCCGACATCCAATGAGCTTTCACTAGTGTTCTGAGCGCTCTGCTGTGAACGTCATAGCCAACGCGAGCATTAAACGTGTACGTAGCGATTTATTTGGTGAATTTTTATTCTATTCGTTGCGATACGTCATCGTCAGTGGTGGTGGCAAGCAACAATTTCTACATCACCATACGAGAGACATAATTTTCAGGACTGCACGTTTTCTTCAAGCGCAAAGCACGTGTATGTCCATACCGAAACTGTCGCTTGGAACCTGCAACAATGAAGTTCCCATCCGTGCCTCGGCCTACGCGAACCGCCATCGTTCGTGAATCGAACTATAGCAGTGGCGAGACGTGAGCTGTTCGCAAGTGTAATCGCTTTTAAAAATGTTTTAAAAGTAACAGTATTGTTGCTATAATTATTATTGTTATTGTCATTATTATTATTATGTTGTTGTTTACGATTATCCAAGAAACAGTATTGTTGTTGTAATTATTATTACACTGAAGCGCCAAAGAAACTGGTACCGTATAGGCATGCGCATTCAAATACAGAAATATGTAAACAGGCAGAATACGACGCTGTCGTCAGCAACGCCTATATGAGACAAAAAGTGTCTGGCGCAGTTGTTAGATCCGTTACTGCCGCTACAATGACAGGTTATCAAGATTTAAGTGAGTTTGAACATGATGTTATAGTCGGAGCATCTCCGAGGTAGCGTTGAAGTGGGGATTTTCCCGAACGACAATTTCACGAGTGTACCGTGAATATAATGAATCTGGTAAAACATCAAACCTCCGACATCGCTGCGGCCGGAAATAGATCCAGCAAGAAAGGGAACCAACGACGACAGAAGAGAATCGTTCAACGTGACAGAAGTACAACCCTTCCGCAAATTGCTGCTGATTTCATTGCTGGGCCATCGTCAGCGTGCGAACCATTCAACGAAACATCATCGATGCTGGCTTTCGGAGCCGAAGGCCCACTCTTGTACCATTGATGACTGCACGACACACAGCTTTACGCCTCGCCTGGGTTCGTCGACACCGACATTGGACTGTTGATGACTGGAAACATGTTGCCTGGTCTGACTAATCTCGTTTCAAATTGCATCGAACTGATGGATGTGTACGGGTACAGAGACAACCTCATGGATCCATGTACCCTGCATGTCAGCAGGGCACTGTTCGAGCTGGTGGATGTTCTAGGCCATGTGCAGTTGGGGTGATATGGGACTCTTGATACGTCCAGATGCGACCCTGACAAGTGACACATACGTGGGTGTCCTGTCTGGTCACCTGCATCCATTCATGTCAATTGTGCATTCCGACGGGCTTGGGCAATTCCAGCAGAACAATGCGACACCCCATACGCCCATAATTGTTACAGAGTGGCTCCAAGAAAAGTCTTCTGAGTTTAAACATTTCCACTAGCCGCCAAACTCCTCAGACATCAATGTTATTGAGCATATCTGGGACGCGTTGCAGCCCCTCTTACTCTTACGGATTTATGGACAGCCCTGCAGGATTGGTGGTGTCAATTCTCTGCAGCACTACTTCAGACATTAGATGAGTCCATTCCACGTCGTGTTGCGGAACTTCTGCGTGCTCGCGGGGTTCTACACGGTATGAGGCAGGTATTCCAGTTTCTTTGCCTTTTGAGTGTATTATTGTCATTTTTTATTATTATGTTATTGTTTATGATTATCCGTTATTGCCTCACATTACGCCTTAGTATTACACTGAATAATGTCGTATGCTGTCTATTAAAAGTACAAGGCCTACTAGGCGATACCGGATACTCGGAAAAAACCTGTTGGTGTATCTATGTCAATAAGAAAGGATAATGTTAAAAGTTCTGGTACTCACAGATTTATTTATATTTTTGGTCGATTCTGCGATCGTTCTTTTCGAGAACCCCAGTTACGGAGTCGTAGAATGACACTTATATCACTGTCTGGAGCAATCGTTTTTCAGTGGACAACAAAGCAAGGTGAGAGAGGCACCTTTGCAACTGTGTATTTTACAAATAAGTTTTCTTTCTCTTCAACACCGAAAATGATGTTTCCGCCGAAGTACTGGTTGGAGTAACGCGTAAAATTAATTTCATTAGTTTTGATGGTTCAGGTATGGCTCCACTGAGACCATGTTTGTGTCCTGTGATGAGTCCGCTACTTCGTCCACATTGCTCTAGCAACCCAACTCACACTACGCAGAAACTAATTTAAAATCATTATAAAATATACCTGTTCACTAAAGCTATAACGAGTAAATAATAGTATGTACTAAAGCTCTATGAAAAATTAAAATATGTATCCTGATTTAGATCTGAACACTGACAGCACTGAAGTGCGCGAAAGAATGACAGGTGACTTCAGAAGAGATAGAGAATCGTAGGCGCTACACGATCATAGGTTTTAACAGCTGCACAGTCCTTCTTCCTTTTCTCTTGTGGAAGCGAGAGAGTGGATGGACATTGCAGCGTGATGCGCGTGCACCGTTAGACTGCGTTCACAGTGGCACAATTAACGGTCGTCAGACGCCGTCGCCAGAGATCGCCCGATAACACCCGCCGACAGCTTGGTCATGGCGCGTCCGATCTCCTTCAGTTTTTTAGCGGCGTCGAGGAGTTAGGCCAGAATCTGTTCTGTGAACGAAGTAGGTTTGGCTTTAGCCCTCAAGGGAGGCGTGGATATCACACCTACTCTGTGGTTGGAGATGAGTGCAACAATGCGGCTTTTGCTATTAAAAAGATGCCGAATGTGTGTGAATGTGCTAAAGCTGTCTCGAAAAGAACTTGGCGAGTGCTGTACACTCTGTCCTCAGTTACCGGAATTAGCAGACAAGTTTCATGAACGTATGAGGCGAAGGAAGAAATGTTCTGTTAGATAGTCGAGATGATTCGTAGTGACCTTAAAAAACAAGGTTACAAACATTATTTTGCTGAAATTACTTGAAGTTATGCAGACATACGTAAATTAACCTTCAATGACTGTCATTCAGCATACTTGTTAAAGAGAAACATAAAGTTTAGAAAAGATACTCTGAACACCTAAAGTACTGAAAAGTGGAAAAAAATACACCACATTTGCAAACCATTCATGTAACACAATAGCCGGCCAGTGTGGCCACGCGGTTAAAGGCGCTTCAGTCTGGAACCGCGCGACCGCTACGGTCGCAGGTTCGAATCCTGCCTCGGGTAGGATGTGTGTGATGTCCTTAGGTTGGTTAGGTTTAAGTAGTTCTAAGTTATAGGGGACTGATGGCCTCAGATGTTAAGTCCCATAGTGTTCAGAGCCATTTGAACCATGTAACACAATCACCAGCCTGCTCGCTTAAAACGCCAGTAAGCAGTAATAACAATTTGTGGACAGCTTATGCCCAACTACCACAACCAAAAAAGACCCACTACAGTAGCTTCAAGCATAAGAACACCGGCCTTCTCACTGAAACAATTTTTTTGAGAAACAACAATGTGGGTATTGTGAGTCTGTCTTGATGCAAAACACTTTGTTGTTTCTTTACTTATTTATTCCGCAGACTAGTTTCGGCGACAAATATCACCATCATCAGTGAGTTCTTTAAATCTAGAACATACAGAAAATTGCATAATTACACAAAGACTGTAACTCGTTATTACATTGTTACCGCTCGTTTTTTGAAATACGAGGGTAAACCCAAAAGTAAGGTCTCCTATTTTTTTATTAGTACCTAGACCTGTTTATTTCTACAATGGTTTACATCAGTTTACAGCTTGAACATTTAGCTGTTTTTTGACATAATCATTTCTGTCGATGCATTTTTGTAGACTCTATGGAGAGCTGCATCAAACCAGTCTCAGGACTGAAGACAACAACAACAACATGGCAGTTTTTGTATGCCTATGTCATACTAGCTCGCCGCCATGCTGTTCAGAAAGTTATGAACCTCTTCTTTCACCTCGTCGTCGGAGCTGAATCGCTGGGACCACAATTAACGCTGACAGGTATTGCGAGACTCTAAAAAACTCAAACGGGCAATTCAGAACCGGAGAAGAGGAATGTTGAGCAAGGGCGTACACATTCTCCATGACAATGCTCACCCACACATGGTTCGGCAAACCGTTGCTCTCCTGCACCAGTTTCAGTGAAACAATCACCCACCCACCCTATCGTCCTGACTTGGCGCCCAATGACTGTCACCTGTTCCCTAGGTTTAAAGAACATTTGGCCGGAAAGCGATTCAGCTCCGACGCCGAGGTGATGCCACAAACTCATTCTTTGGCTAAAGTTATCAGTTTCTTAGAGTCCATGCGCCGGACGATATGGCTGAAGACAACGAACTGATTTGAATTTCACCGAGATCGGCTACACTGTAACCGCGCACGTAGTGGCGTATTGGTTTGAAAAAGTCGGACTTCTTCGGTCCATGTCGGTGTCTACCGACATGGACCGGGATCGGTGTCGCTATTGTTGGTAAGTTACTAGTAACACTAGTTACACTAGTCCTTGCAGCGTTCCACACTTACGCCATTCACACTGACAGCCGTTAATGTGTTAAATGCCTCTGGTTAACAGTGCGTTTTACAAGTATAAAGTATGCCCGCAACTGAAAAATATATGCCAATAACAATGTGCAAAAAAAGTTGTATCTATAAATGTAATAGGCGATTACAACAATTACTAGCACGCCTCACACCTGGACCACAGCGATGCGTGACAGTCTTTTCCCTTTGCTTCTGTAATACTTTGTTCTTTTAGACTCGTGTTGTGCCTGCTGCTTGTGAAGTCTGGATGCTTCCGCAGGCAGCGCGTGCCCCTGGGTCCTCTCAGCTGCTGGGGTGGCCGCCGACCTGCGCAGTGCGCATGCGCCGCCACGTGGCCGTGGCCTAGGCTGGCCTGGCCCGGCCCGGCCTGCTCCACGCAGCCCCCCTCATCGCTCTGAGAGCCCGCGCCTGGGACGCTCCCGGGCTGAAACTGGGTCAACGGCAGCGTCGATACAACCCCCGTGCCGATCACAGCTCCGCAGCCCGGCTAGCCAAGCTAAAGCACCTCTTTTTTCAGTGTCAGCTATGGACGAACTACTTTTCTTTTTACAAAAAACTTACGTACTTTTCTATCCCCATATTCGTTAAAATGACCTTGTAACGATAATGATTAGTCACTATGCGACCTTTGATAATAGTTTTGTGTGTTGTATTGACCGGGACTTTCTGGGAGGAGGGCAGGACTCGTGTAGGCGAAATTCTGTGTTCGGAGGCGCATGGTCACCCACACGTTTGAGGCTTCTTGTGGTTGAATAGCAGCTTCTCGAGATATTCACAGAATTTTTCGCATGGGCGGACTATGCTGCGTGAGACAGCCGGCCGAGAGGGCTATTCTCTGCCCGGCGGTACCGCTCGCCATCTTTCTGCTGCGTGCTGCCGCGCGGGATTAGCCGAGCGGTTTCAGGCGCTGCAGTCGTGGACTGTGCGGCTGGTCCCGGTGGAGGTTCGAGTCCTCCCTCGGGCATGCGTGTGTGTGTTTGTCCTTAGGATAATTTAGGTTAAATAGTGTGTAAGCTTACGGACTGATGACCTTAGCAGTTAAGTCCCGTAAGATTTCACACACATTTGTTTTTTTTTGGGTTTTTTTTTTTTTTTTTTTTTTATTGCGTGCTGGGCTATCCTTCGGGTGGTTCCTGAAGACCTTGAGAAATGCAGCTGGACGTATCGTGCAAGCATAGCACAGAAGAAGCCACCGTCATATTTTCGCATACAGTGCGGGAAACGAGCTACTTTTCGCACAGTATATGCGCAGCCAATAAGGAAACAGAGGCGGGTCCTGGTTAGTCTACAGCTATACAACAGGCGTGAACTGGAAAATTTAGGCAGGCCTTCCCTCCAAAGTGGAGTGGAAGAAGAAATTCGTGCTCGTCACGGTGGCAAACCCGGGGATTGGCTCTCTCTGTGTGTGAATTGGTGAAGTGTCAAGGGGCAGGCGTGTCGCTGGTCCTGTCTGGCACCGCAGAGCGACGTCTCTTCCGCAGAGGTTGCCAGTGGTGTCTGGTCCGGCCTGGGCTTCTTGTTGTTGTTACGAGTAAGTGTCGCGAATAGCATTTGCACTACTTGTAGACTTCCTGCAACTTGTGTTGTTGTTATTTGTTTCAGAGTTTGTATAACGGAGATGATGTTCTGAGCTTCACCAGTGTTACTGATTTGTGAACTGCCCAGGTTAACAGTCTTCCAAATAGCTTTCAGGTGTCGTCTCCTTTCAAATATTAGTTCTGAAGTCAGTTTCTAATTAATTTCTCCGAATAATTGGGGTTCATCATTCTACTTCATACTCACTGATTTAAATTGGTTCGGAAAATAACTTGTATTTGCCAGCACTTGATGTGTGAATCAGATTAATATGAGTCAACAAAAAAATGGTTCAAATGGCTCTGAGCACTAAGCGACTTAACTTCTGAGGTCATCAGTCGCCTAGAACTTAGAACTAATTAAACCTAACTAACCTAAGGACATCACACACATCCATGCGCGAGGCAGGATTCGAACATGCGACCGTAGCGGCCATTGGCTCCCGACTGTAGCGCCTAGAACCGCACGGCCACTCCGGCCGGCTTGAGTCAACAAATTCGCGTTCATTTTAATGATTATTTTCATTCTTGGCGTCCCACAACTACTCTGATGAGGCGACCCTCCCTTAATTTAAAACATATGCCACGTTGTTTTATATCTCTGAACTGTGTGCTCACTATGTCGGCGTACAAGACTTAAACAGGTGCCACTAACAGGAACATTGAAACTTCCTGGCAGATTAAAACTGTGTGCCGGACCGAGACTCGAGCTCGGGACCTTTGCCTTTCGCGGGCAAGTGCTCTACCATCTGAGCTACCCAAGCACGACCCACGCCCCTCCTCACAGCTTTACTTCTGCCAGTACCTCGCCTCCTACCTTCCGAAGTGCACACTCCGCTGCAGAGTGAAAATCTCAACTGGAACAAAAAATGTTCAAATGTGTGTGAAATCTTATGGGACTTAACTAAGGTCATCAGTCTCTAAGTCACTACTTAACCTAGATTATCCTAAAGACAAGCACACACACCCATGCCGGAGGGAGGACTCGAACCTCCGCCGTGACCAGCCGCACAGTCCCTGACTGCAGCGCCCAGACTGCTCGGCTAATCCCGCGCGGCTCAAATGGAACACTAATGATTAACCAGGGGAAGGTAATTGCTTCATTTCCGATTTGTGTAAATATTTTTTATTAATTTTTCTTATTGATAAAATGGAATTCTCTTGCTTCTGCATGTAGCAGAGAGATTGTTTTGCGTTTTCAGTATCATTCTGTGATGTGATCATTTCACAAGGCACCAATTTTCTGGTGGAGTTAATCGTGTTCCGAGTTCGTGAGTGAGGCAGACAGATACCACATTCACTGCTGAACCCCGAGCTTCTCACACGTTGCATTATTTAGCTTATTAGGTATGAATTTGCTGGAAAATGTAATTGTGCTTTGAGTTCGCGAGGTAGGCAGACTGCACTGACCTCTGCTGAACCCCGAACGACCACAAACGCACACGAAAAGGACAAGAAGCTAAGAGGGAGTTTTGGCCTTTCGTCTATCTTGCTCCACCTGGTCGCAAGACCGAGAATTTATCTTCGCACCACATATTCGCGAAAACATGAAATCGATATTGAAACGTTGCGTAATTCTGCTCACAAAGCCGACTATCAGGAAACTGAGACGTCGATTCCAGCTAGATTAGTATGGAAAAAGCCTAGAAACTGAACCAACACCGGCTAGTAGGCCAGTCACTATGCTATGGATCCGCATTCAGATGTTAGCCTTGGTACCAGTTCTCTATGTCCTGTAGAACAACTTTAAAAACAACATGTTGTCCAAGTTTTTTTTCCTTTGGGATGGGATGGTAAGCACTGCTTGATCCCCACTGGAAGTCTTGGTATGTGAACATTCTCTCAATAGAACGTAAGAAGTTCAATTTTATCAAACACAGCTTTCTGTTCAAAATGGTTCAAATGGCTCTGAGCACTATGGGACTTAACATCTGAGGTCATCAGTCCCCTAGAACTTAGAACTACTCAAACCTAACTAACCTAAGGACATCACACCCATCCATGACCGAGGCAGGATTCGGACCTGCGACCGTAGCGGTCGCGCGGTTCCAGAATGAAGCGTCTAGAACCGCTCGGCCACCAACTTTCTGTCTTCACAGTCTTGGGCAGTGCGATATCACAAGGAACAAACAGTGTAGCACGAATCTGTATGTCACATTTGCTGCCAAACAGCAACGCTTCCTCTAGCACACTTACAAACAGTGTACTTGGTGGTTATAATTGAAGAGCAGCTATCTGCAGAGGTACAGCGTGGTCTGTTATTATCGTATGCCAGCAAAACGTGGTAGGTATTCTGATACGTTAATGCGGAACCGAAATTAGTTCCAATTTTGAACAACAGGTACAAATCTGGTTCTGTGAACGCATGAAAGACGTATAGAAATGTTTCTATATGTAATAGACTGCGACGTGGGCAGGAAAGGTCAGACAATTGAGAAAGCCATAATGTTGATTTTGTTACTAAGCGCCTCTGGCTCAAATTGTTCAGTGTGAGCTTGGCAGACGCAGCATCAGATTTGCAACTGGTGGCCAAAATTAGAACTAATTTTTTCCAGCGTAAATCGGTTACACAATAACACATTAGCTTATCTACCAAGTTTCGCTGCTACGTAATACTTGCAACACACACCGGACCTGCCTGAGTAGCTGTACTTTAATTGTAACCACCCCGTAGCTTGATAAATTTCTGCTTTTTAGGGTTTCGTACCTCTCTCGGAAAAACAGAAACTTTAGAGGATCACTTTTTTGTCAGTCTGTCCAACCGTCTGGTAAGACCTCTTTTTCCCAGGAACTGGTAAAGGTATCAAGTTGAGATTTATGTCAAATACTGAGGTCTACAGTCACTTGGCGTTGTAAAAAAAAAATACAGTCAAAATATACGCCACTTACGTTACATATCTTGATACTCGCAAACTCACGCATCAAAACCTGTACATGAACTGTCTGTACACAAAATTAAGTTCATACAGAACCTACAGAACGCGAGTTCTACTAACACTTGTCCGGTTTTCCATGACACTTTCACATCCAAACGACACTGTGATTCAATGCAGATTTTGTTAGTGAAGAATGAGTCAGTGGACGAAATTGAACTTACTGAAGTAACTGTCCCTTTACTTTTCTCGAGTAGCCCACAAGAATTCCGAGGAGCCTAAACCAGAATATCCAGAATGAGACCTGACTGCAGCCCTTTGAAAACACTTGTCAAGCTATTGCCCCCGTGCAGCAGCACTGCACTCTGTCGATATCACTCCTCTGCGTACATGGCAACGTTGCGCACTGGTGAAACGTGTGGACTCACAATCGTGACGAACTGGTTTAAAAAGTTCCCTCTGGTCATAGACAGCCATGTTTTCCGTGGTTGCCCTAAATCGTTTAACGCATATGTCGAGACAGTTACTTCGAAAACAAAACGACGGGTTTCCATTTCAAGCCTTGTCGAAACAGAGGTTGTACTCAGACTACGATGACATCATCGTTGACGTTACACATGAGACACGGGTAAGGATGAAATCTCACATCCTACAGGCTTATAAATACTGGATTATCAGTTTGGTATATTCCGGTCAAAGTGTCATGGTGTAACACTTTCATTTTCGTCAGCGCATTTTCACCACTCTGTAACACTAAGTAAATTAGTCTTTGCTCAGTACATTGCTGTATGTACCATTCATTGGAAAACGGATTACAGCAGTGTCTCTCATTCTCTTGTGAGGTGGGCTGTACGCCTCTCGTGTGACAGGAGGTGGCTTTGGTACCTATAATGCCGTTTATCTGTCCGCATTTCTTGGTAAAAGTGTTTATGACTATCAGAATTTTAAAGAAACTGTTAGTCAACATTTAGGATCATATCGACACACGACATCTCTACTTCAAAAAAATTAAAGCGAGTAGTAGGCCATAGGGGTGTGTTGGATATTTCGATTTCAGTATTGTAATCCTTTAAAGCCCCAGCTCTGCGGACGAGAGGGTTGCTTAAGGTGCAAACGATACGCGAGACTTTCCCAAAAGCCAAACAGCGGTGGATTAACTGAAGTGTTTGCCTTGCTCGGGATGAGTTGCCCCATGTAAAGTCTGAAGCACAACAAGAGAGACGCCACCAAGTTAAGAGCACCAGAGGACACTTGACCGGAGTACGGGCATTCCTGTTGCAAACAAGTGGGTTTGTTGCTGGGTGGCTGCTTTCTTGGCAATCCAGGACAAACATTTGA
The DNA here is from genome assembly GCF_023864275.1 of Schistocerca cancellata. Classification (NCBI taxonomy): domain Eukaryota; kingdom Metazoa; phylum Arthropoda; class Insecta; order Orthoptera; family Acrididae; genus Schistocerca; species Schistocerca cancellata. The sequence continues at coordinate 659,243,128 of NC_064627.1, forward strand.
AGCAATGCCTAGTCGTCTAAAGTTCGTCGGGAGATTGTGGCTAGTGCTTGGAACTGCACGGAGAGGAACAGCAAGAGAACAAGACACGAGTTCCTGGATTACATAGCAGCCGCTTCAAGATCGGAATTTCAAAAAATGGTTCAAATGGCTCTGAGCACTATGGGACTTAACATCTATGGTCATCAGTCCCCTAGAACTTAGAACTACTTAAACCTACACAACACCCAGTCATCACGAGGCAGAGAAAATTCCTGACCCCGCCGGGAATCGAACCCGGGAACCTGGGCGGAATTTCACTCTGTATGAAGACTGGGTGGCGCGGTTACGCAACGTCGATGGTTCATTGTGTGGGACTGCAAATTGGGTCGACCGGTGACAAAGCTGGTACAACAGAAAATTCAGTGCCCTGGAGGACACAGTGTGGGAGACCATGAACAAAACTGCCCAGCAGGAACAGCAGAGGGATCAATCACACTGTGGATAGTCAGCAACCGTTTCGATTATGACGCTTCTTTAACACCCACTGGAATTCCCTACTTCACCTGCTGCTAGACTGCGACCATTGGTGCGGGATATCACAAAATGTTGCAGGGAATCCATTACTTGTTCTCCGATGGCAGTAGCAAATGTGAAGGAGCTACGAAGTCCTTGGTCCACAATACGACGCTCCCCTCCTGTGCTGGTCAGACATGGGCAACCGGAAGCTTGACGGTGAGCAAGTCCAGTAGTCCAGCATTGGGACATTGTCACACCCAAATGTCTCCCACATTTGGATACTGGACGACTCGACCAGCTGGCCAAATGGGGACCCAAGCCTCTTTCAAACTACTTCCGGTGCTGATAACGCTTATAAAGCTGTCTCACAAGAGTATGTGACATCTCCGTGTCCTTCACAGAGATCACTGAACATCTGATACTGTTCACGCCTCTTGTATTCCCTACGAGGTCTGGTAACAACTCTAAACACGAACAACTTCAATACACTCTGGTGGCTGTTCTACCTGTCACAGAGAATCGCAATTCTAATTATTTACGTGTATTCAATTACAATGATGTCTGAACAAGACTTGTGGGTGCTTCACTTTTCTTGCCAGGCGGTGTATTTCAGGTTAATGATGTCATCTCAAAGGTAGAAATAACCTAAAACATCCGAATAGCTGTTTTACATCCATATCAGTTCGGCAATACCACGCAGTTAAGGAACACCAAAGCCTGACCACTGATTACCCTCGTCCATTACGCAAAATTGAGCACTTTGTCTACCAGTCGATTCTGATATCCAGAATGGTTTTATATTAGAATAAATTTCTTTCATTTCTGTTTACGGTCGCAAAATGTTTTGGTGCTTGGACTACCGATTTCGGTCAGTGATGAATATATTCATCTGAAGATGGTCGTCGGTGACAGAAGCCGTTAGTCCAAGAACAAAAAAGTTTTGTGATCATAGACAGAAATAAAAGAAATTTATTACACACTTCCTGGATCACTGTTTTGTTCGTGACTAAGTGGAAACTTGTGGTTTTATTTATTTATTTTTTCCAAGGTACTCGTGCAATGTTTCTCACACTCGCTGCAGGAGAAACGTTCCAGTCACTTTCATGTCAGCGTACGCCCGACGTGTGACAGATCATCTTCGTAGTTCACGGTGAAGGCATTTGATAAGATTATTTGCTGACTCTAAGCCTTTTTCTTCGTATCACTTGATATTAAATAAAACTGGAAAAATAACATTTCTCGCATAGCACAATTCAACTCTTGTATGGTCGATCTGTCGCTGCGAAAGGCTGTGCAGAAACGACAAGATCTCGCTCTCCAGAGCACCGTTATCTCAAACGCATCGATTCCCCCCTCCAGGATCGCCGCTATGTTGGCACTGCGAAACGCTAGCGCTGCAGCGCAACTTTCCCCAGCCGTTTGCTGACTCCGCTTTCTCCGTCCGCGCCGAATGCAAATGTGTTCTCACTCAACTATCTACAATAGTAAACGGCTAGCCCGGCTCATGGCGTCCGGTCCCAGCAGCAGGATGCCTTTCTGACGACTTCCAGTGGCAACATAAATTTGGTTTTCAGTATTTCATATACAGCGTGATTCTAATTTAGTTATCTAAAAGTAACAATAAATAACGCAGGGGATTTATTTGGTTGAAATAATGTATTCTCAGTTTTGAAATTGACAGAACAACTTTCGTTTTACGAGGTTCGTTCAGCCGCGCGGGATTAGCCGGGCGGTCTGAGGCGCTGCAGTCATGGACTGTGCGGCTGGTCTCGGCGGAGGTTCGAGTCCTCCCTCGGGCATGGGTGTGTGTGTGTTGTCCTTAGGATAATTTAGGTTAAGTAGTGTGTAAGCTTAGGGACTGATGACCTTAGCATCTAAGTCCCATAAGATTTCACACACATTTGAACATTTGAAGGTTCGTTCATTAAGTAATGTCCCACATTTTTTTTCCCTCAGAACATATTTATTGTTAAGAGTCAGAATTCGGTGACAATATACATCAATATATGTCCATGTCCTATTTTTCTATGTAGTCTCCATTACGTTCTATGGCCGTAAGCCAACATTGTGGAAGTGCTTGTATTCCCTGCTGTTAAAAGCTCTTGTCCAGTTGGCGCAGCCATGTTTTCACTGCATGACTGACATTCTCGTCATCTTCAATGTATGTTCCCCGTAGAGAATCTTTAAGCGGCCCAAAGAGATGGAAGGGTGGAAGATGTAGGGAGGATGAGGCAATGATGTCCAACCCAATTTGGCTATGTGTTCCGGGGTTCTCAGACTTGTGTGTGGGTGTGCATTGTCGTGTTGGAGCAACATTTCTGCTGGATTCTTGTCCGATCGAACACGTAGGAAACGGTTCTCGAGTTTATTCAGAGTCTACACGTATGCCCCTGAATTGATGGTTGACCCTCTTGGCATCACATTCACGAGAATGACTCCATGACAATCCCAGAAGATTGTCACCATGACTTTTCCAGCAGAGGGGGTTGTCTTGAATTTCTTCTTCTGTGGTGAATGAAGATGATGCCACTCCATGGACTGCCTTTTTGTTTCCGGCGCAAAGTGGTGCATCCAGCTTTCGTCCCCTGTAACGATCCGTGACACAAAGGCCTCTCCGTCGGTCTGAAAACGCTCCAACAATTCAGATGAAATGGCCTTTCTTTGAATCTTGTGGTCCGCTGTGAGCATCCGTTGAGCCCATCGTGAGCACCTCTTTGAATATCCGATAGTCTCGATCATTGCAGACGCACTTCCAATGCTGACCGACAACTGTTGAGCCAATTGTCGAGTAGTGATGCGCCGATCGGCACGAATAAGCATGTCTGGACCAGCATGTCTGGACCAGCGGTTGTGACACGACGTCCCGATCGTGGCTGGCCATGGAGGTCTGTTTCTGCATTTCCTGAGGCTGTAACTTTTTTTGTCCATCGCCCAACGGTACTCCGGAAGAGTTCCCCGGCTATATCAGTCCATGGGCTCGAATTCTTTACTGTTACTTTCAGGTAACTACTTTGAAAATGGTTCAAATGGGTCTAAGCACTATGGGACTTAACATCTGAGGTCATCAGTCGCCTAGACTTTAAACTACTTAAACCCAACTAACATTACGACATCACACACATCTATGCCCGAGGCAGGATTCGAACCTGCGACGTTAACAGCCGCGTGGTTCCGGACTGAAGCGCCTAGAACCGCTCGGCCATAGTGGCCGGCTGGTAACTACTTTAGAATATCCCTGTATCATTCAGAAAATTAAAAAAAAATTAAAATGTTATGACAAATTAATCATTAAGAGGCATAATCTTATGTTAATGTTCCACACGTTAGAAACTGTATATATGTCTTGAGACAGCGTAACTCAGAGATCGCAAATTGCAAAGTCTGAGAATGAGAGCACTTAGGGGGAATTCCAGCAAACTTTACACATAATGTCAAATTTTTATGAAACTTTTTCTCACTAGCACCACCCACAAACTGATGAAAGGGAAAAAGTTTATCTTCTTTTCATTGTGCGTTTATCCAGCGTCGGTTCAGTCCCGGCGTGATTATGAACGGTTTTGGATTTTTTTAAGGGATAGCCGAATGCCCTTCCTGTCACCACCAGTGATCTCCCAGCAGAGAATATGTGCACCCCATCTGTCTGCGTGTAGCGTTATTTACGTGAAAGTCACCGAAAGTTTTCTAAATGTCTGCGAGTCGCGTAACAGGGACGGGACTTACGTACCAGCAAGATATTCACTTACAAGGAGAACATACGCCAGTTATATTTCTGTAATCCATACATACACTGCGGGGGAAAAAATCGCAACACCAGAAAGTAACTAATGTAGAGTAAAGAAATTTTGGGAATACATTTGTCTAAGTAACATATTTAAGTAATTAACATTGCAATATCGCAGGTTAATGTATGCGCTAGGTAAGCCATTGCAAATGTGAAATGCTGGTACATTAATAACCGGTGTAACAGCCAGAATGTTGAATGCAAGTATGCAGACTTGGATGCATTGCGTTGTACAGGTGTAGGATGTCAGTTTGGAGTTCTGTGCCTGTTGCATTTGGTAGGTCAATATAGGGGCGATTAATGCTGTTTGTGGATGACGCTGGAGTCGTCGCCCGATGATGTCCTGTATGTGCGCGAGTGGACACAGATCTGATGATCGAGCAGGCCAGGGCAACGTCTCGACACTCTGTGGTGCTTGTTGGGTTGCAATAACGGTTATGAGGGCGAGCGTTATCCTGTTGGAAATCACCCCCTGGAATGCTGTACTGAATGGCACCCCTCAACTAGCCTCCTTCTAACCAACACATGGCCATCACTGGCATCGAGGCTGAACCATCTTTCATCACAAAACACGGCAGACCTCCACTCTGCCCACCGATGAGCTCTCGCTTCACACCACTGAAGTCACAAACGGCTGTGATTTGGGTCAGTGACCGGCCGCTGTGACCGAGAGGTTCTAGGCGCTTCAGTCCGGAGTCACGCTCCTGCTACGGTCACAGGTTCGAATACTGCCTCGGGCATGGATGTGTGTGATGTCCTTAGGTTAGATAGGTTTAAGTAGTTCTAAGTCTAGGGGACGACCTCAGACGTTAAGTCCCATGGTGCTTAGACCCATTTGAACCATCTGAGTCAGTGGAATGCACGCTACTGGGCGTCTGGCTCGGAGCTGTCCGTGAAGTAACCGATTTGTCACTGTTTGTTGTGTCACTGTGGTGCCAACTGCTGCTCAAACTGCTACTTCAGATGCAGTACGATGTGCCAGAACCGTACGCCAAATACGACGGTCTCTCTCGGTAGTGCCGTCGTGGCCGTCCGGAGCCCAGTGTTGCTGCGACCACACATTCTCGAGACAGCCGCTGCCAGCAATAATGTACAGTGGCTACATTCCTGCCAAGCCCTTCTGCAGTATCACAGAAGGAACATACGGCTTTTCATAGCCCTATTACACGAAGTCGTTCAGACTCAGTGAGTTATTGATAATGGGGTCTTTGTCGCCTTAAAGACGACATCAACTCGTCAAGTCCAGTCTCTAAGTTACCTAACGCTCACGACCGTTACAGCGTATATTTAAAGCAAAACCTGATTCGCATCGTCATACAACTGGCGTGAAATTTGAATAGATATCACGCCTACTAATTTTCGTTTATGTCGCACAACATCTTGGTGTTGTAATCTTTTTCCGCCGGTATGTTGTAAAAATGGAACCACATCTCCTCCTAAACCACGGGACCGATTTCAACCGAAAGTTGGTACACATATCACATATTGTCTAGAAAGAACCACCTACCTATTAAAGGAGTGGGGGTGGGGATGAAAAAGCAGTGCAGCCCGCTACGCAGGAATTCCCATACTTTAGTCATACAGTGTTTGAAAATGATAGAAATTAATGACTTGCAAGAAACTTTAAACATCAGTTCGATCCTTACGAAACTTTTTCTCGCTGACAACCTCTGCCGAATGATGAAAGGAAAAAAGCAAAATTTGGAAATTTGTGGTAAGTTATATGGGACCAAACTGCTGAGATCGTCAGTCCCTGGGCTTACACACTACTTAACCTAACTTACGGTAAGGACAACACACACACACACCCATGCCCAAGGGAAGACTCGAACCTCCGACGGGGGGAGCCACGCGAACCGTGGCGAGGCCCCCCCTAGACCGCACGGCTACCCCGTGCGGCAAGGAAAAACGTTTATTGCTTACTGTATTTTCACTTCACATGTAATAAACCTACACCCATGAAGCGTGAAGTTTTAATTTATTACTTCTTTATTATTAACTGTATTCGCAAAACATTTTGCAGACATTATTCATAAATACCAAAAAATGTACCAAAAAAATTCTATTATTGTATGGCTCATTATTCAGGAGATATGGTGTCATAAACGCTGAAACGCGGGAAAAGCTTCCGCATCACTCAAGGCGTTTAAATTTATAACTTTGTTGTTACTAAATTTATTCACAACTATTTTGGCAGGCAGTTTTGTCATATGTCGCTAAATGTACCTGCAAAAATATATCATTGTACGACATATAGTTCAGGAAATATCACGTCATATACACTGAGTTGCGTGAAAAACTGCCGCAACGTGCATGACGTTTTAGTTTGTTACTTGTTTACTATTAACTTTATTCGCAACAAATTTCGCGGACAGTAGTCACATATAACGTCCGATGTACCTGCAAAATTATACCACTGTACAGCACATAGTTCAGGAAACACAAGGTCATAAACATTGAAATGCATGAAAATAAAACTTCTGACATGTTCGTACATGGATGAAGCTGCAGGTAGAAAGCTCGTTTTAAAACCCTGGAAAGACTTGAAGCAAATTTGGTACACGTATTAGTTACGGTCTGGAAAGAAATATTATGGGGGTAAGAACCACTAGCCTTTCTTCCCTTGGAGTGAGCGTGGTAACTCGTAGAGACAGGGGCGGGGGGCAGGGGGGGGGGGGAGCCGATGGACACTGAGAGGGATAAGGAGGTGATAGAGAGACGATGAAGATGGAGATGGGCAGAGGGAGCGGTAAGGAGAAGGTGAACTAATAGAAAGAATAAATACATACCCAGGTAAGGCCAGGCACTCAGCCATTTTTTTATATTTATGGAGCGTGAAGTTCAGAACTCAAACATGAATCCACCAAAGCAAGTCGATGCAACTCTCAAAAATTATTGAGAAAATAGACTCTGAAGTTTTCCGAGGGTCTTTGATATCCACAGTAAGTGGCATTTTACGACAGGCACTATGACCGTCTGATAGAATGCTCGCCTGACCAATTCAAATTTTTAAACAGCGGTGCGTGTTACGAACATTTCTGTGAAGCATAATACAGATAAATACAGAAAAAAGTCTGTAACGCTCGAGTCTGGTAATTGTTGCTTCGAGTCTCATTTAGAATATAATTTGTTTTCGTTTTTTTCGTTCAGTTCAAATACCTACGTCTCTAAACATAATAATCATCAAATATATGCAGATTGACACAAACCTAATTGTCATTTTCAGAAAAATGTAGCTTTTTCTTTCTAATTACCTATGACAGAAAAACCCCTTTGAAACAGGGCCCTTGTGTTTTAGTATTGAAGACACTCAGAAAAATCTTAAGTCGACTTTGTCGAGACTTTTTGACAATTGTACAAACGTGTGTGTGAATTCCTAAGGGACCAAACTGCTGAGGTCATCGGTCCCTAGACGCACACACTACTTAAACTAACTTAAACTAAATTATGCTAAGAGCAACACACAAACCCATGCCCGAGGGAGGACTCAAACCTCCGGTAGGAGGGGACGCGCGGTCCGTGACATGGCGCCTCAAACAGCGCGGCACTCCGCGCGGCTTTTGAGAGTTGTATCAAGCTACTCTGGCGGAGTGATGTTTGAGTTCTAAACTTCATCTACAAAAATATAAAAAAGTACAAAAAGTAGATTGTCGTGTGGTCTCCACGTTAGTGGGAGAGGGAAGCCGCTCAGAAGCCACATCCGGACTGGGGCCACACCCGTCCTCGTCGTGAATCCGCAGGGCGGATTCGTCCCGGGATCGACGCTCTAACCGCATAGCTGTCCGAGATGCTAAAGGCAAAAATACTACATCTTCGCTGTTCGTGCAGTAAAACTTCAGCATCAGGGGTGACGATTTAACTTATTACTTCTTTACTACTAACTCTATTCGCAATACATTTAGCAGACAGTATCCACATACATACCTGCAAAATTGCGTCATTGTACGACACATAGTTCAGTAAGTGAGAAATAAGACTGTGTTGAAAAAGAAAATAGAAATTAAATTTTAAACTTTATTTTTCTGACAAATCACATTTCTCACGGCAAATGCTCGAAACTGGTGCTCCAACATCACTGAAAATTGCTATCCTAAAATAAATGTTTGGCGCACATAGTTTCTCGTACAAAACCGAACATGCAGACAAACTCGTTTGTTTACCGGACGGACTTGCACGCTTTGACGCCGATTGGTTGTCGGTTATGATCGTAGCCCCACATCGGTGCTTTTCCGACCTGTGGTTACCTGGAAAATTCAGCTCGATTCGACATCCCGTACTCTGCTTTGACCTTATTAACAATTTGCATTTTTCTTTCCTGTATGGCGCAGGTTCTACTTTTGCTTAGTTTTAGCAGGTATCAACGGTCAGTGGCATTGAACGACAAAAGTCCTGTTTCGAGTGCATAGCTTAGGTATCAGCAGAAAGGTGACACGCATGTCGCAGTACTTACCACATCAGGTCTAGATAATGTAGTGTTGCAAAAGTGACACTGACACTCATGTCCTTTCCACGCAGCGAAGTGGAATTGTTATTCCGTCATTTGAAATGGCGATGTGATGTATAGTTCACTTTTGTCTTTCGTTCGGAGCGGACAAACGACGAGGTGGAGCTGTTGATTCTTCTCTCCTGCCGTATTCCACTTGAGGCGACCCTTAAGCATCAACCCTCAGCCAACAACGATTACAAGATCCCTGATGTGACGTCAAGCCGTTACGCGTCCGTTATTTCGAACTGCATTTTTAAATAAGTAAATGGTCTTCGTATTACAAATATATGCAAATATGTGATGTAAAATGAACAACTGCAAACTGTCCCTGGCGAAGTCAACGAGGGTTGTGTACATTTGGACTGCGACTTCTCAGTCATTGTGGAGCACAGAGTTTTGGTGCAATATACGCTTTAAAATAGTCTAATCCTTTTATTTATGTAGAAGAATGCAAGGCTCGTCTGGTGGAGTGTAAAAGAAGGATAAAAGTTTGTAAAAATCTATTTCATTAATTGCGAAATCTGAGGGGCAATGTAACGAACAAATAAGATTACAATAATAAACGAGGAGCATTGTATTGCTAATGTTTTACAGGATTAATTCATTGCGTTAACCGGTTTCAGGCTACAAGGTCATCACCAGACATTGACTATTGTTACCTAAGAATTTTTAAGGTTGTAAACAACAGTGGAATAGATGTTACCCATCTAGACGGAGGCACGAACACATAGTAAATGACGTATTTGACAGTGTGGTAGTAATGCAATTTAAAAGGTGAAAAATTGAACAATACATAAATATAAAGGGAACAAACAGGGAAAACATTAACATTAACATTGAATTGAAAAACTGTGCTGACATAACAGTTTATATTAATAAGCAAACCCAATAAAATAAAAAAAAATTACCATTTGATAAGGGTACTTCAAGAGGTATCAAATATGGAAAGTGATACAGAAACCAGTTAAAAGGAAGAATTAACATTTGTAACAACGAAATATATAGAGTATATAAACAATCTCAATAAGATAAAAAGAAATGAATACATGCACAAAAATGAAGGAATATGAGGGAACACACAGTAAATATTATCTTTGACAAGGTGGTGGCACTGCAGTTTAAAAGGTACGAAGTTGAACAATAGATAACTACAAAGGGGAGAAAACAGGAAAGCCATTAACACTATATTATATTGGACACTCAATTCAAAGCAATACTAAATCAAGTCAAAGCATGGTATTTCAAACTCAGTGGACCTTCTAAATAAAATAAAAGGTCTATTTGTCCCACACAATAACAGATCAGTACCCTTTGATGTCTTCAGTTTCTTTTCCAATATACAGTAGGGAAATGTGTTGATATTCTGGCAGAGTTGATGTACAGGTCTAATGTCAGTCCTGTGGAACTGAATGAGTTGAGACTTGCCACTCGGGCATGCTTAGCACAAAACTACTTCCAGTTCCAAGCGACTCTTTACGAATAGTTAGATGGGTTAACTACGTGCTGCCTTCTTGGTCCACTTTTGACTCAGATCTTCATGCACCATTTTGAACAACATTTCTGGAAAAAAAGAAATTTTGGGTGTTGAGTGAAAATATTAGATACTGGTTCAGTTATGTAAATGATGTGCTGTGCACGTGAACTGGCGCTACAAGACAGCTCAACACATTTTTGAATAACCTACGCAGTGAACATAAAAATATTCAGTTCACAATGGAAGTTGGAAAAAAATCCATATACTTCTTAGATCTCACCACTGGCATCAGTACATACAAACATTGTTGCAAAATTTACAGAAAAACTACAGCTACAGACACAGCAATACCTTCTTGCTCACAACAACCAGTAACACACAAGTACGTAGCTTTCCACTCAGTGGTACACTGTCTCATGTCTGTTTCCATGTTGAAAGAAGATTTCAAAGCAGAGTTCACCACGATAAAATAAGGGAAGTCAGAGCTCGTACGGAAAGATATAGGTGTTCATTGGAATAATAGAGAATTGTGAAGGTGGTTCGATGAACCCTCTGCCAGGCAATTAAATGTGATTTGCAGAGTATCCATGTAGATGTAGATGTAGATATAAAAAATTTATTGCCTCAACCAGTGACTACAATCATGTCCTGACTGACCATATCTTGCACAGAAAACAACTGAAAATTATACCTCGCCTCTTTGCCCCATCTTCTGACCCTTCCACTGTCTACAGGAAGTGGTTTACAATACCATATCTAGAAGTGGATCACAGACTATACCAAAAACACTAAAATCCTGCAACTATAGGATTTCCTGCTGTGTGAAGAACACCACAGCCCAGTGTATTTTCAATAGCAGAGATAAGACCCAATTAGCCAACAGTGGGGTATATAAAAGTACTTGTCCTGACTGTGACGGGTTCTATATTGGTCAGTCAGGCAGTGACACAGCAACTAGGCTGGCTGAACATGAACACAGCTGGAAGGAGCAGAAATATGACTCCACATCTGCTTAGCATGTAGTTAGTGAGGGCCACAACTATTACACATAGTCCTATGTCCTCCACTTAGAGAACAAAGTCCAAAAACTCAAACTGTTGAAATCCCTGGAAATCAACAAATATCTAGCCCACAGTCTTGACCTAATCTTAAATGGCCTAACACAACTTAACATTTACTCTCTTCTAAACTTCACACAATCCTCTCAGTTTTCCATTACTTCCCACACTGTCTGTTCTTTCAAATTACTTCATTTTCCTGTAGTTATTGATTTATTTTATTTTATTAAGATTGTCTGTGTACTGCGTGTGGTATCATAGATCGGTAACACTCCCACCGCTGTCTCACAGTTGGCAACGAAAATGCACGTTTCTAACAGATACTGACAGCGGTCGCGCAGGGACCTGGCGGATCCCAGGATGCGCGCCTGCCGAGCCACATGTTCAGTAGCTCCGACTACGAGAGTCCTCTGCCGCCGTAACATGGGATGGCCAGCGGCACCTATTCGGCCGATCCTCTAGCGCAGTCTTTGACAGTCTCCAGTCTTAGTCAGCCTCTGACAGTTCACTCGTGCATTTGTAGCGGAAGCCTCACACTGCATGACATTCTTGCTTTGCGTCTTGTAATAACTGGACTTTATTGCTGATGGTGCTCTTGTAAAGTTTCTTCGCAACACTTGGAGAAAGCCGGCCTCTGTGACCAAGAGGTTCTAGGCGCTTCAGTTTGGAACCGCGCGACCGCTACGATCGCAGGTTCGAATCCTGCCTCAGGCATGGATGTATGTGATGTCCTTAGGTTAGTTAGGTTTAAGTAGTTCTAAGTTCTAGCGGACAGATGACCTCAGGTGTTAAGTCCTATAGTGCTCAGAGCCATTTGAACCATTGAACTTGGAGAAAACTACAAGTTAAGTAAAATTTCTGTTCACTGTGTTTACGTCTTCGCGAAACATTTCTGCTCTTGTCCAGCTTCGCTACGCCGACAGCTGCTGCATCTCTCTGTAGCCCACTTCTCCTTACCATTGTGTACAAAGTATCACACCATACTGTTGTTCTGTCATTACAACTGTTGATTATTTCTTTCAATTGGTTTCTTTGCAACTTTCTATGCTATTAACTGCTGATTTACTTTATTTTACTCGGGTTGTTTATTAATGTAAACTGTTTTAATGTAAACTGTTACATAGGCACGGGGAAATTTGTTAACATCGAGTATTGATTTAAGTGTCAGGAAGTCGTTTCTGACAGTATTTGTACGGAGTGTAGCCATGTATGGAAGTGAAACATGGACGGCTCAAATGGTTCAAATGGCTCTGAGCACTATGGGACTTAACATCTATGGTCATCAGTCCCCTAGAACTTAGAACTACTTAAACCTAACTAAACTAAGGACATCACACAACACCCAGTCATCATGAGGCAGAGAAAATCCCTGACCCTGCCGGGAATCGAACCCGGGAACCCGGACGTGGGAAGCGAGAACGCTACCGCACGACCACGAGCTGCGGACGAAACACGGACGATAAATAGTTTAGACAAGAAGAGAATAGAAGCTTTCGAAATGTGGTGCTACAGAAGAATGCTGAAGATTAGATGGGTAGATCACATAACTAATGAGGAGGTATTGAATAGAATTGGGGAGAAGAGGAGTTTGTGGCACAACTTGACTAGAAGAAGGGATCGGTTGGTAGGACATGTTCTGAGGCATCAAGGGATCACCAATTTGGTACTGGAGGGCAGCGTGGAGGGTAAAAATCGTAGAGGGAGACCAAGAGATGAATACACTAAGCAGATTCAGAAGGATGTAGGCTGCAGACTGCGAGATGAAGAAGCTTGCACAGGATAGATTAGCATGGAGAGCTGCATCAAACCAGTCTCAGGACTGAAGGCCACAACAACACATTGTGGAACTTTAACGTTTTAAATTGCATTACCGCCACACCATCAAACATGTGATTTTACATGTGTTTGAGCCTCCATATAGACCTGTAACATCTTTATCTCTGTTGTTTACAAACAGTGTAACTTCTTTGGCGACAATAGTCAGTTAAAATCTGAAGGAGACATTATAAGTCGAAAACCGATTAATGCAATGAATCGGCCTTGTAGAACGTAAGCCATTCAGTGCTTTTCATTTATTATAGTGTTGTTCTGCCAAGAAACGACGGATCAGTTAGCATGAAAAAAGACTATGTTAAATTTTAATGGACGAATTGTATCATAGGATTTCCACTAAACTACCTTTGAAAGAGACATTTTTTTATCTAGAAACAACATAAGTTCAACACGCGAGTAAACTGATTGTAAGTGAATTAAATATTCAAATTATGTTCCTTGGAAATACGCTCTTTATATCAGAGACTGTATTGAACGGAATGCAGTCAAGCGAACGCTTGGTTACCACAAATGACAGGCAATTCTACCTACCGCGACGCAGCTTAATTCTTCAATATTATGGTATGAAAAAGACCTGCCAAATTATTAAAAACTCTCACACCAAGGAGTGTAAATTAATAAGTATTTTTGAGATTCGACAGATAACAACGAATAACCATCTGGATAGGGAACGCACAACCTCAGCAAACGTTGCGCAAAGCACTGTGTGATTGATTTGGAGCTTGTTGTCACAGAAAATTCCTTTCTTCGATAGTTTTACAGGTGTCCTAGGAGGAATGTTCAATATTCAAGGATATGACAAACTATCATTCAAGCAAAAATCTCTTGAAGAAATGTGCTCTAAAATTCAAACCGTATTTCCCCCCGCCCCACCCTGGATCATCAACATTAGCGTCTAACTAAACTTTAGAGTGAAAAAGAATTTTCTTTGAACACTTCCATGTTTAAAATAACTGAATATGAATGAGATTTAGTTTTTTAGAACTTTTATGAAACGACGAGTTAATGACTCAGTGGGATGATAGCTAATGTTTGTTCCTAAAAACCTTTTTTTATAGAATGATGAAGTAATTTTCAGTGCATCGCGAGTGCTACCTACAACTCATTCTCAGAAAACAATGTTAACTATCTACATTGAGGGTAGACACTTGTTACAAAACATGCATCCTTTGCACTCTCTAGCCGACACTTGCTTCACCCAATCCCTACACCCCCATTTAAAAGCAACAAAATTAAAATGTGTGCACTTTACTCAGGCTTACTGTGTGTAAATCACTTAACTGCTGGACCTTTACTACTGAACTGAAAGAAAGTAGTACCACTGGCATTAATAATTAGAATAACGCTATAATAATAATAGTAATAATAATAAAATGCAGTTTAGACCCTACAGCAGTGTAGTAGTCATCACATTGTTACCGTTGTGTTGTACTATCAATTACTTCGTTTATTTTTGCAAAGCAAATAATGAAACACTTACTGGTATATTGTGGGAATTACCTTCAGCTCGGAGAAGGCATTTTCATGAGATATTTAAGCATGTGTGATGTCTCACTTTTATTGTCAGAGATGCCTGGCGTCATTTTTTGCATAAACGGTGGTACCTATATCCTGCAGAAGAACATAATGTAATGGGTGGACTATGTGAGGAAGACGTTCATTGTTCGTTTCACGAGCTATAACCTCCGCCACATTCCGTCACGTCTCGGAAGAAAAAAATTTGGTAAGTTATGTAATCCGTGCTACAGTCTTACGAAATAGTGATAATAGCAAAGATCTTTTAAAAATTTAGATTTTTGACCTTAACACAATTGAACACTTTTGTTTTTACTCCCAAGAAAAGAATAATCAATATACTGAAGAAACAGGGACTTCAGACTGGATACAGGACAGACAACACAACACAGAAAAAAACTCAGAGCACGGGATACACCCACAGATAAATCCAATAGGCCAGGAACATATGAACTCACATGCAACACTAGCCAATCAGTGCAGATAGCATAGACATGAAGGAACTTTGAAACAAGACATTCAGAACACCTTAGATCCCTGAAAGGTAACAGCACCCACAGCACATTTGCTGACGAATTAATAGCTCATAAACACCACTCGACTATAATAGCAACAGATTTAAAAATACTGAAATCCAGCCACAGCATATATCACAAACTGACAACAGAAGAGAACGTCCACGTACAGAAGGCAATAGCAGAAGGCAAACAAGTTTTAAATGGGAACTCACATTATTTAAAGCATTGAAGGAATTTTATAGAAAAGGCAACATAAACAGCTAAAGGAGCTTACACACACACACACACACACACACACACACACACACACACACACACACATAAACGCGCACACACACGCAGAAAGAGAGAAAAAGTAAACAAAATTCAGATTCAGCGCCTAACTCTCTAAGGAACAAACGATCGCCGACAGGGTTAGGAAACACAGCAACATAGTGCTCACCGCGTTTTGCGAAGGGAAAAGGCGTTTATAAAAACGAAATTACACAAAGTACATTAATATGTGTGTGCAGCGCCCACAGAAAAAATGGACCAGTCACAACAAAATGCGAGTAAAAACAAATATATACGCAAAACATTTTGCCACATTAACGTCACGTTTTTTAAAAAACAAGGGCTGTGTTAACTCGGCGATGAAATTCACATTGACATCGGTTGGATTGTAGATGACAAGCTATCAGTGCAGGATACCATGTAGATGGTCCTGCAGAAGAACATAATGTAAAATCACGGTATGAAGAAAAGCGAACAAAAAATTTCTTTATCCCTCAGTTTGGTTCAAATGGTTCAAATGGCTCTGAGCACTATGGGACTTAACATCTATGGTCATCAGTCCCCTAGAACTTAGAACTACTTAAACCTAACTAACCTAAGGTCAGCACACAACACCCAGTCATCACGAGGCAGAGAAAATCTCTGACCCCGCCGGGAATCGAACCCGGGAACCCGGGCGTGCCCTCAGTTTGTTAGATCAGCTACAACCTAAAATATGTTCACTTTTTACAGTTTTCAATAAACAGAACCCATTGAGGATGGCACAGAGGTGCCTAAGCATGTATGGGTGACAAGAAAAACCTGTTTTTGCATAAAAGGTGGTACCCATATCCTGTAAATACACTCCTGGAAATGGAAAAAAGAACACATTGACACCGGTGTGTCAGACCCACCATACTTGCTCCGGACACTGCGAGAGGGCTGTACAAGCAATGATCACACGCACGGCACAGCGGACACACCAGGAACCGCGGTGTTGGCCGTCGAATGGCGCTAGCTGCGCAGCATTTGTGCACCGCCGCCGTCAGTGTCAGCCAGTTTGCCGTGGCATACGGAGCTCCATCGCAGTCTTTAACACTGGTAGCATGCCGCGACAGCGTGGACGTGAACCGTATGTGCAGTTGACGGACTTTGAGCGAGGGCGTATAGTGGGCATGCGGGAGGCCGGGTGGACGTACCGCCGAATTGCTCAACACGTGGGGCGTGAGGTCTCCACAGTACATCGATGTTGTCGCCAGTGGTCGGCGGAAGGTGCACGTGCCCGTCGACCTGGGACCGGACCGCAGCGACGCACGGATGCACGCAAAGACCGTAGGATCCTACGCAGTGCCGTAGGGGACCGCACCGCCACTTCCCAGCAAATTAGGGACACTGTTGCTCCTGGGGTATCGGCGAGGACCATTCGCAACCGTCTCCATGAAGCTGGGCTACAGTCCCGCACACCGTTAGGCCGTCTTCCGCTCACGCCCCAACATCGTGCAGCCCGCCTCCAGTGGTATCGCGACAGGCGTGAATGGAGGGACGAATGGAGACGTGTCATCTTCAGCGATGAGAGTCGCTTCTGCCTTGATGCCAATGATGGTCGTATGCGTGTTTGGCGCCGTGCAGGTGAGCGCCACAATCAGGACTGCATACGACCGAGTCACACAGGGCCAACACCCGGCATCATGGTGTGGGGAGCGATCTCCTACACTGGCCGTACACCACTGGTGATCGTCGAGGGGACACTGAATAGTGCACGGTACATCCAAACCGTCATCGAACCCATCGTTCTACCATTCCTAGACCGGCAAGGGAACTTGCTGTTCCAACAGGACAATGCACGTCCGCATGTATCCCGTGCCACCCAACGTGCTCTAGAAGGTGTAAGTCAACTACCCTGGCCAGCAAGATCTCCGGATCTGTCCCCCATTGAGCATGTTTGGGACTGGATGAAGCGTCGTCTCACGCGGTCTGCACGTCCAGCACGAACGCTGGTCCAACTGAGGCGCCAGGTGGAAATGGCATGGCAAGCCGTTCCACAGGACTACATCCAGCATCTCTACGATCGTCTCCATGGGAGAATAGCAGCCTGCATTGCTGCGAAAGGTGGATATACACTGTACTAGTGCCGACATTGTGCATGCTCTGTTGCCTGTGTCTATGTGCCTGTGGTTCTGTCAGTGTGATCATGTGATGTATCTGACCCCAGGAATGTGTCAATAAAGTTTCCCCTTCCTGGGACAATGAATTCACGGTGTTCTTATTTCAATTTCCAGGAGTGTACATTTTACCTCTCAGGGGGTAAATACCCCCAGTTTGGGAACACTGCCTTAAAAGTTATGAGCACTTCTTCGTCATCTTCTATACTGTGAGACATATCTCTTCTACCTCGAGCTCTTTGCTTTCCACAAGTTGGCAGTATAAGTAAGCACGAAAACAAGAAAAAAACAGTATAGCAGAGATGGGCTCTTGTTCAGTAGAAGAGTTATATTTTACAATAGCGGAGACGAACAACTGCTCATAGCTATTAAGGAATGTTCTTCAGAGATCATATGTACTGGAAATGTTTTCCTTGTTGTGGTCCATGTCTCTGAAAATGTGAAAAGCAAAGAGGTTGCAGTAGAAGAGATTTATTTCACAGTATCGAAGATGAAGAAGTGTTTATAGCCCCTGTATACTAGACATTTTTGCTTCGAGTTACCGTTCCCTGTCATATCCCTGAAGACCATTTCACCTGAGACACACTGTGTAAGCACAGCGACTAGACCGGACTGGACCTCCAGGAGACACGAGCGGTCGCAAGCCATGGTACGAAAAATATTTTCAAAACGTCACGGAACGACATATGGCTCGAAGTACACCCTCCACACAGCGCGAATTCAACACCTCATTTGACCATCAGTGCACTCGATGTCATGCACCATTTGAAAAGAGGCAAAGGTAGCAACTTGTTGGAAACACTAAGGTGACCATATTTCAGAGAGTCGAAGTTGGGACCAATTTTAGAACAGCTTACCGCTCAGATTTCAACAGTGCTCCGTAATTGTTACACATTATTAAAGCTTACTACGAAAAGAATAATAGCCACAAAATAGTAGCAATTATAATATAAAACATAGGCTCATTCAAAACTACTTTGTAATTATAATACACTTATATCTTAAGTCAGTAAACAGTACACAACACATGCTTAGGTAACTACACACAGCTTTTAACACTCAGTTACTCATACCACCGCACTTCTGCGATGAATGAATTTGATTTAGCAGATATCTGCTTCCCTTCAAGTTTAAAAAGTCACGGAATTCGGAACAGTTGTATCTCAAATTAACTTTCACCATCACTATTGCTTTCAAAGCCTCGACTTTCGATGTCCGTATCCTATTAAAAAAAAGATTTGCATTTGCATTTGTATCAGGAATAAGTATCACAAACTCCACAACATCTGTACCGAACGCATATCAGTGGCAATTTTTTCTGTGCTCTATTTTTCTACCTGCTGAAATGTGAACATATGACAGATTGCTGATAACACTCTCTAGGAACAAGTCACTACCATTAATTTTGCAATCTGGTAACACATACCGGCCCATCAAATGCCCTATAATACTCACGCCAACCAAATACAAGTAAAAGCGTTAGGGTTACCTCTAACAAGGGAACTTCCCCATCGCACCCCCCTCAGATTTAGTTATAAGTTGGCACAGTGGATACGCCTTGAAAAACTGAACACAGATCAATCGAGAAAACAGGAAGAAGTTGTGTGGAACTATGAAAAAAAAAAAGAAAATATACAAACTGAGTAGTCCAATTGCAAGATAGGTAACATCAAGCAGAGTCTGAGCTCAGGAGCGCCGTGGTCCCGTGGTCCGCGTGAGTAGCTCCTGAGCTAGAGGCCCTTGGTTGAAGTCCTCTCTCGAGTGAAAAGTTTAACTTTTTATATAGTCAACTTCGCTTTCCAGAATTCCAGGACATGTTCAGATTTGCTTGGACGTATGCAGCATTTGACGGTCTATACACGGAAAATTTTGAAAACGTTAAAAACATCTGTTTTGACAGAGCACAGGGAAAACGGTGCGACTCTGAAACTGTTGCATTCATTTGTTGCAGTTTATGTGACAAACTATTATGTCTTCATCACTTTTTGGGAGTGATTATCACATCCACAAGAAAACCTAAATCCGGCAAGGTAGAAGAATCTTTTTACCCATTCGCCAAGTGTACAAGTTAGGTGGGTCGACAACATATTCCTGTCATGTGACGCACATGCTGTCCCCAGCGTCATATAGAATATATCAGACGTGTTTTCCTGTTGAGGAATCGGTTGACCTATGACCTTGCGATCAAATGTTTTCTGTCCCCATTGCAGAGGCACGTCCTTTCGTCTACTAATCGCACGGTTTTGCGGTGCGGTCGCAAAACACAGACACTAAACTTATTACAGTGAACAGAGACGTCCATGAACGAACGGACAGATCATAACTTTGCGAAAATAAAGAAAATAAACTTTTCACTCGAGGGAAGACTTGAACCAAGGACCTCTAGCTCAGTAGCTACTCACGCGAACCACGGGACTACGGCGTTCCTGAGCTCAGATTTTCCTTGATGTTACCTATCTTGCGATTGGACTACTCAGTTTGTATATTTTGTTATTTTTTTCATAGTTCCACACAACTTTTCCTGTTTTCTCGATTGATCTGTGTTCAGTTTTTCAAGGCCTATCCACTGTGCCAACGTATAACTAAATCTGAGGGGGGTGCGATGGGGAGGTTCCCTTGTAAGAAAACCCAACTCAGTAATACGAACTTTGACGCTAGTATTATTGAAGGTCTCGAATTTGAACGCGTCCTCAAGTAGGCCGTGTGAATGCTTTTCATAATATAGCGCGTCGTGATGAACACCGAAGCACCAAAGAAACTGGTACAGGGATGCATATTCAAATACAGAGATTTGTAAACAGGCAGAGTACGGCGCTGCAGTCGGCAACGCCTTTATAAGACAAGTGTCTGCACAGTTGTTAGATCGGTTACTGCTGCTACAGTGGCAGGTTATCAAGATTTAAGTGAATTTGAGTGTGGTGTTATAGTCGCCGCACGAGCGGTGGGACAGAACACCTCCGAGGTAGCGAATAAGTGAGAACTTTCCCGCACGACCATTTCAAGGGTGTACCGTGAATATCAGGAATCCGGTAAAACATAAAATCTCCGTTATCGCTGCGACCGAAAAAAGATCCTGCAAGAACGGGACCAGCGACGACTGAAGAGAATCGTTCAACGCGACAGAAGTGCGACCTTTCCGCAAATTGCTGCAGATTTCAATGCTGGGCCATCAACAAGGTTCGGCGTGCGAACCATTCAACGAAAAATCAACAATATGGGCTTTCGGAGCCGAAGGCCCAGTCGTGTACCCTTCATGACTACACGACACGAAGATTTATACCTCACCTGGGCCCATCAACACTGATATTGGACTGTTGATGACTGGCAATATGTTGCCTGGTCGGACGAGTTGCGATTCAAATTGTATCGAGCGGATGGGCATGTACAGGTATGGAGACAACCTCATGAATCCAAGGACCCTGCGTGTCAGCAGAGGACTGTTGAAACTGGTGGGAGCTCTGTAAAGGTGTGGCGCGTGTAGTTGGAGTGATATGGGATCTCTGATACGTCTAGATACGACTCTAACAGGTGACACGTACCTAAGCATCCTGCCTGATCACCTGCATCCATTCATGTCCATTGTGCATTCCGACGGACTTGAACAATTTTAGCAGGATTGCTACAGAGTGGCTCCTGGAACACTCTTCTGAGTTTAAACACTTCCGCTGGCCACCAAAGTCCCCAGATATGAACATTATTGAGTATATCTGGGACGCCTTGCAACGTGCTGTTCAGAAGAGATCAACGCCCCCTCGTACTTTTACGGATTTATGGATGGCCCTGCAGGATTCATCGTGTCAATTCCCTCCAGCACTACTTCAGACGATAGCCGAGTCCATGCCACATCGTGTTGCTGCACTTCTGCGTGCTCGTGGGGGCCCCACACGATATTAGGCAGGTGTTCCATTTTCTTTGGCTCTTTCGTGTACTAGATTAGGGATATGATATTGAAACAATGTGTAGATACTTGGTAGAAATCTAAAAAGCTATAGTGAGACCTCAGATGACCGATAATTTGATTTAGTCTAAAAAGCGGAATATTTAGGCGTCCCAGCAGCACCCAATGAGAACAAGGGGATTGTAGTTCAAAAATCGGAAGTGCCCCGACAAAATCTGGAAGTCTCTCATTTAGCTGTTGTCCAGTTCCGGTACTGATTGGCTAAATGATGAAGTATAGTTGTATATACTGCTCTGGGTTGCCAGATATTCTGTTGTTTTTTTTTACCGAAATGTTGAATATTTCAGCCCCGTGTTTGGCACTGAAGTATTAATGGTTCGGTATTTTGAGAATTCCATTCATACCACTAGTTTATTTATTGTTCCGCAGAATCAAGTCATTAAACATTTGGTGCGTTGTTGCCAACCCGCGAGTGCAGCATTCGTGACCTTCTCCGGCACTTGTCGGTCTCTCTTTCTCTGCATTCGGCTGCCGCCGCCCGCGCCCGCCAGACCACACTGCGCACCGCTTAATCATATGAACCAGCGTTTTGACTTGATTGTGTGCAGTGTTTCGTATGCGTATCTAACCTATTTCTAGTTAATAAAACGTAGTAGAAAGGAAGTGTCCTACTGATTCGGCAAGTTAATTTTAGTGTATTACAAGAGCGGAATGAATACAAGAATGAAGCTCTTGTACCCTACCAAAGAGCCGAAGATTATCTTAAAAAGCGGTTTGACTGCGAAATCTATCCTTTTAAGATATTCATTTACGTGGATCTTGGAAAAGTAATTCCTACATACCAAAAATATATGAAAGCATCAAAGGTGGTGGTTCTTGAAGAAGACACTGACAAAAATACGTTATACGAAGAGATTCGTATACAAATGATTCAAATGGCTCTAAGCACTATGGGACTTAACATCTGAGGTCATCAGTCCCCTAGACTTAGATACTACTTCAACCTAACTAAGGACATCATCCATGCCAGAGGCAGGATTCGCGGTTCCGCACTGAAGCGCCTAGAACCTCTCGGCCACTGCGGCCGGCGATCCGTATACAAAATGAAACTTTGGAGGAATTAAAAAGTCGAGCTTCTACATCCAAAAACTCGTTTTCGTGGCAAAGTCTAGCGTAAAAAAGTTGTCAAAAGAGTAATGGCGGTTCCTTGCAGCTATACCTACGTGGAGAGACTCTTCAGTCATATGAATCATTTATGGTCTATCGTTGAAAAAAAAATTGAGTGACAGTATGTTAAAATGCAAAATCATGCATTCGGTGTAATCTAAAGTTTGCAAAATGGAACATCTTTTACCAAAAAAACAAAACTGTTTTGAAACCCGTAGCTAGCAACAAAAAATATAATTTTTAACGTTTATTAAGTGTTTTATTGTGTTCACCATCAGCTCTCAGCACAGCAAATCCTTTCATAAGGTAATTTTTGCTAATTTTTTCAATGTGAGCTGGCAAACCTAGGACTGCTGTGAGCAATGGCCTTTTAAGAGCTAGCCTACTTCAAATTTCCATCGCATGCATTTCGCTTAGCAGTGTCCAGTGGAAACTGGCTGAGACCGACCTCAACCCCTGACTGTAGTAGCTCATGCCGGATTTAAAAACGATTGTTGTCACTTTAAAGTCGAGACATGCGTCTCCGCCCTCTGTCGATTTATGACGTTTTCACGATCACAATTGTTACGTCGTGCTTCACTGCTGAGAGTGGTACGCCATTCTTTTTGATACGTTGGACAGGTGCACGTTTCTGCACTAAGAAATCGGGCTGCTTAATTCACGACATGGTCATGTACACGTTCAAACAAACTCGATTGCTCCTTTTTGCAATTTTGTCTCGTCTGCACGTCCACCCATTTCACTGCGCTGATCCCATACAACCAGTCCACTGGAGTTGCCACCCGACTTTCGAGATATATGCGTCTTTTTCAGAGTTCTTGACAGATCTCTGTAAAAAATTTGAAAAGTTCTGCAGAATTTCCGAAGAAAACAACAGTGCTCCGGAAAATTATAATCTTTTAAAAATGTATTTACCAATTTGAGAAGAAATAGCATAATTCTGAATAGCTCTCCAAGAGTTCTAAAGAAAACCCTACTTACAATTTTTTGCATATAGTCGTTTATGAGATGATTGCAGTAATGAGGAACCCATTTTCACCAGTAATGAGGAACCCATTTTCACCAATATAAAAAAAATATTCGAACAACAATTGTGGTCACAGTTCTGGACAGCACCCCAAGAGTTCTGCCGAAAATGGTCAGTTAAACCCTTGAATTCGGAATACTTTGTCCACAGGTAGCACGACGGTCCGACCCCCAGCCTCTCGTAGTTAGCCATCTGCTCAAGACTGAGTACTGTTTTGTTATCTAAGGTAACAGACAATGACGGCTATGGAAGCTCTGAACGATAAATGGAAATGCCGAGTGGTGAGGGCCTCCCGTCGGGTAGACCGTTCGCCTGATGCAAGTCTTTCGAGTTGACGGCACTTCGGCGAGTTGCGTGTCGATGGGGATGAAATGATGATGACAAGGACAACAACACCCAGTCCCTGAGCGGAGAAAATCTCCGGCCCAACTCGAAATCGAACCCGTGCCGTTAGGTATGACATTCCGTCGCGCTGACCACTCAGCTACCAAGGGCGGACGCTATGAACAATATAAGAAGTATACGCAGCAGTACTACTCACGCTCATTTGGACAGTATTGTTACGATCGTTCACTCGGATCTTACGGTTTTTTAGGGAAATTCTGCTGAACTATTCAAATTTTGTACAGATAGCTCTGGAACTACAGCATATCTACTAAGGACTCTCAAAAGAATGTGTACTTCTCGAAAGTCGGGCACATACATACCATTTCACTTCCATGAATTATGTCAGCGAGACCAGTTCTACGTCATCTGCAGCGATGCGCTCTTTTTAAGCGATGCGACTAATATTTTGTCCAATGAAATTAGATATCTTCCTGTATTGTAGTGGGTGACCGACGGTTGACAAGGCGTCGTCTCACCACATCCCAAATGCGTTCACAAGGTCGAACTTGGAGTGGCATCACTTTCAACACATCGTCCATCCTGTTTCGGATATCAGTTACAGGGTCTTATGCTGCTGTTCATAGCATATGTTTTCGACACACCGAGACGTTATCGGAAACTGTGATTGGTTGCACCAACAAGGACAGAGCCTTTTATGTGGGACGAGCAATCTTCGCGAACCAAAACTGGGTTGCAGCACACGACATTGTGAAGCGAGACAGACATCGTCTGCGTTAAATCGAATCATGTGTTATCAGAATACTTCAGTTACATGACTGATTGCGTCAATAATGATCCTCTAAGCGATGCCAAGGGCTCAGTGTCAAAGTGTGCATAAGACACCGCGTCTGGGATCCAGAGAGATCTGTGCTTGACATGATTCTTACTGAATATACGTCACGAGTGGCGGAACTCTATGGAGGTGGTGCTATCTCCAGCAGATCGGCAAGGCTGTTGTAACGAAATACGTGACGTATTTTTATTTTCATCAAAGCATTACGGTAAAACCATTGGTAGAGTTGTCTCTAAAGAGCAGCGCCATACAATCCAGCAATTGTTTCCCCCTAACTGTTCGGTGTACATTTTTGCCTACTTGCAAACTCACTCTGTTAAAACGATTTCATGGTCTTTCTCGCCGAGTTGAAATACGAGGGTGGTTTGAAAAGTTCTCGGAACCACCACGAGATGACCTCTCGCAACGAGTTGTTCACGTGATATTCATTGGACTGTTGCCTATAAACACGTCAGTGCTCTTGGAAGAGAGCTGTGGCGGTGACGTGGCTGTGTTGTTCCCGCGTAGTGATTTGCGAAGATGGAAAAACTGAGATTCGCGCAGTGATTAAATACTTAATAAAGAAGGGTATGAAAGCAAAGGACATTCATGCCGATTTCCAGAAGACACCGGGGGCTCTGCTCCTTCATATTCAACTGTTGCCAAGTGGAAAAACGAATTAAAATTTGGTCGGGATAGCTTAGATGATGATCCGCCCAGTGGTCAGGCAAGATGTGTCACTACTCCAAAAATCATTGCAAAAGTGCACAAAATGGTCATGGAGAATCGCCGATTGAAAGTGCGTGAAATTGCTCAAGCTTGCCAGATGTCATCTGAAAAGGTATATCACATTTTAACTGAAGAATTAGAAATGAAAAAATTATCTGCAAGATGGGTGCCGCGACTCTTGACGCTAGATCAAAAACGCATGAGAATGGACATATTGGAACAATGTTTGGCCCGTTTTAGGAGAAACGAACAAGATATTTTGCGCCAGTTTGTGACCACAGGTGAAACCTGGGTGAAATACTGTATCCCAGAGACAAAACAACGGTCAAAGCAGTAGACACATGCTGATTCTCCTCCACCAAAGAAAGCAAAGACAATTCCTTCGGCGGGAAAGAACATGGCATGAGTGTTCTGGGATGCGAAGGGGATTCTGTTTGTAGATTATCTTCCCACTGGACAAACAATTACTGGAGAATACTATGCTAACCTCCTGGACAAATTGCAACAAAAGATACGAGTCAAAAAGCCAAGTTTAGCAAGGAAGAAAGTCACCTCCCATCAAGACAATGCGCACCCACACACACGTGACGTCGCCATGGAAAAATTACACGAACTACGCTATAAATTGTTGTCACACCCGCCCTGTTCACCTGATATGGCTCCGTCAGACTTCCATCTCTTCCCAAAACTGAAAATTTTTCTTGGTGGACGAAGATTCACTTCAAACGAAGAACTGATAGCTGGAATTGACAACTATTTTGCAGGCTTGGAGGAAACTCATTTTCGAGATGGGATCAAGGCACTGGAACATCGTTGGAGCAAGCGCATTAATCTACAAGGCGATTACATTTAAAAATAAAAAAAGTTTGTGATGTAATGTACTTTTTTTCTATTCAGTTCTGAGAACTTTTCAAACCACCCTCGTAATACGAAGTTCTCGGGTTTTCAATGGCGTGAGCTCGTCGAAATGCTTCGTGTTTCGATGAGGCCCTCATGAGGGCCACTCTCATCATATTCGCCAGACATTCATCCCTTGCACTATACAACCATTTGAAGATTTTTTAGAAAGATGATGTGGTGTGAATCTAAACATACGCAACAAAATTTTCGTAATCTGTTCAAGGATATTTTCCATTTTGTTACAAGGCAAACGCTGTCTCCGGTGGCTCTTTACAATGAAATAAAGTAATTATTATGTATTGGATTTGTTAGATTAATTACCTCCACACAAACCTGCAGATGCAGTCTCCAGATTGTGCAACAGCAAACATAGTACAATGCAACAACTCTTAGACGATGCAAAAGCACTGTGATGTGGTTGCCGTTGCTATGGGAACTGCTCAGCAAAGCATTGTCTTCCACTGAATTGAGTCAGCCCCCATGCGAAATGTATATTATCCAGTTCTTCAACAGTGCCGTGCATCAGTTTAACGTGCAACTAACACTGCCAGAAAAACAAGACTGAGACACATCAGATCAGCGCAAGTTGTGCGAGCGTGAGGGCGAACAAAGTGTGCACTGCTGTTGTTAACATCAGGTGCTGTGAGTGAATGGCAAACAGCAGTTACCGTCGACATTTTTACCAGATATTCGCAATGCAATACAGATACAAAGATAAATGGGGGGTAAGAAATTGAATACAACGATTTCCTTAAAGTCAGTACCGCCATTAGACTGTCGTTTATTTACAGTGTTACATTTACACTTACACAATCATGATTTCGGTTTCAAAGTGCCATTATCAAGTGTTTTAAGTGTTATAAATTGCCTAAGATGGCATAGCGTCGTATCTTAGGCAATTTATAACACTTAACACACTTGATAATGGCACTTTGAAACCGAAATCATGATTGTGTAAGTGTAAATGTAACACTGTAAATAAACAACAGTCTAATGGCGGTACTGACTTTAAAGAAATATATTATGACTGTGGCCCCGCATTATGAAAAAATTATTGAATACAATGAAATTAATCTGTAATGAGCCACAAAAATACTCGGAAATTATACCTCAGCAACAAGGATTCAGTCTGTAACGTACTCTATCTAATAAAAATGTATCCGGAATGAGCACTAGATGCCACAAGAGGTAGACCTGCCGGCGTAAAAGGAAGCGGAGAGTAGTGTGTTTTCAGTAGAGAAGCAGTGACAGCAGAACGAGTGGGTGAAGAGAGCTCACAAATCCCTCAGACATTTCAGCCCTACTGAAGCAGCCCAAGCCGACAGTTGGTGATGTGATTGTGATGAGGAAACGCGAGGGAACAACCACAGCTGAACCAAAACCAAGAACACCTCATGTACTGGCGGACAGGGAACGTCGGCCATTGCAGAGGAAACATTAAATGTTTTCGCAACTGCGAATAATGACAACCATCAGCTGTAGAATGGTATGACGACAATGAAAACTTGTGCCGGACCGAGACTCGAACCTGGATTCGCCGCTTATCGCGAGCGGTAGCCTTCCCATTTGGCTACCCGTGAAGGACTCACGCCCATACCCAAACTTCCACATGTCGTCAGCCATGCGTCTACGACCTGTACTCGTACATCCATTATGTACACTACTGGCCATTAAAATTGCTACACCACGAAGATGACGTGCTACAAACACAAAATTTAACCGACAGGAAGAAGATGCTGTGATATGCAAATGATTAGCTTTTCAGAGCATTCACACATGTTTGGCGCCGGTGGCGACACCTACAACGTGCTGACATGAGAAAAGTTGCCAACCGATTTCTCATACACAAACAGCACTTGACCGGCGTTGCCTGGTGAAACGTTGTTGTGTAAGGAGGAGAAATGCGTACCATCACGTTTCCGACTTTGATAAAGGTCGGATTGTAGCCTATTGCGATTCCGGTTTATCGTATCGCGACATTGCTGCTCGCGTTGGTCGAGATCCAATGACTGTTAGCAGAATATGGAGTCGGTGGGTTCAGGACTGTAATACGGAACGCCGTACTGGATCCCAAAGGCCTCGTATCACTAGCAGACGAGATGACAGGCATCTTATCCGCACGGTTGTAACTGATCGTGCAGCCACGTCTCGATCCCTGAGTCGACAGATGGGGACGTTTCCAGGACAACAACCATCTGCACGAACAGTTCGACGACATTTGCAGCAGTATGGGCTATCAGCTCGGAGACCATGGCTGCGGTTACCCTTGACGCTGCATCACAGACAGGAGCGCCTGCGATGGTGTACTCAACGATGAACCTGAGTGCACGAATGGCAAAACGTCATTTTTTCCAATGAATCCAGGTTCTGTTTACAGCATCATGATGGTAGCATCCGTGTTTGGCGACATCGCGGTGAACGCACATTGGAAGCGTGTATTCGTCATCGCCATACTGGCTTATCACCCGGCGTGATTGTATGGGGTGCCATTGGTTACACGTCTCGGTCACCTCTTGTTCGCATTGACGGCACTTCGAACAGCGGACGTTACATTTCAGATGTGTTACGACCCGTGGCTCTACCCTTCATTCGAGCCCTGCGAAACCCTACATTTCAGCAGAATAATGCACGACCGGATGTTGCAGGTCCTGTACGGGCCTTTCTGGATACAGAAAATGTTCGACTGCTGCCCTGGCCAGCACATTCCCCAGATCTCTCACCAATTGAAAACGTCTGGTCAATGGTGGCCCAGCAACTGGCTCGTCACAATACGCCAGTCACTACTCTTGATGAACTGTGGTATTGTGTTGGAGCTGCATGGGCAGCTGTACCTGTACACGCCATCCAAGCTCTGTTTGACTCAATGCCCAGGCGTATCAAGGCCGTTATTACGGCCAGAGGTGGTTGTTCTGGGTACTGATTTCTCAGGATCTATGCACCCAAATTGCGTGAAAATGTAATCACATGTCATTTCTAGTATTATATATTTGTCCAATGAATACCCGTTTATCATCTGGATTTCTTCTTGGTGTAGCAATTTTAATGGCCAGTAATGTATGTTGCCGGACAGGTACTTGAAAGTCGCTTACCCAGTATCGGCGTAGAAATACGATATTGCAGAGGGTGGTTTCGAGAGTCTGCTTGAAATCAGCGGAAGGAATCACTCGTTAGTTCCAAAGCGCTAGGAGCAATCCAAGTAGAACAATGACTGTGCGTAGGGAGTTAAAAATACTGGGGTACAATCATCAGTCAGAAGCCACACATTCCTGTAGCGAACATTGAAATACACTTGAGGTGGTTTAAAGAGCGACGGCACTGAATAGTGGATGACTGGAAACTAGCGGTTTAGGGGCGACGAATGAGGCCAAACACTGTGGCAATTCGAGGGAAGGGTCTGGGTTTGGAAAATGTCTTGAGAACGTTACCTGGCATCGTGTGAAGTGCGAACAGCGAAGTACGGAGGAGGTGGTGTTACGGTATGGGGTGTAATGACACATTCCGGCGCAGAGAGAAACAATACTTTAAAGTCTGCGCCGAAGATTAAATTGAGAGGAATGTAGAATATAATCTCCGCAATGTTCATATCGGATTCTCTTTTGTTTCATACTCCAAGAAGGAGTTAAGATACACTCTCGATTGTTACCTTGTAGGGGATGGACGTAATTTTTGGTGTCTACTGAAAGGCAGCCATATTGTTAGTATTTATGGTTTGTGCGACGAGCAGAGCAAGTCTTAATGTCTTGTGAATAAAAAATAGTGAAAAGAGACGTAGCATTGTATTCCTTTCTTTCTACCGTCTTCGTGAAGAAAACCGATGCCGACTTAGGAAGATACAAACGGTCAACAAAGAGAAGAACATCGATGGCGACTAATGAATTAATGTTGTGGCAGAAGGACTAATTCTACGTCTAAGGTGATAACTCTGAATAAATCAACAATGAGGTAGAATTCAAAAATATTATTAATCGGAATTGTATATTATATTACAGGCAAATTTCACGCAGCACTGAGTTTGCCCGCATTAAAGCTGGTCAATACAGTCCGAAAAAAAGCCTTTCAAAAATTCTAAAGTTAAAGTTCCATATCCATAATTTTTTTCTTTTTTGAAAAGGATCAATAAATTTAATTTTTTTATTTATTTCGCCACAGGGGCTGTTTTTCGCAGTTACCGTATAGTCCCTAAATTGCGTTTAAGAAAACGCTAAATACAGAAGGATACGAACACATTTTGCAACATTGCATACTGAGAGGGATAGAGGAAGAATTTTGGGGCCATGACTGTGTGTATTAGCATGGCAACGCACCTTGTCATAAAGCAGCGTCCGTGAGGCAATGAGCAATGGTTTGTGGACAACAACATTCCTGAAATGGACTGCACTGCCCGTAGTCCCGAGCAAACCCAATGGAACACCTTTGGGATGGGATAGAGCGTCGACTTCAGTCCAGACCCCAGCGCCCAATATGACTACCTTCTCTGGTTTCAGCTCTTGAGGGATAATGGGCTGTTATTCCTCGACAGACATTCAGACATCTTACTGAAAGTGTCTCCAGCAGAGTTGTAAAGGTGAAGGGAGGACGTACTGCATACTAATATTCATTAATTGCTGTCTGGACACTTTTGATCAGACAGTGTACGTCCCAACCATATCCACCTCATTTTCATTACAATGGTAACTACATCTCCTGCTCCGGTCTGTCCCATCATGAATATCACGACTGCTTGTTAGGCAGCCCTCAAATTTTCAGTTATTCTATTACACTCCCGGAAATTGAAAAAAGAACACCGTGAATTCATTGTCCCAGGAAGGGGAAACTTTATTGACACATTCCTGGGGTCAGATACATCACATGATCACACTGACAGAACCACAGGCACATAGACACAGGCAACAGAGCATGCACAATGTCGGCACTAGTACAGTGTATATCCACATTTCGCAGCAATGCAGGCTGCTATTCTCCCATGGAGACGATCGTAGAGATGCTGGATGTAGTCCTGTGGAACGGCTTGCCATGCCATTTCCACCTGGCGCCTCAGTTGGACCAGCGTTCGTGCTGGACGTGCAGACCGCGTGAGACGACGCTTCATCCAGTCCCAAACATGCTCAATGGGGGACAGATCCGGAGATCTTGCTGGCCAGGGTAGTTGACTTACACCTTCTAGAGCACGTTGGGTGGCACGGGATACATGCGGACGTGCATTGTCCTGTTGGAACAGCAAGTTCCCTTGCCGGTCTAGGAATGGTAGAACGATGGGTTCGATGACGGTTTGGATGTACCGTGCACTATTCAGTGTCCCCTCGACGATCACCAGTGGTGTACGGCCAGTGTAGGAGATCGCTCCCCACACCATGATGCCGGGTGTAGGCCCTGTGTGCCTCGGTCGTATGCAGTCCTGATTGTGGCGCTCACCTGCACGGCGCCAAACACGCATACGACCATCATTGGCACCAAGGCAGAAGCGACTCTCATCGCTGAAGACGACACGTCTCCATTCGTCCCTCCATTCACGCCTGTCGCGACACCACTGGAGGCGGGCTGCACGATGTTGGGGCGTGAGCGGAAGACGGCCTAACGGTGTGCGGGACCGTAGCCCAGCTTCATGGAGACGGTTGCGAATGGTCCTCGCCGATACCCCAGGAGCAACAGTGTCCCTAATTTGCTGGGAAGTGGCGGTGCGGTCCCCTACGGCACTGCATAGGATCCTACGGTCTTGGCGTGCATCCGTGCGTCGCTGCGGTCCGGTCCCAGGTCGACGGGCACGTGCACCTTCCGCCGACCACTGGCGACAACATCGATGTACTGTGGAGACCTCACGCCCCACGTGTTGAGCAATTCGGCGGTACGTCCACCCGGCCTCCCGCATGCCCACTATACGCCCTCGCTCAAAGTCCGTCAACTGCACATACGGTTCACGTCCACGCTGTCGCGGCATGCTACCAGTGTTAAAGACTGCGATGGAGCTCCGTATGCCACGGCAAACTGGCTGACACTGACGGCGGCGGTGCACAAATGCTGCGCAGCTAGCGCCATTCGACGGCCAACACCGCGGTTCCTGGTGTGTCCACTGTGCCGTGCGTGTGATCATTGCTTGTACAGCCCTCTCGCAGTGTCCGGAGCAAGTATGGTGGGTCTGACACACCGGTGTCAATGTGTTCTTTTTTCCCTTTCCAGGAGTGTGCATCATCGGGAAAAGTTGTGCATTGCCTAAGAAGCTAGACCACATTTAGGTAACGGCGAGATTCTAATTCCCGCACGTCCATCCAAATTTTTATTTGCGACAAGTTGATTTTAACAGATTAAGGCAAATGCTGGGATGTTGTCTTTGAAAAGTACAAGGCCAATTTCCTTTCCCGTACTTGTGCAACGTGAGGTTGTATTTCGTCTCTAATGGTCTTGCCCTTTTCTTTTTATATCATCAGGGACCTGAGGGCTCATCTACCGTGAAAGTTCCTAGTCTGAGGGTTAAATTGTGAATTAATACCAGCCCACAACAGACTTTTACTCCTAGGGAAAGTGGACTTAACTCAGTTAATAAAACAAAAAGGCAGTAGTACACGTGGGGCGAGTGAATAGTCATTGCAGTCACAGAATAACAAGTAAAACTAAATTGCGCTGAAACCAGACAAGTGAGTGCAATGCTTGTCGCTTTTACCAAATAACAAGTAAATTATCCTTGTGCTAGGCCAATGTGGAGAAGGACAAGTCCGACATAGTAAAGCTAACTAATTGGTGTACAACAGGTCATATTTATTTTTAATAGATCACTTAGCCAGGAAAAATTGTAGGAAAAGTGAAAGAACCGTGAAACTGAAAGGAGCTTTACGTCTGCATATAACAGAAGTTTATTTGTTCTTTGTGCCTCAAGAAATTAGCAGGAAGTTAGCATACAGCCAATTGTCTGAATATTCACTTGAACTGATCCAGAATGACGCTAACACTGGAGGAGGTACCAAAATTTACCAGGAAGACTGCGTGGAGAACAAAGCACCAAGATCCTTATCTGTGCACCTGGCGAATCCAAACTTAAAGAATCCACAATTACAGGTTATAGTAAGTCAAATCGGCAACACAAGCTGCGTATCAGAAACACACAAGCAAGCGAGCTGCTCAGAAGCTAGATCGCACTACCGCAGATTGCAAGCTCAAATTTCTTCAAGAACAGCAAAGTCTGTTGAACAGTGCCAGATGGCAACTAGGAAGTGATCCTTTCAAATTTACCCACCAGTTTGTGGCTGCTCTAAATTCATTATCCTTCCCAACTCCCCATTTCTAGAAACTCCACGTGGAGGGGATGACTCTACGCTGTTACCAGTGTGACGGACGAGTATTGTTGCCAAATTTATGAAAAAAAAGTGAGGTAGGCATGCGTCATTTCCCTCCTTTTGCACGGATGATGCACATTGTTTAACACAAAGTTGGTACCAGGACGAACAAGTTTCTTCGCAACTGGTCAGCCTTGCATATCAAGAACACTGTCTCTCGAGCGCCGCAAATCTATTGGCTAAACCATATTTTTAGAGCTAACGCCAGTATCTCACATTGACAGTGTCTCAGTGTCTTGCTCTTTGATATTCGTGCAGAAACGCAAAAATATCATGCTCCTTTAGTTTATGGGGACTTTAGGGACACTGCAGGCTTCACTGACCTCCAGGTACCAGCTTGGATTTCGGTAGCCGCGGAATGGGTCACTACCCAAAATGTGCGAGAATTGCCTGTTTTTCCAACTACACAGACTACCCTCTGCTAACAAAAGTGGCACATCGTCCCAGCGTGGACGGCACACCGCTACCTTTCTAAGCACACAGCTGCAGTATTTACCCTAAAATAACCACGAAATAGTGGCAGAAAATGAATTAGTACCTCATAGCAATAACTAACAGTAACATCTCACCTGAAACAATCATCCTCTCTCTATTGAGATGTGTATTGGCTAATTCCACCCTAGGCATCTTTAATGACTCCATCTTCTTTAATGACTCCAAAAAGGAAGCTGTATGACGTTTCGTAGCTTACGAGGCAAACTCAGGTCGAACATAATAAATTTCCTTGAGAGGGAAAAGGTTCCATCCACATGCCAGCACGGTACGAAACTCGGTTTGAACTTTTGTCACATGATATCTTGCGAAACGTGGAAGAAAAGCAACAGGTGGATTCCATATTCCTAGATTACTATTAAGCATTTGACACAATGTCACACTGATGGCTGTAAACGAAGATATAAGCATACGGAATAGCTTTCTAGGCATGTGAGTCGCTGGAAGACTTCTTAAGTAATAGAACCCAGTATGTTGTCCTCGATGGCGAGTGTTCATCAGGGACAAGGATATCGTCAGGAGTGCGCTAAGGCAGTGTGATAGACCCGCTGTTATTGTAAGTTGGCTGTTTAGGTTTTCTTAGCGCTCTGTATGAAAATCACTGGCTGTGCTGTGTGCAGTCTGTGGCTAGTTTGCATTGTTGTCTGCCATTGTAGTGCTGGGCAGCTGGATGTGAACAGCGCGTAGCGTTGCGCAGTTGGAGGTGAGCCGCCAGCAGTGGTGGATGTGGGGAGAGAGATGGCGGAATTTTGAAATTTGTAAGACTGGATGTCATGAACTGCTATATATATTATGACTTTTGAACACTAGTAAGCTGGCAGTAGTGGCGCTCGCTGTATTGCAGTAGTTCGAGTAACGAAGATTTTTGGTGAGGTAAATGATTTGTGAAAGGTATAGGTTAATGTTAGTCAGGGCCATTCTTTTGTAGGGATTTTTGAAAGTCAGATTGCGTTGCGCTAAAAATATTGTGTGTCAGTTTAAACACAGTCATGTATAATTGTTCTAAGGGGACGTTTCATTATTTTCTATACACATAAATGATATGGCAGGCAGGCTCAGATGGTAGAGCGCTTGCCCGCGAAAGGCAAAGGTCCCGAGTTCGAGTCTCGGTCGGGCACACAGTTTTAATCTGCCAGGAAGTTTCATATCAGCGCACACTCCGCTGCAGAGTGAAAATTTCATTCAAGGTAAGTTGCAGTCTGTGGTTGCTTACTGATGACGCTGTGGAGCATGGGAAGGTGTCGTCGTTTAGTTACTGTAGGAGGCTACAAGACGACTTAGACAAAATTTGTAGTTGGTGTGATGAATGGCAGCTAGCTCTCAATGTAGAAAAATGTGACTTAATGCAGACGAGTAGGAAAAATAAACCCATAATATTCGATCACAGTATTAGTAGTGTGTTGTTTGACACAGTAAATATCTAGGCGTAATGTTGCAAAAGCAATATGAAATGGACTGAGCGTGTGAGGACTGTGGTAGGGAAGGTGAATGGTCGACTTTTGTTTCCTGGGAGAAGTTTACGAAAGTGCGATCCATTGTTGAATACTGTTAGAGTGTTTGGGATCCGCACCAGGTCGGATTAAAGGAAGACATCTAAGCAATTGAGAGGTGGGCTGCTAAATTTGTTACGGATAGGTTCGAGCAAGACGCAAATATTACTGACTGATTCGGGAACTCAATGTAAATCACTAGAGGGAAGGCGACGTTCTTTTCGAGGAGAAAATTTAGAGAACCGGCATTTGAGCCCGAGTGCAGAGCGATTATATTGCCGCTAACGCACATATCGCGTAAGGACCACAGGGCTCATAAGAAGACATACAGGCAATGGGTTTCCCAACGCTCTGTTTACGATTGCAACAGACAATGAGGTGACTAATAGTGACGCAGTTTATCTTCCGCCACTCACCATACGGCGGCCTGCTGAGTATGTATGTAGATGTAGATGAAATAGCGGTCTTAGTCTCATCTCTTCGTCGTTAGCGTAGTCTTCCCTGTATTCCATACGTTGCAGCAACAAAGGACAAATTGGGCCATTTCCACGTTTGGCGCACATCTACGCTAAAGATCAGCTGCAGGCCGCAGCTAGATTCCCAATAGTGGAACCAATAGTGTCAGCAGCTGGTCTACCCGAATGCGTGCGCTTCTGCTATAGGAGGCCAAACAGAGGGAGCACTCTGGACTGTAACCTGGCACTCGGGACTGATTTGTTTTAAAATAATTGCTGTTGTTGCCAGCAAATGCACAGAACACTATCTGCGGCCACTGCAGCGAAACTGGATCGGGAGCGAGTATCGGTGTCACGGGCTGAGGAGGCTGCGACCCAGTGAGGTGCTATCTTGGCTGCGGCAGCATCTGGGTCAGGGATGGCAGCGGCCCAGCGGCGGACGCATCGCCTGCATACACCAGGGGCCAACGGTTGGGGGGGGGGGGGGCTTGGACTTGCAGAGGGCAGACCTAACCGCTACCTACTCTTTCTTTCTTACTATTTCATCCGCCGCGTCCAATATTGAGGGGGTGGGGGTGGAAGGACAGGGTGAACTATCAGCGATACAACCATCCCGCTCTTGAATCAGTAGCTTTAAAAGTACAACACAGCAATAAATGTGTGATGGTCTCTGCAACGAAATGACTGTGTCAGTATATTACACTGGTCATCAATGCTGTAAAGCTGTTTTTAACTGTGTCATGTATGGATGTTGTCATTTTAAGAAACATTTTAAGGACATGTCAAGCCTTAGTGGTACCAGCATTAATCAAAAATGCTTTATCATCTCAAGATGGCTGAACTGTTAGCCGAAACTAGTAATGAATCCGAATAAAGAAGATTTCATGCGCGATCTTCACTCCAGGGGTTTTCAATCTCTGGCATATATTTAAAAATACAGTGTAAATAAAGGCGAAATAAATGTTACTAAAAGGTGAAAATAATACAGATGTTTTTAAAATTTCCGAAAGGATGACTAGGAAACTACCAACAAGGAAGAGGGAGATGAAGAGCCCTGAGCGAAATGGGACAGGTGGAGAAGAGTTATAACTGACAGAACGGGTAAGTATCTGGCCGGACTTCATTGTCTAAGGGAAGGAGTCGGTAAACGTTTACGACTGCTGCTTATGTACCCACGAGGTTAACGACTTTCACCGAAAGGCGCTGACCGAACGACCTTGGCGCGTGGCTAGGGAACGGAGCGTTTGCATTTGATTCCTACATTCATTCACGTTTTTTCTACACCAGAGGTCAAATGTTTAATCGGTTCGTTAAAAAATGTTTACATCACCAAGCCCAAATCCGGGAAATTGACAGATTTATAAAACATATCTTCAGAGAGCTGGAACACCGTACGTTGCTAGCAACATTTTGTCTCACATTGGATCTCTAGCGTGGACCAGCTAATATCTGCATGCAGTATACCATGTTTATAGGTGCCGAGGCTCAATCGACTTCCACGCGGAACTAATCTCACCGAACTGCACACCTGCGTGCCAGGAGTTTGATGTTCATTTTTAAAAATGGTTCAAATGGCTCTGACCACTATGGGACTTAACTTCTGAGGTCATCAGTCCCCTAGAACTTAGAACAACTTAAACCTAACTAACCTAAGGACATCACACACATCCATGCCCGAGGCAGGATTGGAACCTGCGACCGTGGCGGTCGCGCTGTTCCAGACTGTAGCGCCTAGAACCGCTCGGCCACCTCGGCCGGCGTTTAAGTAGTTCTAAGTTCTAGGGGCCGGCGTTCATTTTTATCACCAAGTTAAAAACTTTATTTCGATTCTTCGTAAATGCAATGCACTCTTGGGACCCGGCGGAAAATGCACACACAGGCACAGTTACAGTCCTTACCATTGTTATTATGATCGACTTTTGGCACTGACTTTTCAGGCGATGTTACGACATAAAAATTAATTTCCGAAAAATAAATATTTTAAAGTGTAAACCAAGTGCGTTTTTCCGACGAATCTTGGGAACGACGTAGTTGCTCGAAGGTTGGATTCATTACATCTACATCTGCTCTACATGACTACTCCGCTGTTCATAATTAAGAGCCAAGCAAAGTCTTCATCGAGCCACCTTCAAGCTATTTCTCTATCGTTCCACTCTCGAACAGCGCTCGTGGAAAAAGAACACTTAAATCTTTCCGTGAAAGCTCTGGTTTCTCTTATTTTCCTACAATGACCATGGCTTCCCATGTCGAAGGGCTCCAACAAAATAATTTCACATTCGTAAGAGAAAGTTAATAATTGCAATTCAGTGAAAAGATCCTGACGCAACGAAAAATGCCCTTATCCGTAACACTCTGTCCTGTATTTCGCGGTCATACAAAACGAGCTGCCCTTCTTTGAACTTTTTTGATATCCTCCATTAATTCTGTCTGATGCGGATCCCACACCGCGCAGCCACACTCCAGAAGAGGACGGATGAGCGTAGTGTAGGCGCACTCTTTAGTAGCTCTGTAGCATTTTCTAAGTGATCTGCCACCAAATCGTTGCTTAGCTTTCCTCACAACATTGTTTATGTGAGGGTTCCAGTTTAAGTTATTCATAAGTGTTGTCTCTAAGTATTTGTTAGTTCACAGCCTTTACATTCCTAAACTACGCGTTAGTTATGATAAAATTATACTCATTGAAAAATTCTACCTGGACATTTCCAGTGTCAGTCCTTTCGCCCAGTACATATTTTCATACTATTTTTCCTCTCTCTCCTTTTCTCACTACCGAATTCCAGTCATCCATCACAATTAAATTTTCGTCTTCTTTGTTGTTGTTGTTGTTGTTGTTGTGGTCTTCAGTCCTGAGACTGGTTTGATGCAGCTCTATAGTAAAGCTGCATGCCCTCGGGAAAAATTACGGCTGTAGTTTTCCCTTGCTTTCAGCCGTTCGCAGTACCAGCACAGCAAGGGTTGGGGTGTTTGGGGGAAGAGACCAAACAGCGAGGTCATCGGTCTCATCGGATAAGGGAAGGCGGTCGGCCGTGCCCTTTCAAAGGAACCATCCTAGCATTTGCCTGGAGCGATTTAGGGAAATCACGGAAAACCTAAATCAGGATGGCCGGACGCGTGATTGAACCGTCGTCCTCCCGAATGCGAGTCCAGTGTGCTACCACTGCGCCACCTCGCTCGGTAGCACAGCAAGGCCGTTTTGGTTAGTGTTACAAGGCCAGATCAGTCAATCATCCAGACTGTTGCCCCTGCAATTACTGAAAAGGCTGCTGCCCCTCTTCAGGAACCACACGTTTGTCTGGCCTCTCAACAGATACCCCTTCGTTGTGGTTGCACCTACTGCACGGCCATCTGTATCGCTGAGGCACGCAAGCCTCCCCACCAACAGCAAGGTCCATGGTACATTGGGGGAAATCGTCATCTTTAACTATCTGAATAACTTCCTTTATCCTATCATCCTTTATCTTCATCACTTGCGGCGCTTTTTGGCATATAAACTTGGGCTGCTATGGTGGGTGTTGACTTCACGTCTATTTCGTCTACGATAACGCGTTCTCCGTACTGTTCATTTTACCTGCCTACATTCCTACTTTCTTATTCATTATTACACCTAGTGCTGCATTACCCTATTTGATTTTGTATTTGTAACCCTGTACTAACCTGAACAGAAGTTCAGTCACCGCACTTCACTAATTCCCACTACATATCACGTCAGCTTATCCTTTTCCCTTTTTTGATCCTCCTGCCTACCCGATTAAGGGATCTAGCATTCCACACTTCGACCCGTAGAATCCCAGTACTGTTTTTCCTGATTACAATGTCCTCCTGAATAGACCTCGCCCGAGACGATGCTATCATCTTTAAACCACACAGTAGAACTGCATGCCCTCGGCAAAAAATCAACTGTTTTGTCCCCTTTCCTTCATCATTTATCAAAGACGCAATTTGCTACTGATTCCTTAGTGAAATTTAGAAACGAACTTATCCTTGAAACCGTATGTAGTTGATCTTTGTTGTGGAATAGAGGATCAGGACAGTTAACAAAAATGGCAGTGGTATATTTTAATATTCAAAGTTACTTAGGTGAGTAGTAACGGGAACTTATAATTTTGAATTCATCTGTCAACACGGACGGCGTAGTCATTTTTTGTTTCATTGTTATGTGTCAGATAAATTCTACTGTTTAAAGCATAATGAAGTTGTAGCAGTTAGCCACGCTGGAAACAGTCTTCACCTTAAACAATAACACTTCACAAGAGTCTACGCCAGCATCAGCATGTTGCTGACAGTCATATCAAATCATTAGTGTTGGCAGTAGAGACTGTTAATGATATCCTGACAACCTGATTGTGGCACTGGAAAGGGAGTGGGTGTCTGTCTTTATTGATTCTTGTCATGTTCATATCTTTTTCAATAGTGCTTGGTCTGTAGTATTTTTGTTTTAGATGGTCTGCAAATGTTGAATGGTTTGTACTGTATTTCATTGTTTCTCCCTTTCCAAGAAAATTTCCACATACACAGCGCCTTGAAACAAAATAAACAGTTGTTCAATTATCAAATACGTAAATATTGGAATCCAATCACTATATAAAATAAATGAAGAAATCACATGAAAAACAATAGGATATTTTCCATCCTTCACTCTCTCGCCACTCAACTGCCTGCCCTCCGCCCGAATTTCATTTCACCTCTTGCTCCTCATCTTTTCCACCAATTCACTCTGCATCACACTACTATCCGCTTACGTCCACTCATCTTTGCTTCTCCCTCCTCCAGCCACTCACCACAAGAAACCTCAATCGCTATTGTTCAAAATGGCTCTGAGCATTCAATCGCTATTGTGTAATTACTCTTACACAGTAAATAAATACACAAAACATAATTAAAGAGAATAACACACGTATAATTAACTACAAAGAAAAAGATAAAAAGTATAGGTCAAAGACAAACTACTGGCAATGTTGTCAAGACTACAAAACACAGTATACACTTAGAAGTATACAAATAAACAGATAACAGTTGTGTACGAAAAAGTGTGCTGTGTAAAAAGTGAAGAATGCGTTCTGCAAAGCAAGAAAAATTCGACCACAAGTATCTGTGTCTAATGAAGAAAGAAACCAAAGACATGCTAGCAGACGGCATTTCGTGCTGCAACCGAAAAACCAAAGAGAAATCACCGTAAATAAAACCAACAAATTGTTAACGAACTGCTTTTCGATCTTAAAAACAAATCACCTTGTAAATATCTTTAATTATGTGCCACCGATGATGCATTACCTCAATAAAGCGAAACGCATTTTGTGAGAAAAACACGTATTTTCCTGTAGTTGCAACGACTGAACAAAAATACCCTCACGAAATCGAAAAAGAAGTCATTATCAGAAGGAGTGAGTCAGCGTATAGAGACATCAAAATAACCTTCGATGAAATTAAACGCAATGGCGGTAACAGTAAGAGTGCAATGGAAATTCGGCTGATAAATGCAGAGGAGAGAACGGATAGGTGAACACACTGAGCGCCTCTATGAGGGGAGAACTTGTCTAATGACGTGACAGAAAAAGAAACAGGAGTCGGCAGGGAAGAGAGAGATGATCTAGCATTAAAATCAGAATTTAAAACAACATTGGACTATTTAAGATCAAATGAGGCAGAAGGGATAGATAATATACCATCAGAATCTCTAAAATCAGCGGGGGAACTTGCAACGAAACGACTACTCACCTTAGTGTGCATGAGACTGCCGACGAAGCACCAGACTTGCGAAAATACATCATCCACACAATTCCGCGGACTGTAAGAGCCGACAAGTGCGAGAATTATCGCACAATCAGCTTAACAGTTCGTGCATCCAAGTTGCTGACTAGAGTGATATACAAAAGAAGGGAAAAGAAAATTGAGGATCTGTTCGGTGACGATCACTTTGGCTTTAGGAGAGGTAAAGGCATCAGGGAGGCAGCTCTGACGTTGCTGTTAATAATGGAAGCAAGACTGAAGACAAACGAAGACACGTTCATACGGTTTGTTGACCTCGGAAAAGCATTCGACAATGTCAAATGGTGCAAGATGTTCGAAATAGGGGTAAGCTATAGGGACAGACGAGTAATATGCAATATGGACAAGAACCAAGGGGGACCAATAATGCTAAAAGACCAAGAACGAACTGCTCGGATGAAAAAGCGAATAAGACGAGTACGTAGTCTTTCGCCCCTACTGATCGCTCTGCACATCGAAGAGTTAATGACGG
Organism: Schistocerca cancellata; assembly: GCF_023864275.1. Classification (NCBI taxonomy): domain Eukaryota; kingdom Metazoa; phylum Arthropoda; class Insecta; order Orthoptera; family Acrididae; genus Schistocerca; species Schistocerca cancellata. Next base: position 659,285,582 of record NC_064627.1, read on the forward strand.
AAATAAAAGAAAGGTTCAATGGTGGGATTAAAATTGGGGGTGAAAGGATATCAATGATACGATTCGCTGATGACATTGCTATCCTCAGTGAAAATGAAGAAGAATTACAGGATCTCCTGAATGGAATGAAGATCTAATGAGTACGGAATATGGACTGAGAGTGAATGGAAGAAAGATGAAAGTAATGAGAAGCAGCAGAAATGAGAACAGCGACAAACTTAACATGAGGATTGATGATCACGCAGTAGACGAAATTAAGGAATTCTGCTACCTAGGCAGCAAAATAACCCGTGAAGGACGGAGCAAGGAGGACATAAAAAGCAGACTAACACTGGCAAAATAGACATGTCTGGCCAAGAGGAGTCTACTAGTATCAAACATAGGCCTTAATTTGAGGAAGAGACTTCTGAGAATGTACGTTTGGAGCACGGCACTGTATGCTAACGAAACGTGGACTGTTGGAAAACGGGAAAAGAAGAAAATCGAAGCATTTGAGATTGGTGTGACAGAAGAATGTTGGAAATTAGGTGGGATGGTAAGGTAAGGAATGAGGAGCTTCACCGCAGGATTGGCGAGGAAAGGAACAATATGGAAAACACTGTCAAGAGGAAGGGACAGGATGATAGGACACCCGTTAAGACATTAGGGAATAACTTCCATTGTACTAGAGGGAGCTGTAGAGGGTACACAATGTAAAGGAAGACAGATATATGATGAATACATCCACCAATAACTGAGGACGTAGATTGCAGTTGCCTGTCTGTGACGAAGGGGTTGCGCCTGAGAAGAATTCTGGCGGGTCGCATCAGACCAATATTCAAAAGGTTGATGTGAACCGGTACAGTGAAGTGAGACCGAAAGCTCCACTGTGTTCCGGAGACCTCACGTTGCTGCCGTGTTAATCGCATCAGGACGTAACAAAACTGAACGCTGAGCAACAAGGGACACATGCATTGAATTATCTGTGGTAAACAAGGAGAAGCTGTTGAATAACCATACCCGTGACATGAAGGAGCACAAAGCGAAGAACATTCACTCAGTCACCTGGCTGGCCAGCTGGAGGACGGGTGACGTCACGTGTTTGTGTTGTTCGTCGCTTGCGTAACGCACCGGCGGCAGCGGGACCGCGGCATGCCGTGCTGCTGCTGCTGCTGCTGCTGCTGGCGCTACGCCTGCAACAGTGGGACACGGCCAGTCAACTGACCGTAACGGCAAGGCACTGTGTTACGCACGACAGAGAAAAAGTTGCGTACTTACTACCCATAACTTTCATAGATACAGAAGTAACTTCAGGCATGCCCAAGGGAATTGTGTTGGTATCTTGCCGTTCTTGTCGTTTATAAATGAACTGACGGAAAGTCTTAATAATAACCCCGACTGTCTGAAAATAATCCCGTTGTCTATATTGAATCACTGTGTGAAAAGAGTTTCACGAATTGCAGTCAGATCTTTATAAGATTTCAAAGTGGTGCAAAGACTCTTGCATTAAATATTGATAAATGTAAAATTCGTACCGTCAGACCTACATGCAACGTGCCACAGATGCTCAGGATTTTTATACACAGCGGTATTCTACGTTGATGTTACAAACTTTCAGAGATGATGGAGAAAGGTAATTGTATCAGTTTGAGGTAAGGGACCCTAATCTGGAAACGACAGAAGTTGAAAGGTATAAGTGTAAATCAAGTTCCGACTTAGCCTCGCGCAGTACTCAGACTAAGGGCCCCCAACATCTGAACCATGATCACGACATGCGGAATTCACCCTAAACGCTCCCCGACACCATCAGAAAACTTCCTTTGGCAGACTAGTAACGGTGGACGGAGGTCAGAGAGATTTAAAATCATAAGTCTACGGTACAGTGACAACGAATTCCAGTTATTTGCACAAGTGTCACAAGTTGCTACATTTACAACAGTTGTTCAAAATGGCGTTCCCAGCGTCGCACAAAGTTCTGTCGTACCCATCCTAGCATCCCTTCTGTCGTTTGAAGAGTATCGAAGGCAGCGAAAATCTTGCCAGAAGCTTCTCGACAGGTATCTCGTACACAAGACTTTTCACCTGACCACACAGGGAGAAACCAAGTGGGGTGAAATCAGATGAATGTGCTGACCACGAAACAGGACCTCCTGTGCCTATTCACATTTCAGGGAGTGTCTGGTTCAGGTGTTCAGGCGTTCGCGAACCCTCAGACCAGAGTGAGGTAGGGCTCCATCATGTGGGATATGTTGTATTCCAGAAACCTGTGCCTCTACAACTTAGCCAGTAGAGATTGGTATATTTTATATTCCCTAACGCTGTTACTCCCAGATATGTGTGCGGGGGTTGGTGCTTCACATGCGATGTTTGTTCTGTGTGCCGGTGAAGTTTCGAATCGATCTGGCAGATGGAAGAACCGTAGTACAGTGTCAAAATGGCGTCTACATACGACTCACGTTACAAGCAGCGTGCTGTTATTGAATTCTTGTGTACAGAAAAAGAAACCGTGGTGAACATCCATAAATGTTTGTGTGCAGTGTATGGCGTTACTGCATTAGATATGAGTACAGCTGGGCGATAGGTAAAGAAAGTAACAGTCTCAGAAAATGCAGAAACAGAGTTCCATGATCAGTCACGCTCGGGACATACTGTCACAGCCACTTCTCCAGACATACTGAAACATGCGGATGCCGTTATTCGTGCCGACCAGTGCATCACAACTCGAGAATTGGCTCTACAGTTGTCGGTCACTTTGAGGATGACGAGAGTGTCAGTGATGCAGTGAAAACATGGCGCCGGCCGAAGTGGCCGTGCGGTTCTAGGCGCTGCAGTCTGGAACCGCGAGACCACTACGGTCACAGGTTCGAATCCTGCCTCGGGCATGGATGTGTGTGTTGTCCTTAGGTTAGTTAGGTTTAACTAGTTCTAAGTTCTAGGGGACTAATAACCTCAGAAGTTGAGTCCCATAGTGCTCAGAGCCATTTGAACCAACCATTTTTTGAAAACATGGCTACACCAACAGGACAAGAGCTTTTACCAGCAGGGAATACATGCTCTTGCACAACGTTGGCGTACGGCCACAGAACATGAAGGAGACTATGTAGAAAAACAGGATATGGACAAGACATGTTGATGCATATTGTCACCAAATTATGACTCTTAACAATAAATATATTCTGAGAAAAAATGTGGGACATTACTTATTGAATGACCCTCGTAGAATATAACAGACTCTGTATTGCCTCATACAGCTCTGTGGTGCCCCCCTCCATAGCTCTTACAACCTCAGGCGTGTGCAGTAAATACACTCCTGGAAATGGAAAAAAGAACACATTGACACCGGTGTGTCAGACCCACCATACTTGCTCCGGACACTGCGAGAGGGCTGTACAAGCAATGATCACACGCACGGCACAGCGGACACACCAGGAACCGCGGTGTTGGCCGTCGAATGGCGCTAGCTGCGCAGCATTTGTGCACCGCCGCCTTCAGTGTCAGCCAGTTTGCCGTGGCATACGGAGCTCCATCGCAGTCTTTAACACTGGTAGCATGCCGCGACAGCGTGGACGTGAACCGTATGTGCAGTTGACGGACTTTGAGCGAGGGCGTATAGTGGGCATGCGGGAGGCCGGGTGGACGTACCGCCGAATTGCTCAACACGTGGGGCGTGAGGTCTCCCCAGTACATCGATGTTGTCGCCAGTGGTCGGCGGAAGGTGCACGTGCCCGTCGACCTGGGACCGGACCGCAGCGACGCACGGATGCACGCCAAGACCGTAGGATCCTACGCAGTGCCGTAGGGGACCGCACCGCCACTTCCCAGCAAATTAGGGACACTGTTGCTCCTGGGGTATCGGCGAGGACCATTCGCAACCGTCTCCATGAAGCTGGGCTACGGTCCCGCACACCGTTAGGCCGTCTTCCGCTCACGCCCCAACATCGTGCAGCCCGCCTCCAGTGGTGTCGCGACAGGCGTGAATGGAGGGACGAATGGAGACGTGTCGTCTTCAGCGATGAGAGTCGCTTCTGCCTTGGTGCCAATGATGGTCGTATGCGTGTTTGGCGCCGTGCAGGTGAGCGCCATAATCAGGACTGCATACGACCGAGGCACACAGGGCCAACACCCGGCATCATGGTGTGGGGAGCGATCTCCTACACTGGCCGTACACCACTGGTGATCGTCGAGGGGACACTGAATAGTGCACGGTACATCCAAACCGTCATCGAACCAATCGTCCTACCATTCCTAGACCGGCAAGGGAACTTGCTGTCCCAACAGGACAATGCACGTCCGCATGTATCCCGTGCCACCCAACGTGCTCTAGAAGGTGTAAGTCAACTACCCTGGCCAGCAAGATCTCCGGATCTGTCCCCCATTGAGCATGTTTGGGACTGGATGAAGCGTCGTCTCAAGCGGTCTGCACGTCCAGCACGAACGCTGGTCCAACTGAGGCGCCAGGTGGAAATGGCATGGCAAGCTGTTCCACAGGACTACATCCAGCATCTCTACGATCGTCTCCATGGGAGAATAGCAGCCTGCATTGCTGCGAAAGGTGGATACACACTGTACTAGTGCCGACATTGTGCATGCTCTGTTGCCTGTGTCTATGTGCCTGTGGTTCTGTCAGTGTGATCATGTGATGTATCTGACCCCAGGAATGTGTCCTGGGACGATGAATTCACGGTGTTCTTATTTCAATTTCCAGGAGTGTATTAACGGGCCGCTAGAAATTGATTTCACGTCCAGTATCCGAACGTGTAAGGCGTCGGCAACAGCCCTACTTGAAGGGAGTCACTGGTTTGTTTGAATACTGGGAAATGTGAGAGGATGTCACAGCACTAACAAGAAAGAAATTAACGAGTATTAAAAATATAAGTCTTGTGAAATCAGAAGTGACTAAACATAGTCGGGGACAGCCTTCAGTGATGTTACAAAAGGACAGACGTCACATAAATCATGTTCTGACTCATAGCTAGATACAAAGGTGTGCGGACATTTGCCACGCCGGACATCTGCCACGATTTTACCTGCTCCGAAGGGTTGCGTCCCTTGTCTCGCCCTCCTCCTCCTCACCCGCCGTCCGACCCCTGGAACTGCATTTAGTAATTCCAATTTAGTGGCGCTGTCATCAGTAACTTTACTGATCTATCCTTCCCGGGACACAAAAAAGCAAGGCAGGTTCGCAGCAGTATGAAAGTCATGTTGACCGTCTTTTTCGACTCCAGTGGCGTGGTACATCAAAAGGTAGCCCCAGAAGGTACTTTCGTCAATAAGGAGTACTACCGAGAGCTTCTGCGTTGAGTTCGTGAAGCAGTGAGCCGCAAATGCCCGGACTTGTGGGCAGTAGGCAGTTGGCACTTTCACCATGAGAACGCACCCGCTCACCCTTCTCAATTACTTCAGACTTTTTTGTGGCCACACTTAACACGGCTGTGGTTTGTAAACCTCCCTATTTCCCTGACCTAGGACAGAGAGACTTCTGGCCTTTCCCTAAAGGGATCGGATTTGAGAACAGTGAAGACATTATGCAGAATTCGACGGAGCAGCTACGCACCATACCAAAAGAGGATTCCCAGCGATGCTTCCAACAGAGGTGTGCAGAAGCTGGATGGGACGTCTTTGAAGGTGACCATTGTGAAGCAATTGTACCTAAATTTTATAAATAAATGCCATATACTTTTTGAACAGCCCCAGTACATGGGAGGTCAAGGGGCTGAACCTGACTGCTGAGGCACAGTGATTGACCACGTCTGTTTACAGACAGAGATTTCCTATACCGGCACAGGCCCGACCGTTGGAACCGTGGTTTTCACTCCATCACTACGCCTCCCACGAGGAAGCAGGTGCCTGTTTATAACTTAAACGGTTTTGGATGGTTGCTGGCATTTTGAGTAAATTATTAACTCCTCTGAAAATGATAGCAGCCGAGATCTGTTTCCAGCTTTCGGTTTCTCAGCATGTCAGGAATCACTATCGCGAATTTTTCTTGGAAATTTCTTAATGGTTTGAATCGGGATTGAATTTTCAGGTAACTCGACATAAAACTGACAAGGGAATTATGGATACGCCGGTGAATTGTTCGGTATGTTTTAAACGCTTTGAGGATTTATAAGCATTGTATTCATTGCGATGAATCGCATTATGTAGAACATACCAAACAATAACATCATTTTCACAAATATGATAAAGTTCAAAAGTCAAAGAGTAAACAGCTTTTAAAAGGGGAATTACTTTTCCCTTTTTCACATTATATTCTTCAAATCAATAAATATGTTGTACTACATACTTTCAAAAGTAGCCTTTATCCCCCTCAGCGTTCAAGCTATCTCTATACCGAATTTCATCAAAATCGGTTCAGAAGTGCGGTAGTGAAAGCGTAAGAGACAGAGTTGCTTTCGCACTTAAAATATTTGTACTGTATCAATTTTGCCTAGAGGTCACTGGATGCAACTGTAGTTTCTTAGCGGTTTAGACTTCATCCCAAGAAATCTCGTCATCTGCAACTGGAACTACTCGCTAAGTCATTAAAATAGCTATAACATGAACAGTAATTCCGTTCCGCGCTTCGGTGAGGCACACGCTCTATCAGCTACGTGCCTGTGGGTGACTGATACCAGAATAACGGGCCGTGCTGCCTACTGCGTGTCAGGAAGCTTACAGTTGCTGCTATCAGAATTTCCGCCAGGAGTGTATCCTCTTGCTGCGTGGAGACGTACGTTGTGTACAGGAAGGGGCCACTGTGTTTTCGTAGCGTGTGAGCTTAAATACGAGAACCACTAAATACCACTCTATAGATTAACAATATGTAATGTTTGCTCTGTTTGCTTCTACCAAGCAATCACATCACAGGATATGCGACGTCACGCATGCGTGTTTCGGGTGGTAAAAAAGAACAGTGTTAACAAGTATTCGATATTATTTTCATCTTTTGTACATCTACATACACACTCCGCAAGCCACCTTACGATGCATGGCGGAGCGTACATTGTACGACTACTAGTCATTTCCGTTCCTTTTCCACTTGAAAATAGAACGAGGGAAAAACGACTATCTACGGGGTGTTCAAAAAGTCTCTCCGCAATGCCGTATGATTGTTAGCCGCGAGTGCCGTATGCCGCAGTGAATATACCGAAATGAAACTCAGTGAAATACAAGTTATTAATTTATTGAATATTCATTTTTACTTACAAATTTTCACATTAAATGTTTAAAGTGTCCCCCCTGTTGTTGAATGCACAATTCAATTCGTCTAATCATGTTTCCAAACGAGCTGTAACATTTCTTCTGTATCAGAAGCAGTGAAAGTGGATATTGCAGTTTTCAAGAAGAAAAAGTCAGGTGGTGTTAGGTCAGGCGATCGTGGAGGCCAAAGTCCCTGTGAGATTATGCGATCACCAAAAACATCAGCAAGCGTGACACTGAAACGCGAGCTGTATGCGCGGTTGTACGATCTTGTTGAAAATAACCGTTCAGTATTTCATTTAACACAAGTTCTCCTATGAATATCACAGCAGAATCGTTGTGCGTTTATTGTTTCGTTGAAAAATATGGGACCCACAATCCGACGTCTAGACATTGCAACCCAAACTCCTATTTTCACAGAATGAAGTGGTTCCTCATGAATATAGAATGGATTTTCAGTACTCCAGATAGAGAATTTTGCGAGTTCAGGTACCCGTATAAATGAAAACACGCCTCATCAGTGAAAAACGTTTCATTAAGAATATCCCTTCCATTTCGTTGAACAAAATTTTTGAACCATTGACAATAATGCAGTCTCTGGCCAAGATCAGTATTTTTCAGTTCCAGAATGAGATTTTCACTCTGCAGCGGAGTGTGCGCTGATATGAAACTTCCTGGCAGATTAAAACTGTGTGCCCGACCGAGACTCAAACTCGGGACCTTTGCCTTTCGCGGGCAAGCGCTCTACCATCTGAGCTACCGAAGCACGACTCACGCCCGCTACTCACAGCTTTACTTCTGCCAGTACCTCGTCTCCTACCTTCCAAACTTCCTACCTTCAGGAGTGCTAGTTCTGCAAGGTTCGCAGGAGAGCTTCTGTAAAGTTTGGAAGGTAGGAGACGAGGTACTGGCAGAAGTAAAGCTGTGAGTACCGGGCGTGAGTCGTGCTTCGGTAGCTCAGATGGTAGAGCGCTTGCCCGCGAAAGGCAAAGGTCCCGAGTTCGAGTCTCGGTCGGGCACACAGTTTTAATCTGCCAGGAAGTTTCATTTTTCAGTTCTTGCACGACTGTCACTTTGTTTGGGAAAAGTTCTAATTTTTTCCTTACAGCTGTGTGGGCCGTTCTGGCACTAACATCGATTTCCTGTGCGAGTTTTCTTACTGACTTGTTCTGACTATGGACATTTTATCGGAAACATCGAGTTGTTTATCCTCAGACAAAACGCTAGGACGACCACATCTCGGTGCATCAGTCACTGAACCCGTACTTCGAAATTTGTTAATCAAATCTCGCTCAGTATCGCGATGGGAGTATTATCTCCGGAGAAACTAAATTAAATGTTTGACGAACTGATACTGTGTATTTACCGTCAGCTTTGAACACTTGTTCGACTAAAAACACACGTTTTTCAATGGTTTGCATTTTAACAGTGACAAAAACGAAACAAAGGAACTAAACTTAAACGTTCACGTCAACACGTGACGACACACACCAACGATACTACCGACGCTGGCTGAGATAAACGAAACAGTGGAATGTTGGGAGAACCCAGGCAGGCGAACAGCCAAATGGCTCTCAGCACTATGGGACTCAACTGCTGTGGTCATAAGTCCCCTAGAATTTAGAACTACCTAAACCTAACTAACCTAAGGACATCACACACATCCATGCCCGATGCAGTATTCGAACCTGCGACCGTAGCGGTTGTGCGGTTCCAGACTGTAGCGCCTTTAACCGTTCGGCCACTCCGGCCGGCCACGAACAGTCATACGGCACGCGCGGCTAACAGTCATATGGCACTGCGGAGAGACTTTTTGAACACCCCGTATATGCCTCCGTATGAGCCCTAATTTATCATATCGGATCATCGTAGTCCTTCCGCGAAATCTTTGTTGGCGGCAGTAAAATCGTTCTCAGTTGTCTTAAAATAATCTGTATATTTTCCCAATACTGCTCCTCGAGAAGAACGTCGCCTTTCCTCAAGTGATTTCCATCTGAATTCCCGAAGCATCTCCGTAGCACCTGCGTGTTGCTCGAACCTACCAGTAACCAATCTACCAGCCCACCTGTGAACCGCTTCGATGTCTTCCTTTAATCCGACTTGGTACGGATTCCAAACATTCGAGCAGAAGTCAAGGACACGTCGCACTAGCGTCCTATATGCTGTCTCCTTTGCAGATGAACCACACTTTCTTACAGTTCTTTCAACAAACCGAAGTCGACCATTCCCCTTTCCTATCACAATCCTCATATGCTCGTTCCATTTCATATTGCTTTTCAACGTCACGCACAGATATTTAAACGACTGTGTCAAGCATGGCACTACTTAATCCTTATTGTGGAATGAAGTTTGTGGTGAAAGACTCATCTGTAACGTAGCCCCATGTCTGGATTAGAGTCCCAAACTCAGGGAATGAGTGCTGGCGATCAGATGCAGAAATTCTGTATCGCCGTCCAGGGGCAACATTCTAGAGGTGGAGGTTAGCCGTTGCCTTTCTCCGACCTGTTGTGAAGTGTATCTGTATCGTGTGGATGAGTGTGATGGGTGCTCGTACGGAACAGTGTTGATTTGGTGTTGTTGTGGATGAAAGGAAGGGAAAGGGTGAAACCCTGTGCCTACTACCCTCGAATGGCACCATGGGTACCGCTGAGCGTAACATTCTCGTCCGACGGACGGGTCAGCAAGAACAGTGTGACATGCTCTCACTTCACGAGACACTGCGTTCGCCTGCTTAGCTGGGTGGTTGCGTGCTTGCCTACCACGCAAGCGGGCCCGAGTTCGGTTCCCGGCCGGGTTGGAGATTTTCTCCGCTCGGGGACTGGGTGTTGTGTTGTCCTCATCCTCATCACCGGCACGCAAGTCGCCTATTGTGACGTCGGCTGCAAGAAGACTTGCACTTGGCGGCCGAACTTCCCCGGTGGAGCCTCCCGGGCAACAATGCCATACGCTCATTTACACGAGACATTGTGCAGAAATTTGGAATTTAATGCACGACGTTGGCGCAAAGTCTGGTGATCAGAAACTTTACGCCACCACCTCTCCTTCCCTTACCGGGCTACCGGCCAGACACCAGCAGTGAAAATTTTGCACCGCTAGCATCCGAACCCTAGGACCTCCGAGTCGACCTCCACCGCACAAACCCATGTTAGCGACGTGCGTTACTTTTTCTTTTTTTTTTTTAACCTTCATCATAACAATATTTAGTTTCAAGTCGGTTCTCTATTATTTCGCTCCCATAAATATTTCTAAATCTTACAACAATTACAGAGATGGGTTCCCAATTATAGGAGAACCCGAAATTCAAATTGATGTCTGAACTACTGGTGTAACTCGGCAGTTTTCCCGCTAACATACATAGATCGGGAGGGAAAGATGTGATAGGTGACCGTTGAATATCATTTGGTCTCCTAGCCACCGATTCACCCAAATATTGACATGATGCCTGATTTAGCAAAATAAAACTGCTTACTAACAACCCATATCCTACACAGCTGGCCGTTTTGTAAACTTCAAACAATAACTGATAGAGAAATATTAGTTAATTATGTACGCAGAAAAACGAATGCGCTGTAGAAAATCTCAATGAATAGGTATCCAAATAACAAGGAGAGCAAAATTACGGCACTTTGTTGTAATTCGTAGAACAGACTAACTCATAAGTTGCACTGCAAAGATAAAACACAACTCATGGAAACAAGTCACTCGTAGATAGCTGTGCACTATCGATACTTTTCGGGTGCGAAGTCTCCGTATAGCTTTACTTATTCGAAAGTTTTCTAGCCATTCGACATCTCCAAATCGTTGGAGTACGTTAATGTTCCAACAGTGATCAGTTTGCACGTTTTTCCATGACGCTCGTTTCTAGATGAGTGCAGTAAAACAGTTTCTCACCCATTAATTAGCGTGAGTAAACTTTAAACATTCGTTCTTGAATAATTTTCTCCTCTCTCTTAACAAGTTCACTAATATCCATAAGCGCGTCGTACTTTTAATTAAAAAGTACAACGATACTGATAATCTTACTTTACCTGACGAACACGGAACAGGTGGTACATGGACACCATTCGAGTAAAACAACCGACACGGAAAATAAACTTTTAGCGATCTAGAAAAATCGATTTAGCCGTTCGTAAACACGCCAGGGAACATCCGTTATTATGCAGCTTCTCGTCTTTTACGAACTCTGGTTTCCCTCCGAAACGAATAAATCTTTCGAATTTTGCAAACACCCTTTTTGGATACGTTGTGTTACACGCAAAGTTACTGACAACAAATTCGTTAAGGGGCGTGGTTCGCGCAGGCCCCCAGGCGAGGGCTTGGCCCGTCCTACTTACTGCTGCGCTGCACGGCGCTGTGCTGCGTTGCCAGACTGCGCGGAAGACGCGGCGTGGCAGGCTCCGCCAGCCAGCAAGCCGCCCAACTTTGTTTACACACGCCGTGTCCAGCGGAGCTGCTTACCGCTGTTTACAAGCCGATGCTCGGCACAGCCGACGAACTGTTTGCACAGGTCGGACCGGGCGCGCCGTTAAGCGATATACATAGACGAATGTAAACCGGTATATCAGTTAACCGTAGACCTTACCCGAGGCTATATTCCACGCAATTTCCGTAAATATTTCTCCGGGAGTCCTCTATATGTACGTCTAAGAAGAGTAACGGAAAGCTAGCGACCCGTTGTGTGGCATCATACGAGAGAGATACCACGTTTTCAATCACTCGTGACCGTCTGAAGCGTAAATCGAACACTGTCTTAAGAAAGTGTAACACAGTCAAAACCGGTTATATAGGTGAAGAAGGAACCGACGGTTTACGGTCGTTATAGAGTACAGTCGCACAAACCGGGTTTTTGCTTGTTTTTTTCTTTTAATATAAAAATTCGTTTCTGTAAATTTTACGCTGCCAGAGAGTTAACATTTTTAAAAAAGCAGCAGAATTACAGTGCACCTACCGCACTTACAATATAGTAATTGTGGAGTGGGACTGAAGAGGAATTTTTCTTATGATTATGCTGGAAGTACAGTAATAAAATGCCAGCAAAACATAAAAACTTTTAATAAGTGGGGAATCAAGTAGCAACAATGTAAATTGTTCAATAACATCGAACACTGTCTTGGATAATGAATGATATAAAACAGTGAGCATGTTTAAAGCTTACTACAAGTGCTACATAGGATAATACTCATGATTGACAACTTCGTTCCAGTCACTGTGTTACAAAAAGCAATCAACAGAAGCAAAATCAAAAGACAGTATTCTATACGTAAATTACACGAAGGCCTACACTTTCTCCCATGTTTAGTTTCAAAAATGTTGTACAAATATGATGTACTGTAGCTAACACATTGAAAATATCCAACACAGATAACCATAAAACATTAATAACGAATACATTATTAATCTACGTCTGTACTTTGAAAACAACAACAGATACTGGAATTTTATTTTCTAGTTTTCTACAATCACGGCAGATAAAGTGTTGTTCACTTTTTTAACCAACTGGTTTAACTTGAATATGAAATACCGTACCGCATACTACAGTATATGGTCCTACTTACCCTACTTTATGCAGCCCGTTATCTTTGTTTGCTTTTGCATTTAAGACAAGCGTACGCATTTCACATTTGACGAAACATTCGTTTTAACGCCTGGTTTGTAACAATCTGCGGAAAACAAATTGTTAATAATCCCCAAATACGTAACAAACAAAAATGAACATTGGACTATAGTCGACATATTTCTAAGAAAATTTAATAAAAAATACGTCGTTTTATACGATAAGTAGCTATACATAGCTTCCCAAATGGCGTCTGTAACGGAGGTGATGATGATGATGATGTTTCGTTTGTGGGGTGCTCAACTGCGCGGTTGTCAGCGCACGTACAAATTCCCAACCTTTGCTTTGTCCAATCTCGCAACTTTCATGAATGATGATGAAATGATGAGGACAACACAAAGACCGAATCGTCTCGAGGCAGGTGAAAATCCCTGACCCCGCAGGGAATCGAAACCGGGACCTCGTGCTCGGGAAGCGAGAACGCGTCCGCGAGACCACGAGCTGGGGACTGAAGCTGAGATGTGTTCCAAGCAGAGAGCTGCCACGCAGTTCCTTTTGAAACCAGTGCAGCGCAGATATTCATAGGGTCTTGCAGAATGTAGAATGGAGACTTGGCAGTGGACAAAAGCACGATGAGTTGTTGGAAAATTTGGAAATTTGTGGTAAGGTCTTATGGGACCAAACTGCTGAGGTCACTACTTAATCTAACTTAACGCTAGGGACAACACACACACACCCATGCCCAAGGGAGGGCTCGGGTCTCCGACGGGGGAAGCCGCGCGGGCTGTGACAAGGCGCCACAGACCGCGCGCCCACCCTGAGTTGGTGGTCGAAGAATCTGTAATCATGGCAACGAGGTCGCACAGACCTGTCCCATCTCCCGCGTGCCAGCTGGCCGCACACAGCTGTGACTCCTGCAGTGTTGGAACGTGCGGCCACTCTCATTTGAGGTGGTCGGCGGATCTTAATCAAACACCTCGCTGCTCAACACGACGTCTCTGATGGTAGTTAGTGCTGACACACTCGTCCACCAGTTGGTGCAGTCAAAGGTGTTTGGCCACTGAGTTCCTCGCCACCTAATTGTAAAGTCCCACGCCACCGCACTGCAAAGAGCAACGAAGGACCATCTTTGCAGAACTGCTTGCACATTGCGAGCCTGATCTGAGAACTTTTTGTGGAGCAGTGTTACAGGCGATGAAACATGGGTTCATCTCCTCCAACCAGAAACAAACCGATAATCCACACCACCTCTCCTGCGAAAAAAATGTTCCGAGCTGCACCATCGGCCGGTAAAGTCATGGAGACGGCCTTCTTGGACTCTGAAGGTGTTATTCTGTGTCATGTCCTCCCTCATGATGCAACTATCAACTCTGAACTGTGTTATGCTACCCTCAGGAAATTGAAGAAACGACTTCAACGTGTCCATCGTCATAAAGATTTAAACGAAGTTCACCTTCTCCAAGACGTAGGGCCTCGCACAAATCTGCACACGTAAAAGGAGCTCATAAAACTTCGTTGGCCTGTTCTTCTTCGTCCATCATACAGCCTGGATCTGACGACTTCCAAGTTCCATCTGTTTGGCCCAAAGAGAAACGAAGCACCACAGCTGAACGAACACCAAACAAACGTCATGCACTGACAGAAAGGGGCAGTCGAGCATTGCGAAGAGTGGTTGTAAAAAATCGCACGAAGTCAGTAGAAGAAATCACTGGTGAATGCTAAAGCGTCACCATAAGTCGAGCTAGCCTAAGCCATGTGCAAAAGAAGTTAAAAAGAAAAAGAGCGACGCCACAGGACACTGGGTGCCGAGAAACGAGTGAATCACTCTGTACCATGAGGCAATCCGATGGAAATTGGTTTGGCTGAATGCACGGAGAACATTACGTGCCATCAGGTATAGTACCGACAGTAAAGTACAGAGACGGTGGTGTTACGACATGGGAGCGATTTCCGTGGTTACAGTGTTGTGCTCTTGCTGCACTAAATGCAGGAGGAGAGGAATACATTTTACAGCATCGTGTACTGCGTACAGCGGAGGAACACTTAGGAGAGTACGTTTGTATCAACATGACAGTGCACCGTGAGGCAATGACTTGTGTTCCGGCCGGGGTGGCCGAGCGGTCATAGGCGCTACAGTCTGGAACCGCGCGACCGCTACGGTCGCAGGTTCGAATCCTGCCTCGGGCATGGGTGTGTTTGATGTCTTTAGGTTAGTTAAGATTAAGTAGCTCTAAGTTCTAGGGGACTGATGACGTAAGAAGGTAAGTCCCATAGTGCTCAGAGCCATTTGAAGCCAATGACTTGTGGACAGTAACATTCCTGAAATACACTCAGGCTCATAAATTAAGGATAATTGCAGAATGTGGTGCCACACAACGCTAATAGCATAGGCACATAAGGAACACACATGACACGGATCTGTAAGTCCACGGTATTGCAGATAAGTTGAGAAAACCGTCCCGAAACACATGTGCTACAAAACGCCACTCTTTCCTGCGCACGTACCCCGACATCAGTATGGGATATGATCACCGTGCACACGTACACAGGCCGCACAACGGGTTGGCATACTCTGGATCAGGTGGTTGAGCAGCTGTTGGGGTATAGCCTCCCATTCTTGCACCAGTGCCTGTCGGAGCTCCTGAAGTGTCGTAGGGGTCTGAAGACGTGCAGCGATACGTCGACCGAGAGCAGCCCAGACGTGCTCGATGGGGTTTAGGCCTAGAGAACAGGCAGGCCACTCCATTCACCTGATGTCTTCTGTTTCAAGGTACTCGTCCACGATGGCAGCTCGGTGGGGCCGAGCGTCACCATCCATCAGGAGGAAGGTGGGAGCCATTGCACCCCTGAAAAGGCGGACCTACTGGTGCAAAATGACGTCCCTATACACCTGTTACTGTTCCTCTGTCAAAGACATGCAGGGGTGTACGTGCACCAATCATAATCCCACACCACACCATCAAACCATGACATCCCTTTCAAGGACATTAAAGGTGGTCTCTGGTTCCTGGTTGACGCCAGATGAAAACGCGGCGAGAATCACTGTTCAGATTATACCTGAACTAGTCCGTGAAGCCGGCCGAAGTGGCCGAGCGGTTCTAGGCGCTACAGTCTGGAACCGCGCGACCACTACGGTCGCAGGTTCGAATCCTGCCTCGGGCATGGATGTGTATGATGTCCTTAGGTTAATTAGGTTTAAGCAGTTCTAAGTTCTACGGGACTGATGACCTCAGTAGTTAAGTCCAATAGTGCTCAGAGCCATTTGAACCATTAGTCCGTGAACATAATCTGGGACCATTGTTCCAATGACCATGTACTGTGTTCTTGACACCAGGCTTTACGGGCTCTCCTGTGACCAGGGTTCAGTGGAATGCACCTTACAGATCTCCATGTCTGTTCAGTCGTCTGTAGACTGTGTGTCTGGAGACAACTGTTCCAGTGGCTGTGGTAAGGTCGCGAGCAAGGCTACCTGAAGTACTCCGTGGCCGTCTGCGGGCACTGATGGTGAGATATCGGTCTTCTTGTGGTGTTGTACACTGTGGACGTCCCATACTGTAGCTCCTGGACACGTTTCGTGTCTGCTGGAATTGTTGCCATAACCTTGAGATAACAATTTGTGGCACACGGAGGATCCATGCTACGACCTGCTGTGTTTGACCAGCCACCTGTCGCCCTAGTATTCTACCCCTCATGACGTCATCAATATGTGTTCTTTGAGCCATTTTCAACACACAGTCACTATTAGCACGTCTGAAAATGTCTGCACACTTACTCGGTGCACCGTACTCTGACATGCATCAACATACCTCTGAATATGTGGACTGCTGCCTGCGCCACCGAGCGACGACCGCAGGTCAAATGCACCGCATGGTCATACCCCGAGGTAATTTAAACCCGCATACCGCCCACCAGAGCGTTGTTTCACCATGTATCAGCATTATCCTTAATTTATGAGCATGACTGTAGATTGGGCTGCCCAGGGTCCCGAGTTGAGCCCAGTAGAACACTTCTGGGAAGAGTAAGAACGTCGACTTAGCTCCAGACGCCAGCGTCCTATCTCTCTATCTCCTCTTTTGAAGAAGAATGGGTTGCCATTTCTCCACAGATGTACAGACACCTCATTCAAAGTGTCCCTAGCTGAGTTCAAGCTATCAAAAGGTGAAGGATGGACACATCTCATTGTAATTTAAGCTAGTATTCTCTTGCCCTTGGTAGGGGAAACTGCTCCTAAAGGCGAAGGACCAGCAGTGATCAACGACATGAGGATGTAAAAAGTAACGGAAATGACTGCATTAGAGACATAGAATGTGTACCCACAGGACAAGTGGCCAGTAATTGAAAAAAAGTGTCATGATGAGCTCTCCACTGGCAAAAGATTGCGAATTAGTCCCCCCCACTCGGATCTCTGGGAGGGGACTGCGAAGGGGCAGCTGACCACTGAATAACCGTCGAAGGGGTAACGTTCTGCGAATCGGCACGTGGAATATCGGAAGCTTGAACGTTGTACGGAAGCTAGAAAATTTGAAAAGGGAAATGCTCAGGCTCAATCAAGGTATAGTGGGGGTCAGTGAAGTGAAATGGAAAGAAGACAAGGATTTATGGTCGGATTAGTTAGTATAGGGTACTATCAGCAGCAGCAGAAAATGATGTAACGGGAGTAGGATTCGTTATGAATAGGAAGGTAGAGTAGAGAGTTGTTACTGTGGAAAGTTCAGTGGCAGGGTTATTCTCATCAGAAAAGACAGCAAGTCAACATTGACAAGGATAGTTTAAGTGTATATGCCGACGTCGCAAGCCGAAGTTGAACAGATAGAAAAAGTATATAAGGGTATTGAAAGGGTAATACAGTATGTAAAGAGAGATGAAACTCCAATAGTCATGGAGGACTGCAATGCTGTAGTAGGGAAAGGAGTAGAAGAAAGGGTTATGGGAGAATATGGACTTGGGACTAGGAATGAGAGGGGAGAAAGACTAATTGAGTCCTATAATAAATTTCAGCTATTAATAGGGAATACTCTGTGGAAGACTCACAAGCGGAGGATGTATACTTGGAAGAGGCCGGGGGTTACGGGAAGATTTCAGTTAGATTACATTATGGTCAGACAGAGATTCCGAAATATGATACTGGATTGTAAGGCGTACCCAGGAGCAGATATAGACTCAGATCAGAAAGTAGTAGTGATGAAGAGAAGTATCTGAGGCTATAGGTACTGCGATAAGGAATAGCTCAGTAGGCAGTTCAGTTGAAGAAGAATGAATATCTCTAAAAACGATAGTCACGAAAGTTGAAAAGAGAAACATAGATATAAAGGAGATAACTGCGAAGAAACTGTGGGTAGCAGAAGAAATACTTCAAATGATCGATGAAAGAAAGAAGCACAAAAATGTTCACGGAAATACAAATAATTTGGGAAAGAAGTAAATGGGAAGTGTAGTAAAGCTAAGGCGAAATGGTTGCAAGAAAAATCTGAAGAACTCGAAAAAGAAATTATTGTAGGAAGGGCGGACTAAACATAGAGAAAAGTCAAAACAACCTTCGGTGAAATTAAAATCAAGTTGAGAACATTAAGAGTGGAATGGGGATTCCACTGTTAAATACAGAGGAGAAGAGGAGAGAGCGGATAGGTGGAAAGAGTACATTGAAGGCCTCTAAGAGGCGGAAGACATGTCTGACGTGATAGAAGAATAATCATGATTTTATATAGAAGAGATAGGCGATCCAGTATTAGAATCAGAATTTAAAAGATCTTTGGAAGACTTGAGATGGAATAAGGCAGAAGGGAAGATAACATTCCATTAGAGTTTCTAAAATCATTGGGGGGTGACAACAAAATGACTGTTCACTTTGTTGTGTAGAATGTATGACTCTGGCGATATACCATTTGACTTTCGGAAAAACATCATCCACACAATTCCGAGGATTACAAGAGCCAAAAAGTGCGAGAATTATCGCGCAGTCAACTTAACAGCTCATGCATTGAAATTCCTGAAAAGAATAATATAGAGACGAATGGATAAGAAAACTGAGGATGTGTTAGATGATGATCAGTTTGCCTTTAGGAAAGGTAAAGGCAGCAGAGAGGCAATTCTGACGTTGCGATTGAAAATGGGAGCAAGACTAAACAAAAATCAAGATACGTTAATAGGGTTTGTCGACCTGGAAAAAGCGTTAGACAATGTCAAATGGTGCAAGCTGTTCGAAATTCTGAGATCAACAGGGGTAAGCTATACGGAGAAACAGGTAATGTACAGTTTGTACGAGATCCAAAAGGAAACAATAGTAGTGGAAGATTAAGAACGAAGTTTGCAGGTTAAAAAGGGTGTAAGAACAGCATATAGTCTGTGGTCCCTAATGTTCAACCTATACATCGACGAATCAATGATAGAAATAAAGGGAAGTTTTAAGAGTGAAATTAAAATTCAAGATGAAATGATATCAATGATACGATTCGCTGATGGCATTTCTATCCTCAGTGAAAATGAAGAAGAATTACAGGATCTCCTGAACTGAATGAACATCTAATGAGTACGGAATATGGATTGAAATTAAGTCGAAGAAAGCCGAAAGTAATGAGAAGTAGCAGATACGAGAACAGCGAGAAACTTAACATCAGGGTTGATGATCAAGAAGTAGATGAAGTTAAGGAATCTGCTACCTAGTCAGCAAAATGATGTATGATGGACGGAGCAAGGAGGACATAAAAAGCAGATTAGCAGTGGCAAAATAGACGTTGCTGGCCTGAGTAACAAACATAGACCTTAGTTTGAGGAAAAAAATAAAAGCTTCAAATGGCTCTGAGCACTATGGGACTTAACATCTGAGGTCATCAGTCCCCTAGAACTTAGAACTACTTAAGCCTAACTAACCTAAGGACATCACAAACACCCATGCCCGAGGTAGGATTGGAACCTGGGACCGTAGCGGTCGCGCGGTTCCAGACTGAAGCGCCTAGAACCGCCGGCTGAGGAAGAATCTTCTGAGAATGTACGTTTGGAGCACAGCATTGTATGCTAGTGAAACATGGACTGTTGGAAAACCGGAGAGAAGAAAATCGAAGCATTTGAGATTGGTGCTACAAACGAATGTTGAAAATTAGGTGAACTGAAAAGAAATGAAGATCTCCGTAGAATCGGTGAGTAACGGAATTTATGAGAAACACTGACAAGAAGAAGGGACAGGATGGTAGGGCATCTGTTAAAACGGCAGGGCATAACCTGAATGGTACTAGGAGGAGCTGTAGAGAGTAAAACCTGTAGAAGAAGACCGAGACTGGAGTACATCCTCCAGAGGAATACATCCAGCAAATAACTGAGGACGTTAAGTTGCAACTGCTATTCTGAGATGAAGAAGTTGGCACCGGAGGGAAACCACTCAGAAGATTGATGACTAAAAAAAGTTCATTGCTGTATTCCAAGAGATAAGAACTGACAGACACGACGACCAAATGGAAGGTGGAAGGGTGGCATAGCAGGAATGCGGCATGCGGAGACAGCATGCATGTGTACTGGAGAGCACATTAATGTGTGGCCAGGACATGGAGGAGATCTTAACGCAGCAGTGCTTGTCACTTGGCTGACGAATCGTACGTCTTCATTATCAGCTCTATGTCACTGACCTGCAAGTCTTTGCTTCAGTAGAATGATATCTTTCTTGCTGCACCACTACTATTTTCTCTTACGGGATTACAGGGTCTCCACTCACGCATTCGACGCGTGCACACTGACTGGGAATCGTTAGGTCTGCAGGCCAGTGAGTTGTTTACATTCCTCTTACGAAGACAGCCGGAAGCACTCATCCCTGTTGAAGATAGGTGCCTATCGTAGTGCCGTCAACTTCAAGAATAGACTGTATAGGCCAGCAAGGCACGCTGGCGAAATATCGTGCAACCTTTGTAGGGGTCCACTTCATTCTGTCTTCTACTGTGGCAGCTTCCGAATTATAGTGACACCATAGTACTCAATTCAGCTAGCCTCACTAAAATTTAATGATGTTGGTTCAAGTATGATTGCGCCTGGGGCGCCGCAATTACCTGATCAAGGCTTAAAGATTCCGTTATGGAGAAAGGTTGGGAACAGGTTCTTGTACATATTCTCACTCCACAAATATACAAAGGTCTGCGCGGATAAGAGATATGCTGTCGACATTCGCACAGCATCTGCAGATGACTTACTCCCATCTGTGTCCGCTAGTCTTTTGTCCGCTCCTGTGAATAATAAATTTTGTAAACCATTTGATACGATCGGTACGTCGGAGATATGACGGTGAGTTTGCAAAATGGTTTAAATGGCTCTAAGCACTATGGGAATTAACATCTGAGGTCATCAGTTCCCTAGAATTAGAACTACTTAAACATAACTAAGGACATCACACACATCCATGCCCGAGGGAGGATTCGAACCTGCGACCATAGCAGTAGTGCAGGTCCGGACTGAAGCGCCTAGAACCGTTAGGCGACGGTGGATTTGCTCTTGGTGCGAATTTTTTTCTTCTTCTGTAGTCGAACCGCATAATTTGCATTTGGTTGACTGAGAAAGCAGAGGTAGAAACTTCCTCGCAAATTAACCTTCGCAGTACCAAACTACTTTCAGTAACGTGTATTACCAAGAGGGGGGGGGGGGGCGGGGGTACATTGTGCCCACCATAAAAAAATTTAAAAAATAAATAAAAGTCATTAATTGTTCCTGAATTACATTAATGACATACTTTTGAAACATCTATTGTTGCATAATCAGGATCCAGAATTTGAATATTTCTTTTGAAAGTATTTTCAAAAATGCATTTTATATCTTTCACTTAGTTCGTCATTTAAGTTTACAAAGTCTCATTATCTTGAGAAAAATTTGTAGCAAAAGTCGTTACAGTAATACTGAAGTACACATTGCTATAATTAAAAAAATTACAAATACTTGAGGTAATATTCAAATAGCTTAGGTACATAACATAGTTTTGTGAGAAGATTATTCACCATTTTCTTCTGAATATATTTCACACTTGGAATATGCAACAGTTTTTTTGCTGTGTTTACCACGTGTGTATCTCTCACAACTGTTGCAGATTGTTGTTATGTTCACTTTGTTGTATTTTTCTGCTTTTGAGCGGCTTTCACTAGCACACGAATGACATCTATCTTAACGTCCATGAGCTTCCTTTGGACCGAAGTTCTGCTTGATTTTCCGTCCGAGAATATCCTCCATACTTGAAACTACAGGCTTTGGCAGTCCTGCAATATTTGCAGCCCTTTCTTCAATGCATGGTTTCGTGAGCTGTAGTCCCAGTTCTTGAAGAAAAAGTCGTCGCTTATTATGTTTTTTCTTATTCCAGTCCGGGAAGTTCAACAAAAATAGTGAATAATACCGCAGCTATGTCCACAAGAATGTAGAAAACAGACAGCGGCTACCTTCTTGTAGCCGTCTTAGTTGAATATTTCCTCACCATTTGATCTATCGTGTCAACGCCACCTTTAGTCTCATTATAATTTAAATTTATAACTGTTTTCTTCTCAGTGTTAGTAGGTGAGCCGGCCTCGGTGGCCGAGCGGTTCTAGGCGCTTCGGTCCGGACCCGCGCTGCTGCTACGGTCGCAGGTTCGAATCCTGCCTCGGGTATGGATGTGTGTGATGTCGTTAGGTTTAAGTAGTTCTAAGTCTAGGGGACTGATGACCTCAGATGTTAAGTCCCATAGTGCTTGGAACCATTTCAGAAGGTGAACCAACTGCAGCGTCATAATGTTGAGATAATCGAAACAGCAGGCTTCTTTTGGGTTTTTCACAGGGGATATAAGAAACAATTGTGATTGGAATATTTCCAGTACTAGTATCACTGAAAGCAAATTTACTATAATATAATTCTCGTCTTGAGATATATTTCAGTTTTTGAGGTATATGTTTCCTATTAGCTTGTACTCTTCCACTGCAGCAAACTTATCACGTTTCCCGTTGTCGCTTCGCGACACTCTCTCATCAAATCTTACTATTTTAGTAAGCTGCTGGAATCTGGCTCGGCTCATGGTAGCAGTATAAACAAACCTTCCTGAAGTGCAGGAACATAAATCTGTAACAGATGACTTACTGTCGTTTTCCTTCCCCATAATAATAAGTATCACTGTATATGCCACGAATTCAAGTCTGTTGGTCTTTGGTATTTGCTGCCTCAATGCCTCTTCATTGGTATGCTTTTCTATGATGTTGACAATTTCTGCAGACAAAAACTTTTCAGGTGATTCTCTTATTGTTCCTACTTTACCTTCGTCTCTTATGCCTACTCTTTCTGTCACTATGTTTTGTGCTACTCGTCTTCTTATGTGAGGAAGTACGGAACTATAAATTTTTCCACTGTTTGTAATGTACTTGTCACTAAACTCGCAAGCTGCGTCGTCATCAGTTTCAGGTGCCCAGAGTTCATCTCCAGCGTCTGTAGGTTCTCTATCACTTTCCATATCCGCACGATACTTCTCTTCAGGTTCATCATCGTCATCGTCAATCAATCAAAA
Organism: Schistocerca cancellata; assembly: GCF_023864275.1. Lineage (NCBI taxonomy): Eukaryota > Metazoa > Arthropoda > Insecta > Orthoptera > Acrididae > Schistocerca > Schistocerca cancellata. The sequence continues at coordinate 659,308,786 of NC_064627.1, forward strand.
TAACGGTCATAATCGCGTTATTTATTTTGTCGCCAACCGGTTTCAACCCGCGATGGGGTCATCTTCAGGGCAATTTACACCAGTGTAAATTGCCCTGAAGATGACCCCATTGCGGGTTGAAACCGGTTAGCAACAAAATAAATAACACGATTGTGACCGTGATTTTGACTGATTGATTATAAGTAAACCAATCACTGCTATCTCCACGAAACTATGTTGTCTAAAAATTCATCATCGTCAGTTTCATCAAATTCAATTTGATTCTTCCAGAATCTGTGATATTTCTCTGTTAGAAAATGATTGCCGATGCATTTTCAACCACATTCGTATCTAACACTAGACTAAGTGCCTCTGAACAGGAATAATAAAGAACCAACGGAAAATGAATCACTGTTGAGACCATTGTTGCTGTCAACCCAGCGAAATATAATGTCCATGTGTTCTAAGGTCAAGTAAGGCTATTATTTGTGGAGTAAGACGACCGTTGTGGGAAGTCGCAACTACTACGAAGGTGGGAGACTTTATGACCACTTCCCTTACACTTAAATTTTTCGATTAAGCTTCAACGAAAAATGTAAAACAATCATAGAATCTGGAAGAAGACTTCATTAAATATAATAAATATTTTTTACAAAATTTTAAAAAATAAAGTACGGTAACTGAGTAGATTTCAGCATTTTCAAAAGGTGGGCATAAAGTATCCCACCCTCCCTTGGTATTGCGAGGGCTAAAGCCGTCTGCCAGACCGGAACTCGAACCGGAGACCTTTGCCGATCGCGGGCAAGTGCTCTACCGTCTGGGCTGTCCAAGCACGACTCACGACCTGCCATTACTGCCCTACTTCCCCACTACCACACCGCCAGCCTTCCGAAGTTGTGAAGGCGGCCCGTGAGTTGTGCTTGGGTAGCTCAGTCGGCAGAACACTTTCCTATGACTGGGAAAGGTCCCAGGTTCGAGCCTCGTTCCGCCACACGGGTTTAATCTGCCAGGAAGTTTCAAATTAGCGCTCCATTGCAGAGTGAAAATTCATTGTGTAAATGTAGAGCCGATCATTGCCATATTTTAATACAACATAGCATATCACGTTCTTGATACGATACATAAACTATTACTTTCCGTTGTAATTACTGAAACGTTCTGAAATTTATCTGTGGAATATTCACGCAACATTGGAAATCAGAATGACTTCGTTACCAGTTGTCGTCAGATACTGCACACAGTAAAATCTTTGTAATGTACACTAATGGCCATTAAAATTGCCACACCACGAAGATGTGCTACAGACGCGAAATTTAACCGACAGGAAGAAGATGCTGTGATATGCAAATGATTAGCTTTTCAGAGCATTCACACAAGGTTGGCGCCAGTGGCGACATCTACAACGTGCTGACATGAGGAAAGTTTCCTACCGATTTCTCATACACAAACAGCAGTTGACCGGCGTTGCCTGGTGAAATGTTGTGATGCCTCGTGTAAGGAGGAGAAATGCGTAACATCACGTTTCCGACTTCGATAAAGGTCTGATTGTAGCCTATCGCAATTGCGGTTTATCGTATCGTGACATTGCTGCTCGCGTTGGTCGAGATCCAATGACTGTTAGCAGAATATGGAATCGGTGGGTTCAGGAGGGTAATACGGAACGCCGTGCTGGATCCCAACGGCCTCGTTTTACTAGCAGTCGAGATTACAGGCATCTTATCCGCATAGCTGTAACGGATCGTGCAGCCACGTCTCGATCCCTGAGTCAACAGATGGGACGTTTGCAAAACAACAACCATCTGGACAAACAGTTCGACGACGTTTGCATAAGCAAGGACTATTAGCTCGGAGACCATGGCTGCGGTTACCCTCGACGCTGCATCACAGACAGGAGCGCCTGCGATGGTGTACTCGACGACGAATCTGGGTGCACGAATGGCAAATCGAAATTTTTTCGGATGAATCCAGGTTCTGTTTACAGCACCACGATGGTCGCATCCGTGTTCGGCGACATCGCGGTGAACGCACGTTGGAAGCGTGTATTCGTCATCGCGATACTGGCGTATCACCCGGCATGATGGCATGGGGTGCCATTGGTTACACGTCTCGGTCACCTCTTGTTCTCGACGGCACTTTGAACAGTGGACGTTACATTTCAGATGTGTTACGACCTGTTCCTCTACCCTTCATTCGATCCCTGCGAAACCCTACATTTCAGCAGGATAATGCACGACCGGATGTTGCAAGTCCTGTACGGGCCTTTCTGGATACAGAAAATGTTCGAGTGCTGCCCTGGCCAGCACATTCTCCAGATCTCTCACCAACTGAAAACGTCTGGTCAATGGTGGCCGGGCAAGTGGCTCGTCACAATACGCCAGTCACTACTCTTGATGAACTGTGGTATCGTGTTGAAGCTGCATGGGCAGCTGTACCTGTACACGCCATCCAAGCTCTGTTTGACTCAATTCCCAGGCGTATCAAGGCCGTTATTACGGCCAGAGGTGGTTGTTCTGGGTACTGATTTCTCAGGATCTATGCACCCAAATTGCGTGAAAATGTAATCACATGTCAGTTCTAGTATAATATATTTGTCCAATGAATACCCGTTTATCATCTGCATTTCTTCCTGGTATAGCAATTTCAATGGCCAGTAGTGTAGGTCTTTTATCAAAAGTACGCTAATTCACCAAAATATTAAAACATGTTAACGTGCTGCACTTCTCATCGCAATAACAGTTACATAGTGTAATCGTAAATATATTTAAGATAAAGTTTTAGAGGCCTACTTTTTTTATTTTAATTTGTCGTCCGTCTTTTGACTACTCTGCCTTCCCTCTAGTACCATGGAAAGTATTCTGTGGTGTGTTAACTCATGTCCATCATCCTATCCCTTCTTCTTGTTACTGTTTTCCCTATTTTCGTTTCCTCGCCGATTGTGCTGAGATGCTCCTCGTTTCCTGACTTGTCAGTAAACCTTTTGTAGCACCACATCCCAAACGCCCTGTTTCTCTTCCTTTTTTGTTATGTCCATGAATCACTACCACCCACATGCTGTCTTCCAAAGTTTCGTTCTCAGAATTTTCTTCGTCATCTTAAGGCCGTCATGTGATACTAACAGACTTCTGCCTGTGCCTGTGCTAATCTGGTTTTTATGCACTCCTTGCTTCGTCTGTCACATGCTATTTTGTTTCCAAGGTAGTACAATTCCTTAACTTGCATCTACTTCGTGGTTCACAATTTTGATGTTAAGTTTATCGCTAACCTCGTTTCTGCTACTGCTCATAACTTTCGTTTTTCTTCGGTCTGCTCTCAAGACACTGCTCATTGCATTGAAGACGTCCTGTAATTCACCTTCACTTTCATTGTGCATAACAAAGTCATAGGTGAATCTTATCAGTGACATATTTCCGCCCTGAATTTTAATACCACTATTGAAGCTTTTCTTTTATTTCCGTCATTGTTTTTCGACGTATAGATTGAACAGGAGGGGAAGGCTGTACGTATGCCTACCTTACACTCTTTCCAAGCCAAGCACTTTGTTCTTTGTCTTCCTTCTTATTGTTTCCTCTTGGTGCTTGTACAAATTGTAAATTAACCGCTAAAGCTTACTTCAGTTTTTTTTTCGGAATTGCTAACATCTTCCACCGTAATGCATTCTCGATTGCTTCTTCCAGCTCGACAAATCCGATGAATGCATCTTATTTTTCTTCTGTCTTGTTTCCGTTATCAATAGTTTTTTATACGGTACATTCCTTACGTCTAACGCGAAACGCAAATATCAATTAAAACATGGAGCGAAGATTCCAAAGGATGAGGTACCCTAGAATAACTTTTATATCGGAAAGTACAGCTTACGGGAATTAAGTAGTCACAGCTGTAAATGCAAACGACACAGGAATGTCTCAGACGTAAGGCTGCTGCAGCTGGTACGATAGAAGCAGATCGATCATAAATATTGACATCATACTTTAACTTTTAACTACAAACTAATAATAATTGCGGATATACGATGATATGTCCATGAATATCAGCACTGGCATGTGCATTTACCCAGCAAATAATTACTAATGTAGATATCACATCCGGACAGACCACTATTAATAAAATAACTGCTCGTCAAACATAATGTATTTGAGGGCAGGTGGCGAACTTTATCTTCTGGATCCTTCCCAGAGTTGGGATAATGTTCGCCTCTCCACTGACTGTTATCCGGGTTAACTACTTCTGAGGACAACAGTTCCGCAGATCCGGTGAACTATTGCATTGTGTAGCTAGGACTTGAATCCAGCAGCGTTAGTGAGGCTCGTTGCCTTTCACCTGTCAAGCGAAGTAATTGCTCCCACCTAATCTCGGACTGGTTTAAAGCCTTGTACTGCAACTACTTGCGCAATGAAACAGTAACCGATCAACCAACATAAAACTGTTACTCCAGTAAACCGCACAAGGAGACCATTCGCTAGCCTGCTGACAATAGAAGTTCCGAAAAAATAACGGCGCTACTGACGACTAGCACTTTCCTAGTTTTCAGTTCTTTGTACTGTTCTGCGGCAATATTGCTATGGAAAGTGCAGCGGCCTCTACTACCTTCTAAAAATTTATGCAGCTATGAAATATCACTCCTGCGTTATTAAGAAGTACGAGGCAATGTTCTTTCTGACATGTGTGAATGCATGTCTGAAAGAACAGGCGCTGCAGAGGCTACAGCAGGAAATTTATTCGCATTTGCAAATATGAATCACCATAGGCTGTATATTGGAATAACGACAGTGAAAATTTGTGACCGAATCCGTTGCCCTCTTTGCATTAGCGTACGCCTGAATCGCGTCAGCTATTCGTGCACAAATCACGGACATATCCAAACTTCAATATATCATCGTGCCACAACCTTCACTCAGACGTTACGTATATTCCCGTCCTTGATGGACATATTATTGCAAGTCGGGGGCCTGGTATTGGCGAATAATAGGAATGGCTGTGTTATTAAGAAATACTATGTAATGTTACATTGGCCACGCATGCATGTCCTGAGGGAGAGGCAATGCAGCGACTACGGCCGTCGAGAAATACGGGACATGCATTCACATTTTCGAATATGAACCACTGTATGTTGGAATGACGACGATAAAATTTGTGCCTGACCGGGACTCGAACATTGATTTCCCGCTTCACGCGAGCGGTCACCTTAACCTCTTCGGCTTCCCGTGCACAAATCATGTCGGCATCCATGTACGTTACGTATATTTGCGTCCAATAAGGACATATGTATTGAGAGTTGAGTGCCTGGCATTGGCGAATGAATACAAAATCGAAACAGACATTCATTCCGTGCCGGATCACCCATTCCAAAACGATCTCTAATACACACTAGAAACAAAGAATGCCATTTGAAATTCAATTTATGTTATATTACAGTTAGGTAAAATGTGTATAAATACCTCTAGGCTGGACCTTGTGAGGTTGGCTGGTTGATTTGAGGAGGGGACGAAATAGCGAGTCATCGGTGCCACCTTGTCAGGTCTTACAGCTATAAAATAAAACTTAGAAGTAGATGGTCTTTCAAAGTTCCTTGGAAACTGAACAAAAAGACTGCAAGAGTCCTGCTGCGAGGCTCCTTCGTTGTTGCCTGTTAAGCAGTGCGCTGGAGACACGTCGCGTTCACCAGTGAGTGCGAGGCACGCTGGAATACTTGGAAACTGGACACGCTACAGCAGTAAGCCGGGTGCTGTCTGGAAGAAGTCCAGCTAGAATTATCGCACCCCGCGTGCACAGATCCGAAGAGGTAGACTGGGGAACCATGTGAACTGGTGAATATGATAATCCGACGCCATCATAATCAAGAAGTTGACAATTTGTAAGCAACAGCATTTAGACTGTTTAGTACGTAAAATGCAGTTCCAATCCATGTTAAATAACTAATAAAAATAGTTATGTTATTGCAAAAGTACTTTTGTAGTCAGTGCCTGTTATTTCCTTATACACTCCTGGAAATGGAAAAAAGAACACATTGACACCGGTGTGTCAGACCCACCATACTTGCTCCGGACACTGCGAGAGGGCTGTACAAGCAATGATCACACGCACGGCACAGCGGACACACCAGGAACCGCGGTGTTGGCCGTCGAATGGCGCTAGCTGCGCAGCATTTGTGCACCGCCGCCGTCAGTGTCAGCCAGTTTGCCGTGGCATACGGAGCTCCATCGCAGTCTTTAACACTGGTAGCATGCCGCGACAGCGTGGACGTGAACCGTATGTGCAGTTGACGGACTTTGAGCGAGGGCGTATAGTGGGCATGCGGGAGGCCGGGTGGACGTACCGCCGAATTGCTCAACACGTGGGGCGTGAGGTCTCCACAGTACATCGATGTTGTCGCCAGTGGTCGGCGGAAGGTGCACGTGCCCGTCGACCTGGGACCGGACCGCAGCGACGCACGGATGCACGCCAAGACCGTAGGATCCTACGCAGTGCCGTAGGGGACCGCACCGCCACTTCCCAGCAAATTAGGGACACTGTTGCTCCTGGGGTATCGGCGAGGACCATTCGCAACCGTCTCCATGAAGCTGGGCTACGGTCCCGCACACCGTTAGGCCGTCTTCCGCTCACGCCCCAACATCGTGCAGCCCGCCTCCAGTGGTGTCGCGACAGGCGTGAATGGAGGGACGAATGGAGACGTGTCGTCTTCAGCGATGAGAGTCGCTTCTGCCTCGGTGCCAATGATGGTCGTATGCGTGTTTGGCGCCGTGCAGGTGAGCGATACAATCAGGACTGCATACGACCGAGGCACACAGGGCCAACACCCGGCATCATGGTGTGGGGAGCGATCTCCTACACTGGCCGTACACCACTGGTGATTGTCGAGGGGACACTGAATAGTGCACGGTACATCCAAACCGTCATCGAACCCATCGTTCTACCTTTCCTAGACCGGCAAGGGAACTTGCTGTTCCAACAGGACAATGCACGTCCGCATGTATCCCGTGCCACCCAACGTGCTCTAGAAGGTGTAAGTCAACTACCCTGGCCAGCAAGATCTCCGGATCTGTCCCCCATTGAGCATGTTTGGGACTGTATGAAGCATCGTCTCACGCGGTCTGCACGTCCAGCACGAACGCTGGTCCAACTGAGGCGCCAGGTGGAAATGGCATGGCAAGCCGTTCCACAGGACTACATCCAGCATCTCTACGATCGTCTCCATGGGAGAATAGCAGCCTGCATTGCTGCGAAAGGTGGATATACACTGTACTAGTGCCGACATTGTGCATGCTCTGTTGCCTGTGTCTATGTGCCTGTGGTTCTGTCAGTGTGATCATGTGATGTATCTGACCCCAGGAATGTGTCAATAAAGTTTCCCCTTCCTGGGACAATGAATTCACGGTGTTCTTATTTCAATTTCCAGGAGTGTATTATTATCTGGAATAAGACTGTACCTATTCCTAACTACAACCCAGTGTCGTTACGTTACTAAAACAATCCGTATCAATTAAAGCCGCGTCTACTTCTACATCTACATCTACATTTATACTCCGCAAGCCACCCAACGGTGTGTGGCGGAGGACACTTTACGTGCCACTGTCATTACCTCCCTTTCCTGTTCCAGTCGCGTATGGTTCGCGGGAAAAACGACTGTCTGAAAGCCTCCGTGCGCGCTCTAATGTCTCTAATTTTACATTCGTGATCTCCTCGGGAGGTATAAGTAGGGGGAAGCAATATATTCGATACCTCATCCAGAAACGCACCCTCTCGAAACCTGGCGAGCAAGCTACACCGCGATGCAGAGCGCCTCTCTTGCAGAGTCTGCCACTTGAGTTTGTTAAACATCTCCGTAGCGCTATCACGGTTACCAAATAACCCTGTGATGAAACGCGCCGCTCTTCTTTGGATCTTCTCTATCTCCTCCGTCAACCCGATCTGGTACGGATCCCACACTGACGAGCAATACTCAAGTATAAGTCGAACGAGTGTTTTGTAAGCCACCTCCTTTGTTGATGGACTACATTTTCTAAGGACTCTCCCAATGAATCTCAACCTGGTACCCGCCTTACCAACAATTAATTTTATATGATCATTCCACTTCAAATCGTGCCGCACGCATACTGCCAGATATTTTACAGAAGTAACTGCTACCAGTGTTTGTTCCGCTATCATACAATCATACAATAATGGCCTGTTGCGCCATTCAATACCGACCGGTCGCCTTGTCATCCTCAGCGAGTGCCGTCATTCGAGTGCGGTATGGAGGAGCTTGGGTCAGCGCACCACTTTTCCGGCCATGATTACAGGGGGCCAATAAAAATGTGGAAACACCAAAAACACGACACATTACCATGCATGATACGATGTAGGAAAACGGTTGGCATTCAAAACAGCTTCTAGTCGCCTCGGAATGGATAAATACTGGTCGTGTATGGTTTTCAAGGGAATGTTATGCAATCCTTCCTGCAAAATAGCCACACGTTCAGGTAACGACAGTGCAGGTGGGTAGCAATCACAAATCCTTCTCTCAAAAGTAAACTACAGGGCTCTGGTGGCCGTGGTGGCCAGTGCCAGCTGTGGAAAAAGGGGCCTCTGGCGTCTTGGAACACAGCATCGGCGTGGGGGAACATACACTATACCATGGGATGGACGTGATTAGCCAAACTGGTCACACGACCCTTGGCAGTAATGCGACCTTGCAGGGTAACCGTGGGGCCGTGGCTGACCAAATCAGCATCGAACGACCCCGCCATGATCCACTCTTGGGATGTAAACTCGGTCAGAAGTTGGAAACATTATGAAACGAAACTCATCCGACCAAAGGACTTTCTTCCATCGCTCCATCGTCCAGGTATTATGGCCTTGCCACCACGTTTTGTTGTTACGAGTAGTTGAATCACTTATGAGTCGTTTTGGAATTAATAGCTGTCCCTGCAATTCCTTGCTTATGGAGCTCCCTAGGTGTTATTTTGGCGCTGACAGGGTTTGCGAGGGTGACATACAGTTCTGCAGTGACTTTTGCAGCTGCCGTCGTCATATTTTTCGTCAGAATCCTCTTCAGAGACCGTCCTTCACGATCACTCAAAACACTTTCGTCTGCGTTGTGACTTTTTCCGATTTGCTTTATGCGGTAGTATAAATCTTTGATACGGTGTCTCTTGAAACACTAAACACTTCGGCTCCCTTGGGTACGGAAGCACCACCGTACGAGCACCAACAATCTGCCCACGTTCTAATGTACTGGCGCCTGACATAATGCGCTGACAACTATATGGAACACTGCTCTGACATTTGTAACGTACTGACAACATTGCACAAGTGCAAGGCTTGGCTAGGATCTGCATTTGTGTTCTAGCGGGCATTTCCCGCGTTGTCGCTATATTTTTGTCCAAACCATGTAGCTTCCCAGGCCTTGGAGCCACTAATTATCACTCAAGTAATTTCTCAGTTGCCACACGAGCCTGAGTGCACTCCGTTCGCAGTAGTAATAGACGTCTCGTCTTACATTATGAACAGTAATTTAAACGTAGCTTACATGCTAACTGAACTGAGCCAACAAAAAAAAGTTTGCTTAAGGACGAAAGTCTTAAATTTTAAAAATGTTAAGTGCCATTAAATTAAATTGTTTTCTGATAATTAATCTGCAAGAAATTTTTATATTTTCTAACTTATTTATTGAGTCAGTGAACTGACATTGTTGTGACTACACTTCCAGTATTCTGACATGAATTATCGATTTGAGATGGAAACTGCATCGTGTGTCATTCAGGAGAGCTGCTCTAACAGTTAGGTAAGATTAGACAGCGAAAACTTGTACCAACCAGACTTATTATGTCGCGACGAATATTCATTCTAGTCTATATGTTACTTGAGTCATAGTAATTACGGTCCAAATTACAGTACGAGCCTTCATGCAGAATTCGGCATGGAATGTGTGTATTAAAATTCAAGTACTGTAACTATAATGTACCTATAATAATTTTTTTCTTTATGCATTTAGATAAATGTTTCTTTCTGAATTTATGTAAAATAATGTAAATATTATTTTGGATTTTTTTCCTTTTCGTGTCATGTTAAAGAAACTGTAAACAATTTTTGAAATGAATGTCATTACTTATGTTAGATTTCAAGCAATTTGATAACAAAAGGAAAGTGTATTTAATGTTAAAACTATTGTATGATGTGAAAATTGTAATTTAAACACTTGGTCCATACGTAGGTAATGCATTAGAATATGTGTAGTAGAAAACCTGTGGTGAATACCCTACCTGTAGGGGCGCGGGAAAAGGTGGATGCAGGCGAGCGCGGGAAAACGCACACTGGCGCGGTTCGGCACAACGGGCTCCGTAAAACAGTCGGAGTTGAGCATCGGTCAGAGGAACATGTACTGTACCGAGGAGGCTATCTAGGAAAAGTGGATTCCATTGAGCCTCGGATGGGCCGATTCCGACGACTACTTGGCATGGCTATATTCTCAGGCACAAAACTGGAAAGATTACGACGCCACGAAGAATGAAAGTGCCGATACTGTGAGAGCCTTAGCCGTGCTTGTATGTGTGCTGTGCTGCCCGCTATCTCGCTGCCCGCCATCCGCCGCAACGACGTGCACAGGTCAAACTTTTATTTCATCTTTAGAAGTGTATCTGTGTGGACCAGTGTTGAAACTGTTTTAACTGTTCAATAATAACGTGACTTTTACCAGAATTGCCTTAGCCGTTACTTATCCTTATCATTGACCTAGACAGGGTCCTTACCACATATTGTGCAACCCGAGTATCCCGAATTGAAAGTTTACAGGTAGTAATAAATCATCTGCAGACTAATCTATGCTATAAAGACGTTTAAATTAATGTTTGTTAACGCAGATGTTAGTAAAGAACAACAGTGTGATTAAATTGAAAGATAAATTTTGAATGGAGCTAGCAATGTTATTTAATCCATTTGAGACTGAAAGAATGTTAGTCAATTAATCCAGAAGCGTGACAAAAGAATAGTAATCCATAGGTTGATAATTTTGAGTGTTAATTTACCTTCAGGACTTGCTAGTTTCAGTATAACTACCATAACAGATTCAGGCCCCCCCCCCTTCTCTTGCCTATTCTTGCACATTTTGAAGTGTACTGATCAGAATTGAATAGTAAAATTAATTTCTATATTAAACCTAAGTGTATTAGTGTTTTTTCCAATTTTAATAGTGACATTGTATGTGTGTTTTCAAAATTGCTGATTCTAGGGTAATCTATGCCCGATTTCAGTCTGATCAATATACAAAGTGCAGCTCGTAGTAATCATTGCTGTGTGGTGTTGTGTAATTTTAGCTCGTACAAATTAGTACAAAAGAAGAAAACCTTAGTTCAGTAGATTCTTTCTGGTTCTAAAATTTGCCATAAAACGCAACATTACTACGTGTCATTATGCTTGTACATGCTACCACTTGTACAGGGAAAAACTCATTCAATGCCTAATTAGGCTGGCGACCGTATTATTAGTCATTGGTAGTATCTACTGTGTGTACTTCTTGTCCATGTGAACGCGTAATTGTACCTTACATTTGCTTGACGCATCACTGTAGTTACTGACTGAATATAAGTCCGAATTGCTTCCATTAGGTACACGCGGTCAACTTATGTACTAAATCCTTGTTTACAAGGTGAAGCCCGTGAACTTATTACAGTACAGGCTTTATTGAGCTAACGCACGTCCGACAGGGCGGAAGTGTTACACGTGGCTTCCCGGTGACAGGACATCCAGTTGTTGTCGGTTATAAACTAACGTAAAGACCGAACAGTGGATGTTCAGTGGCACGTACAGTAATAAAGTTTAGCAAAGTAAACTGCAGTGTGAGTCAAGTATAATAGTGTGGTGTGATTGGCATTCAATATGGACAGGAAGGGGGACAGGGTAGATGTGCCGAGCGAAATGGAGAATGCGGCTAGCAGTAGCAGGAGTCTACGCGGCCAGATAACAGATGGCGTTAGCGGAAGACAATTGGCGTACATACAATACCATGAACACGTCAACGAACAGATTGAAATGTCGCGATCGCCTCGAACACAGCAAGGGACAAAACAGGAAGTAGAGGGTGACTTTGTAGATGATGGTACGTGAACGAATCCACTGAAATATTTGATTCACCACAGGACTTAAGTGACTGTTTTATGAACCATAAAAGACTGCCTTGTTAATAAAGAGACGAGCAGGGGCAGGATGCTGTATTTGTAGATATTATTAATAATATGCATTACTTGATTGTTACTGTAGCTCAGTTTTATTTGAAAGTGAATTATTGTTTTGTCGAATTAGAGCCTGGGGCAGATTCGTATCGGATTTTGAGAATGTCATGAACACATTACATCATGAAACTACAGGGTTCCCACCGGAAGAAATTTTGTTAGGTAAAAGTAGTAAAAGTTTAATTGAAGAAAAATTAGAGTTTCCACCTTGTACAAGTTTGGGATTGAATCAAAAGAAAGAATTGGTAATAAAAAGGGCAAAGCAAAAAGCCGAATCTAGATCTAGAAGACACGATAAAAATCTAAAGGTTTCAAAATTTAAAGTTGGAGATTATGTTCTTTTAAAAACCCACGAAAAATCTAGTGAACTAAACCATGAGATTTCAAAATTTAAATATATTTACAATGGACCCTATATAATACAGAACATTCCACACGAGAATGCTTACTACCTAATCTACCCAAAATCCAAAAGACCTTTAGGAGTAAGAAATATTGTGGATCTGAAACTGTATGTTCCCAGAAACGAGTAATTATGCTGTATCTTATGCTGAACCCAAGTTATTTGAAATGTAACTAATCTTTGTAAATGTCTGTATACCATTGAAAGTTTACTAATGTAGTTATGTGAGTTTTAGATTACCAATTGTACTGTAACTGTAAAAATGTATGGAGGAAAGGATTGAAAAGAAAGGATAAATGCTATCAGCCAGATAAAAGCTGGAACTGTCTAAAATGAAAATGGGCAGTGTCTGAACCATAATATGAAGGACTGCCAAATACCAATGAGGGCAGATATATAGTCGATGGAAAATAGTAAATGTAATCCAGAGGATGTGACAATATGAAGTGAAATGGACTGCCCAAATCCACATAATAGGCAGCAAATATGTGTAGATAATTTTCTGAAAATTTTGTGTATGTGTTTTGTTTAATAAGTTAAGAAATGGACTGCTATTCAAAGCGAGTATCGACAGATTATCTTATAGTGTATAAGAAATATGCATTTGTTTTTGTAGTTAAATGTTTGCATTCCAGAATTTTAAATTATTTCTTTAAGAAATTTGGGAAAAAATGATTAAATTGCTATTTTAGTAATGTTAAAATGGGAAGTTGGACTGTGCAAAAGGCACTTAAATAAATAACGAGAAATTGGTCTTGATATGTTAAAATAGTGTGAACCTATATACAGTGAGTGGAAGGAAATATGTAGTGTAAATCTTCTTGAACATTTATGTAAAGATTCAGAACCAGTGTATCATTGTTAAATTTAGTGTTCCCATAAAATTTAGACTTAAGAAAATTTTCTGGAAACAGGGGCTTGTGTAACAATAATGTACCTATAATAATTTTTTTCTTTATGCATTTAGATAAATGTTTCTTTCTGAATTTATGTAAAATAATGTAAATATTATTTTGGATTTTTTTCCTTTTCGTGTCATGTTAAAGAAACTGTAAACAATTTTTGAAATGAATGTCATTACTTATGTTAGATTTCAAGCAATTTGATAACAAAAGGAAAGTGTATTTAATGTTAAAACTATTGTATGATGTGAAAATTGTAATTTAAACACTTGGTCCATACGTAGGTAATGCATTAGAATATGTGTAGTTGAAAACCTGTGGTGAATACCCTACCTGTAGGGGCGCGGGAAAAGGTGGATGCAGGCGAGCGCGGGAAAACGCACACTGGCGCGGTTCGGCACAACGGGCTCAGTAAAACAGTCGGAGTTGAGCATCGGTCAGAGGAACATGTACTGTACCGAGGAGGCTATCTAGGAAAAGTGGATTCCATTGAGCCTCGGATGGGCCGATTCCGACGACTACTTGGCATGGCTATATTCTCAGGCACAAAACTGGAAAGATTACGACGCCACGAAGAATGAAAGTGCCGATACTGTGAGAGCCTTAGCCGTGCTTGTATGTGTGCTGTGCTGCCCGCTATCTCGCTGCCCGCCATCCGCCGCAACGACGTGCACAGGTCAAACTTTTATTTCATCTTTAGAAGTGTATCTGTGTGGACCAGTGTTGAAACTGTTTTAACTGTTCAATAATAACGTGACTTTTACCAGAATTGCCTTAGCCGTTACTTATCCTTATCATTGACCTAGACAGGGTCCTTACCACATATTGTGCAACCCGAGTATCCCGAATTGAAAGTTTACAGGTAGTAATAAATCATCTGCAGACTAATCTATGCTATAAAGACGTTTAAATTAATGTTTGTTAACGCAGATGTTAGTAAAGAACAACAGTGTGATTAAATTGAAAGATAAATTTTGAATGGAGCTAGCAATGTTATTTAATCCATTTGAGATTGAAAGAATGTTAGTCAATTAATCCAGAAGCGTGACAAAAGAATAGTAATCCATAGGTTGATAATTTTGAGTGTTAATTTACCTTCAGGATTTGCTAGTTTCAGTATAACTACCATAACAGATTCAGGCCCCCCCCCCTTCTCTTGCCTATTCTTGCACATTTTGAAGTGTACTGATCAGAATTGAATAGTAAAATTAATTTCTATATTAAACCTAAGTGTATTAGTGTTTTTTTCCAATTTTAATAGTGACATTGCATGTGTGTTTTCAAAATTGCTGATTCTAGGGTAATCTATGCCCGATTTCAGTCTGATCAATATACAAAGTGCAGCTCGTAGTAATCATTGCTGTGTGGTGTTGTGTAATTTTAGCTCGTACAAATTAGTACAAAAGAAGAAAACCTTAGTTCAGTAGATTCTTTCTGGTTCTAAAATTTGCCATAAAACGCAACATTACTACGTGTCATTATGCTTGTACATGCTACCACTTGTACAGGGAAAAACTCATTCAATGCCTAATTAGGCTGGCGACCGTATTATTAGTCATTGGTAGTATCTACTGTGTGTACTTCTTGTCCATGTGAACGCGTAATTGTACCTTACATTTGCTTGACGCATCACTGTAGTTACTGACTGAATATAAGTCCGAATTGCTTCCATTAGGTACACGCGGTCAACTTATGTACTAAATCCTTGTTTACAAGGTGAAGCCCGTGAACTTATTACAGTACAGGCTTTATTGAGCTAACGCACGTCCGACAGGGCGGAAGTGTTACAGTACCTTCATTCTAAACCAAATAGGGAGGTTACCACCTTCTACTCGCTACGCGTTTTCGTAATAATTAATGCTTGTGTTTCTCTAAATTATAAGACCCACAACTGGAATAACAAATTGCTCGTAGTTACGCAGTGGAATTTTCCAAAGTGGACTTGCGACCGTACTGTTTTGTAATAATTATTTTGTGGTTTTTTATTTTGATGAATAGAGAGCACTTTTACCGATTAAGACTGGTACTGCTTTTGCACTACATTAGTCAAAATTTCCATGTAATTTTATTTGAAGTTTAGTCGATGAAGAGGCTGTTACTTTTGGCAGTAGATGCACATTTTCGCAGTCGGCTGCCTAATTTCAGAACTGTTAGGCGTGCGATTACTCGGTCATTGCGATTTAACTGATCGTCGTGTAGCGGAGTTACAGGCTTCGCGTAGAAGTCAGAAATCATAACCATTTCCGCGATTTACTGACCTGCAGTCAGCAGGTGTGCACTGCCGAAAACAATTTTTTTCCACTGTTTTCGCTTTCCGGGGCTTAATTCTATTAACGCTCTCATGTGAACCTATCTCTTGGTGCCTTTCTCTGTTCACGAGTCACGATGTGAAAAGCAGCAACGTAAGTGGCTGTTTTCAGAGTCTCTGTTAGCACTCCTCTTCAAAACATTCTGTTTCCCTGTAATGGCGATGTACCAGTCACAGACATTACGTACCGCTGACAAGTAGCTGCAGCTGCCGATGACTCCACAGAACAGGTCGTAACGTTGCCGTCGCGACGGCGCAGAGCGCCGCTGCGAACTGCCTGCGTCTGTTGCGAGCAGACGGGATCGTTGCTTTTTGAAAGATCGATACCGGCGTTTGTCAGAACTGACTTAAGGAAAAAATTCCAGATCAGGATTTTAGCCCCACTCCTCCCAAGTACTAGTGTCTCAACCACTGCTGCATTTCAACAATAAAAGAACCTGATAACCTGCCGTTTCACAGTACAGTATTTTTTACATCTACATCTACACGAATAATCTGCAAATGACATTTAAGTGCCTGGCAGAGGGTTCATCGAACCACATTCACAATTCCCTATTATTCCAATCTCATATAGCGCGCGGGAAAGAACGAACACCTATATCTTTCCTTACGAGCTCTGATTTCCCTTATTTTATTGTGGTGATCGTTCTTCACTATGCAGGTAGGTGTCAACAAAATATTTTCGCATTCGGAGTAGAAAGTTGGTGATTGGAATTTCGTGAGAAGATTCCGTCGCAACGAAAATTGCCTTTCTTTCAATGATTTCCAGCCCAAATCCTGTATCATTTCTGTGACACTCTCTCCCATATTTCGCGATAATACAAAACGTGCTGCCTTTCTTTGAACTTTTTCGATGTACTCCGTCACTCCTTTCTGGTAAGGATCCCACACCACGCACCAGTATTCCAAAAGAGGACGGACAAGCGTAGTGTAGTCAGTCTCCTTAGTACACTCCTGGAAATTGAAATAAGAACACCGTGAATTCATCGTCCCAGGAAGGGGAAACTTTATTGACACATTCCTGGGGTCAAATACAACGCATGATCACACTGACAGAACCACAGGCACATAGACACAGGCAACAGAGCATGCACAATGTCGGCACTAGTACAGTGTATATCCACCTTTCGCAGCAATGCAGGCTGCTATTCTCCCATGGAGACGATCGTAGAGATGCTGGATGTAGTCCTGTGGAACGGCTTGCCATGCCATTTCCACCTGGCGCCTCAGTTGGACCAGCGTTCGTGCTGGACGTGCAGACCGCGTGAGACGACGCTTCATCCAGTCCCAAACATGCTCAATGGGGGACAGATCCGGAGATCTTGCTGGCCAGGGTAGTTGACTTACACCTTCTAGAGCACGTTGGGTGGCACGGGATACATGCGGACGTGCATTGTCCTGTTGGAACAGCAAGTTCCCTTGCCGGTCTAGGAATGGTAGAACGATGGGTTCGATGACGGTTTGGATGTACCGTGCACTATTCAGTGTCCCCTCGACAATCACCAGTGGTGTACGGCCAGTGTAGGCGATCGCTCCCCACACCATGATGCCGGGTGTTGGTCCTGTGTGCCTCGGTCGTATGCAGTCCTGATTGTGGCGCTCACCTGCACGGCGCCAAACACGCATACGACCATCATTGGCTCCAAGGCAGAAGCGACTCTCATCGCTGAAGACGACACGTCTCCATTCGTCCCTCCATTCACGCCTGTCGCGACACCACTGGAGGCGGGCTGCACGATGTTGGGGCGTGAGCGGATGACGGCCTAACGGTGTGCGGGACCGTAGCCCAGCTTCATGGAAACGGTTGCGAATGGTCCTCGCCGATACCCCAGGAGCAACAGTGTCCCTAATTTGCTGGGAAGTGGCGGTGCGGTCCCCTACGGCACTGCGTAGGATCGTACGGTCTTGGCGTGCATCCGTGCGTCGCTGCGGTCCGGTCCCAGGTCGACGGGTACGTGCACCTTCCGCCGACCACTGGCGACAACATCGATGTACTGTGGAGACCTCACGCCCCACGTGTTGAGCAATTCGGCGGTACGTCCACCCGGCCTCCCGCATGCCCACTATACGCCCTCGCTCAAAGTCCGTCAACTGCACATACGGTTCACGTCCACGCTGTCGCGGCATGCTACCAGTGTTAAAGACTGCGATGGAGCTCCGTATGCCACGGCAAACTGGCTGACACTGACGGCGGCGGTGCACAAATGCTGCGCAGCTAGCGCCATTCGACGGCCAACACCGCGGTTCCTGGTGAGTCCGCTGTGCCGTGCGTGTGATCATTGCTTGTACAGCCCTCTCGCAGTGTCCGGAGCAAGTATGGTGGGTCTGACACACCGGTGTCAATGTGTTCTTTTTTCCATTTCCAGGAGTGTAGATCTGTTACATTTTCTAAGTCTCCTGCAAAATAAAACGCAGTCTTTGGTTAGCCTTCCCCATAACATTTTCTATGTGTTCCTTCCAATTTAAGTTGTTCGTAATTGTAATATCTAGGTATTTAGTTGAATTTACGGCTTTTAGATTATACTGATTTATCGTGTAACCGAAGTTCAACGAGTTCCTTTTAGCACTCATGTGGATGACCTCACACTTTTCGTTATTTAGGGTCAACTGCCACTTTCCACACCATTCAGATACCTTTTCTAAATCGTTTTGCAGTTTGCTTTGATCTTCTGATGACTTTATTAGTCGATAAACGACAGCGTCAACTGCAAACAACCGAAGACGGCTGCTCAGATTGTCTCCCAAATCGCTTATATACACTCCTGCAAATGGAAAAAGAACACATTGACACCGGTGTGTCAGACCCACCATACTTGCTCCGGACACTGCGAGAGGGCTGTACAAGCAATGATCACACGCACGGCACAGCGGACACACCAGGAACCGCGGTGTTGGCCGTCGAATGGCGCTAGCTGCGCAGCATTTGTGCACCGCCGCCGTCAGTGTCAGCCAGTTTGCCGTGGCATACGGAGCTCCATCGCAGTCTTTAACACTGGTAGCATGCCGCGACAGCGTGGACGTGAACCGTATGTGCAGTTGACGGACTTTGAGCGAGGGCGTATAGTGGGCATGCGGGAGGCCGGGTGGACGTACCGCCGAATTGCTCAACACGTGGGGCGTGAGGTCTCCACAGTACATCGATGTTGTCGCCAGTGGTCGGCGGAAGGTGCACGTGCCTGTCGACCTGGGACCGGACCGCAGCGACGCACGGATGCACGCCAAGACCGTACGATCCTACGCAGTGCCGTAGGGGACCGCACTGCCACTTCCCAGCAAATTAGGGACACTGTTGCTCCTGGGGTATCGGCGAGGACCATTCGCAACCGTTTCCATGAAGCTGGGCTACGGTCCCGCACACCGTTAGGCCGTCATCCGCTCACGCCCCAACATCGTGCAGCCCGCCTCCAGTGGTGTCGCGACAGGCGTGAATGGAGGGACGAATGGAGACGTGTCGTCTTCAGCGATGAGAGTCGCTTCTGCCTTGGAGCCAATGATGGTCGTATGCGTGTTTGGCGCCGTGCAGGTGAGCGCCACAATCAGGACTGCATACGACCGAGGCACACAGGGCCAACACCCGGCATCATGGTGTGGGGAGCGATCGCCTACACTGGCCGTACACCACTGGTGATTGTCGAGGGGACACTGAATAGTGCACGGTACATCCAAACCGTCATCGAACCCATCGTTCTACCATTCCTAGACCGGCAAGGGAACTTGCTGTTCCAACAGGACAATGCACGTCCGCATGTATCCCGTGCCACCCAACGTGCTCTAGAAGGTGTAAGTCAACTACCCTGGCCAGCAAGATCTCCGGATCTGTCCCCCATTGAGCATGTTTGGGACTGGATGAAGCGTCGTCTCACGCGGTCTGCACGTCCAGCACGAACGCTGGTCCAACTGAGGCGCCAGGTGGAAATGGCATGGCAAGCCGTTCCACAGGACTACATCCAGCATCTCTACGATCGTCTCCATGGGAGAATAGCAGCCTGCATTGCTGCGAAAGGTGGATGTACACTGTACTAGTGCCGACATTGTGCATGCTCTGTTGCCTGTGTCTATGTGCCTGTGGTTCTGTCAGTGTGATCATGTGATGTATCTGACCCCAGGAATGTGTCAATAAAGTTTCCCCTTCCTGGGACAATGAATTCACGGTGTTCTTATTTCAATTTACAGGAGTGTACATAAGGAACAGCAAAGGGCCTGTAACACTACCTTGGGGAACGCCAGAAATCACTTCTGTTTTACTCGATGACTTTCCATCAATTACTACGAACTGTGACCTTTCTGACAGGAAATTACAAATCTAGTCACACAACTGAGACGATACTCCATAAGCACGCAATTTCACTAGGATCCGCTTGTGTGGCACACTGTCAAAAGCCTTCCGCAAATCCAGAAATACTCAACACTTCATGTGAATAAAGATCTGGTTGGGTTTCACAGGAACGAGGTTTTCTGAACCCATGTTGACTGTGTGTCAGTAGACCGTTTTCTTCGAGGTAATTCATAATGTTCGAACACAATATATGTTCCAAAATCCTGCTGCATATCGACGTTAACGATATTGGCCTGTAATTATGTGGATTACTCCTACTACCTTTCTTGAATATTGGTGTGACGCGTGCAACTTTCCAGTCTTTGGGTATGGATCTTTCGCCGAGCGAACGGTTGTATATGTTTGCTAAGTATGGAGCTAATGCATCAGAGTACTCCGAAAGGAATCTAATTGGTATACAGTCTCGACCAGAAGACTTGCTTTTATTAAGCGATTTAAGTTGCTTCACTACTCTGAGGATATTTACTTCTACGTTATTCATGTTGGCAGCTATTCTCGATTCAAATTCTGTAATATTTACTTCGTATTCTTTTGTGAAGGCATTTCGGAAGGCTGCGTTCAGTAACACTGCTTTGGCAGTACTGTCTTCGATAGTATCTCCATTGCTATCGCGCAGAGAAGGTTCAAAAATGGCTCTGAGCACTATGGGACTTAACTTCTGAGGTCATAAGTCCCCTGGAACTTAGAACTACTTAAACCTAACTAACCTAAGGACATCACACACACTCATGCTCGAGGCAGGATTCGAACCTGCGACCGTAGCGGTCGCGCGGTTCCAGACTGTAGCGCCTAGAACCGCTCGGCCACCCCGGCCGGCTCGCAGAGAAGGCATTGATTGTTTCTTGCCACTAACATACTTCACATAAGACCAGAATCTCTTTGGATTTTCTGCCAGGATTCGAGACAAAGTTTCGTTGTGAAAACTGTTATAAGCATCTCGCATTGAAGTCCGCGCTAAATTTCGAGCTTCTGTAAAAGATCGCCAATCTCGGGGATTTTGCGTCTGTTTAAATCTGGCATGTTTGTTTCGTTGTTTCTGCAACAGTGTTCTAACCTGTTTTGTGTACCAAGGAGGATCTGCTCCTTCGTTTGTTAATATTTGGTATAAATCTCTTAATTACTGCCGATACTATTTCTTTGAATTCAAGCCACATCTGGTCCTATTATTAATTAGGAATGAGTGGAGATTGTCTCTCAGGAAGGCATCAAGGGAATTTCTATCTGCTTATTTGAATAGGTATATTTTTCGATTATTTGGGGATTACAATATTCAATATCTCTACGACAACTCTGTGTTCACTAATCCCTGAATCGGTTTCGATGCTCGTTATTAACTCAGGATTATTTGTTGCTAAGAGCTCAAGTGTGTTTTTACAACCGTTTACTGTTCGCATCTGCTCATGAACTAACTGCTCTAAATAATTTTCAGAGAATGCGTTTAGCACAATTTCGCACGATATTTTATGCGTACCTTCGGAATTAAACATGTATTTTCGCCAAAATGTCGAGGGTAAATTTAAGTCCCCACCAACTGTTATCGTATGACTCGGGTACTTGTTTGAAATCAAACTCGAGTTTTCTTTCAACCTTTCATCTGAATTGGGAGGTCGGTAAAATGATCCAATTATTATTTTATTCCGGTTGCCAACAATGACCTCTGCCCTTACTAAATCACAGGAAGTATCTACTTCAATTTCGCGACAAGTTAAACTACTTCTAACAGCAACAAACACGCCACCACCAACCGTGTTTAGCCTATCCTTTCGGAACACCGCCAGGTTCTTCGAAAAAAAAATTCGGCTGAGTTTATATCCGGCTTTAGCCAGCTTTCAGTGCCTATAACGATTTGAGCATCAGTGATTTCTATTAGCGCTTGGAGCTCTGATACTTTCCCAACACAGCTACGAAAATTTACAACTGTTATGAAAATGAAATGGTTCTAAGCACTAAGAGACTTAACATCTGAGGTCATCAGCCCCTAAACTTAGAACTACTTAAACCTAACTAACCTAAGGACATCACACACATCCATGCCCGAGGCAGGATTCGAACCAACGACCGTAGTAGCAGTTCCGGACTGAAGTGCGTAGAACCGCTCGGCTACAGCGGCCGGCAACTGTTATAACCAATGGTTCCTGTATCTACGTTCTTCCTGTGTTCAGTCTGCGCCCTTTGTGACTGAAGCCCTTCTTGTGTTTTCCCGGGACCCTCTAACCTAAGAAACCGCCCAGTCCACGCCACACAGCCCCTGCTACCCGTGTAGCCGCCTCCTGCGTATACTAGACACCTGACCTATTCAGCGGAACCCGAAACCCAACCACCCTTTGGCGCAAGTCGAGGTATCTGCAGCCTACACGGTCGCAGAACCGTCAGAGCCTCTGATTCCGACCCACCACTCGGCTCTGTACCAGAGGTCCGCAATCGGTCCTGTCGACTATGCTGCAAATGGTCAGCTTTGCTTTCATCTTGCAAGCAAGACTGACAGCCTTTACCATTTACGAATACTTCTTTACTTTTCTGATCATAACCAATAAAGTGAACAGGATCGTATACTTTAACAGGATATACACCCTTACGACCAGAGGTGAAACATATTATGATAAAATTATTTGCTTATGAATGAAAAGGATTGCAGATTTCGTCTTTCCACGTCGTGTATAATTATTCGTCAAAAGATAGTTTGAAAGGTCTCTGTTGGATTCCTTTCATGTTTAATTTCTTAAATCTATTGTCATTTACGGCATAAATTCCTCTTCTAAATTTACTGTGGCGTTTCTGACTATCTGGGAGGAGACTGAGTAGTGGAACGATTTACTTTTACACATAAACAAGAACGATCTGTCACACTACTACACTATAAAACACAGTTTATATGTAATTCATGTCACACAGTCTCATACCGAACCTACATCCGCTTTCTTTTATACACTGTGTATGATAAGATACTGTCATCCCCCTTCCCTTCTGTGTGAGAGGATGAATGAGCAAATGTATTTGTAGTTGCATGCTTGAGGGTAGCAGACAAGCCTGTCTGCTAGAGAACAGTAGGACCAACGTCGGAACAGGTAACTACGCTTTCTAAAAGCAAAGAGGTTTCTATCCTTAGTATGGTCCTGTCCGTCCGTTGTCATGTTGGTATAGGAAGCTGCCCCTCTGGTCACTTCCGTTTGTATTTGGGAAGCACGCTCGGTAGGAGCGCAGGTCAGTCGGTCCGTGGCGAGCGTCTGAAGTGGTAAGATCTCCGGCTAAGTGCGTGTCTGCTAAGTCCGTAGGACAATGGATTTCTTAAGTTCAGCGTAACTGAAAATTTAATCACCTTTATTTCAGGTTTAGCTCTAAAATATCTAATGTTACCTTAAATTGCAGCGCAGTGTAATGCTCGTGTGAAGTTCAGATTATTTTCCGGTAGTTGCTTTGTCACTACTTTGTGAGTAAAGTGGAACCACGTGTTGATCAGTAACTCTAACTAAGATCAGTCTTAAATGCGAATGCTTGTGTGATTATAACGTCTCGTCTTGACAATATTTTTCAATATAGCAACTTTTCTTTATGTTCAACCCACGTGGGGTGTACTTTGCGAGACCAGTACCACGTGCTTATATAATTGTTTGACCCATCACGTTAATAGTAAGACGTTAGTAACCAGTTCGAGGTTTTTCTTTTGTAAATTGCTTTTCGATCTAATTTATTTTAATTATCAAAATTATTGTGGAGTTATACGCTTTGTGTAAACCAAGTTGACCACGTGAAGCATGTGGTTTAATCATCAAAGTAGCCCTCAGCTATTCTTTTTGGGAAGATTTCACAGAGAGTTAGTATGAATTTAGTATACCAGTGTGTGGTAATTACATGACGGACAGGATTGTGCTATGAACGTAATTTCTTTGGGTGAAAACTGAATCTGTTGGTTGTGGTTAATTTCCTCTTGCTTATGTTTCAACGTTCTTCGTGTGTTATTTTATGAATGCAGTGTTGTATGCAGTCTCCCAATCTTGGCTCCATATTTTATGTGTTCCGTAAGATTACAATCTCACATTTTCACAATCCTAAATAAGGCACCAGCTCAGTTATAACTCACGTATAATATGCTGAAATTTCAATGATCAATGTTAAAATAAATTTCCAAATATAAACTGATTTATTTCTTTTTATTTAAATTCACTTTTATATATATATATCACCGGTTGTCGTATGACTATTAAAAGATTATAATTAATGTTAGTCTGGTTGGGAATTTGGTAAGCTAGACTGAATACCTGGTGAAACAGTTGCGCAGTAATGCAAGATTAACTTCCCCAGACAGCTCACAGCTTTTAACCCGCTTTTATTGTCTATCAGCACCGCTTACACCACAAAATAAAGTTACAATATTACAAGCTCTTCTTCCATATCTAATGTAACAAAATGTCAGACTGTTTTCCTGCTGATCATGATCAAGTAAATCATTCACTCTTTATGAATCTCTGCTCGAGATGTAAACGGAGCGAGGTGGCACAGTTGTTAACACAGTGGACTCGCATTCGAGAGGAGGACAGTTCAAACCCGCGTCCGGCCATCCTGATTTAGGTTTTCCATGACTTCCCTAAATCGCTTCAGGAAAATACCAGTGTGGTTGGTATGAAATGTCACGGCCGACTTCCTTCCCTAATCCGACGGGACCGGTGACCTCGCTGTTTGGTCCCCTCCCCCATCTCAACCAACTAACCATCCAAATCTAATTTATTCCTTCCCGGGTGCTTAATATACATCAGACTATACGCTCTCGGAAGCTTCGATCTTTCTGGTAAGGACTTAGGTTAACTTTGACTATAATTTTCTGCAGTACTTGTTCAGGAGTCTGACGGAATGGGTACTGGTCCTGCCGCTGCTATTAATACAATCTGGTATGGTTGCTGGTGTAGATCGTACAAATGTTTTAAGCAATGTCTTTCGTGGACGAACTGTAGTTTCCGAACATCGTATGAATAAATCGAAGCCTGCCATTTGCTTTACCCACAAATGAGCCTACGTTATCGTTGCGTTTCATATCCTCATGCACTTTCCTTGTCAGGTATTTTTATGACACGAATGATAGCTGGTTAGCCTGCATCACAGATCAAGGTAGACGGCACTGTACTCTCATTCGTAATGAACTGCATTCAAATTTGCATTCGACTCTCCAGAATTAACTATTAAAGCAACTTCCGGGGTGGTTTCTACGAAAGCACACGACCCATTTCCTTCCCCACCGCAGGCAAGTCTGTGTTTGTGCTTCGTCTCTCATGACGTTAAATCTCAACTTTGGCTTATCCATAGCTTTGGGGTTGTTGTTTATGATTAAAATTTTTAATCTAAGCCGAGCATAAGCTATGGTGGGCTTATGTGACCGCTTAAAAGTTTTAACTTGTCACATACAATCATCGCAGCAGACAATCTGCTTGGGGAAACAGAATTAATCATAAATATATGTGGTGGTTGACATGTGCCGAGAATCGTGGCAGTAGGCATACATTACACGATCTTCAACGTATTTCCGAAAGCACTCACCGAGAAACTGTGAAAAAACTACGTGGTCGTTGAGAACAGGACGAATCTAACAGTGTGGAAGCTAATCGTTTAGCCAGTAACGCACGTCAATGTTCTGTGTTACTAGGTGTCCTAGGCATGAGGAGAATCTAGTGTGTTACAATTTAACAACGCAACGAAAATATATGTAGGTGAAACTTACCCTTAGCAATATCTTCTCACCGAGGAATAAAGACTGATGTCAGACATAACAGTTCGCTTTTGGTGTATTCCACTCAGAGTAACTGTTCCCGTTAATAGAATAAATAACCACGCATCCTCAAGAGACAAAATGCTAATTTGTCTTAAAGATTGGTTTCCGAATCATTTGAAGACTCTTGTAATTGGTTTCCACCTTGGATCTCGGTAAGCAAAGCGAAAACTCATTATTTCCTGGAATAATACAACATTGTAACACACAAATAAACCACCCTACCTAGGTGTGACGCTGGATAGTCCTCTGACACACAGGCACCACTGTGAAAAGATCCGTCTTAAGGTGGCCGCCAAAAGTAGTGTTTTGCAGAGACTCGTAAACAGCACAGGCCCTTTGCTTCTCTACACCTAACAAGCCTGACTGGTATGGACCAGATCAACCCACACGAAGAAAGCCGACACGAGCCTTATTGAAACATATCGAATAACAACGGAGTGTAAGAAACCCACACCTACTGTTGGTCTTGCGAGACTCAGCTCCCAAAGAACATCACAGAGAGGCTCGGACAGTCCATCGATGATCGACATCCTCTTTGGCACTGAGTGCGAGCCTGGACGACTGAGATCAGCGTAGGTAGTAGAGTTGTGGCGATTCGTGAATGAGTCGTTCATTTGAACGACTCTAAATAAAGAATCGTAAGAATCGAATCGTGATACTGACGAATCGTCGTTCAATAATCGTAAGAGCGATTGTGTGTTTCCGAGTCGTGACGATTCCAAGTTCCAACGATTCATCGATTCTTAGTACGCTATGCTTCGAAGGCAACTTCCGAATCATGCCGAGTCGTGCCGAATGATTACGGCCGCCAGATGGCAGTCAAGTGGAGGACGCGTGTCAACAAAGGAAGCTCGAAACGAACAAACGAAGTTCCTGGGCCGTAATATTACGCGTGAAAACCAAGCTGACACTTGGCAGTGTCGTCTTCTCATGTAAATAGTTGTGCCAGTGGCAAGTTCTCAGGCAAATTAAAAGCAAAATACCTATGCTTCGTATTTAGAGGAAATGAAAGTTAAGCTAAATTTGCCTTGTGGAAGGGCTGTCAGCTGCGTTATGAATTGCAAGAGTGATGTGGACTTGGAAAGACATCTTAGCACAGAAAAACATAGGATGATATGAGCCAAATCACGTCTGCCTCACTGCTACATTTTGTTACTATAAAACAGACGTCCGTAGTTAGATACGTTCAAGCCACACAACCAAACTGGCATACCACGTAATTTTGCACCACCTTTCGCACAAATCGACTCCTCTTTTCCTGGCATACTGAAATAAAACAATAGATGCAATCAAATCTAACGTGACGTATAAATCAAGAATCACACTTGTAACGTCATTTGCATGTTTACTCATAAACTATTTATGGCATATATTATCATGACACAGTTCGATTCTAACCCCATTGACAATTTCAGACATGTCCTGCCATCTGTGAGTAAGATGTAGAACTTTTTGCATTCCGTAAGAATCGTGCCATCGCAGACTAGAATGAATCGTGAACGAATCGTAGGAATCGATTCGCAATGTGAGATTGAATCGTAGGAATCGAATCGGGAAAAAGAATCGTGTTGCCCAACTCTAGTAGGTAGTGAGTGTCTGGCGGCTCCACGAAAAACTGGAAAATGTGGAGGACCTTGAACTGGATAAGAGCTGGGGTGGCCCCAATGGAAACAAACATGATCAGATGGGGTCTTGGCAATGCGGGCGAAGACAAATGCGACTGTGGTACAGTTGTAAGTAGACTGTTTATGTTTTCTTATTGGCAACGTTACGTAGCGCTCTGTATGAAAATCACTGGCTGTGCTGTGTGCAGTCTGTGGCTAGTTTGCATTGTTGTCTGCCATTGTAGTGTTGGGCAGCTGGATGTGAACAGCGCGTAGCGTTGCGCAGTTGGAGGTGAACCGCCAGCAGTGGTGGATATAGGGAAAGAAATGGCGGAGTTTTGAAATTTGTAAGACTGGATGTCATGAACTGCTATATATACTATGACTTTTGATGATATTAAGGTAAATACATTGTTTGTTCTCTATTAAAATCTTTCATTTGCTAACTGTCCCTATCAGTAGTTAGTGCCTTCCGTACTTTGAATCTTTTATTTAGCTGGCAGTAGTGGCGCTCGCTGTATTGCAGTAGTTCGAGTAACCAAGATTTTTGTGAGGTAAGCGATTTGTGAAACGTATAGGTTAATGTTAGTCAGGGCCATTCTTTTGTAGGGATTATTGAAACTCAGATTGCGTTGCGCTAAAAATATTGTGTGTCAGTTTAAGCACAGTCTTGTATAATTCTTCTAAGGGGACGTTTCACAGTGCTAGACATGGAACACCTCCTGGCCTGTCCAGACTGTCCCTACAGACGCAACCTCGATGATTTATGGCTGAACAAGAAAGAAGCCTTGGACGTGACCCAATAATGGACTGAAAGTTTGTGATTGGTGACTGGACACAAATAAGTAAAGTGTCATGCTAATACGAAGTAATACCGCTTCTAGCTTTGATAATGGCCTTAACTAGGTGAGGAAAAGACTTCACACGTTTCTTCTGGTATGCCATATCGAGCTGTAGCCACTCACTGTTGATCGGATTCTGTAGTTACCAAACTGTGGAGTTTGCTATGTTCAACCCGCTGTCCCAAATGTTCCACATATTTTTCTGTGGGCTTAAGATCAGGTGAGTTAGCTGATCATTCAGGTTAAATAGGGTGCCTGAGTCTTCGCCAGAGCAGGAACGTATGCTTGGAGCCCTTCAATACGGCTGTTGCCATCTATGGAAGATAGGAATGTCCACAGCTTACTCAGCATGAAGATTTAGAAGAAAGGCCAACATTTGGTGTATGAGAATGTTGAAATAAACATCCTGGTCCATGTTCAAGGTAATTCGAATGAGCTGGCGCAAATCACGGCACGAAAAGCACCCCCAAAACATTGCGGCCTGAGCTACAATCTCCACACATGGTGGCTTAAACACCAGATTGAGTCGTCTGTGCTCTCGTCGCCTTGCATCATTGAAAGACAGGGAAAATAACGACTGCTGGAAAGACCACACTATACTCCTCTAGTCAGATGCTGCAGAGTATCCATGTTGTTTGGCCCACTGGAGACGTGCATCTTTGTGTGACGCCTTGAGCAATGGCTTTTTGGGAGGTACCCGACCAAACTTGCGTTGCACGCGGTTTGATTCGCAATGTTCACTCGGAAACTGGTTGAAATGTCCCTGCACTCACTGACTGCACCAATTTCTGTCGAGTTTCAGACCGATTATCATTGATAGGGCATGACACTCGTCTCCGGTCGCTGTCGGTTAGGATTATTTAGGCCGTTTGCGAGTAGTGCATCTACATCTACGTACGTACTACAATGAGTCGCGAGGATACCCTGTACCACTGTTAGTCAGTTTCTTTCGATTAGTCTTAAGAGTGAGGGAAAGGCGACCGTCTATAAACCTCCGTAGGAGCCCTAATTTCTCGTACCTGATGTTAGCGGTGATTACGCGAAATGTATGGTGGTGGCAGTAGAATCGCTCCGCAGTCATCTTCAAATGTCGATTGTCTGAATTTTATCAATAGTGTTCCACGAGAAGAACGTCGTCTTCACTCCAGGGATTCCCATCTGAGTTCCGAGGCATCTCCGTAATACTCGCGTGTTGTTCGAACCTACCGATAACAAATCTAGCAGCCCGCCTCTGAATTACTTTGATGTCTTCCTTTAATTCGACATGGTGTTCATCCCAAACACTCGGGAAGTACTCAAGAATATCGCACGAGCGTCCTATATGCTGTCTCCTTTACAGGTGAACCACACTTTTCGCAAATTCTTCCAAAAACCCGTAGTCGACCATTCGCCTTCCCTACCACAATCCTCACATGCTCGTTCCATTTCAAATCACTTTGGAACGTTATGCCCAGATATTTAAACGATGTGACTTTTTCTTGCAGGAGACTACTAATGCTATATTCGAACGTTATGGGATTGCATTCCCTAATCATCTGTAAGGTACCAGTTACTTGGAAGGAATATCTAACAGCATATATCAGTGCATAAAGTGCTGTTACATTATTGAATCATTTAATAATAAATGAAAAGCACCAGTTTGCTTTTGTTCTACAATATTATTTTTATTGCTAACCGGTTTTCGGCTTACAAGGCCATCTTCAGGCATTTACTAAATGTTAGCAAACAACATTGGAAGAGAAGTAACACATCTAGAGTGAAGTAGAAACATACAGTGAGTAACATCTTTGCAATGAAATAGTAAAAACTGAACAGTACATAAATAACAATGGAGTTGACTGGGAAACCTTTAGCACAAAATAAGAATAGCATGCCTACATAACAGTTTCTATTGATAAACAAAACTATTGAAATAAGATAAAATTAGTACTAGGCAAGGCTACATCAAGAGGTATGAAACATGGAGAGTGATACACAACCAATTAAAAAAGAAGAGACAGTTGTCATTGTAAATACAGAATACACGAGGAACTTAAGCCATATCAATACGATAAACAGAAATTAATAAATGCAGGAAAATTGAGGTGTTTGAGGGAACCTACAGTTTGAGAGTGTGGTGGTACTGCATTTTAACATTAACATTATAATCAAAGCAGTGGCTGTATACCAGTTTACATTAAATAAATGAGCAAAGTAAAATATGAACAGTATTTGATGAGACAACTACAAGAGGAGTTAAACATGGACAGTAATACAAGTACAAGTTAAAAGCAAACCCATAACTATTGAAACTACAGCATATGTGGAATACAAAGACAACGGCAACAAATAAAACAACTTAATGACTACAGGAAAGTGGGAATATGTAGGAAGAGAGAGTGTGGGAAGTAATGAACAACAAAGATGATTATATGAAGTTTAGGAGAGGGGAAGTGTTGAGTTGTGTCTGGTCATTTAGGATGAGATCTGGTCCAGATAATGTTAATGTTAAAATGCAGTACCACCACACTCTCAAACTGTAGGTTCCCTAAAACACCTCAATTTTCCTGCATTTATTAATTTCTGTTTATCGTATTAATATGGCTTAAGTTCCTCGTGTATTCTGTATTTACAATGACAACTGTCTCTTCTTTTTTAATTGGTTGTGTATCACTCTCCATGTTTCATACCTCTTGATGTAGCCTTGCCTAGTACTAATTTTATCTTATTTCAATAGTTTTGTTTATCAATAGAAACTGTTATGCAGGCATGCTATTCTTATTTTGTGCTAAAGGTTTCCCAGTCAACTCCATTGTTATTTATGTACTGTTCAGTTTTTACTATTTCATTGCAAAGATGTTACTCACTGTATGTTTCTACTTCACTCTAGATGTGTTACTTCTCTTCCAATGTTGTCTGCTAACATTTAACTTCTTTGGTGATAATACTCAGTAAATGCCTGAAGATGGCCTTGTAAGCCGAAAACCGGTTAGCAATAAACATAATATTGTAGAACAAAAGCAAACTGGTGCTTTTCATTTATTATTATAATGTTGTTCTACCAAGAACCGACGGAAGATTCTGTTAATATGAATCATTTAATGTTGCACTTTTGTATATTACCCATTCAGACAGCTGCCATTCATTGCAGCAACTATAAATTCTGCCTAAGTCATCTTGTATCCCCCTACGTTCACGACACTTTTTCGTACCCCACAGTTTCATTAGCAAACAACCGCAGCTTGCTGCCCATCCTGGTCGCAGATTGTTTGCAGATGATGCTGTCATTTACCGCCTTATAAAGTCATCAGTGGCCAAAGTGAATTGCAAAATGATTTAGATAAGATATCTGTATGGTGCGAAAAGTGGCAATTGATCCTGAATAAAGAAAAGTAAGTTATTCACATGAGTACTAAAAGAAATCCGATAAATTTCGATTAAGCGGGAAGTCACACAAATCTGAAGGCTGTAAATTCAACTAAATACTTACGAATTACAGTTACAAATAACCTAAATTGGAGCGGTCACATAGATAATGTTGTTGGTAGAGCAAATCAAAGACTGCGATTCATTGGTAGAACACTTAAAAGGTGCAACGGGTCTACTAAAGACACTGCTTACACCCCGCTTGTCCGCTCCATCCTGGAGTATGGCTGTGCGGTGTGGGATCCGCATCAGGTGGGACTGGCGGATGACATCGAAAAAGCTCTAAGAAGGGCAGCTCGTTTTCTATCATTGCAAAATAGGGGAGATAGTGCCACAGACATGATACGTGAATTGGTGTGGCAATCATTAAAACAAAGGCGTTTTTCGTTGCGACGGGATCTTCTCATGAAATTTCAATCACCAGTTTCTCCTCCGAGTGCGAGAACGTTCTGTTGGCTCCCACCTACACAGGTAGAGAAACGATCTTGTAAGATAAAATAAGAGAAATCAGGGCTCACACAGAATCATTTAAATGCTTGTTTTTACCGCGCGCCGTTCGAGAATGGGGCGGTAGAGAGACAGCATGAAGATGGTTCATTGAACCCTCTGCCAGGCACTTTATTGTGAATAGCAGAGTAATCACGGAAATGTAGATTGATGGTATGGGCATAACCACGTCCAAACTTGGTAGTTTCTATCCGCCATTTTGTCACGGCTTCACGTCGATCTACTTTACTGGGCTGCTTCCATACAGCCGGCTGGCAGAGACACACCATTTCACTGCAATGTCTCAGGTCGGCGCTGGAAGGTCATATGATCACCTATTACCATTTCCGCTGCGTCTACTGCGCTTCGGTCCAGTCTTTAGTTTTATTGAACAGAGATACGGAGGTCCCGTTTTCGATTCCCACAAATGACCTCACACTTTTCTGTGATGGAAAGGCCTGGAGCGGCGTGCACTCAGCCTCCTGAGGGCAAGTGAGGCACTGCTTACGTAAGCAGCGAGACTGACACGCAAGCGTCCCAAGTGGCGACAGATCGAAATGCGTGCCCACGCTGGCAGCCACGAGTCATTTGCAGTGCTTCAAAGAGACCACTGTGCTCCTTTAAGAAAATCACAAATATTTTTTTCCGCTGAGCTTATCACTCGCAGACCACAATCTGCTGCTGTGATTGTTGAAAGCCCTCTCATATGCTCATTTTCTACTTCTGAACGCAATGTTTATTGTGCTTCGTCTTGCGTCACAAATGTGCAAATTTCCCGCAGTTTCCATCATTTTATGGCCATTAACTGTGTGACATCGGCAAACATAGATACTTCTGGTCTTAAATTCTGTTTATTACTTTATTTAGGAGAAACAGTCGATTGTATTGGTATTAACATATTCACAGCATTTTCTCTGATAAGTATGGACCCCATTTTTATGTTTCTATGCTGGTTGGTTTGAGATATCGGCGGACAAGCGAGTAATGATATTGAAATGAAATGATCGTATGGCATTGTTGCCCGGGAGGCCCAAGCGGTGAAGTTCGGCCGCAGTATTGCAAGTCCTTTTTAGTTGACGCCACTTCGGCGACTAGCGAGTCAACGATGATGAAATGATAATGAAGAACACACAACACCCACTCATCACGAGGCAGAGAAAATCCCTGACCCCGGGATCCCGTGCGCCGGAAGCGAGAACGCTACCGCAAGACCACGAGCTGGTATTAATGTTTACCGATGGCTTTTGAGGCTCTATTCTCCAGAGCTTGTTTTTGTATTCAGCTACCATTTGTCATTTATGAATTGATTCTTCTAATGTCTTCTGGTACTGGTAAGTTGAATTGTCAGTAAGGTCTGATGAGGCCTCTGAAGGCCCAACGGTACCAACCAACCGCCGTGTCATCCTCATCCGATAGGCGTCACCACTGGATTCTGTGTGGAGGGGCATGTGGTGAGCACACAGCTCTCTCGGCCGTTGTCAGTTTTCGTGACCGAATTCGCAGATTCTCAGTCTAGCAGCTCCTAAATTAGTCTACATGAGTGTACCCCAGTTTCCAACAGCGCAGACCAGGACGGTCATCCGTTCAAGTACTAACCATGTCCGACAGTACTTTAACTTCGGCGATCTGACGGAAACCGGTGTTACAACTGCGGCATCGCCAATGACAACTTTTCCTACATTATAAACCATAAATAAATACGGGAGTCGTTTGTGAGCATATTTAGACCTCGTTTTCTTCTACGTCGTGGTGTAAGCAAATACGTTGTTGTGAATTCATTTCCTAGTTACGTCCAATTTTGCTGAATATATGTTGCGAAATGCTTCTTCTGATGAAAATTGAAGATTGCAGATAATATTGTTTCAAGAATTATCTTCAAAATGTTAGCTACTGAGATGATACAAAATTACTTCCGCCGACACTACATCTGTAGAATGTTCACTAGAAATATGCAACTTCTACATCTACATCCATACTCCGCAAGCCGCCTGACGGTGTGTGGCGGAGGGTACCTTCAGTACCTCTATCGGTTCTCCCTTCTATTCCAGTCTCGCATTGTTCGTGGAAAGAAGGATTGTCGGTATGCCTCTGTGTGGGCTCTAATCTCTCTGATTTTATCCTCATGGTCTCTTCGCGAGATATACACTCCTGGAAATGGAAAAAAGAACATATTGACACCGGTGTGTCAGACCCACCATACTTGCTCCGGACACTGCGAGAGGGCTGTACAAGCAATGATCACACGCACGGCACAGCGGACACACCAGGAACCGCGGTGTTGGCCGTCGAATGGCGCTAGCTGCGCAGCATTTGTGCACCGCCGCCGTCAGTGTCAGCCAGTTTGCCGTGGCATACGGAGCTCCATCGCAGTCTTTAACACTGGTAGCATGCCGCGACAGCGTGGACGTGAACCGTATGTGCAGTTGACGGACTTTGAGCGAGGGCGTATAGTGGGCATGCGGGAGGCCGGGTGGACGTACCGCCGAATTGCTCAACACGTGGGGCGTGAGGTCTCCACAGTACATCGATGTTGTCGCCAGTGGTCGGCGGAAGGTGCACGTGCCCGTCGACCTGGGACCGGACCGCAGCGACGCACGGATGCACGCCAAGACCGTAGGATCCTACGCAGTGCCGTAGGGGACCGCACCGCCACTTCCCAGCAAATTAGGGACACTGTTGCTCCTGGGGTATCGGCGAGGACCATTCGCAACCGTCTCCATGAAGCTGGGCTACGGTCCCGCACACCGTTAGGCCGTCTTCCGCTCACGCCCCAACATCGTGCAGCCCGCCTCCAGTGGTGTCGCGACCGACGTGAATGGAGGGACGAATGGAGACGTGTCGTCTTCAGCGATGAGAGTCGCTTCTGCCTTGGTGCCAATGATGGTCGTATGCGTGTTTGGCGCCGTGCAGGTGAGCGCCACAATCAGGACTGCATACGACCGAGGCACACAGGGCCAACACCCGGCATCATGGAGTGGGGAGCGATCTCCTACACTGGCCGTACACCACTGGTGATCGTCGAGGGGACACTGAATAGTGCACGGTACATCCAAACCGTCATCGAACCCATCGTTCTACCATTCCTTGACAGGCAAGGGAACTTGCTGTTCCAACAGAACAATGCACGTCCGCGTGTATCCCGTGCCACCCAACGTGCTCTAGAAGGTGTAAGTCAACTACCCTGGCCAGCAAGATCTCCGGATCTGTCCCCCATTGAGCATTTTTGGGCCTGGATGAAGCGTCGTCTCACGCGGTCTGCACGTCCAGCACGAACGCTGGTCCAACTGAGGCGCCAGGTGGAAATGGCATGGCAAGCCGTTCCACAGGACTACATCCAGCATCTCTACGATCGTCTCCATGGGAGAATAGCAGCCTGCATTGTTGCGAAAGGTGGATATACACTGTACTAGTGCCGACATTGTGCATGCTCTGTTGCCTGTGTCTATGTGCCTGTGGTTCTGTCAGTGTGATCATGTGATGTATCTGACCCCAGGAATGTGTCAATAAAGTTTCCCCTTCCTGGGACAATGAATTCACGGTGTTCTTATTTCAATTTCCAGGAGTGTACGTAGGAGGGAGCAATATACTGCTTGACTCTTCGGTGAAGGTATGTTCTCGAAACTTTGACAAAAGCCCGTACCGAGCTACTGAGCGTCTCTCCTGCAGAGTCTTCCACTGGAGTTTATCTATCATCTCCGTAACGCTTTCGCGATTACTAAATGATCCTGTAACGAAGCGCGCTGCTCTCCGTTGGATCTTCTCTATGTCTTGTATCAACCCTATCTGGTACGGATCCCACACTGCTGAACAGTATTCAAGCAGTGGGCGAACAAGCGTACTGTAACCTACTTCCTTTGTTTTCGGATTGCATTTCCTTAGGATTCTTCCAATGAATCTCAGTCTGGCATCTGCTTTACCGACAATCAACATTATATGATCATTCCATTTTAAATCACTCCTAATGCGTACTCCCAGATAATTTATGGTATTAACTGCTTTCAGTTGCTGACCTGCTATTTTGTAGCTAAATGATAAAGGATCTATCTTTCTGTTTATTCGCAGCACATTACACTTGTCTACATTGAGATTCAGTTGCCATTCCCTGCACCATGCGTCAATTCGCTGCAGATCCTCCTGCATTTCAGTACAATTTTCCATTGTTACAACCTCTCGATACACCACAGCATCATCTGCAAAAAGCCTCAGTGAACTTCCGATGTCATCCACCAGGTCATTTATGTATATTGTGAATAGCAACGGTCCTATGACACTCCCCTGCGGCACACCTGAAATTACTCTTACTTCGGAAGACTTCTCTCCATTGAGAATAACATGCTGCGTCCTGTTATCTAGGAACTCCTCAATCCAATCACACAATTGGTCTGATAGTCCATATGCTCTTACTTTGTTCAATAAACGACTGTGGGGAACTGTATCGAACGCCTTGCGGAAGTCAAGAAAGACGGCATCTACCTGTGAACCCGTGTCTATGGCCCTCTGAGTCTCGTGGACGAATAGCGCGAGCTGGGTTTCACATGACCGTCTTTTTCTAAACCCATGCTGATTCCTACAGAGTAGATTTCTAGTCTCCAGAAAAGTCATTATACTCGAACACAATACGTGTTCCAAAATTCTACAACTGATCGACGTTAGAGATATAGGTCTATAGTTCTGCACATCTGTTCGACGTCCCTTCTTGAAAACGGGGATGACCTGTGCCCTTTTCCAATCCTTTGGAACGCTACGCTCTTCTAGAGACCTTCGGTACACCGCTGCAAGAAGGGGGGCAAGTTCCTTCGCGTACTCTGTGTAAAATTGAACTTGTACCCCATCAGGTCCAGAGGCCTATCCTCTTTTGAGCGATTTTAATTGTTTCTCTATCCCTCTGTCGTCTATTTCGATATCTACCATTTTGTCATCTGTGCGACAATCTAGAGAAGGAACTACAGTGCAATCTTCCTCTGTGAAACAACTTTGGAAAAAGACATTTAGTATTTCGGCCTTTAGTCTGTCATCCTCTGTTTCAGTACCATTTTGGTCACAGAGTGTCTGGACATTTTGTTTTGATCCACCTACCGCTTTGACATAAGACCAAAATTTCTTAGGATTTTCTGCCAAGTCAGTACATAGAACTTTACTTTCGAATTCATTGAACGCCTCTCGCATAGCTCTCTTCACACTACATTTCGCTTCGCGTAATTTTTGTTTGTCTGCAAGGCTTTGGCTATGTTTATGTTTGCTGTGAAGTTCCCTTTGCTTCCGCAGCAGTTTTCTAACTCGGTTGTTGAACCACGGTGGCTCTTTTCCATCTCTTACGATCTTGCTTGGCACATACTCATCTAACGCATATTGTACGATGGTTTTGAACTTTGTCCACTGATCCTCAACACTATCAGTACTTGAGACAAAACTTTTGTGTTGAGCCAACAGGTACTCTGAAATCTGCTTTTTGTCACTTTTTCTAAACAGAAAAATCTTCCTACCCTTTTTAATATTCCTATTTACGGCTGAAATCATCGATGCCGTAACCGCTTTATGATCGCTGATTTCCTGTCCTGCGTTAACTTTTTCAAATAGTTTGGGTCTGTTTGTCACCAGAAGGTCTAATATGTTATCGCCACGAGTCGGTTCTCTGTTTAACTGCTCAAGGTAGTTTTCAGATAAAGCACTTAAAAAAATTTCACTGGATTCTTTGTCCCTGCCACCCGTTATGAACGTCTGAGTCTCCCAGTCTATATCCGGCAAATTAAAATCTCCACCCAGAACTATAACATGGTGGGGAAATCTACTCGAAATATTTTCCAAATTATCCTTCAGGTGCTCAGCCACAACAGCTGCTGAGCCAGGGGGCCTATAGAGACATCCAATTACCATGTCTGAGCCTGCTTTAACCGCGACCTTCACCCAAATCATTTCACATTTCGGATCTCCGTCAATTTCCTTCGATACTATTGCACTTCTTACCGCTATAAACACGCCTCCCCCTTCACTGTTCAGCCTGTCTCTGCGGTATACATTCCAATCTGAGTTTAGGATTTCGTTACTGTTTACGTCTGGTTTCAGCCAACTTTCTGTCCCTAGTACTATATGGGCGTTGTGATCGTTTATTAATGAGAGCAGTTCTGGGACCTTTCTATAGACGCTCCTGCAGTTTACTATTAGCACATTAATATTGTTATTCCCTGTTGCATTTTGCCTACTCCTATCTTGCCGCGTCTCAGGAGGCGTCTTGTCGGGCCTAGGGAGGGGATTCTCTAACCTAAAAAACCCCCATGTGCACTCCACACGTACTCCGCTACCCTTGTAGCCGCTTCCGGCGTGTAGTGCACGCCTGACCTATTCAGGGGGACCCTACATTTCTCCACCCGATAGCGGAGGTCGAGAAATTTGCACCCCAGATCTCCGCAGAATCGTCTGAGCCTCTGGTTTAAGCCTTCCACTCGGCTCCAAACCAGAGGACCGCGATCCGTTCTGGGAACGATACTACAAATAGTTAGCTCTGATTCCACCCCGCGAGCGAGGCTTTCCGCCTTCACCAATTCCGCCAACCGCCTGTACGAACTGAGGATGACCTCTGAACCCAGACGGCAGGAGTCATTGGTGCCGACATGAGCAACAATTTGCAGTCGGGTGCACCCAGTGCTCTCTATCGCCGCCGGTAGGGCCTCCTCCACATCTCGGATGAGACCCCCCGGCAAGCAGACAGAGTGAACACTGGCCTTCTTCCCCGACCTTCTCGCTATTTCCCTAAGGGGCTCCATCACCCGCCTAACGTTGGAGCTCCCAATAACTAATAAACCCCTCCCCCCGTGTGCCTGCTCGGACCTTGCTGAAGGAGCAGCCACATGTCCCCTCACAGGCAGAGCGGGCGATGCCACACGGCCAGCCTCCACATTGACCTTCCGCCTCGTGCGCCGCGAACGCCGCTGAACCCGCCACTCCCCTTGGGGAGAGGTTGGCCCAACCGCGCCCGGTACCCGCGAAGATGTCTCGACAGCAGGGACAGTGGGTGAAGCATGTAACACCTGGGGTGTACCTTGCGACGCACCAGACTCCCCACTGCCGCTACACTCCGAGGCAGCAGCCTGAAGACGGCTGACCGCGGCCATCAACACGCTCAGCTGTTCGCGAACAGTGGCCAGCTCCTCCTGCGTCCGTACACAGCAGTCACACATCCTATCCATCCTAAGGAAACAATTTACTGAAGAGAGTTAATCAACCTTTAACTAGACTGCTAATTCACTAAAGGCGGCTGCTTATTCACTAAACTGTGGTTGCTAGCCACTTCTTGTAGAAAACAATGAAAATAGCACTACCTGTCTCTGGACTGTATTGAAAACAAACTCTAGCACTACTGGCACTATGGTTGACTACAGGGACTCTCTCTTACTGTATTCAAAACAAACACGAAATCTATGGAACACTATTAAGAGCACTCGAAAATTAAAGCTTCCTAAAAGCAAATACACACGGAAGAAGAAGTGACAAGTAAGAAAAATACAGTTAATACTTAAATTAAGGTAGCTCGCTGCACAGCAGACGTGAAGCAGACGGCAGTTACGACGACACTGACACTGACTATGGCTGACTAAAGGGACTCTCTCTGACTGTATTCAAAACAAACACGAAATCTATGGAACACTATTAAGAGCACTCGAAAATTAAAGCTTCCTAAAAGCAAATACACACGGAAGAAGAAGTGACAAGTAAGAAAAATACAGTTAATATTTAAATTAAGGTAGCTCGCTGCACAGCAGACGTGAAGCAGACGGCAGTTACGACGACACTGACGAAAACAATCTCTGCATAAAGTTGTCCGCAGCTCGTGGTCGTGCGGTAGTGTTCTCGCTTCCCACGCCCTGGTTCCCGGGTTCGATTCCCGGCGGGGTCAGGGATTTTCTCTGCCTCGTGATGACTGGTGTTCTGTGCTGTCCTTAGGTTAGTTAGGTTTAAGTAGTTCTAAGTTCTAGGGGACTGATGACCATAGATGTTAAGTCCCGTAGTGCTCAGAGTCTGCATAAAGTTGAATGTAACAGGGATATTAGTCACTCACTTTGTTTCTCTATAGTTAGTGAGATCACACACATATTCGTGAATATACGTTTTAGATCTATAAGACTGACAATATTGAGGTGTGTTATGTAACTTCAAGGAGTGGGGGGAAAGGAATGAGATGGAACTACTGATACCAGATGCATGGGGATTTAAAGCGGAATTACCACCGACGGGACTCGAACCTAGGCTCGTCTGTTTACACGGCAATTGCGCCGTCCGGACACGGTGTTTATCGCAAAGCCGCGGACTATCTCGGCTGGCTCCCCGGCCGACCCACATCCCCACCTAGCACCACCTATCCGCGGTCCCGTCCATGCCCTTGATGCTCCCAAATTTTTAGATACCCGCAGGAGATCGAACGAAATGTGCATCCGCACTGACGATTGTGCATTGATTGCCCCTGGTGGCGAATCAATTATATGAAAGCGCAGCATTTGTTCTTTCTTCAACCTATTCCCAACAGTTCATTCCATTACCTGGCAGAACATCATCTGCGACTGAAGTAGGCCACCTCTATGAATATATGAATGGATGGCGTCTGTTCTTTCGGAGCATTTCAATGGCAGATGACGTTCTGCCAGGTAATGGAATGAACTGTTGGGAAGAGGTTGAAGAAGACAACGTATAAGATTCAGAATCTCGAAGAGCGTCTGATGCAGATGAGGTAGCTGCTATACAGTTCTAAATACTATTACAGTAACTGACGGTTGTGTGGGTAATACAGTATTAAGTGGACAAGTGGGTGAAACGTCTGCTACAGATGCGCCAGGTAGGGTAGACTGTTATCCTGTGCTTGAAGAAGCTTTTCATAGAAGTCGTGAAACTGACTGGTTGCAAATGTGGATTTATATTCATGGCCTAAAGTTGGTTGTGAACCGCAGTCCTTTGGGAAAAGTCTTCCGCCAGAGGGCATAAGCTTAGTAACAGTAGAGATTGCTAAATTCTTCCAGACATTTTTCAAACTTTTTCAGCGCAGATTTCGTGCTCCTGATACATTAGTATAATATTTACAGCCGCGTAACGCATGGTGGACTTGGGAATACACAAGAAATTGAGCAGTTTTAGTAATTACTGTTCCAAAAGGATACATACTACCATTTTTTTAATGTCCCGCTTCATGCAACTCCTGTCATTTAAAGAGTTAATTTGCAGAGTGCTGCCTGCCGGAGTGGCCGAGCGGTTATAGGCGCTACAGTCTGGAACGGCGCGACCGCTACGGTCGCAGATTCGAATCCTGCCTCGGGCATGGATGTGTGTGATGTCCTTAGGTTAGTTAGGTTTAAGTAGTTTTTTTTTTCACTATGGGACTTAACTTCTGAGGTAATCAGTCCCCTGGAACTTAGAACTTCTTAAACCTAACTAACTTAAGGACATCACACACATCCATGCCCGAGGCAGGATTGGAACCTGCGACCGTGGCGGTCGCGCGGTTCCAGACTGTAGCGCCTAGAACCGCTCGGCCACCTCGGCCGGCGTTGAAGTAGTTCTAAGTTCTAGGGGACTGATGGCCTCAGAAGTTAAGTCCCGTAGTGCTCAGAGCCATTTGAACCATTTTGCAGAGTGCTGTATCCTGAAACGTTTACAAATTATTTCGGAATGTAATCACATTCACATAACGAGTGGTACAGAGCTAACGCATTGTACTCCACAGCCAAGGATAAAACTATCAAATAGCAAACTGTGAGATGTCAGTGTGGACACGGCACCGTTCCCGCTGTGTCAACAAGTCCGTCGCTTACACTGGCTGATGCGCCACAACAGTATCGTCGCCCTTCGTTCGTGTAGCGAGGGCACAGGAGACTTTGGGCAACAGCCTTATCGTAGTCATGGACCGTGTTGTGCTTGTTGACATAGCAGATAGCTAGCGGCTCTGAGGTGACACCTCAGCGGCCAACAGTACGCGGTGCGCGCCGGTTCCAACCCCCGGAAACCAATCCGGTGGGCTGCTTCCTGCTGCACCAACACGCAAGGACTACAGCCGAAACAGCAGCCTCCGTAAAAACTTGTAGCCAAAAATCAGACTTGTCTAGGAAATGCAACTACCTTCTACCAGATAATATGTTTCTCGCAGTTCCTTTTTTTTTTTTTTTTTTACAACTTCTTCATGACCTTCATTACTTTCAAAGCATCATCTCTTGCTACAGAGATACCGTAAGGTTATAATTAAACTACAGCTACTCACGGAGATCCAGGATCGGCTGTAACTATCGCATGGCAGCGGAACTTGATAGATATGCCAATGCTTTAGCACGGAACCGATTTCCACTGAAAAAAAAAGTAATAATAACATTAGTTCCATTTGTGGCCACTAAGTACAAAGTTGGCGCTGTACATGGTTAATATGACTGTGTGACATCCACTCTGTCATTGACAAGCCATAATGTAAGTGAACAGTATGGCTATCGAGAAGAGAGAATGTGCGCTGTTAGTGAAACTGTTCTATGTGAACGGCAGCAATTACAGTGCTGCACTTAGAGTGTCGCCGACTGATAGGTGTGGGGGAAAGACCCAATGGCATTAAATGGTTTGTAGAAGATGGTAATGAAATTCGAAAAGACGGGTGAGCTGTATGTGGCACCCGGAAGAGGAAGGCATTCTATCGCGGTGGAAATTATTGACGAGGTTGCTGTTGCTGTAACTGACCATAACAGTACGTTCCCCGGGTGCTCGTGCAATGTCTCGAGAACTATCCATCCCATGGTCAACAGTAGGAAAATTTTGCTGTCTGTTTTGCACTACTACTCGTACATGATGCAGACAGTGTTGCAATTGAAACATCATGATCTGCAGCAGTGTTCTGAATTAGCTCTTCGGTTTCTGGCATGGATCGAAGTTGACGACGTGTGCTCTGTGGAGTGACGAGGAACGTTTTGAATTACAGGGTGCTGTGAATACACAGAACTTCCGAATTTGGGGTATTGTTAAACCATGTCTTGTGTACGAAGAGCCACTGCATTTGCCTTATTTGGCAGTGTGATGTAAATTCACAGATACCTTATTCTCAGTCCGTTCTTCTTTGAAGACAATACGCCTTGAGGGCCTGTCAGGCGTGCCTTGGCGTATTAACACTACCGAGACCTCCTTGTACATCATCTGATTCCCGGTTTGGAAAGCACTGTTTTCATGCAAGATGGGGAAACAGGTAATGTCGCTCACCCAGTGAAAGGTCTGCTTTTAATGCAGCCTTCCAGGAACGTGTTATCTCCAGAGCTTTTGCAGATGCATGGGCTGCAAGATCACCTGATCTGGATCCATATTGTAAGTAGGCTGTTTAGGTTTTTATGTTGGTAACGCCACGTAGCGCTCTGTATGAAAATCACTGACTGTGCTGTGCGCAGTCTGTGGCTGGTTTGCATTGTTGGAATATTTGCTATTGTAATGTTGGGCAGTTGGATGTGAACAGCGCGTCCCGTTGCACAGTTGGAGGTGAACCGCCAGCAGTGGTGGATGTGGGGAGAGAGATGGCAGAATTTTAAGAGCGTACGATGTGAACGTGTGTCCGCCAGAAAGAGTAAATTTGTAATACTGGATATCATATATATATATATATATATATATATATATATATATATATATATATATATATATATATATATATATAGGGTGAGTCACCTAATATCACCGCTGGATATATTTCGTAAACCACATCAAATACTGACGAATCGATTCCACAGACCGAATGTGAGGAGAGGGGCTAGTGTAATTGCTTAATACAAACCATAAAAAAATGCACGGAAGTATGTTTTTTAACACAAACCTACGTATTTTTTAAATGGAACCCCGTTAGTTTTGTTAGCACATCTGAACATATAAACAAATATGTAATCAGTGCCGTTTGTTGCATTGTAAAATGTTAATTACATCCGGAGATATTGTAACCTAAATTTGACGCTTGAGTAC
Organism: Schistocerca cancellata; assembly: GCF_023864275.1. Classification (NCBI taxonomy): domain Eukaryota; kingdom Metazoa; phylum Arthropoda; class Insecta; order Orthoptera; family Acrididae; genus Schistocerca; species Schistocerca cancellata. The sequence goes on from NC_064627.1 coordinate 659,352,967, forward strand.
CACTCCTCCGCTGTTCGATCGTGTGTATCGGAGAGCACCGAATTACGTAGGGATCCAAAGGGAAGGGTGATGCACCTTAGGTACAGAAGAGACTGGAACAGCACATTACGTCCACATGCTAACATCTTTTTATTGGTCTTTTTCACTGACGCACATGTACATTACCATGGGGGGTGAGGTACAAGTACACACGTGGTTTCCGTTTTCAATTACGGAGTGGAATAGAGTGTGTCCCGGCATGTCAGGCCAATAGATGTTCAATGTGGTGGCCATCATTTGCTGCACACAATTGCAATCTCTGGCGTAATGAATGTCGTACATGCCGCAGTACATCTGGTGTAATGTCGCCGCAGGCTGCCACAATACGTTGTTTCATATCCTCTGGGGTTGTAGGCACATCACGGTACACATTCTCCTTTAACGTACCCCACAGAAAGAAGTCCAGAGGTGTAAGATCAGGAGAACGGGCTGGCCAATTTATGCGTCCTCCAAGTCCTATGAAACGCCCGTCGAACATCCTGTCAAGGGTCAGCCTAGTGTTAATTGCGGAATGTGCAGGTGCACCATCATGCTGATACCACATACGTCGACACGTTTCCAGTGGGACGTTTTCGAGCAACGTTGGCAGATCATTCTGTAGAAACGCGATGTATGTTGAAGGCTGTTTCGGCCCCTGCAATGAAGTGAGGTCCAATGAGGTGGTCGCCAATGATTCCGCACCATACATTTACAGTTCACGGTCGCTGTCGCTCTACCTGTCTGAGCCAGCGAGGATTGTCCACGGACCAGTAATGCATGTTCCGTAGATTCACTGCCCCGTGGTTTGTGAAACCCGCTTCATCGGTAAACAGGTAGAACTGCAACGCATTCTCTGTTAATGCCCATTGACAGAATTGCACTCGATGATTAAAGTCATCACCATGTAATTGCTGATGTAGCGACACATGAAACGGGTGAAAGCAGTGACGATGCAGTATGCGCATGACAGTACTTTGACTCAGTCAAGCGGCTCTCGCAACTGAACGTCAGAGGTTTCAAGCGTCAACTTTAGGTTACAATATCTCCGGATGTAATTAACATTTTACAATGCAACAAAAGGCACTGATTACGTATTTGTTAGATGTTCAGATGTGCTAACAAAACTAACGGGGTTCCATTTAAAAAAACGTAGGTTTGTGTTAAAAAACATACTTCCGTGCATTTTTGTATGGTTTGTATTAAACAATTACCCTAGCCCCTCTCCTCACGTTCGGTCTGTGGAATCGGTTCGTCAATATTTGATGTGGTTTACGAAATATATCCAGCGGTAACGTTAGGTGACTCACCCTGTGTATATATATATATATATATATATATATATATATATATATATATATATATATATATATATATATATATATATATATATATATAGAACACTATTAAGGTAAATACATTGTTTGTTCTCTATCAAAATCTTTCATTTGCTAACTATTCCTATCAGTAGTTAGTGCCTTCAGTAGTTAGAATCTTTTATTCAGCCGGCAGTATTGGCGCACGCTGTATTGCAGTAGTCTGAGTAACGAAGATTTTTGTGAGGTAAGTGATTCATGAAAGGTATAGGTTATTGTTAGTCAGGGCCATTCTTTTGTAGGGATTTTTGAAAGTCAGATTGTGTTGCACTAAAAATATTGTGTGTCAGTTTAAGCACAGTCATTTATAATTTTTCTAAGGGGATGTTTCAATATTACTTTTACCAGGGACATGTTCGGTCTTTGCCAGATCTGAAGGGCAGTATACAGTAACCGTAGTTACTGTGAGCCGCTGTGGATCACGTCGTTTTACGATGCAGCATCTCAGTGACGTCTCCGGTGCTCATACTGAGCAAGTGATGGTTAATAATTAATTCAACATTACACCTTTCTCACTTGTTTGACCTTCTCTGGCCACGTCCCATTCCTAGTCTATTACATATGGAAACATTTCTACGCATTTTTCTTGCATTCACAACTCCAGATTTGCACCTGGTGGCCAAATTTGGAACTAAATGTTTTCCAGCGTAAATTGGTTCCGCAGTAACGTACTAGAATATCTACCAAGTTGCGCCGCCACACGGCAATTACAGCCCACACTAGAGCCCTATGAGTATCTGTACTTTCATTATAACCACCCTGTATGTCCTGGCTTAGGTATAAGTGAAGTACCTCGGACAGTCCCTAAATGAACACCTAAATCAAACTAAGGTGTTAAAAATCTGCTTTTTTCAGCACTTTAGTTACTCTAATAAAAGCTCTTCAGCTACACTGCAGATTATTAAAATTGCAAACGTGGAAGGAAATCATATAACAAAATTGTATGTAGGTGATGTGGGTGTATATACAAGATGGTCCATTGATAGTGACTGGGCCAAATATCTCACGAAATAAGCATCAAACGGAACAACTACAAAGAACGAAACTCATCTAGCTTGAAGGGGGAAACCAGATGGTGCTGTGGGTGGCCCGCTAGATGGCGCTGTCATAGGTCAAACGGATATCAACTGCGTTTTTTTAAAATAAGAACCCCCCTTTTTTATTACATATTCGTGTAGTACGTAAAGAAATATGAATGTTTTAGTTGGACCACTTTTTTCGCTTTGTGATAGATGGCGCTGTAATAGTCACAAACGTATAAGTACGTGGTAATATTCCGCCAGTGTGGACGGTATTTGCTTCGTGTTACATTACCCGTGTTAAAATGGACCGTTTACCAATTGCGGAAAAGGTCGATATCGTGTTGATGTATGGCTTTTGTGATGAAATTGCCCAACGGGCGTGTGCGAAGTATGCTGCTTGGTATCCTGGACGACATCATCCAAGTGTCGTGAGATATTTGGCCCGGTCTCGATCAGTGGACCAACCTGTAGGATGCGAAATGCAGTACACAGGCCAACGGCCTTGCCACCGTGGTAAAACACCGGTGCCCATCAGATCACCGAAGTTAAGCGCTGTCGGGCTGGGCTAGTACATGGATGTTTTTGTATGTCCATTCTTTTTACAGGAGGTCTTGCGGACGACGGCCGTTTACTATTTTGAGAAAATGAAACGCCTACAGCCGTCCTTACGATTTTATTTATTTTGTAGCTACCAGTTACGGCGCTTCAATGCGCCATCTTCAGACTGTAGTTGATGCTGAAGGGGTTGACACGATCCCTATATATACCGCATCAGTGGCCAACGTAACTTCAAAATGGTTCAAATGGCTCTGAGCACTATGGGACTCAACATCTTAGGTCATAAGTCCCCTAGAACTTAGAACTACTTAAACCTAACTAACCTAATCCCGAGGCAGGATTCGAACCTGCGACCGTAGCGGACGTGCGGTTCCAGACTGTAACGCCTTTAACCGCTCGGCCACTCCGGCCGGCCATCCAACATAACTGGTTATGCAGCTGAAAACTTTGGTGTCAGCACTCCAACCATCAACTGCCAATGGCTGAGAACGACATGGTGGCCGGTCGGTACCGTTAGGCTTTAATGGCCTGTTCGAGCGGAATTTAGTTTTTTAGTTGGTACACAGAGCTACGGCCTCTGGCGGCATCTACGGATTGTAACCCGCCTGAGCTTCGACAACAGACGCCGGTGCTACGTCGTTTTATTCTGCTTCGGCTCTGTGCCACAAGGATCGCAAAGCTGGCAGTGCTCGATGCTCCAGACGCCGTCGTGTTGTCCGTGCGTTTATTCGTCTTGCTGTAAATAAACCATTTTCCTGACTCATGGTACCTGACGTAGCTGTACGATCCTGCAAGGCAGAGCGAACAATTCGTCCATCCTGAAGTACCCGCGATCTTGACGGCACTGGAGCACGTGGGGTGTCTTCATGCTGCCAAATACCTCATCTGCACTGTCCCCCTAACTACCCTTCAGGCTGTCTGTCACACGTATCCAGCAGAAAAATCTCTTCAGCTGATCCACACCACCCTTTTCCAGTTACGGAAGCGGGGCAAGTAGGCGTCATTTTGCTGGGTACCAGGACACAGGGTAATGAAGTAGAACATGACGCGGCTAAGAATGCCTGCTAGGAAAATTTGATTTCTGAATGTGCTGCCCCAGTACACGCAGTTAACTCGCTGTTGAGGCAGAGGGCTTATGCGTCTGTGGGAGGATCAGCTGTTAAGGCTGAGGAAACAACCTGCTACGGCCAGAGGAACCAACGACAAGGCCGTGGCGTTGCTCCTTCCAGCCGCTGCGGCAGGTGGAGTTACTATTAACGCACATCCAGATGCGGCGCCGTCCTTTGCAGTGCTTGTGGTGTACGGGTCTACAGGTGTAACGGGTGTCTGCACCTCATTTTAACAGAATACATTTTGTACGAAGCCACTAGGGCTGGAACCAACTTCACTTGAGCTGCCCTCTGCTGATGAATCGAATATGGTCCATGATTTAAGAATCTGTGTGATATCTAGTCTTCTCTGTTGTGTCTTAGGCAGAAGATTTTAACGTGTTTACAGGGTGGCTGCCTCATTTTTTTTATTTTTGTTGATCCAGCAGACACAGTTCATTGTTACAGCATTTTATTTATTTATTTATTTATTATTTATTGCTTATTTAGGCTGAGCAGGTTAGGGCCTTAAGGTCCTCTCTTACATTTGACCAGGAATACATACAGAAAAATATTACATAAGAATAATAATTTGCGTTGTTAATCTAAATAATAATTGGCAAGAATAGTAATTATAATGGCAACACTAATATTGATGATAAAATAATGGAGGAATTAAGAGTGATATTCATTAGTTATTACATGACAAATTCAATAATAATGACTTGTGTTCTTAATGACAGGTAATAATGGACAATAATATTATTATTGATAATAGTTAATAATAATAATAATAATAATACAGTGGAGTCATTAGGAATGTTATTGGTTAGTTCAGCACTTTTTTGAAGCCTTGTTGGTATTGGAGGAAGTGTAAGGATTAATGAAAGAGGAGAAGTTTACAAGGAAAGTGAGAATGGCTGCTATGAAAGAAGACAAGTGGAGGGAAAGGTGGTGGGGGACGGAGGACTGACGACAGTGAGCTGCGGAAGAGATAGCTGTTGCGGTAGAAGGTAGACCACTAACTGCCTTTTAAAATTTGAAATGATTTTAATTTCTCTAATATTTTGAGAAATATTGTTCCGAATAAGATTTCTGATACAGAAAATGATTTACAGAACATGGCAGTGTCGTGTAGTGGTACAGAGAGGGTTTTAATTTGTTGAGAACAAATACTTCTGCTGTGTTGTTGAGATAATAGTCGCAGGTTCGAATCCTGCTTCGGGCATGGATGTTTGTGATGTCCTTAGGTTGGTTCGGTTTAATTAGTTCTAAGTTCTAGGGGACTGATGACCTCAGAAGTTAAGTTCCATAGTGCTCTGAGCCATTTGATTTTTTTTGCAATGATTGACAAGACAATACAGCAAACACAGGGTATGATAACCTCTACGCTTATCGGCACTTATCCGTATAACTGATGTGGTCGAAATAGTGTCCGCCACGAATGTATGGCGACAGCACTTGGAGGATAGGATCACCATAATCAAGGATGGGGAAGGTTAGTGACTCTACGAGTTTCTTTTTTAAGCTCTAAAGGAAATACTCTTTCATATTTCTGTATTGAATGAAGTGATGCTGATATCTTTTTAAAGACTGCAGTTGTGTGTTCAGCCCAGTGTAAGTGATATTTGATAATCATGTCCAACTTTTGCAGAAGAAGAAAAGATTTTTTTCTGTGCTGTTTAGTATTACGGGTGGAAGAGATTCTCTGAACTGGGGGGTAATAAGTCTTCTGTGAGCAAGTAAGATAGCTTGCGTTTTAGATTGCTTAAGTTTTAAACCTATGTTCGAGGCCCAATCTGATAAACCAGGCAAGTCAACATTTACGTTCTGGATGGACGTGCACAGATTTGTTGTTTAGTTGTGTTTGTCTGTGTATTTTAATCGCAAACTGTCTTGAGGCGTACATATTTTGGTGTTCTGTTTGCAAGTGTGAGTGAATGAGAGTGTTCCAGGGTTGCTGAGGATTACATTTTATATTTTACCATCTGTTGTATACTTGTTGCAAAACAAAACTACATGTTTGAAGCCATTTTGACTATTTTTCGACCGTGACTGTCACAAGAAATATGTAAAGGTTTTTTTTTTTTTTTTTTTTTTACCGCTACCAGTCACGAACTTCGTCAACTATTCTATTACTTATTTGTTTAGTGACATGTTTCGACGGTTAAACCTCATCTTCAGGCTAAATGGCATTGCAAAAACAACTTTACAATAAGTGATACTGATATTACATAGTCTTTTCGTAAATGCTGTGGCCATCCTGTGGAAGAAGAGAAAACCTAGAAAGAGGCGATGTCACTTTGTAAGCTGGACTGATGTTTGCACGAAAATGTTTTATAACGGCCACTCACTTTGTTCTTCTGGCGTGGCAGTCTCGTTGTGATATGTTGCGGTGCATCCATTTCCGTGGCTCTCTTGGTCAGTGTTCACAAATTGTCACTAATATAGCAGTAACTTGGAAACACGATCACAAACAGTTCATGATGCGTTCAACAATATTGTAACAGGTGCTCAATTTGTAATGTATTTCGTCAACCTACATCTGCAATACGATAACAAGACGTGCAGACGGCATGTAAATTTCTGACACCACATAGATCGACAAATCGATAGTAAAATCGAAACCAGCTGAATTTCGACCGCCATCTTGTCCACTGCACTACAGAACTGTTCGTGATCGTGTTTCCAAGTTACTGCTATATTAGTGACAATTTGTGAACAATGACCAAGAGAGCCACGGAAATGGATACACTGCAACATAACACAACGAGACTGCCACGCCAGAACAACAAAGTGAGTGACCATTACACAACATTTTCCTGCAAACATCAGTCCAGGTTCCAAAGAGACATCGCCTCTTACTAAGTTTTCTCTTCTTCCACAGGATGACCACAGCATTTACGAAAAGACTATGTAATATCAGTATGACCTTATTGTAAAGTTGTTTTTGCAATGCCATTTAGCCTGAAGATGAGGTTTAACCCTCGAAACTTGTCGCTAAATAAATAAGTAATACAATAGTTGACAAAGTTTGTGAGTGGTAGCGGTAATTTAAAAAAAACCTTTACATAAAACCACATGTCTCCCATCAGTTCAATACAGGCGCCGTTGATCTCGCCGTTGAGCGCCCTATACATACCATCACCACCACCACCACCACTTCTGTTCTCTCATACGCTAGTCGCCAGGGTGCACCGAGATCCAGCATGCCATTGAATACGACCGTCCTGAACCCATCGATTGCATATCCGCATCACAGGCGTAGGACCGCGACCAGTGCGAGCGGTAAACAAGTAGTCTCGGTAGGACACTGCCCTGCCGCTGTCGAATCCCGACACGTGTTGGTAGATATTGGTTCTTCTTTCATCAGGCATAACGCCACCTAATATCCAAGAGCGATCTCCGAATAAGAAACCTTTTGCGCAACCTGTTCTTACGTGCCTGATGCAGATAGCGTCACACCCTTATACCGGGTGAAATGATAATCAAATAAAGATCCTAAGTTGTCGACAGGAGTTGATATACATCAACGGGGACGGTTGAAAATATGTACCCCGACCGGGACTCGAACCCGGGATCTCCTGCTTACATGGCAGACGCTCTGTCTATCTCAGTCACCGAGGACACAGAGGATAGTGCGACTGCAGGGACTTCTCCCTTGCACGCTCCCCGTGAGGCCCACATTCCCAACTTAATGTCCACACACTACATTCGTAGTGCCCCTGCCCATTACACTCATTACTCGCTGCAGACAATCTTACCAGTCCCGTAAGAGTTCGGGCAATGCGTGTGCATCCAGCACAGTAGAGGAAGGTCAATGGCTGGTTAGCCTTTCGGTGACCATGCAGCTCTCTTAGAATGAAATGATAATTAAATCAAGACCCTAAACTGTCGACATGCCCGAAAGAACAGATGCCATCTTCATATACTTATACCGGGTAGTTATAATTAAAATTCACTCACGGGGGTCCAGTGTTGGCTGTAATTATCGAATAGCAGCGAAACTTGGCAGATATGCTAATGCGTTAATGAGCAACTGATTTGCGACAGAAAAAACTTAGTTACAGTTTTGGCCATCAGGTGCAAATCCGTCAGTGTACGCTGTTTGTATGATGGCATGACATCCGCGATGTCATTTGACAAGCCATAACGTGAGTGAACAGTATGGCTATTTTAGGACAATGGTACAGGTGCAGGATCCAGGAGTTACAGCAACGTTTTGAATTTGCTCTTCGATTTCTGCCACGGATCGAAGTTGATGCCTTGTGGCCGAGCAATATTCTTTGGAGTGACGAGGCTCATCTTACACTACAGGGTGCAGTGAACATACAGACCTGCCGAATTTGGGTACCGTTAAATCGCGTATTGTACTCTAAGAGTCACTTCACTCGCCGTGTGTGACTGTATGGCCTGGATTCAAAAGCACCTATTTCCCGATCTATTCTTCTTTAAAGAGAATATAGACAAATCGCCCGGCAGGTGTACCGTGGCGTCTGCACGTTATCAGAACCCTGAAGGCACTGAACATGCTCAAGTGCCTCAGCCACAGGTCTTGGGGAGCGGACAGGGCGCGTCTCCTTCAGTTTTATCGAGCTTTTGTGAGTTCACGGCTGGACTATGGGTGCACAGTGTATGGGTCAACGAGGCCGTCTTATTTGCAGATCCTTGACGCTGTCCACCATGCTGGGATTCGACTGGCCACGGGTGCTTATCGAACCAGTCCCATACCCAGCCTCTGTGCTGAGGCTAGGGAACCGCCACTTACCAGCCGGCGGCAGCTCCTGCTGGTGCGCCAGGCTTGTAAGTTTCTTGCAGCTCCCACCTCGCCTGCTCACCATCTTGTTGCTCATCCACCTCTGGACCGTCTTTTTTCCCACCGTCCCCGGGCTACGTTTCCGTTTGGGATCCATGTGCAACGTGTGCTAGAGTCCCTCGGTGTGGAGTCTGTACAACCCCAACTCCTGGGCTTTAACCGCCTGCCACCCTGGTTACTGAAGAGGCCCAGAGTGGTTTTAGATTTATTGCAGTACAAGAGAGATTTAACTCCTGTCACCGTTTTTAATGTAGCATTTTCTGCCATTTTATCCGAGCACCACGACTATGTAGCTGTTTTTACGGATGGGTCGAAACAATGGGATTCCGTTGGTTGCTCTGTCGTTTTTCCGGATCGTGTCCACAAGGTCCGACTGCCTCAGACTTTTACTGTCTTTGATGCAGAATTGTCTGCGATCTTGCGGACACTGGAGCAGATGAGACATTCTTCCTGTCCTAAATTTCTTGTCTGTTCCGATTCACTAAGTGCCCTTCACTCTTTGCAACGTTTGTATCCAGCAGATAAAATAGTCCAGACCATCCAGGATGCCCTCCTTCACCTACAGCAATTGGGGATGGTGGTGGCTTTCTGCTGGGTTCCGGGGAATGCCGGCATTGCTGGGAATGAAAGGGCAGATCTCGCAGCCAAGGAGGCGTGTCTCGATCCACAAGTATCTCAGTGTGCTATACCCCTGCATGCACTCACCTCGCTGTTGAGCTCACGAGTCATGCGTCGGTGGGAGGATGAGTGGCTGGAAGTGACTGACAATAAGCTCCTTATAGTCAAGCCCACAGCGCGTGTGTGGTGTACTTCCTTTCAGCCCCGTGGACGGGACGAAGTTCTCCTCACTTGGTTTCAGATAGGCCACAGCCCTATGAAGCATGGCTTCCTGCTCCGGAGGGAGGACCCTCCAATGTGTGGTGCTTGCGGCGTCCAGGTCACTGTGCGCCACGTTTTATTGGATTGCGTTTTATTTTCTGACCAGCGGGCCGCGGCTGACTTGCCAGCGGACCTGCTATCTCTTTTAGGCAACACTCGGACGAATGCGGTTAAAGTTTTATAGTTCTGTGCCATGTCAAATGTTTTTACAAAGATTTTATGGAGATGATCTTAATTTGCTCACTGTGTGACAAGCTCGCCCATATTTTATGTAAGTGGCCATCCAATGACAATTTAGTGTGGCATTCTTGTTGCTACGTTTTCCCTTTCCTTACATTCTACTTTCTTATGTAGCATTTTCCTTCTTTTCCTGCTTTCTTTGCTTGTTTGTTTCAGTTTTATTAGGTCTGTCCACATTCGTTCCCTTTAATGTGTGTCAGGGCGCTGATGACCTCGACGTTGAGCGCCAATAAGCCCCAACACACACACACACACACTCACACACACACACACACACACACACATACACACACACACATACACACACACGAGACCTTTCTGTACCGTATGTGATTTGATTCCCCCTTTGGAAGAGCGCAGCTGTGTGGGAACCACTGTTCTCATGCAAGACTGCGGACCCCTCGTGTCGCTTGCTCAGTGAAAAATCTGCTTAATGCCACCTTCCATGAACTTCTATCTCCAGAATTTTGCCAGATGTACGGCCTGCAAGATCACCCGATCTGAATCCATTCAACTTTTAGCTCTGGGTTATCTAAAAGAACGCGTTTGTCTGGGACACGGTCTCTACCTGATCTAAAGGCCAGTATACAGGAACATGTTGCTCAGATTCCACCGAAACTGCTGCGAGCAGATGTTCATCACGAGGTTTTATGGATGCAACATCTCGTCGACATCTCCAGTGTTCATACTGAACATATTGTGCAAGCGGCGGTTAACAATAAAATCAACATTATGGCTGTCTCATTTGTTTGACCTCTTCTGCCTACGTCCCGTTCTTAATCTATTACATATGGAAACATTTCTGTACGTCTTTCTTGCATTCCCAGTGTTGTTGGCCAAAGTTGGGACAATTTTTTTTCCATCGTAAATCGGTTCCGCAATAACACATTAGCTTACGTACCAAGTTTTGTTGCCATTCGATAATTACAGCCCACACTGAATCACCGAGAATATTTCCACTTTAGTTATAAGCACCTGGTAGTTTGTAAAGCTGCTCTGAAATGCTAGTTATCTGCATGTCCAAGCATGTAGTACAGTTGATGCCAATATGACATTTGTTGCATGCCGCCATTTTAACGGCCCGCAATAACGTAACTAGCAGAGTCGTATAGCAACTTTTAAATCTGATCTTGTCATCTCCGAACGTCGGAATCAAGTAGCTGAAAAGGAAAACAATCATATTTGTCAGTCTTAGCAGCACAACCAGTGTCTCACAACAGTGCTACTGCAAATGGTCAGGACCGTTTTACAAATTTCGACACACGATACAGAACTTCTGTTCATTACCAGAAATGATACTTATTAGCAGTGACTCCCTTGAACAACTAGAAACGGTGGGAAGCGGTTCGACTGTGGCTTACAAAGGGACAGGTGCGCAGTGCGACGCTGTTAACACTGTCACGTTCCTATGTCCCGTTCCCAGAGCTGAGCTTCCGTGGTACCTCACGCTCATTCGCCGTGCCTGGAAACCGCGGTCTTTTGGCACGCGCCACGTGACGTGACGTACTCCTCCGGAGATAAACGAGGGGATGTGTACCAGGCGTCACATTTTAGAAAGACCTCTACTACATGGGGCTATCAATATATGACATTACTATTGTTTCGAGATCTGTCTGCTATTATTATAGCGACGGCATCTCAGACATTGGCCGAGTAGTTTGTGAACAGCGGACATTTAAAGGAACTGTTTTGAAAAAAAAAAAAAAGAAGAAAGAAAAGAAAGAGAGAAATGGAAGTTTCACGTGAAGGTATTCGTCAGATTTTTACGGTTTTCGTAAAGGCCTGACTCAGCAACAATCCTTCGACTCGGGTTTTCGACTCTATGTCTTCAGAGAAGACGATTGAAACTTAATTTGCAGAATTTTGTCGTAGTAATGCTCCCGTCAAGGATTTCATGAAGGTCGACGAAAAGCGATTGTTATTGCAAAAAGATGTTCGATGGTGTGTAGGGTGACCATACGACCCGATTAATCGGGATTGTCCTGTTTTTGAGGCTCAAAAATTTGTCCCGACTTTTTTTTAAAAAACAAGCAATTTGTCCCGATTTTCAAGGATTATTTTCAGACATTTACTAAGTGGTTAAAATATTTTATGAGTGTCGATTTTACAAACTATCAATTGAAACTCACATTCCGTACGTTGGTACTCCCTGATAACATACAGCTTAAGCACTATAATTGTTGGGTACTCTTATTTTCTTTGCTTTTGCTTGCCATTGTTGTCAGCACTCGGCATCAGTTTCGTGAAGTGCTAGCACGTCGTGACGATGCCGAAACGAAAATCAAAGTTTCCGGAAGAGCTTCAGAGGATATTTCCTTGCTTCACTGCTACAGACAATGACTGTTCAGCAAATTGTAACGAATGTAACTGTGCTGTATCCGTGTCTCGTGGTGGTGCTGCAGATCTCGAGCATCATATGGCATCAGAGAAACACAGGAAGGATCTTCGATCGGCAGGTTCCTCGCAAAAAATGACGAGATATTTTGTAACCTCAAATACACAGGAACAGAAAAACGTAGCTGCAGCAGAAGGAACCCTGTCATTCCATATTGTTAAATACCACCAAAGCTATCATTCTAACGACTGCAGTGTTCAACTAAACAAACAAAAAAAATGTTCCTGATTCTAAGATTGCAGAAAATGTTTTCGTGTGGAAGAACAAAGTGTGAAGCAATTATCAACTATGTTATAGCTCCCATTCTCAGAAACAGGTAATAGCTGCTGTAAACAGTGCAAAATACTTTTCAATATCTACAGATGCTAGCAACCATGGGCATCAGAAAATCTTTCCTGTGATAGTTCAATATTCTTCTGTAATTGAGGGTGGATTGCAGACGAAATTGCTTGATCTTGATGAATTGCAGAACGAAAAGTCCGAAACAATTTCCAATTATCTTTCTCATGTTATACAGTAATTCAGTATCATCTCAAAGTGTGTTGCATTTGGTGCAGACAATACTAACTGTAATTTTGGAGGGTTAATGAAGAAAGAGGGTTAGAATGTTTTCAACATCTGAAAGGAAAATTAAAAAACTCTAACATTATGGCATAGGTTGTCCAGCACATGTTGTTCATAACACACTTCAACGTGCTTGTGATGTTTTACCTGTTGACATTGACTGCATTGTCATGAAGTTGTACAACCACTTTCATATTTTTTCTATTCGTGTTGCAGAACTCACTGAATTCTGTGAATTTGTTGGTGTCACTTACAAAAATTTACTTTCCTTTTCCAAAACAAGGTGGCTTTCATTGCTGCCAGCCATAGAAAGGATCTTGAAAATGTATGAACCTTTGAAATCTTACTTTTTGTCACAGTCTAACTCAAAGTTCACTGCAATCTTAAAGAGCTTTTTCAGTGATCCTATAAATGAATGTTATTTACTTTTTGTACATTCACAAATGAGCGTTTTCCAACAATCCATTCTGAGCATTGAGAAACAGAATATTTCCATATGTGAAGTATTAGCAGTCTTAAATAAAGCTTTGACAAGTCTAAATTCAAGGAAACATGAACATTTTGTACCACTAGGCGTAAAAAATCTGCTGAATGATTGTGATGACCAGTCTGTTAAGAAATTTGACATAGCAGTATCAACGTTTTATGATACTTCAGTAGACTATTTATCCTCAAGGTTACAGGGAGTAGCTGAGTTTTCTGTATTCTCATGGATGATGCTCACAGAACCACCAGAATGGTCAGTAGTTGAAAATACTTTAATGTGGCTAAATGAAAATGGCATTCTAGGAAATGACAGCCTCTTATTTGATGAAATAGTTCATATACAGTCATTTGTAAAACAACAAGTGGAAACACAGTGAACAATGGAATCAGTTGATGGCTCATGAAAAATGGTATAGGTTTTTCAGATCTTGCCAGTGTAATGAACAGTTCAGAGAATCGCTTAATATAGCGCAATACTGCTTTTCACTCCCTGCCCACAATGCAAATGTTGAAAGAGTTTTCAGCTTACTATCGTCACAGGGGACAGATGAGAGGAATAGATTTACGGTGAGGAGCGTTAAGTGTATTTTACTGACTCGTTTAAACTTCAGTAAATACAGTTGCACTGACATCTATTCATACCTATTAGGCAAACCTGAGTTGCTGAATGAAATTTCATCTTCGAAGAAATATGATTGCAGTGTGGAATCCACAAAACCATAAATTCCTTGTGTTCACTAAGAATTTTTTTTGTAGTGAGTGTTACTGTATGTCTTTCTACATTCTGTGTTCTAAATGTTACATTTCTTAATAAGTAAATTTCTGAAAACTTGAAATGTACTTCTTTCCATTCCTTGGGTTTTGTACACACACACACACACACACACACACACACACACATACACACACATAAATTTCAGTGAAGGCTATATTTGCATAGGAAGAAGAAATGTTAACATTAAGTGATATTTAACGAGAAATAAAAATTGTCCCACTTTTTGGCCAAGAAAATGTATGAAAGTCCCACTTTTGTCCGAAGAAAATATGGTCACCCTAATGGCGTGCCCAACACGATTCAAAAAGCTCGGCGTGTGACGTATCGTGAGTTACAGGTGTCATTAGACATACCGAAGACTGCAGTACTTTCGCTTCCACATTACCAAAAAGAAAGAAAAAAAGTGTTATAAGCAAAATCTCAAAACATTCATCCAAGGAATCGCAAAATTTGTTTACAACGTCGTAACACGAGACGAAAAGAGCGACACATTTGTATATGCCGGAAAAGAAGCAGCAATCGGAGGTTTGGGGGTTCCGGATGTTATGAAACCAACTAAAGCAGCAGTTCGTTCGTGAATCATTTCCGGAATATGAACCCTTATTCTAATTGTTAGAATGGGCTTTTCACAACCATTGTTTGAAAAGTTAGGACAACAGTTAATGCTAAATGGTGTACAACAATTTGTTTGCTACAAGCCATCGATGAAATTTAAAAGAAAAGGTCGCAAGCGTCGCATCGTTATTCATTATGACAACACAATCTATCACGTAGAATGTGAAGTAATTGATTATTTGACTGAGAAAAACATCTCATTGCCTGATTTGACGACTAACGACTTATTATTGCTTCCTCATGTCAAACAGAAGGATTTCAATCAACCCAAGGAGCTGATGAGCTCTTGCAGTGAGACGATCTTGAGGTACCACAAGCAGAGTCGGGAAAATCTGACTAGAATTGGTTCGAAGTCATGGAAAACCATATCAGTTTTACAGACGAATAATTTGATCAGCAATAAAACGGTTTGTACAAAACAAAAGTTTCTCTCGCACTGTTTTTTGACGCTTTAAAAGGACGCTACTCATGTTGGCGTATCAAAATTACCTTTCTGCACTGCTGTATTTACAAAATAATCTTAATAACGGTCACCATCATTCCTTTGTCCTCCGAGGTAGCGATTAACCAGTTTAATATTAAAGTCCCGTATAGCTGCATTTAAACATTCTAATCCAACAGGTCAAAAGTCACGCAAAATCACCGCTTTTAAATTTTTCGGAGAAACAAAATATGCAATTTACTCGCTTCAGTTACATATCGTCAAATATGTCTATTTCTAAAGTTTCGACACCTCTTCTGCGATGCTCTTCATGATCTTGCGGTGTTCACTGTTTACTGAACACTGTGAGACCAGTGACGCGTTCTCTAAAAAGGGGACTTTTCATTTGCTTGTGCTGGGGAAGTGGCATTATTGGGTAGAACTGTTGTGGTTAATACTAGTGGGTCATGGTCATTGTGTAGTATGGGAAGTATTCCTGCGCTAATGCCGAAGAGAGGGATTATTGGCTAAATCGCTTGCGGTTACCATTGGGTGGCCATTGTCATTGGTTAAAAACGGATTTTCCCCGCACTTATTCTGGAGAAGAGTTACTGGTTAAAACTCCAGCTGCTGTTGTTGAAGGTCCATCATCATTGGGTAGAAGCGAAAAGGGCAGAGCAAGAGAAAGGGAACGTTTATCCGAAATATTATTGTCCGCAGAGGTGACCTCCAGGGCGTTGTTTGCATTGCTCTCACGCCGCGGCCGTGTATTCAGTTCCTTAATGGCGGGGAGCCACGATGCCGGAAGCCTATAGCCGTACTCTCTATTGAAATTTCGTTACGAGTACATGTGTTCTTAGAAGTTTCAATCTCTTCTCCAGCAGAAGCGCAGGAAAACTCCCCTTTATAACAGAACGCGACACTGGTCTCTGACAGTGTTCAGTTAAAAGTGTAAACCATAAGCTGAAGAAGATCCCAACAGAGGGGTCGAAACGTCGATCGTTTATAAGAAATATGACGCGGCCGAACAATCCAGAAGATTTTACTTTCAGTGACAACGAAAGTGTGCAGGCTTACATCTATCTATTTCATTTAAGACCCTGTGAAGCTAGCTAAAGGCTGTATTTCTCTAATATGAGGCGCTTCCTGTGGAGCACGTTCACCTTCACTAAACTACATCACTCACATAGGTAAAGAAAATAACTAACCATAATTTCACACCCACACACGAGAATTCACTTGTGCCGGCCGGAGTGGCCGAGCGGTTCTAGGCGCTACAGTCTGGAGCCGCGCGACCGCTACGGTCGCAGGTGCCTCGGGCATGGATGTGTGTGATGTCCTTAGGTTAGTCAGGTTTAAGTAGTTCTAAGTTCTAGGGGACTGATGACCTCAGCAGTTAAGTCCCATAGTGCTCAGAGCCATTCGAACCATTCGAGAATTCACTTGTGACTACTTGTAGGCTTCCTGTACTGAGAAAATTTTGGATCCCTGAAACGTTACTAAATTACGATTCAGGCATGTCAAACACTTTTAAATATCACCTTCGTCCCAGAGAACACACTTCTTTCCTCCTACACCCAGTAGGCTGTTGGCTGACTCCTCGATTTTACGCACAACACTCAAGCCTCGAAACTATTTGCACATTGAGTTCTTTCACCTAATTAGCTTTAGGGGCATAAAGCAAGCATTTAGAATCACATTTTCTGAACCCAGTAATAGCTCTCTTGAGAAAAATGCTACTTTCTACTAGCATATTCCACAAGTTTTATCTGGAGTGAATGGACAAAGACAATTCCAGTGAGAACCCTACCATTGTGATCCACCTGTGCTGGAAAATGAATTACACAACTGAAATCGATGATCAAAAAACTATTATAGCTAAATTTTAAAAATATTCTTAATTCTATATCAAAATCACCATTAAAAACTGTTTCTTTTTGTCTGACATTGCACCAAAGATCAAGATGCCACATAAACAAATAAAAGTTTCCGAGAATATATCTGTGTGCAGTTACAATTTTAAGTGAAGCTACGTTTTTGTATATGATCACACGTACATGCTTAACTAACAACATTTTACGTCCTTCAACTTTTCTAAGCCTCTGGTCTGTTCGTGTATATGGCAATCCTCTACACCGTATTTGCTCTACATGAGCACACATGTAATCGCTGTATCCCCGTGACCAAGTACGCTTCGGCAATCGATCTTTATTTCCGAAGACGGCAGTTAAAATCTCCGACCGACTATCAAGGTTTAGGTTTTTCGCGGATTCCCTCAGACAAATATCACGATGATTTCCTTGAAAAGGACGCGACCGATTTGCTTCCTCATCCTTCTCTTGTCCAACTTGGAGCTGAAATGACCTAGTCGTTGACGGGACGTTATAACCTAATCTAACTTCCTTTTCTATCCCTATAATTTAATTGTATTGAGGCAGGCTATGATTTAATTGTATTTAGGCAGGCAGAAGACGTTCATCATTTGTTACATCGTAAATCTTCAACGATTCCCGCGAGAAAGTAAGGTTGTCCTAAAATAACGACTTTTCGTTGATGCCTTGTATAATCTATAGGTTGCTGCAATTTCTATCAATGCCGCTTGCGTGGATCCTGACCCTAACTTGAACACGGTGTACCTCTGACGTCTGTAAGTCAGAGGAAAACTGCATCTTCCGATGGTGACCATCCATATCTTCCAGGCAAGATACTCAGCTTATTTAGTTTTAAGCAGTGCCTGGAGGAGTTACCATATTACCCATTTTTACCGGTGGCGACACGTTTTTAAGACCCTTCCCCGACCCCTCCCCCCACTCAGTTTTGGAATTTTTTGCAGAACCACCTGTGTTTTAATGTTCAATAAAAGTACATTATTATTTGTCACTTCAATTTATTTTGAATCCTGGCTCTGCTAACAGTCATTCAGGAAATTTATCGCACTTTTAGACGTTGTTCTGTAAACGTGTTTTGCTTTTTTGTTTGTTTGCTCTATAGCGTATAGTTTTACACTGTTAGTTACACTTATATTAATAAGTGGATGACCCAGTACAGTGGTATGTCAGTATTTCAATGGTTAACTCTGGACTAACAGCCAGAGAGGCAAGCAGTGGAAAAGAACTGTGCTGTATTTAAGAGGTGTTATTAGTGTTAGTGATGACTTTGCAATCTTCGATGAAATAATTGCTTTAAGAACAAAGTACATGATGAATTCTGAAACTTCGATAGTGAAAAGTGTTACTGAGAAGTGTTGATTGCACTGAACTGTTGAAAGTGATGCAGAACTATTTTGCTATATCTGCACATAATGAAGGTGTAAGGAGAAGCTTTTCCCTGCTAAATGTTCAGTAGACTGGTCAACGGAATAAGCTCACTGTTGAAAATGTAAAGCCTTTATTGACTGAGCTGTACAACAGACAAATGTAACAAGTGTTCGGTTCCGTAACAGAATTATCTGTAAAAAAGATTTCCTAAAAAACTCCAAGGAAATGAAAAGTATATAAAATAAAACACATTACCTGAATTCCCCCTGTTTTTGAACATTACAATATGGTAACCCGAGTGT
This sequence comes from Schistocerca cancellata, assembly GCF_023864275.1. Classification (NCBI taxonomy): domain Eukaryota; kingdom Metazoa; phylum Arthropoda; class Insecta; order Orthoptera; family Acrididae; genus Schistocerca; species Schistocerca cancellata. The sequence continues at coordinate 659,371,776 of NC_064627.1, forward strand.
CTGGTGTGTCTACATCTCTCAATTAGAAGAACGGATATAGCACGGTATTGACGTTCAGAACAAGAGTTCCGCTACAGATAACTGGTTTCGTAAAAGAGCCATACCGACAATGTGTATGTTGTCACGAATGATAGAACAAAGCAAGGGCCCGAAGCGCAAACAAAATACGATTGAATACGCCTCGTGTTGTAGAACAGCTCTTCCTGTCTTTGTTCCTAGTGTCGCATTGTATGACTCAGCAGCGTCCCGTGACTGTAGTACGTTACATCAGTGTGGAACCGCGGCGATATAAGTACTGACAGAGTCTTAACTGCGGCGACGAGCGCTCAAAATCACACCGAAATTCCGCAATGGGTCACAGAGATTTCCGACGTACATTGCAATTCGACTGCATCACATTTCGGTATCGAGTGTCTTGCTTTTATTTGTAATGTGTTCTGAGGCAATTGGTAATTATTGTTGCTTCTGTCCGCGATTCTTTTGTTCTTATTTTTTTTATTTTTATTTTTATTTTATTTTTTTGTGTATCTAGAATTTGCTGATTGGTCGCAGATGCAGGAATAATTCAGTGAAAACAAGAAATCAGTATTCTTTCATTTATTGATCCATTCTTACGCGTTTCGACGTTAGCTATAATCAGGATCCTTGTTCAGATAAAACCAGAGGATTACATAGTTACATGGTTCACTTGCAACGAACGTGAGCAGACTACGTAATCCGCTGGTTTTTATCTGCACCAGGATTCTGATGAGGGCTAGCGCCGAAACGCGTAAGAATGGATTAATAAATGAAAGCATACTGGTATCATGTTTTCTTTGCACTACAGCTCCTTTATCTGTGACCAGTTCAGCAATTTGCAGACTACACAAATTATTCAGGAAGGTCGCCTCTCTGCTGGGTGCCTTGTGGTACATTTCAATTGGGATTCTTTCGCTGAAAGTAGGACTGCGGGTGCGCTAAGATACGTCTTTCACATGTTTTCTTGCATCTTTGATCTGAAATCAGTCTGTCAGTAGTTGAGTTGCCAGGTGTTTGGTTTTTTACCGAACCGTTCGGTATGTCAGCCCCATGTTCAGTACCGAAGATTAAATGGCACGGTATTTTTAAAATTCCATCACTAGACTTTTTTGCAAAATCAAGTCAATAAAAATTTGGTGTTCTGTTGCCAGCCCGCGAGTACTGCATTCGTGATCTGCACTGACAGCTGTCCGTCTTTCTCTGCGTTCGGCTGACGCCGATCGCGCCCACCAAACACCGGTTAATCAGAGGAGCCTCAGAGTTGGACACGGTTGCATTTTTACTTTATCGTGTGTATTGTTTCGTATGCGTGCCTGGTCTAGCAATGTGTACAAGTAACAAAGGTTGTGGGTACTATTGAAGAGATCCGTGTACTAAATGAAACTTCGGAACATTTACAAAGTGAAGCTTCTACGTTTACAAACACGTTTTTGTGGAAAACGTTTTTAAACGTAGAAAAAAAATGTAACATAAAAAAATTATCAAAATGATAATGGCGGGCCCATCCAGCAGTGCGTATGTGGAAAGAGTCTTCAGTGTTCAGTCTTCCACGGTCCTACGCTTAGCATCGATATAGAAAAAACAGAATTATGCATTCGTTGTAATTTGAAGTTTACAACATGCAACGACTTTTACAAAAAAAATATTAAAACTGGCAAGAATTTGTTGAAAGCTGTAATTAGCAATGATAAATGTAATTTTTAATGTTTATTAAGTGTTTTATTGTCTTCACCCTCAGACCCCAGCTCAACAAATCATTTTACCAGGCTATGTTCGGTAATTTTGTCAATTTGATCCTAGTCAGAAGGGAAACTATCTAAGTTTAGAGCAAGGATTTGTTAAGTTGAAGGTAGACTGATCTATTAACAAGAACGCGGACACCAGAAAACGTAAGCTGATTGAGCGATTGAAACCTACTGCTGTCAATTGAAATTTATGTAGCAAGAAAAATCAAAACGTTTCTTGAGCATTACGCAGAAAGTTTGGCATTACAAGTGAAAGGCAATAACTGCACCTCATGTGAGATAAGATATTAGATTGAAGAGTAAAACAAAGTAGTTCTGGCATTTATAGCGAAGGAAAGAAGACGTAAGAACTGTAGAAGAAAAGGCACTGATAGCACAAGTAATACTTGTGAAAAAGGGTAGAAGTCCACGCTAGTAGATGGAAGAGGCATGAGTTACGGCGTTGACAAGTGACGTTCACAGTAGTGAACTGTAGAAACACGCGTATTTAGCAGTAACGCCTTCGCTTATGTCTATTCTGCAAACCACTAATGAAGTCTAAAGGATCTTTCTCCTACCAGGCCTTGTTCCATATCTGCACACGGTCGGCACGTTCCTCTCGGTTTGGTAATGTTGCTGATAGAGCGTGACAGGATGCCTTTCCTGCTGCGAAATAGTTGGCATTTTATTACTTACAGGGTCCAGTTAATTCCAAAACTAACGCTACACTATTTATCCACGTCTCATCAAGAGTCACTGCACACATCGCACTCACTGCACACACTAAATGCACATTCTTTTCGCTGACATAGGGACCATGAAAAGATCACCGCATATTTTATGTGTATTCTTGAGCTCAGGAAGATGAATGAATTTTAGCATTTTACGTTACAGATATATTTTCCAGTAACATACGTTGTACTCTTAAAAGTATATTGTAAATTGTGTTATTATTTTGTTGTTTTATCTAACGTAACATTTTACCAATCCCTACTTTGCGTTATTTAAGTAATCATTTATGATAACGTGTATAACTAAATAAATATATTGTAATTGCCTTTTTATACGTTTTATCTTCCATTTCCCAGGGACGTTTATCGTATAGATTCATTGTCTGGTACAAAAAACTGTATTCAGCTATTTACACACATCAAAAAAAGTTGTACATCACCCCTGTTCCCAGAACTCCTGAAGATAGACGTTACCTGTGGATATTGTATCGCAGACAGGTTCCATTTGACTGTTCAGAGGTGTCACTAAACCCGCCCAAAGATGTAAACAACCATGCATGAGCAGCGCCTATTAGACGGAGGGGGTCCGACAGTCGATCCAGTTATTCCACAAGCATGGAGGTACACGGCTCGTGTCGTCTGTAGTTCAATCATGCGTAGACGGTCAATACCGTGGTTCGATCGCGTCCGCATTGCTACTTTATGCCAGGAAGGGCTCTCAACAAGGGAAGTGTCCAGGCGTCTCGGCGTGAACCAAAGCGATGTTTGTTTGGACATGGAGGAGATACAGAGAGACAGGAACTGTCGATGACATGCCTCGCTCAGGCCGCCCAAGGTCTACTACTGCAGTGGGTGACCGCTACCTACGGATTATGGCTCGGAGGAGCCCTGACAGCAACGTCACCATGTTGAATAATGCTTTTCGTGCAGTCACAGGACGTCGTTTTACGACTCAAATTGTGCGCAACTTCACTCCCGACGTCCACGGCGAGGTCCGTCTTTGCAACCACGACACGATGCAGCGCGGTACAGTTGGGCCCAACAACATGCCTAATGGACCGCTCAGGATTGCCATCTCGTTCTCTTCACCGATGAGTGTCGCATATGCCTTCAACCAGACAATCATCGGAGACGTGTTTGGAGATAACCCGGTCAGGCTGAACGCCTTAGACACACTGTCCAGTGAGTGCAGCAAGGTGGAGGTTCCCTGCTGTTTTGGGGTGGCATTATGTGGCGCCGACGTACGCCGCTGGTGGTCATGGAACGCGCCGTAACGGCTGTACGACACATGAATGCAACCCTCCGACCCATAGTGCAACCATATCGGCAGCATATTGGCGAGGCATTCGTCATCATGGACGAAAATTCGCGCCCCCGTGGCACATCTTGTGAGTGACTTCCTTCAGGATAACGACATCGCTCGACTACAGTGGCCACCATGTTCTCCAGGCATGAACCTTATCGAACATGCCTGGGATATATTGAAAAGGGCTGTTTATGGACGACGTGACCCACCAACCGCTCTGAGGGATCTACGCCGAATCGCCGTTGAGGAGTGGGACATTCTGGACCAACAGTGCCTTGATGAACTTGTGGATAGTATGCCACGACGAATACTGGCATGCATCAATGCAAAAGGACGTGGTACTGTGTATCAGAGGTACCAGTGTGTACAGCAATCTGTACCACCACCTCTGAAGGTCTCACTGTATCATGGTACAACATGCAAAGTGTGGTTCTCATGAGCAATAAAAAGGGCGGAAATGATGTTTATGTTGATCTCTATTCCAATTTTCTGTACAGGTTCCGGAACTCTCGGAACCGAGGTGATGCAAAACTTTTTTTGATGTGTGTATTTAATTTTTCTCGGTGTGTATAAGTGAAGTCTGGCTCTTGTTCCATGATTAGTGCAAAATCTACGAATAGTGTTTTTTAAAATACATATATTGTATTGGTAGTTGTACTCGGATGGTGCAATAAGAATCCCTCAGTCTGTATGAGGTCGCGTAGTGGTTAGCACGGTGGACTCAGCCATCCAGATACCGGGATGCCGGGATGGTCCCTCTAAAAGGGCACGGCTGATTTCCTTCGTTATCCTTGAACGAATTCGAGCTTGTGCGCCGTCTCTAATGACCTCGAAGTCAACGGTACGTTAAGCCCTAAAATCTTCCTTCTTCTTCTTCAAATGAAAATCGATATTCATTTCTAATTTTTTTTCAATCCTTGGAATGATCACCTGTATTTAGAGTAACAGTATTATATTCCCTCTTCAAACTGAAATTCATTCTGTTTGGTTTCTGTACGTTCAGCGTTAGTTTATCGCAATTTGGACAATTACAGGCATCACTGGGAGTTTCCCTACTTTCTTTACCAGGAGATCTGGCGCTTTATCTGCAGACATGAAGTTTCAGTTATGTGCAAAGAGAATTTTTCCCCCTGTCTAACTTTCAGAGATCGAACGAACCAGAAGCCAAAATTGCACATAACTTAGGAAAGAAACTGTGTCTGCTAAATAGCTTCGTGCATATGGCCGAACCACTATTTCGACACTAATCAGTTACCGAGAAGTCAGAATTCAGTTACGTTCCCAACGAATAGCTCAGTTTGTGGAGGACGTATAGCTGAGTTGGCGTAAGTTGTTCCCTGACAGCTGCAGCGGGCGGGGTGCGGCGGCTTCGAGGGCATACCTCAACCAATACCGTAATGCGATTTTGTAAACATCTCTAGGGCAGCGTCTCAGTGTTTTCACTGCTCCATAGACCGCTACTGTTGTCGCCTGAGCCATTGGCGCTTCTCAGATGAAAGCCGGCAACAGAGCTACGAGCTGTCAGGGATCTTGTGCCGTCTCGACTACAGCAACAAACACTCAGTGCCACTACCAAGGTGATTCAGGCGACTGTATGAGACCAGCTCGAAACCAGCCACCACAACAGGAAGACAGGAAGTTACAGAGTGCAGTAGCTGGCTCGCAGGCAGACAGAAGCGAATAGACTCCGGTCTCTCTCCTGCTATATACCGTTCTGTACCTTTTCTATAGCGGCGCTGAATAGCGTGAAGGTAATGCACCAGTGATTGCAATTAATTACACTACTGGCCATTAAAATTGCTACACCACGAAGATGACGCGTTACAGACGCGAAATTTAACCGACAGGAAGAAGATGCTGTGATATGCAAACGATTAGCTTTTCAGAGCATTCACACAAGGTTGGCGCCGGTGGCGACACCTACAACGTGCTGACATGAGGAAAGTTTCCAACCGATTTCTCATACATAAACAGCAGTTGACCGGCGTTGTCTGGTGACACGTTGTTGTGATGCCTCGTGTAAGGAGGAGAAATGGGTACCATCACGTTTCCGACTTCGATAAAGGTCGGATTATAGCCTATCGCGATTGCGGTTTATCGTATCGCGACATTGCTGCTCGCGTTGGTCGAGATCCAATGACTGTTAGCAGAATATGGAATCGGTGGGTTCAGGAGGCTAATACGGAACGTCGTGCTGGATCCCAAAGGCCTCGTATCACTAGCGGTCGAGATGACAGGCATCTTATCCGCATGGCTGTAACGGATCGTGCAGCCACGTCTCGGTCCCTGAGTCAACAGATGGGAACGTTTGCAAGACAACAACCATCTGCACGAACAGTCGACGACGTTTGCAGCAGTATGAACTATCAGCTCGGAGACTATGGCTGCTGTTACACTTGACGCTGCATCACAGACAGGAGCGCCTGCGATGGTGTACTCAACGATGAATCTGGGAGCACGAATGGCAAAACGTCATTTTTTCGGATGAATCCAGGTTCTGTTTACAGTGTAGTGTTACCTTTTATTTTATCTTGTCCTCATTAGCTATTGAAACAACATCGCTTTGTAATGTAATTTTAATTTTCACCAAAAGCACATTCAACACATCGCGGAAAAATACACGTCTTTCATATCAAGACAAGAGAGAGAGACATCCATTAGTTCTTAAAAACAAAAAAACTACGCAAAAGTAAAAAAAAAGAACAAAATTATTTATAAAATCGGTCGCTGGCGCATCGCTCTTCTGCGTGCGCGATTGTAAATTATAACTTTGCGGAAGTCAAAGTACCATTACAATGCCTCCTCAACTGACACGCTCCGCAAGCGAGCGTGGCAGTATAGAAAATTTACATAGATACATACATATATGAGAAAATAAGAAATTTACATATTACAAAAAATATTTCTGAGCACAATGCTCTTTGCATATCAGTCTTTGTATACAGTCTTTTTGGTGTGTATCTGCTTTAGGAGTCGTAACATTAATGTCTTTGAATTGCAGCGTATTATCGTTGCTTAGCACAGCGTTTGAATTCAGTTCACATGATTTACAATGGAATTAATTCGAACAATAAATGTTTCTATTATATTGCTCCAATGTCTTTAAACGTAGTATCGGATTCTGAGTGTGTGTGTACTGCCTGGATCTCTTGCGTGTGACTTGAAGAAAATCCAAAGTTTGTTCAATGTGTCAACACGAAATTGTGATCTCCAGCAGTCGAATTTTGGTGGCGTCTACCGGGGTATAAATGGTCAATGAGGGCACAGGAAACACCTCACTGCCTACGACAGGTGATGAGCTTGTCTTTTACACCAACCTGAAGACCTGCCGGCTTCCACAACACCATACACTTCAAAGCATATTGACACTACGTAAATATTTCTTGACCAGTGTTCCATCACGTTGGTTTCTTCTTTGCATTTTCAGTTCCATTTATATGAATCATGTGCTACATGCACAAGTCCTTTGCAGTTCATTAACATCTCCTTAAAATACATTTCTCGATATAATAAGTACATGAATATACAAATATTTACAATTAATCATTACATGAGATACATTGTTGTCATATAGTACATATACAGAATTAAATGAAAAATATAGTCAATTTTTTTTTACGTTACATTCAATATCATTGTGCTGACATGTGAATTATATTACATTCAGATTGAAATATACATTTTGTTAGCTCATTTTTTTATACATACATTTTTATACATACATATACATTTTATTTGTTAGCTCATTCTTTTTTTTTCACTTGTAACATTTGAAGATAATTGTGGCAACTCGCTAGAATATTCAACTTAAAATTCATCTTGCCTCCTGGAATAAAATTTACACATATTTCAAGTTTCAAGACAGCCCTCTGTAGGAGGATAGGTTCATGGGATGGTTGCTGACTACTTCATAAATACTAGTAAAGTGATCCCCTACAATGGACTACACAAAATAAAATCCAAGCTCTGTTTGTCTCAATGCCCAGGCGTATCAAGGCCTTTATCACGGTCAGAGGTGGTTGTTCTGGGTACCGATTTCTCAGGATCTATGCACCCAAATTGCGTGAAAATGTAATCACATGTCAGTTCTAGTACAATATCTTTGTCCTATGAATACCCGTTTATCATCTGCATTTCTTCTTGGTGTAGCAATTTTAATGGCGAGTAGTGTACATAAGGGACTGATCTCCCCGGTCCTCAACGTAAACTTAGTTGTCCTCGTTTTGTAGGAACTTGCTGCCGACATTCAAATCTGAAAAGTAAAGAAGACATAACGATACGAATAACTTTTGACTGCTGTGCTTGGACTGTATACAGATATCGCTGAATGTCTTACGCTTCTCACACAGTACTAAGATTGCAATATGCTTCATACTCACGTGTTGAATACAGTTGTAAAAGTAGATGGCTGTATGAGCGGCGCATACCCATTCCGTGGAGTGCAGTCCCGTTAAACATAGCTTTAGTCGTAGACGCACACGTGAGTGGTGGGCGGCCATTCTGTGAAGAGCAGCTCGGTTGATGCAGTAGAAAATCCTTTCCTCATTCCTAACTAATGGCGCGTGGAGCACAAAGAGCCAAGAACACGTGGCGGCTGGTGCGCTTCGAACGAGCAGCACAACAGATCTTCATCTCTTCCGTGGGATGCTATTCTGAGAGGCACAGTTACGAAAATCCGCGGCCGTGCATCGAATGAAGAACGTGGTTACAGCGCCTGTGGCAGCTTGCCACCAGACAAGACAGACCGCAGTTTTACCGTCATTGAACGAGTCCTGTTTGCGATTGATGTGATACATTTCGTTTATCGATGAACACGCTGCAGCTGTGTGAGGGTCAACAACTTAGACGGTTTCACTGGAGTGAAGATACTGGAGTCATGACTGAATCCAACAACCTGAATCTTTCGGCTCTCTCGAGCCATGAGGGCAGTCCCTGTTAACCAGTTTAAAGCACCATTAAATAAATGGGGGAAGAATAGGAATCCTACGAAACCAAAAAAATACAACTTATTTGGGGTAAAAATGTCCGGGGATGGATATCAGATGCGATTAGTCATTGCTGAAGCTTGTGAGGAATTAGTGTGAGCTGATCTATCTCTTACGATATTTTTCATTATCCTGATTATTAATGAATTGATGTGTCTAAGTTAAGTTTTAAATTTAGTTTGTGTTTTAGTTCACTAGTCCAATAGGAAGGTCCAGGTAAGACAGCAGCTCCTATGAACGAAGATTAGTCGCCGATCGGATGAACTTCACTATGTGAAATGCCGTCCCGAATAGAGAAGCTGTAATGTCACGTAGCGAAGGTGTGAAATAGTGCTCACTGTGTAACAAGCTCGTCCGCAACATCTAACATTCCTATTAAGCCCGCACTTTCCTAACTCAAAGCTGGATGACAGATTAATAAAATAAGTACTCGTTATAATTTGATTTGAACCTTTTATTTGACTCCTTCCTCTTGACAATTCGTTTTCCATTCCACTGACACGTATTGAATGCTCAGTACACAGAGCGCGTATTATATACTGGCGAAAAGAATTCCAGCAGCAAAAAAAAAAAAAAAAAAAAATAATAATGTACGACAATAAAATTTCGGGAATAGTTTTGTCTAGGTAACCTACTAAGTGATTAACGTTGAAAGATCACAGATTAATGTAAGCGCGAGGTAAGGCATTGCAAATTTGACATTCTGGCATTAAAATGTTGAATGCAAGCATGCAGACGTGCTTGAATTGTGTTGTACAGGTCCCATATGTCAGTTTGTGAGATGGAGTACCATGCCTGTTGCACTTGGTCGATCGATACAGAAACGGTTAATGCTGTTTATGGATGACGCTGGAGTTGTCTTTCGATGATGTTCCATATGTGCTCGATTGGAAACAGATCTGATGGTCGAACAGGCCAGGGCAACAAGTCGACACTCTGTAGAGCACTTTCGGTTACAACAGCGGTATATGGGCGAGCGTTATCCTGTTAGAAAACACTCCCTGGAATGCTGTTCATGAATGGCAGCACAACAGGTCGAATCACCAGACTGTGGTACAAATTTGCAATCAGGACGCGTGGAAAAACCTCGAGAGTGATCCTGCTGTCATACGAAATGGCACCCCACACCAGAACTCCAGGTACAGATCCAGTCGGTTTAGCGTGCGGATAATTTGGTTACAGGCCCCCTCTACTGGCCTTCTTCTAACCATCACATGGCCATTACTGGCACCGAAGCAGAACCGGCTTCCATCAGAAAACATAACAGATCTCCACCCTGCCCTCCAATGAGCTCTCGCTTGACGCCACTGAAGTCACAAATGGCGGTGGATTGGGGTCAGTGGAATGCACACTACAGGGTGTCTGGCTCTGAGCTGTTCTTGAAGTAACCGATTTATAATAATTCGTTGTCGCGCTGTGGTTTCAACCGCTGCCCAAATTGCTACTGCAGGTGCAGTACGACGTGCCAGAGCCACACGCCGAACACGATGGTCTTTCCTCACGATAACGCCACGTGGCTGTCCGGTTTCCGGTCATATTCCGACCGTATGTTCTCGTGACAATCGCTGCCAACTGTCATGTGCAGTGGCTACATTCGTGCCTAGTCTTTCCGCAATAACGCAGAAAGAACATCCAGCTTCTCGTAGGCCTATTACACGACCTCGTTCAAACTCAGTGAGGTGATGATAATGGCGTCTTTGTCGCCTTAAAGGCATTCTTTACTAGCACCAGATCACCACGTCCAATCCCAAAGGTAACTAACGCCCACGACCGCTACAGCGTGTATTTAAAGCAAACCTGATTTGTAACTTGGTAGTGGCGCTACTAGCACCACTTTGATGCGACTGGTGCGAATTTTGAAGAGACATCATCTTTCGGAAGTAGAAACGCACCTACCTACCAACTTTCGTTTATGTCGTACAACTCCTTTATGGCGTTACGACTTTTCCCGTCAGTGTGTTTGCGACATAATATACACATAGTTGTTGGTCATCCACTGGATCCCTGCCAGGGTAGATAACTGCCACTATAAATAGTTTGACAAAGACACACAGAACTGTCAGCTTAGACAAGGAAAGGTACTGCCATAAATTATAGAGGGAAGAGAAGGCTGAATTTTATTACAGTGTCTGAAACCTGGGCTCACAGGACAGAGCGGATCAGTTACTGTTAGTTACACAAGAACACAGAACTTTATTACTCGAAAACACAATGCGCAGTTTTCTCTTTAAAACAAGGATCAATTCACGGCTGAATGCCCAAGTAACTTCTCAATAATAAGGTTTAAATGAGTCCTCTTAAAACACAATGATTTAGAGAAACGGCTGAAGGCCTTACTTAAGTAAAATTAAAATATCCTTAAATAATTCCTTTTAAGGAGCAAGTATTTAGACAAACGGCTGAAGGCTTTACTTTAGTAAAATTAAAATATCTTAGCGGCTAAAGGCCCAAATAATATTTCAGATCAGCAAAGGAAATTCTTTAAAGGCAAGCATTTACCAATTTCTGCTAGAAGCCATATTAAGGAAAATTTAAATTAATTTCTCGGCTGAAAGCCCAATAATATTTCAGCATAATAAAGGCAACCTTTATAGACAAGTATCTAGACAGTACAACAGAAAACCATTTTAGGAAAACTTGAAATATCTTGATGGTTGAAGGCCCAAACAATTATTCAAAATAATCAAAGATAAATCTTAAGATATGCATTAACATAGTACGGCTGAAAGCCATTTTAAGAATTCAAGATAATTAAAGAGAAACCTTACAGACAGGAATTTACACATTATTGCTGAAAGCCACAAATTTTAAAACACATGCAGCTGAAGGTCTAAATACAGAGCAAACAAGAATTTTAAATAAAACATGGATGAAGACCTAATCTTAAAATATTTCACGAAAGGTTCGGCTGAAGGCCATATACTGAACATAGAATAGACGAAATTAACACATGGATGAAGGCGTGGCACAGTACTTGCGACAAAAGAAATTCACAATCACAAACAACAGAACAGTGGTGCTCAGAAGTGTTCCAAGGATCGGCCTGGGGAGGAAATTCTAACCACAGTTTAGGTGAGACAGGCAGCCAAGCGTAACACTGAATAACCGGGTGGCAGCACGACCTAGGGACGGCTGAAGAACCAACCAACAACCTGATCAATTCCCTTCCACCTGACCAACGACGAAACAACCAAAAATATCAGCGAGGACAAGGATCACAGCAGGACTATGTCTGAATAATTGGCGTCTAAACACAGCCAAGGCATAATAACCACTCAAAGACAAAATGAACAACACCAAAGCTGTCAAACTACACGCCGTGCCAGACAGCATCAACACGGCGAGGAAAAACACATTTCCAGAAAACTATGCTGACTACTAGGGCAGGTAAACGGAACATTAACGGCCACAAGGCAGAAGATACCGCTGGTGCACTTCACTAATAAGTTACAATCATTTTAATCATTAAACATCATACAGAAAGACGACTGCAAAATTGCGCCGACTCCAGCACACCATACGTTGCTGCTTGCGGGAGCGACCCAGGAAGAAGCAACCTAACCTGCAATGAACGAAAAGATGTCACACCAGTTGAGGTTTCATAACAGGTTGACTGATTACCCACCTCCAGTATCCAGGTTTGGTGGGCGACGAACTTTGCAGCTCTCACAGCTAGTGCCCCACAACTCCGACGGCGCGCGCACGCCGCCAGCGGCCCCGGCCTGACCTCACGCCATGGAGACTTCCTCACTGCTCTGTCGCAGCCGACCAACTGGGTACTCCAGTACGCAGGCAGCATTCATCTGCTCAGTGGAAATCACAGAAGCTACACACAGTTCCACATAAACACTTGCACCAAGAACAAAGACAATCCTAAAACCAAGCGCCATAGAACAAAAAGGAGAAATGACAAGTCACACACACACGGAGTTTCCATAAGTGGTCGGTGATCAAATACATGTCGTCCGATGAGACGACCGACCGAACGACCAATCAACGGTCGTTCGCACTCCAATCTCCTTCCGTCGGACAGTTCATGTGTGTGGCCAGCGGGTGGCAGGTACTGGCTGTCTGCGCCTCACTGGCGCTCCGTCCCCGGCTGAACTCCCGACAGACGACGACCTGGAAATAATAACGGTCGCTGCAGAGATAGTACGGCAGTGCACTTATCGATAAGCGCTGCTGCTGCCACTCACAGGCAAGCAAACCAGCAACTTAGTGACGTCAGTAAATCGAATAAGAAGGAGGCGTCAGTACCGTAAAAACAAGGTGACAAGCAATAAATGGCATGAAGACGAGCTGTGCACGGCCCAGTGTCGTTATGCGAGATAGTTTTGATTGCACAGCCAACACATACCAAAAACGGCTTTTTCCTTTAAAAAAAATTACACCTCTCGAACAAGTTTGATTTTGAAACAACTCTTTTCTCCAGGACTATGCTTATCAGTCGGAAGAAACTTAAGGAAATGTAGCTCATCCACGAAAAAAGTGGCTTATAACGCACTTGTTCGCCCGATTCTTGAGTATTGTTCATTTATTTGCCATCCCTATGAAGTAGGACTGATAGAGGAGATAGAGAAGATCCAACGAAGAGCGGCGCGTTTCGTCACGGGATCGATTAGCTGGCGAGAGAGCTTTACGGAGATGCTAAACAAATTCCACTGGCAAACGTTACAAGAGAGGCGTTGTGCATCACGGAGAGATTTACTATTGAAATTTCGGGACAGCACTTTTCAGGTGGAGTCAGACAACATATTACTTCCCCCCACCTACATCTCGCGTATTGACCACGAGAAGAAAATTCGAGAAATTACAGCTAGTAAAGAGGCTTACCGACAATTATTCTTCCCAAGCACTATTCGCGAGTGGAACAGGGTACCGAAAGTATCGTACGCCCCACACCATTAAGTGGCTTTCGGAGTATGATGCAGATCAATTGGGATATGTGCATATTGGACGAAGTGTAGTAGGCTGTTCTTATTGCCGAATACGTGCTAGAATGTAGCTTACTAACTGCTTGTCAAACTGGAGCATTGTAATAATCAAATTGCTAGAAGAATTTCTAACTTGAGCATACTATTCGAAGTACAGATCATTAGCATTGGCGTATTCGAGAAAGTGAAGACAATGTTTTCGTAAGAATGAAAGAAAATTTGATTTTTCCAGGATTGTTAGCACTGCAAATTCTGTCAGTTGACAGCATGATACGCCACAATGCACAAGAGCACAGCTCGGGTACTTCTACGCTCGAAATTTGTTTCTGAAATGACAATATCTAATTCAGATCCCGCCAAGTGGGAATACTGCAGTGAGACAACACTATTGTTTACTGCTGATACGGTATGAACAGACAAACTTTCAGTTTGAGTTTTTGAGTTTGTGCACAGGCCTGTCAGCTGATGCTGCTGTCCCCCTCGTCTCAAATACTATGTGGCACAATAATTCCCTCAGACTTCTTTCAATGGATACTTCTAACACATCTAGTTGCTTTTTTCTATTGCCGGCCCAAGTGGGCGTGCGGTTCTGGGCGCTGCAGTCTGGAACCGCGAGACTGCTACGGTCGCAGGTTCGAATCCTGCCTCGGGCATGTATGTGTGTGATGTCCTTAGGTTAGTTAGGTTTAACTAGTTCTAAGTTCTAGGGGACTAATGACCTCAGAAGTTGAGTCCCATAGTGCTCAGAGCCATTTGAACCATTTTTCTATTCTGCTGTACCTAGATAGAATACAGATGGTTGGAGGGTTCTGCTCGTAATGTTCCAAAAGTTGTCAATGGGGGAGAGATCTGGCGACCTTACTGGCCAAGTTAGGGTTTGGCAGTCACGGAGACTAGCAGTAGAAACTCCCACCGTGTGCGGGCGGGCATTATCTTGCTGACATGTAAGCCCAGCATGGTTTGCTCCGGAGGACAACATAACGGGGCGTAGAATATCGTCGACGTACCACTGTGCTGTAAGAGTGGACGCGGATGAGAGCCAAAGGGGTCGTGCAGTGGGATGAAGATGCGCCCCAGACAGTTCGTCACTTCTCGTTGTCGAACCGTAGGGTGGGCGACAGTCAGGTTGGTATCCCACTGCTGTCCAGGTCGCCTCCAGACACTTCTTCGGTCTGGAATCTCACTGAATTGGGCAGAATTGTGTTCAGTGATGAGTCGTGCTTCAAATTGAGCCCCGACGACAAGTGAAGACGTGACTGGAGACGTCTCCGATGGCGGTGGGATATCAACCTGATTTTCGTCTCCTATACAGCTCGAAAACCAGGCGTGATGGTCTGGGGTGCCATATGATTTCATAACTTTTGGTTACACCCGTGACATCCTTACAGCACAGCGGTTTGTCGCCGATATTCCGCGTCCCATTCTGTTGCCCTTCATGACAAGCCATCCTGCGCTTATATTTCAGCAACATAATGCCCGCATACGGCAAGAGTTTCTACAGCCTGTGTTCGTGCTTGCCAAACCCTACCTCGGCCAGCAACGTCGCCGGATCTCTCCCCAATGAAGAACGTTCGGAGCATTATGGGCTGGGCCCTCAGACCGTCACGGAATTTTGACGATCTAATGCATCAACTGGACACAATTTGGCACAACTTCTCTCAGAAGGACATCCACCAACTCCGTCAATGCTAAGCAGAATAAATTCTTGCATAAGAGCCGGAGGTGCCCCAACGCATTGCTGACTTGCTCAGTTTGTGAAGCTCTTTCTCTCGAATAAATCATACAATTTCTCCGAAATTTTAGTCGTTTCCTTATCTGTACATGCACCTCATGTCTATCGATTTTCGTCCCATTCGCATAATTCATTCGTCGTTTTCTTCCTTTTTTTTATCTTAGTGCGTATGTCACCTACATGAAGACGATAATATATTTTGTTTGTTATCAATTTGGGATTACTTTTATACACATGAAATAACACTGGTTTCCCTGACTTATCCTGCTGTATTCACCAAATTTCTTTTTGTATCAAACTTAAGTAGGTGGCACAAAGAGAACCCCCTTCAACCGAAAGTGTTATGAAATGGCTCGTTGGCAGGCAGGAACTTCACGCCTCATCAGAGGATCATATAAAAAAATCTTAGCAATACAGATTAGCAACAGTTTACAATAATTTATCAAAAGAAACTATACATTACCCATGTTCAGTGTGAAGAGGACGTGTGCCAATGTAGCACATAGTTCATATGCAATGATCAATTTTTGAACACTGGTCAAGTGCTGAATAAAGTAAATGATGACTCATATAACTTTAAGAATGTCCAGTTGAGTTTTATAGGCGGTGACTTTAGGTAAGTCCTGATGCTGTCTTGAGACTCAGTGAATAACCACCTTTTGCAGCATTTGCGGAGTCGCTGAGGTTCTGGACGGTACCGACAGGCATGTGGAGCCACGCCGACTCCAGTACTGTAGCCAGCTGCGCAGGGTTTCTCCGTTGAGGATCCATGGCCCGATCGAGGAGGTCGCGCAGATTCTAGGTTGTGTTTGAATCAGGAGAGTTTGGTGGCCGCGTGGAGTACCGTAAACTGATCCTAGTGCTCTTCGAACCACGCACCTGCAATGCGAGCTGTGTTATATGTTGCATTGTCCTGCTGGTAGATGCCATAGTGCCGAGGAGAAACGAACTCCATATAGAGGTGTAAGTGGTGCCCAAGGATAGATCCATACTTGAATTGATTCATTGTACGTCCAGAACGACGTCATCGCTCAGAATATGCCATGAAAACATTCCCCAGACCCTAACGCTCCCTCCACGGGCCTGGACCCTTCCAACGAAAGTTGCAAGGTATTTGCTTTCAGAGTTTTCAGCCATGCGCGCCAACGCCCAGCTGTCCGACGTAACATAAAACGTGATTCATCTGGAAAGGCCGTCTGTCGCTACTCAGTGGATGTCTGATTGCTGTACTGGTGTGCGAAGTTCAGCCTTTGTCGCTCAACAGTTGCACGTCTATGCGCCTGTGCACATCGATGCAGCCGACGTTCACCCCTGTCATCTATGGCCCGTAGTGAACAACGGTCGCCTCGAAGAGTTTTTTTACAGACTTAACCGATCCGGAAATGCTTCCACGCTATTGGAAGTTAGATAAATCGTCCCCTTTACGCATTAAGACAACGACTGCACTATTTCACTCCTCCCCCCCCCCCCAACAAAGGCCCCCCACTCTCCGACAAATTTTGTATACCCTCCACTGCTGGTGCTGCCACCGCCGTCTGTGAGGAGGCAGTGTACATTGACGTCGAACTTCGGTGGTGGTCACATTAATGTGATTGGACTGTGTATTTGTGAGACTTAGGATGCAAGCACAGTCGTTGTTGTGTGTGCCCCCTATGCCATCCGACCATGCCTGAAAAAAAATGTTCAAATGTGTGTGAAATCTTTTGGGACTTAACTGCTAAGGCCATCAGTCCCTAAGCTTACACACTACTTAACCTAAATTATCCTAAGGACAAACACACACCCATGCCCGAAGGAGGACTCGAACCAAATGCTTAATAATAAGAGCGCGTTGATGTTTAATCTGGACATGCTGAGCCGGCTGGAGTGGCCGAGCGGTTCTAGGCGCTACAGTCTGAAACCGCGCAACCGCTACGGTCGCAAGTTCGAATCCTGCCTCGGGCATGGATGTGTGTGATGTCCTTAGGTTAGTTAGGTTTAAGTAGTTATAAGTACTAGGGGACTGATGACGTCAGCAGTTAAGTCCCATAGTGCTCAGAGCCATTTGAACCATTTGGACATGCTGAACTAAAATTTTCATATTTTCTTGAAACATACGAAGACTGTATAATCAGTAGCATTACGTGCTGTGGTCATGGACGTACAAATAATGGTGGTAATACTTGAGGAGATTTTCTGGTACTGCAGGGGGGAATACCGTCACAGCACCTAACCACAAGTTGTAGAAAGTCTTGTAGTCGGTGGACACAGTGTGGTAACACTGCTTGTTCGGAGGAAGCTGTCCTATCCACCCACTCATTTGTTGGTGTACAAGCCGCCTTTTCATAGCCTACAACCAGTTTGAAACTAGTATGAATGCAATGCTGACATGGACACACTACCGTTAACGCTGAATCCATCTTACCAAAGCATCATTTTCGTGCTTCAAAGAATAACATCTTCACTCCTATGAAATGTTGACGGCTGTCACATCCTACGTATGCATGAGATTTGTCGCACATTCTGAAAGTACGAAAGTGTATTTAAGATAGAGTATAATTCTTCTGAGAACGAGACAGTATCACGGCTTTCTGGGCACGAACAAGACTTCGGCTGGTGTTGCAGGCAACATTCATGTGACGGAACTGTGAATACACACGGTCTTGCTCAGCCGCTGCTGGGGATAATAAGTAATTTTTAAGTATTGGTGCCATCGCCTATAAATGCGCTAGTAATGAATATCGCACCAGACT
This sequence comes from Schistocerca cancellata, assembly GCF_023864275.1. Classification (NCBI taxonomy): domain Eukaryota; kingdom Metazoa; phylum Arthropoda; class Insecta; order Orthoptera; family Acrididae; genus Schistocerca; species Schistocerca cancellata. The sequence goes on from NC_064627.1 coordinate 659,389,938, forward strand.
AATTTGAAGTCCCTCTGACTAACGAGAACTTAAAATTACAAAAAAAAAAAAAGGTTCAAATGGCTCTGAGCACTATGCGACTTAACTTCTGAGGTCATCAGTCGCCTAGAACTTAGAACTACTTAAACCTAACTAACCTAAGGACACCACACACATCCATGCCCGAAGCAGGATTCGAACCTGCGACCGTAGCGGTAGCGCGGTTCCAGACTGTAGCGCCTAGAACCGCTCGGCCACTCAGGCCGGCTTAAAATTACATACGAAACAAAATTTGGGATAGAGATCGATTTTTTTGTTTGAGCTAGAGCGTTGCATGAAATACTCCACGAGCTGTCCGTTTCCGCTGGCTCCACCTTCACATCACGAAAACGAAACTGATTTCCTGAAACACCTCACGAAAGACAACTGACGGGTCTTATGAGAGACCCCTGATAAGTGTACCGAAGCATATATAGGGTGGTTCCGTGATGATGTTACGAACTTTCAGGGCTATGGGAAGGGTAAATGCATCAATCTGAAGTAAGGAACCTAGGTCTGGAAAGTTGTAAGCGAAAATCTTTCTGATACCTCAATACATGTACCGGTACTGTTGCCAAGATTGGAGGGTAGTTAACGTTCGGGGACGGTATATAGACCAAAACAAGAAACGAAGTCCAGTTAACAAATGGTTCAAATGGCTCTGAGTACTATGGGACTCAACATCTTAGGTCATAAGTCCTCTAGAACTTAGAACTACTTAAACCTAACTAACCTAAGGACATCACACACATCCATGCCCGAGGCAGGATTCGAACCTGCGACCGTAGCGGTCTCGCGGTTCCAAACTGTAGTGCTTAGAACCGCTCGGCCACTCCGGCCGGCCGCTGCAACTTTTAAGCAATGTATTTTAGAGCCCATGTTTACTAGGTAGTTTTTTCTGTTTAGGTCCATACTACCAACTTTGAAAGTTACCTAACCTACAGTCTTAGCAACAACAGTACCGGTGCATGTATTCCACTGTCAGAGATTCAGAAGGATTTTCGCTTATAACTTTTGACACGATCGTTTCCGGACAAAGGTCCCTGACCTCAAATTGATGCATTTACCCTTCTCCACTATCCATAGACGTTTGGAAGTTTGTAACATCATCACAGGATCACACTGTACACGAAAGAAACTGAGGTGCCAAGTAGTGACTAATTTGGTCCTTAAATTTCCATAAAAATTCTTCACGATGTTCACACGCCGCATATAACCGATAAAGGAAGTTCAGTCAATAGTAATTTTCTCTCTGTTGGCAGCGCTTGACGGAAAAATGACGCTGACTAGTCTTTGTAGCTGTTACATAGCGACCAAGACCAAACGTTTGCTGTTGCTCCTCCATTTTCGCTTGGTATTCAAATGGTTTTTGTTAGGATCAAAAGTAACAAACGCTTCTCGTAATTTTAACGGTTTTAAACAGCCTTGGAATTTAATTTACTGGATTAAGTGAGCTGGTACTGCTCCTTTGTCGACGTGCTAGGAGTTGTTTGTCATGTGATGGGATATGACGATACAATTGCCAGCGAACTTTCAGCCAAGAGTTCTAACCAAGGCGGTTAACTGAGAAGTGCCTTCTGCCGGACTACAACAGCATTTAAGTAATGGCAATGTGCCCCTACAGCCTCGATTTTTATTCAGCAAAGGCTTTTAAGCTACTTCTTCTAGCACACTTCGTAAAAAAGTTGTTAAAGTGCAGCGCCACAAGCGTGCAAGAGCACACGTCCACGTTCTGACACGTCCTCTGCCACACCGAACGAACCGGTGAGCTCAATAATTGCGTATCCTTATCACCGATGGCTCGAATAGAAGTAGGATAAGGAGAAGAAGGAAAACCGATCGGATGAGAGAAAAAGAAAACAGATTCTCCTAGAACAAAGGTGAAACTGGTTCTGGGAAAAGGAAATTGCTCGTAACTCCTAAGGAAACTGATTTAAAAAAATGAACTCAGGGCAGAGATGTGTGGAAACAGTGTAGCACATTAAAAGAGTGGTGGAATGAGGATTGTACGGATTATGAAGTTATAGGACGGCATCTCTGTAACCACTGCTGAAGAATTTCAAGTGTTCACTCTTGCCCAACTAAGTGGACTGTTATTCGCCTCTGTGGGTAAAAATACGCAGTTAACGCTTCTGAACTCAAACTTCTGTCTGTTTTGAGAGTAAAACTGTATTTTCTTTAAGATGATTATTATGTAGGATCTTAAATGACAGACTAATGCATAAAAAATTATATTACAATAAAAGATTAAGTGGATACCCACATATTTTCCCGGACTGTGTACACTTCCTCGAAATTTCCCTGTGTTTAGACGAGCTCCTAGAAACCGCTACAGTCCTGCTGTTGGTTCCGGAATGACCGGTTCCTCCTGTTGGACCAGTTGCTGGGAGAAATTTTGGAGAGTGGGGCCAGCGTTATCATGACGTAACGGGTATACGTCCAGATGGCTGTTGTTTTCGTGCATGAGACTGTTCTAATACGAAGAATGTGTATCTGCTGCAGTTTCGAAAGTTGTCTTTATTATAAAGCTGCTACTGTTGGAAGGATTGCCTGGGATGATGTCTTTCTACTTTTCTTTATGCAAAGTATCCTCCAAGAACTGTTTTTATGTCTCTTTTCTCATTACGATATATCGAGTCTCGTCTGTCTTCCTGTTTCTTGTTTATTAGGCTCCAGTATAGTTGGGGTACAGTTCAGCTGGTGGTTTTATTGTATGAAACAGTTATCCATTCCTGCTGCGTGCACGTCATACATTTTGTGTCTCTTGTCCGCGTAGAGGAAAGTTTTGGTTCACCCAACTTAAGTGGGCAAAACTTCGGAGGATTAACGCGTCACAGTTCGATGGAGATTTATGGAAGCTGATGCGCGTCTATGACGGTACTGGAAGATGAAACCGGATAATCCCGAAATCGACTGCGTTGTAAACTGAACAATGTAATAAACTATGCAGCTGAAACAAAATGCGTTGCGTACAATAACATTTTTTGTTTTTATTACGATGAGTAATTGCCTGTCTTGTATCACTCTCCCTTAGCACTTATTTATTTCTTGCTCTACCAGTTATGCTACATTTTCCATTCTTCCTCACATCCACATTTCGAAAGCTTCCAGCCTTTCCCTGCCTTACTTTCTACGCTCACATTTTCTGTACTAGGTAATTTAACAAAATACTCAAATAAAACATTTAATTAGTAGTTTATTCTGACGTCAATATTTCTGCAAAATATCCTTCTATCCTTTGTAAAGTCGAGCTTTGCTGCAGGTGTTACAGTTTTTATATCTTCTGCACGCCTTCTTTGTACCTCAGTTCTCTTTCCTAGTAAATTTGTAACCTTGAGTATATCCTAGTCTTTCTCCATTCAACATTATTTTCAATCCTTCCCCCTCCTACTAACGTAACTTTTTTTTTACTGTGTTTCTACTCCACAAACACTCCTAAAAGACTTTGCTGTTTGTATTTTCATTTTTATTATCTGTTAAGAGGACTTTACCGTCACGAAAAATTTAAAACAGCATATTCTTTGCCCTAAAAATTGTGACCCAAAAGCTTAGAAGCTTTTTCTCATATCCTCCAATAACATACTGAAAATGCTGGTACATAGACAGCAGTATTGCTTCATACGTTTATCCATCTCTATTAAGTTGAAATCCTGCTCTTTATATCTGACCAGTACGTTTCTCTCTTCTTTTAAACGCACGGCGTCAACAGGTTTCTTTTCACTTCACTCTTATTGTCCTCACTGCGTATGAAAGTTTTTCTTGTTGAACATTACTAAAATCCTTCACCATGGTTACGATAGACAAGGATATCTTGTCCTTCCAAGTAAGTTGTAACATACTCCTAGTTCCTCTTATTCTTATGAACTCAGATTACTCTACAGCGGGATTTTCTCCCATTTTTCTTTCCATTTTTTGGTTTAAGGTTCTTAGTATCAGTGAAATATGATTAACTGTTCAACCTTCGCTACATTCCTTAGTTAAATATTTCTCTGGAATTTGAATTATTACTTTCCTTTGGATTTCCTTAAGCAGTTCATCTACATGTATGAGTCTTCGGCCACATCTGTCTCAGTTTCATCAGCTAATTACCTCCCATTGCAATTCGTAAAGAAAATGCGATATCTTGCTGCTGATGTCACATGATCTGCCACTTGCATTTTGTACTTTTGAACGCATTCCAAGGCATTTCTTTGCAATAAAATATATTTTCTTGTTTTATTTACACGAAACCATTTATTATACACTTTGGCTAAATTTGACATACAGTTTTTAAGGTTACATGGCTCAATCGCTAAAAACGGAACCCTTATAGGATCATTTTGCTGTCAGTCAGTCTGTCTGCCTGCATGTCTCTCCAGCTTCTCAAAAGCCCTTTTCTCAGGAACGAGTCAATGTATCTAGTCGAAATTTATGTCGCATGTCTCTTGGCGACGTAAAAAATTTAGCGTCAAAGTCAAAGCAATCGCGGCCATTTATGTCACATATTTTGACTCGCTCATCGAAACCTATAGGGTAGGGTACTTTCCTTTGGCCTAGAATCATGAAATTTATCAGTAAACAATATTTGACACTAGAACCAAAGGAAAATCTTCGAAAATTATTACTCTGTAATTATATCATACGAAAAAATTTGTCATTTGTTATCAGACTGCCGGCCGGGGTGGCCGAGCGGTTCTAGGCGCTGCAGTCTGGAACCGCGCGACCGCTACGGTCGCAGGTTCGAATCCTGCCTCGGGCATGGATGTGTGTGATGTCCTTAGGTTAGTTAGGTTTAAGTAGTTCTAAGTTCTAGGGGACTGATGACCTCAGAAGTTAAGTCCCATAGTGCTCACAGACATTTGAACCATTTTGTTAGCAGACTGACTGTCTCTCCGTCCGTCTGTTAGGATGCCTTTTCTCAGGAACTGTATGACGCAACGAGTTGAAATTTGTGTCACATACTATGGTCTATGATACCTTGGCGATATAATAAACGTTAGGTGATAGGTCAATGCAATCAAAAGGTATGGCCATTTATGTCACGTATTTTGATACCCGCCAACTCCATCATCAAAACTTGTAGCGTACTCCCGTTAGTCTAGAACCATGGAATTTGCCAAGAAGCAAGGTTACGCATCAGAGGAAAAAATCGGGAAATTGTTGATTTGTAATTATATCACATGAAAATAATGTTTTTGTCATTTGTTATCCGACGTTAGTCTTTCCGTCCATCTGTTGAGACACATTGTTACCAGAAACCGGTAGACGTGTAAAGTTGAAATTAATGTCACATAGTAAGGTCTACGGACCCTTGGCGACGTAAAAAGCTGAAGCTTCTAAGCTAGTTCAATCAAAAGATACGGCTATTTATGGCACATATTTTCTTACTCGGAAACTGACTCATTAAAAATTTATGGCTACTTCCCTTTGACGTAGAATCATGAAATTAGGCAGGAAGAAAGGTTTTTACAGTACAAGTGCAATACAAGTAAAAGATTTTTGTCATTTTTTATCCGACTTCTAATTAGAAATTCTCGAAAGTCTTGGTATCACTAGGACCAATATCTTGCAAGTATCAATGTCGATAACGGGCAAAAATGGTCGAGATTCTCGATTCCAGGAATTGACTTACTGTCTAAATACACAATTAAGTTTGTACGAAACCTTCAGTGCGAGACAACTATTCGCACCAGGCCAATTTTTATCGTCTATTACAGTGACCTGTAGTTCATAAATGAAAACAAACTGCACCAGGATATCTGTCGAAATTATTGACAAGCATGCTGTACATGCTGTATTTAGATGGTTGGAGTGAAGACTGGCACCTCAAAGATGAATTTAAATCACGAGAACGTGCAGGAACTAGCAAATAAAGAGCAGCCTATTAGGTGCAATATCGTTTAGATACTTAAGTTCGTCGGTGAACTGTTATTGAAAACCGCATAAAGTTGTTCGTCTTCTGTTCATTTAAGCAAAAGACGTCTTATTAAGTTCTCTGAACATTGCCTGCGAAAGACCACCCAGATAACTACGCTCAATTAAATTAGAATTAGTAGACTCAAAGTGATAAGCCATTATTAGGGAGAAAGGGAACGGTTATTTACGCAAAGCTTCGGATGTGCTTCTACGCTTCCTCTTCCCCAAACAGGAGACTGCAGATTAAGACACAGGATCGCTGCCAGCTGAGACAGTAAAGTATATCACTCCAAAACACACACCGACAATTCGCTGAGTTGGTAAAATAGACCCCCACATACGCCAATGCCTTTACGTAATTGCGTTTGCCGCAAGAAATAATCGTGTTCGTGCAATATTACATGGAAACTCGTCGAAGAACAGACGCAACACTGCTATCACATAGGGGTTAGCTGTCGAAAAACAAGATATTAGCGCCGCAGCGCAAGCAGATGGGCGATTTGCATCAGCAGAAACAGCGATCAGTCACGGAGAGATAATCCGAGGCCGGACAGACGGATGCGACCGGCGACGTCAAATGGTATTGCAAAGCACTTGGAGGGGTTATCTCAGGGCCAAATGTCGAGTTATGCACTCTCTAGAAATGGAACCATCGTTATTACACTGCATTACGTGAGCCATAAGCCGTAATCCGTGGATTCCGTCACTGAGATGTGGAAAGCAGTGACAGATATACCTTCCATTTAAGTGCAGTACGACGGAATGGTTTAATATTACGTAAGATTATTGTGTTGCGGCGCTAACGTTAACTGTAAATACGATGAAACATAGATATTAAGAGAATATTGCGACGCGGTTACTGTGTTGTTAAACAGCTAGACGACGAATCCAAGTCGGCCGCTGTGGCCGAACCGTTCTAGGCGCTTCAGTCCGGAACCGCGCGCCTGCTACGGTGGCAGGTTCGAATCCTGCCTCGGGCATGGATGTGTGTGATGTCCTTAGGTTAATTAGGTTTAAGTAGTTCCAAGTCTAGGGGACTGAGGACCTCAGATGTTAAGTCCCATAGTGCTTAGAGCCATTAGAATCATTTGACAATTCGGAAGGTCTGGGCATCGATCCCTGGACACTGCTACATTTTTTGTCTCTTGTCACTTCTTTTACCTTCGGCAATGTTTGTAGAAGTGAAAAATGACGAGTACCACCGTGTTTCCGAATCCACGTTAACTGAAGGACATTTTATAGATGGCAGGGTAAGACAACGGCACACCACATCCTGCAGACCAATGTCTACTAAAGCACTGAGGTTTTCAAACTAGAGTTCACTTTGGCGTTCTTTTTACTTATGAGAAGATCGTCATCGATGGAGTAGAACGAATTTCCCAGTATAATGTTCTTCAATTGAGATCTCCATGTTACCACAGTACCTACAGGTCATTTAACGTGCCCTGGCAGGTTCTTGAATTCTTTCTGTACGCATAGAAGTCTTTGTCGAGATTGTTTTTTGTCCTACTGTTATATTTATGTTTTTGAATTTTTTTTCGAGAAAAGGAAAATACAGAGTAGTTTCAGGGGTAAGACAAGGCTGCAATCTGTCTCCACTGTTGTTCATATTATTTATGGATCATATGTTGAAAACAATAGACTGGCTGGGTGAGATTAAGATATGTGAACACAAAATAAGCAGTCTTGCATATGCGGATGACTTAGTTGTGATGGCAGATTCGATTGAAAGTCTGCAAAGTAATATTTCAGAGCTAGATCAGAAATGTAAGGACTATGGTATGAAGATTAGTATCTCCAAAACGAAAGTAATGTCAGTGGGAAAGAAATATAAACGGATTGAGTGCCAAATAGGAGGAACAAAGTTAGAACAGGTGGACGGTTTCAAGTACGTAGAATGCATATTCTCACAGGATGGCAACATAGTGAAAGAACTGGAAGCGAGGTGTAGCAAAGCTAATGCAGTGAGCGCTCAGCTACGATCTACTCTCTTCTGCAAGAAGGAAGTCAGTACCAAGACTAAGTTATCTGTGCACCGTTCAATCTTTCGACCAACTTTGTTGTATGGGAGCGAAAGCTGGGTGGATTCAGGTTACCTTATCAACAAGGTTGAGGTTACGGATATGAAAGTAGCTAGGATGATTGCAGGTACTAGTAGATGGGAACAATGGCAGGAGGGTGTCCACAATGAGGAAATCAAAGAAAAACTGGGAATAAAATCTATAGATGTAGTAGTCAGGGCGAACAGGCTTAGATGGTGGGGTCATGTTACACGCATGGGAGAAGCAAGGTTACCCAAGAGACTCATGGATTCAGCAGTAGAGGGTAGGAGGAGTCGGGGCAGACCGAGGAGAAGGTACCTGGATTCGGTTAAGAAGGATTTTGAAGTAATAGGCTTAACATCAGAAGAGGCACCAATGTTAGCACTGAATAGGGGATCATGGAGGAACTGTATAAGGGGGGCTATGCTCCAGACTGAACGCTGAAAGGCATAATCACTCTTAAATGATGATGATGATGATGATGATGAAAAGGAAAATACTGGTAACGAAAAATTACATTAATAAAGGTAAATATTGTAAATCACTTGTCAAAATATCAAGTTGTTTGGAGGTGTCGCTGTAGAATGTTGTAGCTCTAATATCAGATACAATTCTTACAAAACGCTTATTTTTTCCTACAGTATTGTAATATAAAACTACTATGAGTTAATTTTCCCGAAAGCATTACTCTGTAAATGATCAGCGGATGGAAACACGCAGAGTCAAGGACACATATACAATAGTTTGTGGGGAATTGCCTAGATCAGGGGTATGGAGCGTTCCCAATTTTTTGGAAGACGAATGGCGACTTGAAAGTAGCTATAAAAAAGTTCCAATCTGACACTGTTGAAAACCTGCGTAATACAGCGTTTTAAATCATTTTCTTGAAAGAAAAAAACATGACTACACTATAATTTTTCCTTCCCCTGTTTTCTGGGAGGGGGGGGGGGGAAGGGGGTGGCCATCGCCTTGCCCCCAGGTATGGGCACCCTTGCGCAGAATAAATTTCTTCCTTCATTTTTAAATCAGTTAGTTCGGTTAACATTCGGAGAGAAAACACAGTTGAATTAAGGCATTTCATTAATTCTAAGCGTTGGGTCTTCAGTGAAGGTTGCTATTTCATCTGTAATCCCAAAAACACTACGCCATCTGGCCACAGTGGTCAGCATAACCGTGTGGACTGGCCTAGCTCGCCTCCCGTCAGACCCAAATTCTCACCTTACAGCACATACTACCGATGTATTGCCCCTGCCGATTAGCCTCATGACTAGCGGCATCTCGCCCATTCTCATGAGTTCGAGCTTGGTGTACATCTGCCCTGAAGGGATCATTGGCCATCATCGCCGTAATTACGTTCTCTTGGACGTGTACTGGACTGGAACTCGGTCTCCTGCTCACTAACCACTACGCCATTTGGGCACAGAGGTCACCAAACCCGTACGGACTGTCTTAGCACGCCTCCTGTCAGACCCAAATTCTCATCTCATACCACACGCTACAGGAATCGGCGAGATGCCTCGAGCTAGTGTGTGGTATAAGGTGAGAATTTGGGTATGGCGGGAGGCGCGCTAGGGCAGTCTGCACGATTGTGCTGACCACTGTGGCCAGATGGCGTAGTGTTCAGTGTATCTGCCTAGTAAGTTGCCGGCACGGTAGGTCAGCGTGTTCGATCAGAGAGCCGATGGCTCACTGTAGTAAAAAAAGGAAACAAACAAACTGAGTAAAGGAATCAACGATGAATTTGAACGGATGTCATGTGACGTCCACCCAGACCAAACGCAACGAATAGTACCGAACAAAATGAAGAGAAGTAGGTAGTAATAATAATAATAAGAAGAATAAGTAAGCAGGAGTCCCAGGTTCGAGTCCCGATCTGGTACAAATTTTCAACTTGCTCCATTGATATAAATCAATGTCCACTGACAGCCGATGTCATTAACTGCTTTTCTTTTGATTTCTTGCCTTCTTTTACCTTCGTACTGCATTGAAAATATCTACGCGACATTGCAGATATCGACGGTTTGGACTACGTGTCTTGTTTGAAAACTATGATACGCCGTGCACTCATAATACTTGCTGTTGACAACAGTAAAACAACGATACTCTTCGCCCTCAAGCGTCCACTCATTAGTACCTGATTCTTTCTCGGATTTGTTTTTCCGGCAGTATTAGTGGTAGGTTAACAGTAACACACAGCAGTATGGATAGGTTTGCCTAGGAAGAGTTGCCAAAGTGCACATAGTTTACGAATCCACTGCATATAACGGAAGACCAGCGCAACGGCGTTATGCTGAGCTGTTCCCACAGCGTCGGTAACCGCACCACAGTACCTCTGCATATTACGAATGTTGCATTAATCTGTTTTGTGTCGTACGTTTTCGTACATGCACTACAGTCTTTTTCAGTGTGTTGAAGCTATTTTCACAGACATAAAATGTAACTGGGTTAACAAACCGAATAAATCATAATTATGAGGTGCGTTCAATAAGTATTGCATTACAGTTTTTTCTGAAAGTAGTTGGTTTTATTCAGGATTCCATTACACCATGTTATTTCGACTACAAAATCCTATTTTTTTTAACATAATTTCCGTTCAATGCGACGACCTTCCGCCGTCTTACTGGGAAGGGGAGGGGGGGGGGGGGTTCGGTATGCCCTCCTGGTACCATTCCACTGGGCAACGCTGCAGCCAACGTCTTGTTGCATCAGTAACCCCCCCCCCCCCCCCACCCGCAATCCAAATATTGCTTCCGGCGCAGTCCATCCTTCATTGGGCACAGATGGAAGTTTGAAGGTGCGAGAACCGAGCTGTAGCGTGGATGAGGAAGAAACAGCAGTCCAGTGTAGTTTCCTGAGCTCCTCTCGGGTGCGCAAACTTGGCTTCGCGTTGTCATGGAGAAAGAGAAGTTCGTTTCCATCCGTCGATCACCTCAAATGAGAGTTACCGCGCGTTCTAACATCGCAGGAGTCACAGTTATGTGCAGCCAGCCGGCCAGCACGCGGGATATCGGACGGGTTTGCGCGTCTTGTTACTATGACGTCAGACGTCTCGCCCTACGACTCACCGCGCTTTTGTTTACTACCAGGTCTCGGTGGACATTCTGCAAGCGCCTATGAATATCTGCGATGCTTTGCTTTTCCGCCAAAAGAAACTCAATGACAGCTCTCTGCTTGGAACGCACCTCCGCTACAGCCGCCATTTTGAGGGCTACGTGTAGCGCCCTCGCCTATCGGAAATTCATGAACCTATGGAGGCTGAAGCGGGTATATTCCACGATGTCCCACAATAAATTTCGCATGTTGCCAACCGTAATTGGCCCAGAAAAAAAATGCGTTACTTATTCAGCTCCCTTCGTTCATTATTGCTCTGTAAAAAAGCCAGCGGAGATCACGGTTCCCTTATAGCAAAATACCCCCAAAAAAGTTCCCCGAACAACCTCCGAAATTCTGTTGGTGGAAATCTAGTTTACTCAGTATGTATGGCGCAAGCAAGGCTGTCGGCGTTCCTTGTGATCCTCGGCGGGAGAAATTCGGCTGTTTCGCTAAGGGTAGCCACAGAATTGAGGTCGCTGGCTTGGTTTAACGTGTGGACGGGTCGTGCAGAAGTAGCGGTAGCGCTACCGCGCTGGCAGCCATTCGGTGCTCCTTGAACTCTTGCTCTCCGCTCTTGATCGTTGCCTGCGACGTCTTGGCAGACCGGCTGAAAACGTGACGCTAATTTTAGAGTGAGAAACAAGTCCATTCAGCGACTGCGACTACAAAGCGCTGCGGTGGAAAAGCCCGTGCTGACGGTCCAATAATAACTGTCACTTGAGATGGCTGCGGTGGGGAGCTTTCGTGTCTGCAGCATCGACGCTTTGTCATTTCCCCGTACTCGAGACCCGGAGGCTGGCTCTTGAAAATTCAAAAGAGAAGTGGATGCCTTTAATTCTTTAACTGTGCGTTTGAACTGAAGCCCAAGATGCGAAACTGCTGAAGTATAATTTTGGGCTGCAAGTGTTTGAGACAGGCATTCACATCTTTGTGCTGCCTTACGCCAAATGCAGTACAAAGAGACTCACAACTGAACAAAGGAAATGTTAGTAGTAGCAAAACAGCAGGACTCCCGGATAGGTACCGTTTTGTCACTCGAGTCTGTAATGTGATATCGACTGCGACAGCTTGGCATAAAGAAACAGAAGTATTCTTACGTGATATTTCTGACGACACTACGTTTACCTATATAATTTGGGACATGATTAAGGATTGTAAAGCCTATAATAGGAGAATAAAGGACCCTCAACCAGACACCTGTGGTCGACATGACAGGAAGCAAAAATGGACTGCAACGCCCTACAACAAACTGGCGTACGCAGGTAACATTATCACTGAGTAAGATTGACTGAAGTGGAATCATTGTGAAATAGTACTGACACTGCGAAAGGTGAGAAACGTAACGAAATATGTATACAGCATCTCTACTAAGAACTGAAGCATATTTGATAAGTATAGAAACTATAAAGTGATAACAGTGAAAGTTTGGAAGAATTATGTGACACAACAGTTATTTGTGAATTACGTCTACACAACATATATAAAATATGAAAGGGAGATCAATAATGTAGAGCAGTGGTCCCCAACCTTTATGAGAACATTACCCCTGAGTGCAGTCAGATATTATTAGACAGTACCCCCTGCCCCATCAATATTAGTGCCTAACTACGCTTTGAAAAAGAATTTTCTTTGAAAATTTTTGTTCTTAAAATGACGAAAGATGAGTGACATTTGGTTTTTGTATATGTTTTATTGAACCACAAATTAATGATTCAATGAGACAACGGTACTGCTTATTTCCAATAATCTCTTTTATGGAATGATTATGTGGTTCTTAGTGCATCGCGAGTATTACCTACAGGAAGCCAATTATCCACATTGAGGCTAGACAGTTGTTACAAAAAGGAGGCTTACTCTGCACCACTCCTTTACTCAGTGACACTTACTTCATATGCACCCTGCACACTCTATTGCAAACCATTTTGTTTGTAAATCACTTGTTGTTGGTCTCCTTACTTTCATAGCCGGCAGTACACACTGCCAATGCTTTTGCTGACCACTACCACTAATAATAAAAGCTGTAGCCCCCACGATATTGTGCCATGCATTAATGCTAATATTTGGGAAGAAAACTATTTATTGGTAACTTATGTAATCAGTAGTGCAGTCTTATGAAGTTGTGATTATAGTAATGATTTTTCAAAAATGGTATACTTTGTGAAACAGAATTGAACCAGTTGTTTTTACCCTTCAGAAAAATTCACTTTAGCCTGGGAGTGGGGTAGTGGGTAATAACCCCCATATTGGGAACGACTGATGCAGAACCTATTCAGCAAAACATTTTGTATAATATTTTACATTTTCAGCAGTCGCAAGTGGATTGTAGGATAACCTCTATCTCTGTTTTGAAAATCAGAGTCCAAAGCACATTTTACAGAAAAAAATTTAATGGGAACCTACTATAGTATTATCATAACAGTGTTAACAGGATTCATGATGTTTTGACCTCATATCTTCTGTTCTTTTCAAATGGCCCACTGTGCAAACATTGTTCATTGTTTACAGTACAAGATACAGGTACAGCCTATTACTAGCAAATGCAAATCATGGGCAAAACATCATTACACTGAGCTATCCACTATACAGGTTCAGTACAAGAATCAGGAGTGAGGTCTCTATTTGAAGTTGCCAGGAAACAAGAAATCTTGTGATGCTTCACTGAACTATCAGATTTCAGCAGTTACAGCCACATTCATAGCATTAAAATAAATAAGAAATGGGACAGAATCTAGAGGTAAATATAGAAATGTAACAGACACTGTTTGATTCTTGATAAGGAATGTATTTGCTCCGTGGGGGTGTAACTCAGAGGTAGAGTGTCTGCTTCGCATGCAGAAAGTCCTGGGTTCAAATCCCAGCTCCTCCAAATATTTTTATCTTCAGGTGACAGTCTATGTGTATATTAATACCATAGACAATCATTAGTTTCTCATTAATGCGAATGAACTGCTATTAGAACTAGAACTAATTCAGACTATAGGTGGATTCGAAAATAGCTCCAGCACATTGTTGGGATAGTCTCTTCAGTGCTTCTCTATCCTCATTATACCCTTTTACACTGTCATGCTCTAGTCGAATCGTTAAACATCGACAAAAGTGAAAATAGGATACATTAAGATTTTCGGTAACTAACAGTTTAAACAAAACCAAAAGACAATACACGCTGTCCTTGCGAGGACGCAATAAATAGATAAATAAAACAAATTGAAATGGTTTCGGTCGAAAGAAAAATACCAACGAGTTATGATGGCGTTTACGTCCTTGATGCAATGTTACGGAACAGATTAATGCACGGTTTGGGGAACGAAAACCTCTGAAGTTACAATGCCGATCTCCTAGGAGAATAAGAGTATGTGCTTGAATCAACGATGGGTCGCTGTACGCTCTGTCGTAAACACGCTGAACGACAGTTTCCGCAGCTGTGTTAAAGGCTCTGTTCTGCACAGTACATGAACTGATACTAACACAAAAGTGTCCGTGTTTTACGTGAGTGTTATGACATTACTGATGTCTGTTAAGTAGTTCTGCTCCTCTATTCATGTTATTCCAATCTTCAAAATGTAATAATGGTTGGGCGATTTATTTTAAGATCAAATATGTCTACAACTCATTCAGAGACATAACAAATTTTGTCGCATAGGGGAGGGGACACAAAATGACATATTAAATTCTCATTTGTAATTCGTAGTTTTTTTGCCGTGGTTCACTCCAAGCACAGAGGAAATTACTTTTCTCAGTGGCTGAAATGTACCACGGCATCTGTCTTACGATCCGAATATGACCGGTGACCACCGAATCCGGTAATTTCGTATTGAAATTATTGTGATTGTGCTGGAAAATAAATTATTTTCAAAACAAGCGTTTCAAGAATCATGGGCATCTCCAGTACGACTGAAACACCATGCCTCCCAATACAGCTGAATTAGGCCAGTTAAAATTGTGTAAATGCGATTTTACAATGTGCCATTGTTTCTACAGTAGCATGTGCATGAAGAATTCAAAATGTACTAATTAGTGTCCCGGCCGGCCGCAGTGGCCGTGCGGTTCTAGGAGCTCCAGTCCGGAGCCGCGCTGCTGCTACGGTCGCAGGTTCGAATCCTGCCTCGGGCATGGATGTGTGTGATGTCCTTAGGTTAGGTAGGTTTAAGTAGTTCTAAGTTCTAGGGGACTGATGACCACAGCAGTTGAGTCCCATAGTGCTCAGAGCCATTTGAACCAATTAGTGTCCCCTTGAATTCAAAATTTCAGAACAATGTTTTGGGTTGCCAGGTAGGGCAAAATGATACAATGTTAGCAGAGACACTGCTTTCTTTACTATTACATCACTATCATAAAGATGCAATAATGTGTGATGTAAATGTTAGAACTGCGAGGTTAATAAGGTAACAATTATCCTTGACAACATATAAAGTGTTTTATGGGATTATCTCCAGGAACTTAAAAACTGACAATTCATATTTAAAATTTCGCCAGTGTTCAAAATCTGGATCGTATATTCGCTTCAGATAATGAACCATCAACTTGGTGACAAAAATCACAATTGTACAATTTCAGCACAATCTGCATAGCTATATTTTGAACAGCTGATGCACTTCAACCAGACGGCTCTTCCTTTCGATCAACTGTATAAATTGCAGCAGTAAAATCTTGTTTCATCCTCTTAATTATCAGTAGAAATATTTATATCTACGCCTTCTCCTTCATCCTTTGGTAAAACCATGGAGAAAACTCGCGGAGTGTTGTGTGGCTAGCAGAAACCAAATCACTGATTACTATGCAGCGAAACACTGTGTCTCATTATGGAAACCAAGTACCTCATGTCAAGTTAGTCAGAACATGGATGGAAACTTTTTTAGCAACGGGGTCGATTCAGAAACGGACAAGCAGCGGCAGACCGCCTGTTTCGGAGGAGGTAGAGCAGACAGTTCAAACCGGATTCACGAGGGGGTCGATACAGAAATCGATTAGACAAGTTTCTCGGGAGCTTCAAGTTCCAAAGAAGTGCATAAAGTGATTCACAAACGTCTTAAATTGTGTGTGTGCAAGGCCCAAATTGTTCAGGCATTACAATCAAATGACCATCCAAAACGTGAACAAATTGCAATGGACCGTTTGGATGACGACAATGTTTTCTGAAGCTTGTTTTTTTTCTGATGAGGCTACATTTCATGTTTGTGGCTCTGTTAACAGCCCTAATGTCTGTGTTTGTGGATCAGAAAATCCTCATGCATCTTTTAACTGCTCCTGAGACTCTGCGCTGCCATCCCTGCAGCTTTGCACGTGCGTTCGTTCCAATGTAAGTCGAAACTGAGCAGAGGTCAGAGAGAGCTATATCTACCACATTCTGCAGCCCATGTAAAAAGAGGCTAAGCTGAGTTAGTTCGACAGGACCGCGTTTTGACCATTAGATGTAAATGGGGACGTCGTAACTCTGTGAACAGTGTACCATTTGTAAGGTCAGCGCCAAACGAAGAACGCGCCTGCAACATGAGGTAGTATACAGATAGTACGAACAGTTACGGTGGTGTTTCTTATCGGGAAAATTAGGAAGTCTCAACATCATACAGGTACTGCAGTCCGAAGCAGATCCGCATCCCTCAGGGTCCACTCACGTCTATCACCCAAACATACTATCATCGTTATTCTGTACCATCCAACAGAGAAAAATTACGAACTATAAAAGCTCCACTAACTTCATACAATAGAGAAGTCGATAAGATTTTTACCGCATCTCTCTCTCTTGCGATATATAAAACAAATACCGCCTTTGTATTGGCATCGAGCCCATGCGGCGACGCTATTAAATATACAGGTACTGATCCATTGGAGCAGGCGGCCAGTGATCGAAGTCGCTTGTGCAGAGCAGTGTAAGGTGTCAACGCCCGTTCTGAGGATGACCGAATCCCACAGATTATACTGTCGTGCTTGAGCATTGTCCTGCAAAATGATGGTCAAGTCCTGCAGAAAGTGTCATCACATCTGTCTATAAGCTGGTCGTAGGTAGTGTTCCAAAAACGAACAGCATAGAGATAGAAGTAATGACAGTGCAAGCAGTTACTGATTTGTTTGACTGTTGGGGCTGCTAAGTGTTATACCACACACTGCACTCCTCTAACTTAAGCCATCGTGAGTTTAACTCGATTTGTAAACTGAAGGAAACACTTCACGGCATTCGCTTCAGAACTGCTACAAATTCGTCGGGCAATAGACCACGCCGCTCGAACTGTCAACACAACTGGCACTTCTAAGAGTATCCTGCGACTCCCACATCGCTGGCAACACAATGCTGGTGACTACGTTGAAGGTCAGTAAAACTTTGAAACACGTATCTATTTTGTACGAGCTGTAAGTAAATAGTTGGCACTATTAAAGTTCCAACCCTCGTACTACCTCGCGTTGCAGGAAAGGGCTTCGTTCGGCACTGACCTTAAACACTGTACACAGTTAACAGAGATACAACTAAATATTCCCATTTCCATCGTATGGTCAAAACACAGTCCTGTTGCACTAACTCAGCATAGTCTGTTTCTATATGGGCTGCAGAATGTGTTAGATATAGCTCTCTCTGACCTCTGCTCAGTTTCGACTTACATTGGAACGATCGCACGTGCAAAGCTGCAGGGATGGCAGCACAGAGTCTGGTGAGCAGTTGCAAGATGCATAGAGAATATCTAGAACACGTTGGAATTTTACTGTAGCAGATAGGTTCGAAACAGGTGGCTCGTTTCGAGATTCTAAATTCGGTGATTTTATTACATCTTACACCATTGGCAACGTGTAACGGCACTGTTCGTCTCATAATATACACTACGGCGATTGCCATCTATATTCAGTGTCGCGGTATTTGTCTGGAAAAACTACTTCATTCGGAGGTAATGCCATACCTCGATTTACAAGGTTGTATAGCTTTTCGTATGGATATCGTTAGCGATACTTGTGAGCACCTGTAGAACCAAGATCGATTGTGATAGAAGTATGGTCGTTGCGATCGTGTTTTTAACACCTGGCGACTTGTAAGATGATTAAGCCTCTTTGAGTTGCAGTGGTACCACCCACAGGAAAAGCTTATGAGACACGCCTACGCATCGTTGATTTTCGTTCAGTATTGTTTCGTATTGCCAGCCATCAGTTATAGGCGAAGTATTGCACTCAGTAGTAGGGCCTGCGTGATAGGTTCCCCTCGAGCATCAGGTTTATAAAGTATGTTTGCATGTGCAAAGAAAATGACTGTGGCCAGTCATAAGGGAAGGTATGGATTTGACACGGAACACTGAGATAGCCGCAAAGGTAATGGTAGATTTTTTTCTTGGAAAAGTATGTTAAGTCATGTAAGAATGGTACAGATATTTCAATTTCCAGAGCCACAGCCGTCAGCAGGGTGTATTTCCGATGCTTTGCTCACTGTCAATTGAGACTGCAATCGTAATATTTAATTGTAAGTAGAGCGATCAAATATATACAGAGCCAGTTTCCTAGTATGATTCCATCTGGGGTTGCGTGGCACGCGGCGTCGGTGGCCTGTGGTGGGAATGATTCACTTTTCTGGCTAACAGCGGGAGCTGTCCGAATGGAAAGGACTGTTGGGGTGCAGGAAAGTAGCTGACCTAACCGCGTCGTCCTCTAGACGGCTGAATAGCGAAATAATACTCAGTACGTGTTGGACAGTCTTCGTGATCGCGTTTGTTCCGTCTGGAAATTTGAGAAGATTCAATATTGACGTGTGTTTGCGCTGGTCCATTATTCCCTCCCATGTAAATGGTCCGTTGACAGCTTCTGCACATTCTCGTCTTTATTTGGTTGAGAGAACATCGATTGTGGTGCTTGTTGCGTGCATCTAGCAGGTGAAAGCTGGGTGGAAGATACGTCTGCTGGTTCTCTAGACATGAGAAACACCTTAGCTGACTTTGTAAATTATGTGGTTCATCTGGAATCTGTTATATCACCGACATCGGTATTCGCGAGTAGAAATATCAGTTTCCTCTATTTTTTTCGATTTTTCACGAAAAGTTCTTCGCAGACGAGATAAGTTTCTATTTACTCATTGATTTACAGCACGCTCCACCTCGCTAAAGTTTCGGGTTTCTAGAGATACGATTTCCAGTTTATATCTTCGGAATTATACTGTGCAAGCGATACTGCTATGCAAGCAGTATTGATATGTGCTTGATATCGAGAAGTATCGCTAAAATGATATCATAATCTGGTAAACCATGTGAAAATACGTATGTTTACTCCTAGTGTCTGGAGATGGGTGTAGAAAGAAAGCAAGCAAGCAGGTCAGGGCTAGAAACGGTAACGCCTTTGTGCCGAGGGGAACTGAGCCAGCCTTTGTGCAACAGTTTTGAGAGTGATCTCGCTCCGCTGAGGGTTCTCTGGTCAAGTGTTGGGCCAGTGTGTGTGTGTGTAGGGGCAGATGACTTGTGACTGTCGGCTGCGATGGATGACCTAGCGACCTCGCGGGAAATATCTAGTGCTGCGAGGACTCTGTATAGCCCATGTGCTTATGCTGTCTGTCTTTGCGGTATATGTGCGAGTGTCTGATGGTCGATAGCCACATGCAGGATGCAGAAGTGTTGATTTTGTATGGCGCAGCATCCGTATTGTGTGTTTACTACGAGGTGCATTCAAGTTCTAAGGCCTCCGATTTTTTTTCTCCAGACTGGAAAGAGATAGAAATATGTGCATTGTTTTAAAATGAGGCCGCGTTCATTGTCAATACGCCCCAGAGATGGCAGCACCGTACAGCAGAGGAATTTTACCGCCAGTGGCGAGAATGAGAACTGTTTTACATACTTAAAATGGCGACGTTTTCCTTACTTGAACAGTGTGCAATCATTCCTTTTCTGAATTTGCATGGTGTGAAACCAATTGAAATCCATCGACAGTTGAAGGAGACATGTGGTGATGGAGTTTTGGATCGAAAGTGCGTTCATGGGTGCAACAGCTTAATGAAGGCAGAACATCGTGTGACAACAAACCGAAACAACCTTGGGCTCGCACAAGCCGGTCTGACGACATGATCGAGAAAGTGGAGAGAATTGTTTTGGGGGATCGCCGAATGACTGTTGAACAGATCGCCCCAGAGTTGGCATTTCTGTGGGTTCCTGCATGACGACCTGAAAATGCGAAAAGTGTCATCCAGGTGGGTGGCACGAATGCTGACGGACGACCACATGGCTGCCCGTGTGGCATGTTGCCAAGAAATGTTGACGCGCAACGACAGCATGAATGGGACTTTCTTTTCGTCGGTTGTGACAATGGATGAGACGTGGATGCCATTTTTCAATCCAGAAACAAAGCGCCAGTCAGCTCAATGGAAGCACACAGATTCACCGCCACCAAAAAAATTTCGGGTAACCGCCAATGCTGAAAAAATGATGGTGTCCATGTTCTGGGACAGCGAGGGCGTAATCCTTACCCATTGCGTTCCAAAGGGCACTATGGTAACAGGTGCATCCTACGAAAATGTTTTGAAGAACAAATTCCTTCCTGCACTGCAACAAAAACGTCCGGGAAGGGCTGCGCGTGTGCTGTTTCACCAAGGCAACGCACCCGCACATCGAGCTAACGTTACGCAACAGTTTCTTCGTGATAACAACTTTGAAGTGATTCCTCATGCTCCCTACTCACCTGACCTGGCTCCTAGTGACTTTTGGCTTTTTCCAACAATGAAAGACACTCTCCGTGGCCGCACATTCACCAGCCGTGCTGCTATTGCCTCAGCGATTTACCAGTGGTCAGAACAGACTCCTAAAGAAGCCTTCGCCGCTGCCATGGAATCATGGCGTCGGCGTTGTGAAAAATGTGTACGTCTGCAGGGTGATTACGTCGAGAAGTAACGCCAGTTTCATCGATTTCGGGTGAGTAGTTAATTAGAAAAAAAATCGGAGACCTTAGAACTTGAATGCACCTCGTACATCGATCATCGATACGGTATGTGGTGAGATATAGCTGGGTTGGAGATTGGTTTCACGCTGAAATGTTCAAGCTTCCGTCGTCAGTGGCCGGGAAGTGTAAATGAGGAAGTGTCTATACATATTCGACGATCTAAAGACCACTTTTGCAGGGTTTAAATGTCAGTGCAATATGACGATCTGTACAAAATAGTTGTGGCGCTGGAAGTCTCGTCTGCAGAAAAATAGGGCGGACAGTGCTCCCACACCGGCAGGATCTGTAATCTGGCAGGTAAATTCAGTAAGAGCCAATCAGAATGCTTCATTCATTCACAAGACACCCTTTGTGTTGGGACATAGGAGCCTCTACAGACTGGTTCGAACAAGATGGGGGCAGTTCAAAGACCAATTGAAGCAGACTATCCGTCTATGGCGGGATGCTGGCCCTCATCCACTATTGTGGCATAAGGACATCTCCAGACCAGTAACTGACGGACACCGAAAATTACAGCCATTTTTCTCTTTTCCACGACATTGCTTCGAATTCTGTTAGCGTAATTGTTCTGTTTTACCCATCTGTGCTTAGACAGTGCTCTCTTTCCAAACAACAAGAATGCTTTTATGATTAATGGTGTTTTTGCAAGCGTACACATACATGATGAAGGCTTTTAGCGGTGAGCAGTGAGAACGTTTACCGTTTCTGAGACGTGTGTTAATAGTAGGACGTCACGATTTCCAGGAATGGTAGCATGGGATGCCTCTTTAGGACCATCAGGAAGAATGCATTCGTTGTTAATCTGGACTATTTTCGTAAACAGGTCCTATTGGGGCAAGAATTTCCATGTACACTAGCTGAGACATCATGAAAGCTCCTACAACAACAAAAGCGACCATTAACTACACTCCTGGAAATGGAAAAAAGAACACATTGACACCGGTGTGTCAGACCCACCATACTTGCTCCGGACACTGCGAGAGGGCTGTACAAGCAATGATCACACGCACGGCACAGCGGACACACCAGGAACCGCAATGTTGGCCGTCGAATGGCGCTAGCTGCGCAGCATTTGTGCACCGCCGCCGTCAGTGTCAGCCAGTTTGCCGTGGCATACGGAGCTCCATCGCAGTCTTTAACACTGGTAGCATGCCGCGACAGCGTGGACGTGAACCGTATGTACAGCTGACGGACTTTGAGCGAGGGCGTATAGTGGGCATGCGGGAGGCCGGGTGGACGTACCGCCGAATTGCTCAACACGTGGGGCGTGAGGTCTCCACAGTACATCGATGTTGTCGCCAGTGGTCGGCGGAAGGTGCACGTGCCCGTCGACCTGGGACCGGACCGCAGCGATGCACGGATGCACGCCAAGACCGTAGGATCCTACGCAGTGCCGTAGGGGACCGCACCGCCACTTCCCAGCAAATTAGGGACACTGTTGCTCCTGGGGTATCGGCGAGGACCATTCGCAACCGTCTCCATGAAGCTGGGCTACGGTCCCGTACACCGTTAGGCCGTCTTCCGCTCACGCCCCAACATCGTGCAGCCCGCCTCCAGTGGTGTCGCGACAGGCGTGAATGGAGGGACGAATGGAGACGTCTCGTCTTTAGCGATGAGAGTCGCTTCTGCCTTGGTGGCAATGATGGTCGTATGCGTGTTTGGCGCCGTGCAGGTGAGCGCCACAATCAGGACTGCATACGACCGAGGCACACAGAGCCAACACCCGGCATCATGGTGTGGGGAGCGATCTCCTACACTGGCCGTACACCACTGGTGATCGTCGAGGGGACACTGAATAGTGCACGGTACATCCAAACCGTCATCGAACCCATCGTTCTACCATTCCTAGACCGGCAAGGGAACTTGCTGTTCCAACAGGACAATGCACGTCCGCATGTATCCCGTGCCACCCAACGTGCTCTAGAAGGTGTAAGTCAACTACCCTGGCCAGCAAGATCTCCGGATCTGTCCCCCATTGAGCATGTTTAGGACTGGATGAAGCGTCGTCTCACGCGGTCTGCACGTCCAGCACGAACGCTGGTCCAACTGAGGCGCCAGGTGGAAATGGCATGGCAAGCCGTTCCACAGGACTACATCCAGCATCTCTACGATCGTCTCCATGGGAGAATAGCAGCCTGCATTGCTGCGAAAGGTGGATATACAATGTACTAGTGCCGACATTGTGCATGCTCTGTTGCTTGTGTCTATGTGCCTGTGGTTCTGTCAGTGTGATCATGTGATGTATCTGACCCCAGGAATGCGTCAATAAAGTTTCCCCTTCCTGGGACAATGAATTCACGGTGTTCTTATTTCAATTTCCAGGAGTGTATTTCTGCGACACTTTATGATTTCTGAGAGGGGAAGTGGCTCTTATTTACAAAGACATGAAACGTCAGTGTAACACTGACAATCTTTTAGCTGCACCTGTGTGGGTGAGTTGCTAGGAAACATCTCGGTCGGTGATTAGGCCAATGCTGGACTCGCAGGTATGTACGATGCCTAGGCAAACATGTGTGCGCAGCCAGACGCGTCTCGCATGCGGGACAGATTGGATTGGCTTGGGCACGCCACACCGGCGTGTGCGCCTTGGAGTTCTGTAGGGAACAATTCGCTGGTACGTAGCGTATGAATTTTTTAACGATAGTTCGAAAGCTTTTTTATTTACGTGCAGTGAGTGTTTGTGCAGTGCGTTGTTTTTGGCTGTTTAAGCGTTGTGAGTGTGTTTGCATAGCATTACACATGCATTATTTTTCGACAATTTTACGAGTAGTGAACGTGTCTGTGCATGAGTGTACTGCATTATTTTGTGTACAGGTCTGTAGGCTGTGTTATGGATTATATCGACAGTTATAATTATCGAGCGTGTTTGCAGAGGGTTTTACATGTATTATTTTGACAATTTACGAGTTGTTTGCATGTCTGTACATCAGAATGCTGCATTACTTGGGTAGTGTACGAGTAGTTTGTGGGTCTGTAGGCTGTGCAATGCATTATTTCAACTGTTTGTAATTAGTGTGCATGTTTACAGAGCGTTATACATGCGTTATTTTGACAATTTACGAGATTTTTGCGTGTCTGTACAACACTGTACTGCATTATTTCGGTCATTTACAAGCAGATTGTAGGCCTGTAGGCTATTTATTGTGACCCCAAGCACGTCAGGGGCGAGTGTTTTGTATCAGTGTAATTAATAAACTATGTGAAATACATCCCTAACTATATTGTTTCAACTTCCCACTGAAAAGAAATAAAGTACACTCCTTCCTCTCTCCAGCAGCTGGACACATGCAAAATAAAGACTTACGCCCATCACAGGCTGAGTCCTTTTCCCTCCAATTCCAAGGACAAAAAACTGGACAAACTGGCTCTGAGCACTATGGGACTCAACATCTTAGGTCATGAGTCCCCTAGAACTTACAACTACTTAAACCTAACTAACCTAAGGACATCACACACACCCATGCCCGAGGCAGGATTCGAACCTGCGACCGTAGCAGTCCCGCGGTTCCGGACTGCAGCGCCAGAACCGCTAGACCACCGCGGCCGGCCAATTCCAAGGAAGAAGTAGTGGTCAGATGACTTAGTTTAGCAGAGCTGACCTATTTTCCAGCCAAAATCTTCCCACCACTTTCTTAGATTAGTGGAGGTAACCCAAGTGACCTTTTTCTCATCAAAATTTGAACTTTCTGCCATTTTCTTGGGGTGTGGGGGTGGGAGGGGAGGGTGGATGGGAGGAGGTTAGGTTAGTGGAAGTAGCCCAATTGACCTATTTCCCTGCCGCAATTTGAACTTCCGCCATGACGTCATTGCGACATTGTTACATCTATCGCCGCCAACTTGGATCTGCCATCTTGAATAAATTTGGCAATAATACAACGTCGGGTGACACCACTGTTACCCCACTACTTACGTCTCTCCTCTGCAGGTGTGTTGTAAGGTAAAGATGAAGCGTTACATAGGTATGGCACACCCGCCTGACAGAAAACCCATGGTATTGTGGCGAAGCTCTCACTGGGAACAGCCATTTATGGAGTGTTTACAATGAATGGAACAGAGATTGAACAGCTGAAAGTAGAAGGAAATACCAGGATAGTAAAAATAAGTGTAAGAAAATGGTAGCAGAAGAAAAGAGGAAAATCTGGGAGAAATTCACCCAAGAGTTGGAAAAAGATGTTACTAGTGGTAAAAGGATGATGTATGGAATTACAAAGAGTATGAGAAAGGAAAAAAACATACACAAATCTAGTGAAAGGGGAAATCAGAGAGCTATTAATGCAACCAGAGGACATAAGGAAAAGATGGAATGAGTACTTTGATAAATTACTAAATGTGAAGAATGGCAATGGAAAGGGAATATAAGTACGGTAGGGGGGCAGGGGTCTGGAAGAAGAGGAGGATATAACGATGTTAGAAGTGGAACTAGCTCTGAGAAAATTGAAATCAGGAAAGGCACCTGGGAGAGATGAAATTACTGTGGAGATGATAAAGGCAGCTGGACCAGTTGGGCTACAGTGGCTATATAGACTAATAAGATACATTTTGACCCAAAAATATGTACCTGAAGAATGGGGAAAGGGAATAATAATGACCGTTTTCAAGAAAGGTGACAGGAAAGTATCTAACAACTATCAGGGGTATCACACTCATATCCCAAGTAGCAAAAATAATGGAGAGGATACTGGAAAGAAGAGTGAGAGGAAAAGTGGAAGGGCAGTTAGAAGAGGAGCAGTATGCGTTTCGTCATGGTAGATCAACAGTGGATCCAATCTTTAGTATGAGACAGTTGATGGAAAGACATTGGGAGTATGGAAAAGAGCTGGTGATGACATTTCTCGACCTAGTGAAAGCATATGACAGTGTTCTCAGGGAAAAGATATGGGCAACCTTGAAGAGAGAGGGAGTTGGAAAGCAAACATTTGAAGACATCCAGGCAATGTATGAAAAAACCTCTAGTTGTGTGCAGACACCAGCTGGAAGAACCGAATGGCTTAAGAATGTTACGGGACTAAGACAAGGAAGTGTGATATCACCGCTACTATTTATAATGGTGATGGATGAAATAGTCAAAGAGACGAAAGAAGCCCACAGAGGAAGGAGGCTCAAGCTGTTACTATTTGCTGATGATATTGTGGTGTGGGGAACAAGCAGTAAGGATGTAAAAAAAACAGATAGACGTCCTAAATGATAAGGTCGAGATGGAATGAAATTTAGTGTGGAGAAAAGCAAGACCATGATGGTAACCAGAGGGGATAGAGAGGGCAAGGGACAAATTCATATTAAGGTATGGGATATTGAAATAATGGACAACTTTAAATATTTGGGAAGTGTATTAATGGGGAACGCTCATTTGGAGACAGAAATTAGCAAAAGAATACAACAGAGTAGTACATTTTACCAGTGTGTGAGGGGCTGGGTGTGGGGAAGGGAAGTGCCAATGAGGTGCAAGCTGGTGCTATACAAGACTTACTTCACATCCATACCTAATTTGCGGCTCAGAGACTTGGACTATAACTAGAAGAGAGGAGAGCAGGATACAATCCAGTGAAATGAAGTTTCTGAGAAGTATGCTAGGGAAGACGAGGAGAGACAGAGTGAAAAATTAAGATGTTAGGAAGGACATTGGAGTGGAGAAGTTGACTGAGAAAATTGAAAAGAATAGATTAAAATGGTTTAGGCATGTGAAGAGAATGGGAGACGGAAGAATACCAAGAAGAATGATGGAGTTCAAGATTGAGGGCAAGAGGCCAAGAGGAAGACCGAGAACAAGATTGATTGATACAATAAAGGTCCGCAGCTCGTGGTCGTGCGGTAGCGTTCTCGCTTCCCACGCCCGAGTTCCCGGGTTCGATTCCCGGCGGGGTCAGGGATTTTCTCTGCCTCGTGATGACTGGGTGTTGTGTGATGTCCTTAGGTTAGTCAGGTTTAAGTAGTTCTAAGTTCTGGGGGACTGATGACCATAGATGTTAAGTCCCATAGTGCTCAGAGCTATTTGAACCATTTGAACCATTACAATAAAGATGAGTTTAAGAAGGAGAAACCTGCTATATAACCAAATTGTGGAAGAAGAATGGTGGAAAGACAGAGTAAAGTGGCGAAGTACCATTGATACCCCAACCCGACCAGATGTTGGATAGAGGGAAAACGAAGATGATGATGACAATTTGTTGAAAAGCCCATGATGATTTATAGCTGTTTATTTATTTGTCATATCGAATTTTGACACGTTAGTGAAACACACATACAAAGGATTTTCCAGGAGGGTTACTTCACCGATATGACAGAAATGGTCATTAAGTTATGTATTTTAAAGCCCGTGTTTACTGGACATTTTTTTCTTGTTTTGGTCCATACTACTTCCTCTCAAGATACGAAAAGCAAAGAGGTTGTAGTAGAAGAGATTTGTTTTACAGAATCGAAGATGAAGAAGTGCTCATAGTTCTTAAGTTAAGCATTTTACAGCCCATGTTGACTACACTGTTTTGCTTCGAATGATCATTGCTGCAAAATCCCTGAATATTGACCATTCCTCCATGGATACACCACATACAAGTAATAACAGAATGTAGTGGGATATAATGTATAGCTATGATACAATACTTTATACACATCTAGGATATTTACGCAATCTATTGACCTTGGAGTCTCCAGCAGGTAGCCTTGTTGACTGCCATGGTGTGATGTTGTAAGTCATCACGTTAAAATATGCACCTCTGCCGTGTTGAATTCTGATTCCATTTAGCATTGACCACGTTTTGCATGGTAGGTCAAATTCCGGTGGTTTCTGCGAGATACGCGGCGTATTAGTGTATTTTGGTCCAGTCCATTATTCAGTCCATGGGTTGATAAAGTTGAACTGATGCCCCATAGCGTCCCTTACTGTTTTTTTTTATGATGATCATCTAGAGTGGGGTCGGGTATTATTTGCATCGATATCTTGATGAGATGGAAAATTTTTATTATCCATGATCTTTTTGCACTTATTCGTGAGTGTATTTATGCGTCGCTGTTGTGCGGCTGGAATGTGGCTTAGTACTGGTAGCCACTGCATAGGATTAGATTTGATAATACCATCAATCAGTCTCATGGTATTATTTATATGGCCGCCTATTTACTGTGCATATGGGCTATTTAGCCAGAGTGGGGTACAGTATCCAGCGCAGTACACTGGACTCGCATTCGGGAGGACGACGGTTCAAACCCACGTCCGGCCATCCTGATTTAGGTTTTCAGTGATTTCCCTAAATCTCTTAATGCAAATTCCGGGACGGTTCCTTTCAAAGGGAACGACCGTTTTCCTTCTCCATCTTTTCCTAATCCGAGCTTGTCTTCCGTCTCTAATGACCTAGTTATTGATGGGATGATAAACACTAATCTCCTCAATCTTCCCCAGCGGTTGAGAAAACAAGACCCAGAGCAGAAGAACGCACCATGAGTACCGATGCTCACAAGGTTGTACCATATAGTTTTTGGATGATGTTTCGTGTTTTCAGTTTTTCGGCTGTTATTTTTAGGTGTTCCCTGAAAGATTAAGTTCTATCAAGAGTTGCCCCCAGATACATTATTTTTTTATTGTAAGTGTAATGTAAGGGCTGCAACATTACGAGTGCATTGATAATTCCACTGTTAAATGCAGAGGAGAGAGCGGATAGGTGGAAAGAGTATATTGAAGGCCTATATTAGGGCGGGGACTTGTCTGATGTGAAAGAAAAAGAAACAGGAGTCGACAGGAAAGAGATAGGAGATCCAGTATTAAAATCGGAATCTAAAAGAGCTTTGGACGACTTATGATCATGTAAGGCAGACGGGATAGATAACGTTTCATGAGAACTTCTAACATCATTTGGGAGAAACGGCAACAAAACGACTATTCACATTGGTGTATAGAATGTATGAAACTGGTGACTTACCATCAGACTTTCGGAAAGAAACATAATCTCCACAATTCCAAAGATAGCAAGAGCTGACAAATGCGAGAATTATGCACAATCAGCTTAACAGCTCATGCATCCACTGCTGACAAAAATAATATACGGAAGAATGGAAAAGAAAAATGAGAATCTGTTGTATGGCGATTAGTTTGGTCTTTGGAAAGGTAAAGGTACCAGAGAGGCAATTCTGAGGTTGCGGTTGGTGGCGGAAGCAATACCGAAGAGAAATCGACACTTTCATAGGATCTGTCGATCTGAAAAAAAGCGTTCGACGAATTAGTGCAAGATGTTCGAAATTATGAGAAAAATGGGGGAAGCTACAGGGAAAGAGGGTTAATAAGTGATATATGTAAGAACTAAGAGCGAACAGTAAGACTGGAAGACCAAGAACGGAGTGCTCGAGTTAAAAAGGGTGTAATACAGGGATATAATCTTTCGCCCCTACTGTTGAATCTATACATCGAAGAAGCGACGACAGAAAGAATAGAAACATTCAAGAGTGCGATTGTAATTGAAGGTGAAAGGATATTAGCTGTAAGATTCGTTGATGACATTGCTATCCTCAGTGAAAGAGAAGAGGAATTACAGGATCTGTTGAACAGAAGGTATGGAATATGTACTGAGACTAAATCGAAGAGAGGCGAAAGTAAAGAGAAGTAACAGAAATGAGAATGGAGAAAAACTTAACTACAGAATTGGGGTCCCGAAGTAGACGAAATGAAGGAAGTCTGCTGCCTGGGCAACAAAATAGCTCATGATGGAACGTAGCAAGGATGACATAAAAAGCACATGAGCATTGGCAAAAGGGGAATTCCTAGCCAGGAGAAGTCTACCAGTATGAAACAGGTCCTAATTTGAGGAAGAATTTCTGAGAATGTACGTTTGGAGCACAGCATTTTATGGCAGTGAAACATGGGCTTTGGGAAAACCGAAACAGAAGAGAATCAAAGCATTTAAGATGTGGTGCAACAGAATAATGGTGAAAATTTGGTGGACTGGTAAGGTAAGGAATGAGGAGATTTTCCGCAGAATTGAGGAGGAAAGGAGTATATGGAAAAGGCTGACAATAAGAAGGGACAGGATGATAGGACTCCATTAAGACATCAGGAAATAGCTTCTATTGTAATAGAGGGAGATGTAGAGGATACAAACTGCACAGGAAGAGAGAGATTGGGACACATACAGCAAATAATTGAGGATGTGGGTTGCAACTGCTACTGTGAGATGACGAGGTTGGTACAGGAGAGGAATTCGTGGCTGGACGCATCAAAGCAGTCAGAAGATCGATGATTCAAAAAAGAGTGTAGTTTTTTCGTACTATATATTTGAAGTTATAATTTAGGTGGAAGTAAGAAACCTTCGTTTTGATCGTGTTTCGTTGGAGTCTCAATTGACAATAGTTCTACATCGATGTCCACCGTTATGATTTCTTCAGACTTTTCAGTTGAGCTACATCTTCTTGCAAGTAACCAGTCGTCGGCGGAACCAAACTTCGTTGATTTTGTTCTTGGCATGTCTGCAGTGTACAAACTGAAGAGAAATGGAACAAGGACTGATCCCTGTGGCAGACCATTCCTTAATTTTTTTGGGAAGCTGATGTCGGATACCGCGAATACTTGGAACACTCGATCGTGTAGCATACTGCCACGTAGTTAAGAGGTTGATTTGCAAGAACCTGGACGAAGAAGCTTGTGTATTATGCCTTTACATTGTATCGTAGGCCTCTGATAGGTCAATGAATGAAGAAACAGTTTTACTTTTCTCTGAAATCGTGCCTCGATGTAGGTGGTGAAAGAATGAACTTGATCTCTTCAGCTTCGTTTTTTGGCGCGAAGTTGTTGCATTTCCTGAAGCGGAGAGAGTAGTGATGATATATGAAGGAATTGGTGTTTCAGCTTTCTTAGCCTTTTCCGAGCAGAAAAAAAGAGTTGCTGTTGCCGCTACAACTCAGAAGGAAGGGAAATGCGATTTTAATGACGGTGTGACGTTCGGCTGGTGCGTAGTGCTCGGCTCCGCGCGTGCCGGCCGCAGCCGGTAAACAGGTGAGCGGCGGCAGGTCGCCAGCTGGCTGCTGCCCAGCCGCGCTAACGAGCCGACACGCCTGTGACTCTCCCGCTCGGCAACGTCTTCCTCTCGCCGCATCCCCTTTTATTTCGCAGTCTGCAACTTATGAGTCTTTGGGAATTAATTCTGTTGCCCTACGCTATCTGCTACGGTGGTTCTTTAGTACAAGCTAATATCTGAAGCCTTGCGTTTCGATGTTAAAGTGACCCTAACTGTGCCAAGGTGTGTAACTTTGGTTCTGCCTTTAAATCGTTGCCCGAACGTCAAACCGAATGATATCGAAATAGGTGGCCACACGGTAGGCCGGTATTGCACTATCAAATCTCTTTGTCAAAGATTTGATCAAAGAGGTGATAAAATATTCGTCAAATATATTTGACAAAGATCTTTGACGTGGCCGTCAAAAGTTCAAGATGGCTGACAACAACAACTTCTTGTCAACAGCAGTTGCATGTACCACAATTGTACTGTGTGCACATGCAAAAGCAAAGCGGGGGGGGGGGGGGGGGAGGAGGGGAGCATACCGGGGTGGAAGCCGTAGGTTTTACGAGGACACGATAAAAGCATTCAACAAAACTTGTTACGCGAGCTTATAGTGGAGGACGTCAAGTCGTACATCAATTACTTAAGAATGGCCAGGAATCGAACCTGGGCCCATTGTAGGGCAGTGAGATGCGCTGACCACTCAGCTAGAGATCACTCAGCGGCAGAGATAGTAAGATGAAGACAACATACTGCCTCCTTAAGGACGGATATAGTAAGAAATCAATATCCGTCAATGCTAAACTTACACACTGCTGTATTGCGCCCTGAAGCATTTTATGCAGCAGAATGTTTAACTCTGAAAAAAAGGCGGTGATGGAAGCACTGAAAATCACAGAAAGAAAAAGAGCAAACATAATAGAACTGCTACATCTGCAGAAGACAGGCTCACTGTAACACTCCGATTCCTTGCTACAGGAGAGGGTTAGGTTAGGTTAGGTCTCCAATCCTCTTAATCTATTTTTGTATTCAGGGTGCCTCACGTTGCAAAGTGCCTCATCAGCTTCATACATCTCTATTAATTTTGTAGTTGTTGGTACACACCAATTGTATTTATCGGCAATGTTTATAAAAATACTACAGATGACAGAACGCTGCAACGATGCTAGCGCTCAACGTGGTAACGTGTCACATTGCATTGAACAGAAGACAAGCGACTTCTTTGATCAAATCTACAGCAATGACCTAGATGTGATCAAATATTTGACAACATTTGACAAAGTTCCCCATTACACCATCAAATTTCTTTGACAAAGATATTTGGCAAAGATATTGGGCAAAGAAATTTGAAAGCGTACTACCGGCCTTAGGAAGGAAAGCAACCGAAATCGCTCAGCAATGTAGAGGCTACTGTTCTTAATGGGCAGTACTATCCTACATAGAGTGTGCGGTATGCGGAAGAACTGCCTTGCCTTCTGGCAGCAGCGCAGCGTTGTCGCTCGAGGAACGAAGCGTTTTAACCTTTGGAAAAAAGAGCACGTCATTTGCTTTTCGAGAAGGGTCGCCGAACAGAAACGCTGAGGAAGTGATGGGACAACGATATACCCATATACAGATGGCGGTAGTATCGCCTGCACGAGGTATAAAAGGGGCAGTGCATTGCCAGAGCTGCCGTTTTTCTACAGCAATGCAGAACAGTCTGGCAGCCGCCTGATTCGTGGTCTGGGCCGCGACCTACTGCGAGAGTAATCTTCTCTTGCAGCCCGATGTCGAACCAAAGGGCGTCACAATGAACGACGCCCGGTGAGGACAGCTCAACCCGTTAGGTCACACTGCACCCTAAAGAGGTCACCGCAGGAACAGCAGCTCCGCTGCTTAAACTGCCCCCCACACCTGACATACGTAGCCAGAGTTTTAGAGCGAAGCGAAGAGCTGCCGTTTGTACTCAGATGATTCATCTGGAAAGGTGTCCGACTTACGGCCAGTCGACGGAACTTAATACACTGTGAACGCGGAATGGAAATTGGAGCTAGCCACATGCGACATTCCATTCCGGAAATCGTTGGGGAATTGAATATTCCGAGGTTCATAGTGTCAGCCGTGTGCTGAGAAAACTAAATTTCAGCCGTTACTTCTCACCACGGGCAACGCAGTGGCCGACGACCTTCACTTAACCATCGAGAGCAGCGGCGTTTGCGTAGAGTTGACAGTTCTAACAGACAACACCTCTGCCTGAAATAACAACAGAAACCAACGTGGAATGTAGGATGAACGTATCCGTTACGACAGTGTGGCGAAATTTGGCGTTAATGGGTCGCAGCAGAAAACGACTGACGCGAGTGCGTTTATTAACAGCGCGGTATAACATGCAGCGTCTATTCTGGTCTCGCGATCATATCGGTTGATACTGAAAAACCGTGACCTGGTCACATAAGTTCCGATTTCAGTTGGTAAGAGCTGATGCTACGGTTCGAGTGAGCCACAGACTCCACGACACCATGGACCCAGGCTGTTATTAAGGCACTGTGCGAGCTAGTGGTGGCTCCGAATGGTGTGTTCTGTCTTTACATGGGATGGAATGGGTCCTTTGGCCCAATTGACTGGAATAGTTATGTTTGGCCTCTTGAAAACCATTTAATGATGCACCATGTCGCTGGGCCACAATCTTTCGCGACTGGTTTCAAGAACACTCTGGACAATTCGAGCGAGTGATCTGGTCACCTAGATCACCTGCCATGGATTTCATCGAACATTTATGGAAGATAATCGAGAGGTCAGTTAGTTCAGAACGCCCTGCACCGGCAACACTTTCGCAGCTATGGACGGCTATGGAGACAGCGTGGCTCAACATTTCTGCAGGGGACTTCGAAAGACTTGTTGAGTCGGTGTTACGGCGAGTTGGTGCTCTACGGCAGGCAAGAGGAAGTCGGACACGATATTAGGAGGTATTCCGTGACTTCTGTCACCTCAGTGTAAGTGACCGTGGGCTAGAAAAGCAACTGATACCGCTCGACAAAGGAAAGGCCGTTGTATCTGATGGCATACCACAACGATTCTACACAGAGTATGCGAAAGAACTTGTTCTTTATCTTGCATCAGTATAGCGCATGTTGGTGGTGGGACGAAGCGTTCCTAGTTCTTGAAAAAAAAAAGTTCAGGACATTCCCGTTTTCCAGAAGAATGGTCTGTTGTAGAATTTTGGAACATATTTTATGCTCACGTATTATGATATTTCTGGAGGCCGAAAATCTCGTCTGTAGGAATCAACACGCTTTTCGAAAACAACGATCATGTGAAACCAGTTCGCTCTGTTGGTCCACGAGATCCAAAAGTAGCAGTATCCCGCGCCCAGGTTGACGTCGTGTTCCTCGACTTCCGGAAGACGTTCGACGAAGTTCCGCATTGCAGCCTAATGAACAAAACATTGGAGCACGGAACATAAAACTAACTGCCTGATTAGACTGAAGGTTTACGGCAAACGGTACATAACCTGTCATTCTCAACGGAGAGGAGACTTCAGGCGTAAACGTAGGTGAGGGTGTACCCCCAAGGGAGTGTTACGGGAGCATTAATTTTCGCAATGTACATAAATTACCTAGAGGATGATCTCGAGAGTTTCGTGAAGTCTTTCGTGGATGATGCTGTAGTACACAGAAAAGTCTCAGCTCTAGAAAATAGTAACGAAATGCAGGGAGCCCTTCAGAGGACAGACGCTCAGTGTAGGGACTGGCAGTTGATCTTCAACATAAACAAATATAATGCATTTCGCAAAAAGAGACAGGGAGGCCCATTATTATATGGTTTCAGAACAATTACTGCAAACAGTCACATCCGCAGAAATCTAGGGCTATGCTCGAGTATGGACGATTTAAAGTGGAACGACAACATAAGGGTAATCCCAGGTAAGGCAGAACCCAAACTGAGACTCATTAGCAAAATCTGCAGGAACTGTAGTCCGCCCAGAAATGAGTTAATTTACAAATCGCTTTCTCGACCAGTACTTGAATATTGCTCATCAGTTTGCAGCAGTGACAAAAGCGACTTATTAGGGAAATACAGAAGATGAAGATAAAAAGAAAAACAACGCGTTTCATTACAGCTTCATTTATAACGTCACGGAGATGCTCAACCAACTTCAGCGGCAGACGCTGCAAGAGAAGCTTTCTGCATCAAACTCCGAGAACGTGCTTCCGTAAAAGAGACAGCCCTTGTATTGCTTATTCCTACTTTTATCTCGCGAAGAGACCATGAAAGTAAAATTGGAGAGTTTCTAGCTCACACGGAAGCCTACCAACAATCGTATTTCCTGCGAACTATTCGCGACTGGAAAAGATACTTGGGGCTGAGACTGAGTACCTTATGGCACACACCGTAAGGTTGTTCGTGGACTATAGTTGTAGTTGTAGATCCACGCCCACTCGAAGATTCAACTTCTTTCATGGTCCTCACCCTTTATTCGAAAATCCATCTACAGGATGTTCCGAAAGTATTCGTGCAAAATAATACAGTAGGTAGAGAAAACCGAAACAAATATATGTCATTGTGGTACATATAGTCCCCGACGGCAATATCTGATGCTAGGGACGGCTTACACAGGAATTAGTTTAGCATGCTAATTACAGCAGTCACTTTCACAAGAACTTCCCAAAAACGCGACGACGTACGCATACAGTACATCGTCGGATCGTTGACTATCGTGTCCGCTCGAATATTCCTGATATGTACTCAAAGGTACCAGCAGTGACAGCAATTCTAGCGACGACTTCTTCTTCTATTTCCACAACGGTTTCATACACCAGTTGCTTCATATGCCCTCAGGGGAAGAAATCCAGACACGTGAACTCGGGTGACCTGGATGGCAGTCCACAATACCACCTCGGTAATCCGTCACTTCTCGAAGGTGGCTCTTGGATGATTTCTCACGGCAATGCTGAAATGGGCTGGCGTCGTGCTGGAAGAACATCCTTGCGAATGAAACGGTGTATTTCCAATCAGAACTCAGAGCCCACCACCCGTACACAGAGCAGTTTTGAATGTCAGTACACATTCCCTGTCTGCGCCGGCCAGAGTGGCCGAGCGGTTCTAGGCGCTTCAGTCTGGAACCGCGCGACCGTACGGTCGCAGGTTCGAATCCTGCCTCGGGCATGGGTGTGTGTGATGTCCTTAGGTTAGTTAGGTTTAAGTAGTTCTAAGTTGTAGGGGACTGACGACCTAAGATGTTAAGTCCTATAGTGCTCAGAGCCATTTGAACCTTAGGCGCTTCAGGGAAATCACGGGTGTAGACTGAGGTGACAAGAGTGTGGGATACCTCCCAATATCGTGTCGGACCTCCTTTTGCTGGGCGAAGTGCAGCAGCTCGATGCGGCATGGATTCAACAAGTCGTTGGAAGTTCCCTGCAGAAATATTGAGCCATGCTTACTTTATAGCCGTCCATAATTGCGAAAGTGTTGCCGGTACCGAATTTTGTGCACTAATTGACCTCTCGATTATGTCCCATAAATGTTCGGTGGGATTCATGTGGGTGGCCCAATCATTCGCCCGAATTATCCAGACTGATTTTCAAACCAATCGTGAACAATAGTGGCCTGGTGACGTGACACATTGCTATCCATAAAAATTCCTTTTTTTTCGGGGGGGGGGGGGGGGGGGGGGGAACGTGAATTCAATGAATGACTGCAAATGGCCTCTATCTAGCCGAATATATTTCCAGTCAATGACCAGTTCAGGTGGACCAGAGGACCCAGTCCGTTCCACGTAAACACAACCCACACCATTATGGAGCCACTACCAATTTGTACAGTACAGGGTTATTACAAATGATTGAAGCGATTTCATAGCTCTACAATAACTTTATTATTTGAGATATTTTCACAATGCTTTGCACACACATACAAAAACTCAAAAAGTTTTTTAGGCATTCACAAATGTTCGATATGTGCCCCTTTAGTGATTCGGCAGACATCAAGCCGATAATAAAGTTCCTCCCACACTCGGCGCAGCATGTCCCCATCAATGAGTTCGAAAGCATCGTTGATGCGAGCTCGCAGTTCTGGCACGTTTCTTGGTAGAGGAGGTTTAAACACTGAATCTTTCACATAACCCCACAGAAAGAAATCGCATGGGGTTACGTCGGGAGAACGTGGAGGCCATGACATGAGTTGCTGATCATGATCTCCACCACGACCGATCCATCGGTTTTCCAATCTCCTGTTTAAGAAATGCCGAACATCGTGATGGAAGTGCGGTGGAGCACCATCCTGTTGAAAGATGAAGTCGGCGCTGTCGGTCTCCAGTAGTGGCATGAGCCAATTTTCCAGCATGTCCAGATACACGTGCCCTGTAACGTTTTTTTCGCAGAAGAAAAAGGGGCCGTAAACTTTAAACCGTGAGATTGCACAAAACACGTTAACTTCTGGTGAATTTCGAATTTGCTGCACGAATGCATGAGGATTCTCTACTGCCCAGATTCGCACATTGTGTCTGTTCACTTCACCATTAAGAAAAAATGTTGCTCCATCACTGAAAACAAGTTTCGCACTGAACGCATCCTCTTCCATGAGCTGTTGCAACCGCGCCGAAAATTCAAAGCGTTTGACTTTGTCATCGGGTATCAGGGTTTGTAGCAATTGTAAACGGTAAGGCTTCTGCTTTAGCCTTCCCCGTAAGATTTTCCAAACCGTCGGCTGTGGTACGTTTAGCTCCCTGCATGCTTTATTCGTCGACTTCCGCGGGCTACGCGTGAAACTTGCCCGCACGCGTTCAACCGTTTCTTCGCTCACTGCAGGCCGACCCGTTGATTTCCCCTTACAGAGGCATCCAGAAGCTTTAAATTGCGCATACCATCGCCGAATGGAGTTAGCAGTTGGTGGATCTTTGTTGAACTTCGTCCTGAAGTGTCGTTGCACTGTTATGACTGACTGATGTGAGTGCATTTCAAGCACGACATACGCTTTCTCGGCTCCTGTCGCCATTTTGTCTCACTGCGCTCTCGAGCGCTCTGGCGGCAGAAACCTGAATTGCGGCTTCAGCCGAACAAAACTTTATGAGTTTTTCTACGTATCTGTAGTGTGTCGTGACCATATGTCAATGAATGGAGCTACAGTGAATTTATGAAATCGCTTCAATCATTTGTAATAGCCCTGTACCTTCTTACAACTTGGGTCCATGGCTCCTTGGGGTCTGCGCTACACTCGAACCCTCCCATCAGCTGTTACCAACTGAAATCGGCGCTTACGTGACCAGGTCACTGTTTTCCAGTCGTCAAGGGTCCAACCGATATGGTCACGAGCCTAGCAGAGGCTCTGCAGATGTCGTGCTCTTAGCAAAGGCACTCGCTCCAGTCGTCTGCTGCCAAAACCCATTAACGTCAGATTTCTACGCACGTCCTAACGGATGCGTTCGTCACACGTCCCGCATTGACTTCTTTGGTTTTTCATGCAGAGTTGCTTGACTGTTAGCATTGACAACACTACACAAATGCCGCTGCTCTCGGTCGTTAAGTGAAGCCCGCCGGCGACAGCATTCTTGGTGGTGAGAGGTAATGCCTGAAATTTGGTGGTCTCGGGACACTCCTGACATTGTGGGTCTCAGAACACTGAATTCCCTAACATGTTTGATGTGTCCAGCTCCAAGTACGATCCCGCGTTCAAAGTCTGTTAATTCCCATTCTACGGCCATAATCAAGTTGGAAATAAATTACTGCTCCATCAATGCACTACCCTTTTATACCTTATGTACACGATACTATCGCCATATGTATATGTGCATATCATTGTCCCATGACTTTTGTCACCTGAGTATAGATCTGCCAAAGACGCAGACAAACTCGTTGTCCTAGCCACATATCACATTAACAATGCATAGCTTTAATTACACGCTACTGATCGGGGTACTTTCGATAAGAAGGCCCTGAACCGACTCAAGTCGAAAGTAAACCGCGATGCAATCTCTTCAGTTGCATTTCGATGCAGAATGTTGGCTCGCAGCAAATGAAGCAGAGGAAAGACTTGTTGCAGTGGAGACCAAAATGCCTCTGTGGTTTTTGGCCTGACACTTTATGAGCATGTGGGCAATAATGAAATTCGTAGGTGGTAAGTGGTTACACGTATCGTTGAGAAGATGAGGAAAAGCCGTCTAAGGTGGTATGGACACATACTTCAAGCAGATGAAGAAACAATAGCAAAACGCTGGTTTTCGTTGAAAGTCGATGGTAAAGGACGTATTGCGATAGCAAAGATACCTAGTATACCTCGAGACCTTGACCAGGCAAAAGATAGCGTTAAGTGGAGACTGAGAGCGAAGAGAGCGGACTCTGCTGCATTACGGGGCAAATGCTGAGAAAGAAGGAAATTTGGGGAAATAACCTCCCGCATGCAAGTCTATTTCACTAACGATTGCAGCATTCCACTGAATAACATTACTAGAAATTAAAAGAAGAGAATGGAAGCGCTTGAGATATAGTCTTATTGAAGGACGTTGAAAATTATGTGGACTGAAAAGATAGGAAATGAGGAGCTCCTCCAGACAATCGGCGAAGGAAGGGATATGTGGAACACCATGGCTAGGAATAGGGCCAGGATGATTGGATAAGTGTTACGACATCCGGGAATAAGTTACCGTGGTCGTGCGGTAGCGTTCTCGCTTCCCATGCCCGGCTTCCCGGGTTCGATTCCCGGAGGGGTCAGGGATTTTCTCTGCCTCGTCATGACTGGGTGTTGTGTGATGTCCTTAGGTTAGTTAGGTTTAAGTAGTTCTAAGTTCTATGGGACTGATGACCATAGATGTTAAGTCCCATAGTGCTCAGGGCCATTTGAACCATTTACGTGGTGCTAGAGGGAGCCGTAAAGGGCAAAACTGTTGTGGAAGAGAGATTGGAACATATTCAAAAAATAATCGAGGACTTAAGTGTAAGTGGTATTTCGAACTAAAGAAACTGGCATAGGATAGGAAATCTTGGCTTATGATCCACCCTCCCCATGTCCCCAAAAAAGTGTGGGGAACTATCTAAAACCCAAACCTAATCAACTGGCATACAGCGTGCAGTTCATAGGGTGTGAAGACTTGGTGTCAGGAGTATCTTCCTAGCTTGCAAGGTAGCCATTTCATTTTATGACATATGAACCATAAATAAAGTTTGTGTAACAAATATATGTAACCATTAGTGTAAAACTGGTTTGTCCATGCATGCTGGTGGAAATCTGCAACCCAACTCCAGAGCCCTATGAAGGTTATATGTAACACTCCATCCTCCATCCACTAAGAAGGTTTCGGTTTGGAATTCCAGTGGTTGGTTTCGAAGATATGGGTGTTAAAAGAGGCCAACATACCAGTTGCCTTTTTATGGGAAATCTGGGAGGAAAATGGGATTGATTTGCCAAAGCGGCAGAGATTGGTCAGAAAGCTCTTTCTCGAATGTTGGAGATGTTGTAGAATGTTCCAGAAGGTTGCAGAATCTTCCAGAAAGTCCTATAATGTTCCAGAACTCTATAGAATATTCCAGAATGTTCAAGAAGGTTCTAGAATGTTGCTGAATATCGGAGAATTTTCCAGAATGTTGGAGAATACTCCAGGATGTTTTCAAATGTTCCATTATCCTGATGTGGCGGGAGTACGTTCCAGCTCAGTAGGGTATATCAAGGTAATGGCGAAACACAAGCATCAGTATACTTTTGGAAATCGATCAAAGTGCGTCAAGGAAAAGTGACAGCGGCAGAAGGTCCTATAATGTTCCAGAACTCTATAGAATATTCCAGAATGTTTAAGAAGGTTCTAGAATGTTGCTGAATATTGGAGAATTTTCCAGAATGTTGGAGAATACTCCAGGATGTTTTCAAATGTTCCATTATCCTGATGTGGCGGGAGTACGTTCCAGCTCAGTAGTGTATATCAAGGTAATGGCGAAACTCAAGCATCAGTATACTTTTGGAAATCGATCAAAGTGCGTCAAGGAAAAGTGACAGCGGCAGAAGGTCCTATAATGTTCCAGAACTCTATAGAATATTCCAGAATGTTTAAGAAGGTTCTAGAATGTTGCTGAATATCGGAGAATTTTCCAGAATGTTGGAGAATACTCCAGGATGTTTTCAAATGTCCCATTATCCTGATGTGGCGGGAGTACGTTCCAGCTCAGTAGTGTATATCAAGGTAATGGCGAAACTCAAGCATCAGTATACTTTTGGAAATCGATCAAAGTGCGTCAAGGAAAAGTGACAGCGGCAGAAGGTCCTATAATGTTCCAGAACTCTATAGAATATTCCAGAATGTTTAAGAAGGTTCTAGAATGTTGCTGAATATCGGAGAATTTTCCAGAATGTTGGAGAATACTCCAGGATGTTTTCAAATGTTCCATTATCCTGATGTGGCGGGAGTACGTTCCAGCTCAGTAGTGTATATCAAGGTAATGGCGAAACTCAAGCATCAGTATACTTTTGGAAATCGATCAAAGTGCGTCAAGGAAAAGTGACAGCGGCAGAAGGTCCTATAATGTTCCAGAACTCTATAGAATATTCCAGAATGTTTAAGAAGGTTCTAGAATGTTGCTGAATATCGGAGAATTTTCCAGAATGTTGGAGAATACTCCAGGATGTTTTCAAATGTTCCATTATCCTGATGTGGCGGGAGTACGTTCCAGCTCAGTAGTGTATATCAAGGTAATGGCGAAACTCAAGCATCAGTATACTTTTGGAAATCGATCAAAGTGCGTCAAGGAAAAGTGACAGCGGCAGAAGGTCCTATAATGTACCAGAACTCTATAGAATATTCCAGAATGTTTAAGAAGGTTCTAGAATGTTGCTGAATATCGGAGAATTTTCCAGAATGTTGGAGAATACTCCAGGATGTTTTCAAATGTTCCATTATCCTGATGTGGCGGGAGTACGTTCCAGCTCAGTAGTGTATATCAAGGTAATGGCGAAACTCAAGCATCAGTATACTTTTGGAAATCGATCAAAGTGCGTCAAGGAAAAGTGACAGCGGCAGAAGGTCCTATAATGTTCCAGAACTCTATAGAATATTCCAGAAAGTTTAAGAAGGTTCTAGAATGTTGCTGAATATCGGAGAATTTTCCAGAATGTTGGAGAATACTCCAGGATGTTTTCAAATGTTCCATTATCCTGATGTGGCGGGAGTACGTTCCAGCTCGGTAGGGTATATCAAGGTAATGGCGAAACTCAAGCATCAGTATACTTTTGGAAATCGATCAAAGTGCGTCAAGGAAAAGTGACAGCGGCAGAAGGTCCTATAATGTTCCAGAACTCTATAGAATATTCCAGAATGTTTAAGAAGGTTCTAGAATGTTGCTGAATATCGGAGAATTTTCCAGAATGTTGGAGAATACTCCAGGATGTTTTCAAATGTTCCATTATCCTGATGTGGCGGGAGTACGTTCCAGCTCAGTAGTGTATATCAAGGTAATGGCGAAACTCAAGCATCAGTATACTTTTGGAAATCGATCAAAGTGCGTCAAGGAAAAGTGACAGCGGCAGAAGGTCCTATAATGTTCCAGAACTCTATAGAATATTCCAGAATGTTTAAGAAGGATCTAGAATGTTGCTGAATATCGGAGAATTTTCCAGAATGTTGGAGAATACTCCAGGATGTTTTCAAATGTCCCATTATCCTGATGTGGCGGGAGTACGTTCCAGCTCAGTAGTGTATATCAAGGTAATGGCGAAACTCAAGCATCAGTATACTTTTGGAAATCGATCAAAGTGCGTCAAGGAAAAGTGACAGCGGCAGAAGGTCCTATAATGTTCCAGAACTCTATAGAATAATCCAGAATGTTTAAGAAGGTTCTAGAATGTTGCTGAATATCGGAGAATTTTCCAGAATGTTGGAGAATACTCCAGGATGTTTTCAAATGTTCCATTATCCTGATGTGGCGGGAGTACGTTCCAGCTCAGTAGGGTATATCAAGGTAATGGCGAAACTCAAGCGTCAGTATACTTTTGGAAATCGATCAAAGTGCGTCAAGGAAAAGTGACAGCGGCAGAAGGTCCTATAATGTTCCAGAACTCTATAGAATATTCCAGAATGTTTAAGAAGGTTCTAGAATGTTGCTGAATATCGGAGAATTTTCCAGAATGTTGGAGAATACTCCAGGATGTTTTCAAATGTCCCATTATCCTGATGTGGCGGGAGTACGTTCCAGCTCAGTAGTGTATATCAAGGTAATGGCGAAACTCAAGCATCAGTATACTTTTGGAAATCGATCAAAGTGCGTCAAGGAAAAGTGACAGCGGCAGAAGGTCCTATAATGTTCCAGAACTCTATAGAATATTCCAAAATGTTTAAGAAGGTTCTAGAATGTTGCTGAATATTGGAGAATTTTCCAGAATGTTGGAGAATACTCCAGGATGTTTTCAAATGTTCCATTATCCTGATGTGGCGGGAGTACGTTCCAGCTCAGTAGTGTATATCAAGGTAATGGCGAAACTCAAGCATCAGTATACTTTTGCAAATCGATCAAAGTGCGTCAAGGAAAAGTGACAGCGGCAGAAGGTCCTATAATGTTCCAGAACTCTATAGAATATTCCAGAATGTTTAAGAAGGTTCTAGAATGTTGCTGAATATTGGAGAATTTTCCAGAATGTTGGAGAATACTCCAGGATGTTTTCAAATGTTCCATTATCCTGATGTGGCGGGAGTACGTTCCAGCTCAGTAGTGTATATCAAGGTAATGGCGAAACTCAAGCATCAGTATACTTTTGGAAATCGATCAAAGTGCGTCAAGGAAAAGTGACAGCGGCAGAAGGTCCTATAATGTTCCAGAAGTCTATAGAATATTCCAGAATGTTTAAGAAGGTTCTAGAATGTTGCTGAATATTGGAGAATTTTCCAGAATGTTGGAGAATACTCCAGGATGTTTTCAAATGTTCC
Organism: Schistocerca cancellata; assembly: GCF_023864275.1. Classification (NCBI taxonomy): domain Eukaryota; kingdom Metazoa; phylum Arthropoda; class Insecta; order Orthoptera; family Acrididae; genus Schistocerca; species Schistocerca cancellata. Next base: position 659,433,725 of record NC_064627.1, read on the forward strand.
ATTATCCTGATGTGGCGGGAGTACGTTCCAGCTCAGTAGTGTATATCAAGGTAATGGCGAAACTCAAGCATCAGTATACTTTTGGAAATCGATCAAAGTGCGTCAAGGAAAAGTGACAGCGGCAGAAGGTCCTATAATGTTCCAGAACTCTATAGAATATTCCAGAATGTTTAAGAAGGTTCTAGAATGTTGCTGAATATCGGAGAATTTTCCAGAATGTTGGAGAATACTCCAGGATGTTTTCAAATGTTCCATTATCCTGATGTGGCGGGAGTACGTTCCAGCTCAGTAGTGTATATCAAGGTAATGGCGAAACTCAAGCATCAGTATACTTTTGGAAATCGATCAAAGTGCGTCAAGGAAAAGTGACAGCGGCAGAAGGTCCTATAATGTTCCAGAACTCTATAGAATATTCCAGAATGTTTAAGAAGGTTCTAGAATGTTGCTGAATATCGGAGAATTTTCCAGAATGTTGGAGAATACTCCAGGATGTTTTCAAATGTTCCATTATCCTGATGTGGCGGGAGTACGTTCCAGCTCAGTAGGGTATATCAAGGTAATGGCGAAACTCAAGCATCAGTATACTTTTGGAAATCGATCAAAGTGCGTCAAGGAAAAGTGACAGCGGCAGAAGGTCCTATAATGTTCCAGAACTCTATAGAATATTCCAGAATGTTTAAGAAGGTTCTAGAATGTTGCTGAATATTGGAGAATTTTCCAGAATGTTGGAGAATACTCCAGGATGTTTTCAAATGTCCCATTATCCTGATGTGGCGGGGGTACGTTCCTGCTCAGTAGTGTATATCAAGGTAATGGCGAAACTCAAGCATCAGTATACTTTTGGAAATCGATCAAAGTGCGTCAAGGAAAAGTGACAGCGGCAGAAGGTCCTATAATGTTCCAGAACTCTATAGAATATTCCAGAATGTTTAAGAAGGTTCTAGAATGTTGCTGAATATCGGAGAATTTTCCAGAATGTTGGAGAATACTCCAGGATGTTTTCAAATGTTCCATTATCCTGATGTGGCGGGAGTACGTTCCAGCTCAGTAGTGTATATCAAGGTAATGGCGAAACTCAAGCATCAGTATACTTTTGGAAATCGATCAAAGTGCGTCAAGGAAAAGTGACAGCGGCAGAAGGTCCTATAATGTTCCAGAACTCTATAGAATATTCCAGAATGTTTAAGAAGGTTCTAGAATGTTGCTGAATATCGGAGAATTTTCCAGAATGTTGGAGAATACTCCAGGATGTTTTCAAATGTTCCATTATCCTGATGTGGCGGGAGTACGTTCCAGCTCAGTAGTGTATATCAAGGTAATGGCGAAACTCAAGCATCAGTATACTTTTGGAAATCGATCAAAGTGCGTCAAGGAAAAGTGACAGCGGCAGAAGGTCCTATAATGTTCCAGAACTCTATAGAATATTCCAGAATGTTTAAGAAGGTTCTAGAATGTTGCTGAATATCGGAGAATTTTCCAGAATGTTGGAGAATACTCCAGGATGTTTTCAAATGTTCCATTATCCTGATGTGGCGGGAGTACGTTCCAGCTCAGTAGTGTATATCAAGGTAATGGCGAAACTCAAGCATCAGTATACTTTTGGAAATCGATCAAAGTGCGTCAAGGAAAAGTGACAGCGGCAGAAGGTCCTATAATGTTCCAGAACTCTATAGAATATTCCAGAATGTTTAAGAAGGTTCTAGAATGTTGCTGAATATCGGAGAATTTTCCAGAATGTTGGAGAATACTCCAGGATGTTTTCAAATGTTCCATTATCCTGATGTGGCGGGAGTACGTTCCAGCTCAGTAGGGTATATCAAGGTAATGGCGAAACTCAAGCATCAGTATACTTTTGGAAATCGATCAAAGTGCGTCAAGGAAAAGTGACAGCGGCAGAAGGTCCTATAATGTTCCAGAACTCTATAGAATATTCCAGAATGTTTAAGAAGGTTCTAGAATGTTGCTGAATATCGGAGAATTTTCCAGAATGTTGGAGAATACTCCAGGATGTTTTCAAATGTTCCATTATCCTGATGTGGCGGGAGTACGTTCCAGCTCAGTAGGGTATATCAAGGTAATGGCGAAACTCAAGCATCAGTATACTTTTGGAAATCGATCAAAGTGCGTCAAGGAAAAGTGACAGCGGCAGAAGGTCCTATAATGTTCCAGAACTCTATAGAATATTCCAGAATGTTTAAGAAGGTTCTAGAATGTTGCTGAATATCGGAGAATTTTCCAGAATGTTGGAGAATACTCCAGGATGTTTTCAAATGTTCCATTATCCTGATGTGGCGGGAGTACGTTCCAGCTCAGTAGTGTATATCAAGGTAATGGCGAAACTCAAGCATCAGTATACTTTTGGAAATCGATCAAAGTGCGTCAAGGAAAAGTGACAGCGGCAGAAGGTCCTATAATGTTCCAGAACTCTATAGAATATTCCAGAATGTTTAAGAAGGTTCTAGAATGTTGCTGAATATTGGAGAATTTTCCAGAATGTTGGAGAATACTCCAGGATGTTTTCAAATGTCCCATTATCCTGATGTGGCGGGAGTACGTTCCAGCTCAGTAGTGTATATCAAGGTAATGGCGAAACTCAAGCATCAGTATACTTTTGGAAATCGATCAAAGTGCGTCAAGGAAAAGTGACAGCGGCAGAAGGTCCTATAATGTTCCAGAACTCTATAGAATATTCCAGAATGTTTAAGAAGGTTCTAGAATGTTGCTGAATATCGGAGAATTTCCCAGAATGTTGGAGAATACTCTAGGATGTTTTCAAATGTTCCATTATCCTGATGTGGCGGGAGTACGTTCCAGCTCAGTAGTGTATATCAAGGTAATGGCGAAACTCAAGCATCAGTATACTTTTGGAAATCGATCAAAGTGCGTCAAGGAAAAGTGACAGCGGCAGAAGGTCCTATAATGTTCCAGAACTCTATAGAATATTCCAGAATGTTTAAGAAGGTTCTAGAATGTTGCTGAATATCGGAGAATTTTCCAGAATGTTGGAGAATACTCCAGGACGTTTTCAAATGTTTCATTATCCTGATGTGGCGGGAGTACGTTCCAGCTCAGTAGTGTATATCAAGGTAATGGCGAAACTCAAGCATCAGTATACTTTTGGAAATCGATCAAAGTGCGTCAAGGAAAAGTGACAGCGGCAGAAGGTCCTATAATGTTCCAGAACTCTATAGAATATTCCAGAATGTTTAAGAAGGTTCTAGAATGTTGCTGAATATCGGAGAATTTTCCAGAATGTTGGAGAATACTCCAGGATGTTTTCAAATGTTCCATTATCCTGATGTGGCGGGAGTACGTTCCAGCTCAGTAGTGTATATCAAGGTAATGGCGAAACTCAAGCATCAGTATACTTTTGGAAATCGATCAAAGTGCGTCAAGGAAAAGTGACAGCGGCAGAAGGTGAAATAAATTTAAGTATATTGCTTAAGGAAGTGAACAGAGTATTAAGTGAACAGGACCGTGAAACGCGAGAGGAGCAGATCTTGCCAGTTTTAATAAAGAGCAATTATTACTAAATTTCAGTTATTACTAAATCACATAAGAGTTACGCAAACGTATAAAGGCATGTAAGTACCCGATCACAATTCCATGCAGGCCTGGTCGGAACATAATTTGAGGCGTTAACATTTTAAAAAATTGCATTTAATTGTAGTTAATTGATATGTATAAAGATAGCCCCATTGAAGATGGGGGCCAGAAATTTACGTTACCGCATCTTATCCCTCAGTGAGATAGAGGTAGTTTAGCACTCCGTTTAGACTTCCTACCTCAAAGGCTCCCTCTTCTTACTCCTTTGCACCAGACCAGTTAGCAATTCGGTTAACGCCCTTGTTAGACGGCGGGTGGCTGAACAGCCTACCACAACTCTTACGGAAAATATCACGTAAGCTACTGAAGAATTGCCGGTACAAAAAATCTTAGAGACGCTTTAATCCCAGTAAACGGATTATGAAAGAACGCGATTAGCATTCGGTCGTTCGCTGTCGAACATTTCATCACCAAACTTCCTGGCAGATTAAAACTGTGTGCCCGACCGAGACTCGAACTCGGGACCTTTGCCTTTCGCGGGCAAGCGCTCTACATGTGAGCTACCGAAGCGCGACTCACGCCCGGTACTCACAGCTTTACTTCTACCAGTATCTCGTCTCCTACCTTCCAAACTTTACAGAATCTCTTGTGCGAACCTTGCAGAACTAGCACTCCTGAAAGAAAGGATACTGCGGAGACATGTCTTAGCCACAGCCAGGGGGGATGTTTCCAGAATGAGATTTTCACTCTGCAGCTACCAGACAGCAGAATTGCGGTTCTTATTCATTTTTCTTTTCCGCGATATTAATCTGCCAGGAAGTTTCATATCAGCGCACACTCCGCTGCAGAGTGAAAATCTCATTCTGGATTTCATCACCAGTCCCTCTTACTTGAAGCCTGAAATAAAATCCTAAAAAAACAGGGAAAATTACTTGCAGGAGAAGGCATCGGATAGGTAATGGAATTAAAACGTCCGACACTGCAAAATATCATATAATACAACTATTATTTAATTAATTTAACATACAGATCAAACTTACATGTTTCTCACAAAATATCAGACAAGAGACTGAGTGAGCTCGCAGGTACCAGACAGCACAATTGCGTTTCTTATTCATTTTTCTTTTCCGCGATATTGTATATGATTTCCTTCACAAATTTCACAGACATTAACTACGAATGTGATTTCACAAAAATGTTTACACTAATACGTTTTCTACACTAAGATGTAATTTTCATGGGTATACCTCTAAGACGTACGTTTCTTCTAAAACGAGACAATTTGCATTTATTTTAAAATTAATACTTTAAGTCCATTCTTAATGCAGACACTCTGACTTACTTTTTCGTCTAAAGAGCATCCTCCTAGCCACGACACCAGCACTGGAAAACAGAGAGTTCATGTATGATGGAAGCGAGACAGGAAATTTAATTGTAAATCTGCAGAAGAGAAACCTCGGATAAAAGATAAATACCGTACATGACATTAAATTCATGTCGAACAAAATGTTCATCCTCTGTTTTTATCAACTTCATGCCGTTATTTTTTTGTCTATTAACTAAAGGTTCAATACACGAAAAACTAGCACGGGTAATATTAATGTTGTAGGCGAGTGACAGGCTGCTATAGCCTCCACTATCTGTGTTGCACCTGCCGTCTGTGAGTTGTCGTTGAACGTTGCCATCAAACATTAATGTGACGGGGCCGTGCAGGTTTCTGGTGAGTGCCCGGCTCCGACGCCTCCTCCCACAGAACGAGAAGGCCCTTGCACTTATCACCTTGATTCAGTGACCAGTAACTATTATTTGTACTAAATATTTTTCTGTCAGTGGCTATGTTGCTGTATATAGTTAATTCCTGCACCTGGTCTCATGTCCGGCTCCCCAACTCGAGAAAGAGCGCTTGTTACGTTTAAAAAATTTCGGACTGTTTTGCGTCTCTCTCATCGTTGCCTGGAAGGGATGCCTTCGCAGGTATTCTACGTCTTAAATTTAGATCTAGCGACCTTATTCCTACAATGTAAGCTTTCACGGCCGGTATTGTCTTCACTTAAAACTTCCGGGCTGACAGGCCGTGGTCGAAGTTTTATACTTCGACCACGGCCTATCAGCCCGGAAGTTTTAAGTGAAGACCTTATTCCTCCTCCGCCCACGCATCTAGAAGCTTCTCGTTGGCCATGTATCTCTTTCCAGCGAGAATATGCCATAATGTTGACCATGTTTGATTTCAGTGCTTTCGCACCTACTCTCTCCCCTGGCGCATGACTCAAATAGCGTATTAGCTCGCAGTCAGTAAATTATGTGCAAAAGAAATAAAGATTACCGACCACAGGTAGTAACACGACAGCTCTAATTAAGCAAACACTAACAAACAACAATTCCAAAGTGAAATTTGGACGTGAAATTTCTAGGCGTTTTGAGATCAAAACAGGAATGAGGTGGGGGTGTAGTGTCTCCCACTGCTCTTTAATTGTGTTCTATAAATTGTCGTAAGGAATGGAGACTGTCGTTAGGAGGAAGCCAAACCAATGAAGGAGTTAGATTAGCTTACAAAAGGGGTAAGCCTGCAAATAAACTGTTCAGCGTTACGGATGAACTAGCTATATGTTCAGACTCAATGGAAACAGCCATTAGACAAACAGAGTTGCTTAAAAAATAAGCTGAGAAATCAGGCTTGCAAATCTACTTTGAGAAAACCAAATTTATGAGAAACATTGAGGCAGTAGCAAACGTAATGAACAAATGAAATGAAATTATCGTATGGCATTGATAGCCGGGAGTCCCCACCTGAGGAAGTTCGTACGCCGAGATGCAAGCGTTTTGAGTTGACGAAACATTGAGCGATTTGCGGATCGATGATGATGAGAACGACCCAACACCCAGTCCCCGAGCTGAGAAAATCTCCGAGCCGGCCGGGAATCGAACCATGGCCCATGGCAGGGCAATGAGATGCGCTGACCACTCAGCTAAGTGGGCGGACGTAATGAAATTCAGAGAACGATCAAGTTCAAGTATCTGGGAGGAGTAACTGAACGGGACATTTCGGAGACAGAAGCTATTAAAGCAAAAGATAGTAAGATGAAGACAGCTTACTGCCTCTTTAAGGACGGATGTAGTAAGAAATCAATGTCCATCAATGACAAACGTGCACATTGCTGTCTTGCGCCCTGAAGCATTTTATGCAGCAGAATGTTTAACTCCGAAAAAAAAGTCGGTGATGGAAGCACTGAAAATCACGGAAAGAAAAAGAACAAACACAATACAGAAGACGTCGTAATAGCGAACTTCACACGTTTTGAAAACTTGTGGACATGATCAGCAAAAAGAGAATAGCTTTCTGCAGCCACATCCAAAGGATGAATCTTATCGGACTGACAAAAAGACTTACTCTGGTAAATTAGAAATGGATAACACATGGTGCAAGGAAGTTGAAAGGGGCATGGATGAACTCCAGACCACTCTACAGGATTTTGAGAAACGATTGCCACTCAGGAAGGAATTGCAGTACTCCACAAGTTTCTATGAAAAGCCCAGTAAGAAGACTAGAGTCGCTTTGACAGAAGTAAGAAGAGAGAAACATCGAGAAATGACGAAAAAAACGTAGAAGAAAAGAAAGGAGGACAGTTGAGCTGACCGTAATCTAAAGCAGGTCATACGTAAAGGAAGAAGAAAATGAAAAAGAAGAAGAAGAAGAATGAGCCAGAATGGAGTGTGGACCTCACCTCGGTGCCAGTCAGGTGTCAAAATCTTCGAATACATATTTGCTGTTAAAATCGACTGCGAGAAAGAGAACAATATCCTTTGATGTGCTGTGAAAATGTGCGGTTTCGTTTTCTTTCTCATAGTCGGTTATAACAGAGAACAGGAAAGTAGTATTTATGACTAATCAGCTTTTGATTTGAATACTGTTATGGAACCTGAATCGTCCGAAACTTTCTAATCCTATCTTTTTGCAGATCGACACAATGAGAAATACGAATATCCTCAGAGATTCAGCCGCAGGAGAGGTCTGTCATACCCCGTATGCCAACTACCCTAGTCAATTTACCCATTTATTTTAAGCGACTTCAGTTCGCAATAAGGTTTCGTTGGCAGCAACATTAAGCAAGAGTCAAAGTTAGTGAGGCGAGGGAAGAGAAAATGGACAGAGAGGGTAGGGGTGGAGGATGGTAACAGAAGGGAAAGTGGAGATACACAGAGAGAGATGGGGAGGAGATGGACACAGAGAGGGAAGGGAGAGGAGGAGATGGACAGAGAGAGAGGGAAGAAAGAGATCAGGATGTATGTCCTATTCCATTACATATACTGAAGAGCCAATGAAACTGGTATAGGCATGCATATTCAAATACAGAGAGATATGTAGACAGACAGAATACAGCGCTGCGGTCGGCAACGCCTATATAACACAGCAAGTGTCTGGCGCAGCTGTTAGATCGGTTATTGCTGCTACAACGGCAGTTTATCAAGATTTAAGTGACTAATAATGGCGTGTGACGAGGGCCTCCCGTCGGGTAGACCGCTCGCCTGGTGCAAGTCTTTCGATTTGACGCCACTTCGGCGACTTGCTCGTCGATGGGGATGAAATGATGATGATTAGGACAACACAACACCCAGTCTCTGAGCGGAGAAAATCTCCGACCCAGCCGGGAATTGAACCCGGGCCCTTAGGATTGACAGTCTGTCGCGCTGACCACTCAGCTACCGGATCGGACATTTAAGTGACTTGGAACGTGGTGTTATAGTCGGCTCACGAGCGATGGGACATAGCATGTCCGAGGTAGCGAGGAAGTGGGGATTTTCCCGTACGACTATTTCGCGAGTGTACTGTGAATATCAGGAATCCGGTAAAACATCAAATCTCCGACATCGCTGTGTAACGTAGCAAGTTATTACGAGACAACATTCATTGTAGTAAAACATGCAGCCTTGTAGTCTGGTGGCTGCAGGATTGCGTCTTCGCTATGAGTCAAAGCGCAGCTAACGCTACTAGCCGTGAGAACGGTCTCCAGTGCCATCTGGTACGAAAGTAAATTCATACCCTCTACGAATCTAAATACACCATAGTAATTATCAACCGATTTTGTTCAAACTTGGTATACCATCTTTTGTTATTAAGAAAAGAATCCTGTAAAAATTTCAGATTTTTATCTCATATAGTTCTGGAGACTGAGAAAATTATTTAAATGTCCAAAAACCGACACTTATGTTTCATAACTCAGTTAGGAACAATAGCAGTTTGTCTGTTATTATCATCTAAAATCATAACCAGAGTTTTCAGTATATAAAATCACTTAAATGGATTTTTTAGTTTCAAAACATTAATTACTCTGCATTTCGTAGTCTAACGAATCATTCAAAATTATTATCTGCTTATTATTTTGTTGTGTGTATACATGGGAATGAATGAGAGAGTGTCTATGGGACATACGGAAAAAAAACTTAATACTATTTTATGTAAAAACGTATGAAATTGGATCGTGGGAAAATTGTGGTGCAACCACGAAGCTGATGAGGTATGTCGATGTGTGCTTGCTTTTGTAAGATAGCAGCCAGAATAGTAGTCGGAAGTAAAATAAGTTTCTAAATTAATTTAAAGATTATTTTGCATTTTGGTCTATTTTATTAAATATTATATTAGAAATTGGCATTGGAATTATGTAAATGATTTTTTCATTAGTGATTGGCTCAGGCAAGTTTTGCCGCGAGAATGATCTAGAAGGATCATTCTGGTTGGTCATTAAAACCATTAACCAATCAGAATTAAGCTGTTCCCGCGCGCAGAAAGTTAGATAGGCGTAGAATGTGGTGGCATCGAGAGAGTCGCTCGCCAATCTTCGTACGTGTAACATCATGCTAAATGTCGCCGAGAAAATAACTTGTAAAATGAAGAACTGTTGAGTTCATTGCTGATAGGAAGTGTCGTGACTTAGGCAGTTTAAGTTACGAACATTTTGAGGACAATTTGATTAATTAATTGATGTGTTATGAGCGTGTGATATTTCGGTCTTAGTGACATTTCGCGTGGCATGTTCCATATACTTTATGGAATACTTGGACGAGCACTTCTAACTTTGAAGACCACTGATGCGATCGAAGTGTCAGCTGGCTATCGTAGTGGGTCAGTAACTGTCAGATCGAACATTAATCGGGTCGGACTGGTAGATATTCTGCCTGCTTTTTTCGTGTGAGAACATTTTGTACAGATTGTGAGATGGGAATAGTAGCGCATTTAAAATAGTAAATTCGGACTTGATAGCAAATTATGTGCGTCCTTAAGAATAAAAACCAGTTTACCAAAATTTACGAAGGCTTACTGCAGGTAAACTGCATTTACCCACCACCCGAAATTTATTAAAATGAGCTCACAGGAACTGATTCGCAACTTGAGTTACGCGGCCTCTGTGTGGTAGGTGTTAGGTCGTGGTTACATCAACGCTGCTTTACACGGCCTAGTGAGTAACCACGACTGCAGAGTGAAGGGACGTCGTAAGGAAGCCGTACTGAGGTAGGTGGAAAATGAATGAGAGAGAGGGTACGGTCGAGTAACGACGAGAAACCCCCGCCCCGCTGCAGCTGCGGCCGGAAAAAGATCTTGCAAGAACGGGACCAACGACGACTGAAGAGAATCGTTCAACGTGACAGAAGTGCAACCCTTCCGCAAATTGCTGCAGGTTTCAATACTGAGCCATTAACAAGTGTCAGCATGCAAACCATTCAACGAAACATCATCGATACGGCCTTTCGGAGCCGAAGGCCCACTAGTGTACTCTTGATGACTGCACCACAGAAAGCTTTACGCCTCGCCTGGGCCCGTCAACAGCGTCATTGGACTCTTAATGACTGGAAACATGTTGCCTGGTCGGACGAGTCTCGTTTAAAATTGTGTCGAGCGGATGAATGTGTACGGGTATGGAGGCAGCATGACAGCCGAGCCTGTTCAAACTGGTGGAGGCTCTGTAATGATGGCGTATGGAGTTGGAGTGATATAGGACCCCTGATAGTCTAGATATGACTCTGACGGGTGACACGTACATAAGCATCCTGTCTGATCACCTGCATCCATTCATGTTCATTGTGCATTCCGACGGACTTGGGCAATTCCAGCAGGACAATGCGACACCCCACACGTACAGAATTGCTACAGAGCCGCACCAGGAACACTCTTCTGAGTTGAAACACTTCTGGTCGCCACCAAACTCCCCAGACACGAACATTATTGAGCTTATTTGGGATGCCTCGCAACGTATTGTTCAGAAGAGCTCTCCACCCCCACGTTCTCTTACGGATTTATGAACAGCCCTGAAGGATTCATGGTGTCAATTCCCTCTAGCAGTACTTCGGACATTATTTGAGTCCATACCACGTCGTGTTGCGGCACTTCTGCGTTCTCGCTGGAGCCCTACACGATATTAGGCAGGCGTTTTCTTTGGCTCTTCAGTCTATTTAGCAATTGCGAAGCATTGCCGGGTTCGCTAGTAGTTTGATGGAAACATTCAACTATAATGATGACGCGTTTAATTTCAATTTTTTATACACTCCTGGAAATGGAAAAAAGAACACATTGACACCGGTGTGTCAGACCCACCATACTTGCTCCGGACACTGCGAGAGGGCTGTACAAGCAATGATCACACGCACGGCACAGCGGACACACCAGGAACCGCGGCGTTGGCCGTCGAATGGCGCTAGCTGCGCAGCATTTGTGCACCGCCGCCGTCAGTGTCAGCCAGTTTGCCGTGGCATACGGAGCTCCATCGCAGTCTTTAACACTGGTAGCATGCCGCGACAGCGTGGACGTGAACCGTATGTGCAGTTGACGGACTTTGAGCGAGGGCGTATAGTGGGCATGCGGGAGGCCGGGTGGACGTACCGCCGAATTGCTCAACACGTGGGGCGTGAGGTCTCCACAGTACATCGATGTTGTCGCCAGTGGTCGGCGGAAGGTGCACGTGCCCGTCGACCTGGGACCGGACCGCAGCGACGCACGGATGCACGCCAAGACCGTAGGATCCTACGCAGTGCCGTAGGGGACCGCACCGCCACTTCCCAGCAAATTAGGGACACTGTTGCTCCTGGGGTATCGGCGAGGACCATTCGCAACCGTCTCCATGAAGCTGGGCTACGGTCCCGCACACCGTTAGGCCGTCTCCCGCTCACGCCCCAACATCGTGCAGCCCGCCTCCAGTGGTGTCGCGACAGGCGTGAATGGAGGGACGAATGGAGACGTGTCGTCTTCAGCGATGAGAGTCGCTTCTGCCTTGGTGCCAATGATGGTCGTATGCGTGTTTGGCGCCGTGCAGGTGAGCGCCACAATCAGGACTGCATACGACCGAGGCACACAGGGCCAACACCCGGCATCATGGTGTGGGGAGCGATCTCCTACACTGGCCGTACACCACTGGTGATCGTCGAGGGGACACTGAATAGTGCACGGTACATCCAAACCGTCATCGAACCCATCGTTCTACCATTCCTAGACCGGCAAGGGAACTTGCTGTTCCAACAGGACAATGCACGTCCGCATGTATCCCGTGCCACCCAACGTGCTCTAGAAGGTGTAAGTCAACTACCCTGGCCAGCAAGATCTCCGGATCTGTCCCCCATTGAGCATGTTTGGGACTGGATGAAGCGTCGTCTCACGCGGTCTGCACGTCCAGCACGAACGCTGGTCCAACTGAGGCGCCAGGTGGAAATGGCATGGCAAGCCGTTCCACAGGACTACATCCAGCATCTCTACGATCGTCTCCATGGGAGAATAGCAGCCTGCATTGCTGCGAAAGGTGGATATACACTGTACTAGTGCCGACATTGTGCATGCTCTGTTGCCTGTGTCTATGTGCCTGTGGTTCTGTCAGTGTGATCATGTGATGTATCTGACCCCAGGAATGTGTCAATAAAGTTTCCCCTTCCTGGGACAATGAATTCACGGTGTTCTTATTTCAATTTCCAGGAGTGTATGTACGTTATGGATCAGTTCTTCATTAATGTGTTTATGCTAATCAGATATCTTGGGATGGGATATTAATTTTCCGACACCGGTAGCCTTTTAAAGTGGCAGAGGCGACTTTTACGCAGTGTAAAGCATTGCGCTGAGTTGGATTGCGACACAGTGAGAGGCGGCAGACAGCGAGGCGTCGGCTCCTCCGTGCCGGGACAGCCAGCACGCCGCCAGCTCAGCCCTGACTGGAGCACGCGGTCGGCGCGTGCAGCACCCTTCTGGAAGCTTGCGGGCTGCCTCCGCCGCCGTTCCCAGAAGACTCAGCCACGCCGCCAGCCCCACACGTCATGGCAGGCCTTTTCCGCCGTCGGCTGCCAGATAATTACCTTCTGCAACTCACTTCCATGTCTGAGTCACCCTGCCCTCTTTCCTTACGCAACATACTGTAATTGGGGACACTCAGAGAGCAACTAAAGGAGAATGCGGTCATAAATGTCTTCCGGTGTGAGGAAACTACAGACATTCTCCACAAATTGTGAAACAGAAAGCACAATTTTGCGCGAATTTGTGATAGTCTGCCACCTGCGTATAACTCAAACATTCGGTGATTCCACGAATCAAAGAGAACTCGACGTACCGTGTCGGAGCATATACTTTACTACTCTTGGATTTTCTCTTCACCAGTTAGCACCCGTTACATAAGTATTACGTATCAGATCTCTCGTGTTTTCTCTTGCAAGACTGATTAATAGCGTGTTTCCAGATGTACTGCAATGTTTCCATTTTTGCACGGTGTTCCGACTCAGCGGTCTTCTTCAGGTGCTGCGGGTTTTGCTGTTACGTGTGGTCACTCGCTGCCTGGACTTCAGCCAGACTATGAACTATTGTCGGTGTTGCGCCGTTGTCTATACCAGAGTTGGATGCGCGACGCCCATTACGGTGTTGTAGTTTTTCAGAACTCGCACTGATATTCAACGAAATACAAACCCTCTCAGCGTTGTCAAGCTCCAAGCCTTTCTTCAAACTGAAAATTGTGGTCTGGCACTCAGTTTATTGAGAACTCGCCGGCCTTCGCATCGACCAGAGCTGAGAAACACTGAGAGAATTTGCGTTTCGTGGAATATTCGTACGGACACTAAGAAACAAAAGAGCATCAAAAGGGCGTAGTGGGAATCGAGAGTCGAATAAATAGCGGCGCAAGAGTGACGCTAGTTCACAGTCCGGTTGCAGTCCAGGCAGCGAGTGCACATAACGGCAAAACTCGCAGCAGCTGAAGAAGGCGGATGGGTCAGTCGCCGAAACATGGTGCATAGAATGGAAACGACAACTAAACAGACCACCCGGAAGCGCACCATTAACTGCTGTTTTTGTGCAGTTCACGTCACTGACCTATCCTGCACAGGTTTTTCGGCCACAACGAATCGCGTAGCAGTTAATCATTCGCGAAATAAGGAAATCTGTAGGAGAAAATAAAAAAAAAAAAATGGTTCAAATGGCTCTGAGTACTATGGGACTCAACTGCTGTGGTCATCAGTCCCCTAGAACTTAAAACTACTTAAACCTAACTAACCTAAGGACATCACACAACACCCAGCCATCACGAGGCAAAGAAAATCCCTGACCCCGCCGGGAATCGAACCCGGGAAAAAAAAAAAAAAAAAAAGTTTCCCAAAAATAATACTCGACTTCACCCTATAACAGCATAATCATCAACAAATGTAGAAGAATGTACAAACTGCTGGTACAAACTGCTGTATGTTCCACCGGCTCCTAAAACATGTGTTTTCTTGTGTAATTAGTGATAACGCACAAGAAAAGATGCAGTACGTGAGGGGGTGCAGTGGACGCGGCGTCCAGTACAGGCATGCGGGAGCTCAAATCAGAACGCAGCGAAGATCACTCCTTTCCACCATTTAATATGCTTCACGGAGAGTAACACGGAACAGCGTAGAAATGGTGATGAAACCATCGAACCGAAAGCGGTAGCTCTCCAGCCGTTCATCTGAAATGATGCCGTTCATGTGAAATCATGTTACAGTAACTGCAAATCTCTTTCATGACATTAAGTACGGTTCATAAGATTACAGTAATATTTGCAACTTCTAGCAGTTATTACTCCTAGAGACTCAAAACGTGAGTCAACGACATTACTTGCGTATATGCACTTTATTATTGACACTCGCAAATAATGCGATAGGCATAACCTTCTGAAGAAGGGCACTAAGTGCCCGAAACCGGTCAAGAAATTAAATTTCTTATATCCAACTGCTTGCTTATTATTTCATTATATTGCGTATATCAGTTTGTCTCCACGGGAAGCTCCGACCTCTTAGGAACTGTGCGCGTTGTTCTATCCATGCGTCACTCACAGCGGAGAATTTTCCCCTGTGGGTAACACAGAATACCCGTATTGCACTGAGAAAGCCATAATGTGTGAAATTTTTGAATTTATCGTAATTCTGAAGGGAACTACTTTCTGTATGGAAACTGTGGCGTGTTTGGAGGGAACGTGGTAAATGCTGTGTGTTTTCGTTATGATCAGTCCTGGAGTGCAGTCATAATAGTAGTAAAGTGAAGTACTAGTTCCATTTTTTCTACGAGGCGTGGTATTTTAGTAAGTACCGTTTTGAAATTAAAAAAACAGACATGCTAAGATATCTCAATAAATTTATTTTTACATGAAAGCCTGTACCTTAATCTACTTTTTTTACATAATTTCCGTCAATATTGAGGCACCTGTCATAACGTTGTACCAGTTTTTGAATATCCTCCTTATAGAAGTCTGCCGCCTGACTTGTTAACTACTGCATCACCACTGTTTTGACTTCGTCATCGTCTTGAAGACGCTGACCGCCCAGGTGTTTCTTCAAGTGCGGGAACAGATGGTAGTCACTGGACGCAAGATTGGTGTTGTACGGAGGATGATCTAAAGTTTCCCATCGAAAAGATGTGATGAGATCTTTGGTCTGATTCGCCACATGCGGACGGGCATTGTCTTGCAGCAAAACGGTGCCCTTGCTCAACTTCCATGGACTGTTGCTTTGATTCTGGTGTGACGTACGCCACCCATGTTTCATCGCTCGTAACAATTTGGGTTAAGAGATCATCACCGTCGTTGTGGTACCGCTCAAGGAAAGTCAATGCACTGTCTAAACGTTTGGTTTTGTGCACATCTGTCAACGTTTTCGGTACCCAACGTGCGCACAATTTTCGGTAATTCAAGTGCTCGCTCACAATGCCATACAAAACACTACTAGAAACATTAGGAAAGTCATCCCGCAAGGAGGAAATCGTAAAGCGTCTGTTTTCTCTCACCTCATTGTCCACTTCCTGCACCAAACTTTCATTAACGACCGAAGGACGCCCACTCCGTTGTTCATCATACACATTTGTGCGGCCATCTTTAAATGCTCTCACCCACTTTCTTACCATTCCATCACTCATAATGTTTTCTCCGTAAATTGCACAGATCTCACGATGAATATCGATCACTTTTAGGTCTTTAGCACTAAGAAATCTTATAACACTTCACAGTCGGCGGGACTCAAGATTATCGGAGGCATCTTAAACACTCAGTACACAACGTACACAAGGAAGAATCAGACTGTCACGGCGTCAGTGCGTAGATTAAGGTACAGGCTTTCATGTAGAAATAAAATGATTGTGATATCTTAGCACGTCTTTTTTTTTAATTTCAAGACGGTACTTACTAAGAAAACAAGCCTCATATTTGCTCAGCTAGCTGCGTAGAATTTAACAAACGTGAACTACGCGCTATCTGGCATTAGCTAGCAGCGAAGTACAGAAAATTACATCGCCTCCTAGACAGTATAACTTCCAGCCAGTGAACCGTGGCAACTTTAAAATTTCATGTCAACATTTCTTAACTAGCACGTGTCAAGTAGCGTAACAGGTCTACCAAAGCCGTTTTCTATGATGCTGACTGTAGTACCTGAAAACGATTAAAACAACGTTTTCCCATTTGGCTACATTACCACGTCTTTCATAGCTGCTTTCGTATTTTAACGGGTCTGCCGAATACGGCTGACAGAAAAATACAAGCCCGTTAAAGAAACAGAGAATTGTTATCAAATACAAAACTACCACGTCTGTAACGAGCAGTCATTTTACGTCCATATGCACCATTTCCTTTCTTTGCTTCTCGTATGAGCAAGCTGACTGATTCTGCTTCTCTATAAGGGTTTTATTGACAGGAGTAGCTACGTTACTGCACGACGGTATCATTCATATGCAACAGTTAAGCAGCTTTCCGCAGTACGAGTACTGTCGTACTTTACAGCTGTATATGAATGGTCCACCTTTTCCCTCGCTGACGCTGGCACAACCATGACAGAAGCGAAGAGCGTAGTGGTAACATAAAAGGATCACGTACATTCTTCGGAAAGAGTGCCACTGTTGACGTTCGCCCATTAACCTCAGACTCTAACCTGAGCAGTTATTGCGTCAGCACGTTATGCTCTGGAACAGACAGCGCTCGTAAGCTGCTGTCGCCAAGACGTCAACTGCCTACTGAGAACTGAACAAAGCACCGGCAGCCGGGAGTTGACGTATCTACACAATGGATGTGCAATTTGGAATTTACTCCTCCTCTTCAGAATACGTTTGCCTTAACCATATAGCCTTTGTGACTCTCTCTGTATTTCACATGAATAATTTGTGTAAGACCACAGCCGAGATGTGTTCGCTAATGGAACTAGCACCATGAATAGTATCAAAATGTAGAAATTAAAATGTACTGCTAATCTGTGAGCCTCAGAAGTCTCTAAAACTTGTTTCAAAGTTAACTCCAAGTGCCTGATTTATATAAATAACAAAATGTAAATGGAATAAGAATCTTGGCCGACGTAAAATAGACAATACTCGAAAAGATTACAACAGTGTCAATAACAGTTTACAATGTGGAACATATCGGTTTGGTACACCTTGTGCAACTTACTACTGGCTGCATAGGTACATGACACACCTATTAGTGGACATTAATATGTGCTGTGTTCACCCATCACCTCCATGATGGCTTGAAATCTGATGGACACACTTTCGGTGTGGTGGAGGAATGGCTGCCCACTCTTCCTGTGCTGGCATAAGCTGTCGCCAGCACACTGGTCGGCAAAGATGTAGCAAGAAGATCAATAGTAAGCACTGGATCAAGTGCACTTACTAGGAGAGAGGCCAAAGGCAGACTCGCAAGCAACATGCCGCCAATGGCCTCTCGACCGCAAGTATTTAGATCCCCACCGCGAACTGGAGGACTCAGTCAGGCAGTCAGTCTGAGTCACAGTCACTAGCTCAGTCGCTGGCGCACTAACTCGCATTATAGTTAGGCGTCTGTCATTCATCACATAGTGGGACTTGTACTTCAGTAGCAGTGAGGCTAACACGGGTAATTAGTGAGGAGCTTGTACCACAACACATGGACTCTTAAAGTTAGGTAGCTCCCAGTTTATGTAAATAAAGAACCCTGTAATACATGTGTGCAGTTGTGTTGTAGACAGAGGATACTGGCCACCAAACAACATCCTCTCCCTTTATTCCTACAGTACAAAACTCAACAGTGCCGATGAGGACACCACACTTCATCAAGGGCCGAGACCAGAGGAGGTAGTGATGCCGGACGCTCTGGCCTGGAGTGAAGTCGATGTTCGAAGGCATTCCAAATGTCTTCCATTGGGTTCGGGTCGGATTGCTGGTCAGTCCAGTCCTTTTCAGAAATGTTATTGTCCACAAACCATTGCCTCACAGATGATGCCTTATCACAGGGTGTATCGCTGTGATGATACTATTAATCACAGTCTTAGAATTGTTCCTCTACTGTAAGCAGTACACAATGCTTTCCGATGTGTTCGTATCCATCCGCATCTAGCGTTTTCTATCGCAATAATGGAAGCGCAACTAACCGCGAGGAACGGCCCCATACCGTAACGCCATCTCCTCCGCACTCCACTATTGGCACTGTACATGATTTAAGCACTCGTCAAGACCATACTCTTCCCTCGGATTGCCACAGGGTACAGCGTGATTCGCCACTCCAAATCACTCGTTTCCAGCCGTCCACTGTCCAGTAGCGTCGATCTTTACACCACATCAGACGTCACTTAGCACTGTCTACGGAAATGTCTGGCTTACGAGAAGCTGCTCAACCATCGTAATCCGTTCTTTCTAACTCCTTACGCACAGTCATTGTGCTAGCTGTACAACTGGCACCGTTTTGAGACTCACGAGTGATTTCTTCTGCTGATTTCATGCGACGTTTTGCAGCCACCATACGCAATGATGACGGTCCATCAGACAGTACATGATATCACCAGACGTACGAGGTTTGGTATCTTATCTGCTTATCTCAGTTACTCTGTTTCATTTTTTTCCCTGTCTAACAGTTAGTGTAAGTAAATTCTTAGGTGTTACACGTGTACTTGTGGAGCTCGTGTTGTTTCTGTGCTTGCAAATTAACGAGCTGGATGAAAACCACGCTTAAGCATCTGTCTTCGTCGATCCGTGCTGTGGAGCTTCTTGGTGGTGATGCCAATGTATCAACTTCTGTTGATCATAAAACCACCCAGACAGCAATGGCCACGTGGACGCTGTCATTGGTGTGATCAGAGGCAAATGTTGTGTTTACAAAAATCACTTCCATCCATCGCACAGTGTTGACTGCATACTAGCGGTGACTATGGTCTACTTGTCTGCGTCGTTTAACCACACAGTGGAAAAAATGGGAAGGCTATAGGTTTGGGGTGCCACTGGATACCTAGAGGATAGTGTGTCTTGGAACACAGGAGCTTTCTGTCGGTACTGCAGTCTTGTGACAGATTTTATTTCGCCTTCTTCACGTTTAAGTGCTGTGTAATACAATGAGGTGACAAAAGTTATGGGATACCTTCTAATAACGTGTCGGACCTCCTTTTGCCTAGCGTAGCGCAACAGCTCGACGTAGCATGGACTCAAGTCGTTGGAAGTCCTCGGCAGAAATATTGAGCGATGCTGCCTCTATTGACGTACATGATTTTGAAAGTCTTGCCGGTGCAGGATTTTGTGCACGAACTGACCTCTCGATTATGTCCCATAAATGTTCGATGGGTGGCCAAATCAACACGAATTGTACAGAATGTTCCTCAAACCAATCGTGAACAATTGTGGCCTGGTGACATGACTGATTGGCAGCCATAAAAATTCCATCGTTGTTTGGGAGCATGAAGTCCATGAATGGCTCCAGATTGTCTCCAAGTAGCCGAACATGACCATTTCCCGCCAATGATCGGTTGAATTAGACCAGAGAATCCAGCCCACACCATTATGGAGCAACCAGCAGCTTGCACAGGGTCTTGTTGACAACTTAGGTGCAAGGCTTCGTGGGGTCTGTGCCATACTCGAACCCTACCACCAGCTGTTAGTAACTGAAATCAAGACTCATCTGACCAAACCATGGGTTTCTAGCCTCATAGGGTCCAACCGATGTGGTCACGAACCTAGCAGAGGCATTGCAGGCGATGTCGTGCTGTTAGGTTAAAATAGTGATCCAGAGGCAGCAATGCTAGCCACTAGACCACGAGCTGCGGACTGCGGTTATTAAATCTTCCTGCTGATTCCATGTCAGTAGGGATGAGCTGTAGTTTGCATCAACAGTGGCAATTAGCACTGAAGAAAAAGTGTGTTTGTTATTGAAGAACGATTTACCACTTTTTCGTTGGCTTAGTAATAATTCTGTGCTTTCATTCGATAGCTCGGATACAGTATGGAAACTGCCATCGCTGTTCGAAACATTTGGCGATTGTTCGCCACATCCATGTTGTACATTGTGATAAATACACTGACGGAAAAAAATCGCAGCAGTAAGAAGGAGTTGTGCGACATAGACGAAAGTTGGTAGGCATGTTTCTACGTCTGAAAGATGATATCCATTCAAATTTCGCGCCAGTCGCATATGAGGATGCAACTCAGGTTTGCTTTAATACACGCTGTAACGGTCCTGAGCGTTACTTACCTCTGAGATTGGACGTGGGATTGATATTAGTCAAGTATGCCTTTCATGCGACAAAGACGCCATCATCAATACCTCACTGAGTTTGAACGAGATCGTCTAATAGGGCTACGAGAAGCTGGATGTCCCTTTAGGAATACTGCAGAAAGACTTGGCATGCATGTAGCTACTGTACATGATTGCTGGCAGCGGTGGTCACGAGAAAGGACAGTGGCAAGAAGAGCGGGCTTCAGACAGCCACGTGGCACTACCGAGAGAGAAAACCATCGTGTTCAGTGCGTGGCTCCGGCGCATCGCACTGCATCTGCGGCAGCAATTTGAGCGGCAGTTGGCACCACAGTGGCACAGCGAACTGTTACAAATCGCTTACTTCAAGGACAGCTCCGAGCAAGGCGCCTTGTAGCGTGCATTCCACTGCCCTCAAACCACCGCCATTTGCGTTTTCAGTGGTGTCAAGCGAGAGCTCATTAGAGGGCCTTGTATTGGTTAGAATGGGGATAGTTGAAGGCCTACAATCAACCTTCCTCCGTGCTAGGCGCTCTGGACTTACATCTGAGGTTATGGTCTGGGGTGTGATTTTGTATTAGATTAGATTACATTAATACTAGTTCCATGGATCATGAATACGATATTTCGTAATGATGTGGAACGACTCAAATTTTCCAATACATGATATAATTAAGTTAATTTAACAACATAATTAAGTTAATATAACATCTTTTTTATTTATTTATTTTTTTATATAATTCTTTTGTTTTTTTTTCTTAATTTATATCTAAAAATTCCTCTATGGAGTAGAAGGAGTTGTCATTCAGAAATTCTTTTAATTTCTTCTTAAATACTTGTTGATTATCTGTCAGACTTTTGATACTATTTGGTAAGTGTCCAAAGACTTTAGTGGCAGTATAATTCACCCCTTTCTGTGCCAAAGTTAGATTTAATCTTGAACAGTGAAGATCATCATTTCTCCTAGTATTGTAGTTATGCACACTGCTATTACTTTTGAATTCGGTTTGGTTGTTAATAACAAATTTCATAAGAGAGTATATATACTGAGAAGCTACTGTGAATATCCCTGGATCCTTAAATAAATGTCTGCAGGATGATCTTGGGTGGACTCCCGCTATTATTCTGATTACACGCTTTTGTGCAATAAATAATGACAGTAGAAGCACTCTTGTGGTTATCCCACGCAACCTGAGTGCAAATTGGCACGTTACTCTGGTGATTCGACCTGTTGTGCTGCCGTTCATCAACAGTTTCCAACAGGATAAGGTTCGCTCACGTACAGCTGTTGTAACGTAACGTGCTCTTCGACATGTTGCCTTGGTCTGATTCATCAGAACATCTGTTTCCAGTCGAGTACAAAAGGGACATCGTCAGACGACAATTCCAGTGTCATCCACAACTAGCGTTAACTGTTCTTGTATTGACTGACCAAGTGCAACAGGTATGGGGAAAAAAAATGGTTCAAATGGCTCTGAGCACTATGGGACTTAACATCTATGGTCATCAGTCCCCTAGAACTTAGAACTACTTAAACCTAACTAACCTAAGGACATCACACAACACCCAGTCATCACGAGGCAGAGAAAATCCCTGACCCCGCCGGGAATCGAACCCGGAAGCCCGGGCGCGGGAAGCGAGAACGCTACCGCACGACCACGAGCTGCGGACAAAGGTATGAAACTCCATCGCAAACTGACATGAGCACCTAAGTAGTAGGGAGCTGGGGACACGAGCACAATTTTGATTTCAAATTTATATGCAAATTAATTAATCTGATCAATTGATCACCCCCCCCCGGCCACCCCCGGGCCTGACCAAGCCCACCACCGCTCTCGGATGACGTCTACTGTTCCTCTCAGCCTGCCCCAGCTCCATCCCCCCATCCACCCTCACCGCCCTCCCAACCTATCCTGTTGGCGGGAATTTCGAATTTTGGCGTGAATTTCGAATTTTGGAGCCAATTTCGAATTTTCGCTGTACAAATCGGCAGTTCAGAGAACATAATAATAACGGCAATTGTAGATGGAATTTGTCTATAAAACGGGAATAGGTGACAGAAATCGAAAAAAAAAAAACAGTTCAGAGGACGAGAAATCGGAGAATTATGCTCTGAGAAGGATATAATTTGCATTTCGTAGGACATGGACACTCTTCTTTAGCTTCTGATTGCTTAATCGCTTCGTATATTGCCATCGCAAAGTGATTAAGGCGCCCCCGCATTATTCGCCTCAAGTACGGACTGGGCCATTGTAGCTTGCGTGCCACCAGCCCACCCACCCCTTCACCCTGCATCAGATAGCAGCTCGCCGGCCGCATTCGGGAGGACGACGGTTCAATCCCGCGCCCGGCCATCCTGATTTAGGTTTTCCGTGATTTCCCCTAATCACTCCAGGCAAATGCCGGGATGGTTCCTCTGAAAGGGCACGGCCGACTTCCTTCCCCATCCTTCCCTAATCCGATGAGACCGATGACATCGCTGTCTGGTCTCCTTCCCCAAATAACCCAACCCAACCCAGCTCGCCGGCCCGGCCGCATTCACAACGACCACCTCGCGGGACACTGCCGCACTACCCACCTCCTGGCCAGCTCCTGGCATTTTAACATGAAAGGCGCCTCGCCACTCGAGCCCGTAACTCTCCGGCGGCCTAATGACACAACCGTACCACATGTACCGCTTCGCCAAGTGTACGGCAGTCTACTGATGACCACTTGTCTGCCTACCGCCCTCAACTTCCACGCCAGTTGGTGGAAATCGGCAGAAGATTATAATGTACAATGTGGCTCTCAAGGTGCGCTTTGTTGGTCAATACCACCAAAAACAGAGTTGTTTTCGAAGGTTGGCATATTCCCCCATAGCTCTCTCCTAAGGAAAACAACAATATATATTTCGAGGGATTCAGCTGGCATTGGGCGTGTCAGACTACCAGTCTGTCTCAGATTGAGCAATGGGTGTTTTTCTAAAGATAGCGGACGTGCACAATTTTTCATCCACTTGCCAGCAAACAAAGAATGTTTTCAGAAAGTGGCCTCTACTTCTTTCACAGAATTTTTCGTCTCCCACAGCAACTGCCTGCACCAAGAAGAAAAAGAAAGCAAAGTTAATGTCCTCACACAAGAGCTGTACCCCGACTAACAACATGTATTTCGAAGGGTACTACTGATGTCATAAATATCTGTTTCCTTCAGAATCAACAAAGAGTGTTTTTCTAAAGCTAGCAGCTGCTTCCAATATTCCAGCCACTTGCCAGCAAACAAAGGATGTTTGTCTCGGATCTTTTCTTCTCTCTCTTCCCCCCCCCCCCCCCCCCCCGGTAGATGTGACATTTTCCTCAAACAGCTGCACCAAGCTGTCACGTCTGGGGACTTTGGTGGCCAGCAGAAGTGTTTAAACTCAGAAGAATGTTCTTGGAGCCACTCTGTAGCAATTCTGGACGTGTGGCGTCTCGCATTGACCTGCTGGAATTGCCCAAGTCCGTCGGAATGCACAATGGACATGAATGGATGCAGGTGATCAGAGAGTATGCTCACGTGTCACCTGTCACAGTCGTATCTAGACGTCTCAGGGGTCCTATATCACTCCAACTGCACACATCCCACGCCATTACAGAGCCTCCACCAGCTTGAACACTCCCCTGCTGACATGCAGGGTCCATGGATTCATGAGGTTGTCTCCATCCCCGTACACGTCCATTCGTTAGATACAATTTGAAACGAGACTCTTCTTACCCAGGCAATGTGTTTCCAGTCATCAACAGTCTGATGTCGGTGTTGAGAAGCCCAGGCGAGGAGTGAAGCTTTGTGTCGTGGAGTCATCAAGGGTACACGAGTGGGCCTTCGGCTCCGAAAGCCCGTATCGATGATGTTTGGTTGAATGGTTCGCACGTTAACACTTATTGATGGCCGAGCGTTGAAATCTGCAGCAATTTGCGGAAGGTTTGCCTTCTGTCACGTTGAACGATTGTCTTCAGTCGTCGTTGGCCCCGCTCTTGCAAGATCTTTTTCCGGCCGCAGCGATGTCGGAGATTTGATGCTTTACAGGATTCCTGATATTCACAGTACACTCTTGAAATGGTCGTACGGGAAAATCCCCATTTCATCGCTACCCGGAGATGTTGTGTCCCATTGCACGTGCGTTGACTATAACACCACGTTCAAACTCACTTAAATCTTGATAACCTGCCATTGCAGCAGCACTAACCGATCTAACAATTGCGCCAGACACTTGTTGCCTTACATAGCCGTTGCCGACCGCAGCGCCGTGTTCTGCCTTTTAACATATCTCTGTATTTGAATACGCTTGCCTATATCAGTTTCTTTCGCGCTTCCATGCAATTACCGGGAGACATTGTGTTCTAGGCATCTTTACGTACTCACTGTGAGCTCAGAGTTGAAAAGAGCGATGTGCCACGATCGACAGGCATACTAGCGGCACTACCCAACGTATCTGTGCAAAACTTCATCGGATTTTTACGGTGGTTTCCATTGCGCGGCACGCGAATACCTTCCGTATCCTTGACATTCAGGGAGAAAACAAACGGACTAAGGACCGAGCCCTACAGGGTTCGTGAGAAACCATGTTTCCATTATTTCTCCACTCCACAGAAGGCTGGTTGATACATGTTAAGGAGACAGTCGAACCACAGCGTCGGACTGTTTGAGAAATTCAAGTGTTTCGTTTTCATAAGTAATATGTTGAAATCAACAGTATCAAAAGTCTTACTAAAATTAAGCAGTGCTAAAATAGTTGCTTCACATCTGTAGATGCCGTCAGTCACTTCGATTAATGCTGTTGTTGAAGTATGGTGTTTCGTTTTCGGAAATGTAATTGATATTTATCATGGCTTTTTCGCAGTTACAGCCTCCTTTGTAAATGCTGCCACTTGTCAAGCTACGAACATTTTCAAACCATTCTTTCTTAAATATGGATTCTTCACTGTATGTCAGGAAGTTTACATGTCCTTCTTAAATCTGGATTCTTCACTGTATGTCAGGAAGTTTACATGTCAACAGAAACAGTCGGTGAGAACTTTAACTTCAGTGCCAAATCATAATTAGGTTCTGAGTTGTAACATATGTACTCGAGTGCTTTCATTTGTAAGTTCCGAGCAAGCAAGCGCTATCTCTGAACTGTGAAAGGATGCTAAGAATAGAATAGTAATTCAAACTGACGCTCAGCTTTTGTTATAGGTTTTATTGCGATTGAAGCTGAACTTCGTTTTTTTTTTTTTTTTACAAGTTATGAGTTTTTATCTAATGATGGCAGTAGCCGAACCGTCGTTATAAATAAAGAAATTAAGCTTACTCGTTGTAGATATTGTAGGAAACTTCGCTGTTTATTAACAGTGGATTAATACTGAAAACTGTGGCCGATAACTTTTGAAACATTTGTTTATTTTCACAAACTAGTTTTCAAGCCTTTTTCATCTTCAGATGTGGCTCTGTTGGTAGTCCAGCCATGATTTTTTAAAAGCGTTTGATGATTTCATTCCCTTTCCATGGTGGCTGGAAAGATAACTACTCTTCACCCGAACATCATTCAAAATGTAAACAGAATTCTATACTTTAACGGAATAACACAATGAAGGTGATTTTCCTATTTAGAGCACAGATGACGGTAACGTAGCTGGTACCGTGATGTTAGCGACAATGCTGCTTCCCGCGAACAGGCGATTGACAGTTATTGTGAATGACGGCCAGGTCCCACTAGATGTGATAGTGAGGAAGGAGAGTGAAAATATTAGGAAACATGCTTGTGGTTGATGCACTATCGGACAAAAGCTATCCGGACACCCCTCTGTAATGTGAAACTGTGAGAGGGAGACCTGCCAGTAGGAAAGGAGGCGGGGAGTAGTGTGCTGTCAGTGGAGAAGCAGAAACAGCAGGATGGCTCCGTCAGGAGAGCTTAGTGACTTCGAACGCGGACTACTCATTGCATGTCACATGAATAATCACGGATATTTCAATCCTTCTGAAGTTGCCCAAATCTACTGCTGGTGATGTAATACTGAAGTGTAAACGTGAAGCTAACCAAGACGAGCTTTTCGCGGATGATGGTGTAGTATACAGAGAAGTTGCAGCATTAGAAAATTGCAGCGAAATGCAGGAAGATCTGCGGCGGATAGGCACTTGGTGCAGGGAGTGGCAACTGACTCTTAACATAGAATGTAATGTATTGCGGATACATAGAAAGAAGGATCCTTTATTGCATGATTATACGATAGCGGAACAAACACTGGTAGCAGTTACTTCTGTAAAATGTCTGGGAGTATGCGTACGGAACGATTTGAAGTGGAATGATCATATAAAATTAATTGTTCGTAAGGCGGGTGCCAGGTTGAGATTCATTGGGAGAGTCCTTAGAAAATGTAGTCCATCAACAAAGGAGGTGGCTTACAAAACACTCGTTCGACCTATACTTGAGTATGACTCATCAGTGTGGGATCCGTACCAGATCGGGTTGACAGAGGAGATAGAGAAGATCCAAAGAATAGCGGCGCGTTTCGTCACAGGGTTATTTGGTAAGCGTGATAGCGTTACGGAGATGTTTAGCAAACTCAAGTGGCAGACTCTGCAAGAGAGGCGCTCTGCATCGTGGTGTAGCTTGCTGTCAAGGTTTCGAGAGGGTGCGTTTCTGGATGAGGTATCGAATATATTGCTTCCCCCTACTTATACCTCCCGAGGAGATCACGAATGTAAAATCAGAGAGATTCGAGCGCGCATGGAGGCTTTCCGGCAGTCGTTCTTTCCGCGAACCATACGCGACTAGAAAAGGAAAGAGAAGTAATGACAGTGGCACGTAAAGTGCCCTCCGCCACACACCGTTGGGTGGCTTGCAGAGTATAAATGTAGATGTAGATGTGGATGTAGATGTAGAGGCAGATCCCATGTATTGACACCCAGGGACCGTCGAAGACTACGGAGAGTGGCTGTAAAAAATAACATGAAATCAGTGGGAAGAATACTTCGTGTGCTCCAAAGTGTTACCAGGAGTTGGTCTAACACAGTAATCATGCATAGGGAGTCAAAAAGAATGGGGTACCGTGGTCAAGCAGCCCCTCAGAGGCCACATACTTTTGTAGTCAATGCCAAGTGACGCTTGGCATGTAAGGAGTGACGCCATCGGAGAGTGACTGGCTGGAAACGAGCGATTTGGAGTGATGAATCACGCTACAGCACGAAGTAAGGCGGGTATGGTGTTGCAGCATGAGTGTGTTTTCCGTTGTTAGGGTCTGCTCCCCTTGCTGTGTTTAAGAAAACGCTAAGGATACGAATACAAAAAATGGTTCAAATGGCTCTGAGCACTATGGGACTTAACATCTATGGTCATCAGTCCCCTAGAACTTAGAACTACTTAAACCTAACTAACCTAAGGATATCACACAACACCCAGTCATCACGAGGCAGAGAAAATCCCTGACCCCGCCGGGAATCGAACCCGGGAACCCGGGCGCGGGAAGCGAGAACGCTACCGCACGACCACGAGCTGCGGACAATACGAATACATTTTATAGTATTGTGTAGGCTACTACGTACAGTAGAACAACAGTTCAGAGACAACGATTGTTGGTATGAGCACCCTGTCATAATGCAGCATCTGTGAGGCAGTGGTTTGTGCTTTGTGATTAGCTGGAACGTATACTTCGCTCCAGACCACAGCTACATCACTGGCTTCTCTGGTTTCGGCTCTTGAGGAACAATGCCTTGTATTTCCTCCACAAACACTCAGACACCTTACTGAAGGTGTCTCCAGCAGGGTTAGAGCCATCATAAATGCGAGGGGTGAACACAACCCATATTAATGCCCACTAATACGTGGACGGATACTTTTTTTATCATATTGCGTATATTGTCTAGCGCTGCTCGGTTAAACAGATGTTACAGCACATATGAATACGAAATCGAAAGTTAATTAACTTTTGTGTGTACTGCACAAGGATTCTTTAGCGTAAGATGAGAATGAAATCCAAGATAGTACGTCAGATAACTTCGTGATAAGCTAAATGTGAGCGACAGGTGGTTAAGTCCTTGTAGCATCGGTCAGCCTCTCCCAGCAATCTGTGACAGTTCGTCGGTGCAGAGCGCTTCCTGGCTCAAATGGCTCTGAGCACTGTGGGACTTAACTTCTGAGGTCATCAGTCCCCTAGAACTTAGAACTACTTAAACCTAACTAACCTAAGGACATCACATACATCCACGCCCGAGGCAGGATTCGAACCTGCGACCGCAGCGGTCGCGCGGTTCCAGACTGGAGCGCCTAGAACCGCTTGGCCACTCCGGCCGGCAGCGCTTCCTGTTTGCGTACGAAATTCTTATCAAAGGTATGACAGTACGCTAACAGTTCCTGAGTACGTTTAATATTATATCTCGGGAATAGCTCCTGCCTTTCCACAATCCGGAACGTTCAGAACTCAAGAGGGACGTTGGGCGCTCCCGTGCATAGCTGCAAACAGCACAAGCGCGTATTCCCATCCTGTCGACGTCTTCCACTTCTGTCGTCAGAAGACGCAGGCGAGCTGTTCACAAACACGGCTTCCGGCAGCTGACGGGTTGCAACAACATGAATGTTCTGAGAACGACGTCTGGCTACTCTGCCTGCTGAATGCCCTAACGACATCTTCAAAAACAACGAGGATGACGCAACGTGTTCCCAGAGCTGGAAAACCCACCATCACGGGTTGACGAGCCCCACAAATTAGGACGTCATCTCTAATCACTCGCTCTGACGTAAGCACTCGGCACCTTTGCAAGTTGAACAGCATCATTAAGCGGGGAAAAATATTTTCTTTTATCAATGCTGTGGAACTGTTCCGGGTAATGACAAACACCTACCAGATATATTTTGCGTTCTTCCAACTGTCTCGTATTTGTCGACTTAGGGTAACTACGGGTCCTGCGATGTAGCGTTTTTATTTTCACTGTAATGACAAACTGCCTATTTGCTTCTGTCTCGGGTTCTTCGGCCGACGTTCGTCTGATGATTTTACTGATGTTTCGCCAGCACGAGTGGTTGGTATTGTCAAAGCTTCGCCCTCCATTGCCGGTGGTGAACTGGAGCCGAGCTCGCGGCCGCAGACTATATGTACCTGGCGCGCCAACGTCCGAGGGCTTCTCCGCGGTCATTTCCGGTGCGGTTCTCCTCTTGCTACCTGCGACGGTCGTTCGCTGCAGTACGGGAAGCCAGGATCCGTTTACCTTAAGGCTTTCGTCTTTCTTGTTGAAACTGTTCCCGTGTTTGTGTATTTCTACAGCTTCTCTAAAGAAGCGTGTATGATAGTGCTTCTCTACAACGAGAACTTCCGTGTCGGCGAATTTTATTACATGGTCGGTCTCACTCGTCCGCAGCTCGTGGTCGTGCGGTAGCGTTCTCGCTTCCCACGCCCGGGTTCGCGGGTTCGATTCCCGGCGGGGTCAGGGAATTTCTCTGCCTCGTGATGATTGGGTGTTGTATGATGTCCTTAGGTTAGTTAGGTTTAAGTAGTTCTAAGTTCTAGGGGACTGATGACCATAGCTGTTAAGTCCCATAGTGCTCAGAGCCATTTGAACCATTTTCGGTCTCACTCAGCGCGTGCTCTGCCACGGCCGATTTCTCCACCTGCCCCAACCTGCAATGTCGCTTATGTCGACACGGAAGTTTTGGCTGTAGAGAAGCACTATCACGGTGGCATGATGCGATAATGATGATCCTTGGTTTGTCAAATTATTTTAATTCTGTGTCATTTCGTCACGGGACGAAACGGAACATCACCATGAGATGACGGTGTTCACAATAGATGACGTAACGTTCCATCGGGCAGCCCGGCACTGGGTGGTAATAGTGAGTTTATGAGAGACTGCCTGGGTCATAACAAGTAAGAATATAGTTATCGGCATTATGGAACTGACAGTGCTAGAAGAGTTAAGTTATGGCGAAAGGAACAAGTTTCACAACGTATTTTCTTGACAAAAGTTGTATGGCAAATTTTACGAAGTTGCTGGGGACTGAAAGAGTAGGAAACGTGTTGTCCAAACATTTGTTTTAGAAAGTGTATACATGTAAACACATGAAGCAATATTTGTAAAGCGGTACAAGGCGCCTTTTCTATATTTTGCCTTCCATCTTCATTTCTTTCTCATTACCAAATAACGTCAAAAAACAGTATTTTCCTCCGTCAAAAGAGCAGCCTTTTGTACTGGTTAGACAATTTTCGTTATAAAAGCCTCTCTATTTCTTTCGTTTCTTATTTGTGCACTTTCCAACCGTATCTATCATTTTCAAATATTGCATCTTCTGAGGGAGAATACTCGTAGGAAAACTATGACGTTCTTTTGCAACGATAACAATGTGTCACGCCAACAAACAAATCGATAAAATAAGCATTAAGTGAGAAAATACATTACTATGACACGAGTGAGCACACTGAGAAAACGTTAAACTCTGGTGTTAGCAGACGACGTGAACGTAAAAATTCTCCCGCAAAAACCTCGACCATGACCAGTTTCGTCCCGTCCCATTGACGGAGTGCTCTATGTGATCAAAAATAATCGGATACCCCATTGTTGTGCAAAACTGGTGGCTAGATGTCGCTAGAGTATTGTGTAGTCAGTGGGGAAGCAGTAACCTCACAACTGGTCGTCAGGAGAGCGCAGTAACGTGGGCTAGTCACTGGAAGTCACGTGAGTAACAGATCAACCAGGGATAGTTCAGACTCTCTAAAGATGCCCGACTATTGGTGACGTGATGGTGAAATGGAAACTGGAAGGAACAACCATTGCTAAACCAAGACGAGGTAGACTTCATGAACAGACCGATAGGGACCGTCGAGCACTGCGAACGGTGAAAAAATAATTGTATGAAATCGTCGGAAGATATCAAACGCGATTTTCAATGTGCTACCAGCAGTCGAGGTAGCACGATGACTGTGCGTAGGGAGCCGCGCGGGATTAGCCGAGCGGTCTACGGCGCTGCAGTCATGAACTGTGCAGCTGGTCCCGGAGGAGGTTCGAGTCCTCCCTCGGGCGTGGGTGTATGTTTGTCCTTAGGATAATTTAGGTTAATTAGTGTGTAAACTTAGGGACTGAAGACCTTAGCAGTTAAGTCCCATAAGATTTCACACACACGCTGTGCGTAGGGAGTTAAAAAAAATGATCGAGCAACTCATCACAAGCCACACAGTTCTGCAGTCAGTGCTAAGCGGCGCTTGAGGTGGTGTGAAGAGCGACGGCACTGGATAGTGGATGAGTGACAACGAGTCATTTGGAGTGGCGAATCGCGCCGTCTCCTACGGCATTCTGATAGAAGGATTTGGGTTTGGTGAATGCCTGGAGATAATTATCTGCCATCGTGTGTAGTGTCCACAGTGAAATCAGCTGGAGGCTGTGTTACGGTATGGGGATGTTTATCATGGTTAAGTTGTGGCCAGCTTGTTGCGCTTAAGAAAACGCTAAATGCGGAAGGAAACGAACGCATTTTAGAGCATTGTGTAGGCTACTGTGTAGAGCAGAACAGCAGTCAGGAGACGATGACTGTGTGTTACAGCACCGAGTCGTAAAGCAGCATCTGTCTGAGCCGTGGCGCGGCTGGCGCCAGTGTTCTCGCACTCAGAATGGCATGGCCGCCATCGATTATAGGGGCACCATCTTTGCCTTCCGCGATTCAAGCCGGTGGTCGGGTGGTTAACTGAGGGAGAAAATAGACAGCGGAGTGGATATTCGGAGGTGGCTTGTTGACGTTTACCGTGGGGCCTGTGGCACGACGCCTGTACGCTATGGGCAGCGGCAGCGAGAGGTCCCGGGACTGACTTGATGGGACCTCGGGTGGTGTCCGGACAGTTGCCACGCCGGACATTTGCCACGGTTTTACCCACTCCGAAGGGTTCGGTCCCTTGTCTCCCCCTCCTCCTCCTCCTCATCCGCAATTGTAGTAATTAAAGTAGGCACAAATGCAGTGATAAAAAAGAAATGATTAGCATACATTTGCATTCTCGTTTCATCGTTCCTTTCTTGTTCTCCCATGCCGATGGACTGTTTCCATCGCAATCAGTAAGCATGAAAGGAAGCTACCGTACAGACAGAGGAATCTATATTTATACTTGGCAGAACTAATTACATACTGACATAATCGTCGGTATTGCTTTCGTTTCCCAAAAGTTATAAATATTTCGATTTCGGAAAAGAAGCTCTGTATTTGGCCAAGATGTCGAAGAAGAAGATTCCTTACGTACTGGTTGTATCGAGTAAGATGTGGAGACGGCAGTTTGAAAGCGGACAGAGGTAGTGCGGGGAAGGGCGTCCCTTACCTGAGGTATCGCTACCTGGCGAAGGGGCAAGTGTGGCAAATGTCCGGTATGGCAAATGTCCGGCATTCCCTCGGGTTTGGTATCGCGGTGGTGCACTGTTGTGTTTTGGGGCTTTTCTGCTGCGAGGGCATGTATAGGTTCTTGTTACTGGCCGTTGAAACTGAGATTTGTCTATTGCGTGATGGAGGAAATGTGTGATGCTCGCCGCTGTTGCATGTGAAAATGCTTCCTCTGCCTTGTGTCTGTGCAGGAAATTATGTGAAGTAAATAGCTGATACCGCGGCGACGTCTTGCTCTCACGCGTTGTTGAATATACACTCCTGGAAATTGAAATAAGAACACCGTGAATTCATTGTCCCAGGAAGGGGAAACTTTATTGACACATTCCTGAGGTCAGATACATCACATGATCACACTGGCAGAATCACAGGCACATAGACACAGGCAACAGAGCATGCACAATGTCGGCACTAGTACAGTGTACATCCACCTTTCGCAGCAATGCAGGCTGCTATTCTCCCATGGAGACGATCGTAGAGATGCTGGATGTAGTCCTGTGGAACGGCTTGCCATGCCATTTCCACCTGGCGCCTCAGTTGGACCAGCGTTCGTGCTGGACGTGCAGACCGCGTGAGACGACGCTTCATCCAGTCCCAAACATGCTCAATGGGGGACAGATCCGGAGATCTTGCTGGCCAGGGTTGTTGACTTACACCTTCTAGAGCACGTTGGGTGGCACGGGATACATGCGGACGTGCATTGTCCTGTTGGAACAGCAAGTTCCCTTGCCGGTCTAGGAATGGTAGAACGATGGGTTCGATGACGGTTTGGATGTACCGTGCACTATTCCAGTGTCCCCTCGACGATCACCAGTGGTGTACGGCCAGTGTAGGAGATCGCTCCCCACACCATGATGCCGGGTGTTGGCCCTGTGTGCCTCGGTCGTATGCAGTCCTGATTGTGGCGCTCACCTGCACGGCGCCAAACACGCATACGACCATCATTGGCACCAAGGCAGAAGCGACTCTCATCGCTGAAGACGACACGTCTCCATTCGTCCCTCCATTCACGCCTGTCGCGACACCACTGGAGGCGGGCTGCACGATGTTGGGGCGTGAGCGGAAGACGGCCTAACGGTGTGCGGGACCGTAGCCCAGCTTCATGGAGACGGTTGCGAATGGTCCTCGCCGATACCCCAGGAGCAACAGTGTCCCTAATTTGCTGGGAAGTGGCGGTGCTGTCCCCTACGGGACTGCGTAGGATCCTACGCTCTTGGCGTGCATCCGTGCGTCGCTGCGGTCCGGTCCCAGGTCGACGGGCACGTGCACCTTCCGCCGACCACTGGCGACAACATCGATGTACTGTGGAGACCTCACGCCCCACGTGTTGAGCAATTCGGCGGTACGTCCACCCGGCCTCCCGCATGCCCACTATACGCCCTCGCTCAAAGTCCGTCAACTGCACATACGGTTCACGTCCACGCTATCGCGGCATGCTACCAGTGTTAAAGACTGCGATGGAGCTCCGTATGCCACGGCAAACTGGCTGACACTGACGGCGGCGGTGCACAAATGCTGCGCAGCTAGCGCCATTCGACGGCCAACACCGCGGTTTCTGGTGTGTCCGCTGTGCCGTGCGTGTGATCATTGCTTGTACAGCCCTCTCGCAGTGTCCGGAGCAAGTATGGTGGGTCTGACACACCGGTGTCAATGTGTTCTTTTTTCCATTTCCAGGAGTGTATTTTGGAATTACTGAATGGTGAAGATAACCCACGTGTAAAGCAAATGAAGCCATTTTTTTGCCATACTAAGGCACTGTTTTATTCTGCTTAAATCTGTGTCAGTTATATGTGCATTTATATGCCCTATTTAGTTGCAGAAGTTATAGAAGTGTGTAAACAGAGAGCTATGTGGAAAGGGATGTAAAGTTGAAACCCTTCCAATAAGTGAATACACTCGAACTCTGTATTACTAAAGGTGCCTTTCGATACCAGCACCTACCTTGGGTAACAAGTGTTATTCGGAGGTTGTCATGGTACAGTAAGTAATTATTATACACAAAATTGTTTATTCTGATTATACTAAATTGGAGAAGTAAGGTCGGTTGTGTGCCGCTGTATATTACTATTGTGTCCTCTGTGTGGCAGCCTAGCATTGTCAGTGGCGCTTCAATCATTATTCCTGTCATATTTCTAATTTTGTATTCGCGGGTTTGCTTAATGGCTCTGAGCACTACGGGACTTAACATCTATGGTCATCAGTCCCCTAGAACTTAGAACTACTTAAACCTAACTAACCTAAGGACAGCACACGACACCCAGCCATCACGAGGCAGAGAAAAATCCCTGACCCCGCCGGGAATCGAACCCGGGAACCCGGGCGTGGGAAGCGAGAACGCTACCGCACGACCACGAGATGCGGGCGCGGGTTTGCTTAAGCTGACACTGTTGAGTTTTAAGACCGATAAACAGGCAAGTCAAACTGAGTATTCTGTGAGCTCAAGGCGGTATTGTATTACGTGGTACCTTAGTTTGTTATAGATTAGAAGTATTTTACGTGTTATTAATATTCTGCTGTTTGCTTTGTCTAAAGAGGAGCTAGCTCTGTGAAGTAGTCGTTTATACTTTATTAGTGTGTTACGCGTTGTGCCTTTTCATGTTAACTGTTTTTAAGAAGCTACAAATGACTCTGTGTATGTTGCAGGTAGCTGAAACTAACGTGTTCACGGGGTTCGCGTCCTGACGGGGTTGATAGTGGCCCTTTTTACTACGGCACATCCGGGTATCCTCCTTCAGTACATCTGTCTCGCTTATATCGTTACTACGTTTGTCGAGTGGAATTAGGGCTTACTGTAATCACCTTACATGTTGAAGTTAAGTATCTCCCTTGCCAGGGGGCGAAACTTCGTGGATATAGTCGTATTCTCATCTGTACAGATTGGTAGTGTTATTCATTTGTTCTCGTCACATGTATGCTTATTTATCTTGTTATGTTTAATGTCAGTAAAATGTAAGTGTTAGCGAGATCCGAATTGGGACATTGTATTCTCCTCTTGTGGAAACAAATTTAAGTGATTTTATTCCTTTTTTAAGTAGCCTTTAGATGCGTACATTTTGCCTCCATGTTTGGTGCTTTTATGGCTTCCACGTTAATTAAAATTACAATAAAGGTAAATTTGGCAACGGAGGGTTTCGTGTATTTACTACTTGCTAAGTGGATACTAAGTTAAGTGTAGGAACCCTACCACTGTCAGACAACGTTTCTCGGACCATAACATACCTGAAAAGTACTGAAATGCCAGGAGTCGCGACCTGAATTCAGCGCAACACCTTGGGGGTGAGTTAGAACGCCGACTTCACTCCAGTGGAAGCGCCCGACGTCACTGTGGGTTTGGGTCATGTGGAAGTATGGGGCACCATTCCTCCACAGACGTTCAGACACCTTGTAAATCGGCTGCTTCCGTGTTGGCAGTGCTGTGTAGCGCTTTGCATTATATCTCTGACTGCGCTTTCTTTGTAAGAGACTCTGTGGCTGTTCGAGCTCGTTGGAAGTTAATCGCCGGTACTGTTGGGCAGTTGAAGTTAATCGGCAGCAGTGATGAAAGTACCGTTGGGCAGTTGGAGGTGAACAGCCGGCAGTGATGGATGTTAGATGTGAGAAGTTAACATTGATGGAGGGTACAGGTCAGAAGTGTTAGCGTAGGCTAACGATCTGTACATGTTCGACTTGGAGATTGAATATTATTCATGATTATATACCTTTGTACTAGATATGAATGACGATTTATATTCGTGTCTGAACTGGATATCACATTATTAAGGTAAAAAAAATACATTATTTGGTTTGCAACAAAATCTTTCCTTTGCTAACCACATGCCTATTAGAAGTTAGTGGCTTTAGTAGTTAGAATCTTTTATTTAGCTGGCAGCACCGACACTCGCTGTATTGCGTAATGAAGATTTTTGTGGGGTAAGTGCTTAATGAAATGTATAGGTTATTGTCAGGATTGCTTATTATTCAGGGACCTTCTTTTGTATTAATTATTTGAAGTCAGGCTGGATTTTTTTTTTTTTTTTTTTTTTTTTTTTTTGAGCAGTCAGATTGCGTTGCGCTAGAATGTTGTAGGTCAGTGTTGACATGATAAGAAAAAGTAAAGAGAAAGTAGGCTCAGTACGTTTAGTTTTACTCAGCTGTTTCAGAATCAAATAACGTATAAGTTTCATCTTCACATTCATTGAGCTATTTAAGTACAGATTCACACATTTAATTAAAGAAGTTTCAACCTCAGTGAAAATGTCCCTACCAGAGTTCATGGCATCGTAAAGGCGAAGAATGGACACACCCTATATTAACCTCCACTAATATATGTCCGGATACTTTTGAACATATTGCGATTGTGAATGTCGTTATTTGCAACGCATTTTGAAATGTTTTTACCATGATTTCCGTAACTTCCAGAATGAATCGACCTTAAAGGACGAAAGATGTGAACTCATTTGTTGTGTAATTTTTGTTTTGTGTATTTTCGTCTATTCACTGTGAATTTGCTATGTTTGCGAGTCGATGTGAGACAAGTCCGGCATTTACCTTGATGAGGGTGCAAAACTGCCTGAAAACTATGCTCAAGATGTGTGATATATGTCGTTAATTCAGCATTATTCCATCCAGATCTCCCCAGTCCGCCCCTGGTAGCTGAGTGGTCAGCTCGACAGAATGTCAATCCCAAGGGCCCGGGTTCGATTCCCGGCTGGGTGGAGATTTTTTCTTCTCAGGGACTGGGTGTTGTGTTGTCCTAATCATCATAATTTCATCCCCATCGACGCGCAAGTCGCCGAAGTGGCGTCAAATTGAAAGACTTGCACCCGGCGAACGGTCTACCCGATGGAAGGCCCTAGTCACACGACATTTATATTTATATCTCCCCAAACCCGTGTTGGACTCAGCGCGTTGCATGTTGACCTGTACAGCCAGGCAACCATTTTGTTCCATTAAATTACAGAATATACGCAAATTTGATGAAATTGACATTATTTAAGGAAAGTACAGTTTTAACATCGCTGCAGAAGAATACGCTTTATGACTGACTCAAAACCCCTGTCAAGACAAAACATGGAATGTAGATAGCTAATTGTTAAATTCGACGAAATTTCAGGTGTCAGATATATTTCTGGCGCTGTCCGGCTCAATAGCTGAACGGTCAGCGCTTTGGAATGCCACGCACAGGGCCCGGGTTCGATTTCCGGCTGGGGAAGGAGATATTATCTCCTCATGGACTGGGCGTTGTGCTGTCCTCAAGATTTCATCCCCATTGTCGGCGCGCAAGTCGCCCAATGTGGCGCCGCACTCAGTAAGACCTGCACTTGGCGGCCGAACTTCCCGACAGGGAACTCCCGGCCACTGACGCCATACGCTCATTTCCATTTTCTGGCGCTCCTGACATAAGCAATGGAGAACAGTCTTTTGATGTAACAAAAAATGACTGCCACACTACATTAATAACTGCACACTGTCCAGTCACATCAATGTGACCACCTATCATAAACCTGCGAGACGTGCACGAAGGTATTCGGTGAGGTTCTAGTAGGTACTGACAGGGTTGTGGAGCCTTGTCGACTCCAGCGCCGAGGCCGTCTGTGGAAGGTTTCTCGGTCGAGGATCTATGGCACAAACGGCCACATCGAGATGGTCGCAAAGACGCTCTACTGGATTTAAATCCGGGGAGTTTGGCGGCCAGGAGAACACGGTAAGCTCATCCCGATGATCTTCGAACCACGCACGTTTACTGCGAGCTGTCTGGTACTCAGCACTGTCCTGCTATTAGACGGCATCGTCAAAGGAAAAACAAACTTCACGTAGGGGTGAAGATGCATACTTATGTTGCTCCACTGTGCCTTAGAGAATGACGAGATCCCACTGGGAATGCCACGAAAACATTCCCCAGACCATAAAGCTCCCTCGTCCCACCTGCGGTCATCTGTCCGGCGGACTATAAAAAGTGATTCATCTGGAGAGGCCACCTGTCGCCACACAGTGGACGTGTGGTTGCGGTAGTGTCGTGCAAGTTCCAGACTGTGTCGCCGTGAACAGCAGTCAGCATGGGTGCATGGCCCGGGCTCCTGTTGAGGAGGCCCATACACAGCAACGTCGTTGTGGGGACGCTGTTGGTAGCCTTTGGCTCATCTAGGTGGTCAGTAGCTCAACAGTTGCACGTCTCTTCGTCCGTACAGTTTTCGCAACCGTCGTTCACCCATGGCATCTAACCACGGCGGCATGCAAACAGTTTAAAAATTTAGCCCTTTTGGAAATGCTCCCACCCTTGGCCCGAAAGGAAATGATCATTCTGTTTTCGACGTCAGATAAATCGCTACGTTTCCGCGTTGCGACAATGACTGCAGTGTTTCCGCGTACTGTTCCGACACGCTTTATGTACCCTCCACTGCTAGTGCTGCCATCTGCCATCTGTGGCTCGAATGGCTCTGAGCACTCTGGGACTTAACAGCTATGGTCATCAGTCCCCTAGAACTTAGAACTACTTAAACCTAACTAACCTAAGGACATCACACAACACCCAGTCATCACGAGGCAGAGAAAATCCCTGACCCCGCCGGGAATCGAACCAGGGAACCCGGGCGCGGGAAGCGAGAACGCTACCGCACGACCACGAGCTGCGGACTCTCCCATCTGTGGGTATTTATTGCACTTTGACATCGAACGTAGGCGTTGGGCACATTATTACAACTGGAGCCTGTACGCAAGTTTAAAGGTTGAAAAACAATACAGTCACCGTCTTCCACCTACTGACAGTGTAATAACAGGCACTGCGGTCAAAGAAAATAGCCAATTTTTTTATTACACAGTAAAGCAATTATTTTTGTTTTGGATGTAACGCTGATATGCAACAGAAATGAAAGCGCCGTAGAATTTCCTATAACTGCTACTTGGTTGATATCTGGCTTGTATGGTTTATTGTCTATTGGTTGTAAGTTCTGTCTCTAGCCACATTTGTTCGCTACAGCATCCTGAAGAGTTCAGATGTGTATTTCCTGCGAAACTCCTGGATGGCTGCTAAGTTTGACAGTAGTTTCAATGTTAGCAGCCGTGTGCAGTAGTACTCTCGAACTGAGTACAAGTTTTTGACATATGGGGGGATTTAGGCAGTTTGAGTTTTCCACGAATGCTGTTCGCTATATTGTTGTTTTGTTTTTACATTTATCGTCACCTGCTCAGAGAGGGTCTGAATCTCGGATTCTCACATTCTGAGCTCGGATATTTTCAGCCAGTTCACAGTGAGCTGCGATTTGGCAGATGCGAGGGTCCTAGCTGAAAATTTGGGAGGAGATTTCCAGTTGTGGCATTTGTATTACAACCGTAATAGGTTGAAACCATTTCTTGAACCCATTTCTGTCAATGATATTGGAGTATGAACTGTGCGCTCGACATCCCACATCATATACCACGACTCGTCAGCCGAATGGTTAGAATGCGACTTTGGTGTCCCTCAGCCCGTGGAAACTTTTGTACTCTGACTCACGCACTTAGCAAAACTAGAAGTGTGGGCGCTGACCGCTGCCCCTTAAAGAAAGGAAAGCGTTCTGCTGACTTCTTGTACCGTCGTAAAACACTGGGACTGAACTGGACTTGCAGTCGGGAGAACGGAGATTCATATCCCGGGCAGTCATCCAGATTTTTGTTTTCTACGTGCTCCCTAGACTGCTTCATGCAAAGTATAAGACGGCACCTATGATGAAGACACGGCTGATGTCTTTCGCCATACCTATCAGATTCGAATTTGTTCTTCTTAACTAATGATCTCCTCATTGCGTCTCTTGAAATTTTCCCCGCACAAAGAGTAGTCCACGAAATTTCAGGATTGCAGCCATGTTACGTCCACTTCTTGTTACGATATTTCGGCTGACGACCATCTTACCACTATATAAAGTTAGCAATGTGAACTGGCAATGTACTGTGCAAAACGCTCACCTGAGCGGTTGTCAGCCGAAATATTGTGGCAAGAAGTCGACGTAATTCGGTTGCAGTCCCGAAACTCCACAGAAGACCTCCTCATTGACAATATATTATTGCACGATCTTCCC
Source organism: Schistocerca cancellata (assembly GCF_023864275.1). Classification (NCBI taxonomy): domain Eukaryota; kingdom Metazoa; phylum Arthropoda; class Insecta; order Orthoptera; family Acrididae; genus Schistocerca; species Schistocerca cancellata. Next base: position 659,474,581 of record NC_064627.1, read on the forward strand.
TCCTTTTCGCTACCGCATGATCCATGTACCTTAGCTACAGACCGAAACAGCCGGTGGCCACACCAATTTGCGGAACAGTTGTACGGCTGTCACGTTGAACGATTTTCTTCAGTCGTCGTTGGTCCCATTCTTGGAGGATCTTCTTCCGGCCGCAGCGATGTCGGACATTTGATGTTTTACCGGATTCCTGATATTCACGGTACAAGCTGACCGTTGTGGCCGAGCGGTTCTAGGCGCTTCAGTCTGGATCATCCGGGTGTATTAATGCTCTCAGTATGTACGCCGGTGAACATGCAGAAAGTGCGATAGCGGCCGGATGAAGTCCTTGGACCTGAGCGGGTCGTGCGCCTTCATCTTACTCTGAAGATGTTTCCAGAATGAGATTTTCACTCTGCAGCGGAGTGTGCGCTGATATGAAACTTCCTGGCAGATTAAAACTGTGTGCCCGACCGAGACTCGAACTCGGGACCTTTTCCTTTCGCGGGCAAGTGCTCTACCATCTGAGCTACCGAAGCACGACTCACGCCCGGTACTCACAGCTTTACTTCTGCCAGCATCTCTGAAGAGCCAAAGAAACTGGTACACGTGCCTAATATCCTGTAGGCACCCCGCAAGCACGCAGAAGTGTCGCAACATGACGTCGCATGGACTCGACTGCTGTCTGAAGTAGTGCTGGAGGGAACTGACGAACAGCACGTTGCAAGGTATCCCAGATATGCTAAATAATGTTCATGTATGCGGAGACTGGTGGCCAGTGGAACTGTGTAAACTCAGGAGAGTGTTCATCGAGCCACTCTGTAGCGATTCTGGACGTTTGGGGTGTCGCATTGTCCCAAGTCCGTCGGAATGCACAATGGACACGAATGGATGCAAGTAATCAGACAGGATGCTTATGTACGTGCCACCTATCAGAGTCGTATCTACACGTATCAGGGTCTCATACCACTCCAACTGCATACGCCACACACTATTACAGAGCCTCCACTACCTTCAACAGTCCCCTTCTGATATGCAGGGTCCATGGATTCATAAGGTTGTCTCCATACCCGTACACATCCATCCGCTCGATAAAATTTGAAACGTGACAAGTCCGACCAGGCAACATGTTTCGAGTCATGAACGGTCCAATGTCGGTGTTGACGGGCGAGGCAAGGCATAGAGCTTTGTGTCGTGCAGTCATCAAGGGTACCGTACACGAGTGGGCCTTCGGCCCCGAAAGCCCATATCGATGATAGTTTGCAGGCTGACACTTGTTGATGGCTCTGCACTGAAATCCACGGCAATTTGCGGAAGAGTTGCATGTCTGTCACGTTGAACGATTCTCTTCAGTCGTCGTTGGTCCCATTCTTGGAGGATCTTTTACCGGCCGCAGCGATGTGGGAGATTTGAAGTTTTACCGGATTCCTGGGTACAAGCCGACCGTTGAGGCCTAGCGGGTCTAGGCGCTTCAATTTGGAACCGCGCTGCTGCTACGGTCGCAGTTTCGAATCCTGCCTCGAGCATGGATGTGTGTGATGTCCTTAGATTTGTTAGGTTTAAGTAGTTCTAAGTCTAGGGGACTGATGACCTCAGATGTTAAGTCCCATAGTGCTCAAAGCCATTTGAACCATTCACGGTAAACTCGTGAAATGGTCGTACGTTAAAACCAGCATTTCATCGCTAAATCGGAGATGCTGTGTCCCATCGCTCGAGCTACATTCAAACTCACTTAAATCTTGATAACCTGCCATTGTAGCAGTAGTAAACGATCTAACAACTGTGCCAGACAGTTGTTGTCCTATATAGGCGTGGCCGACTGCGCCGTGTTCTACCTGTTTACATATCTCTGTATTTGAATAGGCCATGCCTGTACCAGTTTCTCTGGCGCTTCAGTGTGTAAAGGCTGCTGATACTACGCGCAGGTCGTGCGTGGCGACACTCGTTTGCAGTTAACGCGAACTAGGTTAAAGGGTTTCTTTATCCCATTCTTTGATCGGAACAGTTACATGTGGTTACTAATTTCGATGCATACTGGACATTATGCAGACGTGAGCATGAAATACAAGAAGAAGAAAAAAATCAGTTATTACTGGTATCCGCAGTAGGCTCTTGTAACTATCTAGTCTTTGGCACTTTTCCCTCACAAGGATTTTATAGCCATGAAGATGATCGTCATTTACTGAAACTTGTAATTGTATGTTACTTTTGCGATTAAAGATTGGAATAAAGACTTGTTCAACATGCCGGACCACTGTGGTCCTTCATCGTGAGAATGTCACATTTAATCGCGCCCCAGGTGATTTTAGAATTTTACAACTATCAACAACTAACCGAGGATAGGCACATTGCTCACTGTGGAGCAACGGTAATTAATTAAGCATTGAAAACATGGCAGCTATTTGTTCACGTGTTTTTGATGATAGCTTAACAGGAGCGTTGTAGACGCGAATCTAACGGTCCATCAAGTCCAAAAGTTCTCTGGAGCTTCAGTATTCCCAAAAAAATAGCTGTACACAGGACGGAAGTGTGTCTTAACAGCAGTGACTTCGTAATGGAATGCAAACGGTAGTGCAGGTTATGGAACAGGGTAAAGTAAACTAAATTATATGGGCGGAAACATCGTTAACTAGCCATTAGAGGGCAGATGTCCACGGATGGGGTCGCCGGCTCTTAGCTGCCACTTTTTACCTGAAATAACAGACAGTAGACACCAATCGGGTGTTTACCCGTTCCGCTTTGATGACAGTTACCTTGCGACTTCCTGCTTCTAATAAGTCTGCAGGATCTACGAGCTAAGTTTAAAATTCAGACTAACGAGTTAGGGTTAACAGCAAACATTATTTCAAGTATGTTTGCCCGTAATTTGGACTGTTTATGATAAAATTGAAAGTGTTAGCTGTGTCACTTCTGTTTTCTTGTACAAAGCGTTTCGAAGGCCTACACCCCCATCTTCAGGTGGATCAGTCGTTCACGTAAGTATATTTTGTTGATTGTAGCCAATTGTCTGCCTTATTCTGCATTTCGCTACAAATTAGTTTTTGTGTCACTTTTTGTCTTAACATGGCACTTAAGTCAACGATAACAAAGTAACCTATAAGACGTTACACCCGAAAGCACATTAAAGGGTACATATTTGTATCTATTAGTATCACACAAACAAGGACAAAAAATGGTTCAAATGGCTCTGAGCACTATGGGACTTAACATCTGAGGTCATGAGTCCACTAGAACTTAGAACTACTTAAACCTAAATAACCTAACGACATCACACACATCCATGCCCGAGACAGGATTCGAACCTGCGACCGTAGCGCCTTGAAGCGCCTTGAACCGCTGACTGAAGCGCCTTGAACCGCTCGGCCACACAGGCCGGTAAACAGGGAGACACAGACACAAAAGTAAAAGGACACACTGTTGTGAAGCAGCCTCCTTTTAGACGTATTATACGTTGATAGAGAGTATATGAATAGACCGTGTATCGACACATCTCTACCACAACTTCTTCTGATATTTAAAGCTTTTGACAGTATATCGATTATGAGATGAATGTTTGCACGTTCGCCTCTTTTGAGGAATAATACGATAAGAAAGGAAAATTCTTTTCATTATCCACCACCGGAAGTTTATATTTTTCGTTCCCCAGACAACTAACGATGATGCTTAATCATACACTCAACCAAAATCGGTGGACCGTTGGTTTTTGCGCTAGCAGTTATACTTGAAATTAACTTCATTCACATACCTCAGGGTTATTTTCAGGCAATCGTTATATGTAGTTTTCATCCACATTCAGTTTATAACTTACTCTGATCTAAATCATAAAAATACTGTTTTAGAAATTGGTCTCGGCGAAGTATTATAAAATCAAAAATATTCAAAAATGGCTCTGACCACAATGCGACTTAACTTCTGAGGTCATCAGTCGCCTAGAACTTAGAACTAATTAAACCTAACTAACCTAAGGACATCACACACATCCATGCCCGAGGCAGGATTCGAACCTGCGACCGTAGCGGCCACGCGGTTCCAGATTGAAGTCAAAAATATTCGTTTTGACTTTTCACTCTTGTCAGAATTCAAAGACTTTTTCAAAAAATACTCTAAGACGAAAAACAGACTCACCACGAAGGAATGATCCAAATAGGACGGAATACGGTAAATGTGATATACATTTGCAGACAAACAAATTATTTCCATTTCAGAAAAATTGGATGATTTATTCGAGAGAAAGGGCTTAACAAATTGAGCAAGTCAATAACGCGTTGGTACACATCTGGCCCTTATGCAAGTGTTACACTCGTGTTGGTACACCCGCGATGTCCAGGCCGTCTCCAGACGCACTTTCGCTAGTCGTCGGGACTCACTTGAAGCGAGACTCATCACTGAAGACAATTCTACTCCCGTCAGTGAGATTCCAGGCCGAACGTGCCCGACACCACTGCAAGGGCAACGGTTGTCGGTGCCGTGAGCTAAGCCCTCTTTCCGTGAGCCGGCGCCCGTGCTCACTGAAGCACCAGCTGCACGTCGGATCGATGACGACGAATCCGAAGCTCTGAGTGACTCTCTGACGATTGCTCCCTCCTCACACTCTGCCGTCTCTCTAGGCCGACCGCTTCCTTCTTGACACTGTATTCGCTTATGGTTCACCCATTCCTGCCAACATCGACGAATAGAGGTTTCGCTCCTATTCAAATGACGAGCGATTCACAGATAATTCCAACAGGCTTTTCTGAACCCAACTGCACGTCCTCTCCCAGATGCTGACATCTGCACATATGTTTGCGCGCGTGTCTGCGAAGCATAATTACTGTCCCCCTGAGTAATGGAATGAAATTCGCAAAGACTTTATGCCCTGGTATCGACATATTCCCCGTTTGCTATCCTTGCCAGCCGAGGAGTGAAACTGCGCTACAGCGTGACACATTGATCCATCGGCCACCATGGTTTACAGTTTTTGGTTTTTCGTAGATACCTGTATGAATGTGACTTTGTGACCAATCTGCTTAAATTCTGCGTTGTGCGTCTTTTTTGGACCTAGAGTATGTGTGTTACCAGTTGGTGGTAACACTAAATGTAGTCACAATTGAAATAATCTTCGTAGACGCGTAAGATAGTGTAAGATATCAATTATTATTAGTAATTTTCACAAATGTGTCACCTAGGTTTATCGCCACCGGACGTATGCAGTGATGTGCCACGCAATAAATAATCTTAACTCGTTTCTTGATAATTAGACTTGATTCTAGCGACGCCAAGAAGAGACTGAATGTAATTTTAAATATATTTTTTACTTGCTTTATTCATTCAGTTATTTCAATACATGGTAGTAAGAACCGCAGGGGATGTGGTACAGCTTCAGGCTTCTTGTGGCGACCAGGAGACCAGGAGAGTATTGAAGCCAACAGCGCGTGAAATCAAATTTCCGCGACGTATAGGTAAAAAGAAAACCATTGTTGTTTTCGTTAAACAACTTCCATATCACTACTTCCATATCACTACAACACCCACAGCACATAAAGCTAGGGGAGAGGTCCTCTTAGCGTGGTACATTTTACTGCGAGGTCTTACAGGAGGCATTTCTGCTGTTCAGAGGTCCTACGTTTCTTTGGTTGTCGGCGCAAGAGATCACAGTCAGCGACAGTCAGTGGTGCAAATGCATTAGGTACTGGACGGCCCTGGGTCATAGCAGCAGATAGAAAACAGCCGATATCTGCCAATTCTTACGTGCCGTCCAGAAACGCTGCCATCCACAGGATGCTACACGACGAGTCCTTGTTGGCAGCAACACACCAGCTGGTGATAATATGCACTAAGTAAAAATTGAAAGGTTTGTACTCTAAATGAAATGCTAGCAAATTGCAGTTGGTTTGGTAATCAATACTTGTGCACCTTTGAATGCAAATACACACTTCAAAAAAGTTTTGCATCACCTCGGTTCCAAGAGTTCCGGAACCTGTACAGAAAATTGGAATAGAGGTCAACGTAAACATCATTTCCGCTCTTTTTATTGCTCATGAAAACCACACATTGCATGATGTACCACCATACAGCAAGACCTTCAGAGGTGGTGGTCCAGACTGCTGTACACGCCGGTACCTCTAATATCCAGTATCACATCCTCTTGCCTTGATGCATGCCTGTATTCGTCGCGGCATACGTGTTCATCAAGCCACTGTTGGTCCATATTGTCCCACTCCTCAACGGCGATTCGGCGTAGATCCCTCAGAGTGGTTGGTGGGTCACGTAGTCCATAAACAGCCCTTTTCGATCTATTCCAGGCTGAAAGTGGAAGAAAATGCGGTTAACGACTTACAACTTGGTGCTGATACTGTTAAAGGGTGTCATAGTTTGAAGTACCTGGGAGAGAGACTGTCGTCCAATGGTAGAAGTATGGACGACATAAATAATGAAACTGGCCAGGGCAAGAGAGCCATAAAACAACTAAATGGTTTTCTGGAGCGAAAACATAACGCGCAGAACAAAACATATCAAATACCACACAATTACTGAAAGTGGCACAGCAGGTGGTGCAGAGTTGTGCGAACTAACTCAGAGGCAGAAAGATCGCCTGCTGGCTGTCGAGGTGGATTTCTGGAGCCGGAGTTGTGGATATTCCAGGCTTGATCATATTAGAAATGATACGATGAGACAGGTTATGAATGTCGAAATCACAATCCTAGACCACAAAGAAAGGAAGCACCTACTCTAGTATGGTCACTTACAGCATATGCCAGACACAAGAGTCCAAAACATGCATGGCAATGGACTCCACATCAAAGAAGAAAACGCGGTAGACATGCGAGATGCTGGAAAGACGTCAACGAAGCGATGGCGGCGAGAGGTCTTAATGAAGGAGACTGGAATGACAGTGAATGATTGAGACTGGGATGCGAGAGGCGGCGGCAGCCGTAGAAATTAGAAACCTCGCTCAATGGTAGATGTGTAGATGACATAAACAATAAAATTGGCCAGGGCAAGCGAGCCATAAAACAACTAAATGGTATTTGTATTCTCTGGAGCCAAAAAGAAAAGCGCAAAACAAAACTTACCATCTACCACACAATTATTGAGAGTATCACAACATATGGTGCAGAGTTGTGGGAACTAACTCAGAGGCACAAAGTGTCGAGATGGATTTCTGGAGACGGAGTTGTGGATATCCAGGCTGAATCGTATTAGAAATGATAGGATCAGAGAGGTTATGAATGTCGAAAGCACTATGCTAGACCACATAGAAAGAAAGCGCCTACTCTGGTATGGTCACGTACAGCGTATGCCAGACGCAAGATGCCCAAAACGTATATGGCAATGGACCCCACATTAAAGAAGAAAGCGCGGTCGACCTGCGAGATGCTGGAAAGACGACGTCGACGAAGCAATGGTGGCGAGAGGCCTTAATGAAGGAGACTGGAATGACCGTGAACGATGGAGATTGGGATGCGAGAGGCGGCGGCAGTCGTAGAAACCTCGCTCATATATATAATAAGCTGAATCATGTATCAAATCATCACCACTATTGAACTTCCATCACCTCTATTGAACTTCCAGAGTGGGTCCAACGAATTGACCAGTACATAAAATAGCTGCCAGCTTAGAGCAAATAACAACACTACACATGCAACACTATAAACCAATGTTTCCGTTGTGCTTTTCTTATTATGTTTTATATCACGTAACATGACTTTTACCCTTGCTCGCCCTTTGTGTTTGTGGGTAATGTCAAATTTCCACATGGTTTCAATACCTTGTTAAATTACACGTATTTCAATTGACTGGTTGAGCTAGACTTTGATTACTACTGCACTTATTGGTTAAACCAATGTTTAGATTGATACGTGCTTCGCTAAAAGTGAAGAATGTAACCTTCAATCCGAAATTATGTATATACAGCTGGAGGAGTGTAGTGCAGAATAAGGTACTCAGTATAACGTTTCCACACGCCTTTCAAAAAAGACAATGGGACAACCCGTACATGTGAAATGTGGCCGCGGCTCATACCGGTGAACGATCTTAAGAAACGTTAGCTAAAATGCGTTGAACTAATATCAGAAAGAAAATGACTATGCAGAGTGAAGAGCTAAGACAGTTTAGCGTTTCCTGCAGTTAAGTGTGAAGTGGAAGAATAACTCTTTAAAATATAAGACATCGTAAGTCATTTAGCTTAGAAGTACACGCGTTCATTTGTTCCATCACGGAGGTACCTACGCACAGCAACAGCAACTGGTATTTCCGCTAGGCTCTTGTTCAGCAACAAAAACAAACCTCGGAAGATGCCAGTTTCTGGGAAGCCCTTCTGCAGCAGTCCGGTGAAATGCTGCCAGAGGATTCCCGGAGGACACAGGTAATTCTGTGGTAAGTGATTCCAGATACTTCCGACGCAATCTTGCGGCACAGCTGTACAACACCGTAATTTCTGGTTCCACGAAGGCACAACGAAACGACCGTAGGTTTGCAGTGAATGCAGGATGTATGTACCAGTATGCCGAAACAAATTCGTTTTTCAAACGAACAAAGGAAATTTCCAAATCTTTTCACGGCGCTCTCGTCTTTTGAGAAATCGCAAATAAGGTACTTGCTGCGTTTTAAGGAGAAAATCACAGTTGCCAGCCATTTGTTGATATCAAAGTTATCAAAGACGCAACGCGTTATATGATATAAAAAAGCTCGGAAATTATCGGCATGACTTCATGTCAAAATTATGCCGCGGTTCTCATGCAGTGCTTTAGAAAAAGAGATAAACATAATTTTCAGTCCGCTTTTTCGACGTTTGTGTCACTTTCTATAACTGTTATCAGAGAGCGCAGAATTACCTAGGTTTATGGAAATTTAATTTCTTCTTAACTGTTTCTCTTATTATTATGGAAAGTGATCTTACTATGGGGTTATTTTCATTGTCCCACAAACAGAGCTTTGCTTTTAAAGAGAAATGAATGCAAAAGACGTATTTCTTCAAACATGTTTAATGGTCAGTGGTTAACGGAAGGCCCAATCAGATACTTTGCTATTACGAAACCTCAACTACAGGCTTGGAAAAGCTATATCACAAACTGCATGGCTTCTCTGTGCTGCTCAGATCCTTCTGCCTGATCGTATGCCGGTAGTGTGGTGCTGTTAATTCCACCTCACGATGTTAAAGATACTGGTGGCTGCGAACCAAACTTAGACGATCTAGAATTGTTTGCGAATAACCATTTCATCCACAACTATCCGCCATTAGACGAAACTAGGTCTTTTAATACTTTCGTAGTTTGATCGAAAACTACTCACTATATATCAAAAGAAAAAAAAATTATAGCATCGCATAAACACAAGGAGTCACTTACCCGGGTGTCTGTTATGACTCTTTCGTAAACCCCAATTTAAGGTACACTGGTCTGATTTCTTATATCCTCACACATATATTTATTGTTTTTCAACATTTTTAGTAAGTTTATTGTTTCGTGTGGTTGCACATCGAGGTGAGATGTATCACTATAGGCAGGTGAGACGGAGATTTTTTCCATCACAGAGTAACACAGCGAATTTTCAGTCATACACGATATATGTAACGATGATTTAAAACAATTTGTACATCATTATTTTTTTCAAAAAATATTAATGTAAATGAATTTAATGTATTCTGCAAATATATTCTTATGTTCTATGCAAGTTTGACTCTAACGGAGGTATACGTGAAAGAGAATACTTTAGTCCATGCAGTCTCTGCAAACATGCAGTCTCTGTAATTTTTTATTGAGACGGAAGTGACAAATGGTAACGGAAATTTGACGACGGGGTGCTGAAGACTTAATTGAATGTTCTCAAGTTCAGAAATGAGAAGAAGCGAACTGTTTTAGTTCGTAAAAAACCTTCTTTAGCCAAGATCGCATAAATATTTTTTTTCGACAGCCGGTTTTGACAGCGTTCGCTGTTATCTTCTGGTCTTTCGAAATTTATATTACAAAATGTGTCAATACGAGTTAGAAAAATGGTTCAGATGGCTCTAAGCACTATGGGACTTAACATCTGAGGTCATCAGTCCCCTAGACTTAGAACTACTTAAACCTAACCAACCTAAGGACATCACACACACCCATGCCCGAGGCAGGATTCGAACCTGCGACCGCAGCAGCAGCGCTGTTCCGGACTGAAGCGCCTAGAACCGCTCGGCCACAGCGGCCGACCAAGTTAGAAACTCAAGCCAAGTTGTCATATTAGTGACTAAAATGTAGCACATTATACAAAGGTTTGTTAGACATAAAAATTTTATAATCAAAAAGCACCTTGTGCACATGGGCATGTCCACATATGAAGCGCTCACAGATGTATGTTAAGTCTTAAAAATCGCAATATACAGTAAAATGTATTGTAACACATCTGATAATGTTAGCTTCAGATGATCCATTCATTGATGAGCCACTTTAGATGGCGTGTATGGCACGACAACCTGAAGTGGCAGGTTCCATCCATTACTCGAGGTCTAGGCTTTGCGCCATCTGTCACCCGAGGTCTAGGTCTTACTTATGTATGTCATCTAATTATTGGGACTTATAGAACCTATCATGTAAGATTTGTTAATTAGATATTACATGGCAGGGTCTATGATTTACATCCCTTAGGATTACATTTATTTGTGGGATTTTTACTGAAACACGCGATTAAACAATTAGTTAATTCCATGTGCTACCTTCAGTCCCTCATGTGTAAACCAATACACACAATAACATCTGGACAGATATATTCAGTGGTATGACCAGCTGTCTACATGTGCGAAACTGAGAGCGTTCTGTAGAGCTTTTAATGTCAGCTAATGGTTCCCACAAGCGCCAAATAATTCTTTAATAAGACTTGGTAGTCATCTTAACACAAATTTGAGTTTGAACAGATTGAATGGGTATTAAAGGTAGCTGGTTTCTACGCCTGGCTCCAGCGCTTCTCATACTATTATTGCCTTTGTCGACCTACGTACATAATAACTTCACCTGCAATTATCACATAGCATAGCAGTTTTTAATGTTCTTCTCCATTACAGTCTTTTAAATTGTCTTCGTTCAAAGTGTTTAGTTTTGATAAATACTTTCTTTTTAATTCTGTAATACTTAAGTCGAAATACCGCATTATAACAGGTTATGTATTTATATTACACAATGTTTATTGTAACTGGCGCGGATTATCTCGGCACATGTTTCGGCCGATCCACATTCCCACCCAGCGCCATCTGTCCACAGTCCCCATCCATGTCCTCCAAGCCCGCTACTTTGAGATTCCCGCTGGAAGTCGGACGTAATTGTATATCCGCAATGGAGGTGCTCGATTCATTGCTCATAGTGGCGGATCAGTTATATGAATGTGTGGTGTCCGTTCTTTCCACCTTCAGTGTGGATGCACAATTTCGTCCGACCTGTTGCTGGCATCTCAAAGTAGCGAGCGTGGAGGACGCGGACAGGGACGGGGACTGGGGATAGGTGGCGCTGAGTGGGAACGTGGGTCGGCCGAGGGGAGCATCGAGACAGTGGGCGCAGGTGCAGTAAACCCTGCGTCCGGGTGGCGCAGTGGTTAATACAGCTGCCTCGTAATCAGGAGATCTCGGGTTCGAATTCCGATCCGGCACACGTTTTTACTCTCGTTGCTGATTCTGCATAAAGTCCCGATGCAGGTGACAACAATAGCCCTTTCCCACTCCTCCTCCACCTTCAACTTACATAACACATATCACAAAAATGTTGAAATGTGTCTGAATTTCTAAGGGACCAAACTGCTGAGGTCATCGGTCCCGAGACTTACACACTTCTTAAACTAACTTATGCTAAGAACAACACACACAGCCGTGCCCGAGGGAGGACTCGAACCTCCGACGGGAGGGGCCGCGCAATTCGTGACATGGCGCCTCAAACCACGCTGCCACTGCGACATCTCACAGCTGCGGAATCTGCATAGTGTCTATTCACATTATATATTTATTTCGTTGTTCAGAGAAAGGACGCCACGTTATTTCTGTATTTCTGTTATTATAACCTTTGACCAGAACAAAGAACATTTGTAAACTTTTAGGTATTCATACTTTGTATGTGGTTCTACTTTATCTCTTTGACGATCATGTAGGTTTAGTAGCTTTGAGAGTTATCAAGAGTGGAGTTTCCACCAAGTGTGGACTACTGTAATTGTGCCAAGGTACAGTGCGCAATTATATGGACTGTGTTAAGACAGACTCTTAAGACAATTATATACGTTCTGTATTTTGTTGACTCATATATGGCGAAAATGATTCTCGTCATACAGTGGCAAGACACAATCAATACCTTCACTGCGCGATAACAACGGTGAAGTAACTGATGACAGTGCTACTAAAACAGAGTTATTAAACACGGTTTTCCGAAACTCCACCAAAGAAGACGAAGTAAATATTCCTGAATTCCAATCAAGAACAACTGCCAAGATGAGAAACATAGAAGTAGATATCCTCGGTGTAACAAATCAGCTTAAATCACTTAATAAAGGCAAGGCCTCCGGTCCAGATTGTATACCAGTCAGATTCCTCTCAGAGTATGCTGATAAAATAGCTCCATATTTAGCAATTATATACAACCACTCGCTCACAGAATGATCCGTACCTAAAATCTGGAAAATTGCTCAAGTCACACCAATACCCAAAAAGGGAATAGAAGTAATCAGTTGAATTACAGGCCTATATCACTAACGTCGATTTGCAGTACGGTTTTGGAACATATACTGTATTCGAACATTATGAAGTACTTCGAAGAAAACGATTTATTGACACATAGTCATAGAAAATATCGTTCTTGTAAAACACAACTAGCTCTTTATACTCATGAAGTAATGAGTGCTATCGACAGGGGATGTCAAATTGATTCCATGTTTTTAGATTTTCAGAAGGCTTTCGACACCCTTCCTCACAAGCGTCTTCTAACCAAACTGCGTGCCTACGGAGTATCATCTCAGTTGTGCGACTGGACTCGTGATTTCCTGTCAGAAAGGTCACAGTTCGTAGTAATAGACGGAAAGTCATCGAGTAAAACAGAACTAATATCCGGCGTTCCGCAAGGAAGTGTTATAGGCCCTCTATTGTTCCTGATCTATATTAACGACATAGGAGACAATCTGAGTAGCCGTCTTAGATTGTTTGAAGATGATGCTATCATTTACCGTCTTGTAAAGTCATCAGATGATCAAAACGACTTGCAAAATGATTTAGATAAGATATCTGTATGGCGCGAAAAGTGGCAATTGACCCTGAATAAAGAAAAGTGTGAAGTTATTCACATGAGTACTAAGAGAAATCAGTTAAATTTCGATAAGTCACACAAATCTGAAGGCGTTTTTCGTTGAGACGGGATGTTCTCATGAAATTTCAATCATCAGTTTTCTCCTCCGATTGCGAAAACATTCTGTGCCATCCACCTGCATAGGGAGAAATGATCATCACGATAAAATAAGAGAAATTAGGGTTCACACAGAAAAATTTAAGTGCTCGTTTTTCCCGCGTGCTGTTCAAGAGTGGAACGGTAGAGAGACAGCTTGAAGATGGTTCATTTAACACTCTGCCAGGCACTTTATTGTGAACAGCAGAGTAATCACGTTGATGTAGATGTAGAAAATATATGTTTGATCTACTGATGTACACTGTGTAAGTACTACGGTTTTAAAATTCACCTCTTTTTAATTCCTCCATTTTCTATTATGCTAGCGTATATTCCATATTCATTTAAATTCATATTTTTTGAAAAAATAATGTTGTATAAATCGCTTTAAATCACCCATACATAAATACTGTCTATCATTGAAAATATGCTGTGTTACTTTGTGAGCGCGGAAAATTTCCGTCAAGCTGCATTCAGTAGTGGTAAGTAAGTAATCTTTGGCAGTGGACAGCGTTTTGAGGATTATCGTTGTTACTCGTGCTGAGCGTGAGATTTTAATTAGCAACAGTTGATCGTTAACATTCGTAGGGTGCGTCCACTTTGACACGTATGTCACGTGACATTACCAAGTTCATTACTGTTTCTGACTGGATACCAGAGATTAATCATTCATGTTTGGATTTTCATTCACTTAAAATTACGATGTGAAAGAATGTAAATTCGCAGCATACAGAAATTTTTCAGAGATTGCGCATGTTCAGTTTTTGGTGTTTGTGTGACAACCTAGCAATAAGTTTGTTACCCTAATTTACTATTCTAACTCACAAGCTTCATTTCCCACATCATCATCAGATCCTGTATATATACGCAAAGGAATTTCAAAATTGATAATACATTTGCGCAGAAACGGAAACTAATGAAGTTGCATATTTTAGGAAAGAATAGGGTAGAATTGGAACTGGAGAAGAAAAGAGTACAATGTGACATTGCCATTTTCGTAGGTGTTACACTCATCACGGCGATTTTTTTTTAGCGCGTCACGTTATATCACGCAGTCTGTGGTCGATTTCTGGGAAGAGGATCTGAGTGGAATAAGACTAGAATGAGATTTTCACTCTGCAGCGGAGTATGCGCTGATATGAAACTTTCTGGCAGATTAAAACTGTGTGCCCGACCGAGACTCGAACTCGGGACCTTTGCCTTTCGCGGGCAAGTGCTCTACCATCTTTTTATTTTTTTTTGGAGAATATATATATATATATATATATATATATATATATATATATATATATATATATACAAAGCAACAGTTCGTCAAGGTACCAGTTAAACATATACAAATGAGTGTTAGGTAAACAAATTATTAGAATAACATTAAATACAACAAAATATAACACCTCCTGTTTTCTTTGTTTTTTTTAATAATTTGTATTGAACAAACTAAAAGTACATATATATTCACTATGCAAGAGTTCTTCAAGGTACCCTTTAAACATATACAAATGACTGTTAATTAAACAAAAAAAATATTAAAAAGAAAAACATTAAATACAACAAAATATAACATATTCTGTCTTCGTCCTTTTTTTATTAATTTTTATTTTTTTGGTCGATGCATGAGAACGTGGATAAGGGTGTTGCATCACGTGACAGGTAGGCATGGTACACCCCAACTTTGAGGGGGGTCAAGGAAGACGCTGCGGAGATAACCGGCAAAAGTTTATCGGTAAGATGGTTTTCGGGTGAGGGTGCTATGCGCGGTCACAACTTTGTACCAGAAGTCAAGGGCTGTATGCGGACCACTCTGAAAGAGGTATTCTAAAGCCTGTCCTCGAAACCAGATGAGGGCATGGTGCTTAGCAAGAGGGTAGTGAAATGTCTGGGGCAACAACAGGAAATCCGGGGTTACCGTCGTTGGCGGGGCACGGAGGTAAAAGCCCACGATTCGTTGGATGAGGAGCCATACGTTTTGTTTCAGGGGGCACGTAAGACGGTGCTCGTCGGTGTCTTCGAGCTGACAGTCAGGGCAGAGTGGGGAGGTGGCCAGTCCTATGCGATAAAGTCGACTATTAGTCGGGAATTTTCCATAGACTAAAATATACCAGAGTGCATCCATCTGAGCTACCGAAGCACGACTCACGCCCGGTACTCACAGCTTTACTTCCGCCAGTATCTCGTCTCCTACCTTCCAAACTTTACAGAAGCTCTCCTGCGAACCTTGCAGAACTAGCACTCCTGAAAGAAAGGATACTGCGGAGACATGGCAGGTAGGAGACGAGATACTGGCAGAAGTAAAGCTGTGACTACCGGGTGTGAGTCGTGCTTCGGTAGCTCAGATGGTAGAGCACTTGCCCACGAAAGGCAAAGGTCCCGAGTTCGAGTCTCGGTCGGGCACAAAGTTTTAAACTGCTAGGAAGTTTCATATCAGCGCACACTCCGCTGCAAAGTGAAAATCTCATTCTGGAAACATCCCCCGGCTGTGGCTAAGCCATGTCTCCGCAGTATCCTTTCTTTCAAGAGTGCTAGTTCTGCAAGGTTCGCAGGAGAGCTTCTGTAAAGTTTGGAAGGTAGGAGACGAGATACTGGCAGAAGTAAAGCTGTGAGTAGCGGGCGTGAGTCGTGCTTCGGTAGCTCAGATGGTAGAGCACTTGCCCGCGAAAGGCAGAGGTCCCGAGTTCGAGTCTAGGTCGGGCACACAGTTTTAATCTGCCAGGAAGGAATAAGACTAGTCGGCCTCGTTAGCTACACGCTAGCACGGTGTTAACTAGAGAGATCTGCAACAATGACTCCTTCAGTGAGCAAGCAATTAGCATTGCTAACTAGTGCATCAGAGACCCAGGTCAGTTCATACTGACAGTCACGGACTTGGTTAGAACGGATGATATTTGCTTAAACACGTAGCACACTTTACACCTATGCCTTCAAAGTGGCGTACAATAAAAACGTGTCACGGGGTGCGTTCCTATCTGGCGGACCATACGAAACAGCTGTGCTTTAAGTGCCTTAAGTATTTTCTTTGTTTACTTCTACGCGGCAACTTAGTATTACGTATCGAAGTTCTCACAAAGCAAAGCCCAGAAAACAAAACAGTTTGCTTTTTTACGGAGGTTCAGTAGTTCTGTATTAATAATATCAATGGTAGTCATAAAGATTTAACTGTCATTTCGAAAAAATTGAGCCACGAAGCTTGGTCCTTTTCAGCACAATCACCCTTTAATGCGATCCTTCTTTTATTGAATTTTCTCATGTTGAGCTATCAGAAGCAGCGATCTGTTTTACTTGGTAAAGCTTTCTAAAGTAAATATCGCATAAAAATTTCTTTATTTACAACCAACCGGTTTCGATAGACATTGCTGTCATCTTCAGGCCTTCAAACATTTTTTTTATAAAAATGTGTTCATTTTGAGTTGGGCCTCCCGCCAAGTTGTCATGTAGATAAAATATCGCACATTGTACAAGGGTCTGTCATAAATAAAACTTTTAAAATCAAAACGTGCTTTGTGCACATATCCATGTCCATAGCGCTAAGAAGATGACTGTTACGTCATAAAAGACACAGTACACAAAAAAATGCACAGTAGCACATATGTTTACGTTAGCAGCACGTGTTCTGATCACTGAAGATCCATCTTAGATGGCGTATAAGGTACAACTCAAACTTCGCTGAGGGAAGAATGTAAAGGTTTCCATCTTTCTCGGGTGCTGGACAGCGTCAATGCCACCGCTGCCCCAAGGAAACGACATAATTTCCCGTGATTAGCGTTAGCAACCAACCGAACCCAAGTAATGCAGTAATCGTCAAGACTACAATATTCCCTTGGCATTCGGTACTGCTAATCTGTTGTTTGTCGAAACAGAGTATCTTCTAGAAATGCGGTACAATGCAAAATGATTGAAAATTTGTACCCCACATTCTACGAAGGTGCGAATGGAAGGCATAAGTTTGACAGAAAGGTCCTCTTAAAATGCATTGTATCAGTGAAGGTAATCGAAAAGTTCTGGAGTATGGTTCCAGTGTTTTGATTAGGGAGACAAAAGACGTGGGATGAGATCAAAGGTACGCTGCTGTGATCGTAACTAATCGCTATAGCCTATTCAAAAGTTGTACGGAAATGCACAGGGAACTTAAATGTGAATCCTTGGAAGAAAGGCGATGTAGTTCCCGCGAAATCCACTTGGGTAAATGTAGAGAACTTGTATTCGAAGAAGAGTATGTGGCCGTTATGGTACCACCATCGTATTTCTTTCGTAGAAATCGTGACATTTAGGCAAGAAAGATACACAAGTATACACAGGGCGACCGTAAGGTGATGCTCCAGTTTTAATCGGTCACAGAAAAGCAATGGACTGAGATAGAAATGTGAAACAAGGTGGAAATGAAAGAGAAAGTCTCGAAGTATGCATACTTTTTACGGGCAGTCCAGTGTAGATTCCATTTGTTGACCTACACACATCGAAACGATATTCTAGTTCTTCCCACACACGTGTAAGGACAACTGTAACAAAGTGAAAAGCTTCTGTGATTCTCTGTTTTAAAAGATACGTTAACTGTACACACGTTGCTTCACATAGCCGCAAAAGTGAAAGTCTAATGGCGTGAGGTCCGGGGATCGCGGTGGCCATAACTTAAGACCACCCATTCCTACTCACAACCAGAGAAATTTTGTGTGAAGAAAATCGCGAATATTGTTGGCGTAGTGTAGAGGAGTGCCATCTAGTTGGAAGACGACTCCTTTTGGAAATTGTCACTGCATACAATAGCAACAGGTCAAGGTAGTTGTCTGACATCACAGTCTGCTCTGCAAGGAAAAATGGACCTACAACTTTATCCTGAACCAGGGCACACATCACGTTCACCTTTGGGATGTTAATGTCAATGGTAGGCACGAGGATTTCTGACGTTATAGCGATGGACTGGACCAGATACAGAATGTGGCCTAATCACTGAACACGATCTTCTTCGTAAATCATTCATCATTATTATGTGGCCTAATCACTAAACACGATCTTCTTCGTAAATCATTCATCATTATTATTAAGCAAAACTGTAAGAAATTCTAATCGTTTTGTTTATCAAATGTTCAGATGTGTGTGAATTCCTAAGGGACCAAATTGCTGAGGTCACGGGTCCCTAGTCTTAGACAATACTTAAAGTAACTTATGCTAAGAACGACACACACACCCATGCCCGAGGGAGGACTCGAACCTCAAGCGGAAGGGGCCGCGCAGTCCGTGACATGACGCTTCAAACCTCGCGGCCACTCAGCGAGGCGTTTGGGTTATCAGTCGGTTTGACAAAAAATAGTTCAAATGGCTCTGAGCACTATGGGACTTAACATCTGAGGTCATCAGTCCCCTAGAACTTAGAACAACTTAAACCTAACGATATCACACACATTCATGCCCGAGGCAGGATTCGAACCTGCGTCGCGCAGTTCCGGACTGAAGGGCCTAGAACCGCTCGGCCACCGCGGCCGGTTTCGTTTGACAGCGCGCAACAACTGCAATTTGCAACTTGAAAAACGAAGACACTTCTTTAAAACCTTATGAACTGTACTCTTCATCAGCTTAATACTCAAGCACAAGCACGTTAGGTAGCTATCTCGTTTAGCTTCTACAGACCCGTCACTACCGAAGGCTTACGAGAACGGGGGTTGTCCAACATACTGACGGTATCCCTCAACTGCTTATTCCACCAAATAATTTCATTTTTCTGTGGTGGTTGTTCGTCGTGCACCCGATGATTTTCACGTTGAATGTTGGTCACAGATTCGAATACAGTAAGCCACAGAACACATTGAAGTTTCCTCTGTGCTGTCCACATCTCGACTGAGCTGGCGATCCGCTGCTGATAAATAGTTCGTTGTATTTCGTCATCGTCTGCACATCAAACTTGTATTACAGAAACTCCTTGTGACACTGTTCAGTGTAGCGCAAGTTTCAACCTTTCGACCTTACGGAAGCACTGTATACGGTCATTTTTCGCTCGCCCAATACGCAAATGCTACAGGGAAGAAAATGGTTAACGCTGGTACGATGTACCCCCCATCATGCACTATACAGTGTCTTTCAGAGTATACAGTAGATGAAGGTGCAGATAATAATGCAGTCATTTGCACTTTCTCGGTATTCCGAAGTGCTTCATTGGAAAGGATCCTTGAGCAAGGTCACGGCCGAATATTTCCCGCACCCTTGTCCAACTGAGCGGTGTTCCGTCTGCGGCGGCCTCGCCTTGGACGAGACGATAACCTCTGGCTGTCCTCGGGCTGCGCTGCGTGCTGCGTGCTGCGGCGGGCAGCCGCCACCAGCAGAGAGACCCACGGTCCGCACCAGCCTTGGCGGCGCCCATGACCGCCGTTGGCGCAAACAGAGGCCACCGGCTCCTTGCCCAGCAACAAACTAGCCAGAGGCTTCCCCTCGCGCCCACGCCGCCTACTGGACTGAAAAAAGAAGGCAAGGCATTACCGTAACAACCATAGCTTAATTTATGGAATTTTAGGTCCCAGAACGCACCTCTTCAACCATACAACCCCTCCCCCCTTCCCTCTGCTACCCATCAGCTATAAAAATAACAAGTTTCGATTTTTGAAAACTTTTCATAAATTTTTTTATAAGGAGGCAGAATAGATCGCCCTGGCTGCAGAAAGTTTTGTGTTAAAACCACGACAGGTTTCTCGCCAATTTAGGCGCACCCTCAGGAGATCTAAACGGGAATTAGAAAGGAAGTGTTTCACAATTTTTTCTTGTTATACTGGCTTAATAAACATTGTTATATGAAGTAGAATAGTCCTGTATATTAGGTACTGACATAAGTTGTGTCTACAACATTATTTTACGATGTTCTGAAGCCTCTCCCCGTTCTTCACGTCACTGATAAATTAATGTGAGCCGGAGCGATCCATCTCCTCCATGTTCATTTTGGCAAATAGAAGGAACATTTTTTTCTAAAACCATTAAACATATTGCTCTGAAATTTGGACTACATGTTCAGTGAATATTTCTCTACAAAGTTATTGTTCCATGTTAAGAAATATGTGTTTTTGTTTTACAATTTTTTTAAACAGATGCTTATTTTTTTCTCTAAAATTTAGCACTTTTTCTTCTATAACTCTTGAATTGTACAAAATTTTTTTACAATTTGTTATAAAAATAAATGAAAAGAAGTAAACAATATTGTATCTAAATTTCTTTGATATGCTGTTAGCAGTTTTTGAGAAAATGTTCCTCAAAGATGGAAATTTTAAAGTTACGGGAAATGGCTTCCAAAGTTTTTTAATACATTCCTGCCCCATATGATGGATTATCAGTATCCTCTTGTTTTTCCAGTGCTGGTTTCCTTTTCACTGGTCTTTTCTTCCATTTTGCTGAATGTTGTAGGCTTTTGTCTCTTCTTCCTGCACCTCTTAGTCTTTCTTCATCAATTAGGCACATTGTGGAAATGGCGTTGTGTCCTGGTTGGAAACCTAGACGTTTCAGCACATCACATTTAATAATGTTACCTTCATTGTATGTTGCCACTGCATCATACACTCCAAAATGCAATGTTTTTATCTGTACAAACACTCTTTTGTGAATCCTAATCCAAATTAAATTATTTACACTTTCATTTGGATTTTTTGTTTTCCCTTTCCAATAAACTTGGTTGTGATAAATCTCTGAATATGGGCTTAATTACATTAATTACAGCATTTGGCAAACTGTTTTTATGGCCATATTCCTTTTCTGATTGGTACTTACGCCATGGGTCATCACCTGTGGGGCACAGTGCATGTTGTGGGTGCTCATTTGTTGTTGCAGTATGAAAAAATAATGCCCATTCTGCTCTCCTCATATGCTCAATGCTTCTTATATTTTGCCTAATTGCACACCCATAATACCAAAATATCATGGATCATGGCAACGTAGAGGTCATAAATCTCCAAATGGAGTTGTGACGGCTACCAGTGGAGACAGTTGCAAAGTAATTGATGTTGCTATTCTCTCAAAACATTGTAGATGTAAGGGCAATACCAAGGACGAACATAGTGAAAGTTGTGAAGCAAAGTTGGAAAACAAAACACTGTCTAATTCCGCACAGACACCCTGCTTGCAGCCAGCGAGCGACGCCGTCAGAGGTGACACACCGAGTCGCTACAACCGTTTACGCGGCGCGTCAACTTTGCAGCGATAAAAAAAACACACTTAGAATTAACTTAGAAGGGTGAAACTTGATATGTTTTATTCAGAAATTCCAAATAATTTTATTATGAAAAAACCAAAAAACGTTAATTTTGTCATTTTCATCTTTCCGGCTCCCCTTAAAACAAAATAAAACGAGTATTTGGTGCGAAGAGAATGAAATAAGCCCTGCAAAGCGTGCGAAAATGTGTATAAGCACCAATACAAACGAATCATATTATCAGCTGGAGGCGATGAGGGCGCGGCCATAAGGAACACTGAACTAGCTAGAGCCATATGCAAGCAGCCATGAGGAGAACTGCAGTGGCCGTGATATCCACCGAGATGGCGGTAGAGAAAGTGGGGCTAGTGCACCTAATGGTAGACATGAAAGAGGGGCAGGTGCTGTTCATAAAAACAAATTGCAATTCAAATCAACTAGTGATATAGAACGTGGGGTAGAGCACTAATACAGTAAATCCCGTATGATGTAGACTACTAAGACTTATAATGTAAATTATTCCATGCAATTCGAAATCCAGTGGAGAATGTACGAATAGTAAAAGTGATTACATGCAGCAAAAATAAGAATGATGGGCTATCTGGTTACGCAGTCAAAATTTCCCAAAATGTCCGTATGTCTCAGTTCTGTCTGGCTGTTTACGACGAGTGCAGGAGATTTTTATAAGACTGGGATAATCGCTGTCTCTTCTCTCTTGGTGCCCTTATTCTCCAAATATATGATCCACATACTCTCGTTTATGGCGTGATCTTATGTCCTGTGTCGCGTAAACGTGCACATAATGCTGACCCAGAATTCGCGCAACTGGTACGGTCTTTAAACCGAGTTGAAAAACCTCTTATGAAAATGTGGACATTTGGCTGCGGTTGCCCGCAATTCAAAATAATATGTACTTCCGACGAAACTTACAAAGATAAATCAACTTTTTACAAAATACTGTTCAGAAATTCGGGTTTTTAAAACATAATTTCTTGTAATCAGAACTCTAAACTACAAGAATTGACGTAAAGAACAGCTGCTACTGTCTGTTCTCGTAGCAGTGTAATTGTGCTCTCTAGTTCTACTCGATACATATCGGCACATGTTGGTTGTCTTCGTGACTATGACGTCATGTTTTCGACTTCTGCCAGCTACAATGTTCGAAGAGTTGCATTGGTAACTCTTCGGTGAACGTGTGTCCAGCATTAATTACTGAAGAATTTAGTGACGAAACACGAGAGAGATATTCCTGGCCTATTGGGGTCACGAACCATGCAAACTTCTCGAAGAGTTAGACAAAACAATACACGATGAGACATGAGACACTGAGTTAGATTGTTTAGTAAATCCTTTGGACGTCATTTGCCTTGTGCTGATTCAGTTGTGCTACAACTGGACTGATACAAGTTCATATTCATTACTGCAAATACGAGTTACGTTGCGATTCAGTACGTGTGCTCTATTTTAAATCTCCGGTACCGACTTGTTCCACTGAGTTCAAAGAAAAAACAAAAATCCCTGAGAGATGCCAGAACGTATTTCCGAAGCGTTCTGGCCGAAATTAAACCCTGCTAGTAACACAGCTCCATCATCGGACAGCAACTATCGTTGTCATTGACAATATTACAGACGAGATTCTAGCACGTTTTCAACAGAACGTTTCGTCCTTGACAAGGATGCGTGATGATTAGCGTGTCATCTCAGAGTGCCTGATGATCGCCATGTTGCCTCAAAATAAATATCTGCATATGTTGTTTGCAAGCCACTCTAAAGGGCGTAGCGTAGGGTCCTCCGTACGAATATTACCGATGTTCTGTTCTATTACTGCGTTCCTTAATTTCTCATACGTCATTCCCATCACCCCTAAGACAAATATACGACGACGGCAGCAGAACTGCCGCGCAGTCTTCCTCGAAACAGCTTCCCTAAATTTAGCCATCAGCGTTTCGCGAGAACAGCGCCACCTTTCTTCGAAGGATTCCCATTTAAGCTCTCTGAGCATCTCCATCAAATTTACTTGTAGACAACAGTGTAGTCAGCGAATCATGCTGATCCTGTCTGAAAAATTACTCATGTATACTGAGGACATTAGACATCCTGCAACACTTTCACGGGGCGCGCCCGAAGCCACTTTCGTTTCCATTTAAGATTGGTCGACCCTTGTAAAATACTAGTGGTCAAAAATTCATTGAGTCAGCTGCAGATCTACGAAGATAATGCTTATAATTGTGTGCTGGTTATTAGCTGGCGATGCCGCAAAATGTCGGACGCCTTTCGGAAATCCAGGAAGATGGCTCCTACTGTTTACGAGGTATCATGTACGAACAAAGCAAGTTTTGTTCTACAGGAGGCAAGCTTCGTTCCCTCCAGAAACGTTATAACGTTTAGGTTCTTTTCATTATTATTAGTAGTAGTATTGTAATTATTATTCGGGAATTCTGACAATAAATGGAAGAAAATAATTCAGTAAACTTTTCTTTAGGTTCTTCTTGTTGTTCCAGTAACGTTTCATTCTTTCCTAGAAATTTTTTTCACTTTCTTCGGACCACGTTGCTTTGTACTGTTTTTGTTTTCGTTGTTCTGTTGTAACTACCCATTTGTCTACTTTGTGTCTGAAGTTGCCTCTTTCAAAATTGTCGGTTGGTCTTACGTTTGCGTTTTTTAGATCCTTTCGAATTTTGTTCAGCGAAGGTGTTTAGTTCTTAAGTGTTGCTACATAGTGTATTATCATTATTTTCAATCTCTCTTCTACACAGATGACCAAAGAATTTCATTTGCCACTTATTAATATGAATTTTTGCATTTATTAAATAAGGTTACATTTTTGGACGGACGAATCGCTTTATTTTACTTTCTTGTTTCGCGTCAACAGTTGTAAGGTGCTTTTGATCTTAGTACATATCTCGTTGTTCTTTGTTTCTGGTCCTCTCAAAATCACTGCTGTGTAGGTGTTTCAGGAGCAATACTAAGTATTTCCGAAGGTGGTAGTATAGAGTAGTTCGAATAAAACATTCCTTATTACATGTATCCAATAGTCACTGGTT
Source organism: Schistocerca cancellata (assembly GCF_023864275.1). Taxonomy (NCBI): domain Eukaryota; kingdom Metazoa; phylum Arthropoda; class Insecta; order Orthoptera; family Acrididae; genus Schistocerca; species Schistocerca cancellata. Next base: position 659,499,120 of record NC_064627.1, read on the forward strand.
ACAGAGATACAGCTGTTAGGATGCAACCCAAACAAATACTCACGCAAGGTATTATAAATAAGGAAACGATTAAATCAAATTTTCATAAATGTTATCTCTAACTTCTACGTAATTTTCTAATTCTCTTGACAATACCATGTGTAGCGTTTCTGAGGTCGTCTTGGCACCCTTTTATGAGAGCAGCACTACAGACAATCCGAACGCTCAATTCGTCTTTTGTGTTTACTTTTTCTTTGTAGCCTTCGACTTTCAATCATTTCCTCAGGGAAAAAAAGAGAATCTGGGGACTTTGGTGGCTAATAAATTAACGACACCATTTCTACGGATTCCTTTTCCAGGGAATTTTAGGTTCAGATGATGAGTCACCTTGTAATATGTTCCTTATTTGCAGATAACAATTCAGTCTACTTTATTTCCAGTTTAGTATTTCACATATGCGAAGTGGATGTATCAGCGCTGCAGTACGTATGGAGTAAGGAGCGAGAGGTAGGTTCCCAAGCTGGCTAGCAGGGGCATCAGTCCACTCTCCTCTAGAACAGACAATTCTATTGATTTCGCTCAGTACTCCTTTCATGGTATTTTTTCTCTAATTTTATGTATTCTCAGTCAGTTTCCGTAATTTTGCTACGTTTTCGCGATTTTACATATTTCCCTCAATGTTACGTATTTCACATCAATTTTTCGTGATTATACCGGATTTTCTCGAATTTTACCGGCTATATATCATTATTCATATTTTTTCGACAGTTTTCCATACGTATATGTTCATATTGCTGACATACTCATGAGCTGTTTGGTTTTCTAAAAGCATATTTGCGTGTCTTATATACCAACCTACTACAAGGGTTGTAATTTAAATAGTGGCAACTATTTATTCACAACCGAAACATGTTTACGCCTGGTACTGTCTTTCAACGTAGTCACCAGCGTTGTGTAGAACCCGTTGCCAGCGATGTGGAAGGCGTAGTATACCGTTAGCAGAGCCTGTTTGTTGATGGTGCGAATGGAGCGGTCTACTGCTTGTCGAATCTCTGGAACAGTTCTGAAGCGAATGCCACGAAGTGGTTCCTTCATCTTCGGAATCAAATCAAAGTCACAAGGACTTAAGTCCGGGGAGTATGGTGGATGGTACAGTACTTCCCAGTCGCATCGACCGAACAGAGCAGCCACAGCTTGCGATGTATGCGCCCGCGCATTGTCCTGCAAAATGATGGGTGGGTTGCGCAGAAAGTGTCGCCGCTTCTTTCGCAGAGCTGGTCATAGGTGATGCTCGAAAAACGAACAGTAATACTGTGCATTGACGGTCTGCCGTGGAGGAACGTAATGCTTTAGGATAACACCACCACAGTCGTACACGAGAATCACCATAGCCTTAGACTGCTCCATTCGCACCATCAGTAGAACAGGCTCTGCTAATGGTATACTACGCCTCCCACATCGCTGGCAACGGGTTCTACACAACGCTGGCGATTACATTGAAGGACAGTAACAGGTGCAAACATGTAACTCTTTTGCGTCGGTTGTGAATAAATAGTTGCCGCTATTTAAGATCCAACCCTCGTAAAAAATCCTAAGACTTCCCCTCTTCCTGATGACCCACATGCATGAATTTTGGATAGGACGATCATGGAAAGTATAGTAACAGTCGCTTTGTACCTATATGAGACTTAACGAGTGGTGCAGATGATGGATGTACTGGGAACTCGAACTATGGAAACAATTCTGTGTACTGCTCCAACCCATCAGAAAGCCAGTCTGCAGACTCATGTAGTGCCGCACTTGATGGAAATTCAAAGTCTGGAAACATTTCTGCATGTTCATCTCCCTTCCACTCCATCGTGTAGGTGTCTGCAACAGGGACTTGACATGAGTACAGAATTGATTTCTGTTGCTGTTCAGATTTCTTTCCACAAGCATAGGCTGTTATTCGTTACCAGATGTGCTTCTTATTTCCGTTTATACCTTCCAACTCTGATACATACCCACAACCCTGTAAGAACTTCCACAGACTGTAGCTGTTCGGTGTTTATTTTTGTTACCCCAGTAGTAAGTCATTCGTTAGTTGACAGAGTGTCGACTGCAGGTAGCATCTTGGGCCACAAGAGTTTCGTTGTCTCTCACTCTACCTACAGAATGTATCGTCCTGGCTGTGTCATTTATAGGCGAACAGTTAGCAAGTTATGTGTACGAACCGCACCCATTCATCACTGACAGCTCTACATACATAGACTTAGAGACTTTGCACACATATTTCCAATTGCGAAGCTTCGATTTCAACCACTAGTACGTCATTTTCGACAGTGCTACAGCTCTGCAAACAGCGAAATACTCTCTACAAAACGATTCTGCGATGGGTGTAAGCACATTTAAATTCATCCTGCTAAGAGCATAACATTTTCGATATAATTTATATATCTGTAACGAGATTGTCTAGAGTCTCCAGCAATAACAAGCATCCCGCTGTGCCTATCACACATCCTTTTATACTCTAAAAGATCGACAATGACGGCGCGTGATCACCCCAGTCCTGCTGTTTTGTGTACAAGATGTCTGTTGGATGGAGGAAGACAGTCCTTCGTGAGTATCATTCTTATTTACGAGACTAAACAGCACATTAGTCAGACGTTAAGGTACAGCACTGTACTCGAATGCATCCAGTCACTTTCAACCACATATTCTACAGTTCCAGTGCATTTTCTCTATTTTATGTACTTCTGTGGCTGTTTGAGTATCACGAATCACTCCCATGACTCCCATGACTCAACTGCTGTGATCATCAGTCCCCTAGAACTTAGAACTACTTAAATCTAACTAACCTAAGGACATCACACACACCCATACCCGAGGCAGGATTCGAACCTGCAACCGTAGTAGCAGCGCGGCTCCGGACTGGAGCGCCTAGAACCGCACGGCCACCGCGGTCGGCAAACCACGCATTATATCTATCCAGAGTGGTGTATGGAGGCAGATCCGCAATACACTACATCTAGTATAGGGTTTGCCTTAAGATTATAGTGTGATTAAGTGCAGAATCCTGTAGCCTTAAGAATGTGTGTTTCTGTTCTAAGATCATTTCTCTCTTTCCAGTACCTCTTGATACGGGCTCCAGACACTAGAACAGAACTCGGGAAGTAATAAAATAGGTGATTTACATAAAGTGTCTCAAACTCCGTCCATCTGGAGCGTCATCATGCATAAACCATATGTTTCTTCTTCTTCTTAACGATGTCGTATCACCACAGCTCGTCAAATGAGATCGTTCCTTTCCAGCACAGACTGAGTCTTTTCCCAAAAATTTCCAGGTGGGAAGCGAAGGGGCCTGGGGGATTTACCAAAGGGGAAGGGTTAATTTATTTATCTATTTCATTAATCAGTTAATTTATCTGATATAAAATGTGTGCTTGTAATGGTGAGAAGGTTTCCCAGAGGGATGGGAAGGTGGAGGGGGGAGGGGAGGGAGCTTTCTCTGAAGGGGTTCATAAACCAATTGACAGATGATTGTTTATGAGGAGGGAGAGGGGGTCATAAGTCCCCTGAGTGTAAGCTTGCCTCTGAATGTATGCAACCAACACTAACAATATGCTCCAGCACCCCCGTTGTCCTACTACTAACGACACCTTGCACTATAAACTATCTGTTTTGCATGCACATGTCCACACTGCAGCACCTGGCCTGCTGCCCAGGGGAAAATAAGCATTATGTCTTTATCTTACCACATGTACTTGGAGGTACTACCCAACCTAAAATCATACTGCTCCTAATAGCTGTAATGATCAGTCTGCAAATGAAGCAGATACTGATGCAATATTGTTCAATACACTGTCCTCAGTCACCAATAGAAATATCTGCACTTATACCCATTAAACTCTGTATAATAATATTCACACCTCACGGTAATGTTTGTTTTGAAGATATGTAAGCAAAAATTAAGAATAATGCTTCGTGTGTGAACAGCAAATGAGTCGCACATCATCAGCAGCAAAATTTTGTTGGAATTCCTTATAATTTCATTCTCTGACATTTTTTTTGTTCTGTAGGAGCCCGTCTAAGAACTTAATACACGCTACAGTTTTTTTCGCCACTTCTTCCGGTTGTAGGTCGCAGCAGACACTTACTTGATCAGTTGATCGACGCTGGAAGCAAGAGCTTTCTGCAGGTAACAGTGTGTTATGCGCGGACGTGCGCCTCTACCATGCCCACGCGTAGGATTACTGCCAAACCGGTAACCTTGTATTGTCATATTCTTGTACAGCCTCGTAAGAACAGCATTTTAGTAACGCTAAGTTCGAAGGATCAGCCACACCTACTCTCCTCGTTCTTAGCACGGTGACTGCAAGGTGACTGCGGCCTAATTTCTGTTCTATTTGGCGATCAGCAAGGAAACCAGTTCTTCAGGTTACAAGGTTGGTTCAAATGGCTCTGAGCACTATGGGACTTAACTACTGAGGTTATCAGTCCCCTAGAACTTAGAACTACTTAAACCTAACTAGCCTAAGGACATCACACATACATGCCCGAGGCAGGATTCGAACCTGCGACCGTAGCGGTTGCGCGGTTCCAGACCGTAGCGCCTAGAACCGCTCGGCTCAGGTTACAAGGTCTAGCTTCTAAACTGTTTCAGGAAAATCTACTTGTTTCAGTTGCATGTACTACCTTGGCTGCATGAGAAATATGAAAATGAATAATGGTTATAAATAAGCTGTCTCACGAAATGAGATTCCCCAATACATACGATAAACGGTTCAGTACATGGAAACAACATTTTTCAAAGCGGTATTTGACAAATGGGCGAATATTTTGCCTTAAAGTGAAGACTTTTAGCGTTTATAGCTACCAATATACTGAAGCAGATGTCTTTCCTAATAAATAATTTACTTTCTTTAAGGACATCCGAGAGTTCTTAAAAAGAGCAGCTATGAATGGATTTCGACTAATTTCTAATACTGTCAACAGCGTCATTTTTCACAAGTAAGGCGGTCAGTGTAAAGACGACACTGCACAATTTAGCCTACATTGTAGGACATTCTGCCGGCCAGTATGGCCTAGCGGTTCTAGGCGCTTCAGTCTGGAACCGCGCAACCGCTACGGTCGCGGGTTCGAATCCTGCCTCGGGCATGGATGTGTGTGATGTCGTAAGGTTTAAGTAGTTCTAAGTTCTAGGAGATTGATGACCTCAGATGTTAAGTCCCATAGTGCTCAGAGCCATTAGGGCATTCCTTTTATTTGTTCGATTTCTAGATAGCAGTTAAATTCTTTCACTGAGGAGCATGATATCTGATATTATTTATCCATATCTGTGTTGACCGAGTTTTCGACTCTGTGTTACGAAAAGAAAGAACACACATATTTGGATTCTGTTTTCGTATTTATAAAGGCTTTGGACATTTGAGTATTTACAAAATAAGTTAAATGTGACACCTTTCTCTGTGAACTGTGTTGTGGTAGTACTGAACATGTAATTAATGACAGATGATCAGAATGAGATTTTCACTCTGCAGCGGAGCGTGCGCTGATATGAAACTTCCTGGCAGATTAAAACTGTATGCCGGACCGAGACTCGATATTGGGACCTTTGCCTTTGGGATGCAAGTGCTCTACCATTTGAGCTACCCAAGCACTACTCATGCCCCCTCCTCGCAGCTCCACTTCCGCCAGTATCTCGTCTCCTACTTTCCAGACTTCACAGAAGCTCTCCTGCGAAGCTTGCAGAATTAGTACTCCTGGAAGAAAGGACACTGCGGAGACATGGCTTAGCCACAGCCTGGGGATGTTTCCAGAATGAGATTTTCACTCTGAAGTAGGAGACGAGGTACTGGCGGAAGTAGAGCTGTGAGGACGGGGCGTGAGTCGTGCTTGGGTAGCTCAGTCGGTAGAGCACTTGCCTGCGAAAGGCAAAGGTCCCGAGTTCGAGTCTTGGTCCGGCACACAGTTTTAATCTGCCAGGAAGTTTCAACAGATGGTCAGTTAATAATTACCAAAACTCAATTCTCACTCAAATAATAACTTTGGTGTGCCTTGATGATTTTCCTGTTTGACAAGTGTAGTTTTCCGACGCAGTATTACTACGCTTTATCAGTATCCACCGTCTCACCGTTCATGGATATTCTTTCTCTATACACACAAACACACATAAGAAACCGACTAAACACGAAGGAATTATCCGAAAGGGACGGAAATCGGTAGAAGTGGTGTATATGTACAGATAAGCAAATGATTATAGTTTCAGAAAAAATGGATGATTTATTCAAGAGAAAGAACTTCACGAACTGAGCAAATCAGTAACGTATTGGTCCACCTCTGACTCCTATGCAAGCAGCTATTCGGCTTGGCATTGATTGATAGAGTTGTTGGATGTCCTTGTGAGGGATATCGTGCCAATATCGTCGATGTACCTCTGTCTTGCAAGGGAGCCGCAAATGAAGACCAAAGGCGTCTTTCTACTACAAGAAATGGCACCTCAGAGCATCACTCCTGATTGTCTGGTCGTGTGGCGAGCTGCAGTCAGGTCGGTAGCCCACCGCTGCCTGGGGCGTATCCAGACAGGTCTTCGGCCAGGAGTCCCACTGCCTGAAGTATAATTGTCTTCAGTGATGAGATCCTGTTCGAACTGAGTCCCTCGATCAGCGAAGACGTTTCTGGAGGCGCCTCAGATAGCAGTGGGATACAAATGCTAAGGCCCGACAACCGGGAGTGGTGGTCTGGTTGCCATTTTTTTTTTCGCAGCAGGACCCCTATCGTTGTCATCCACGGCACCCTTACAACACAGTGGTACGTCGATGATATTGTACGCCCCGTTTTTTTGTAAGGGCAAGCCATCCTGAGCTTACGTTTCAGCAAGACAATGCCCGCCCGCACAAGGAGAGAGTTTCTACTGCTTGGCTTCGTGCTTGTCAGTCCCCGCCTTGGCCAGCAGCGTCACCGGATCTCTCCCCAGGGGGGACCGTTTGGAGCGTTATGGGCGGGACACTCGAACCAGCTCCGTCTTTTGATGATCTAACGCGCCATCTGGACACAATTTGGCTCGATGTCCCTCAAGATGTCATCTAACAACTCTATCAGTCAGTAACAAACCGAATAACTGCTTGCATAAGTGCCAGAGGTGTACCAACGTGTTATTGACTTGGTCACTTTATGCATCTCTTTCTATTGAATAAATCATTCAGCTTTTTTGAAATTGTTTTCAATTGTTTATGTGTACATGCACATCACATCTACCGATTTCCATACCATTCGGATAATTCCTTTATAGTGGGTGGTGTTTTTGTCTTAGACTGTATTTATATTTCTATGATGTTTCTGGCTGCTGAAAAATATTAATCTTTCAGCACTTCTCTTTAGATCTTTTTAATAAGGATTACATGGCTTAATTTTATCTAAGGATGGTAAGGAATGGCAACGGCCTTGCCCCAGTGGATACACCCATTCCCTTCATATCAGTGAAGTTAAGTGCTGTCGGGTGTGGCCGATACTTGGATGGGTGACCATTCGGGCCGCCATGCGCTGTTGCCATTTTTCGGGGTGCACTCAACATCGTGATGCCAATTGAGGAGCTGCTCGACCGATTAGTAGTGGAAACCATCACAAGGACCGGGAGAGCAGTGTGCTGACCACACGCCCCTCCTGCCCACATCCTCCGCTGAGGATGACACGGCGGCCTGGTGGTCCTGATGGGCCTCTTGTGGCCTGAAGACGGAGTGCTTTTATGTTAAGGAACATGTCGCTATATCATAACGAAGTATCCAATTATAACAATGGTGTTACCATGTCATTACTGCACTCGCATTCGTGAGGACGACGGTTTAATCCCGCGCCCGGCCATCCTGATTTAGGTTTTCCGTGATTTCCCTAAATTGCTCCAGGCAAATGCCAGGATGGTTCCTTTGAAAGGGCACGGCCGACTTACTTTCCCGTCCTTCCCTAATCCGATGAGACCGATGACCTAGCTGTTTGGTCTCTTCCCCCAAACAACTCAACCCAGCCCCAACAATGTCATTTCCATTCGTGAAATACGTACATGGAGCAGAGACTAGCCAAAATTTTCTTCACTGGAATTACAAAATGGTTCAAATGGCTCTGAACACTATGGGACTAAACTGCTGCGGTCATCAGTCCCCTAGAACTTAGAACTACTTAAACCTAACTAACCTAAGGACATCACACACATCCATGCCCGAGGCAGGATTCGAACCTGCGACAGTAGCGGTCGCGCGGTTCCAGACTGTAGCGCCAAGAACCGCTCGGCCACACCGGCCGGCGGAATTACATATAGACCAGTCGATAGAGGGAACCTTCCTAGTCGTAATAATATCACACTGGAATTTTCATCTGCTAAGTTTTAATGCTGTTGATTGTGGCATCAAGGAGATTGGATTACGTTGTTCCGAAACTTTCGAGAAGATGACCACAAAGTAGTAATGGGCATCACCGATGACATGTGAGTAGCAAACACGTCGTTAACGATATTGCTGATGCTCAAGTTCATTGCCTTCCTCAGCGGCTGTATATTGAGCAACAAGTGACAGCCAGCTAATGCATGAAAAGCACCTCGTAAGAAACAGTTACGTGTCAGCACCTGGCTAAATTCCGGGTGTGCGTAAGCAAGCCGTGGTCGCAGTATCTCTACAGCACTATCAGCGTTTATGTTCGGTACCTGCACGGAAGAAAGCACAGCGACCACGCAGCATCACATCAGAAAGCGCGTTTTTCATTGCTGGCGGTTAGAACTGACGCACCATGAAGGCCGTATGCAACAAACGTCAAATTAGCATGGAGTGTGTAGCATACTTGGATAAGCAAATGACTAACATTTCAGCGCAACCGCACGAGATATACGACGTCCATTCGTACTTTTCTGTGCGCGTCGCTATTACAGGTATAAACGAAAGGGGAGAGTAGAGGATATAAAACAAACAAAGAACTCTAATAAACATAGGTTCGGCAGGCTATGATTTCTCCGACGTGACGTAATACGACTGACAAGGAGAACACGGCAGGTCCCATAAACCGATTTTCCAGAAACTTCACTCAGTGGAGAGAATACAAAATAAGCGCAGCTTGTCTCGGCTTATCCATAGATGTTCAACCGTTTCTGAGAAAATGACAGTCAGAAAAGTTTTCGACAAAACTTAGATGCCTTGTACTGGGCGATAACTTTGAGAGCTTTAAGCTTTGGAACAGTTGATAGCGTCACGGTTTCTCACGTTCGTGTCCCGTGTTCAAAACCCAATTATTGTTTTCACTTTACTTTTTCTTTCTCATTTATCTACTCATGTCCGTAGAAGTTTACTAAACACATGTTTCCTATCAAGTGAGGGGATGCTGTTGTTGTGGTCTTCAGTCGTAAGATTGGTTTGACGCAGCTCTCCATTCTACCCTATCCTGTGCAAGCTTCTTCATCTCCCAGTACCTACTGCAGCCTCCATCCTTCTGAATCTGTTTGCTATATTCATCTCTTGGTCTCCCTCTACGATTTTTACCTCCCACGCTCCCCACCCCCCTCCCCGCCCCAGACTTCCCTCAAATACTAAATTGGTGATACCTCGATGTCTCAAAATGTGTTCATCAACCGATACCTTCTTTCGGTAAAGTTGGGCCGTAAATTTCTTGTCTTCTCAGTTCTTTTTAGTACCTCCTCATTAGTTACGTGATTTACCCATCTAGCCTTAAACATTCCTCTGTAGCACCATATTTTGAAAGCTTCTGTTCTCTTTTGGTCTAAACTGTTTATCGTCCATGATTCACTTCCATACATGGCTACTCTCCAGATAAATGCTTGCAGAAAAGACTTCCTAATACTTAATCTATATTCAATGTTAACAAATTTCTCTTCTTCAGAATTGCTATCCTTTTCATTGACAGTCTACATTTTATATCCTCTCTACTTCGGCCATCGCCGGCCGCGGTGGTCTAGCGGTTCTAGGCGCTCAGTCCGGAACCGCGGGACTGCTACGGTCGCAGGTTCGAATCCTGCCTCGGGCATGGATGTGTGTGATGTCCTTAGGTTAGTTAGGTTTAAGTAGTTCTAAGTTCTAGGGGACTGATGACCACAGATGTTAAGTCCCATAGTGCTCAGAGCCATTTTTGAACTTCGGCTATCTTCAGTAATTTATTGCTCAAATAGCAAAACTCATCTGCTACTTTAATGTTTCCCAGTATAATTGCCTTAGCAACACTGATTTAATTCGACTACATTCCATTATCCTTGTTTTATTTTTCTTGATGTTCATCTTATAGCCTCCTTTCAAGACAATATCCATTCCGTTCAACTGCTCTTCCAACTCGTTTGTTGTCTCTGACAAAATTGAAATGTTATCGGTAAACCTAGGTTTTTAATTGTTTTCCCTTAACTTTAATTCCCAAGCCAAATTTTTCTTTGGTGTCCTTTACTGCTTGTTCAGTGTACAGGTTGAATAAAATCGGGGATGGGCTCCAACCTGTCTCACTCCCTTCTCAACCACTGATTCTCTTTCATGCCTCTCGATTCTTATTAATGCCGTCCGGTTCCTGTAGCAGTTGTAAATAGTCTTTCGCTTCCTGTATTTTAACCCTGTTACCTTCAGATTTTCAAAGAGAATATTCCAGTCAGCATTGTGAAATGCTTTCTCTACAAATGATATAAACGTACGTTTGCCTTTCCTTAACCTATCGTCTAAGATAAGTCGTAGGATGAATATTGCCTCGCGTCTTCCTACATTTCTCCGGAATCCAGTACAAAAAAAATGGCTCTGAGCACTATGGGACTCAACTGCTGTGGTCAACAGTCCCCTAGAACTTAGAACTACTTAAACCTAACTAACCTAAGGACATCACACACACCCATGCCCGAGGCAGGATTCGAACCTGCGACCGTAGCACCAGCGCGGCTCCGGACTGGAGCGCCTAGAACCGCACGGCCAGGAATCCAGTACATACGAGGGCGTTATGTTAACTGTAAAATTACAATTGGGTTTCACAATAAGGTTCATACATTTATTATATAATGTATATCTGTATGGTCCATTGCTGTTTGTTCGCTTTGTTAACTGATTTGGGAATGACATGTTTTACTTACTGATTCTCTCCAGCTTGGCCGGTCAGAATGTATTGAAAATAAGAACCTTCTTGCTGGCTGCAGGAATAAACGTGTGTACTTGCTGGTCGACCAAACCCCACTTCTCAGGAAGAAGTACACAAAACCACCAATACTGAAACTTCCTGGCAGATTAAGACCGTGTGCGGTACGGAGACTCGCTCACGACACGTGCCGTTCAGAGGCAAGTGCTCTGCTAACAGAGCTACCCAAGCACGGCTGACGACCCGTCCTCACAACCTTTGCAGCACCAGTGCATCTAATACTTTCTTAATTTCACAAAAGTTGTACTGCGAAACTTGTCGGACTGTGAGGAGGGCATGTGATCCCTACTTTGGTATCTAGGTTGACAGAGCACTTGCCTGCGGAAATAAGGCTCCCGAGTTCGAGTCTCGCTCCGGTATGCAGTTTTAATTTGCCGGGAATTTCCATATGACCGCACACTCCGCTGCAGAGTGAAACTTTCATTGTGGACACCACCAATATTAAGACAAGCCGGACAACAGGAATTTGACTGTAAACAGTTTCGAATTTTTCTCATTCATTTATTGTTTTACACATCCGTGTAGTAATGTTCTACAGACTTGGGTAGACAGACGAAAAATAAAATAAAATAAAAGCAATAAACGGGTCTCGACCACGTGGTGCAAAAGTGTGAGACTGCGAAGCAAGCGGTGAAGGGCTTAAGTGCTGGACGGCACATAAACTGTCTCAAAACTTTGACTGTAGTTTTCTCGGAAATGGTCAAGTACCTATGGATAAGTCCAGACACGCGTTCGCTTATTTCGACACCTCTTCCGCTGAGCGAAGTTTGTGCGATTTTTTCTCGGCAAATTTCGGTTGAAAAAGTGCGGAATTTATTATGGGACTTCGTGCAGTACTGACGGGTGGTGGTGCTACACGTAGCTTCAAAATACCGTCTGTAACGGAGGTGTGTTCCAAGCAGACAGCTGTGATCGACTTTCTTTTGGCGGAAAAACCAAGCAGGTATTCATAGGTGCTCGCAAAATACCTACGGAGACGTGACAGCGAACATAAGCACGGTGAGTCGTTGGGCGAGGTGTCTGTAACTATCGCAACAACGTCGCCCAATCCCCGCCGATTTCCAGCGCGTTGGCTGGCCGCGCACAGCTGTGACTCCTGCAATGTTAAACCGTGCGGACTCTCTCATGCTAGGTGATCGACGGATCACAGTCAAACAAACACCTTGCAGCTCAACTGGGCGTCTCTGTTGGCAGTGCTGACACACTCGTCCACTAGTTGGGGAACTCAAAGGCGTGTGTCCGCTGAGTTCCTCGCTGCCTAACAGAAGACCGTAAAGAGCAACAAAGGATCACTCATGCGGAATTGCTTGCGCGTTACGAGGTTAAGAGTGACAATCTTTTATCGAGCATCGTCACAGGCGATGAAACGTGAGATCATCACTTCAAACAGGAAAGAAAACGTCAAAGCACGGAGTCGCGCCACACCACCCCTCCTCCGAAGAAAAAGTTCAGAGCCTCAACCTCAACTGGTAAAATCGCAGCGAAGGTCCTCTGGGGATCTGAAGGGGTTGTTTTGTTTGATATCCTCCCTCATGGTGCAACGATCGACTCTCAGGTGTACTGTGTTACCCTCAGGAAATTCAAGAAACGACTTCAGCGTGTTCATCGCCACAAAAATTCAAACGAATTTCTCCTTCTCCGTGACAATGCAATGCAAGGCCTCACACAAGTCTCCCAAGAGGAGCTCAGAAAACCACACTGGGCTGTTCTTGCTCATCCAACGCTCGAATCGCGTACCTTCCGACCATCGTCTGGCCCAATGAAGGATGCATTCCGTGGGAGGCAGAACGTGGATTATGCGGAGGTTATTGATGTTCCAAAGCGTCGGCTCTGATTTCGACCAGTACAGTGATGCCATGCGAGCGTACAGGCCCTGCTAGTAAGGTGGCGTAAGGCTGTCACAGTGAACGGAGATAGGTTTTTCTAACCACAAGAGTGAGCAATAATATGGTGTATTTGAATCCTGAATAAAACCAACCTGGTCTCCTAAAAAACTGTGTTGCATTACTTGTTGAACACAACTCGTAGCGATAATAACCAAACACCCTGTATATTGGAAGATTACACAGCAGATTTCTCTTACAGAAATCGCATATGGATGTTGTCTCTTTGTGAGAAGATCATGTTACGCCTCGTGTAAGAAGCAGAAGCGTCTAACTGCCCGTGTCGGTCTTTGACTGCAGCAGGATCGTAGCCTTCCGAGACTTCATTTTATCATTTTGCGGTATTCGTATTCCATGTGTTGGGAATCCCAAGATAACAAAACGAATATGGAGTCGATGCTTTCAGGAGAGCCATATTCAACTCAAAATCTCATGATCCCACGCGATTAGCGCCAGAGTGGAAAAACATTCTTCGCTTGGCCGTGCAGAATCGTACAGCCACGTCACGTAGCCTGAGTCATGAAACTGGTTTGCTTGCAGCAAGTCAAGTACCCACGTAGAGAATGTGACGACATCTGCAGTACCACAGCCTGTCAGCACAGCAAACCTTGTTGCGGTTTCCTGTGATACGACAGAGGAGAAGCGCCCAACAGAACTCAGGACAGAGGAGTGCCACTATGTCGTCTTCTCAGAAGAGTCCCGCTTATGCTTACAGTATACGAGGCCTCGAGGGCAACGAACGATGCAACATTGCATTCTTCTTCGGCATATGGGCCCACCATCTAGTGTCATGGTGAGGGCACCGTTGGTTAAAAAACGTGATCACTTCTGGTTCGCATAGCCGATAACCTGGACAACACCTGTTACATTTCTGACGTGCTAAGCCCGGTGACTGTGGCACATGTTGTAAGTCTTCCTAACGTTATATCTGAACAAGGTAATGCAAGATTACATGTATGGTTGGTTAGTTGATTTGGGGGAAGGGACCAAACAGTGAGGTCATCGGTCCCATCGGATTAGGAAAGGATGGGGATGGAAGTCGGCCGTGCCCTTTCAAAGGAGCCATCCCGGAGTTTACCTGAAGCGATTTAGGGAAACCATAGAAAAGCTGAAGCAGGATGGCCGGACGCGGGTTTGAACCGTCGTCCTCCCTAATACGAATCCATTGTGCCAACCACTGCGCCGCATAGCTCGGTCACATGTGTGTCTCCCGACATACCTCCATACAGACGGTGTTAGACTGTTGCACTGGCCAGGACCTTCACCACATCTCTCATACAGTGAAAATATTAGGTTAGCACACCACCAGTTCCCAGCCACCACGATTGAAAAACACTGGTACAGAGTTGAAGCAGCATGGAATCATGTACCCATACCTGCCATCCAAACTCAGTTGGGCACGTTGCCCAGTCAGGATGAAACTATTGTTGCCGCCAGAGGTGGCAGTTCTGTGTCTAAATTTCGCATACTGTATATCCCCAAATCACCTACAAATATATAAATGTAGTCTTCCTACAACACTCTGTAACCACAATAAGCAAAATTTACGGCATGCTCAGATCCCGTGACAGCATTGTAAAAACTAGATAGGGGCTGTTCTTTCAACGAGGTAATGTACTGCGAGGCCTGAGTTTCTAGCGGCATATACAATCTTCAAACAACTTATGGGAATGCAGCCGAGTTACGTTGTCCACAACCACCGATATTTCGACACGTGACCACCCTGCCATTTTCAAGGCAAAACTGCCCAGTTTCACCTTGCAAATGACAGGGTGATCACCTGCCGAAATATCAGAGGTTGTCGACGACGTCACTCGGCTGCATTCCCGTAAGTTATTTTAGCAGGTGACGTATTGTTCCTTATACCGTCCCATGAATCACATTGTAACGCCGGAAATGCAAATCCTCCTATTTCCATCTATTGTACTATAAATTCTTCCCTTATTTTGTTACCTGAAGATATGTCATTTCTGTGTCTTTATATATTGTAACTGTTCTACTATATATATGCATTTATGTCGATGTATAATTGGTTTGTTTTGTAAATATTATTTGTATTTTTACGCTGAGTCTGGCCTAGGGAAAACTATGCTATCGAACGATTACATCGATAGGTAGTGTGGCGAACCAAAGTGTTTAGGATCTTTGGTAGTGTTAACACTGCCGCATGGAGCGCGGGCAGAGAGAGTCTGGCTGGAGTAGGGCGGTGGAGCAGGTGTGTTGTGTGACGCTCCTGCGAGTTGCCGCGCTTTCGGGGTTTGGCAGCATGTAATTGCGCTCGACTTACTATGATAGTTTCTGACACGACATCGCGGACAGGAAGCATTAGCTGGCGTCAAGAGCCCGTTTCGCCTGGTGACCGTGTCGAGAAGAAGGCGCACCAACGTCCAGTTTCTGCAACAGCCACGGCCGACAATGAGTGACAGTTGCCACCTCCCCGATCGACGACTGCAAACCTTCAATCAACCAACAATTAAGACTAAAAGCACGTAAAGTTTTAGAACTGTATGGCAGACCTCAGCCTTTCAAACTGTTGCATCACAAAAATACAGCAACTTAGCATGAACCTTTGTTGCTCATTGTCCCAATTGCATTGCCAAGCAGGGTTCCTTCTTTTTCCGAAATGAACCCGAGTGTCGTTGAAATTCAAACGCCAGCATTAAAGTAATATCATTCCATTTCAGTGCTTTAATTTCTAAGTTCAGGTAAAGTATTCATAAGTGGCTACAATAAACAAACAGAACTATATTTAGATTACACAAGCACAAATTAAGAGTGCGAGTTTTGTTACCGTATTTTAGCTTACCTGTAACTGCAGCTGAGCTGGGTACATACTAAATTTTACTATTATTGATTGTTCAAAATCATTTAATTCAATTCCAAAGTTAAATCTCTTATTTCTAAATCGCGTAGATTCAAGTTGCTTTTGAGATGATTGTTGAGGTAGCCCAAGACTAACCTTATTTTTTTGAATTTCGTAGTGCTTCAGAAACAAAGCTCACTATTAATTTCAGTCACTAAATCAATTTTCAATTTTCCGGTTTTATTAATTATTTGCTAAATTAAGTCAGAGTGTATCGAAATTTATTACTTCTGACAAACATTCAGTTTTCACACAACACGTGTTAACCTTCAGTTGCCACGCTTTTAGTGCTAATTATATGTGCATTAATCTTTCATTTTCAGTTATTGTAGTAGTTGTACATAGGACTGGCGACCGTAATATTCCCCAAATCTCAAATATCTAATTAACGCCAGTTAATTGTTAACGTAACGACTGCACATTTACTTTCTTTATTAATTTTACCCTTTTCTCAAAATTAATTTTCACCAATTTCATTTGCATTTTTCCTTTCGTTTAGATGTAACCCTTTCCTCCCTCTTTACCGACAAATTAACTTCAGTGACGATTGTTTTTCCCAAATTTCCATTAGGTGCACGCGGTTTAATTTTTCACTGTCATTAAGGTCGATAAGTTAGGGGGAGCTTACAACTTCAAGGATCTAACGGAAAATGTTGACTTTTTTCTCTAATCTACGCCGTGCATAAAGTATCCTATCAGAAATTACACTATCAGATAACGAACGTCTTAACATTGAAACAAGAAATGAGTTTTATCACAGAATAGGCGAGAAAGTTAAATGTGGAAATTGGTCGCGGGTTGGCCGAAAGCGAAGCGCGGCGGGACCAAATGGAGAGCGGCCCGCGAACAAACAAACGAACGGAAAGGACAGACTACGAACAACGACGAACGACCGAACGAAACCTTACGACGACAACACGCCACACAGCCCACACACAGTTCCCATGTACAAATTGTTCGGCGCAAATCAGAACATACGCAAGTACTTCCTCAATTTCCCGGCATTTCGGTGTATATTTAGTCAATTTCCCTCGTCATTTTTCGCAATTCTATCGATTTTATGTCAGATGTATCCATGCAATCATGACATAACCTCTCGTTCTGTGATATAAAATTGCTTGTAAATGTAGCACCGAATATACACCGAAATGCGGGGAAATTGAGGAAGTACTTGCGTATCTTCTGGTTCGCGCCGAACAATTTGCACATGGTAACAAGCATGCGGCGACAAGAGGAAACCGAGAAAACGTCGACATCGAAACGAAGGGAATCAGGGAGGCAGTCAATTTTTCCCAATCGAGGCAGCATTATACTGTATGTCTATTGAGATACGTGTGATACACGCGAGTTGACTACTGTACTTGATGCTTTTCAGGAGGACAGAGACCCATTCACCTCTAAACTTACATGCATCTGCGTTAAAGGATAACAGAGAGTGGACGGGGTGAGCGACTGAGATACAGCTGTAATGGGGTACTATTTAACGGTTGACTGATGCATTCTAGAGAAGGAGAAGTTGCTGCAGGTCAATTTTTCCACTGTTCTGTCCGGATGCGTCAGTCACGTGACACAGCCTGCGTTCTACTCGTGTACAGCCACGTGTTCTGTATGTGGTTTAAAGCACTGTCTACTTGCGATCGTTACCGGTAAACCTGTCGGTCATCAGAGGACTTCCATCTCATATGTGATGAAACTTGATATATTCCTCTAAATGAACTGTAATTTATGGGATGTATTCCATCCCCGTATCGCATCTTGGGTGTAAAATCGAAACTTCAGCGTCATAACCAAGTTAGCGATAGGGGCTTGAACACATTTGCCTGACAGATGACTTCAGCGTCATAACTAAGTTAGCGATAGGTGCTTGTACACATTTGCCTGACAGATGTGCTGTTTACAGAGTTAGTGACGGAATGGCTTGTAATTTTCACATGTCGTACGCTGCTGCTATGCGTTCATCTGTTTCCTTGTAGGAGGTACCCCCCGTTACTAACGATCATTTTATATAGGCCTGATCGTATAATTTCTGAACCGTGATCGGATATGAACAATGGACACTATACGTCTCTGGAAAGCTATATTGTGCTCGTATCACTCAGAGCAAATGTTTTACAGAAGTAGCTTTTTCGTTTTACGGCTCGATAACATAGTTTATCGTAGAGAAACCGGGAAGAAGGATGTGTGTCATGCGCGTGAAATGTATTTCTTACATTGGAATATTAACAGCGCTACATTCCATAAGACTGATAGGTCGGAAACGCAGGCGATCTAACATTATAGGCCGTTTTAAGTGCAGAACGTTGTAGCCTTAGGAGTGCATGTGTTTATGTTCTCTTTTACCAATACCTTTCAGGAACCGATTCTAAACTCTAAAAGAATACTTTAGTGTTGATAGCTTGGTTGATTTACGTAAAAATGCATCGAACTCCATCCATCTGGAGCTCCATCGCGCATAAAAATCATTCGTTTCTTGTTCTTCTTAACTGTCTTACTGTCTAACTGTCTTAACTGTCTTACATCACGACACTTTGAAATCTGTTACTATACATCGATAAGAAGTGCTAAGCTCCTCGACATGGGCGCATCTCGATAAATCTCATGCATTTGGATAGGTTAGGACTCGGAAACCTCCATTCATTCACGAGACGTGGAGTGTAGCAGTCTTCTTCTGGTCAGTTGCACGTTAATTCGGTAATGGTGGTGCAGAGCGGGTTGGTCAATGACAGTGTGAGGAGGGTTTCTCACTCTCTAATTTTACCCTAAGACAGCGAGAATACCCCTGTGACTCCTATAGGCAGAGAGATAGATCGTAAATTAAGCACTATGCTCGTGATGTTAGAAATATGTGGAGCGCTGTCTGGTATACTTTGATGATGTGAATGTTCGAGAATTAACAATGAATGGACGTACAGCACCATCATCTATCCACTTTCGCAATGATACTCGCAAAGTGGAGAAGGGGCGGTTTAGCTATGATACTGAAATTGAGAAACATGATGTCACATCATTGGTCGGTGTTGAAATTACTGTAAAATTCTTTGTACTATCAACTGTGGTACTTATTATTAGAGTATATCGATGGTGTCTTTTCCATCCCATCTGTGCACTGGTACACTGTTGGTTACCACATAATGATTCCGTGATATCGCTTGTTTGAGTTGGGGAAAGAGTTTTGTGGATGGACATCACCTTCGGAGGCGACTCAAAGTAAACAGAAATAAAACTGAATCCTCCACCTTCCATCTGAGTAATAGGCACTCTCGCTATAAACCGCAAATTTCCTTTAGAAATCAGTTGCTGTTACATAACCCATTCCCAAAATATCTCGACGTGACCTTGGATCGTTCGCTGCTAACACATAGAAAACACCTAACTGAAACAGCTTTAAAAATGAGAACCAGAAACAATATATTACACAAACTCTCCGGAACAAGCTGGGGAGCTAAGGCATCAGTACTCAAAACAACTGCCCTCTCACTTGTATACTCTGTTGGGGAATATTGCAGCCCAGTATGGCTGAACAGCGCCCATACAGCCATGGTAGACACGCAGTTGAATGTAGCCATGAGAAGCGTATCCGGGACAATAAAATCCACACCCACAAAATGGCTACCTGTTCTGTCTAATATTGCACCACCGAAGTTACGACGTCAAGCTGCGTTGAAAAGGGAATGGGAGAAATGCTCCAAGAATCCCGAGTTACCGCTACACCAGGACTGTGATGCCACTCAAAGGCAACGTCTTAAGTCCAGGAAACCCTCCTGGAGACTTGGAAAAAGGCTTACTTCTGAAGGATTCCAACCAGAAACAGCATGGCGGGAAGAATGGTTCGCAGCCAATCCCGATTCTGCAGGTCTCATTGCTGGTCCTACACGAGTCCCTCCTGGATTCCACTTACCTAGGAGGTCGTGGACCACCCTAAATCGCGTACGCACCAAGCACGGAAGATGCCAGGACTTGAAGCATAAGTGGGGAAACGCTGAAAGTGCCAAGTGTGACTGCGGACACCAACGACAAACAATACACCACATAGTCACAGAGTGTCCCCTGCGGAAATATGCTGGAACTCTGACCAGCATACATGAGGTCTCTGAGAAAGCAATCTCCTGGCTGGATACTTTAGATATTAACCCATAGTTTTTATTACAACTTGAAACTCTGTTTGTCAATATTACTGTTTATAAAAACCACATTTTTCTCTTTTACATGTAACTGATCGCAGTGTTTTTATCCATATGTATATTATTGATTTATCGATCTAATCTAAGACTTTTATTACCATAAATGAATGTAATCTATTTTATTTGTAGTATATGCATATTGTGTTACCAGTAACATCATTGCTGTTCAATTCAAGTAATGTATCCTTGATGCCAAACGAAATAATAAAAAAACCTTCGGAGGTGGATAGCACCGAAACACTGATCGCTCACATGACTGCAATATGATGAATCAGTCGAAACGGAACGTAGAGTCATCAGCTATTCCGTGACTATGACAGATGAGTTCAAATGTAGTTTGGAAACCTACGCCAACGTCGTAAAACTCTTCCAGTTTGCTTATGTTGTAACTCTCTTTTATTTAAAATCATACATTATTTGTGGTGTGTTATGGTAGCCACAGAAACAATATGAATGAAATTTTCACTCTGCATCGGAATGTGCGCTGATATGAAACTTCCTGGCAGATTAAAACTGTGTTCCGGACCGAGACTCGAACTCGGGACCTCTGCCTTTCGCGGGCAAGTGCTCTACCGTCTGAGGTACCCAAGCACGACTCACGCCCCGTCCTCACAGCTTCAATTCCGCCAGTACCTCATCTCCTACCTTCTAAACTTCGCAGAAGCTTTCCTCCAAAGGCAAAGGTCCCTAGTTCGAGTCTCAGTCTGGCACTCAGTTTTAATCTGCCAGGAAGTTTCACAGCAACAATATGATTTACATTGTGCGATGTCTAGTTTTGTGCGAGATACCGTGGATGACAGCGTCTTAATGTCAGTTTGGGACCTGACATAGACATCAAAGTCGTAGTAGAAAAACAAAATGTATGACAGTGTACAAAGTGTGTTAGAAAACTATGTTTCAAACAATGACACAGGGTCACAGGGAGCGTCTCTTGCGACTTACAGTATAGTCTGTGGGATACGACGATCCTATTATAGTGTGGGCGATGAAACCTTAAATTGCCGTCTACAATGGATAAAAAGTTGTATATTTAATAGGATCGTCTTGCATCAGCAACAGAAGCAGTTTGATAGATAAAATCGATGATGGATGGCGTGTCCCATTAGGAATGCTATTGTGGGAAGCATCGTAACAACTCTCTCTCTCTCTCTCTGTGCCGGACCCATATCGCAGCTATGCGTCATCGCACTAGCAACGGCGCGTAAATGAGTTCTATATCGGATGAAGTTAGTGGAGCTTTTAAGATTCGTAATTTTTTTCTGTTGGATGGTACAGAATAAAGATGATGGCATGTTGTGGAGATAGATGTAAATGGACTCGGATCTGCTTCGGATTGTAGTATCTGTATATAATTGGAGGGGCACCACAATGACCGCATTTCCACCGAATGGTCAAAACGCGCTCCTATTGCACTAACTCGGATCGTTCTGTTTCCACACGGGTTGCAGAAGGTGGCAGATATGTGTTTCTCTGACTTCTGCTCAGTTCTGACTTAAAATGGAACGATCACAAGCGCAAAGCTGTAGAAATGGGAGCAGTTACAAGATGCGTAGGGGGCTCACTAAAACCAGGTTCAAGAAAGGTGACTCATTTCGAGATATGAGAGTGCCAGAAATATGATTCACTTGTGTGTATGATCCGACGCAGGTATATGGTTGAATGGAAAGACTTGATTCCAAATAATGGACATCATTTCTGGCAGACAGTGTAACACCAGAGATCTGAAAAGCTAGTGTACATTTTCTTATGACCTCAATCAGCACATCATCTACTACTACTGTTTGTGTTCCTTCTCAATCAGTCACCGCCTGTAACTCAGTGGACATATCGCAGAACCTCTGATATGGTATCGAGTCAGAATATGTTACAAGTACTATAGAAATATCTAGCTGCGGTGGTGTGAGGGAGTCGTAAATACCGCTTACATACCACGTCCCTTAGACGAATCACTTTCAAAATTCAGCGATTTTATAACGAGGTTGCATCATGGGCTACACGTAGCTGGAGTGCTGATCTGATAATATACACTCCAGCAATCACATCTCAGTATTTGTGCAGATAGAAAAACCACCTCATTCAGAGGTAATATAGTACCTCGATTTATAAAGCCAGTATAGCTTTTAACTTGAATACTTGTGTGCACCTGTAGAACCATGGCCGCTTGTGACACTAACGTACAGTAGTTGTTGGAATCGAGTTTTTTTAACATCTGGCCGATTACATCTCTCTTTCTAGGACACGGTGGTGGCACTCGCAAGAAAAAATTATTAGACTTGTCCATCCATGGTTGATTTTCTCACGGTATTATTTCGTATCACCAGCGATCAGTTATTGACAAAGTATTATACTTAGTAGTAGGGGGTGTGTGGTACGTTCACATCTGAGCATCAGGCTTATAAAGTGTGTGTTTGTGTTCCAACATGTGCAAAGGAAATGAATATGTCCAGTCGTAAGGAAGGTATGGATTTGACGTGGAGTACTGTGATAGCAAAGGGAAGAGTATGTCAGGTCATAAGAGTGGTACTGATATTTCTATTTCCAGAGCCACAGCCGTCAACAGAGTGTATTTCCGGTACTTCACTCATTGTCGAATGTCGTTCAACTGAGACTGCGATTATAACATTTAGTTGTAAGTACAGGGGTAAAATACGTATGTGACCGATTTCTTAGGATAAACAATTCTACCTGTGCGTGCTCGGCCTACAGCGCTGGTGACCTGTGCAGTGGTGATTCATGTTTCCCGTTAATGATAGGAGCTGTCAGACTGGATATGCCTGCTGGAGTGTAGGAATGTAGATGAATTAACCGTATTGTCCTCTAGACGACCGAATAGGAAACTAATACTTAGCATGTTTGGATATCTATTATGATTGCATGTAAATTTGAGAAGATTGAATATAAAGGTGCATTATCACTGGATCGTTATTCCCTCCCATGTAATTTGTTCAGTTGACTGCTTCTGCACATTTCGCACCTTTATTTAGTTGAGAGAAGATCGATTGTGGTGTGTGCATTTAGTATGCAGAAGAAACGTTTGCCAGTTCTCTGGACATGAGAAACACTTTAATTGACCTTGTAAATTATAGGAATGATTTGGAATCTACTACATCAGCGACATCAGTATTCAAGAGTGGAAATATTAGTTTCCTCTATATGTTTCAAGTTGCGCGAGTGAATGTCATTGGAGACGTGACAAGTTTGTAGTTAGTCAGTGGTTTACAGCATGCCCCACCTTGCTAAAGTTTCGGGTTTGTAGAGAAATAATTTCCAGTCTGTATCTTGAGCATTATGTTGCGCTAGCGATTGGTAGGATGCTACCTAGTGCTTGATATCGAGAAGTACCGCGAAAATTGTACAATATTATGGCGAACCATGCGAAAATACATGTATTCTTGTAATCCCCGAGTCTGGAGATGTGTGTAAAAAAGTGACCAAGCAAGGAAGCAGGATCGGAGCAGAAACAGTAACGTGTTTGTGTCGAGGGGAAACGAGCCCGAATTTGTAGAACAGCTCTGAGAGCAACTTCGGTCTGCTGAGGGTTCTCTGGTCGCATATTGGGGGTGGATGACTTGTGATAGTCGTCTGCAGGAAAATATCTAGTGCTGTGAGGAGAATATACGGTACTGGCCATCTTCATTGTATATGTACAAAAGATGTAAAAGGGATGATTTTGTTTGGTGCAGAATACGAACTGTATGTTCACTACATCAACACGGTATGTGGTGATATATTGGTGGGTTGGAGATCAGTTTCGGGCACTATTATTCAAGCTCCTGTCATCGCTGGGAGAGCAGTGTAATTGAGTAGGAATTTTTCTGTATCTCACGTTATGTAGGGTATGCGGTGATATATTGATGGGTCACACGTTGGTTTCACGTTCTAATATCCAAGCTCCTGTCCTCAGTGGGAGAGCAATGTAAATGAGTAAGAGTCTTTCCATATTTGATGATATGTATGGTAGTTTGTAAGTTTTAATTGCCAGTGCAATATGGCGATCTGTGTAAAATAACCACTGAAAGTCTCGTCTGCAGAAGAAAAAAAGGTGGACGTTGCTTCGATACCTGCAGCATCAGTAATTTGGTGGGTAAATTCGATAACAGCCAATCATAATGCTTGATTCATTCACATCGTTTGTGCTGGGATATAAGAGCCTCTACATAGCAGAGGGGACATTTGTGTGTGTTGAAAGCAGGAAGAGTAACACATGATGGATGTAGTACCACGTAAGGTCCATGAGGAAGACTGCATTCGACGTTATTCTGCGCTATTTTCGTAAACAGGTTCTGTTAGGGCAAGAACTTCTGTGTATGCAAGCTGAGACACCAAGAAATTGAGTGTTAACTATTTCTGGGACACTATACAATTTCCACGAGGTCGAGTTGGTTCTTATTTTTTATGTAGTCATGTGACATCAGTAAAAGATTGAGAATCTTGCTAGATGCCCTTGCGATGGTTTGTAGCTATGTGCACACACTTCGCTGGACAGTTAAGCACGGTTAGATACGTCTCTCATGTCACGCTAGGAACAATGCGCCCTGTGCTACTCTGTCATCAGTGGTAAAGACACATGCTGCTCAGAGGTGTCCCACATATGGGAGCTGTGTGAGTGCGCCTTGGAGTTCTGTGATGTCAGTATAACACTGACTGTATACCCGAAAGTAGAGGCAACTTTCACCTGCGTCCAGCAAATGCTCACGGCTGCGACAACGCACGCACCTCTGGAGCGTCTGTGCTCCCGCCTGGTCGCGTCAGCAACAGTGTCTAGGTGAACATGTATATTGAGAGGAATTTCTCAGGTACCAAGTATGAAAGGGATGTCGCTGCCTCATGCTTGAGGGCACCTGTGCGTGGTTTGACAGCTGATGACCACGTCACTTCGTGGGGCTGCAGTAGTCTCTTGTGCGGTCTACTGAACAGGGGTGGTGGACGGTGTCTGCGTACGTTGTTTGCATGTCTGTTGCATTATTTTGTGAGCAGGTCTGTGGGCTGCGCTATGCGTTATTTGGACATTTTACAAGTATTGAGCGTGTCTATACATCAGTGAACTGCATTATTTAGGAGGAGTCTGCATGTCTGCACTGAAATTATTTTGGTGAATTTGGAGTTGTTTGCTTGTCTGCAGAGCGTTATTTAGGAGTAGTTTACAAGTCTGTGGGCTCTGTGGCATGACCCCAAGCATATGTTTTGTATCAGTGTGATAAATATACTCCATCCGTAAATAAATTATTCCAAAATAAATAAAGTACACTCCGTCCTTACTCTCTCCAGCAGTCCAGTGCAGGCTGAGTCATTTTCGCGCCATTTTCCCCCTCCAGACTACCATCTGGGATTACGTCGCTGGAGGGATGACACCATCCTCTGGTGGCAGTATTGTATATTAGGTCAGTTGGAGTCTAGATCTCGTTGCGGAGACACTGCCTGCAAAATAAAAACTTATATCTAGCACAGACAGAGGTTGTACTGTTTACTAGGTCTAGACCTTGTGGTGAACACACTGTTTGCCGCCATCTTGGATAACAGTACTCGCATCAGCAGCTGGCGACATGTCCGTCATCTTGGATGACAGTGCCCTCTGCTGGTGGTAGTGTGTACTAGGTCAATTGGAGTTCGAACCTTGTGGTGAACGCACTGGATGGCTGTTCTGCATGAAATTACTTTAATAAAGACTGGTGCCTGCAAAATAAAGACTTATGTCCAGCACTGGTCGAGTCCTTTTCTTATGTTATTTGGTGTGATGCATTATACTGTTGGAATTTAAACTTCCCGCGATTTTTCTCGGGGAGGGGAGGGGAGGGGGGGTCAGCTTAGTGGAGGTATCCCAAGTGACCTTTCTTCCTGCGATTTTCTTAGGTTAGTAGAGATAACTGTGGTGTGATGCTTTATCCTGTTGGAATTTGAACTTCCTGCCTTTTGTCTGGGGGAGGGGCGGGGAGGGGGGTTGAGGGGGGTTAGGTTAGTGAAGGTAGCCCAATTGTCCTATCTTCCCGGCAAAATTCAAACTTCCCGCCAAAATCCGCCATCTTGGATGGCGTCGCGGCCGCCATCTTGGATGAGGTCATTGCAGCCATCTTGGATAACGGTACTTTGGGCTAGAATATACTTTGTGCCAATACTAATGACATCAGTGCAGTAACTGCGGTGGCAGCTTGAAACAACAGACGTGCTCTTGACCAGTCAGTTGTGAGCAGGTAGTGTTAAGAGTGTCCGTGGTGTCTCAGCGTTGTTGGGTCACAAATTTTAAACAATGAACTGAACAAATTGCAATGGAGCAGCCTCAGTAAACCTAGTGTACAGGACGTTGTCCGGAATGTTTCAAAGAATAGAAAAGTGAGTGCAACGAACAATAAACAAATCCACCTCAGTAGCTGCGCGGTCAGTGCAGCACATCGTTAAACGATGACACATGGGTTTGATTCTGTGCCGGTTCAGAGATTTTCTCTACTCGACGACTGGGTGTTGCGTTATCCCTACATTCATATCGTCGTTATTGACGAGAAAATCGCATCAAAGACAGTGTCTTGCCACTATTGAGAAAGCTGCTTGGGAATGAAGTGAAAGACAATAACTTGAAATAAAAAATGTGCATAAAACAATAAACAGGGATGCGTGGATGCCGTACGCGTCTGCATTGAAATGAAAAATGTGGACAACTACTTCTGGGAAAAAAAATGATCAATCGTGACGAGACTTGGTGTTGTCAATACGAACCTACCAGAAAACGATGCAAAGCAGTGTGGCCGCGCGGAATTAGCCGAGCGGTCTAGGACGCTCAGTCATTGACTGTGCGGCTGGTCCCAGCGGAGGTTCGAGTCCTCCCTCGGGCATGAGTGTGTGTGTTTGTCCTTAGGATAATTTAGGTTAAGTAGTGTGTAAGCTTAGGGACTGATGACCTTAGCAGTTAAGTCCCATAAGATTTCACACACATTTAACATTTTTAACAAACCAGTGTGACGCGCGAGTTAGACGCCAATCCGATGAAGTCGTTTTCTGACAGTCCCACATGGCTATATGAATGTTCTGTGCGTTATATTGAAGTGAGTGGGGAGGAGAAACTGCGCGAGCGTTAAAACCGCGATCTTAACTTTTCTATGTTTCTTTATTAATGCAGTCTCGAAAGTTCTTGCACTGACGGGGGCTTGACAGAACACTGGAACTACACACAAGTAAGGTAAATCTTATAAAACTTCTTTTTAAAACTTAATACCTTACGGGACGTGGGCATACAGCCATCTCAATAGTGAAATGTAAATCCTGAGAACAACACAACACCCATTCCCAGAGAGGAGAAAATCTCCGCCACTGCCGGGAAACGAACCCGGACCCCTTCGATTAAAAATCTGCTGCACTGACAGCTATCGAGGAGGACGTAGAAAACTTACACTTCGATTGTTTTTGTCTGGTTATGACTCAAAATATACAGAAGTGTCCATTTCCAATCCGTTAGTGAGGTTAGAAGCGGACCAGGTTTATTCTTCCACATCTCCACGCCGGGACGCCCAGTAACTGTTCACAGATAATACGCCGCTGTCTGGGAGGTGAGTCGGTAGCGGTCCGCCCATGCAGCTGCCCGTCCCGTTACGTACGGCCGGAGTGGCGCGGACACTGCAGCCGCGGGAGGACGGCTGTGGTCGCTCTGCTCTCTCTCTCTCCTGTCGGCCTGGCGCCGCGCAGGGCGGCCAAACAACGCAGCCAGCGCCGCTCGCCCGCTGCAAAGGTCAAGGCGACCCGCGGTCTGCTGTCTTCGCCGTGGCTGCTGTACGCGGCGGGACTCGAGCTGCAGCTACCTACCTACGGCACGCGGCCCGCGATTGTTTACCAGGAACCGCCGTCAGCGCAGGCTGGAGCTGCTTCCTACTGTGCTCACCCAGGATAAGTGTTAGGTGGCGATGCATCTGGCAGGTTTAGCGAACTGCGTGAAGCACGCAGTGCACGCGCCCGTACGGAGGGCGAGGGCGGAGGGAGGCATGACAACCCCCTGACTGCCCACAAAAAATTAGATCCGTTTACATTTTTTATATACACCACTTTCCGAATTTCACATCTGACTTTCAGATAATGAAAACTAAGTTCCGAAAATGACAAGGAATTCTAGAAATTACAAGCTACATTCAACGCAGGATACTCTTCAGCTGATTGAGATATGAGTTCTTCATGTGGCTGGTCTTGCTGACTGACAGGTTCAAATGGCTCTAAGCACTATGGGACTTAACATCTCAGGTCATCAGTCCCCTAGACTTAACCTAAGGACACCACACACAACCATTCCCGAGGCAGGATTCGAACCTGCGACCGTAGCAGCAGCGCGATTCCGGACTGAAGCGCCTAGAACCGCTCGGCCACAACGGTCGGCTGAATGACAGGTAGAATTCCAGCCATGTATAGATGCAAAGTCACAGACTGGTGCACCTGCTGTCAACAACCAATCCAGTAAGATTTCCCACTCTGTTGCAATGGTGCACCGGCCTTAGTGATATATTTTCAGTAAGTTAATTAGTCTTTTATGTAACTGAAAGTGGAGAGGGAGAAGAACTAATGATATCAACTGAATCGGGACTTCATGGTGAATCAGCGATGAAGAGTGAAAATGTATGCTAGACTGGGCTCGAAACCAGGATCTCTTGCTTTCTAGGTAGTTGCGTCAATCACTGTGCCAACTGGAGACATTGTGCATCACACATGAGCAGACAGTCTCTGCACGCTCCCACAACCAATTCCCACTCCCACCTAGCGCCACCTATGTGGAGTCCCCGTCCGTGTCCTTCATGCTCGCTGATTTTAGATTCCTGCTGGAGGTCGAATGTAAATGTGTATCCGCACATTATTTGAGGATTGTGGAATCATTGCCCATCGAAGCAAATTAATTATAAGAATGGGTTGTGTCTGTTCTTTTGGATGGGCAGTGAATCCACAACCTTCAGCAATTGTGCACATGCGCATTTACGTTCGACCTCCAGCGCTAATCTAAAATTAGCGAGCATGAAGGGGGTGGGTGGGGACTGTGGAGTGGGGACTGTGGATAGGTGGCGCTACATGTGAGTGTCAGTTGGCCAGGGAGCGTACCGAGGTAGTCTGCTCATGTGTGATTCACAGTGTGTCCAGGTGATGCGGTGGTTTACGCAACTACTTAGTAAGTAGGAGGTCCTCTGTTTGACTTCCAGCCCCGTACACGTTTTCACTCATCGCCGCTGATTCCGCATGAAGTGCCGATGCAGCTGATATCATTAGTTTCTTTCCTTTCTCCCTCTCCACCTTCAGTTACATAATATGTAACCACTCGTGAGGATTTCACATTCCTATAACAACCAGTCTAGGCTGCAATGACAACAGAAGCTTTATTGATCTGTTTCGCCTTTTTGTGGCATCTTCAGAAATTGTTCAAGAAGTACGGGCAATAGATTAGTCCTAAACAGCCAATACTATTTATGTCCTCCACATTTTGTGTTCCAATATTTATATTTCAAGATCATAAGTGTGGCCGTATTTTATAAGGGGAGGCCACAACGTTCGGATTACGCATTCAAACTTTGTACAGTTTCAATAGTCCATAATCTGCAAGTAGTACTACTTAGACAATTCCGATAAAACCGCAAGAAAAGTTTTATGCGCCGGTGATTTACCGGTGCGTCGCATCGTTACAGGAAAGACGGCTGCAGTCGCATGGTTAGCGCTCAAGCTCCGTAAAAATTGCGTCTTGTTATGCTGTTAAAATACATTGAATTGCACAACGCCAGTTTTCGGCACCGATATTTACGAAAATGTTGCGTTAGGCATGGTTTATACCAAAATTGTCGGAATAAAGAGAAATTTTTCAAAATGTCAACAAGCTTCGGTTTTACTCAGAAACTCTGGAGATTCCTTCGACATGCGGAAAAATAGGATTCATTCGATGTAATAAATGGCATTTCAATTTGTTTTCTGTGTCTGTATGAAAAATATTAATCCTGTTACTTGTAATGTCGAAAGCACATCCGATGATTAATCGTACAATACCCTCACATTGTGTCATATTATAACTTATTCTGTTACTGAATAAAGTTATTTCCACCTTTATTCATCGATGATTGACTTAGGCCTTCCAAACCTCTCCAGCGTCCCTGAAACCTCTGCAGATCGAGGCGTCTAGGTGTAAAGCACTTCTCGGTTGCAAAGGGATATCGGAAATCACAACAGGCACACATTTACAGGAAAATTTTATGCCTTTGGTAGTTTTCAGGTTCGTTTGTCTGTTTGGGATAAGTTATATTAACGGAAGACGAAAATATTCTGAGAAGAGCTGAGTGATACGTGACTGGCCCGTTCAATAAGCGCGTTGATCGTCAAAGAATTGGTCGAGTAGTACGTACTGCTGCAAGAGGGACACTGTTCCTGGAGTACGCCATAACATTTTTGTGATTAGTTTCTGAACATAAATTACATACCGTCTAAGACCAAGAAGAAACGACGCACCACGGAGAAATTATCCGAATGGAACGGAAATCGGCAGATGTGATGTCCATTTACAGACAAACGAATGATTACAATTTCAGAAAAATTCGATGACTTATTCAAGATAAAGAGCTTCACAAATTGAGCAAGTCAGTAACCTGTTGGCCCCTATGCAAGTACTTATTCGCCTTGGTACTTACTGATAGAGTTGTTGGCGGTCCTCCTGACCAAATTCTTTCCAATTGGGACGTTGATCGTCAGAATCCAGAGGTGGCTGGAGGGCGCTGCCCATAATACTTAAAACGTTCTCACTCTGGGAGAAAGATAGGGCTTGGCAAGCAAGAAGACAAGAAGACAAGCAGTAAAACCGCTCGCCGTGTACGAGTGGGCATTACCTTCCTAAAATGCAAGCCCACGACGGGTTGCCGTGAAGGGCAATAAAACAGGGCGTAGAACATCGTCGACGTGCCGCTGTGCCGTAAGTGTGCCGTGGACAACAACCACAGGTGTCCTGCTATGAAATGAAATGACATTCCAGACTATCACTCCTGGTTGTCGGCCCTTATGGCGGGCGACATTCTGGTTGGTATCTCACCACCATCCGGGATGGCCCCAGACATGTCTTCGCTGGTTCAAAATGGTTCAGATGGCTCTTAGCGTTATGGGACTTAACATCTGAAGTCATCAGTCCCCTAGAACTTAGAACTACTTAAACTTAACTAACCTAAGGACATCACACACATCCATGCTCGAGGCAGGATTCGAACCTGCGACCGTAGCAGCCGCGTGGTTCTGGATTGAAGCGCCTAGAACCGCTCGACACAGCGACCGGCTCTTCGCTGGTCATCGCGGCTCATTTCGAAGTGGGACCCATCACTGAAGATAATTATAAAGTGTACCTGACCCCACTGCAAACGGGCTTTTTGTTGTACAGAGATCAATGGTAGTCTGCGCAAGGGGCGCCGTGAGCTCAGCCCCCTCTCTGTGGGCTGCGTATCAATGGTCCTTGTGGTCAGAGAAGCACCAGTTGCACGTTGGAGCTGGCCGGTGTGGCCGTGCGGTTCTAGGCGCTTCAGTCTGGAACCGCGTGACCGCTACGGTCGCAGGTTCGAATCCTGCCTCGGGCATGGATGTGTGTGATGTCCTTAGGTTAGTTAGGTTTAATTAGTTCTAAGTTCAGGGCGACTGATGACCTCAGAAGTTAAGTCGCATAGTGCTCAGAGCCATTTTTGCACGTTGGATCGATGATAATGATGAATCTAGGGCTCTCAGTGTCTTTCTGACGATTACTCAGTCCTTACGTTCTGTCGTCTCTCTGGGTCGACCGCTTCCTTCTTGTTCGGCAATGATTCACCTATTCCTGCCAACATCGCCGAATAGTGACATCGCTCCTATACAAATGTCGAGCGATTCGCCGATTACTCCATCCGGCTTATTTGGCCCCATCTACTTGTCCTCTCTAAAATACTGCCATCTGCATATGTTGTTGACGCGCCTGTTTGTGAGGCATAGTTACTGTCCGTCAGAGTACACGGAATGAAATTTGCAAAGGCTTTATGCCCTGGTATCGACATGTCATCTGTTTACTACGTTGCCAGCTGCGCGGTGAAATTGCCCAGCAGCGTCACACATTCATCCATCGGCTGCCAAAGTTTATAATTTTTTCTTTTGGTACCTGTTCGAATATCAATTTGTTAAGAATTTGCACAGCTCCTTCGTGGCGCGTTGCTTTCTTTCTGTTTTTTTTTCCTTAGATGGTATTTTTATTTTCTTATACGCTTAAGAAGTTTACTCACGGCCAAAATATGACGGATGTGTTCATGCAACTGAAACGGAAGTCGTTGGAAGGGCATTTTCTTTTACCGAAACACAGACAGAATTAAAATTTCAGATAGACAGTGAAATCGTTCCGCTGTCTGTATTCTGTGTAAGGATTATAAGTGCGCGTGAGATAGATGACGATACGAAAGGTGGCAAAGGGCTGTTATTTTTTCTCCTCTCAGTGTGCGAGTGGAATTGGTATAGAATGGAGTAGTAACTGTACCAAGCATTCTCTCTCATGGAGAATACAATGACTTGTGTTGAACGAAAACGTAAGTATATTCTGGAAGTCCGTGCAACTTCCTTCTCGATGGGTTGACGATGGACACTGTAAGTCACGTCACGTAACATCACGTCACGCCAAAACATTCCAGAGAGTTTCAAACGGCGGCATTCGTACCAGTTGTTAACGTAACGACACGTTAAGTCACGCCAAGGATTTTCTGGAAGGAATTTTTTCCGTTGATGGAACGATGATGTCACAGCACTGATCTAGCGCAACTCTGTCTTCTGCTTAGTACCCCAAGTTGAAACTACTCTCGCCGCTCTCATTTGTGTTATAACAGTGAACTGTGCTGTTATTTTTTAATCTTATCTTGCTCTGTTTTCATCATTCATTAGGAAGTTTGCACGAGGATATTTTGAAATAGTGGAAAAAAGTTATCCAAGCTTACAAATCGCATAAACAGGAAGAAACAGACGTCAAGATAAGCTTTTTAAATGAAAATCGCTTCAACGCGGAAATAATCAATCAGTTACCCTTCAGTTAACGTAGCAAGTAGAAAGAAAACGAGACGCGAGGAATAAAGCAGAGCATGATATGAACCAATCCATACATATTGTTGTTTTTTTTTTGTATACTAAATTAATCAAATAACTGTTTATGTTTTTAAATATTTGAAATATTATACTACACTTTCCTTGTGCTTACAGGTCATAGCAAGTGAATCGAATTTACCATATTACGATTGTAAGGAACATCCATAATGAATTCCGCTTTGGTCATTGATATGTTGGACAACTAAAAATGCTAGCTCCTCAACGCTGAAACTGTATTACTACTTCTGTAAGACAGGCGTCCTCTTATTACCTCATTTTCAGTTCAGTTCTCGGCAGTGGGACGTAGTCGAGTGTGAACGTATGACCATTTCATCGTTATTTTTAGGTCGTGTCTGGACGTTGGAGCCCAGTGCGTCAGCCTTCAATGTACACTGATCAA
This sequence comes from Schistocerca cancellata, assembly GCF_023864275.1. Taxonomy (NCBI): domain Eukaryota; kingdom Metazoa; phylum Arthropoda; class Insecta; order Orthoptera; family Acrididae; genus Schistocerca; species Schistocerca cancellata. Next base: position 659,532,624 of record NC_064627.1, read on the forward strand.
CCAGAACATATATGGCCACCTACATAAAAACTGGTATTTCTACCTTTGGCACGAATAACGGCGGCGACGCGTCATGTCATGGAAGTAATGAGGCCTTGGTAGATCACTGGAGGCAGTTGGCACCACATCTGCACACAAACGTCACCTGTTTCCGTTAAATTTTGGGGACGGGGAGCGATGAGCTCGGACACCACGTTCAGTCACATCCCAGATGTGTTCGATCGGGTTCAGATCTGACGAGTTGAGGGGCCAGAACATCAATTGGAACTCGCCACTCTGCTCTCCGAACCATTCCATGACGCTCGTGGTCTTGTGACATGGCGCGTTATCTTGCTGAGAAATGCCACTGACATCAGGAAACATGTTCGTCGTAAAGGGGTATACATGATCTGCAACCGGTGTACCATTCTCCTTGGCCATCATAGCGCCTTGCACAAGTTCCATTGGACCCACGGATGCCCCCTTCATGTTCCCCAGAGCATAATGGAGCCGTCACCAGCTTGTTTCTGTCCGGCTGTATAGATATTATGGAGCTGTTCCTCTGGAAGACGACATATTCGCGCCTTCTTATCGGCATGATGAAGAAGGCAACGGTATTCGTCAGACCATGCAACGCTCTGCCACTGCGCCAACGTTCAGTGCCGATGGTCACGTGCCCATTTCAGTCGTAGTTGCCGATGTCGTGGTGTTGACATTGGCACATGCATGGGTCGTCGGCTGCAGAAGCCCATCGTTAGGAGTGTTTGGTGCACTGTGTGGCCAGATAGACTTGTACTCTGTCCAGAATCAAAGTCTGATTTTAGTTCCGCCACAGTTCGCCGGCTGCCCTATTTTACCAGTCTGTCCAGCCTACGACCTCCGACACCTGTAATGAGGGGTGGCCGTCCAACCCCACGACGCCTGGACGTGGTTTCGCCTTACTTTCGCCACGTGTTGGAGACACTCGCCACAGCACTCTTCGAACACCCGACCTGTGCAGTTTCAGAAATGCTCGTGCCGAGCCTCTGGGGCATCACAATCCGCCCTCGGACAAACTCAGATCGATCGCACGCCTTCCCCATTCTACAAGCGGTCGGCAAGCTCACTGATAATACATGCACCCTGCATGTGTCTGACTAGCTGTCATTCCTCTCCGTGTGACACCGCTATCGCCTGGACGGGTTTGTACCGATAGTAGGTCGATGGTCATAATTTTCTGACTGATCAGTGTACATATTCTATGAATTGGAGCCAGAACGTTGACGCGTCTACTTGCGATGAAAACAGACATTACTTGGAAACATTTGGTTCAAATGGCTCTGAGCACTATGGGACTTAGCATCTGTGGTCATCGGTCCCCTAGAACTTAGAACTACTTAAACCTAAATAACCTAAGGACATCACACACAGACATGCCCGAGGCAGGATTCGAACCTGCGACCGCAGCAGTCACGCGGTTCCGGACTGAGCGCCTAGAACCGCACGGCCACCGGCTGAAACATATGGATTTACACATTGTAAAAGTATCGTTTGGGTCAATAACTACATATTTTTTTCATTTGGATAACCGCTTTCGACCTAGTACACAAATCCTCGGATGATCAGTACACCAGTTCGAAAATGATGGTATATAAAAATAAAAATAAAAATGTGAATGACCCAGACGGTGTTTTTACAGTGTACTGACAGTGGTCGCAATTTCCGTATGGTATGTCGAAGAAGAATTTGTCTTTCTTCCCCACACTTCGTTGCCTTAATGGAGGAATACAATGATGCAAGCACACAGACGCTTTCATCACTTCCGTCACAAGGTCTGGTGAGTTCATGTAACACGCAGTCTCAGTAAAACCACAGAAGTTTTATGCTTCCTCCACGGCAGTTTACCTATGATGAATGCGTTTTCCACGTAAAAAGGAACACTTCTCGGCTGTGCCGCAAGCGCAGCTACCACTACGCTGCAAGAAGCTGCAACCAAATACGTGTTAGCACTTTGGAGAAGAATACTCCTGCAGAATATTCTGCTGCCAAGCCTCTGTAATCTCATCCGTAATTCAAGTAAGTTCCACGACTATTACTTACTTTCCTTTCATGTCAGACTCTTATAACTACAGTCCGGTTCCTTTAAAAATTGTAAATAACTTTTCGCTCACTGTATTTTATCCCTGCTACCTTCAAATTTTCGAAGAGTGTAGCCGAGTACACATTGTCAAGAGCTATCCGTAAACCTACAAATCCTATAAATAAACGTAAGTTTGCTTTTTTAAACCTATCTCCTAAGATAAATCATAGGGTCAGTATTGCCTCGTATGTTCTTCCATTTCTCTGCAACTCAAGCTGACATTCTCAACGGCGACTTATACGTTTTTCCATTCATCTGTAAATAATTCGTGTCACTGTTTTGCAACCGTGACTTATTAAACTGATGGTTCGTTAGTATTCACATCTGTCGGGACTTGCTTTGTTTGGCCTAATATGATAACTAATCTAAAGAATACAGAAATACTGAAACTACAATTCTGTGCAGTGTTCTGCTGACGTATTGGCTATTGTGGAGTATGTGGGGGTGCGGGAGTGGAGGTGACCGTAAGACGGCGTGTTGCGGTGTCTACTCTTATTTGGAGCAGAATCAGCCCTGTCAACGAAATGAATGACCGTCTAAACGACGCAATGGAGATCACAACAGGCGCTCTTAGATCCACACCGCCGGCCTGAGTGGCCAAGCGGTTCTAGGTGCTACAGTCTGGAACCGCGCGACCGCTACGGTCGCAGGTTCGAATCCTGCCTCGGGCATGGATGTGTGTGATGTCCTTAGGTTAGTTACGTTTAAGTAGTTTTAAGTTCTAGGGGACTGTTGACCTCAGAAGTTAAGTCCCATAGTGCTCAGAGCCAGCCATGGATGTGTGTGATGTCCTTAGGTTAGTTAGGTTTAAGTAGTTCTAAGTTCTGGGGGACCGATGACCTCAGAAGTTAAGTCCCATAGTGCTCAGAGCCATTTGAACCAGCCGAATCCACACCAACACCATGGCCGTCAGTAAACGCCAGTATTGCCCCTCCAAATCTCCGACAACAACAACAACCAGTAACGCATCAATGGACGAAACTCAAAAGATCCAGAAACATACCGGTTCATGAAACACTGAACAACTTATCATGCACTCGACTAAAATCTAGACAACCAATCTGGGCAAACAACGGCGACTTCTCCCCAGATAGCTGCGATCTAACAAGAACAGAGCAACCGGTGTACGAGCTTCTTATGGTCATAAGAAGGTAGGTAAAAACAGATCCAACCATCCAGTCCTCGGGAACTCACTAAGCAAGAAATACACTGAAGCGCCAAAGAAACTGGTATAGGCATTCGTGTTCAAATACAGAGATATGTAAAAAGCAGAATATGGTGCTGCGGTCGGCAACGCCTAGATAAGACAACAAGTATCTGGCGCAGTTGTTAGACGGGTTACTGCTGCTACAATGGCAGGTTATCAGGACTTAAGTGAGTTTAACGTGGCGTTATAGTCAGCGCACGGGCGATGGGGCACAGCAGCTCCGAGGTAGCGATGAAGTGGGGATTCTCCCGTACGACCACTTCACGAGTGCACCATGAATATCAGGAATCCTGTGAAACATCAAATCTCCGACATCGCTGCAACCGGGAAAAGATCCTGCAAGTACGGGATCAACGACGAGGGAAGAGAATTGTTCGACGTGACAAAAGTGCAACTCTTCCGCAAATTGCTGCAGATTTCAATGCTGGGCCTTTCAACAAGTGTCAGAGTGCGAACCATTCAATGAAACATCGTCCATATGGGCTTTCGGAGCCGAAGGCCCACTCATGTACCCTTGATGACTGCACGACACAGAACTTTACACCTCGCCTGGGCCCGTCAACATCGACATTGGACTGTCGAAGACTGGAAACAAGTTGCCTGGTCGGACGAGTCTCGTTTCACATTGCCTCGAACGGATGGCGTGTGCGGGTATAGAGACAACCTCGTGAATCCATGGATGCTATATCTCAGTAGTGGACAGCTCATGCTGGTGGAGGCTCTGACCGTGTGGAGCGTGTGCAGTGGGAGTGATATGGGACCTTTGATACTTCTAGATATGATTCTGACAAGTGACACGTACGTAATCGTCCTGTCTGACCACCTACATCCATTCATGTCCATTGTGCATATGGAGCTACGTCGAGCGTCTTAGAACTGGCCACGCCCTGATCATAGCAACGCTACATAAATTGGTAATGACCGATGATGACCCATGTGACTGCGGATCATAGGAACAAATACTAAACCGTATTTTGCCTGACTGCTCAGAAAGAAAATTCATGGGTACTTGGAAAGATTTTGCGGACGTAACAACTGCAGCAGTTAACTGGCTGGAGCCTCTGTATATCCATCTATGATGGGAAATGGATATCTCAACTTCTTTTAGCTACCGCCGGTTCTCCAGTTTTCATTGGTACGTATGTACTTGTAAATACAATTTTGTAAGCCATACAATAAATAAATAAATAAATTATTTTGAGTTTTTAAAAATCATCCATAACAAGACAAAAGTAAATAATACTCTCAATAAAAACAATTTCGTTTCACTTACTGCCCTGGTCAAATCTTCCTACAGGACGCCGCTTCGCTGCTAGTCCGTGACCTACCCCACTTATCCAACCGGAGAAAGGGGACTTACGGTTTAAAGTGGAATCCGAACCCTCACATTGTTGAAAAGTGAAGGCTCAGTTAAAACGCAAACTGAAAAATCGAAGATCCCACCGCGATTCGAGCCCGTGGCTTCTTGGCTTCCAGTCAAGCGCTTTACCGCTTTTTTTTTCTTATTGTTCGTCGTTGTTCCCGGCATTTGGTCTGGAAAGTTCGGAAATCTGTGGTAAGGTCTTATGGGACCAAACTGCTGAGGCCATCGGTCAAGCTTACACACAACTTAATCTAACTTAAATTAACTTACGCTAAAGAAGACACACACACACATCCATGCCCGAGTGGGAACTCGAACCTCCAACTGGGGGAGCCGCGCGGACCGTGACAAGACGCCGTAGACCGCGCGGCTACCCAGCACGACCATTTGGTCTGGGCGGACGTCACATGACACGCTTCAGATTCATCGCTGAAAACTACACTCAGTTTTCTTTATTACGACCAAACACGCTGAGCTACGGTGCCTGCCCCGCTAGACTACCAGGCCCGACATCCACTGAAGAGCCAAAGGAACTGGAACACTTCCCTGCAGGGCCCCCGCGAGCACGAAGAAGTGTCACATCACGATCTAGCATGGACTCGAGTAATGTCTGAAGTAGTGCTGGAGGGAACTGATTCCGTGAATCCTGCAGGGCTCTCCATAATTCCGTAAGAGTACGAGTGGATGGAGATCTCTCTGAACAGCAGGTAGCAAGGCGTCCCAGATATGCTCAATAATATTCCTGTCTGGGGAGTTCAGTGGCCAGCGGAAGTGTTTAAACTCAGAATAGTGCTCCTGGAGCCACTCTGTAGCGATTCTGGACGTATGGGGAGTCTCATTGCACTTGCCCATTTCCGTCAGAATGCAGAGTGGACATGAATGGACGCAGGTGATCAGACAGGATGCTTATGTACGGGTCACCTGTCAGAGTCGTGTCTAGACGTATGAGGGGTCATATATCACCCCAACTGCACACACCTCACACCATTACAGAGCCTCCACCAGCTTGAACAGTCCCCTCCTGAAATGCAGGGTCCATGGGTTCACGCGGATGTCTCCATACCCGTACACGTCCATCCGCTCGATACAACTTGAAACGAGACTCATCCGACCCAGCAACATGTTTCCAGTCGTCAACAGACCAATGTCGGTGTTGATGGGCCCAGGCGAGGCGTAAAGCTCTTTATCGTGCAGTCATCAAGCGTACACGAGTGGTCCTTCGGCTTCGAAAGCCCATATCGATGACGTTTCGTTGAATGGCTCGCACGCTGAGACTTGTTGATGGCCCAGCATTGAAATCTGCAGCTATTTGAGGAATGGTTGCACTTCTGTCACGTTGAACGATTCTCTTCAGTCGTCGTTGGTCCCGTTCTTGCAGGATATTTTACAGCCTTATCGATGTCGGAGATTTGATGTTTTACCGGATTCTTGATATTCACGGTAGACTCGTGAAATGGTCGTACGGGTAAATCCCCATTTTATCGCTACCTGGAAAATGCTGTGTCCCATCGCTCGTGCTCCGGCTATAACACCACTTTAAACTCACTTAAATCTTGATAACCTGTCACTGTATCAGCAATAAGTGATCTAACAACTGCGCCAGACACTTGTTGTCTTATATAGGCGCTTTATTCTATTTGCTTACATATTTCTTTAGGCCGCGCGGGGTAGCCGTGTGGTCTGAGGCGCCTTGTCACGGTCCGTGTGGCTTCCCCCGTCGGAGGTTCGAGTCCTCCCTCGGGCATGGGTGTGTGTGTGTGTCGTCCTTATCATAAGCTAGTTTAAGTTAGATTACGTAGTGTGTAAGCTTAGGGACGGATGACCTCAGCAGTTTGGCCCCATAAGACCTAACCAAAAATTTCGAATTTCCAATATGTCTTTATTGAATACGCGTGCCTATACCAGTTTCTTTGGCGCTTCAGTGTATTTTCAATTAAGTGATTGAGCTTAAAAACTTGAAATTCTTTAGTAGCGTTTAGCCAGTTCTAATGCGACATATTTTAAGACGCGTCAGTGTGGAAAAAACTACCTGACTGTCAGTATCGTGAATATCCTTGTGAAAGAAGCAATAGTTGACACCTGGCCACACTCTGCAAGGCTCCCGTACTGTTAAAAGTGTGAAATGTTTGCATCCATATAAAAACGTGTTATGCAGTGAAATAGATTGCAGTCATTGTCAGTGCTCTAGCTTAATGTTACAGAACCTGAAGGGAATACTACGTCGATATCGTAACTGAACAAATGACATGTTAAAAATGTATCATACCAGTATTGCTCCATAGTAACGGTGTAAAACTATCTGCATGCCTCCCACACGGGCTGTGATGTCCAACTCAATAGCATTGCACAAAATCGTAGCTGTTGATTTTGACTAGTCAAGTCATTTTATTGTTTAATAATGTATATGTCTGTGTGTTAAACGCCTGAGGGTGAGCAGAACATGTTCGAAACTCGTAGCTTGTGTTAAGTTAGACATAAAAAATATAAATGTGGGTGGTTGCACTTTGAGGCAGATAATTAAGAGCGACGCTGCTCGAGGAATTTCTCTGCGTTAGTTGGCAGCAGACGGTCGTGTAAATGAGTCGCAGACGCAGTGGCCTGGTAACTGTCGCGGCTTCGCTCGCCGTATCACAGACTAACGATCTCGCCGCTGTTTCTCAGTCGTACAGTGTGCCTGCGTTTCCGTTGCACAATGCTGTAGCGGTCCGTTACTATCAAGATAACAGCAGCCACGAATGCGGTACTGGCAACGGCAAACAAGCTAATTACAGCAAGGGCCGCTGTAATAGCTTCAGGGCAAAGTCCACCGACGAAAGACGTTCCAGGAATTATTCGTGCTTTACCGTGGTGGTTAGATATTGCCCTGACGTCAACTTTGGAGGACAAGCGTGTGTGCTATGTAATTACAGATCAGAAAGTGGCCAGCAAGCAAGGAGTTAGAGGACAAAGTTTCGTTTTTAAATCCCCAGAACAACTTGCACAGTATCACGTTGTGTTGGTCCCCTCCTGCTCTACCGCCTTTTTGTTAACAGACACAAGAAAAGAAGGCCCAGTGCTAAGGTTTTCTAAACAAGAGGACGTAGCAGAATCTCATTCGTGTGAATAATTCTGTCTACATCATTAACGATTTTTAACAATTAATTACTTCCTGCCTGTCTCTTTACGAGAACGTTCAACGTGGCTGATTGCCATATGAAGGACTCGGGTTCAATTTCCGGCATTGCCAAAGATTTGTTCCTTCTTTGGATGGCTGGAACGGGTGCGCTCTGCTTCTTGAGTCCGAGTGAGGAACAACTAACTTGAATCAGGAGTGGCGACGGATAAGGGCCCGGAGAGCCCTGCGACCGCACCCTCCTCACCGCATCCGGTTGAGACCCTTGGCAGAGGATGACACGGTGGCTGTTGGACACCGCAACGTTCTCAGAGCCGGAACGAGAAGTTGTTATGCAGGGTGAACAAAAATTCGTGCACTCGGATTTCGCAGCGCAATTCCCCACGTACTAGCAATACAAAAATGTCCCTCACAAAATTTCGTCCTGCACATATTTCCGGCAGTAAACGGGCGTTAAAGATTGGCAATCTGGCAACACTGTACTCACATTTACGGTAACCATCTCTGTCAGCATATGGGATCAGTGCGGTGGAGCTGGTGCAAAGCGTTTTGGGTTAGCATGCAGAAAGTTGAGAGTTCGATTCCGAGTTGAGGCGGATTTGGATTTATTTCCCACTTTCATTCCGCCGTATAATACTGTAGTTTCGTAAGTCACATGTATCAGACATTTGCATAGCAAATGTTTGGAAATTATTTTCAAAGCACCTTGCTAGCCCTACGGTGAAGTAAGGCCATAACCAAATCTAATGGAACCAAACGTGGCAAGAATAATAAATGGTACTAATCCAAGGGACCGTTGGTACACAGAAAACAGGTTCGGAATGTAGTAGATGCAGTGGTATGAAATAGTTCGCATCCGCGACGTCCAAAAGGCTTCTTTGAAAGCTGTCAACTGAAAACGATTGGATTTCCATTTCTGTGATCGTAGTATGTAAGTGGAAATGTTTTGCACAAGACTCACAGTAATCACTATACGACGATTAAGACACCAGATACTATATCACACAGACTACATTTAGCAAATGAAAACAAATACGCCTCGGCCCAGAATCGAACCCTTGACCTCCTCATGCTGGCCCGCAACGCTGTCCACAGCACTACCTTTTTGGTGGTGTTAAGTTCCTATGGGAGCAAACTGCTAAGGTCATTCGTCCCTAAGCTTACACACTACTTAATCTAACTTCAGTTAACTTACGCTAAGGACAACACACACACCCATGCTCGAGGGAGGACTCGAACCTCCGACGGGGGCAGCCGCGCGGACCGTGACAAGGCGCCCGAGACCGCACGGCTGCCCCGCGTGGCACTACCTTTTTATACTGACAGGGATAGTTGCCGTACAGGTAACTGCAGTGTTGCCAGATTGTCAATCTTTAACGTTCAATTATTGCGGGAAATATGTTCAGGACGAAATTTTGTGAGAGACGTTTTTATATTGCTAGTACGCGAGGAATCGCGCTGCAGTGTCCGAGTAGGAGAATTTTACTTCACCCTGTATATACAGTACTTCAGTCATATTTCGGCTATGCCAACATCAGATCCAGTAATTATGATAAAAAGTAACGTACGATGAGAACAGGTACGTAAACAATACCAGTCAACAATCACTAAACATAATTTCTCAAACAATGTTCCGAGTTAACATGCAACAAAACCGTGCCAACACGAGTTATCGGCAGGTAACCCAGTTCAAAAGTTTTCTCAAATACGAGTGCTTGCCGAGAAGTGATGTCAGTGGGGAGCATGCTGCCTGACTGATTGGTGCATGAAATTTTACGGTCACTGGCAAATAATGTATACACAACACCACTCATTCTTTTTTTTAATTTATATCTTAATTACAGCCTCTGATAATGACATTTGTTTAACCATGTCATGAAGTACTCTAATAATAACATTATTAAACGAGTTAGTTGGATTATTCGCCAAAGTTCATATTGATCGCAGACTCATTCCAGGAATTAATTTCGTTTTCTTATAAGCTGATTTATATTTTACGAAACATTTCTAAACCAAGTCAAGTTGCAGCGGGAATGTCTCAGACATTCAAGGACACGGCAGGCCTCTTTCTCCAGCCTTGTTCAACCGCCTGAAAAAGGCCTTCAAGAGTCTCGGCTGGAGGCAGCGTGCAACACTCTTACAGGAAAAAAGTGCGTGTTTTTTATTATCCAGTAGTTAATATTTACGAACAATTCAGTCCGGATCGCTTAAAGATTTTTTTACAATTACGTCATTCCGTGTTACGTGCCTTGGTTCTTGCCATCCGTAGACACATGTGGTAAATCACAGCCTAATCATACGCTTATCTTGACACTTGCTTCGTGTTTGATTTACAATTATATTGGCATTTTGCTTGATTTTATTTGTTTGGTTCTGTGTCCGAAGATGGCAAGCGGCGGAAAATGGAACGTGGAATAAATCATTTAAAAAAATGGTAATGTGGTCAAGACGAAAATATTCATAAAGGTCATTAACGTTGCTGATTCTTTATATCAGTTTACTTCCTTTATTAGTAAAAGTTAATACACCTAACAACATACTTCGCGAAACCAAGTGTATTGACGAAAGTAGAACTGGGTTTTAGTAACATGTAGCCGAATTTGGCACAGCACAGTCGAAATTGGTTTGAAATCGATACGACATAGAAACAATCGCCGTTAAGTTTTGTTTGGAAATCACCGAGGGTTGGACTGTGGGACAACGCTGTTCATGACAGACGTACACTACCAGGTGTCTAAGTTCGAAGATATGTTCCGTTGGAGGTTCTACATATTCTGAACGCCACTGCTAAGTGCTTTGTTTGTCCTTGTTAAAACCATTGTGGAAGGGCATACGGCCAAATACTTAAATAAAAAAATAAAATTTTCTAAATCCTGAAAAAGCGCAATAGGCGAGATATACGCTAGGGAAAAGAAAGAAAAGAAAATTTATTTACTGTGATAGATAATACTAGGTAGCGGCCATGGGATGAACACGAGTAGCACAAGCAGGTGGAAACCAACAGCTGAAGAGAAATCCAACAGGCGAATCCAAAACGTGCTGTGCTGAAAATAAGATGAATACACGGACAGGATTTGTTTCACACTGGTGCTTATAAGCAGCATAAGTTAGTGTCAGTCTGTTAAAATATCTTTTTTTTCACGAAAGAATTTATTTGTCACACGTCGTTTGGCAAACATGCCACCTCCAGGGAATGTTCGCACCACTACACTCCCTAAATAATCGCCGAACTTCTGCTCATATTCCGTGCTGTGGCTTAAGCAAAAAGCGACATGTAATATTGAACACTACAATGGCGTTCTAAGCTGGTGGTATGCATTTGCTTTTCTTCGAATAATGGAGCGGTCCACCCACCAGTTATCGAAGAACATGTGATTTTACGATTTGGGTATCCCTAGCTTAAATACATAATAGAAACGTTTTTAAAAAAATTTAAAATTTTTTAAAAACTTCTGATAGCCGCATTAGCTATTTATAATTCCTTTAATACAGGTTCATACATGACCGGTTTCGCGATGATTTAATCGCATCTTCAGATATATACATATAATCAGTTTAACATTGGTTCATTGAAGATACATGGTCTCCCAACGTTCGGGCGGCATTCGAATTGTGAGAAGAGCTTTAATTGGATGACAAACCTGCCTGACACACTGTCACGTCACCACGTGGCTTTTGCGGCCATCTGCTGAGTTTTCATCGCTGGTCCATAACCGCGGCTCTCACTGGTCGTGTACTGTACATTGCCTGCACTTGTCACCCACTGGAATTTTGAATATTTCATCTTGTACGCATCCAAATTAAGCGGTTCTGGCAATTCGGATGCCATCCGAACGTTTGGAGACGCTGTATCTTTAATGACCCGATTTAAATTAGTTATATGTGTACACCTGAGGTTTCGGTTAAAACATCGCGAACCTCGCCGAATATGATCATGTAATAAAGGAACTACTAACAGCTAATGCGGCTACCGAAGGTTTTTAAAAAAATTTAATAGTTTTTTTAATATTTTAAAAAATATTTCTATTAGTCATCGAAGGATCTGTAATGATCATGGAATGTGAATCACGGTGTAAACTGATATATTTCAGATGTACAAAACACTGTAAGGCGTCATTCATGTAATGTCTGCATTATAGCAATATGTTACATTCATCATCTTGAAAGAGCTAATAAAATTTTACAAGTCTCTAACTACAACTCTCTGGCCTTCAACCGTGAGGAACACTCTCAGGTCTGTCGCCAGACCACATTTTGTGCCTCCCACAGTATTTCCTCGGGGCACCTGCTCGACATCGTCAGGGTGTCTGTTTGTTACCGTTGTCAAGTATCGGTAAAGAGCAGCCACCAACTCACAACGTCGAGCAGGTGCCTCGAGGAAATACTGTGAGAGACAGAGTCATCCACTCAACATATCCTTCGGGAAAGGCTGAACAGTCAACTTAATCTTGCCCTCTAGAGGATGTGGCGAAGTGCTCTAATTGTCAGATCCGACACAAGGAACCAGCTGTTGGTTTCGATGGGAGAACCAAGATGATACGGAAACAACTAATGACCACAGTTCATAAAAAATGTGGTTACACGATGTCCTACAGTGGAAACGTCACCATTTAACACTCACTTGCAAAAAGCACTATCACAGCTCATATTGTGATGTAAGAACTTCTGAGTTCCGCGACTCGTGACTCAGATGTGTCAGTTTCCATACCAGTAACGAGTTTCGTGTGATGACATTTTAAGTTTATTTCCTTGGTGTACATGTAAATGGCTGGAAAAGCTGTTAACTGCGATTTTGTCCTCAGTTGTAACAGTCGCAAACAACTTTCACCAGTTTGTATTTCAACCACGAAGAACACAATTTGGAAACATGTTATTGAATTACAACAAATAATATGGACGTAGTTTAGCGTGGATGCTACAGCAACTTATAACAAAATTTTGCTCACCACAAAACTTTACCGCTCAAGACGCACTAAGTTTGTGACTGGCACACTGAAGACAATACTGCTCTTTGAAAATAACTATCTACCAATAAAATCGTACACGATATTTAGCAATTAACGCAATTGTTTCGATCTCAGATGACATGAATGCGAAAGTGCAAGCTAAGCAATTAGCATCGTCATAGTTGTTAAGAAAAGGCTTGAACATTCTTTGCCACATGCGCCGACCATCGTGTAGCTGAAATATTACATATATGGAATTTCAAAAATTGCTCTGAGCACTATGGGACTTAACATGTGAGGTCATCAGTCCCCTAGAACTTCTTAAACCCAGCTAACCTAAGGACATCACACACATCCATGCCCGAGGCGGGATTCGAACCTGCGACCGTAGCGGTCGCGCGGTTCCATTGTTGTATAATCTGTCGTCATTAGTCACATGTTGTAATCATTAACGCAACAAACCACTGCACTAGGCGTTCATCCATTAGGGCGCTCAACGTTGCAGCTAGCCACTGCGATCGCTGTGACAGCATCTACCACGTATGCAGTCGTCACTGTAGCGAAGGCTGATGCGCGAGTTGTCCAAAAACCCATTGTTGTGCCTTTCGATAGATCAGCTCAAATGTAGAAACCGACACCACGCGCTGCGACTTCATTCCTATGTATTAATTTTTTTACCTTTTCTTCTCTCTTATACGTAAACTGAAGCGCCAAAGAAACAATTGTAGGAATGCTTATTCAAATACAGAGAGATGTAACTGGCAGAATACAGCGCTGCGGTCGGCAACGCCTATATAAGACAACAAGTGTCTGGTGCAGTTGTTACATCGGTTACTGCTGCTACAATTACAGGTTATCAAGATTTAAGTGAGTTTGAACGTGGTGTTGAAGTCGGAGCACGAACGAAGGGACACAGCATCTCCGAAGTAGCGATGAAGAGGGGATCTCCCCAAACGACCATTTCACGAGTGTACCATGATTATCAGGTATCCGGGAAAACATCAAATTTCAGACATCGCTGGGGCCGGAAAAACCATCCTGCAAGAACGGGACCAACGACGACTGAAGAGAATCGTTCAACGTGACGGAAGTGCAACCCTCCCGCAAAATTGCTACAGACTTCAGTGCTGGGCCATCAACAAGTGTCTGAGTGCGAACCATTCAACGATATATGCTTTCGGAGCCGAAGGCCCACACATGTACCCTTGGTGACTGCAGGTGACAAAGCTTTACGCCTCGCCTGGGCCCCTCAACATCGACATTGGACTGCTGATGAATGGAAACATGTTGCCTGGTCCGACGAGTCTCGTTTGAAATTGTATCGGGCAGATGGTCTTGTACGGGTATGGAGACAACCTCACGACTGCATGGACCCTGCGTGTCAGCAGGGGACTGTTCAAGCTGGTGGAGGCTCTGTGATGGTGTGGGCCATGTGCAATTGCAGTGATATACGACTCTGACAGGTGACACGTACGTAAGCACCCTCTCTGAGCACCTGCATCCATTCATGTCAATTGTGTATTTCCACGGACTTTGGCAATTCCAGCAGGACAATGCGTCACCCCACAAGTCCAGAATTGCTACAGTGTGGGTCCTGGAACGCTCTTCTGAGTTTAAACACTTCCGCTGGCCACCAAACTCTGCAGACGTGAACATTATTGAGTACATCCGGGATGCCTTGCAACGTGCTGTTCCGAAGAGATCTCCAGCCCTGGTACTCTTACTCCCTGCAGGAGTCATGGTGTCAGATCCCTCCAGCACCACTCAAGAGTCTATGCCACGTCGTGTTGCGACACTTCTGCGTGCTCGTGGGGTCCCTACACGATGTTAGGCAAGTGGATCCAATTTGTTTGGCTCTTCAGTGTAATTCACATACACTTGAAATATCCAGATTCATTTTAAAGTTGTCTTTTTACAAAATTTATTATTCAAAATATAATTTACATTTAACTGATATGACGAAATTATAAGTAGTTCGTATAGAACCAATTTCTTAGAGGAAATATGCGAAATATACATTTCAGGAAAATCAGGCACACTTAAAATTCGACCTTACTAATAATAGTTTTTTTGTGGCGGACACACTATGTTTCAAAGCCTAGATTTCCTTCTTTATAAAGGACATACCGCCTTCTCTGATACTTCCGTAATTCAGTAAATATCTTTATCAAAGTATTATTAACGCAAGAATTCCAGAATGTTGGAATCTTAAAAGGTAATCTTTTTTTCGGATCCAGTACTGTTATGTTGTACCCCTAATTTTTCTGTGCTCAAAATTGTATCCTTCTGTTGAGATAGTATTTTAAGTTATGAAACATTATAAATATAAATTTGAATTTCTAGAAAAATTTTTATGGGCTTTGCTAAAACATGGTGATATAAACACACGCCCAAAAATTCGCTTCAGAAAACAGTTCCTAGTATTAAAGCCATTTTAAGGATATATAGTCACTAGTTAAAAAAAAGGTTCGTTGCCAAAAGTATCTACGTATTAAAATTTATCGTATATGTAACAGCTTTTTATTTTAAGGTTTTGTAAGAACGTTCCTACGCTAGTCTTTAAATAACTGTGCGAATAAAGCTACAATCAGTCCAGTTACAACATTCACTGCGTAAAGTGCCGTGAAAGTCAGCGTGTTGTATAGTCACTCGTATAAAGTCCAGATTGAGCTTTCACTGAGTAAGGCTCCTGCAGTATAGCCACTTTTTTATTCAAAAGTTAAATTCCTCGAAGTCTTTCTACGTTATTGACCCGTTTTCTATTACTTAAGGAGCGGATTATCTGCAAAGCTGATCATCAGTGTAACCAGTGACCCCGTTCCGGCAGATGTTGATGATGCCATCTATGTTCGCTCTGCAAGGTTCAATACCAAGTAGAAGCTGGGCAAGGTCTTCTTCTATCAATTTGTTCCGACTTGCCAACATGGATCTGAAATGACCAGGAGTCTGATGATTTTGCCTCATTCGATCTCATCCATCGTGGTAGTATCGCACACTTCGACTCCAAAGAAGCGCTAGCACTTTCAAGTTTCCTTCTCTGTTTCAGGGCCTTTCAGTGACTGGACTTGGCGCTTCAGTGACTCAGACAAAGGAGAGCGCTGCTGGGCGTACGTGAAAATCACCTTTCTTGAACTTTGCCAACTTTCTGTAATATTAATCGTTTGTTACTGGTTCAGTTTCCAAGGTATCCTTCGAGTCTGGAGGTGCGTGGGTATTACAATAGTCAGCTTGCTTACATTATATACCACAGCTGCCCCGACCTTGTCGAAGGTTAAAACTAACATTCTGTCGGGATTGTAAAATTTTCTACAGAATTAAAATAATTCACGGTTTGGCAGTTTTATTTTCTGGCTATCACCTTGACATTTAGAAAGTTGCAACGGTAGCAAGCAGTGTTTCTCCTTTAAAACAAGATTTACCTACGTGTATTGCCTACTACACAAAATAACTAATGTTTTTTCTCCTTCCACTGATCCTCTTCAAGGTTCCTATGTGCTTTAGCGTGTCAGAGAGAGAGAGAGAGTGAGAGAGAGAGAGAGAGAGAGAGGGGGGGGGGGCAGAATGAGAGAGATAGAGATAGAGAGAGACAGAGATAGAGAGAGGAACAGAGTGAGAGAGATAGAGTTTAAATTCTGACGAAGGTCACATCTTGTTCTGTATGTTTCAGGTGATGGTTATGGTATTTTAAGTGTTTGGTTTTCAGACTTCATGTTTAGATTTCTCGCTTTGAGCTTTCGGAGTTTTTTCGAGCTTTACCGAGAGAAGTGTGCAATGTGTAAGGCACAGAACTCATATCCAGGGGGAGAGAGGTCCAAATCTCAAGTTGCCATAGGTTGTCTAAATCAATTTAGACGAACGCCAGGATGGTGTGTTTGTAAACGAAATGGCCGATTCCCTCCTTCCCGCCCTTGCCCAAACCAAGCTTTTGGTGTTTCTTTAAGGTTTTCCCTTCTACTCTATGTAAGTAGTGGGTCTGTGAATTTTGCCGTACACTGCCTGTAGATGCTGTTTAATTTTTTAACTGCGTCTGTGCACTATGTGTGTGTGTGTGTGTGTGTGTGTGTGTGTGTGTGTGTGTGTGTGTGTCTGTGTGTGGGTGTGTGTGTGTCTGTGGGTGTGTGGGTGGGTAGGTGCGTGTGTCCGTGTCACATTCATTGTCCCTGGTTATTTGTTTATCACTCAAATAAATGCCCAGCGATAACTTGTGAGACACTCACATACACAGAGTGGGTGACAAGTCGCTCCCTAGTTTAAAATGTCCATACATTTTTTAATGATGAATGTTTGCACATGGAACAAGTTGTAGTCGTTTCTCAGAACCGTGGGTATAACTGTACTACACTAAAATTCCACACATGCTCCTGCGTTGTCGACCAAACAACGTAAACGCATAGGAAAGTCATCAATTGATTTCTGCAGAAAAGTCACAGGTACGTTTCCGAGGGCAACTGCGATCATCTCCTCTAATTCGGCCAGAGTGCGTGCATCTGTTCAGTAAACAATTTCTTTGGTCCAACCCCCCAATAAAAAGTCGCAAGGCGAGAGGTCGCCACTTCTCGGAGGCTATTCATAGGGTCCTGGCCGTCCCAGCCGTCATGCAAAGTGTTCGGCCAGCCAGTCGCGAACGATGCAGGCAAGATTAGGTAGTTCTCCGTCTTGCTGAAAAAGGATATCCACAACATTTCCCGATTGTGATATCAGTGGCAACAAGTATTCATTCAGCATCTGGCGATACTGGTTGCTGTTCATGATGCCTCGCAATATGAATGGAATAATGAGGCGATCCGTGGTCATACCGCACCAGACTGTCAATTTTGGTCGACATTGTGACTTTTCAGTTGTCATTACTGGTTTTTTTTATGTGCAGTAATGACAGTTGTCTCGATTGACGAATCCCCCAGTCTGAAACATCGCCTCATCGCTCCAGATAATGTTCTTTAACAAATCAATCGTTATACCACGACAGCATGATTTCCCCATATACAATCCACCTGTCACGATAACTCCTGAATTTAGTGGGGTGTCCACATCACGTCCTTCTTCCTGTGCCTGCTGATTCCACTCTCACGAGAACCTGGCGTGTTGATTTACGAGGACTGTACGGGAAGATGTCCCTCACTGTCGCTACATTATCTGGAGGTCGCGGCACCGAAGGTTGTCCTCCAGTGGTTTATCTGCAACTGACCCAGTTGTCATTAGCTTGGTGTGACAATTCCTTATGGTGAAGCATCAAGTGTGGCATGAGGGCCAAGAACACGTCGCCACCATCACTGAAAGAGGGCTACACATCGCCAAACTTCAAACCACGAAGCAACCGGGGCGCGCTATTGTAAAGACAACTTTCCTGGCATTTCGTCGTTCATTGTAAGAAGATGCTACGGACGGTCAAGGTATTCTCCGGAGTCCTGTAACAAAACAAAGTAACGTTCATTAATAAATACCAACAGTCACGAAACATATGAACATTTAAAACCCACCCTGTACATGCTTTACTTTCCCAAACATCTCCTAGCCATTCTACTTATTTCACAGCTCCAACATACAATTCGAACGAACATTTCAGGTACTTCGTGTCCTGTAGCTTGAACACAACATTTATAGAACAAAGATCCCGTAGTTTCTTTTAGAAATAACTCCAAATTTACAAATGGCATTATCCATTTGTAATGAATATCTGCAAATGCATCCATCACTATTTTTACAAGCGCCACAGAAATCACGAAAAACAAACCAGAAAAGTGAAATACATAGATTCAGACGTGATTGCGAGTTGATTTGCAAGTACTTACTGTAAAAAAATAAAAAAAGAACTGTTAATCTGAATTTCCGAATACGCTATCTACACTACTGGCCATTAAAAATGCGACATCACGATGACGTGCTAGAGAAGCGAAATTTAACCGACAGGAAGAAGATGCTGTGATATGCAGATGATTAGCTTTTAAGAGCATTCACACAAGTTTGGCGCCGGTGGCGACACCTACAATGTGCTGACATGAGGAAAGTTTCCAACCGATTTCTCATACACAAACAGCAGTTGACCGACGTTGCTGGTGAAACGTTGTTGTGCTGCCTCGTGTAAGGAGGAGAAATGCGTACGATCATGTTTGCGTCTTTGATAAAGGTCGGATTGTAGCCTATCCTGATTGCGGTTTATCGTATCGCGACATTGCTGCTCGCGTTGGTCGAGATTTAATGACTGTTAGCAGAATATTGAATCGGTGAGCTAAGGAGGGTAATACGGTACACTGTGTTGGATCCCAACGGCCTCGTATCACTAGCAGTCGAGATGACAGGCATCTTATCCGCATGGCTGTAACAGATCGTGCAGCCACGTCTCGATGCCTGAGTCAGCAGATGGGGACGTTTGCAAGACAACAACCATCTGCACGAACAGTTCGACGACATTTGCAGCAGCATGGACTATCACCTCGGAGATCATGGCTACGGTTACCCTTGACGCTGCATCACAGACAGGAGCGCCTGCGATGGTGTACTCAACGATGAACCTGGGTGCACGAATGGCAAAACGTCATTTTTTCGGATGAATCCAGGTTCCGCTTACAGCATCATGATGGTCGCATCCGTGTTTGGCGACATCGCGGTGAACGCACTTTGGAGGCGTGTATTCGTCATCGCCATGCCTGTACACGCCATCCAAGCTCTGTTTGACTCAATGCCGAGGCGTATCAAGGCCGTTATTACAGCCAGAGGTGGTTGTGCTGGGTACTGATTTCTCAGGATCTATGCACCCCAAATTGCGTGAAAATGTAATCACATGTCAGTTCTAGTATAATATATTTGTCCAATGAATATCCGTTTATCATCTGCATTTCTTCTTGGTGTAGCAATTTTAATGGCCAGTAGTGTAATAAGACGATACACGGTGTGCTGAGAGTGAGCTGTTATCTAGAAGAGCCGCACACAGCGAAAAATAACTCATAAATCTCACATCTGAAGTTGTGGCTGAAAGAGAGGAACCCTTAACCTTGGCAACCGCCGAGCAGTTGAGCCCAGAACATCAAAGGCATCGCGTCAGAGATTACGGCCAACGCCTGCCGGGACCTCTAGCGTGACCGCTGAGCCTTCTCCGGCTCCCTCCCCTCTCTCCCTACCCCCCCTTCCCTTCCCCACCTACCACTCCCCTAGTCTAGGACGTACATCACCTCAGAGAGAAGCCCTGGAACCGGCTTCCAAAGCTCTCGTCCTGTTTGTTGGCTCTGAGCTGGATATATCCAGTTTGGCTGTGAGAACGGTCCAAGGACCGACTCACGAAATTATCCAGGCTATCGAAAACGGATTCATCTTAATGAAACAGAACAGATCAACAGTGTTTTTCCGTTGAATGTTATAATCTAGAACGACTGTGACTGATAAGTGAAGACGTGGCACTCATGAGAAATGAAATCGAATACACAATGCGGTAAACAAGGTTCCTTATTCTTGGCTAATAGAAATGTCAAACGAGCTTTTTAGAAATTAGATCTCACATTTCAACATGCAATAGTCTATAGCTGTCGGACGTATTATTAGATGACTGTTAGACGCATTTTTTTTCGATACAATCACGATTTTTGTAGCTCTATCCGGATTTTTTTCAACGGTAATCCCGAACACTTACTTGTCCCAGATTTAACAATAATTAGGAAACGACTTATCTCGAACCAGATATTTATTTCGCCTCTATCGATATATTTTATTACTAGTCCCAGTTTTAGTTAAGTTGGCGGAGCTGTCTGACAAAGAGATTCTACTTTTACTAAAGAGTATGCGCTTGCATTGTTACGCACAAGGCACAAAGCTGGTTCCTATCACGAAATGTCATCTGTAGGAGCGAAATTATATCACATTCTTTCGTATACTACGTAGAGTTACGCTATATTGTGTTAGTCAAATTCAAATTCCTTCGTCGTAAAAGGTACTAATAAAGTAGAAACTAACGTAACTTTTGTAACAAGTGAAAGTGATATTTTGTGTTTACTACATTTAATTAAGTTCTTTACTTATATTTTTAATTTATTTGATTTGCTTATTAGTTATTTGCTATTTGCAAAAAAAAAAAAAAAAAAATGGTTCAAATGGCTCTGAGCACTATGGGGCGTAACTTCTGAGGTGTTCAGTCCCCTAGAACTTAGAACTACTTAAACCTAACTAACCTAAGGACATCACACACATCCATGCCCGAGGCAGGCCTAAAACCGCTGGGCCACCCCGGTCGGCTGCTATGTGCAATGTCGCAATTTGTACTGTCCCGAATTTGAGTTTAGAAAATATGGTCACCTTACATTAAGCGTTTGTGTCATCTAGTGGTTGAAGCTTTAAGGAAGTGGCTCTCAAATTCCCAAATGACCGTAGTTTCCCCTAACACAATAACACATCACGCTGAATATCGTGTTTCGTTTCCAAAGAACATCGCCCGTTTCTTTCCCCATCCTTTTTATATCATAGCACAGACTCTATCAACCAAGTCGACAGGACGTTAAAACCTACTTCCTCAGCTTCTATTCAATCGCCACATCTGACAAGACTGGATTGCTATCGACGACAATGCACCGTCGGTGACCCTTGACAAGGCCATTTACAGTCCAAAGAAAGAGGTCAGTGAAACCTGGAACACTTAATAACCCTAGGCAAATTGTCTAGACAAATTTTATGGATTGCAAGTTAGTAATGTGTTATTAATACATACTGTCTTAATTGAAATTTCGGTTATATTAACGTTACTAGTAAGTAGTCACAGCGGATCGACAATGTCTTTTGTTCACAAAAAGTATGAAGCAATACAAAGAAATCCTCGTTTCAGTGGCGAAACACAGCAAGCAAAGGCATCTCAGAAAACGTAGGAACATCGCTTACTTTAATGTTAGCTTGAGCTGTTATTAGTGTCTAAGGAGCTTCCTGTCAACATGATTAAAATAAGAACACGTTTATCCTAAATTAACATCTCTCGAATCGTATTATCCAGTCGTCACTTTCCTTACACCATGCAAAACTAAGTTGTTACGGTTCTTCACAAAGCTGTGATTGTTACGGGCCCTTACTGGTTCAGTACCATCCATGAAGGTTGATCTCTGTATCGCGAATTCTGTGAGCAATTGTTATTCCACGTAGAGACAATGATTTTCGTTTATTGCCTGGCGTATCGTTTACGCAAATTTTCATAGAATCTATGCAGACCAGTGTACCAATTAGCAAATTTCAACAGAAGCAGGAAAACAAAGACTAACTGGTGGACAAGTACTAAAAAAGGAAAAACAAGGACGGGTGGACGGATCAAGTTCTCTTGCGGTGCACAATTAAGGTCACCTGCTTGTTTTTCTTGTTAAATCGGCACTCAGAGTTTTTTGAACAAAATGATAGTTAACAGAATTGAGTTGGACATAGGGGAGCTGTTTGAAAACTAACTACAGATCTCTTGGCGTGCGGCCACACCCATGTTTTCGCTGATTTCTTACGTGAAATGTTGCCGTTAGACTTCCATGCTGTTTATCGAGTCGTCAGTCCTGTTAGAAGATATATATAAACGTTTCTGTACTTTCATTTTCTGCCAGCTTGTCATTCTCAAAAGTTATTAAGACTCCAAAAAAAGTGTTTTTAAAGTTCTATAGTTGCTAGGAATATATTCTGGGTTCACTATGAGACAACCACTGGTGGCAGTTGATTCCATGAGAGTGGCCAAAGCTGAAAAGTGGGTCATTGAGGAAACTAAAGGGGCAAGAATAAGGAGGAGGAATATGGAAAGGAAGAGAGAAAATGAGAAACATGTAAACCAAGAAGACCATGCAGTTGGAATGTATCAGGAACAACGAAGGTGAGCCGTATATCAAATATAACTTTAAATTGAATTTTCGGAAGATTAAAATTTTCTCACATGTTTATTTTGTCCACAAAAAATCTGTTTTAACTAAAGGTTTGAAATTTTTTGGGATGCTCAAGGACGCTATTTGGAAAAGAAGGAGACGACAGACACTAACGTATTACGAACAGGAAGAAAATACGTGCTGATTAATTATAGAAAAGTAACCTTAATTTTGATTATCAGATGCAAATATTTCTACGATAAAAACTTGTGACTGAAAAGACATGAGTGTAATCTGCTTTTTAGATAGACGTGTTGTTAATGTGTATTTAAAGTTTCAAGCATCTAAGGGAGATAGTTAGTCAGTGCATAGACTCCAAGTGTTGACTGGCAAGTAGAATATGTAATTTACTTATCTTCACAAAAAGTTGTAATAAAGTCAGTAGGAGAACTAATGTGATCAATCGTATATCAAAAGTTTCGGAAAGAAAGGCTCCTATTGTCCTAGAGTTTCATCCTACTAAGAATTCATGGCTTTCAGTTAGAGCTAGGTAAGTTTTAGGAAAATTGTAAGTATTTTTCCAGGCGTTTAGAAGCAAGTTACCTTAACAGCAGATGAGAACCAACATGTTACACACTAAAGGAGGGCATGGTATGGGATAGGTACTCACGCTTAATTTAAATGAGCAGACTACGGTATTTGCGTAGAATGAGGCCACCACTTAGGTCAGTGTGGCAGTAGACTCTCTTGGAAGGCTTCTGTAAAACGTGTGAACCGACCTGAGCCGCTTCGACCGCTGTGAGGACGTTAGGCAGCGGTGTGTCAACAGCTACTGAACTGGACGCCACAGCAAACTGAATGAAGCCCTCTAAAAAGGGAGACATTATTAGCTAGCCTGTAAATCGAACCACCTCTTATAACAAAGAACGGTTGCCTAAAGGGCTTTGTGAGGGGTACAATCAAATTGATCGTCACTGCACTTGTTGCCACTCAAACATTTCACAGAAAAATGCAGTAAATGCTGAAAACATGTCGAGCAAACAAAAACCAGCCAATGGATGTTTCTTTTTCGAGTGACATGTAATCAGCAGCAATGCGAAGACGCACTGCACAGCAATCGTGCAGGAGCTGGCATACAGGGTTCCAGTGTATTTGCGAGTGCAAACTGGTCGTTTATGAAATAACTGCGAATGTGTAGCCACGTGTCGCCACTGACTTCAGTGTGGGGTATGGTCCTGGAAACTGCAAAAATATTTGGCACGTAAATTTTCGATAAAGTTCCCGTCTACTTGGATCTACCGTACATCTACATCCATACTCCGCAAGCCACCTGACGGTGAGTGGCGGAGGGTACTTTCAGAAGTTCTATCGGTTCTCCCTTCTATTCCAGTCTCGTATTGTTCGTGGAAAGAAAGATTGTCGGTATGCCTCTGTGTGGACTCTAATCTCTCTGATTTTATCCGCAAGGTCTCTTCGCGAGATATACGTAGGAGGGAGCAATATACTGTTTGACTCCTCAGTGAAGGTATGTCCTTGAAACCTCAACAAAAGCCCGTACCGAGCTACTGGGCGTCTCTCTTGCAGAGTCTTCCACTGTTTATCTACCATCTCCGTAACGCTTTCACGATCACTAAATTATCCTGTAACGAAGCGCGCTGCTCTCCGTTGGATCTTCTCTATCTTTTCTATCAACCCCATCTGGTACGGATCCCACACCGGTGAACAGTATTCAAGCAGTGGGCGAACAAGTGTACTGTAACCTACTTCCTTTGTTTTCGGATTGCATTTCCTTAGGATTCTTCCAACGAATCTCAGTCTGGCATCTGCTTTACCGACGATTAATTTTCATATGGTGATTCCGTTTTAAATCACTCCTAATGCGTACTCCCAGATAATTT
Organism: Schistocerca cancellata; assembly: GCF_023864275.1. Classification (NCBI taxonomy): domain Eukaryota; kingdom Metazoa; phylum Arthropoda; class Insecta; order Orthoptera; family Acrididae; genus Schistocerca; species Schistocerca cancellata. Next base: position 659,557,048 of record NC_064627.1, read on the forward strand.
CTGGAATTAACTGCTTCCAGTTGCTGACCCTCTATATTGTACCTAAATGATAAAGGGTCTTTCTTTCTATATATTCGCAGCACATTACACTTGTCTACATTGAGATTCAGTTGCCATTCCCTGCAGCATGCGTCAATTCGTTGCAGATCCTCCTGCATTTCAGTACAATTTTCCACTGTTACAACCTCTCGATATACTACAGCATCATCCGCAAAAAGCCTCAGTGAACTTCCGATGTCATCCACAAGGTCATTTATGTATATTGTGAATAGCAACGGTCCTACGACACTCCCCTGCGGCACACCTGAAATCACTCTTACTTCGGAAGACTTCTCTCCATTGGGAATGACATGCTGCGTTCTGTTATCTAGGAACTCTTCAATCCAATCACACAATTGGTCTGATAGTCCATATGCTCTTACTTTGTTCATTAAACGACTGTGGGGAACTGCATCAAACGCCTTGCGGAAGTCAAGAAACACGGCATCTACCTGGGAAACCGTGTCTATGGCCCTTTGAGTCTCGTGGACGAATAGCGCGAGCTGGGTTTCACACGATCGTCTTTTTCAAAACCCACGCTGATTCCTACAGAGTAGATTTCTAGTCTCCAGAAAAGTCATTATACTCGAGCATAATACGTGTTTCAAAGTTCTACAACTGATCGACGTTAGAGATATAGGTCTATAGTTCTGCACATCTGTTCGAAGTCCCTTCTTGAAAACGGTGATGACCTGTGCCCTTTTCCAATCCTTTGGAACGCTACGCTCTTGTAGAGACCTTCGGTACACCGCTGCAAGAAGGGGGGCAAGTTCCTTCGCGTACTCTGTGTAAAATGGAATTGGTATCCCATCAGGTCCAGTGGCCTTTCCTCTTTTGGGCGATTTTAATTGTTTTTCTATCCCTCTGTCATTTATTTCGATATCTACCAATTTGTCATCTGTGCGACAATCTAGAGAAGGAACTACCGTGCAGTCTTCCTCTGTGAAACAGCTTTGGAAAAAGACATTTAGTATTTCGGCCTTTAGTCTGTCATTCTATGTTTCACTACCATTTTGGTCACAGAGTGTCTGGACATTTTGTTTAGATCCACCTACCGCTTTGACATAAGACCAAAATTTCTTAGGATTTTCTGCCAAGTCAGTACATAGAACTTTACTTTCGAATTCATTGAACGCCACTCGCATAGCCCTCCTCACACTACATTTCACTTCGTGTAATTTTTGTTTGTCTGCAAGGCTTTGGCTATGTATATGTTTGCTGTGGAGTTCCCTTTGCTTGCGCAGCAGTTTTCTAACTCGGTTGTTGTACCACGGTGGCTCTTTTCCATCGCATGACCTATCTTTGCAAGAGATGCGATACTGCTTCAGCACGTTACATGCTGCAGTTAACTGTATACTCGTACCTATTAAGAGATGTGTTCTACTTGTCGTCGTCGCATTTGTTTGCAATACTGTAGTCGTCTTCGCACTGAGCCACGAGTTCCTCACTTCCCTCCCACCTCCTCTCTCTCTCTCTCTCGCTCTCTCTCTCTCTTTCTCTCTCTCTCTCGGACTGACTATACAATTCGCTGCACACAAATACGCAGAACAGAAACTCATGACATGACTAACAAAAAGAAATGATTCTCTTTAACATACAAACGCAAATCGACACGCAGAATTGCAAATGTACTGAAGAAACAAGGCTTGCACAGAGGACACAGAACAAAAAATACACTCCAGTTACATTTACGAACATCAACAGAGAAACGAAACAAATACCAAGAAACAGGTATCTACCAGCTTTAATGTCATGATTGCAAATAAGTGTGCGAGGTGATTTTGTGATGATGCTATAAACTTTCAGGGATGATGGAGAATGGTAAATGTATCAATTTGAGGTAAGGTATCATGATCAACAAACGACCGAGTCAAAAGATATAAACGAAAATCATTCTGATACCTCTGACTGTGGACCTCTTCTACTGCAAGCTCTTTGCTTCCCAAATGTTAGGATGAGGTAGTAGGAACAAAAACAAAAACATAATTGTCTACCGAACATGGCCTTTAAAATGAGTTGTGAGTACTTGTTCAATCGAAGGGATGTTTTTCACAGTAGCACGGATGAACCAGTGCTCATAGCTCTGAGGTATGCTCTTTTAGGCCCTTGTTTACTGGGCTTTTTTTCTAGTTTTGGTCCGTATTACCACCTCTCAGAAAATGGAAAGCAAGGACCTTGTGGTAGAAGAGGTCTACCGTCACAGGTATCAGAACGATTTTCGCTTATAGCTTTGGACTCGGTCGTTTCCGGACCAGGGTTCCTGATGACACATATTAAATAATAAGATCACAAAATCGTAAGTAGAAACGAAAACAAATTTTAAAAAAGTTGTTGCTTCTACCTAACAACAATAGAATAACAAAAAACTGTTATGTAGTAACATATCAGAGATCATAATACAACGAAATTAGTATGTATGAAAAAGAAATATGTGTTACAGACCACTGAAGAACCTTCATAAATCATCATGGACATCATCATTTAAGAGTGATTATGCCTTTCAGCGTTCAGTCTGGAGCATAGTCCCTCTTATAAAATTCCTCCATGATCTCCTTTTCAGTGCTAACATTGGTGCCTCTTCTGATGTTAAGCCTATTACTTCAAAATCATTCTTAACCGAATCCAGGTACCTTCTCCTTGGTCTGCCCCGACTCCTCCTACCCTCTACTGCTGAACCCATGAGTCTCTTGCGTAACCTTGCTTCTCCCATGCGTTTAACATAACCCCACCATCTAAGCCTATTCGCCCTGACTGCTACATCTATAGCGTTCATTCCCAGTTTTTCTTTGATTTCCTCATTGTGGACACCCTCCTGCCACTGTTCCCATCTACTAGTACCTGCAATCATCCTAGCTTCTTTCATATCTGTAACCTCAACATTATTGATAAGGTAACCTGAATCCACCCAGCTTTCGCTCCCATACAACAAAGTTGGTCGAAAGATTGAACGGTGCACAGATAACTTAGTCTTGGTACTGACTTCCTTCTTGCAGAAGAGAGTAGATCGTAGCTGAGCGCTCACTGCATTAGCTTTGCTATACCTCGCTTCCAGTTCTTTCACTATGTTGCCATCATGTGAGAATATGCATCCTAAGTACTTGAAACAGTCCACCTGTTCTAACTTTGCTCCTCCTATTATATCTCTTTCCCACTGACATTACTTTCGTTTTGGAGATGCTAATCTTCATACCATACTCCTTACATTTCTGATCTAGCTCTGAAATATTACTTTGCAAACTTTCAATCGAATCTGCCATCATAAAAAAGGAGCAAAATGGGTCTGGCACAGAACAAACAGCCTTCCTTTCAGATGCATAGACGGGTGACATCTTCAAGGATATTTAAGCAAGCGAGGAATGGTGTAAAATATTTGAAAATTACTAAAATGGTTACATTCTGAAGAGGAAGGCAGTAGCTCCCAAAACAAGTAAACTAAAACCGAAGTGTAAACACTGTCTGAACAGACCTCGGAAGGCCCAACGGCATCGCCCAACCGCCGTGTCACACTCTCGGTCGACAGGCGTCACTGGATGCCGATACGGAGGGGCGCGTGGTCAGCACACCGCTCTCCTGGCGCCGCTGCTTCCCAGTGACGTCGTTCCTCAGTTGGCCTCACGAGGGCTGAGTGCAGCCCCTTGCCAACTGCGCTCGGCAGCCTCGGGCGGTGATCCATCCAAGCTCAGCAGCTTGTAACTTCGGCGATCTTACAGAAAGCGGCGTTACCACTGTGGCAAGGCCGTTGGCAAAATAGGTAAACTACCCAACGAAAATAAAAGGGTAAAAAGCAAAACAAGCCAGATCTACTACAAATCATTTTAAGGGAACAGAAGTGGGCATAATTTGCTTTCTACTGGAAAACGTGATAGTTGCCATCAACAGGCAGTGCTCTATCAAGCAAACACACAAAGGTTTCCACTGATATGACATTAGGACTGTATATCTCAAAAAATTTACGATAATTGTTTGGTGCCGATATAGTCTCTTGACATAAACATCTTTCACAGTTTAAGCTTGTACGGCTGACTATATTTCGGCGAACGCAGCAGCCCCGGCACTCAACTCGTAAGAGGACACCTGGAGCATAGTCCGCACTGTACTGCCTTTTGATAACGATGTTGTATTACGCTGAGACTCTAAATCAAAATTTCAATTAGGCTCTAAATCGAAATTTTAATTAATTAATTAATTTATTTATTTATTTATTGTTCCGTGGGACCAAATTAAGGAGAAGTCTCCATGGTCATGGCTCAAATGGTTCAAATGGCTCTGAGCACTATGGGACATAACATATGTGGTCATCAGTCCCCTAGAACTTAGAACTACTTAAACCTAACTAACCTAGGGACATCACACACATCCATGCCCGAGGCAGGATTCGAACCTGCGACCGTAGTGGTCGCGCGGTTCCTGACTGAGCGCCTAGAACTGCTAGACCACCGCGGCCGGCTCATGTCATGGAACGAGTCAATACATGAAATTATAACACGATATTAGAAACAGATAAAATGAAATATAAAAAAACATATTAAGGTGACAAGTCGTAAATTTAAATAAAGAAAATCAACAATGTAACATTGGAATTTGCTTAATTTTTTAGCTCTTCCAGGAGCTCCTCGACAGAATAGAAGGAGTGAGCCATGAGGAAACTCTTCAGTTTAGACTTAAAAGTGTTTGGGGTACTGCTAAGATTTTTGAGTTCTTGTGGTAGCTTATTGAAAATGGATGCAGCAGAATACTGCACTCCTTTCTGCACAAGAGTCAAGGAAGTGCATTCCACATGCAGATTGGATTTCTGCCTAGTATTAACTGAGTGAAAGCTGCTAACTCTTGGGAATAGGCTAATATTGCTAACAACAAACGACATTCAAGAAAATATATACTGTGAGGGCAATGTCATAATTCCCAGACTATTGAATAGGGGCCGACAAGAGGTTCTCGAACTTACACCACATATAGCTCGAACAGCCCGTTTTTGAGCCAAAAATACCCTTTTTGAATCAGAAGAATTACCCCAAAAAATAATACCATATGACATAAGCGTATGAAAATATGCGAAGTAGACTACTTTTCGTGTTGAAGTGTCACTTATTTCAGATACTGTTCTAATGGTAAATAAAGCAGCATTTAGTTTCTGAACAAGATCCTGAACATGGGCTTTCCACAACAGCTTACTATCTATCCGAACTTCTAGGAACTTGAACTGTTCCGTCTCGCTTATAATATGCCCATTCTGTCTGATCAAAATATCGGTTCTTGTTGAATTGTGTGTTAGAAACTGTAAAAACTGAGTCTTACTGTGATTTAGCATCAAATTATTTTCCACAAGCCACGAACTTATTTCATGAACTACGTTATTTGATACTGTTTCAATATTACACACAAGATCCTTCACTATCAAGCTGATGTCATCAGCAAACAGAAATATTTTTGAATCACCTGTAATACTAGAAGGCATATCATTTATATAAATAAGAAACAGCAGTGGCCCCAGCACCGACCCTTGGGGAACGCCCCACTTAACAGTGCCCCATTGGGACTGAACATCACTACCACTCTCAATATTGTGGAGAATTACCTTCTGATTTCTGTTCTTAAGGTACGAGGCGAACCAATTGTAAGCTACTCCCCTTACTCCATAATGGTCCAACTTCTGCAGTAACATTTTGTGGTCAACACAGTCAAAAGCCTTCGTTAAATCAAAGAAAACACCTAGCGTTCGCAACATTTTATTTAATCCGTCCAAAACCTCACAGAGAAAAGAGAATATAGCATTTTCAGTTGTTAAACCATTTCTAAAACCAAACTGAACATTTGACAGCAAATTATGTGAATTTAAATGCTCCAGTAACCTTGCATATACAACCTTCTCGATAACTTTAGCAAACACCGATGGCATAGAAATAGGTCTATAATTGTCAACATTATCCCTGTCTCCCTTTTTATAAAGTGGCTTCACTACCGAGTACTTTAATCGGTCAGGAAACCGACCACTCCTAAAGGAAAAGTTACATATATGGCTAAGTACTGGGCTAACATACATAGAACAATACTTCAGTATTCTGCTAGATACCCCGTCATATCCATGAGAGTTCTTGGTCTTTAGTGATTTAGGTATTAACTCAATTTCAGGTAACAGTCTCAGAACACTTTTTTCTAAGAACGCTATATGATTCCCTGTTGGGACTAGGTTTCTATTTAGTTCACCTGCTATATTCAGAAAGTGATTAGTAAATACTGTACATATATGCGACTTATCAGTAACACGGACATTCCCACTACGCACTGATTCTATGTCCTCGACCTGTCTCTGCAGACCAGCCACTTCCTTTACGACTGACCATACGGTTTTAAGTTTATCCTGAGACTTAGCTATTCTATCTGCATACCACATACTTTTTGCCTTCCTAATAACATTTTTAAGCACCTTACAATACTGTTTGTAATGGGCTGCTGCATTTAGATTTTGACTGTTTCTAACGTTTTGATATAATTGCCACTTTGTTCTACAAGATATTCTTATCAATCTAGTCAGCCACCCAGGCTGCCTGTTTGTGCTAGTACCCTGTTTTGAACGTTCTAACGGAAGGCAACTTTCAAAGAGCACGAGAAAAGTCTTGAGAAAAGCATTATATTTATCGTCTACTGTATCAGCGCTATAAACATCTTGCCACTCTTGTTCCTCGATAAGGTTTACAAAGGTCTCTACAGCAACTGGATCAGCTTTCCTAAACAGCTGATGACTATATTTAACACGTGTTGCAGCACAAAAATCTTTTAGAGTTAAAATTTGTGCATCATGATCTGAAAGGCCATTCACCTTTTTGCTAACAGAATGCCCTTCTAGTAATGAGGAATGAACAAAAATGTTGTCTATGGTTGTTCTACTGTTCCCTTGCACTCTCGTTGGAAAGAATACGGTTTGCATAAGATTATATGAATTAAGGAGGTCTACCAGCATCCTCTTCCTTGGAAGAGCTATGGAATATCGCAGTCGTGAAAGTAATTCACGCGTTACTTTCTGAATCATCCTGATAGCAACCTGAAGGGTAGCAACATTTACTTAAGGCTGTAGAACACAAGGATGCAAAAATGAACAACAGTTTTTCTCCAAGTTAATGAAATTTCGGTACGAGTAATGCAAAAAGACCAGTGCGTACAAGAGAAACTGCAAATTTTCTCCACGAGTTGCTGATAGCATACAAGGCCGTGACGTATTGCAGTAATGCAGAGTTTTGTTATTCCTTGCTGTACCTTAACAGCTCCCCGAACAGCGGCGTCAAGTTTTCCAAAAGGAAAAATCGCCGAGCAAGCTGCGAGATACACAGCAATGACGTGGGGAGAACCACATATTACGTCAGCCGATAATTGGCGCTTCAGTTACCGTGACCGCAGACTTATTCTTACGTAAACTGGACATGGTGTAGCATGATTATTTTGTGTCACCTCTCGCCAAGATGAGCCACGTTTGCCTTGGGTCAATCAGTTAACATCAGTCCTCGGCAGGGGTCGTTTCGACAAGGCTCCTCCCACCGTGGGCACTCTTGTTGACTACCTGTTGCCTTGGTTCATATTGAATCATCTTCTGCGAAAGTAGTCAGTAACTGTCTGTGGTCCGTTACTGCGAAACGAACGGAGAATCCATGTTACAAAAGGCAATAACTCAGGATTATGAACACGTCAGTCGCTGCCAGTTTATCAGCAGTAATTTTTGCCAAGTTCTACTGGAAATGCACAGCTGGCTGTTAAAACTGCAACACCGTGAAGGCAGCGTGTAATTAGCAGAAAGTATACTACACGCTGAGACATACCAATGATTACAGCTTCAGCGCCAATGCTCAAAGTAGGTACGAATGCATCATCTACACTGAAGAACCAAAGGGCCCCCGTCAGCACGCAGAAGTGCCGCAACACAACGTGGCATGGACTCGACTAATGTCTGAAGCAGTGCTGGAGGAAAATGACACCATGAATCCTGCGGGGCTGTCCATAAATCCGTAAGAGTACGAGGGGGTGGAGACCTCTTCTGAACAGCACGTTGCAAGACAACTCAGATATGTTCAGTAATGTTCATATCTGCGATGTCTGATGCCCAGCGGAAGTGTTTAAACTCAGAAGAGCGTTCCTGGAGCCACTCTGTAGCAATTCCAGACGTGTGGGGTGTCACATTGTCCTGCTAGAATTGTCCAAGTCCGTCGGAATGCACAATGAACATGAATGGATGCGGGTGATCAGATAGGATGTTTACGTAGGTGTCACCTGTCGGAGTGGTATCTAGACGTATCAGGGATCCCGTATCACTCCAACTGCTCTCGCCCCACGCCATTAAGGAACCTCTAATAGCTTGAACATTCCCCTGCTGGCATGCCGGGTCCACGGATTCATGAGGTCGTCTCCATACCTGTACACGTCCATCTGCTCGATACAATTTTAAACGAGTCTCCTCCGACCAGCCAACATGTTTGCAATCATCAGCAGTCCAATACCGGTGTTGACGGGCCCAGGCATCAAGGGTACACGAGTGGGCCTTCGGCTCCGAAAGCCCATATCTATGATGTTGTAAGTAGGCTGTTTAGGTTTTCTTATTGGTAACGCCACGTAGCGCTCTGTATGAAAAATCACTGGCTGTGCTGTGTGCAGTCTGTGGCTAGTTTGCATTGTTGTCTGCCATTGTAGTGTTGGGCAGCTGGATGTTAACAGCGCGTAGCGTTGCACAGTTGGAGGTGAGCCGCCAGCAGTGCTGGAAGTGGGGAGAGAGATGGCGGAGTTTTGAAATTTGTAAGACTGGATGTCATGAACTGCTATATACATTATGACTTTTGAACACTATTGAGGTAAGTACATTGTTTGTTCTCTATCAAAATCTTTCATTTGCTAAATATGCCTATCAGTAGTTAGTGCCTTCCGTAGTTTGAATCTTTTATTTAGCTGGCAGTAGTGGCGCTCGCTGTATTGCAGTAGTTCGAGTAACCAAGATTTTTGTGAGGTAAGTGATTTGTGAAACGTATAGGTTAATGTTAGTCAGGGCGATTCTTTTGTAGGGATTTTTGAAAGTCAGATTGCGTTGCGCTAAAAATATTGTGTGTTAGTTTAAGCACAGTCTTATATAATTTTTCTAAGGGGACGTTACAACGTCTCGTTGAATGGTTCGCACGCTGATACTTGTTAATGGTCCAGCACTCAAATCTGCAGCAATTTGCGGAAAGGTTGCGCTTCTGTCACATTGATCGATTCTCTTCAGTCGTCGTCGGTACCGTTCTTGCAGGATCTTTTTCCGGCGGCCGCGATGTCTGAGATTTAATGTTTCACCGGATTCCTGATCTTCACGGTATACCTCTACACTCGTGAAATGGTCGTACAGGAAAATCCCCACTTCATCGCTACCTCGGAGATGCTGCGTCCTATCCCTCGTGCACCGACTATAACACCACGTTCAAACTCACTGCCACTGTAGCAGCAGTAACTGACCTGACAACTGCACCAGACACTTGGTCTCTTATACAGGCGTTGCACACCGCAGCTCCGTATTCTGCCTGTTTAGGTATCTCTGTATTTGAATACGCGTGTGTATACCAGTTTGTTTGGCGCTACAGTATACATTCCGTACGAGTATTTTCTTCTTCGTCCACATTTCACATCCTTACAAGCCTACAACACAGACAAATAGATTTAGAAAAGAGTTCTTAGTACTTTAATTTATATTAAATGTTAATAAACTCCTCTTTCGGGAAATGCTGCATTTTATATCCTCTCTGCTTTGGCCATCGTCAGTTATTTTTGTGCGCAAGTATCAAAACTCATCTAATACTTTTAGTATGTCATTTTCTAGTCTCATTCCCTGAGCCTCGTCTGGTTGAATTGGACTGCACTCCATTACTCTTGGGTTACTTTTGTCGATGTTTATCTTTTAACCACTTTTCAAGCCACTATCCATTCTGTTCAACAACTCCTCTGTGTCTTCTGCCGTCTCTAACAGAAGTACAGTATCATATGCAAACCTCTAACTTTTCATTTCTTCTCCTTGAACTTTAGTTAGCTTTCTATAATGCTCCCTGGTTTCCTTTGAAGAATGCTCAGTATACTGACTGAATAACGATAGGGTAGGCTACAACTCTTTCTCACTCCCTTCTCAATTATGGCTTCCTTTTTATGTCCTTCGACTCTTATAACTGCTGACTGGCTTCCTTACAAACTGTAAATCACCTTTGGCTCCTTGCATTTTATCCCTGCTGCCTTGAAAATTGCAAGGAGATTTCTCCAATCAATATTGTCAAAACTGTCAATATTGTCAAAAGCTTTCTCTCAAACTACAGATGCTATAAACGAAGGTTTGCTTTTCTTAAACTTATCTCCAATAAAGTCAGATTTCGTTACAATCACGGAGTCGTAAGGTCAACCCCTCCCCATCCAGCAATGTCTGTATCACACTGCCTCACTGGCATTCCCGTCGTTTCAAATTCCCTTTAAATATACACATAACCTACTGTTGTAACACAGAAGCAGTAATTAACCGCTGCCAGACACGTTCACAGGGATGCGCGAATTTTTTCGGCTATTGCCGTCTACGGATATATTACGTAGACAAAACACTAATTCAAATGGCTCTGAGCACTATGGGACTTAACATCTGTGGTCATCAGTCCCCTAGAACTTAGAACTACATAAACCTAACTAACCTAAAGACAACACACACATCCATGCCCGAGGCAGGATTCGAACCTGAGACCGTAGCAGTCGCTCGGTTCCGGACTGAGCGCCTAGAACCGCTGGACCACCGCGGCCGGCAAAACACTAATTATGCACCAAGTTTATGCGTATGTAATAGTGTGGTGACACATTAAGCAATTACCTCCCTTTCATCAAACAGATGATTGGTGACAGAAATTAATGTAAGGCTGTAGTTGAATGTCCTGTTGACATCGCAATCCTTTAGCGCAAAAGCTCAGATGCTCAGATGGCTAGGCGTGAACGAAGAAATGAGGTACTGGATGTGGGGACCGTACCGGGATTTGTCTGAAGGGAATGAGGGCAGCCGCAGAAAACATATCTCGCTGTTCAACTTGGCATTTGAACCAAGACTGTTGTAAACGCAAGTTCTTAAGATCACATCCCGTACAGCACTTACTGAACAGTAAATTACAGATAAAACTTTTATGTTACTTTTGAAACATTATAATCGCCTGGAAGTCGATCACCTAACTAAAGTAATGAGTGGATTGGAGGGGAAATTCTCGTGCGACAGCCATGCTTTCTGCAGACTGCACTCGGAATGAACAATCACGTAGCGTCGCAACGTGAAACGCAGACGTCTGTCGGCTGTAACAAGACACGATCTGACAAGTGAAGCGAAAACAGCACTCTTAACTTGTTATTTGATACGTGGCTACAGTAAATAACACCCTTTAAGGCTGTACGTTCAGTGTAGAGTATACTGAATAGCCTAGTGTGAAGCAATGTATATGTCCGATGAACGCCGAGAATAGTTAAATATTACCCATTTCTTATACTTTTCTTGACGTTCTGGAAATAATGGGAACCGACGAGATAAAACTTCTTTTGTTTTACTTCATATTTTCTGAAACTGTCTCAACTGTTACTGTTGGGATTTTCATAAATGATGTTAGTATTCTGTAAGCTATGAATATATTTCAAGCATACTCTTTTTTTCAATGAGCCATTATGAAGCTAATAACTTTCTCTTATATTGGGCAAATCGGGAAAAAGTTTTTGTGTCTGACAAATGCATAAAGAATTGGAAAAACAAACTCACAGCAGATGGTTTTCGACAACAAAACACCTACGTTTCCTACAGTGATACTGTGGTAGTAAAGTATCTAATTGATTATCGATGTCACGTATGCTAGCGAGATGTACATTGCCAGATTTGTATTCCCTGACATTCATTTTCCAAAACGAATAATTTGCCTTGCGAATGTGAATAAAAAGCAGCTTTAAAAACCAGACTGTAAATAAAAACGTGCAGTCAGTAAACTGGATGTATTACTAAAGACATTATCTCACAAAACGCAAATCAAATTTTTAGCAGTAATAAAATCACAATTGAAGGAAGCAGTAGTTGAAGGGAAAAAAATACGGACGTTAGATCGAGCGAGGGCTGAATCCGAAGTCCGTAGATTAATAATCAGGCACTGTACCACTTAACCACCAACACACACATCGGTACCAAACTTCGGCATTAAATACTTATGGTATACAATGCAGTAGTGCACCTGCAAATAATCATGCCACGGAATAGATACTGGGGGCGATAAAACAACTGTTGGAAGAGGAACGCGCAAACAAGAAGTTTTGCGGGGAACTCCACAAAAAAAGGTCACATACTAGGCCTTATACTTCACCCACAGTAAACACAATGGAGATAAAAAACACGACGTCCTCAGGTCTCTCTGTACAGGTTCGCTCGTTGATTACTCAGTGGCCAATAACACAGCACAATAGGCGTTTTGCGCTTCCCGATTCAAAAGGTGCTATTCGGTTAAAGCTGTGCGTCAATAGTACGGCAGTGCAATACCTATAACGTAAGTGGCGTAAGAATGTCGCATTGCACCATTGGCCTCCATGACCATCTTATCTCACAGTATGTAACCTTTTTTGTGGAGCTTTGTGGAAAACTTCTTGAATGCTCCTCGGCTTCCAAAACTATCCGTGAACTGCGACAACAATGATTGAAGTTAACTAAATACATGCTCGCGAAAGTATGGGTCGAGTCTTACTATTGTCTGGCAGTTTTTCGTGCGGCCAATAGAGACTACACTGAACATCTGTGAAAAGTAAATGAAAACGTTGATTCTAAATGTATATTAATGAGTACCCTCAATACTGTACGTACATTCATGTAATAGATATAATCTTGTAAAATCGGATAGTTTCTTTCGAAACATCCATACATAAAAAAAGATTGTGTGTATGTATGGGAGAGTGGTACGTTTATATTCGTATATATGTATGATCCACATCTCCTCTTAAATTACTGGACCGATTTCAACCAAACTTGATACACATATCCCTTAAGTCAGGCAACAATCGATTTGGAGGTAAGAACTACCTACCTATCATAGTTAACGAGATATGAGGTCATAAACACTGCGATGCGTGAAAAACTGCCGCATCATGCATGACGTTTACATTTATTACTTCTTTGCTACTAACTGTATTCGCAACAAATTTCACAGACAGTATCCTAATACGTACCCGAATGTACCTCCACAAATACATCATTGTACGACACATAGTTCAAGAGATATGACGTCGTAAACATTGAGATACGAGAACAAGTGCTGCATCATACATAACGTTTTAATACATTTATTCTTCACTACTAAGACACTTCTGCGGTCGAGTAAACTTAAGGTATTCCCTGACACCTGGCAACGCTTTTGACAGCTTTCAACTGCGAAGTGGAAACGGCTCTAGACGAAAAACATGTAGCGCTATGACGAGGCGTTGCCATAGAGACGTTTACAAACCCGCTACGTAGGCACGCGTACAGAAATTGCCCTGGATACTGTACTTAGACATTTGTACACATGCATATTTCTATGTACGGCTGTTTCATAATTTCAAAGGTGTTTTCGCGAATACATGGAAACGAATTTTTTTCGTTACTTGATTAGAAACGCAGGTTATTTCTCGTTTTCATTTGTAATACAGAATCGGCAAAATGAAACCCCATAAATGCCGGGTTTGTCAACTAGTATATTACTGTACATTTGTTGGGTCACTAACTTCAGGCGAAGTCCTTTGTCTCGATAATTGCAGGAACCACTAGGGGCTGACGCCAAGACTAATATAAGCCAAGCCGAGGAAAACAGCTGCCAAGTTTTACGTCCCCACGTCACTACCCGACAAGTACAAAGGTTAGTATCTACAAAAGTGTAACATAGGAATATTTCTTGTAACAGAGTGTGTTAAATAGACTTGTTTCAATAGCCATCAGCCTTCGTAACGTTTTTATGGTCCCTACCAAGTTTTCCTATTCTTTGTCGAGCTCTTTAAATGTAATGCACCTAACGTCTAACACAGTTTGTGATGTAACTATATAAATTTTCTGGCATGTTAATTCATTATATTCTTCTCTGGTCTGTAGGCGCATCATACAGTCTTGATGCAGAGATGACAACAATATAATAAATTTCTGATCTGTATTATCTTCTTTGTTTTCCATTTAAATAATTTCATCCCGAACAATGAACTTGCTGTAAAGAAAGCACGTATTTCAGGTCTTGCAATAAGTGTCGATTATTTGAATTCCTTTACGTTGAATTTAAACACTTTGACACACACCTTGATTTTTAGGAAAAACTGACATTCTTCCTTGATATTCGAGTATTATATACGCTTATATTTATTATGGACATAATCATAGAATACAGCCACAGTCATGTCCGATTTCGGCCTTACATTGGTCAGTTTATGATCAACATATGTCGTGAAGGCTTTGTTCGCTAGATGCCGCCGATGACGTGTAAATTCTGCACACGGGTAGTGTTTGTGATCACATTCTGTGACGGCATTTCATTGAAACAATACAGTTTTATTTTTCGAGCAGTAGATAATCTGTCCATTGTGCGTTTGGTTGAATTAAACTATGTAATAGTTCATCTACAACAACCAATTAGATTATTAACAGTGTCGTGTAGTTGGACTAGCAACAATATAATTTGCAATTATTTGGCTTTTCCTTGTTTACGTAGATTTTCTGGGTACCTCTTTTCGTCTCATCGCCTGTAGGTTAATTGCACTATTATTTTCTAAATTTAATCTTTGTTTTGGCGATATAGCGATGAAAATTATAAATTCTGGTAGTGTACACGCTTTCCTCTGTGGCTAGATATTATATTTCTGAAACTATGGCTTTAATTTTCAAACTGTTACCGATTCATAGACTCGAGATTTTCTGATCTGATTAGAAAAGCTTCTTTGCACCACACTGCATTTATTCTGTACGGGGTTTATCGCAGTGCAGTCTTGTTTATTATTTATTGTATGTACTGTTGAAATGTCTTTCAAATGGTTCAAATGGCTCTGAGCACTATGGGACTTAACATCTATGGTCATCAGTCCCCTAGAACTTAGAACTACTTAAACCTAACTAACCTAAGGACAGCACAGAACACCCAGTCATCACGAGGCTGAAATGTTTTTGTTTTGCCTTTTAAATTGCAATCTTCTTACTTAAATTTTTTTCGTTTCTTGACCAGCTTTCTAGAAATTGTGTATTAATTCGTTAGATTTGGGTCATATGTCCCCACGGAGTCTGATGGATGAACTTCGTATTATATGAAATGTATATCCACGGTCCAGTTGGTGTAGATGGGTTACAAAGAGACAATAAGTTTGTGATCGTTATAGTGTTATCGACCATGGGAAACAGTCGTTGCAAACTTACAAAATATATCGATGACAACAGCCACTAATATATTTGGTATATTTAGACCTTCCGTATATTGTGTCATGAGGGCTAATTCATGAAACAATTTAGTCTGCTAAACACAAAACTAGAAAACAAAAAGTTTGTTGATAGAGGAGAGCATGAAATAGGTTTTTATTGAAAAAAGTGATCGTTGACCTTAATATTCGTATGCACCTAGAGAACAAAGTTTTAAAGGAAGAAACTGCGTTAGCAAAAAGGAGTAAAAAAATCTGGGCTATCGATCTGCGGAAACATGTAATTTTGACCGATATGTTCATTTCTACACTACTTCCGTCGTGTGTGTTCACATATATAGAACACAAAGGGAAATGGACGCCGAGTTATTCGACCTGTGGAGCTTGGTGAAAGTATTTAATGATTTGGGTGGCGCTAGAGTGAGTTCCATTGGGCTATATCGTCATACTAACAGGGGATATAGCTGGTGAGATCTATAAAATCATTGGAAAAGTAGCCATGTTTATTCAGTACCACATGAAATTTACCAGAAGTAAGCTTCATCTTCCAAGAAGACATTGTCGGTATTCACGTAAGCATAAATCTTCGAGATTGATTTGACGAAAATAAAAGCTGAATAACACATCCGTAGCCTCCGTAATCACCAAATTTGAGTAGTAGGTATCCAATTATTCTGGAAAGCAATGAAAAAAATATAAGGTTTGTTGGCCTCGAACAGTTTCTCTCAGTTGGAACAGTTCGTTTGCCCACCACTCTGGATTTAACAGCGTCGAGTGTCAGGAGGAACAGTGCAATTTGGATGTCCTATGTGACTTTATAGTAAACCGATCAAAAAATATTTCACACTAGCCTCAAATCACCATATGTTGCAGTATTTTTTTTTAGTGAAATCTCTTGCTAACCTCTCGGCCACACGAAATCGCTACGAGCAACGACGGAGGTGAAAGTAAATCTACTTTTTAGAGTTGTTTGGTAAGCGAGCTGTATTTTCAATAGTTAATAGGCCCTGTTCAGTCCATCAAAATGTCTCGGAACGCTATCACTTTATGGCAAGCAGGACCGCCACCGCGGGAAGTTGCCCGCCGAATTGGCCTACACCGCAGGGACGTCATTCGATCATTCAGCCGCTATTATGAGTCTCAAAGCACAGAAGATCTGTCTCGTAGTGGTCGCCTGCAGTCAACAACAACAGCTGATGACCGCTGCCGACAAATTATGCTCTTACACTACTGGCCATTAAAATTGCTACACCAAGAAGAAACGCAGATGATAAACGGGTATTCATTGGACAAGTATATTATACTAGAACTGACATGTGATTACGTTTTCAGGCAATTGGGGTGCACAGATCCTGAGAAATCAGTACCCAGAACAACCACCTCTGGCCGTAATAACGGCCTTGATAAGCCTGGGCATTGAGTCGAACAGAGCTTGGATGGCGTGTACAGGTACAGCTGCCCATGCAGCTTCAACACGATCCCACAGTTCATCAAGAGTAGTGACTGGCGTATTATGACGAGCCAGTTGCTCGGCCTCCATTGACCAGACGTTTTCAATTGGTGAGAGAATGTGCTGGCCAGGGCAGCAGTCGAACATTTTCTGTATCCAGAAATGCCCGAACAGGACCTGCAACATGCGGTCGAGCATTATCTTGCTGAAATGTAGGGTTTCGCAGGGATCGAATGAAGAGTAGAGCCACGGGTCGTAACACATCTGAAATGTAACATCCACTGTTCAAAGTGCCGTCAATGCGAACAAGAGGTGACCGAGACGTGTAACCAATGGCACCCCATACCATCACGCCCGGTGATACGCCAGTATGGCGATGAGTAATACACGCTTCCAATGTGCGTTCACTACGATGTAGCCAAACACGGATGCGACCATCATGATGCTGTAAACAGAACCTGGATTCATCCGAAAAAATGACGTTTTGCCATTTGTGCATCCAGGTTCGTTGTTGAGTACACCATCACAGGCGTTCCTGTCTGTGATGCAGCGTCAATGGTAACCGCAGCCATGGTCTCCGAGCTGATAGTCCATGCTGCTGCAAACGTCGTCGAACTGTCCGTGCAGGTGGTTGTTGTCTTGCAAACGTCCCCATCTGTTGACTCAGGGATCGAGACGTGGCTGCACGATCCGTTACAGCCATGCGAATAAGATGCCTGTCATCTCGACTGCTAGTGATACGAGGCCATTGGGATCCAGCACGGCGTTCCGTATTACCCTCCTGAACTCACAAATTTCATATTCTGCTAACAGTCATTGGATCTCGACCAACGCGAGCAGCAATGTCGCGATACGATAAACCGCAAGCGCGATAGGCTACAATCCGACCTTAATCAAAGTCGGAGACGTGATGGTACGCATTTCTTCTCCTTACACGAGGCATCACAACAACGTTTCACCAGGCAACGCCGGTCAACTGCTATTTGTGTATGAGAAATCGGTTGGAAACTTTCCTCATGTCAGCACATTGTAGGTGTCGCCACCGGCGCCAAACTTGTGTGAATGCTCTGAAAAGCCAATCATTTGCATATCACAGCATCTTCTTCCTGTCGGTTAAATTTCGCATCTGTAGCACGTCATCTTCGTGATGTAGTAATTTTAATGGCCAGTAGTGTAGGTTTCCCGATGAGAGTACAACGGAACTGCTCTTTGTCTTTTTTTAGAGACAACTTGGGTGGGTTGTGTCGATCCAGATATCGCTTCCACATAAACAGCCTGGGTCCCAAGGTGTCCGTTACGATCAACGGAAGAGTCCACCCAACACTGTAGTACACAGAGGTCGGGAAAGGAGCTTCTGGAATGAGATCTGTATCAGTGGCATCAGTGTCATGCTGACGTCTGGTGGTTGCTGTAGACGTGTGGTAGGCATGCACATCTCGGGTATGCAATCCTACAGCTTCAGCACAGAGGAGTGGCAGTCGTGTTTTGGACCAGTATCAAGTACAGACGTCGGACGCCGCTTGTCACTATGGAGGGTAATTTCGTTGCTGAGCAGTGTAGGGTCAGGATCCTCCAACCTATTGTCCAGGCCAATAATCAACATTCCGGCGAATGAGTGATCTGTCAGAACTGTAATGGACGATTCCACTGTGCACAACTCTTAAATTCCTTTTCCAGAAGGCAGAAATAACCGCAGTGGAATAGACTGTGGTATCTGCTGAAGTGAACCCGATTATGTCTGCTGAAAGTAGCAGTGGGGCGTCCGGGGAACCCCATCACATTCTGGATAATGTTGAAACGTCCCCTTAGGAAAATTAGTGAATTACTGTGCTGATAAAACTCTTGCGCTATTTGATTTTCAAACAGCTGAGCAAAACTGAACGTACTCAGACATTTCACTCTTTACCTATTCTGATCAACACTAAACTGACACACAATATTTTTAGCGCAACGCAATCTGACTTTCAATAATCCCTACAAAAGAATGGCCCTGACTAACATTAACCTATACCTTTCACAAATCACTTACCTCACAAAAATCTTCGTTACTCGAACTACTGCAATACAACGAGCGCCACTACTGCCAGCTAAATAAAAGATTCAAACTACTGAAGGCACTAACTACTGATAGGCATAGGTAGCAAATGAAATATTTTGATAGAGAACAAACAATGTATTTACCTTAATAGTGTTCAAAAGTCATAATATATATAGCAGTTCATGACATCCAGTCTTACAAATGTACTGGCTCTGATGGACACACGTCCAGATCATCCGCTCTCAAAACTCCGCCATTTCTCTCCCCACATCCACCACTGCTGGCGGCTCACCTCCAACTGCGCAACGCTACGCGCTGTTAACAGCCAACTGCCCAACACTACAATAGCAAATTCCAACAATGCAAACGAGCCACAGACTGCACACAGCACAGCCAGTGATTTTCATACAGAGCGCTACGTGGCGTTACCAATATAAAAACCTAAACAGCCTACTTACAATGTCAGGACTGTTGTGTTCGAACATTATGAATCACCTCGAAGAAAACGGTCTATTGACATACAGTCGACATGGATTTAGAAAACATCGTTGTTTTGAAACACAACTAGCTCTTTATTCGCATAAAGTGTTGAGTGCTATTGACAACGGATTTCAGATCGATTCTGTATTTCCGGATTTCGGGAATGCATTTGACACTGTACCACACAAGAGGCTTGTAGGGAAATTGGGTGTTTATGGAATGTCGTCTCAGTTATGTGACTGGATTTGTGACTCCTTGTCAGGGGCGTCACAGTTCGTAGTAACTGTCGGAAAGTCATCGATTTCTGGTGTTCTCCAAGGTAGTGTTAGGGGCCCTCTGCTGTTCCTTGTCTATATAAACGATTTAGGGGGCAATCTGAACAGCCGTCTTAGGTTGTTTGGAAATGATGCTGTTGTTTATCGGCTAGTGAAGTCATCAGAAGATGAAAACAAATTGCAAAATGATTTAGAAAAATTACCTGTATGGTGCGAAAATTGCCAGTTGACTCTAAATAACAAAAAGTGTGAGGTCATACACATGAGTGCTAAAAGTAATTCGTTAAACTTCGGTTACACGATGAATCAGTCTAATCTAAAAGCCGTAAATTCAACTAAATACCTAGGAATTACAATTACGAACAACTTAAATTGGAAGGAACACATACAGAAAATGTTGCGGGGAAGCCTAACCAAAGACTGCGTTTTATTGGCAGGAGACTTAGAAAATGTATCAGATCTACTAAGGAGACTACCTACACTACGCTTGTCCGTCCTCTTTTAGAATACTACTGCGTGGTGTGGTATCCTTACCAGATAGGACTGACAAGAGTACATCGAAAAAGTTCAAAGAGGGCAGCACGTTTTGTGTTATCGCGACATATGGGAGACAGTGTCACTGAAATGACACAGGATTTGGGCTGGACATCATTAAAAGAAAGGCGTTTTTCGTTGCGACGGAATCTTCTCACGGAATTCCAATCACCAACTTTCTCCTCCGAATGCGAAAATATTTTATTGATACCGACCTACTTAGGGAGAAACGATCACCACGATAAAATAAGGGAAATCAGAGCTCGTACGGAAAGATATAGGTGTTCGTTCTTTCCGCGCGCTATACGAGATTGGAATAATGGAGAATTGTAAAGGTGGTTCGATGAACTCTCTGCCAGGCACTTCAATGTGATTTGTAGAGTATCCATGTAGATGTAGATGTAGACTGTGTGTTCAGATATTGAACAGGTTTTGTTAATTTAAGGCAAAAGATGGAAGAACAATATAACAATATTAACGATTAACAATATTTGTGTGCACGAATATAAATAAAGATACAATTAAACTTTTAACAGAGGTGTTTGACATGCTATCGAAAATTTTATGGGTTGGTTTAACAGAAGCGGCACAGAGTTACAAAATACAACGAAGAGAATGGGGACGATAGAGATAAAAATGTTCGGTTGCTAAATTGCAATAATTTTACAGACAAAATACATGTTAACATGAAACAATGGTGAAAATAGTTCCCAGTACTGAATTATTGCTGCAAAGATACTCCGGCAGCTTGTGAAAATTTAGAAAGCTTGGGACAGGCCGGCGTATCAGCGCCTGGACCATCTTGTGAACAGTAGCCGAGGAGGACGCTAGCATGTTACAATGCACAGGTTAGATCAGCTCGGTTCTGAATGTTACCCTACAGCAGAATTTGATTTCACAAATATGCAAAGATGCAGACCATCCTATAGACAGGCTTAACTGCTTGTTTTTACTTCGCAGTAACATTTTTTAGTTTCACTAGGGTTATTCTTTCATTCCTTGCTCCCCTTGAACCTAAGATCATACGTGTTAGCAGAAATCCATGTGGAACAACGCAATTTTGAGCAGTTTATATCAGATGCCTCTTCACGTTAAGTTGCTCAGGACGTATGTCTTCGAGTGGTAGGTGTCTATCCTATGATGCAAAAGAGATTTACTAATTAATATAGCTGGCCCGCCGTTTCCCGCTATTTTTCCTCCATCTACTCCAACATAAAAAAGGTCCAATATACAGACATCGACTGACGCTTCGTTTACTTACGCAGGGCTATCAGCTACAAAAAGTCATAAGTCCCCGAAGCTGGGCTGTTCGTATTGTCTGTAACTGTTTTTACAGTTTGTACTTCTATAAGAACAACATATGTATATCTGGAAAATGTAAGCTAATAACTTCGCATGCAAATGTACACTCCTGGAAATTGAAATAAGAACACCGTGAATTCATTGTCCCAGGAAGGGGAAACTTTATTGACACATTCCTGGGGTCAGATACATCACATGATCACACTGACAGAACCACAGGCACATAGACACAGGCAACAGAGCATGCACAATGTCGGCACTAGTACAGTGTATATCCACCTTTCGCAGCAATGCAGGCTGCTATTCTCCCATGGAGACGATCGTAGAGATGCTGGATGTAGTCCTGTGGAACGGCTTGCCATGCCATTTCCACCTGGCGCCTCAGTTGGACCAGCGTTCGTGCTGGACGTGCAGACCGCGTGAGACGACGCTTCATCCAGGCCCAAACATGCTCAATGGGGGACAGATCCGGAGATCTTGCTGGCCAGGGTAGTTGACTTACACCTTCTAGAGCACGTTGGGTGGCACGGGATACATGCGGACGTGCATTGTGCTGTTGGAACAGCAAGTTCCCTTGCCGGTCTAGGAATGGTAGAACGATGGGTTCGATGACGGTTTGGATGTACCGTGCACTATTCAGTGTCCCCTCGACGATCACCAGTGGTGTACGGCCAGTGTAGGAGATCGCTCCCCACACCATGATGCCGGGTGTTGGCCCTGTGTACCTCGGTCGTATGCAGTCCTGATTGTGGCGCTCACCTGCATGGCGCCAAACACGCATACGACCATCATTGGCACCAAGGCAGAAGCGACTCTCATCGCTGAAGACGACACGTCTCCATTCGTCCCTCCATTCACGCCTGTCGCGACACCACTGGAGGCGGGCTGCACGATGTTGGGGCGTGAGCGGAAGACGGCCTAACGGTGTGCGGGACCGTAGCCCAGCTTCATGGAGACGGTTGCGAATGGTCCTCGCCGATACCCCAGGAGCAACAGTGTCCCTAATTTGCTGGGAAGTGGCGGTGCGGTCCCCTACGGCACTGCGTAGGATCCTACGGTCTTGGCGTGCATCCGTGCGTCGCTGCGGTCCGGTCCCAGGTCGACGGGCACGTGCACCTTCCGCCGACCACTGGCGACAACATCGATGTACTGTGGAGACCTCACGCCCCACGTGTTGAGCAATTCGGCGGTACGTCCACCCGGCCTCCCGCATGCCCACTATACGCCCTCGCTCAAAGTCCGTCAACTGCACATACGGTTCACGTCCACGCTGTCGCGGCATGCTACCAGTGTTAAAGACTGCGATGGAGCTCCGTATGCCACGGCAAACTGGCTGACACTGACGGCGGCGGTGCACAAATGCTGCGCAGCTAGCGCCATTCGACGGCCAACACCGCGGTTCCTGGTGTGTCCGCTGTGCCGTGCGTGTGATCATTGCTTGTACAGCCCTCTCGCAGTGTCCGGAGCAAGTATGGTGGGTCTGACACACCGGTGTCAATGTGTTCTTTTTTCCATTTCCAAGAGTGTATATTGTGGTACGTGTCTCCTCATAGTGGCTATACTGAACGCACAAGTAGTCTCTATTTTCAGGTTACGCTCTCTTTTCTGCAACTGTTAGATTTATCCGAAGAAACTTCGCAACCTGAGTTGCGTCTAATAATTCTGGCGTCAAATCGAGGAAAAGCGTGACAACATCTTTGTGATGTCAAGCGTAGTATCAAGAGAAATCGTGAAACAGTAGCAACGGAGGTTGCGTCATTGCTGGAAGTCAAGGAGGTCATTAACACTGTATTAAGACACCTGGGATACTGAAATACAAACTTGGAACGATGCGCGTTGCGCAGTGCAGTGGCCAGTAGCGTTTCGTTATGTGGAACGGGCCTTAATGAGGATGTCCTCGTTCCACGATGATCGGCTAGACATGGATGTGAATGAGGGCTTCAGTCCTTCCCGTATGCAACAGACTTTCTTTTTAAGTTGCAACTACTCGGTAGCACCACATAAAAAAAATGCCCTAGTGCTAGTAGGATTCGCGCACTGAGTGTTCCATACAAACTCAATTATTTATACTGATAGTCCACCCATCCCGGTAAACGAAAACCTCGACGATTTTGTATGTTACCGATGTCGATACTGGTAAGATATCTGTCCTGTGAATTCCAAGACCTTTTCAGAATCTCTGCAGCAGTTTCTAAGACTAGATCGGACATACAAAAAAGAAACGAACAGGAGTCTTCTGTTCATATACTCGTATGTAGAGAGAGAAGATTTAATAATTTATTTTTTTACGTACTTAGCAAATAGTGTCTACAAGTGGCATTTTATGTTTCCATGCACCAATATATTTCCTATTGTGCTTTTGACGGATTATGAATGCAATGTAAATCCTAATGGCAAAAAGATATTTTTATTTTATATAGTGACAGTTTGACAGGTAATGGATTTTTTCTTGTACTTGTACTGTGAAATCTTGGTTCTTGCCAAGTTTCGTGAATCTATGTCAGTGGGATGTACCCTGTCTACATCTACGACCCTATCTGGTAAGGGTCCCACACCGCGCAGCAGTATTCTAAAAAGAGGACGGACAAGTGTGGTGTAGGCAGTCTCTTTAGTACATGTGTTACATTTTCTAAGTGTCCTGCCAATAAAACGCAGTCTTTGGTAAGCCTTCCCTACAATATTTTCTATGTGTTCCTTCCAATTTAAGTTGTTCGTAATTCTAATTCCTAGGTATTTACTTGAATTTATGGCCTTTAGATTTGACTGATTTATCGTATAACCGAAGTTTAACGGATTCCTTTTAGCACTCATGTGGAATGACCTCACACTTTCCGTTATTTAGGCTCAACTGCCAATTTTTGCATCATACAGAGATCTTTTCTAAATCGTTTTGTAATTTGTTTTGATCTTCTGATGACTTTACTAGCCGATAAACGACAGCATCTTCTGCAAACAACCTAAGACGGCTGCTCAGATTGTCCCCTAAGTCGTTTATATAGATAAGGAACAGCAAAGGGCCTATAACAGTACTTGGGAACGCCATAAATCATTTCTGTTTTACTCGATGACTTTCCGTCAATTATTACGAACTCTGACCTCTCTGACAGGAATCCAATCACGTAACTGGGACGATATTCCATAAGCACTCAACTTCACTACAATCTGCTTGTGTGGTACACTGTCAAAAGCCTTCTGGGAATCTAGAAATACGGAATCAATTTGAAATCCATTGTCAATAGCACTCAACACTTCGTGTGAGTAAACAGTTAGTCGTGTTTCACAAGAACGATATTTTCTAATCCGTGTTGACTGTGTGTCAATAGACCGTCCTTTTCGAGGTAATTCGTAATGATAAAATACAATATATGTTCCAGAATCCTTCTACGTATCGATGTTAATTATATGGGCCTGTAATTTACTCCTACTACCGTTTTTGAATATTGGTGTGATCTCTGCAACTTTCCAATCTTTGGGTACGGATCTTTCGTCGAGCGAGCGGTTGTATATGATTGTTAAGTAAGGAGCTATAGTATCAGCATACTCAGGAAGGAACCTAACTGGTTTACAGTCTGGAACGGAAGACTTCCTTTTGTTAAGTGATTTAAATTGCTTCACTACTCCGAGGATATCTACTTTTACGTTACTCATGTTGGCAGCTGCTCGTCTTCTTCGGTGGAGGAATTTCGGAAGGCTGTGTTTAGTAACTCTGCCCTGGCAACACTGTCGTCGATAGTACTTCCATTGCTATCGCGCAGGGAAGTCATTGATTGTGTCTTCCCACTAGCATACTTTACATACGACAGAATCTCTTAGGATTTTCTGCTTTCGAGACAAAGTTTCGTTGTGGGAGCTATTGAAAGCATCTCGCATTAAAGTGCGCGCTAAATTTCGAGCTTCTGTACGAGATCCCCAGTCTTGGAGATCTCGTGTCCGTTTAAATCTGGCATGTTTTTTTTGTTTTTCTGCAACAGTGTTTGACCTGTTTTGTGTACCAAGGAGGATCAGCTCTGACGTTTGTTAATTTATTTGGTATAAATCTCTCAATTGCTGCCGATTGTATTTCTTTGAATTCAAGCCACATTTGGTCTACACTTACACTGTTAATTTGGAAGAATTGGAGACTGTCTCTCAGGAAGGCGTCAAGTGAATTTTTATCTGCTTTTTTGAATAGGTATATTTTTTATTTATTTTTGGGGATTTGGGGGGTTAAAACATTCAGTCTATCAGTTTTAATGCGTGAGTTTGTAACAAAATGTATGACACACGTGGCCGTATCTTCTTATGACACTAACTTAAAAGCTAAATTGTTTAACGCCTCCAAGGGAGTGTAGACCTTAGTATGTGATATAAATTTGCGTACTCGTTCCTGAGAGAAACACCTCTTAACAGATGTACAGATAGACAGACGGATAAAACATGACAAAAATATTTTTTCGTGTGATGTAATTACAAATTAACAATATTCTGATTTTATGCTTTACTTCTACTGTGAAACGTAGCTTCTTGCGAAATTTCATGACTATAGATCAACGGCAAAGTACCCTGTAAGTTTTGACGAGTGAGTATGGGAATACCACCGCGATACGTCAACTCGTTTCTGAGAAAAGTGGTTCTTAACAGTCGAACGGACAACAGCGATTCTTTACGGGTTCTGTTTTTACCAACTGAGGAACAGAACCCTAAAAAGAAGAAAGTCAGTTAATAACACTAGGACCTCTTCGGCTGAGATGCAAGTTTAGGCACAAAGTTTTTATTATCAACTCGAAAAAAGTAGCGCAATCATGAAACTGATGGCGCCATAGTCCTTTGCACATAGTCACCTTCCAATGCAACTTATTTTCCCCCAACGATGGATGGCTTGGCGGAGATCTTGATTACAGAAATCCGCATTGTGGCTGCTCTGAACACGTTGCTCCACCTCCAAAATAACCTCGTCGTCAGTCTGGAAGTTCTTGCGACGCACTTGGTTCTTCATCCGAGGTAAGAGGAAGAAGCCGCTGGGTGCTATATCAGGAGAAAATGTGGTTGAGGCAAAAGTTGATCTCCGAATGGAGCAGCGTGTATCCTGAATGATCTGGGACATTTGGAGCAAAAACAGGTTGTTGAGCAGATTCCTGCGAAGCTTCGTGTGGCAGCCTCGCGTAACTTTGTTAGGAGATTTCGGTTAACGAATCCACTGCCTGCTACGCTCCTAATAAAGGGGCTAAAGATGTCATCTGTATTGGCCTGACACAACTGCAACATTTCCGCTGCTGCCGAAAACGAACTACCGCTCGCTACTCCATTTTATTAACAGGCTGTGCCGTGTGGGCTCGGCGTGCTACGATGCTGTGGCGCGGGAATTCGATTGTGTACCAGGCCTGCAGACATGTTCCTGCAAACAGCAAAAAATGAATTATATAACTTTACTTTTCGTGGTGATGATTAAAAGTGTACGTCTATCCCACGCATTCAATGTTCACAACAATGCTAAGGGAATCCGATATGCACTGAGGTGACAAGAGTCATGGGATACCTCCTAACATCGTGTCAGACGTTGTAAAGGAATTATATAAATTCTTTTTTTTTAATATATAGACACTAGTTCAACTACCAGAGATTAATGCGTAAAGCATTTGCTGAACAAAAGAAGCTTTACGCTCAAGACGTGTTGTGCCATTTCTTACTGATAAAATTGGGTTAAATAATGAAAGTGATTTTGAAGCAGAGCGATTTTGTCTTTTGTGATACCATGGGTCGCAGCTCCTGAAATTCTGGAAAACTGTTACTATTATTTTAATTTTATGCAGATAATTTAGATGGAGGCGACGATCTTCACGGCGACGCTGCTCAGCAATAGAGGTCGCGAATGTGTTCATCTTTTTCCTTTCGTGGCCGCTACCGTCAATTTCAGTACATTTGCCGCGACATTCAGAACCTGCAGTCTTTCTTTTCATTTAATTTCGGAGTCGACGCATTTACGCTCTAAGATGAATAAATGCATTTAACTGTAATTCTTTTTATCCAGGCCACGGGGGATGATTGCACTCAAAATGTACGTGCCTCTATGCCGTTCGTATGTTCGCAGACATTTGAGTGTGTACAAGCGTAACTACATTTAATACTCATTTTCTACACAGTATTAACGCTTTTTTTAACCACTCATTCGCGAATGTACGTACCCTCTTTTTTGATGTAGTCAGTCAGCCGTATTCTTTAATAACATTATTTGTAATATTCAGTAGCTTAGTTTCCACAACTGATCTTTGCCTGTGTCGCAATAGCTCTTCACGCGGAACACTTATTACGCGACATCCACAGTAACTTTTATTTCAAAATTTTGACGACCGACTGAATAACGATTTTTCTAACAATAACAATAGCAAAACATAGTAATATAAGAGGACGCGCTACAGTGTTCTTTAGCCCGGCCTAATGCAGCAATTCGATGTAGCATGGACATGCAAGTCGTTGGAAGTCCCGAGAAGAAATAATGAGCCATCCTGCCTTTACAGACGTCCATAATTGCGAAAGTAACGTGCACGAATTGACTTCTCGATTATGTCCCGTAAATGTTCGGTAGGATTCAGGGTCTGGCGACCTGTGTGGTCAAATCATTTGCTCGAATTGTTCAGAATGTTCTTCGAACTAATCGCGAACAAGTTCTCCTATGACATGGGGCACTGTCATCCATAAAAACTCCATTGTTGTTTGAAAACAGGCCTGCAAACGGTCTCCAAATAGCCGAACATAACCATTTCCAGTCAGTGATCGGTTCATTTGGATCAGAGGATCCAGATCATTCCGTGTAAACACAGTGCGCACCACACCAGCATGCACAGTGGCTTGCTGACAACTTGGATCCGGTCTTCGTGGGGTCTGTGCCACACTCGAACCCTACGATCAGTTCTTACCAACTGAAATCGGGACTCATCTGACCAGGCCGCAGTCTTCCAGTCGCCTAGGGTCCAACCAAATATGTTCAGGAGTCCAGGAGAGGCGCTGCAGGTGATGTGTTGTTAGCAAAGGCAGTCTCGGCGGTCGTCTGCTGCCATAGCGCATTACCGCCAAATTTCGCCGCACTGTCCTAACGGATACGTTTGTCTTACGTCCCTCATCGATTTCTGCGGTTCACACAGTGTTGCTTGTCTGTCAGCACTGACAACTCTACGCAAACGCCGCTGATCTCGGTCATTAACGTAACTCCATTGTACGTGGTGAGAGATAACGCCTGAAACTTGATATTCTCGGTACACACTGGACACTCGGTATCTCGGAATAATGAATTGCCTAACTACACTACTGGCCATTAAAATTGCTACATCACGAAGATGACGTGCTACAGACGCGAAATTTAACCGACACGCAGAAGATGCTGCGATATGCAAATGATTAGCTTTTTAGAGCATTCACACAAGGTTGGCGCTGGTGGTGACACCTACAACGTGCTGACAGGAGGAAAGTTTCCAACCGATTTCTCATACACAAACAGCAGTTTACCGGCGTTGCCTGGTGAAGCGTTGTTGTGATGGCTCGTGTAAGGAGGAGAAATGCGTACCATCACGTTTCCGACTTTGATAAAGGTCGGATTGTAGCCTATCGCGATTGCGGTTTATCGTGTCGCGACATTGCTGCTCGCGTTGGTCGAGATCCAATGACTGTTAGCAGAATATGGAATCGGTGGATTCAGGAGGGTAATACGGAACGCCGTGCTGGATTTCAACAGCCTTGTATCACTAGCAGTCGAGATGACAGGTATCTTATCCGCATGGCTGTAACGGATCGTGCAGCCACGGCTCGATCCGTGAGTCGACAGATGGGGACGTATGCAAGACAACAACCACCTGCACGGACAGTTCGACGACGTTTGCAGCAGCATGGACTATCAGCTCGGAGACCATGGCTGCGGTTACCCTTGACGCTGCATGATGGTGTACTCAACGACGAACCTGGGTGCACGAATGGCAAAACGTCATTTTTTCGGATGAATCCAGGTTATGTTTACAGCATCATGATGGTCGCATCCGTGTTTGGCGACATCGCGGTGAACACACATTGGTAGCGTTTATTCGTCATCGCCATACTGGCGTATCACCCGGCGTGATGGTATGGGGTGCCACTGATTACACATCTCGGTGGCCTCTTGTTCGCATTGACGGCACTTTGAACAGTGGACGTTACATTTCAGATGTGTTACGACCCGTGGCTCTACTCTTCATTCGATCCCTGCGAAACCCTACATTTCAGCAGGATAATGCACGACCGCATGTTGCAGGTCCTGTACGGGCCTTTCTGGATACAGAAAATGTGCGACTGCTGCCCTGGCAAGCACATTCTCCAGATCTCTCACCAATTGAAAACGTCTGGTCAATGGAGGCCGAGCAACTTGCTCGTCACAATAGGCCAGTCACTACTCTTGACGAACTGTGATATCGTGTTGGAGCTGCATGGACAGCTGTACCTGTACACGCTATACGAGCTCTGTTTGACTCAATGCCCAAGCGTATCAAGGCCGTTATTACGGCCAGAGGTGGTTGTTCTGGGTACTGATTTCTCAGGATCTATGCACCCAAATTGCGTGAAAATGTAATCACATGTCAGTTCTAGCATTACATATTTGTCCAATGAATACCCGTTTATCATCTGCATTTCTTCTTTGTTTAGCAATTTTAATGGCCAGTAGTGTATTTCCGAAATGGAATGTCCCATGCGTGTAACTCCAACTGCCATTCCGTGTTCAAAGTCTGTTAATTCCCGTCGTCCTATCGAGTTCTCGTCGGAAACCTTTTCACGTGAATCACCTTGCAAATGACAGCTCCGCCATTGCTCCACCCTTTTATAGCTTGTGTATGGGATACTACTGCCATGTGCATATATGCGTATAGCTATCCCATGACTTCTATCATCTCAGTGTAAGAGTGACACGAGGGCCTGTTTGTCGAAGGCAGAAAATTCAGTAAATAAATAAATGTAAAGGGTGGGATTAGTGATATTAAGGTGTGTACGAAGGCCTACGAATAGCGGTTTTCCTCGGAGTCTGTTTATGACTGGAACAGGAAAGGAAGTGTGTAATGAATTACTCCGTGCCACAAGCTCGACATTACTATTCGAACGACTTACGTACATGTAGATTTCCAGGTGGGACCGTATGGAGGCCTTATTAGTACACGAGAGGGACGGAATATGAAGTAAAGGCCTTAGAGAGTGAGTCAGCGACGAGCGGTCTGTGGCGGGGTCGGCGGCGCTGGCAGAAAGACTGTAGTAACAGCGTCACGCAAGACAGCACGCGGCTGGCCGAGGTGGGACCGTCCGCTGTGCGGCTTCTCGCTGCGGCGCCTTAAAGAGCTGCAGCTGTCCGGTTTCTACGCCAGCAGCCAGCACGCGGGGACGCACGGCGCTGCGTTACGTCAGGCGCGGCTCTGTGCTTCTGTTCTCGAGGGGCAGGCGGGGGGGGGGTGCTAGGGGGAGAGGGGGGAGGTGCTGGTCTAAAGTTTGTTACACACACTCTGCCCTTCCTCACCCTCAATATACCATGTGGTATTGCCCACTTCCCTGTGGTCACACATAGCACACGCCACATAACTACGTAGCTCGTAGTAATTGTTCAAAGCAACGACGG
The DNA here is from genome assembly GCF_023864275.1 of Schistocerca cancellata. Taxonomy (NCBI): domain Eukaryota; kingdom Metazoa; phylum Arthropoda; class Insecta; order Orthoptera; family Acrididae; genus Schistocerca; species Schistocerca cancellata. The sequence goes on from NC_064627.1 coordinate 659,588,169, forward strand.
CCAGTATCAACGCATGCGCTGTATGTCTGGCGTGAGGATCATCTGCATGCCACCCACATCGATGGCCACCAGCAACGACTCTAGTCCAACGTATGGGCGGGCGTTGTCCAATATAATCTAACAGGACCTTAATCGCTGTCTACCCGTTTGACTGGTCCACGTTATATATGGCTTCAACTCGACGGAGCACAAGCCCACTTCGATTTTAATGTCTGCCAGCACTTCAACAACACGTACTCTCATCGGTGGATTGGAAGAGGAGGTCCTGTCGCACCTCAGCGCAGTCGCCGGATCTCACACCTACGAACTTTTTTCTCTGGGGCATGCCAAGATGTTAGTGTATGAAACCCGTACAGAAACGGATGAAGACCTGGCTGCTAGGGTCCGAGCTGTCTTTATCCTGGTACAACACACACCAGGGATCTTTGAGAGAGAGCAGAACTGCTTGCGCCGTTGCCACGCAGGCACTTTGACTGGCGATTACATTGAACAGTTACCATGAGCTACGTCGTTGGTGTGCGGTGTGCGCTGTGCGCTGTGTATGTTCATGAGACAATAAATATGCACTTCCGACCATTGGTTTCCTATCTCAATGTAATAGGTTGTGGACGCACTATCACCTGTTTCAATTTGAGACAAAAGGTTTGTGACATCTTGTACAGGGTGATTCTAAAGCCACTATACATTTCAGTGATATAGTAAGTCACTGTACATTTCAGTGATATAGTAACGGAGTATTTGTTTCTTGCAGGTACTACAACAGAATGCTAGCCAAAGAAGAACGAATCGCTGTTGTTTCTGCTCGTCTTCGTGGAATGACGTATGAACAGGTGCGGACAGACTTTGCCCATCGATTCCAGAAAACTGCCCCACAAGGCTTGCTATCAAGATCCTCGTCAATAAATTCCAGCGAACTGGTAGTGTTGCAGATGAAGAACGTCCAGGTAGGCGGGCCATAACACCAGACACCGTGCAAAATGTGTGCAGGATGCGGTCACACGTAGGCCTTCCGCATCTACCAGGAGACTTAGTAGGGAGCTTGGTATTCTTCAAACCACTGTGTGCAGAGTTCTTCGTTACAAGCTGCACAAACGTGCGTACCATAAAAAATAGTTCAAATGGCTCTGAGCACTATGGGACTCAACTGCTGAGGTCATTAGTCCCCTAGAACTTAGAACTAGTTAAACCTAACTAACCTAAGGACATCACAAACATCCATGCCCGATGCAGGATTCGAACCTGCGACCGTAGCGGTCTTGCGGTTCCAGACTGCAGCGCCTTTAACCGCACGGCCACTTCGGCCGGCTGCGTACCATATCCAGGTCGTACATAAGCTTGAAGCGCAGGACTACGCAGCCAGACAAGCTATGTGTCATGACCTGCCACAAACTATGGAAAATGATAATTTGATGCAAAATGTCTTGTTCAGTGATGAAACTACATTTCATACCTGTGCACTTGTGAACAGACACAACTGCAGGATCTGGGCAGACGAACAACCAAGTGTGCTGCAGGACTGGCAACGGGACACTGCAAAAGTGAAAGTGTGTTTAGGGATAACGAGGTCAACAGTGTACGGGCCCATCTTCTTCGCAGAAAAAACCGTTACTGGAACCACACACCTAGGTATGTTGGAACAGTTTTTGGAGCCCCAGTTGATATCTGATGGGATTATGGATACTGTTGTTTTTCAACAGGATGATGCACGACCCCATTTTGTCCTCGTTGTTCGGGATTATCTGAATCAAGCATTTCCCAGCAGATGGATTGGCCGTGCCTCTCCACGGATGTGGGCACCCCGCTCTCCTGTCTTGAAACCTTTAGACTTTTTTGCATGGGGGTTTATCAAGTCTAAGGTATAGCACTTGAAGAGCACTGAACACTTAACACAGCGGATTCGTGCCACAGCTGCAGAGATTACACCAGATATGTTTGGGCAGGTTTGTCGGTCTACAGTGGAGCGCTGGGAGGGGGGAGGGAAGGGGGGAGGGGGTGCCTTGACATGCAAGGTGGTCACATTGAAATGTACTGAAATTATGTCCTATTGTAACATAAGTTGCAGTGCCATTACATATTGGTTAATAAAATTTGCTTAAGTGCGAAACGTATAGTGATTTTAGAATCTCTCTATATAGCAACAACAAATTGTCACAAGTTTGACAACATCACAATTTTCACAATATGAAAATTGTTGTACATACACCATCATCAGTATTTCATTTACTGAGTACTATTACAGTGAACAGAGAAAAGTATTAAAACAAAAACATTGCTATTATAACATTTTCAGGTAAAGCATACTTTATAACTATGCAATTACAGTTTTATTTATATATATAGGCACTGATTACGTCTGTGAACTCTGAATAATAATAGAATAGAGACAATTACGTTATATTTTGTATTTGTAAAGGATTAAGTACTGGATTTGTGAAATAATAGCCGGCCGGAGTGGCCGAGCGGTTCTAGGCGCTACAGTCTGGAACCGCGCGACCGCTACGGTCGCAGGTTCGAATGCTGCCTCGGGCATGGATGTGTGTGATGTCCTTAGGTTAGTTAGGTTTAAGTAGTTCTAAGTTCTAGGGGACTGATCACCAGAGAAGTTAAGTCCCATAGTGCTCAGAGCCATTTTTTTGCGAAATAATATCTGTGTCGGCGCGTTCTGAAACCACTACAGAAAAGAATTAGTAAAGAAAAACTCATAGATTTCATGACAATCAGCCATTGTATAAAAAGTAGTGTAAGAATAATGATATCGTTGTCGTCTTCTTGGAGTCACGTAGAGAGGAGGAATCTGTGACGCTATGTTTAACGCATAGGTAGCTTTCATTGGTCAAGATTGTAAGCAGGACGCCATTAGGCGCTGATTATAAAGAAAGGTTTGTGAACTTACTATTATTCTAGTTTTAAATATAGTTATTTAATGAAAACTCGCATGTTATTATTAGAAAGCTTGCCTGGTATTGTACCCATTTAATTAAGACATTTTCAGCTTTTTAAGCAGTGTTGGTGGTGCAGAGCTGCGACACGGCGGAACGAGCCGCCGCCGTGGCAGATTCAAGTCTGATAATAAGGGTATCATACCACAATAAGCGGTCAGGTAAAAAGTGAATTTAAAAAATTTAAAATTACTTCTTACAGCGGTTCGAGATCGGAGTACAAAGCAGCAGATTTCACGTTGTGTTTCACAGGCGGACGCAGGCTGCTAATATTGTAAACTTTAACAGTGTCGAAGTTAAAATACTTTCATGTTTCAAAAGGAAATCTTGCTAAGCAAAAATATGGACTGGGAAAAGTTATAGAAAAATTATTTTCTGGTTAATAATGATGTCTCATGCTCTGTTGTTAGCCGTGGCACTGATTAATAAGTAATGTTGACGAAAAATCCACTGCAAGGTTTGAGGTTCTTTAAGCATTGCGCACGGTAACATCATTATTTTCGATAACAGAAATAATTTCAGAACATTTTTACTATAGTTGTAGCAGAGACGAATATGTTGCGCATTCTATTGAGTTACAGTAACAAAACTGTTCATTTAATAAGAAGCCAGTTCCAGTATAATAATAATTAATCTCTCTTGTTCGCAACATACAATTAACCAAATTAAACCAGTGTACAGAAAAAATAGTGGAGCGCGAAACTATCCAGAAACTACGTGGACAGTGAAACTATTTTGCTGGCGAATTCTACTGTGTTAAAAGTGTAAATATATTATTTGCCTAGTAGATACTACTTACTGACTTTAGCAGACTAAGTTGTCTCACGAACCAGCCGTCATAACACGAGATATAGAAACTTTAAATATTGCTCATTGCTTGCTTGCATCAGGAGCCATTTAAATCCACCCAGCGGTGACCGCAGTAAACGCTCCAACAGAACCTAGTAAACCTGGACAAGATGGATCAAGCAAAATCGATACAGTCTGGTGTTCGCTTTGTCACAGAGTTAGGTTTATGGTCTCTCACCGCACGTGGACATGAATCAGGAATAATTAACGAAGTATAAAAGTGCCTCAAGTTGAATTCCTGAGGTAGAAGTTGAAAACGACCTCCGGTTATTTAAGGGCGACAGCGTCCGACGTCGACGGCATCTCCGTCGACTGCAGCCGGCGCGCCGGCGCCAGCCAACTAGCTTCAAAACACGGACAGAACAGGAGGACAAGGTGCACGTTCCGAATCCAGTCCGACGATATCTCGTCTGGACTGCACTGGTGCATACCTGTCCAGCGCTGTGGTGGCATTCCAGTGTCAAGTCGACATGACAGAGCTGGAGGTGAACAGCGAATCCAACAACGACACATTCTTCAGATACTGTTTGTGTGGCTTCTTTAATATATGACAGCAGTCCCGCCCAGTTGTCAGGATAAAATAAGAAAGGTGGCTCTGTAGAAGGTACGTTTATAACATTTTTAATCGGTATAATGACTTATATTGACTTAAAACTCAACTACTACTGGTATTACCCGAAGTCGTTGGCTAAAAGATTTCCTTTGCGTGACTCCACTTTTGTAAATGGCTCTCCTGCTACCTTAAAAGTATAGTTACGAGTTCCAAGGTATTTGCGTGCACATACTTTCACTTATTAGTGGGTCCTCTTTATTGCAATTATCTCATAAATTATTATCTGCACAAAAATGTCATTACCGTTTTCTGTAGAATTCTTGGAGAGCTATTCGGAACTGTGATTATAATTTTTTTCGCAAATCGGCAAATAATTTGTTTACAAGATTAAAATTTCAGCGAGTAATATTGTTCTTATCGCGAAATGCTGCAGAGCTATTTTGTACAGAGAACTGTAGAACTAAACATGTCTATCAAGAACTCTGAAAAAAATGTACATTTCTCGAAAGTCGGGTCCCAACTTCACCGGGCCGCACCGAGAAGATTTCACGAGCAAATATTCACGTGGAGAAACGATGTACCTGTTACTGCATCGGCTTCCGACATCTTCGGATCCATTCACCTCTACAATCCATAAAATGACAATTAAAGAAGACAAACGGATACCACCTAATGTAAAAGATCTCCTTTTCGAACCATCTCCCAATGGACAATCCGGCAGCGATCTTCTGAAAGTAACAGTGGCACATACGGAGAATGTGACTATGATTTCGACTGAAAAATGTAAAATATTGAGTGACACAATTCAATATGGCATAAGACCCTACAGAATGGCAAAAACACTTTAGGTGTATGCCCTGTTGCGGTGAACCATAGTAATTATCTGCGATGACTACTCCATGCTCCCCATATCTGCACACTCGTGGAATATGCCATCGCTTCAGACTTTCTCCTGCAAAGGAAATGGCGGCAGTATGCGTGAGATCAAGACGCTAATCAGTTTTTTTGCATTAACTGCTTCGTTATTTATAACCATGTTTTGTTATTACAAACGAGACCCTCTCAGCTCCACTTGGGGTGTTTGAGTTTTGGACAGATAGCATTCCGACGTTTGTAAAACGTCTGTTGTAGCAATTGCGTAACACCGTGTTCGTAAAAGGGGTTCTTGTTCACAGGAAGGGTCATTTTACGCACACAACGTTTACTGGCGGCCTTTTCCTGGCAAGGCTGCGAGAGACATGCCTCGCAGTTCTGCAATCACCTATTCATTTACTGAACATCCGTTGCAGAACAAATCATATTTCGTTGTGGGTGAATTTAGATGCTCGAGCAAATCGTCAGACACGCTAACCAACAAGCATCATAGAGTACTACAGGTTTCACAGGTCCGCGGTAAATAATGCGATGCTGCGGGAGGCCGCTTTGCAACGCTACAGACCCCAGAACAGACGAGCATCCAGTCATCTCAACAGTATCACAAAAACGTAAGCAATCCATGCGGAACTGAAAATGTGATTAAATCATTAACATCATTCCAGAATCCGAAGTCTTCACCACCTGCACTTTTGCTAGACGTTACGAAGACACGGAATCCGCCATCCGTTTGTAAAGTCCCTCGTCCCTATTTTGTGAAACTGGTCATAACAGAATCGCACAAGTACCGGTCGTACTATAGGAAGTGCTCTTACGATCAGAGAGAGTGGTTAAACCTGCACACAATGTTATAGAATCATCAAGTGCTTTAAAAATTTGTGAAGTAATTAATTCGTTGTTTTAACTTTGAATTACAAAATTTATATTCTGGAAACTATAATCTCAGTTGTAAGCTGTAATTCGAAAGGAGTAAGAATACTGATAGTCGACAAAGAAACGAAATGCCACACACAAGTATTTATGGTACAAATTTCAGACCATGACGGGTATATGACGTAAGACGTCCTCACGCGCCTGCGAGCTGGTTTGTTCTCCTCGGGACCTCTCCCCAGTAGAACATCACAGAACGTCTGTTTCCTTTCTTATCTACTCAGCACCTTCACGAGAATGCCACCAACCGTAACTCGTTCTCCATCACGTTCACATCTCGAGAGATCTTGTCATATCTTAACAAGTTACTCAAATAGGCCGCGAATATTGTTATCTGCAATGGAGCGCTCTTATTTTCACCTTTTCATTCTATATTGCCTTCCCATCCCTTGGACTGTTTAGGGAGCATTAAGTGCTCGTCCATATACGATCTTATTTTCAAAAAGTTCTATCTGTTCGGTGACATATCTTCTGAATTCCGTTCACAGAATTCGCTCTGCTTCAGCATGGCAAATCGGCAAAATAACTACTATACTAGCCTCTTCTGTTTTAACATTTTATTGTTTTGTGCGTTTCTCTTTGTACAAAGATATCAGTGATACGGAATTTTAACTTTGTTCCAACCATTTTCCTGCTGCGTCTCAGCACAGTTCGCTTTTCTATGCCAACCCCCTTATCACAGAACAACATAAACACTCATCATCTTCAATTCCATAATTATGTACCGTATATTTTGCAATCTCTGTCTTCCCCTGCAGCTCCCTCTAGTACCGTGGAGTTTATTCCCTAATGCCTTTACACTTCTCATACCATGCTGTCTCTTTTTGTAGTTTGTGTTTCCCACATATTGCTTTCCTCGCCGTTCCTGTGGAGAACCTTCTCATTTCTTCTCTATCTATCCACCTAGCTTTCAGCACCCCATTGTTACACCATCTGCTGAACGCTTCCACACTCTTCTTTTCTGCTTTTAACATGCACCAAGTTAATGCGAAATTTCTTGACCAACTCGTCTATCAAAACGTACATAAGTACGCAACTAACCAAATTATTGTGAGTCTTGCAAAATTCGTAAGTTCATTGGCAGTATTACAATTCTCAGCAGGCTTTTTCTAATTAGAGCGTATGAGCGCTCATGTACTGTTTTTCGTTTATTTACAGCTGGTTATTAAATGATTACTAGGACACTACAACGCCTAGATACAGTACTGATTCGCAGACTATCTATTGTATATTGTTACCAAGTCCATATGCTGTAATGTCAAAATGATGCTAAATACACACACTTGCAAATACCTTAATTAACAATTAGAATTTAGCCTGGCAGCAATATTGATTTTCATGGTTTCCTTGATAACTTACAGTTAATAAACGTTTCACATTTATTCAAACAATTTAATGACTATAAAACATAGGTAGGATATTCACTAGAATCATCAAGTCACTCCTTCTGAAAATTGTTTTGTAATACATATATTTCCTTAACCAGTTTTTGCATTAATTTTATAACTTAAAATGTTTTCAATCTTAAGTAGAAATTTTAGTGTACATAATAGGCCATCATAAGTATAGTATCCCCTGAAAATTTGTAATATTGTTCATGCATTACTCAAAACCTTACGCGAGAGATCATTTTGTAAACATGCGAAGTGAGATAACTAGCTTTGTAGTCTGAAAAAGGCATTACTGTGCTTTGGAACAAATCCTGCGAACTAAAATTGCTTAGATGACTAGCATACTGGTTGCTCTTATTCCTTCCTCACTTCATGTTGTAGTTTCAGCCTTTTTCCTGCTTTGCTTGCCTTCTTGATTTGATCATTCTATCCTTTTCTTGGAAGAGTTTATTCTCTGCACGTCTTCATTCTTCATATATTTTATCATATTTTGCCCCACAGGCGTTTTAAGACTCTCAACAGCTTTTGCTGCACCATCCATTCCATCACTGAAAGTAGTCACAGCATCACAAGTCCCTGTTTGCACTCTTCTTCTTCCAAAAGAAACTTATCTTTGTACATATCTTCCAAATTTTGGAATGGAATGAATCAGCAGAATTTTGAGTGAATCCACTCGCTCACCTTTCTATTTCCTGAAAAATTAAATCTATATTGCTAATCACATTTGCACTATTTGCTGTTGATTATTTGAGACTGAAAGATGTTTCTGCTTTTTACATCATAGAACGCGGCGTGTGGTTACGATTATTAGTAGACCCGTATAAATGACTATGTCTGTTTCTTGAAAGCATGCATTTTTCACTTTATAAGATGCTTCCTGCTTTCCCATTTGTAAAAAAAAAAAAAAAAAAAAAAAAGAATTACCTCATAAGTCTCACTAAAATAGTTACACGGAATAGTCTGCGTACTTAATAACACAACACAATTCAAGCAATAAACACTTCTAAGGTGACTAACTGACTGACTGAACTATGCCTAACAAGTATGAGATCACTATTACAGTGCATTTCTGTGACACAGATGTACGTGAAATGCATGTCAAAGCAAACTTAAGAGTTAGGAACTACTTGATGAAGTGGGCATGGAATGTTCAAACGTCACTGGGCACCAGCCTACATATTTTTCTATAACTCGACAACAAATGAAGAAATTGTGTAGAAATCTTGTCTTATGTAATCCTAAAGAAACTAGGAATTTTTTGAGACACAGTTTGAAAGTAGAATTTTTTGAGCACTGATAACTGTAACTGCCCCCTTAAATACGGAGATTCAATCAGTGTTTTTATAATGTCTCAAATAAACACAACAAGTTTACACCCTAGAATTTTTACTCTATCTGATGGGGTTCCAGACAAAACGAAAGCTCGCAGAGGACTAATACACATTTATAATGACTGGTATTTCGTTCACAACGAGAAAACCTGTACTAAGATTGAAATGTCAACAGTTTTAGGTTACAAAAGCCACGTGTTCGCTAAACGGGAGTAGAAAAGCGAACTCGTCGCATTATTAGCACTGACGTGTTTTTTTAAAAATAGTCTTGGAACGAAACCAGCTTCCAAGACGTCATGGCCAGAGCTCTGAAAAAAATACAGGCGCGCGAAATGACATGTCTGAGGGGACACAGCGCGCGGCTCAAGGACCGGGCAGGCATCGCACACGGCCGTGCAGTCGCCAGAATCCATCCTTACCCTATATTTAAAATCGTAACTGGTGACAAGGAAAACTGCGCACTAAATTTCTAAACGTGTCTTCTATAACTGGCAAAAGAACATTCATTTAAGTCCTCTGGTGGCGATACATATACCCATGGCCATATTCCACCGTCGTGTTCTGTGTTGTTTGACAGTGAGTATGACTTATCAGGTCGCTGGTCTCCTTGGATTAGCTGAGAAAGTACAGAAAAACTACAACCCTGTTTTCACTCCTCTAAATAATACAAGAGACCTTTTAAAAGTAAAGGCAAAAGGTAATAAAAAACGACTGGGAATTGGAAGTAGTAGAGCAAAGTGGGCGCCACCTCACACTGCATTGTTGCCAGATTTATTCAAGCTGGCAGATCCATCATGGCGGTCATAGATGTGGCAACATCTCAGTGACAGCACTGCGGGAAGTTCAAGTTTTGACGGGTAAATAGGTCAATTGGGCTACCCCCACTAATCTAACTCCTTCCCTGCCCCCTTCCCCTCCCCTCCCCATCCCCCCTCCCTTCCTCCATCTGGAAATTGATGGGAAAAGGACAGAGTCTGTGCTGGACCGACGGGTAAGATGAACATAAGTCTTTATTTTGCATGCATTACTCCCCTTCCCTCCTCTCCCACATCTGGAAATTAGCAGGAAAATGACTCATTCTGTGCTGGGCTACCAGATAGGATGGACATAAGTATGCATTATTTATTTAAGCAATTTGGATTGTTATAGGCAGTAGCTCCATCCAGTGTGTTCACCATGAGGTCCAGAGTCCAACTGACCTAATTCACAGCACAGCCATCAGAGGACGCTATCGTCCCTCCTTCTCTTCCCTCCTGTGATGTAATCCAAGATGGCCATCTTGGGAAAAAATGGCGGAAAAAGGACTCAGTCTGTGTCTAGCTGCTGGACTGAGAGAATTGATGTTTACTGTGTTCAATGGATGAGATGTCTGTGCTGGAGAAGGAGTGTATTAGCTGTAGCCATGCATCTAAGGGCTGTGTTGATAGTAATGATATTTGGAGACAAATACACTTCATGAAATAGTGAATATGCAGTAGGATGGGGCTAAGTTACGCTTCGTAACTCATTGTAATAAATATGTGTGCTGTAACCGCAGATCATTCAGTAAAAGTCCAGTTACTCAGTCAACCAAAGTGCAGGAGGCAAGATGTTCATCCACCCGAGGGCCTCATCCAACAAGCACGCAGACTCGAGCAGGGAGCACACTGGCTGACAGAAATGACATGTGGCAGCTGCAGGGCCGCTCACTATGCGTTTTCTGTCAGATTGGAAACACCTGTGGCCCTCCTCCTCCTCCTCCTCCTCCTCCTCCTTCCCATCCCCACCATATGGTATCCTTTGTTGTTGAACACGAACTGCTTCAGGAGTTATTACACCTGGTGTTGCAGAATATTGTCACATACATAACTTGAAGGTGTCACAGGAACTAAATTTACCACTGCACAAAGAGAGAGACAGCTTTGCAGATGATGTGAGAATTTAAACAATTACACATTTTATTCTGAGGAATACCACCACTGCCATACTTGAACACAGACACTAAAAGGATCCCAGCACACCTGTCAAACCTGCCTGAAACACTTCATACACTATTTTGGGAAACAGATGCCAAAACCGATATCAACTGCAATATCTGATTTTTACAAGCCAAAACTATGATATCTGGAAGTCGAAATAAATATCTCTAACTCTGAACACAAGACCAGTTGAGTCTTAGCTTCTTGCTTGAAGGCACTGCCAGAGAGAGAAAAATTTCTGAGTCCTGCAGCTGCTTTGATGTTCATCAATTTTCTGTAACGGTGAGTGGGCTTAATTTTGTACTGCTGTTGGAGTCAGGGACTTTATTTTTCTCATTTCTCGAGGTGCACACTTTTGTCTAAGCACAGACGGGAACATCATAACAATCTGAAGCACTGTCCTACAGACGAAAAAAAGTGGCTGGACATTTTGGAGAATTTTCGGTGTCCTACAGGTGCTAGTGTGGAGATGCACTGAAGCCATAATGGCAGATAAGGGACAGCATCCCACCACAGGTGGACAGTTTGCTTCGACGTGTCTCTCAACACTCGAACAAAGAAGACATTATGTTACTCTCAGATGTCACAGAACTTTCTGTAGATACCTTGCCCCTCTCTTGTTCAAATCAGTCTGTAGAGGCCCCTTATCCCTACACAAAGGATGTCTTGTGAATGGACTTTCGCTTCCCACGCCCGGGATCCCGGGTTCGATTCCCAGCGGGGTCAGGGATTTTCTCTGCCTCGTGATGACTGGGTGTTGTGTGATGTCCTTAGGTTAGTTAGGTTTAAGTAGTTCTAAGTTCTAGGGGACTGATGACCATAGATGTTACGTCCCATAGTGCTCAGAGCCATTTGAACCATTTGTGAATGGGCTTACTTTACTTTTTCGTGTCCGGAAACTACAATTTGTTTGCCCAATATTGGGCAATGTCCAATGCTTCTTCTTTAGCCAGCCATAGATCGTCGAGGGTGCACCTGTGCGGGCAGGCAGGGCATTGTAGGAGATGTTCCATGTCCCGTCGAGTGCCGCAGTCGCATTTGTCGTCATTTTCGTCCAACAAACCCCATTTGATCAGATTAGATTACACAGGAGCCACCCCAGTTCTGATGCGGTTAAGCATTCTCCAGGTTTCCAATCACCAGAAACGCCGCTTGGTGGGTCCTCTCTTAGTGGATGGTAAATGGGGGGCTCATCTAAGGCGCAACTTAGGAAACGGCGTCTGGATTTGAGTCTGCTGGGGCCACACTCTAGGACAAATATTGAGTGACGGGCATCAAAGGTTTGTTTTAGCTTCTCGGTATGTTCATGGGCTTTCCTACGTGAGTCAGGGTTTGTGAAATCTGCGGCCCTGTGAAGATTTTCTATGGGGGTAGGTTTCATACAGCCTGTCACTATCCTGCATGTTTCATTCGAGCTAATATCTACCTTTTTTGCGTGGGCGGATCTGCACCATACCGGGCAGGCATATTCGGCAGTTGAGAAGCACAAAGCTTGGGCTGAAGTTCTGACCACGGTAGTTTTGGCACCCCATTTGCTGTTGGACAGCTTTCTTATTAGGGAATTTCGTGCTTCTACTTTTTTGCGTGTTTTTTCGCAATGATATTTGTATGTCAGTGTTCTGTCCAGCACGACGCCAAGGTAGGTGGGAGTATCTGTGTGTTCTAGTAGTGTCCCATCCCAGGTAACACTGAGCCTGCTGTACTCTGCCTGCCTCGAGCTCAGATGGAATGCACTCACTTGTGGTTCAGAATGGCTCTGAGCACTATGGGACTCAACTGCTGTGGTCATTAGTCCCCTAGAACTTAGAACTACTTAAACCTAACTAACCTAAGGACAGCACACAATACCCAGCCATCACGAGGCAGAGAAAATCCCTGAGCCCGCCGGGAATCGAACCCGGGAACCCGGGCGTGGGAAGCGAGAACGCTACCGCACGACCACGAGATGCGGGCACACTCACTTGTGTTTTGGAGGGATTGGGTTTTAGAGAATTCTTTTTGTAGTAGGTTGACATTGTAGAAAGGGCGGTTTCTAGTTTCTCCCCGATGGCTTCAAACCTGTTGCCTTGAACTGTTATTGCCAGGTCGTTTGCATATACAAAAGTTTTGGTTTTGTCTGGGGTTGGTTGGTCATTTGTATATATGTTGAATAGGATTGGCGCCAACACGCTCCCTTGGGCGAGCCCATTTTTCTGATTCCGCCATCGACTCTTTTTCCCCTCAAGCATTACGAAGAACTGTCTATTTTGGAGCAGGGATTCGATTATCTTGACTAGGTGGTAGTCTTTCAGGGTCTCGTAGATTTTATGCAGTAGTGTCCGATGATCTACTGTATCATAGGCGGAACTTAGGTCGACTAGTGCCAGCCCGGTGATTATTTTATTCTCAAACCCATCCTATGTTCCGTCAATGCCAGAATTTGACTGGTACAGGACTTTCCAGGTCTAAAACCTGCTTGGTGTGCAATTAGCTTCGAGTCAACGATCTTCTCTATTCTGTTGAGGATCAATCTTTCATAGAGCTTAAACAGGTGACAGAGAAGGGTTATGAGTCGATAGCTCTTCGCAGACTCTGGGTCGTCGCCGGGTTTAAGGAGAGCCACCACTTTTGACTTCCTCCACAGTTTCGGGATTTGAAAGGTTTCACGGCACACGTTAAAAAGTCCAAGCATCCAGTCCCTGGCGCCAAGGCCGAAGTTTTTAATCTGTTCCAAGCAAATATCATCAAACCCAGCGGCTTTCCCATTCTTCATGGTATTTATGCCATTGTTCAACTCTCTCATGCTAAATGGTTTCTGGAAGTTGGTGTTTTCCGTTGGCAGTAGTCATGTGATTTTAGTTTTCTGACGTTTGGAGGTGAACTTGCCGTTTAGAAGGAGTTGGTTGGCCACCTGATTTGGAGTTACGTTGGCCGGGGCCTTGCTTAGCCTTGGGTCACCATCCAGTTTCTTAATCAGGTTCCAGGCTATTTTGCTACTGTGGGACATATCCATTCTTTCTAGGGTTGCTATCCACTTCTTCTCGCGTGCCTCGCTGAGGGCTGACATTAAAGCTGTGCCGCAGGTGATGGTTTCGTCGCTGAATGGATCTTCCGCGAACAATACTTGATACTTCTCCAGGATGTCCTTTGAGGCATTTGAGAGCCCTGGGATATAGTGTTGTCTGCAGCCCCTAGGAATATAGCGTCTAGATACCTTTCGCAAAGTCTCAACAAAGATAAGATAATTATTTGGAGTTGGCGTCAGACTGGCTAATTCCTCATCCAGCGCTAGGGAATATTCTGACCACCTAGCCTTTTTAAAGTTGAATCTCCTTCGGAAAGGTATTTTGGTTGTTTTGATTGTTGAGTAGACTTGAATTGCAATAGGTCGATGTTGTGTCTTTGGGATTGCATCATATACTGTTTTGCAGCAGGTGTCGTAGATGTTCCGGCTGACGAAGCAAATATCGGGATTGTAACCTCACTTCCAAATTTTGCTGTTGAAGGAGCAGGGGAGCTTGGGGTCGTGGAGAAGTGAGAGGTTATTTGCCTCAGCCCATTGTTCTAGCAGCTGACCATTGGCGTCTGTCTCGTCGTAGCCCCAGGTGGTGCTGTGGCTGTTAAAGTCGCCCACAACGAAGTGTGTCCTTTGGTTGTTGAAGCTTTCTGGCGTTGAAGTGTGTAAGTTCTGGCTGGGGGGTTTATATACGGAGCATATTGTAAATGATCCACTCTCTATCGCTAACACTTCAATGTTGTTGGTGGTTGTCTTACTCGTGGAAGAGAGCAGCATCTCGGGTCTGGTAAATGTTGCGCTCCCATACCTTCTGTGAGGTGCTTCTACTGCCAAGCGCATTCCTTTGATATTGGGTCTGTTTGCTGTTTCATCTCTATACGTTTCCTGCAGGCACAGTACGTCCCACTTTTCTGATTGGCATCGTTGCGATATTACATCCTCCTTATTCTTGGTGAGTCCCTCGACGTTCAGGCTGACGATCGTCAGGGTTGTCCCTGAAGAGGACGTGTTTCTGTTTTTGGCTTTTGATTGCATTGGTTTCCGGTGGTGGAAGGTTTGGCCGTTGTCCGGTTGGGCAACGTTTCCGGGGAGCGCCGACATTTTACTTTCTTCTATGTAGCATGTAAGTAAAATGCACACGTGGAGGCACCTGCCTTGCTCCCCTTGTGAATGGAGCATTGTGATTGGCTCTTACTGAATTTACTGTCCACCATTTTCTACAGACAGACAATTTATGAGAGTTTCAGTGGCAAAACTATTTTATACAGATGGAAAAAAATACAGCAGTCGTATTGCATTAACAGTTAAACCCTGCAAAAGTGATCTATAGAAACTATCGCCAAAGACACTTCCTCAATTACACTGCTGTGCTACTGTCAAGGAAAACTTGAATTTTTCAGCATGAAACCGATTGCCAACTGGGCTATATCACCATATACCATATCGATGCAGTAAACAAAATTCGGATCCTGCACAAAATCATCACTTCTGCATCCTGCATATAGCTATCGACCACCAGACACTCGTACATATACCACAAAGACAGACAGATCTCAAGAAAGAAACATAAGCACATGCACGGTACATATAGTCACAGCACTAGATACATCCCATGAGGTCGGTCGGTCATCTAAGATGGCCAACGGTCATGAGCCAACTGCTGCCACACACACATTGGCCAGATGTGCGGTCAGAGTGCCCTCAGCAGGCCGCAGTCGGTCTCCAAACTGCAAACTGGCGTACAAAGGCTGGGCTGGTTTCTTTAAATCAGGGGAAAATTGTGGGTACGCTAAGTCAAGAACCTTCAGACAAAAAACGAATCCATTCAAGCCATCTAGTCATTGGCACTAAAAGCAGACACCCACGTGGTACAGTTACAGATACGACATAACTCGCAAATCAAACATGTTCTCCAACTGTTAAGGTTCAGAATATATTTGTTGTAATTTCTATACGTTTTTTAAACGATTTTATAATAATGTGCTGCGATCATATGTTTCAAAAGACGGTGAGCTTAATTTTTTGAATCATTGGTTATATTATTGCTGGAAACTAATATTATTTTATACATTCCTTCGCCGGTAGGATCTGTACGCTGCTGCGTTTGTGTTTTCTTTGGCGTATTGGTCCATATAGATCTCACATCTGTTACTTGTGGTACTGGTAGTGTTTAATTTAAAAAAAAATGTGATGTAACTTTCAAAACTACTGGGCATTTCAATGTATTAGTGTTTGATAAGCCGTGCAGACAAGTGCGACCAGGTGGTTTAAAAGGCTGATTTATCCGAGCTCCAAACAGATATCGTTAACCATAGCTTTAGTCTAGTTGTGGCTGTTCACATTTTCTTATTATGGAACGCTTACAGGATAGACATGCACGACAGACGTAGAACGAAATCACACGTTGGATCGACAGTGGAACTGGAACACTAACCTGCCTCAGAGTGGTTTCTATTTTTTCAATTCCGCAAATGGTTAAAACATGATAAAACATAAGACTGACTACAGTACTTTCAGATGTGTGGCGCACACGGCATTACTTTCTTTTTTTGGCGTAGAGCAAAGTATCGTAGAAGGGGAAGAAGGATTTCCACAAATAATGAGAATTCTACAATTTAGAATGAGTGAATGCCCGTCCAATACAAATGTAGCGAGCAGAGAAATGAGGACAAAGAGCGCTATTCGTGTTGTGTGAGAGCAGTCATATGTCGTAAGTGTAGATGTTACAGCGCCAAGAGATGAGTTTAGTCAGAAGCGCATTCTATGTTTCATATTAGATGTGAACACTGACTTACGAAGGCCGAGCAACGAGATGAACTGCACCAGCTTCGAATCGAAATTGTTCACAGATGGAGCAAATGCGTGCTTAACGCAGTAGATAGGCACTACTTGCTGGTTTGAAGTTATAAAGCAGCTGGATGCCCTGTGGATGAGCCTGTACCTTCCTCAAAGAATCTCTTTCCGTATTTTACTGAATGGACTTGTAAAATGATAAAAGATGAAGATCTATACAATGTGGTTCCGTGATACTGTTACAAACTTTCAGGGATGATTGAAAAAGGTGAATATATCAGTCTGAGATAAGGAACACTGCTCCAGAAACGTTTTGATATCTCCAACAGCAGACTACATGTATCGGTGTTATTGTTGCTAGGATTGTAGAGTAGACAATTTTCAGGGGTCGTAGTCTAGTAAACGTGGGCTTTAAAATGCGTACCTTAAAAGCTATGAGCACTTGAACAACTGTGATACATATCTCTTCTACTGCAAGCTCTTTGGTTCCATGTTTTTGGACGAGGTAGTATGGACCCATACAATAAATAAATAAATAAACGATCTAAAATATGTAAAGAAGAATAAGTGCTCATAGCTCTTAAGGTACGCAATTAAAGCCTGTTTTCATTCGACATTTTTTTTTTCTTGTTTTGGTCCATACTACCACCGCTGAAAGTTGGCTACCCTCCCGTCCTAGCGAAAACAAAATCGGCAGATGTATTCCACTGTCAGAGGTATCACAACTATTTTCGATTATAGCTTTCGACTCGGTCGTTTCCGGACTGGGGTACCATACCTCAAATTGATACAATCAGCCTTCTCCATCATTCCTGAAGGCTTGTAACATAATCACGAATTCACTCTGTCTCCGGCAACAGTTCTTGAAACAATATAAAGAAGTGTGGTGGGACGAAATTGAAGCGTCACCCATCCACCAGTGTCAGCCCAGTTTGCAGGTGAATATAAGTTTAATTTAGTTTTGTTTGTGTATTTTTGTAATATTTTGTAATGGTTGTGAATTGTCTAAAGTTTTTGTATTTTTTATGTTTCATGTACGGAGAGGGCGGCGCAACGAACGGAGACAGCATCTTCGCTGCCGGGACCAGAGAGAAAATTGCTGGCCACTATACGTCGCGGGTCGACAGCCAAAGAGCAACAGAAGATCCTGGAACCGAGTTGTTGCGTCGTGCTTCTAAAAAATAAAATAAATGAAAATTTGTAATGTTTTGTACAACAATATCATAGGAAGTTTAATCTTATTGAAAATGTTAGTTTTGTCTCGTCAAGGCTCAGGTTCACGTCTGTATGTAGGAAGATAATAAACTAGCAGATGCTACTAAAGTTGAAATATGTGTTCCGAGGATTTATTTATGAAGAATTATGTGAATGAATTAATAATATATTTGACACGTTTATTGAATTTTGACAGTGTTCATCGCGACTGTGAATCTCAAAAAGTTTATTCAATGTGGTTCTAATATCGATAAATCAAGACAACGTGTATCAATATAATTTCTGAGGAGAAACAAACGACATCTAAAATTGAAAAAGTTTACGAAAACCAATTGGCCCGAGTGACGTAATTCTGTGCAAACGACTCAAATGATGTTTTACAGTTTCGTTCAAGAACCATTCTGAGACAATTTAAAAAGAATATAAATAATTTTGAAGTGGGTTGTAACTGACGTAGGTGACGAAGTCTGCACATGGTCATATGTCCAAAGAAAATCATTTATAAGAAACTTACGTCGTTACACTACAGAAGTGGCGGTATCTTTATGGTTTGAACAATGTTTTCGGGGCGGACTGTTAGACCATACTTTCCAACGACTCTCATGAAACCAGTACTTTCTGATAAAGCACTTTCATACTTACCGAGTGTTTGCTTATGTCAAGAGGACAGTAACGCCCCTGTACGGCGCGAAAGAAAGAAAACTGCTTACAAACGCAGCGTGTGTGATATTCTGTAAGTAGCTTCGTCACAAGCACAGGAGAGTTAGCAAGTGCATTCTAATTGCTTTATCCTCTTTGTGTTCGTATCTGTTCCAGTGCGGTTTTTTTAAAATTGTGCGTTCTCATTACAGCCATTTTACAGATAATTTGCCAGACGGCTTCAAATCAAAGGCTCTATGACGTCTTTAAAGAAAAGAACGCTACGAGAAAGCACAAAGCTCAGCTTCAGAAAGTAATGGTCTGTTTCGACACATTGAGAGGGTAATTATTCTTGTTGTGTACTACGTACTCGTGTAACCACATACAGTGAAAATTCTGTGAAATGATTTGAACTTCTTAGCGTTGTTTTTCAAGACATTGCATGTTCAAATGAACCGTCAAAAATAGTTGCGCCGAGGTTAGTGTTGCTACCATTTAGGAGGGACAGTGATACATCTTCCTCGTTTCCATAAAAATGACTCATAAGCAGGTTTATAGTCACCTACGTTTCTAGCATCTGCAGAGTTAGGAATCGGCTTTGACAATGTTACCTGGAACACGCTCTTTGAAATAATGAAGGCAGAAGGGGTAAAATACAGGGACCGAAAGGCTATTTACAAGGTGTACAGATACCAGACGCAATTATAAGAGTCGAGGGGCATGAAAGGTAAGCAGTGATGATGATGATGTTTGGTTTGTGGGGCGCTCAACAGCGTGGTTATCAGCGCCCGAAAGGTAAGCAGTGCTGGAGAAGGGAATGAAACTGAGTTGTAGCCTGTCGCCGATGTTATTCAATCTGTACATTGAGCAAGTAGTAAAGGAAACAAAAGAAAAATTTGGAGTAGGGATTAAAGTTCAGGGAAGAAGCTTCGAGGTTTGCCGATGACACTGTAATTCTGTCAGAGACAGTAAACGACTTGGAAGAGCATTTGAAGGGAATGGACAGAGTCTTGAAGGGAGGATATAAGATGAACATCAACAAAAGCAAAACAAGGAGACTGGAATGTACTCGAATTAAATCAGGCGATGCTGAGGGAGCTAGATTAGCTAATGAAATACTTTAAGTAGTAGATGAGTTTTGTTATTCGGGTTAGCAAACTATCTGATGATGGCCAAAGTAGATATGAAATGCAGACGGGCAATGGCAAGAAATGCGTTTCTGATGAAGAGAAATTGGTTAACATCGAGTAGAGATTACAGTGTCAGGAAGACTCTTCTGAAAGTATTTGTGAGGAGGATAGCCATGTATGGAGGACAAACATGGACGATAAATAGTTTAGACGAGAAGAGAATAAAAGCTTTTGAAACATGGTGCTACATAAGAATGCTGAAGATTAGATGGGTAGACGACGTGACGGGGAGGTACAGAATAGATCTGAGAAGAAAAGAAATGTGTGGCACAACCGGATCAGAAGAATGGTTCGGTTGATAGGATACATTCTGAGACGTCAAGGGATCACTAGTTTAGTACTGGAGGTAAGTGTGAGAGCTAAAAGTTGTAGAGGTAGACCAAAAGACGAACACAGTGAGCAGATTCAGAAGTGTGAACGTTGCAGTAGTTTTTCGGAGATGTAGAGGCTTGCACAGGATAGAGCAGTATGGAGAGTTGCATCAAACCAGTTTTCAGACTGAAAACCACAACAACATGGTCACTGCGGTACACTTACAGTATTCTTCGTGGCGGATACTGAGGCCTCTGTAGACGTATCGGTAGAGCAATCGTTAATCTAGTAATCTTATCGAGTTGACAAGGTCAGTGAAACTTGATGTCACGGTGATTTACATATCCAGACGAAAACACTCCTTTCGAGGACGGTCGTTTCAAAGTACACCGGGCGTTGTGTCGGTCACGCCCCTTTGGTAACGTGGCGTCGCCCAGCGACCAGTAAAACACGGAGCGGATTGTTTGCTGCCGCTAAGGTCGCCGTCGGTGTGCGACGTGTTGACAGACGTTCTGCCCGGCACCTGGCGGGCGTGTTGTTTTCGCCGGCAAGAGTGGGTGTGCACGCCTTATCTGTTATCGCGCAGGTGCTTCGCGAAAACAGTGCCGAAGCACGTCAGCCTTCTGAAATACAGCCGGCCACTCCTACCGTGCCCTGTGATAAGCCGTGGCAAGTGCCTCAGGGGCTGATAACGTCCGCTACACAGCAAATCATTCTGTGTGCGACGCTTTTCATGACCACAAAAGGTAGCTCCTGCGCAAAAATAATCTAGCAATCCTCAAGTGTCTCGTACCAGATGTGTCTACTGCTCTCGGGTTGTTCGCATTGGGTGATGTACAACAAGAAAATCAGGAGCATAAACACCGTACAAAGAACATCAGATCTGTCACCGAGGCGCTCGTGTGTCGGATCGGGTCACTAAAACCAGATGCGGGACAGGTAGAGTTGCGCTCTAGCAAAACTACTGTTCGGTAGTTTGGGTACAGTACATAAATGACGAAGTAAATGGTAGGATTACCGTTAGTATGGTAACATTGGTAGGGAAAGAAACATAAACGAAGGTGTAAGAGAGAAACTGGAGGTGACGACAGCTCTTTGTTCTTTTGTTTGTTTCTTTTTCACATAATTAGAATCACACATCATTCAATGTTAGTTCATCGTGTATTTTCTATTCGTACAGAATATGAAGTACTTTCTATAAATAACAAAAATAAGTTGATTGCGTACCTTCTGCGCTTTTATCTAACCAAAGCAGTCACTTTTGTGCTGAATGGAACGTTATTCATGATGACCAAAGGCAAGAGTTTCCTGTTATTACTGATAAATGCGAAGGTTGTCTATGAATAACAGAAACATGTTTTATGTCAGTTCGACGAAGTATAGAAACGATGTTTGATATATCTTTGTTTGCAGTTTTTTTATTTTACTTTTTTGCTGAGGAAATTGCGTTTTCTAGCTCTGTCTCATAAATCTGTATTGTTTTCTTTATTTTTACTATATCATCCCTCTGTTTCACATTACAAATCAACAATTTTCGAATAAAACCTGAATCAATCACTGTTTCAATTTTTCCATAAATACTGCTTACTTTTGAGTAGCAGATAGAAGAAAACTATCTAAAACAAAAAATGTTCCGTAGGTTACCTAGACCTTTATGTATCTTCACTCAGTTTCTAAACGTTTCACCGCTTCCAGTCTTTAGGGGAATCTATTAAGACACTGATCGCATACGTAAATAACCGAACGTTATGAGGCGGCGCCTGACAGGTATGCAACACATCTAATGTACAGGTATCGCAGGAACAACCTTAACTGACCAAAGCTACTAGGAAAACTATCGAGTCTCCAATTACGATAGTCCATAGTAAATTACAGTAGATTTACAACCCTAAATCCAGGTCTGCACGCCCCATGAGAAAGATCCACATTTTATTGACACCATAGTACGAGAAGTTTCATACATACTCAGACCCTCAAAAGAAATATGTTGAATGTGCCCGCAGTGTGTCGTTAAAACATCTGCTATAGTTCTGACAGTCAATCTTCGGTCTCCAGTTCCAATTCTAGTGGTGGCCATTCTGAACAGGATCACCTTTTAGCTCATATGTACACATCTGAGTATGGTTACTAACTTCCTCAGTGCAGCAAACGATAAAGCACTTTTTTCAATGTTGTGACAGGGCCGTAATGAATACGCTTTGCATGCAACCCTTTTCTTTAGGGCTTATAAACTATCCCACATGTGCCCATGTGTACAGTATTATTCTTTGCTGTCATGAGAAGATGGATAGACTTACCTGAGTTGGAAGTAGGCTTGATTACGGACTAGGAAAAGTACATTACCTGTGAAACAATCAGTTTGGGGGAATTCTCCTAATACTGTCGTGGAAGGATATCAAAATAGGAAAATGGCGCTGTATCAACAGAGGAACTTGCAAACTGTGATAGCCGCTATGAATTGGTATTGAAGTTAAGATCTAAGATCATGGGAATAATTAGAGACACGGTAGTGCAGCGGAATATAGTTAAGTAGACGAATCTGACAATCAGAAACTCTAGCAGCACATGGACTCAGAGTAATTGAATGGCCATTGTCTAATGTTCATATAACAAAACAAAATTCGTCAATTTGCACTACAGCTTGGAAATTGGGTCTCTGTTTAGGTTCAAAATGGTTCAAATGGCTCTGAGCACTATGGGACTTAATATCAAGGTCATCAGTCCCCTATAACATAGAAGTACTTAAACCTAACTAACCTAAGGACATCACACACATCCATGCCCGAGGCAGGATTCGAACCTGCGACCATAGCGGTCGCGCGGTTCCAGACTGAAGCGCCACTCTGGCCGGCTCTCTGTTTAGGACTGAAAGTTTATATGGCCCATACAACATTGTTTTCTAGTTCATCGACTCGATCGGCGTCAGTGTGATGTAGAGGAACAGTACGAGTATGCTTTATGTCATGCTGTCATCGAAGCAAGACACGACCTATTGTAACGGCAGCCTAAATATTTTCAGGTGATCGTTTAAGGCCACAGAGTGACAGGCTCAGCCGACCAACTTTACGAATTTATTGGAGTTTATCATTTAACCTATAGTTGCTGGTATCTTCACAAGTCACATCACCATCGATTTTTATGCATTCTTTGCTAAAATATGAAGCAAATTATGTTTGTCGACAATATTGCGACGCAAGTTGATAACAACACACAGCAAACCACACCGGAGCAGAAGATGTAAATAAAACTTTCATACCAATTTGTAATGCATCAAATGTAGAATGAAAAAATTGAATTACGCCAAATGTATTCTTCAAACGTCCAAAAATACACTCAGTTTTATGTCAATGATCTATTGTAGCGCAGGGCTTTGAAGATAGTGCAACATCATGCGTACATAATCCTAAAATATCATTAATTTCAGTTCAGAGCTGTTAATGGTTAATTTTCCTGTTGTAATCACAGTTTTCTTGATCGCAGTGAATGGACTTACGACATTTTAGATGTGTCACTTCTGTAACGAGATACTGGTTCTGATGATGACTCGCTTGAGTCGAAATCTCTAAACTGTTGTTAAGTCCATCTAGTGCGATCAAGACAATTGTGAATAAAAAACTGTCTTTCAAAAAAGACTGCGTGCTCTAGTCTGAAATGTCAAGTTCGTTGGTAGATCCTTCTACGAAATATTGGACACCGCGGCTGTGAGGTCCCTGACAGCATGGTCCCCATACCATGTGCTATATGGTAAACCGCCCACGAGTCACAATTGCCTGAACGGATTTTTTCAAGCCTTATTACGACGCGTTTTCTTTTTTTTAAAAAAATTTCATGGTGCGATGGACCCATAATTCAGCATTCTACACGCCTCCGGATATCACCATAGTCTAGTATCAATTTCAGGCATTTTCCGCCTTCCTTTGAAAAGGTGTACGGGTTTTCCTGAAAACTGATTTCAGATTCATTATGGCACTCGTGCCATGAATTCAATATCATATAACTCGACTTGTAATTAACCTAGAAAAAAAAGTTTGATGTACCAACTGAAAAAGTTATTTTCTGGTTCCTTAATCAAGTTCTATGTGCGCTACCCTTGTGGCACGTACAGTATCTAGTCGATAGTCCAAATCGGTTTAAGCCCGTTCTAACATCTCAGTTCAACTGTCTCAGCAGCTGGCGTTATTCTTACCTACGAATCAGCAAGAGCATACAGGGATATGCAGTACGTTAGGTCCTTGACGTATCTCCATAAGAGGAAGTGAAGCGTGTAATGACAGGGAATCGAGGAGGCCAGGGAATCGGACTATTTCTCCCAACCCGTTGTTTTAGGGAAGTCCTGTTAAGGAGAAGTCGCACAGGCAAACCCAGTGTGCAGGTGCAACATCTTACTGGAAAAGAACATGAGGTTGCCGGTTATGCAATTATGGTATTAGGTATAGTTCAAGCACGTTACAATAATTTGAGGTATTTACTGTTTCTTTGGCGAAAAAGAATGGCCCTACAATGCGGTCAGGTAGCATGCGGCACTAGACATCAACTTTGGAACTATCACGCACCACCTCCCTTATAGCGTGTGCCTTGGTCGAGCCCATGTGCGTAGGTTATGTTTATCAACGTTGCGACACACGTGAAAAGTTGATTCATTTGAAAATGTATTGTGCCTCAGAAATTATTCATCCGGATATGTCCTGAGTGAATACAGCACGTTTTGGCTTGTCATCTGGTTTGATTTTTTGTAACAGCTGCAGTCTGGACGAAAACTGATGAAGACGCTTTCGGAGTACCCGGTGCACTGTCGTACAAGGAACTGGCAGTTCCTTTAATGAATTACGAACACACTTCTGTAGTGAATGCTGGAAAACCTGTCGAATTCTCTCCGTACCTTCGTCACTTCTCCTAGGCCTGCCTACACGATGCATCAAATCCGTACACCATGCTTCCATGAAGTTTCTGTGCAGTTTTCTTATGAATGGCCGAGAGGGTGGTTCCCCTGTTGCGTTCTGAAATTTTTCTGAATTATGGTGACTGACTTAGTTTCAATAAATCAAGCCTTACACAGCGTTCTCCTTTGTCATTTATGGTGCTCCTACTACCCTGCAACAACGGAGAAAATCTTTTTCAGTTATGTTGCTCTTGTCACCTGGAAAGGCATTATCTTACACACACATGCACACACAAATAAAATTTTGAGTTTGTGCATCAGAGGACTTTACTTTTAGCTACTTACAAGTCAAGTTATATGTCACTGTAATTGTAAAGTACTTTTTGAAACACCATATGCATCATTTCTTATTCATGTTGTCATATTTTTAATGTGCATAATTTTAATATGTACCTACTTCTTAACGTAAATTATGCAATATTTTAGAAAGGACAGCATTTTTCGCCTGTATTATTAAATGTATTTATCCACAACGTCTACGTCTACATTTGTTCTCCACACGCCATTTTATGTGTATGGTGCAGGGTACTTTGTGTGCCAGCGTCACTTCCCCGCCTTTCCTGTTCTATTCGCAGGAAGAACGAAAGCAGGCAAGTCTTCGTATAAGCTTAAATCAAACTTTACCTTTATGGTCTTTTCGTGAGATATGTACAGGAGGAAGCAATATATTGATTCTCCTTTCTAGTAAACCGAGCGAGGTGGTGCAGTGGTTAGCACACTGGAGTCGCATCCGCGTGGATAGCAGGTCAAATCCCCTTCCGACCATACAAATTTAGGTTTTCCGTGATTTCTCTAAACAGTCCAGGCAAATGCCGGGATGGTTCCTTTGAAAAGGATACGGCCGATTGTCTTCCATATCCTCTCGTAATCGAAGCTTGTGTTCCGTCTCTAGTGACAGGTCGCATCGCATCGCATTGCAATTCCGCGGAACTGAATGTTCCGGTGTGTTGTAGGGTGAGCGTATTACGCCTTTCCTACTTCTTTCATGGGTTGGATTTCTTGTTCTTCTCGTGTCGAATCGTCGTCTGGGTTGCGTAGCTCCAATGTGTTCTTCTTTTCTCGTGGAGCGGCGTTCTATTGCGCCAGCAACGGGTCTGGCCATGTTGTGGTCGGTCGGCAGTGGACTTGTTTGCCCAAGTCACGGATGAGAGCGTCCTCCGACGTACGCACGGCCGCGTAAAAACGTTGCGCCGCTTGCCGGAATCGGTCTTGTAGCAGCGGGATTCCTGCCATTCTTCGAATTTCTCCGGTGCTGAAGTCTCTCGGTACGTGTAGCGCTAACTAAGCGCATTGTTCTGGACCGTCTGCAGCTTTATAATCGACGAGTCGGCCGCGTTGCCCCACAGCACAGCAGCTACTCCAACGCTGGCCTGATTAGAGTCAGGTACAGAATGATGCCGCAGTGTGTGTGTGTGTGTGGGGGGGGGGAGGGGGGGCAGGGTCGTCGCTGGGTTCAGTAAGGAGTACAATAAGCGCAGTCTGCCTAGCGCTTTACCACTTACCTCCCTGATGTGCGCCTTCCACATCAGGCGCCGCTCCAAAATGACGTCTAGGTAGCGTCCCGTGTTCGTCCATGGGATGGGGCCTCCCATGATGCTGAGTGACTGCAGGTAGGCAGGAATCTTCTTTTTTGCGAATATCACCGCCTGGCTTCTGGCTGCATTAAACTTGGCCGCCATTTGGTGGCCAAAGCTCCCAGGACGTCGCAAGCCGATTGCAGAAAGTGACGCATGAACCTGGCGCTGACGCTTCGTCCGTATAACGACGGGTCTTCGGCGTAGACCGCAACGTGCACGCCCTGCCCCTTAGGGATGTCAGCGGTGTAGAGTGAGAAGAGCAACGGCCGAGGACGGTCCCCAGCGGTACTCCGGGTGCAATGGGACGCGTTGTCGACGTCCCGTCGTCGGCGCACACCTGGAAAGTGCACCCGGTCAGATAGGATTGGAGCAGGCGTGCGTGCGACAGCGGTAGCCCCCGTGTAAGTACACTACTAGCCATTAAAATTGCTACATCACGAAGATGACGTGCTACAGACGCGAAATTTAACCGACAGGAAGAAGACGTGGTGATATGCAAATGATTAGCTTTTCAGAGCATTCACACAAGTTTGGTGCCGGTGGCGACACCTAACAACGTGCTGACATGGGGAAAGTTTCCAACCGATTTCTCATACACAAACAGCAGTTGACCGGCGTTGCCTGGTGAAACGTTGTTGTGATGCCTCGTGTAAATCACGTTTCTGACTTTGATAAAGGTCGGATTGTAGCCTATCGCGATTGCGGTTTATCGTATCGCGAAATTGCTGCTCGCGTTGGTCGAGATCCAATGACTGTTAGCAGAATATGGAATCGGTGGGTTCACGAGGGTAATACGGAACTCCGTGCTGGATCCCAACGGCCTCTTATCACTAGCAGTCGAGACGACAGGCATCTTATCCTCATGGCTGTAACGGATCGTGCAACCACGTCTCGATCCATGAGTCAACAGATGAGGACGTTTGCAAGACAACAACCATCTGCACGAACAGTTCGACGACTTTTGCAGCAGCATGGACTATCAGCTCGGACACCATGGCTGCGGTTACCCTTGACGCTGCATCACAGACAGGAGAGCCCGATGGTGTACTCAAGGACGAACCTGGGTGCACGAATGGCAAAACGTCTTTTTTTCGTATGAATCCAGTTTCTTTTTGCAGCATCATGATGGCCGCATCCGTGTTTGGCGACATCGCGGTGAACGCACATTGGGGGCTACATCGCGGTGAACGAACATTGGAAGCGTGTGTTCGTCATCGCCATACTGGCGTAACACCCGGCGTGATGGTATGGGGTGCCATTTGTTACACGTCTCGGTCACCTTTTGTTTGCATTGACTGCACTTTGAACAGTGGACGTTACGTTTCAGATGTGTTACGATCCGTGGCTTTATCCTTCATTCGATCCCTGCGAAACCCTACATTTCAGCAGGATAATGCACGACCGCATGTTGCAGGTCCTGTACTGGCCTTTCTGGATACAGAAAATGTTCGACTGCAGCCCTGGCCAGCACATTCTCCAGATCTCTCACCAATTGAAAACGTCTGGTCTATGGTGGCCGAGCAACTGGCTCGTCACAATACGCCAGTCACTACTCTTGATGAACTGTGGTATCGTGTTGAAGTTGCATGGGCAACTGTACCTGTACACGCCATCCAAGCTCTGTTTGACTCAATGCCGAGGCGTATCAAGGCCGCTATTACGGCCAGAGGTGGTTGTTCTGGGTACTGATTTCTCAGGATCTATGCACCCATATTGCGTGAAAATGTAATCACATGTCAGTTCTAGTATAATATATTTGTCCAATGAATACCCGTTTATCATGTCCATTTCTGCTTGGTGTAGCAATTTTAATGGCCAGTAGTGTAGTTTATGCACAAGGCCCTCGTGCCACACGATGTCGACGGCCCTGGAAACGTCCAGGAGTACCGCCCCAAGATACTCGTGACTTTCCAGCGCCCCCATCGCCTGCTCTACCAGTCGGAGAAGTCGCTGCTGCGTGGAGTGGCCCCTCCTGAAGTCCAGGCCGTGCCGCCGCAGCCTCTTGATGTACAGCCCCTCGAATATCTTCGAAACTGCGGGCAACATGCTGATCACTCAGTGATTTTGCAGTAGCCGTAGGTCTTTTCCGACCTTGGGAAACCGCTTCAACTTCCGCATGTTTCCATGCAATCGGGAAGTTGCAGGTCCTGAGCACGGGATTGAAGAGTCTCGTGAGTTGCCGTACAGCGTTCGGCGGCGGCATCTTCAGCAGCTCGCTACTGACGTTGTCGCACCCGCTGGTCTTCCTTGTCTGCAGGCGCCCAACTTGTTGCGCGACCTCTTCCTCTGTGACTTCTTCGATGACGTCGTCCGCCTCCCTATGCGCAAGGAACACAAGGAGACCCTACTGAACCGGTCTGTCGACGGGGCGTTAAACTCTAATCCCACTTTTGTTTTCTTCTAGGAACATACACTCTCGGAGTTTTAACAGTAAAGCCCCCGGTGAAGCAAAACGCCTCTCTTGCAGCTTCTACCATTTGAGGTGGCTGAGCATCTCCATGACGTTTTACGCTTACGAGATACACCTGCAACGAAACAAGCAACTCTTCATTTGACCTTCTGCACCTCCTCTATCAATTCTATCTGGGACGGATCCCATATTGTCGACCGATATTCAAGTATCAGCCGACCGAGGGTTCTGTAAGTTGCCTGGTTTGTGTGTGGACTACACTTCGTGACCGTTCTTCTAATGGATTGCAGTCTGACATCTGCCTCACCTGCGATTAGTTTTATGTGGTAGTTCCACCTTTAAAAGCTCTGCACGCATACCCCTAGCTTTTTATGAATGTGAGTCCTTCTAGTGATGTTCTTGCTATTGGATAATCATTCAATAATGGATCTTTCTGCAATATGTTACGTTTTGTGACGTGTCGGTTGGGAATTTAGCGTATACCTGAGATGCTGCGAGATTGGTAAGTAGTAACCTACGCATAGAGTCGTTTGCTCCCCATGAGATGAAGTGAAATGAAAAAGCAAAGTCGCACAACGGATAACTAATTAAATTATTTGAATTAGACAGGCGTGGTCCAATTAAACATGAAACATGAACCGTAGATATTTTGATAAAGTTTTCCACCAAACTACTAAATGAAACTAAACGTCACAATAACAATATGATTTATTGATAGCTGCATTAATGTGATTCTTGTCTCTGAATAAACAATATAAATAATTAGAAAAGGGTACAAGAGTGCAAAATCATATGTGACCTTGGCACAGGTGGGTGGATTTGAAATAGAAACGATACGAAAACTGCGTCCACCAGAATCGCCAGTGATTGTTGAATAAGTTGATAGGCCAAGGAAAAGGCCCAGAAGAAGACGTACAAGTACCAGTTCTTTTGCCTAAGCGCCTACTGGGCGTAGCTACCTGGCTGTATCAATCAATTCAGAAAACGAAACTTTGACGTGAAACAAAGAACTTTGCGGTCCACACGTCCCTATGTACGCAAGTGCTACCGATGCTTATCACTCTGCTGATTCTCAGGTGCAGAGAATGGCTGCTGTGGCGGTTGAGAACTCTAATTTAAAAAAATTATTGTAAATCCAGTCACGGTCAAACGTTTGTCAGTCAGATTATTAATTTCGGCCCACAAGAACCATCTCCATATCTGAGCAAATGCAGTATACTACACAATTCGTGTCACTGCGTATTTTGATGTATAGTCACATTGAATAGCCATACAAGCTTCATCAAAATTAATTAACCTGACTGTACCAGCAAAATACGCAGTGACACGAACTGTGTAGTATACTTCACTTACGCAAGTCTGAAGATGGTCATCGTAGGGCAAAATTAATAAGCTGATTGATAAACATTAGTGGTCAGTAACTGGATCGACGCGGCGTGAGTCGTGCTTGGGTAGCTCAGTGGTATCCAGCGATCGGTGCGACAAGGCTGCCCTCTTTCGGCGATATTGTACGCCCTCGTCTTGGAACCACTCCTCTGCGGCCTCCGACAACGCCTGACTGGGATGTCCCTTAGTGGACACACTCTTTGCTCACTGCCTATGCGGATGATCTGGTACTCCTTCTCAATAATGACGATGTTCGTGCAGCACTGGCGTGGGTGGCGACCTACGGCGCGGCATCGGGGAGCCATCTCAATCTCCACAAATCACACGCCCTGTCTATAGGCAGAGGCCTACCCGACGAGAGCGTCGCACCGCTACGAATCAGTGACACGATCCGCTGTCTTGGCATTGATTTCACATCTGACATGAAGCGTTCAACAGCCCTTAACTACAGATCAGATGAGAGCAGGAATAAGTGACCACCGTCTTAGACATCTAGACCTCATGCAACGGACACGATATGCTAACGTCTATTTGGAGTCACGTATCCCCCATTTTGCACAAATACTCCCGATACCACCTACCCTGGCTCACCGCATGTTGGCGGTTTTGGGATCCTTTGATAATACGGGCATGTTATTTAAGATTCGTTACGAGTCCCTTGAAACGTCCCCTTAAAACAATTTATACATGTGAAACGTCCACTTAGAACAATTATACAAGCCTGTGCTTAACCTGACACACAATATTATTTAGCGCAACGCAATCTGACTTTCAATAACCCCTACAAAACAATGGCCCTGACTAACTTTAACCTATACCTTTTACAAATCACTTACCTCACAAAAATCTTCGCTACTCAAGCTACTGCAAAACAGCGAGCGCCACTACTGCCAGCTAAATAAAAGATTCAAACTACTGAAGGCACTAACTACTGATAGGGATGGTTAGCAAATGAAAGATATTAATAGAGAACAAACAATGTATTTACCTTAATATTCATAATTGACATTCAGTCTTACAGATTATCAAAACTCCGCCATCTCTCTCCACACGTCCACCACTGCTGGCGGCTCACCTCCAACTGCCCAGCGCTACGCGCTGTTCGCATCCAGCTATAGCAGTTCATGACAACAATGGCAGACAACAATGCAAACTAGCCACATACTGCACACAGCACAGCCAGTGATTTTCATACAGAGAGCGCTACGTGGCATTACCCATATAAAAATCTAAACAGCCTACTTACATAGCCCCCATGGTCCCCACAAAAAATTTTTACAAATGGTGTTGGGCACTGGCCAATACAGATTTGACAAAAATTTTTCACAATTACAGTAACAAAGATATAAAATGCACACACTTATTTATACAATGTTGGTCAACAGCTAAAATTTTCTCACAGTCCATAAAGACAGTCCAGATTGTTCATCATAATAGTAATTACAGTTTTTGTTTTTCACAAAGTCTCATTAGTAAAAGAAATTGCACATAGAAGTAGTGGATTTCCATGCAGTCTTGAAGAAGTAGTGTTGTCCTTCCAACGGAAAGACAGTGCTGACTCTTGAAATGCTGACAGGTAATGGGCCACAATGGAGCAAACCCACAGCAGAGTCATTCTAAGTTCTGACGAATATTGGTAGGTAGGTCATCACTGAGCAGACCCACTGCAGTCGTGGTAGAGAGTATGGTATTGATGGGCCACCAGAGATGCAGACCCACTGTAGTCCTTGTAGAGATGGCCAGCAGCCATCTGTTGTGACTGTGCAGGTGCACAATCACCATTGAAGAGTCTTGCGGATAATAGAGCAAGTCCATAACCACCACTTGTGCATTCACAAAGTTTTTGGGAATTGTCCTTAGAACCAGCAATGCTGTTATCCAGTCCCTTGCTGAATTATTAACACACGTGCAAACACTAACAGTCCCAACTTCTCACATAGTGTCCATATAGTATGACCAACAGAAAAGTGTGCAGTGAAATGAATGCTTACAAGTTAATAATTTGATTACCTGGTGTCAATTACAATATTATAACATGAGAATACAATTACAAAGATACAAAATACATCATTAAAAACATAACAATACAGATAATATTTGTAGTGCAGGCTTTACAAAACAATAGAAATAAACATATACATCAGTGTTACAGGAATGATGACATGAGTACATACATAAAAGATCAGAATCACTTTTAAAAATTCAACTTCACACATGAGCATTAAAACAAAACAGAATAAATAAAGTCTAAGCATCTTTACAAAGAAAATAACAGAGTATTAGAAAAATTCTACAACATAGCTCTCATCAGCTAAACACATAAAGACAGGAAAAACACAAATACACACGGGTACCCAAACACATAGTGGGATAACACAAAAGGAAAGGACAGGGTTTGTTTTCAGTGTAACATTTGGTACTGCAGTCCACCCCACAACTTCATTCGATAGATCTTTCGTCTTATTTCAACATTTGTTTCCACCAAAAAAATCCTATCCAAGCATGCTTTCTGTATTTATATGTTCACATATTGCTTACCTCATCATTTATTTCCAAGAAAATCCTACCTATACCTCCTTCCTGTATTCTATTCATATTTCTTTCAAAATGATTATTTCTGATTGTACAACACTCATTTGGGCCCAAATCTTTTTTCATGTAACCTTGCAATGCATACTTTACCTATTCTCCATAGTCAGTTTCTTATATAGTCTACCCCCTCTTAAGCTAACTTAAATCTACTGAGCTCAGATATATATATACCAAGGGACGAGGCAATGCAGCATCACAACAAATCAACACAAACAGAAATGACAAAAAATGCAAATTGGCAAAGCTAGCAGCATAAATTAGCAAAAGTCAAATTCAATAACACTATGCCTGGCAAACAGCAGCAACTTATACCTAAACATGACATAGCTCAAGCAGAAAAAATATTACAGTAAAAACAACAATGCAGACAAGGGAAATGCATATTCACATCTTAATGTCTATGTAATTAAAGTGGTCATCTTAATGTCTATGTAATTAAAGTGGTGCACCATAACAACTTATTGTAAAAAAAATATTACCATGTACTTGAAAAGAAAATTTTGTTTTACTGTTGCTAGTTCCTTCTTATTGTTCTTTCCTTTCCAAGTGCTCCTTTTTAAAGAATGTGGATCATAAAATAATTAATTAATAAATCTGTTGACAGAAAGAGTTCACATTAGCAAATGCATTTCATTTTATAAGAGCAATGCTGCAACACAGCTGGAAACCAGACATCAAATGAAATAAGCAACTACGAAAAGCAAAGCATAAAAATATCATTCAGTAGTCATGTGACATTTCATTTCATAAGTTAATTGCTCTCAACTCTCGTACAAAGACTCTTGTCATAATCAGGTGTGCAGATGTAAAAATATTTCTTGTCAATTCATAAGCATTTCAATAATTAGCACAAAGTGCGAGTAATCATATGTTTTTAAGTAACGAGGGTGTCGCATTAGCGATGAAAGGCACGCCCTAATGGCTTGTTCTCCAGGTGTTTGACACAGCTGTGTGCCCACAACGCATTACAAAAATCATATGTTTTCAAGTAGCGAGCGTGTCGCATTAGCGATGCCCTCTACAAGGAAATGTCATTAACAGAGGTATAGGCCTCTCTTTGTCCTTCTCTTCCACCTGTGCCTCTGGCACACCCTAATGGCTTTCTTTTCTACCTGAGCGTCTGAAAAGGCTTGTTCTCCAGGTGTCTGACACACCTGGGTGCCCACGTCGCATTATGTGCAGGTGGTCACTTAACTTTCTTACGGAAATATTTACGACAGTAGTTTCCGCTACAGTGACAGTCTCATATAAAAACATTTCACAGGTCAAGAATTTTATTGACATAAACATACCTCAACAGCATAATACACATCGTCGTCGTAAAAATAACATCATAACACCTCAGTCAATTGTCAAAAACGTCGTAGCTTCCTCCAATGATTTCAAAACCTAAAGAAAATTCTCTGCTCATTTCAGTAGTGTCATCTACCTCAAACGTACTTTAAAAATTATGATCTCATACCAAAATACATCATTCAAAGCTCTCATAGTATCACAATGGTACCAAAAAAATATGAACAGTGCAAAAGGTACAGACAAAGTACAATTTCTTAAGTGTGAAGTAATCCAACTCTGTAATTGCGTAAACATGTGTCACTGACGTAGTAAAAAGATGTTTGTTTCTCTGTTAAATGATCAGATAGCTGTGTAATTTATGTGTTAGAGAAATATGGTACCGATGTGTTAAATTGTATAAGCAAATACCATATTAGCTAGGGCTCCTTGTGCTTGCCAAACACATGGTACACAAAGTAGGCGTGTACCCCCCTGAGGTTTGTTGTAATTATACCCTCAGGTGTTACAGATTACAGCAATGGAATGAAATGTATCACGAAAAACTTTCTTTGTAATTCAAAAATCTTTAAAAATAAATGTTTTAAGTACAAAATTAATCACTCAAATACGTGTCCAGTAGCGCTAAATATGCGTCTTGCTGTAAGATAATCTCTGGGAAGTGTCGTAGTTATTGTCCTCCGAAAGCTAAGTTCTGCAGAAGTCAATGTACTTACCTCATGATACACAAAAGTGAAATGCTTTGCGTATAGATAACTTACTTATTACGCTTATTGCCGTGATGAAGAAAGTACTGTGCTGTAACGTATTGTTGTGCTACAGAAAAGGTTGTCTCCTTGTAGCAATAGCACAAAAGTCATCACTAAAACATGTCTCACTTTATAGAAGAATTCAGAAAAAACTGTGCAGATATAAAACAGATACACCGCAAAAGCAACATTGTAAATTGTCACGCATTAGCAGCGTCGTGATAAAATCGTGTAGCTGTCACATAAACTAACCACTGTGTCATCTGGCATTTCACAGAAAGCACCTCAAATCCAGAATCCACTCTCAAGCAAACCAAAATGTTGCATGTTAACAGTTTCTTAAGTCTGACAAATTGTACTAGTAGCGTGAAGTGAAAATTGCAAAGACTAAGTTAAAAAGCAGATTATCTGTCAATAAATGGTTTTACATGAGAAATGTGGTGAAAACCTTTTTCTCTTCTCAGTACGCAGAGTTTCAACTTGAATGCAATTATCATGCGGTATTCGTCCGTAAAGAATACGGGAATTTTGCTCAAGGTTAGCGTCAATGTTATTTTCCTCGGAGCCAGCCGGCGCACACAGCTGCCTGCGGTGCGAGTCATTGTCTGTTTCTTTGTCGGCGCGCGCCGTTATTGGGATTAGGAGGCCTAACTTCCACAAATTCGCCTTGCCCAGAGGGCCCAGCTCTGTTTAAAACTCGCCAGTTCTGATGCAGTTCAGGTCTGTCGTTACGATCATATCGCCTGTCGTCATGTCGGTAGTTTACATAGTTTCTTTCTTGTCTGTTACGTGGTGGAGAATTTCTGCCTGAGTCGTAACTGCGTGCTGGACCGTTGCGTCTGAAGTTATTCTGTCTCCCTTGATAATAATTGTTTTGGTTCCCATATTGTCTGTTTCTCTGATTGTCTCTGTGATAGTCATTACCGCGGAAAGGTGATCTTTCCCTGTAACTATTACTCTGCCAGTGGTTGTCATATGGGTGGTGTCTGTTTTGGTCACGATTTACGTTGTAAGAATAGGCTTGTCGTGGCCATTTATTGTTTCTGTCGTCACGGAATTGTGACGGATGTGACCTGTAGTGATTGTTTTCCTGTTTTCGCATCCCGCGACTGTCTGTGTCAATTTCTAGTTCTTGTAACAGTCCCTGAAAAGCTTCAATGTCGTCTTTGCAACGTCCTGCCAAAATAATATGCCGTAAATGTTCAGGCAGTTTGATTAAGCAAATGCGGATGAGTTCTGAGGGGCTGTATGGGTTTGACAGGTATTGATTCTTGTGCAACATGTCTTCAAAATATTTCACAAGACTGGAAAATTCAGATTGTTCAAAGTGTTTCATCATCATGATGCTATGTTTTACGCGGTCTTGTGTAGCTTGAGACCAATATGCTGAGAGGAAGGCGTGGTAAAATTCTCCTTCACTGTGACAATCGTGAATGACCGATCGCATTCTTACAGCTGGTTCATTCTCCAAGTAGCCACACATAAATTCTAATCTGTGTTCTAATGACCAGTTGGGAGGAAAACAATGAGAGAATTGATGGAGCCACGCTTGTGGATGAATGTCGTTGGCAGAATTCTTGAATGTTTTGAATTTACGTGTAGTAATGAACAGCTTATAGTCAAAATCATCGTGTCGGCGAGTAGCATGTCGGTCATTGTTACGTCGTGTCGGCAGCTCGATCTCAAAATTCGGTGCCCATTGCCAATTTCTTTCATAACTTCCGAAATGCCCTGTGTTATTATTTTGTGGCTGTTCCGTATTTCTATGTCCCTCTTCCCGTATTGGAGCGCGAGTGTCCTCTGAAATATGTAATTCTTGTATTACCTGCGTCAACTGATCTTGTACTTCCCGGATTTCTCTTCTGTACTGTGTGTTGATTTGATTTTGATTTTGTTTGAATTTTCTAATTTGTTCATACTCTTCTGTGTCAGTGAAGGCTATGGGTCTTGTGTCATTCAGATCATCATCTACCTTTGTAGATAAGTTAGTGACCTGATCCGAAAGTTCGGCTACTTTCTCCGATAGTGAACACATTTCCTCAGTGTGTTTTTCTGAACCAAGTTTCAGAGTGTCCATTTGTGTTGAAATCGAATCTACTGTGTTCTTTAAGTTTTCCTGAGTTTTTGCCAGTTGCGTAACCGAATCGGTAGATGCAACTGAGTCAATTTTAGCCCACAAGGTCTCATGATTTTCATGAACAATGGTTTGCAGCTCTTTTATGGCTGCTTCGTGATTCTGTAATGCTTTCTCATGACGCGAAAAAATAGGTTGGAAATGCTCACAAATTTGTGTTTTTACGTCATTACAGACTTTCTGACATTTCGATTCTATTTTATGTAACTCAGTAGTTAAATCTTCACGTGTTTGTTCAAGCATATGTTCCACTGAGTCTAACTTTTGAAGCTTTTGTTCCATTGTGTCTAACTTTAGAAGATTTTGTTCCATTGTGTCTAACTTTTGAAGATTTTGTCCCATCTGTCTCTGATTTTGTTCCATTTGTTGCATTAATTGCAATAATAATGTATTAGTGTCTGGAATCTGTTTCTCTATGCTTTTTGGCAGTGCGTTTTCACCGGCAGCGTTCACATTTTGACAAGCAGAAAATGTGTCTTGACTCATTTGAGAAAACGGTGAGGACGCAAAACCTGAATCTACAGTATTTGCAAAATTGTGTCCTGTCATTTCGGATTCCTGAGGCGAGCTGTTGCCGACCGATCGATCGATAATGCTTCCCTGTTCACTACCTGTTTCACTGCCTACGCCATTGTCTGACGCCCGCTCCATTTCCCTATGCACAGTTACCAAATTACTACTTTGAATATTAGTTAACTCATTACATGATGGGGCCAACACACTGCTTTCGTCTTCACTGTCATTTCTCAGTTTACTTTGGAGTCGAGTGTTACGTTTTTCACACGCCATTATTTTCACAATATTTCACACGATAACACAGAAAAGCACAATTTGAATAGCAAAAATAAGAGAACACATTAACATAGCACTGAAAATAATATGTAGTTAATTGCAGCTGCGAAATACTTGGTGCAAATCTACATGCATGCCACAACTGTTTTACTGTGCAACAATGAAAGTCTGCAACTACCCAGGAGATTCTCTCTACAATTACGCACTAGCAATAAACAAAAGCTACATTAAATACACAAACTACAAGAAAAAATCAGAAGATTCCAGTGAGGTATCCTAGGCTAAGGGTCGACATATGAAACGTCCCCTTAAAACAATTTATACATGTGAAACGTCCACTTAGAACAATTATACAAGCCTGTGCTTAACCTGACACACAATATTATTTAGCGCAACGCAATCTGACTTTCAATAACCCCTACAAAACAATGGCCCTGACTAACTTTAACCTATACCTTTTACAAATCACTTACCTCACAAAAATCTTCGCTACTCAAGCTACTGCAAAACAGCGAGCGCCACTACTGCCAGCTAAATAAAAGATTCAAACTACTGAAGGCACTAACTACTGATAGGGATGGTTAGCAAATGAAAGATATTAATAGAGAACAAACAATGTATTTACCTTAATATTCATAATTGACATTCAGTCTTACAGATTATCAAAACTCCGCCATCTCTCTCCACACGTCCACCACTGCTGGCGGCTCACCTCCAACTGCCCAGCGCTACGCGCTGTTCGCATCCAGCTATAGCAGTTCATGACAACAATGGCAGACAACAATGCAAACTAGCCACATACTGCACACAGCACAGCCAGTGATTTTCATACAGAGAGCGCTACGTGGCATTACCCATATAAAAATCTAAACAGCCTACTTACACCCTAACCCTCCCGAGGAGAAGAGGGGGTTTAGGCCTTTGTCATGTTCAGAACAGAGCGAAGGCCCTGTTCGTCAGCTGTCACCTGCAACTGTAGCGACGAAGTCCGACGTGCCTCACAAGTATGTTACTGGAAGCCTTACGACCAATCTCATTCGCACCCCCTGTGATGATATCGGACATCCCAGCACCTTTCTTCTACATTAGCCAATTCTTCCTTGAATTAAGCTACATCCGCATCGAACTACTACCCACACGCTTGATGATGACGAGGGCGATATATGCTGCCATGCAAATGAACAGGACGCCGAATGTGATTGAAAGCAAACACCCCACTACTAAGTGGCGCGCTGTGTGGCAGGCAGTGAATGCCACCACCCTTGATACTGACGTGCAATCTGCATGGTACGTAACTGTTAATGGGAAACAGTTGTGCCAGTCCCGCCTACATCACATCCACCTCGCTGATTCACCCATGTGTGCCACATGCCAAGTGATTGACACGGATGAACATCGTTTCGAATGCGGGTCGGCAAAGGACGTTTGGTATTTGGTGCGTCAGATACTGGCTTTTCTCACACGCACGACCCTCGACAGAATAACTACCCGATCACTTCCTTTCCCCGATAAGATTTATTTCCCAAGAGCAAAAACGAACTCTGTGACGTGGATCAGCGGCCACGGCGTTCACTACCTATTCGGTAATGGCGAAAAGACAGTACCCGATTTTTGGTATTACCTCAACGAACGACATTGTGCGATCGTCAAGAACCCTAAATATAAGCAATATTTTTCTAATTTTCTTTGGAGCGCATTCCATAATCCGCCTCGCAGCTGGATTATCGATGACATGAGAAGATAACCATAGCACCTCTTCCCAGTTCCTTTATTTTTATGAGATTGAACAAACAACGGAAACAACACATAAACGAGACGACAGTCATCGAAAAATTCGCAGCGGGCTGTAGTATGGAGCATTCTTTGTCGTAACGGGACGACTTCCTATTATTCTGTTTATGTAGCCGAAGAGGAACGGCCTTCCTTTTATCCATTTGTATAAAAATAAAATTAAATTTAAATTAAAAAAGCAGAAAAACAAACTTTCCAAAATCCTTTTTCCTTTTTTTTCAATTTTTGTAAAAAAAAAGTGGTAGAGCACTTGCCGCGAAAGGCAAAGGTCCCGAGTTCGAGTCTCGGTCCGGCACACAATTTTGATCCACCAGGAAGTTTCATATCAGCGCACACTCCGCTGCAGAGTGAAAATGTCATTCTGAAAATAAATAATTCCTTGGTCGCTATACAACCTCACTGAAACTATTTCACAACTCATGAGAATTATGTGTTCAACCCTTAAACGGAGACATCGGCTTCTGCAGTACCAAAGTGTTCTCTGCCTGCCATCACAAGATGAAGTCTTCTCCCTGTGAAGATCTGAAATTAAGTCCATACTCTATATCATGGCCTAAGATGAAGTATCTTTCTCCACTCCTCCACAAAATCTAGGTGGTTCTGCCAGTGCCAGAAACTCAGTTGCTACAGAAATTACCACTCCACAACACAACAACTCCTACGGGTCGTTGAACACATAACACATGGCTTCAACATAAACAAAGCTACAGGGGCAGTGTTCCTGGCCATCGAAAAGGCTTTCGACCGTCTATGGCACAACGGCCTCATCCGCAAACTCAGCGACGCGGGATTCCCTGACGGGCTGCTGCGTCTAATACTCATACCTCACAGACAGGAGTTTCAACACTGACGTGCAGGGAAAACAGTCAACACGACACGGTATACACGCGGGAGTACCCCAGGGAAGCATCCTAGGGCCCCTACTGTTTAACCTCTACATAAACGATCTCCCAACCACACACAACACAATGATGGCAATCTACGCGGATGACACAGCCATCCTTGCGCAAGATTGGAAACCATCAAACATCACGTCACGCCTACAGACTGCACTCAGAGTGGCCGAGCCTTGGTTGGAGAAATGGCGTGTTAGAGTAAACGTCGACAAGTGCGAAGCTGTTCTGTTCACGAGAAGACCGAAACAACTGCGCTACTGCAGACCAATAACTCTACGTGCACGTCCAATAAGTTTCCGCGAGAAAGTCAAATATCTCGGTGTGTGGCTGGACCGGAAATTACTCTGGGGGGACCACATACAACACATGACCAACCGAGCTAGCGCGAGGCTCAAACAGCTCTATCCTATGCTCAACAGGCGTAGCACACTGAACAGAAGGGTGTCGAGGTCCATGTACATGACACTTATCCGACCCCTGATGACGTACGCAGCTCCCGTCTGGGGATACGCTGCGCCTACACGCCTGCGCCGTCTGCAGCTCATACAAAACAAGGTACTCAAAATCATAAGCAATGCTCCACGATACACACGCATCGTGGATCTACACCGGGAATACCGACTTGAGACTCTCACGGAGGTAATCCACAAACTCACCACAAGACTATACAGAAACTCCAGACATTCGCAGAACCCGTTTATTCTGAATCTGGGGAACTACGACCACAACCATAGATGGAAACATAAAAGACCAAAAGACATACTTGCAAGGACATAACATCTATGGCCAAGCTTACGCAAACATAACGGCACAGGCGAGCCCCTGTTAATCAGACGCATTTACTGAATATCCAGCTGAAATACACTGCCGAATAACTGGCACCACACAGGGAAGCCGTACCGTACACTGCAAGCAAACAAGCTCCACACATCCCCCACACAGTGAGATGATCTATGGCCGATCTCCCACTACTGTATAACGATCTTGATTGTTCCAGGAAAGTAGCAGCCGTAGCAACTGGGACACATCGCCATCGCCTGACACGGTAATGATGCATGATACCTATACTAACAAATCCAACCTTGCATGAGCTATCGCAGCTAGTAAGCCACTACTGCTCTTACTACCCATCCCACTGTCGCAGAGGTTTTTTTCCCACGGCACGAGCCATGGCACTTTTTTCCCTCTGCTCTTCAAATCGCTACCCTCATTCGCGTTTCGTCCACTATCTATCACCTGATGGACCGTGTTAATACGTAGCCTTACCCAGACGCACGGACAACATCACAGCCCAGCATCCTGTGATCCACCTACTAGATAACTAACATGTTTACGGAGGTGACAGTAGAACTTTTGGTTTGGTCACCACGTTGGTGCGGGCGTGGAGGGGCCCCATCTCTTTCTTTCCTGCCAATAGCAATATAGTTTCACATTTCTGACCAATCAAAAGTTTATAATAATTGCAACTATTTCCCTTCTCCGAACGAAACTGCCATACTTAATCAATACCGCTCACTTCTCGCTTATAATGGGACAGAAGACAGAAATCCTCTCCCACTACATGTGTATTTTCGCTTTTCATCCAATAGAAATGGCTGCACGTCTGCATTCACGAATCTCCACCAACACAACGATATTTTCACGAGACAACCATGCGTCTCCTTACAAAACTTAAAAATTATCGCCTGGAGCTTCCCGTGGCCCCCAACGATTATGTCCTATAATCAGTGCATCGTGCTTTTCTCTTCCCTTTGCAGAGGTTGTCTTTTCTAAAGGGCATTCTTTAATTTTCTCGCCCAGTGAAAGTTTACAACATGCTGGGCACTTTCGGTCTGTCGCCCCCATTTTCAGCGGAAACATTTTTTATGGTCTGTGCAGCGTCCTCTCCTCAGAGCTCTTGCTCATTCTCGTAGCCGGCTAGCTGTTTCAGGTTGCAGAAAAACGTTATACCAAACAGAATCAAAGGAAACAGTATTACTTAGATTTGCAGTAATTGATATTAGATTTAATTGTCTGCATACTTGCATCCAGCATTAATAATTCATATGGATTGGGTATCCTTATGTGAATAATGGTTCATTAATAAGGCTATGAAGCAGTTTTAGAAAAACAGTGCCTTAACAGTTTGTTTACGATGAAGGTCAACAGCCAAGCCCTACAGCGAGCGGCCATCTTCTGCAGGTCTTCGTCTCAGTTTTCTTGGGTTGCGACTGCCCCATATACAGCAGCATCATCATCCTCAAAAAAGCCCCTGATGTTATCCACTAGGTGATGTATATTGTGAATACTAATGGTCCTAAAACACTCCTTTGGGGTATGCCGGAAATCTGAAGATTTTTCCATTGAGAATGACATACTGCGCTTTGTTTGTTATGAACTCTTCATTCCAGTCACATAGCTGGTCTTATATTCTTTATGGTGCTGTTTTGTTCATTAGGCGACAGTGCAGGACGTATCGAATACCTTCTGCAAATCATGATCCTGGGTGCTGGCTATTGCATTATGTGCCCCTCTTATCATGATTTTGGGTTGTGATGCCATTCTGGAGTGATAGCTCACTTCGAAGTGCATGAATTCATATCATTCCTTCTAAAAGTACACTGTGTCGTGTCAGACATGTTTACATATCCCCTGTGTATAATTATATCGTGTATCTAAAAGAACTTAGCATATGAGTCCCACAGTAATTTTTGCATGAAATGCTACATAAATGACGAAGACTCATGTCTTATTATGCACGTTGACAGGAGGTCAGTGTCTTCTTAAAGGGAACAACATGCATTAATGCATTTCCTAATGCATTATCATTTGAGAATGGCATAATATGCCGAAATTTCGATCGTGGAGAATGAATATGTTTGATAACAATGGACGCAGTAAAAATTGTCGTTCCTAAATTACTGCAGGGCTGTTGACGCATATGTATCTGGAGAAACTTTGCTAGTCACGATTCAGTACTTTTTATTGTGGAGATTTCCTGGCGGATTAAAACCGTGTGCTGTACTAAGACTCGAACTTGGGACTTGCCTTTCGCAGACAAGTGCTCTGACGGCTGAGCTATCTTAGCACGACTCACGAGCGCCCCCCCCCCCTCTTGCAGTACCACTGCTCCTACCTTTCCACCTTCCCAAGTTCACAGAAGTTCTCCTGCTACCCTGCAAGACTAGCACTCCTGAAAAAAGGATATAGCAGAGACGTAGCTTAGCCAGGCCCTGGGGGATGTTTCCAGAACAAAATTTTCACTGTGCAATGGAGTGTACGCTAGTAAAAAACTTTCTGGAAAACTTTTTTTAACAATCATAAAACTTTCTTCAATTTAGTATATTCATAAAAATAGCGCATATTATTACATTGTATTTCGTTTCAGTTTTTCCTTTCAAAACTTTCCTCTTTTATTACATTTTCATTGAATATCTTTTCGGTGTTGAGAGTTCGTTTTGTTTTTGGACTTCAGATATTTTTCTTTGTGTCTATTTTTGGAATTGGTTCACATGGCTCTGGGCACTATGGGACTTAACATCTGTGGTCATCAGTCCCCTAGAACTTAGAACTACTTAAACCTAAGTAACCGAAGGACATCACACACATCCATGCCCGAGGCAGGATTCGAACCTGCGACCGTAGCAGTCGCGCGGTTCTAGACTGAGCGTCTAGAACCGCTCGGCCACCGCGACCGGCTATTTTTGGAATGCTTTCAGTCTCTGTCTGAAGTTTTCGAGTTAGATTTGTTGATTTCTTTGCTCATTTAGTATGGGATTTTATTTGACGATTTCTCTCACCAGATAAATAGTTTTATGTTACTAGTGTACAACTTTTTGTAGGATAAAAAAGTATAAGAGTAGGTTGACGGTCTGCACTGTTGCTCGTCGTTTGTAGTGGACTCGGGACCTTTTCCTTTCGCTGCCAA
The DNA here is from genome assembly GCF_023864275.1 of Schistocerca cancellata. NCBI lineage: Eukaryota > Metazoa > Arthropoda > Insecta > Orthoptera > Acrididae > Schistocerca > Schistocerca cancellata. The sequence continues at coordinate 659,632,603 of NC_064627.1, forward strand.
GTGCTCTACCGACTGAGCTACCCAAGCACGACTGACTACCCGAGGTAGTAGGAGAGTAAGCTGTGTGAGTGGGGGAAAGGGGGGGGGGGGGCTCTTGAGTCGTGGTTCGATAACACAGTCGGCAGAGCACTTGCCTGTGAAAGGCGAAGGTCCCGAAATCGAGTCTCGGTCGGCAAACAGTTTTAATCTGCCAGGAAGTTTCATATCAGCGCACACTCCGCTGCAGAGTGAAATTTTCATTTTGGATTATTTATTTTTGGTTACCGGTTTCAACAGTTAAGACTGTGTCACCTAGTGATTTTAAAAAAAAAAAACTGTGTTATACGTCCTGTTCCATTATGACTGTACTACACATACTATGTTGACATTCGTTATTGAACAGGATGTATAACAAATTCTTTTTATGCTTAGAAGATGACAGTGTTAACAGTTGAACCGGTTAGCCGGAATAAATACTACTGAATGCGATCTTGGCTGTTAAATTTTCTCCAAAGCAATTAAGGATCGCTACTTCTTGTCTCTAATTATGAGAAATTTCATGATGTGATATTGTAGTAGCGCTATTTCAGTTAAATATAAGCAAAAAATTATGCAATACGCCGCATCCGTAGCTCATGCAATATGTTTGATAATGATGTGTACGACGAAACAGCGGTGAGATACATATAGCCCGAAATAACTAGCGTGATCTTGTTTTCGCCACTTGAAATGTAAATCGGTGATGAATGAGGTAACGGGGCAGCACTGTTGCGTCAAATAACGTCGTCGTCAACAACGTCCGATAAGGTTCCACGCAACGGCGCCGTGCCTCCGGCCGCAGAGTCAGTCTTTTCTGCCCTCAGGACGCGGGCGACCGACCTTGCCGGCCCCGGGGTCACGGCAGGAACTTTCCGCGCCGTCTTCGACCGCAGGCAGATAAGCGGCGAGTAATGAGGCGAGCCCGCCTAATGGCGGCTCTCTCGTCTTATTGGCTGGTGGCTGTGACAACGGCGTCCCGACTTTCTCCCTAAACTGGACGACGCCCTTAGACAGACAGCACGCTATAGCTATATTTTTAATTAACTTCAACCAAATTAATTAGAAAACCAAAAGTGTAAATAAATGAGATGACCTGTGAAACTCTGTATTTTGCTGTGCAGTGAATAATTCAGAATGGTTCAAATGGCTCTGAGCACTATGGGACTTAACTTCTGAGGTCACCAGTCCCCTAGAACTTAGAACTACTTAGACCTAACTAACCTAAGAACACGACACACATCCATGCCCGAGGCAGGGTTCGACCTGTGACAGTAGTGGTCGCGCTGTTCCAGACTGTAGCGCCTAGAACCGCTCGGCCACTCCGGCCGGCCTCAGTGAATAGTGCTACAATGCGTGAGGTGCAATTCTAACACGCAAAACTAGAAGAATAAAAATTCTACATAAAATTAAGAAACGAATTTTGAAAGAACAAATAACCAAGATGTTTCTGTAAAAATGCCCTATAAATTTATGTACGCAAACTGACTAAACAAACCTCCAAACGCTAAATGATCCTCATTCAAATGTAACGCTGCACTGTAAGTATGAACTGCCTGCAGGGGAAATGAAATCTTAGATGATCTTTTCCTAATCTGACCCTGACGTTAATAATACCGTAGAAACCTTACAAAATAAAAGACAAAGTAATCAGACTTTGTTAAGCCATTACTCGTGTCCAGCTTCACCCTTTCTCGGATGGTAACTTCTACATCAACTAAATAACGGCTTTTTCACTGTACTTAGCCACACATCATATTAATTAACATGACACACTTCTTTCTTCCTTCGTATGCAACATAACAGCGACAATTATTCCTCATTACATAAAACCCCTTAATGTAAGAATGAAAGTATTTGTATGGAGTGTAGCCATGTATGGAAGTGAAACATGGAAGATATAGATTAGTTTAGACAAGAAGAGAATAGAAGCTTTCGAAATGTGGTGCTACAGAAGAATGCTGAAGATTAGATGGGTAGATCACAGGGTAGAGAAGCTTGCACAGGGTAGAGTAGCATGGAGAGCTGCATCAAACCAGTCTCAGGACTGAGGACCACAACAGCAACAATGTAAGAATAGTGTATGACACTGTAACTTTACATGCATCTATTCTTCCGTGGTGATGGGCTCAAACACACTTGCGGCTGCTACCATAATCCCTCCACTCTTGGCAATGTGAGGCGAAAGAGACAAATTGCGCGACGTAGACTCCGCGGTTTTACTTGTTAAGGTATTAATTCCTGCACTACTACATACGTAAAATCAATCTCAACAAGGTTTGCCAGCTCCGCTTTGGCCCAAGAGGCACGATTAAACTTCTCACCACTCCAAAGTCCATAACTAAAAGCCCTTTAACAGTCGATCTACTACCAGAAGTATTCCGAGATCTCACCGGTGGACTGAAATGTGTACAACGCTAACAGATTATACGCTGCCTCCAAGTGGCTTCTAAGAATTCCCGCCAGTAACTTCCACAATAACATAACAGGAATACAGTTCAAAGTTAATAACGAAAGAACCCCACAGAAGCATAACTCTCAAAGTCACATGGAGAGCAATAGAATTTATTGGATTTTGCTAAACCTCGGCAAGTTTGCCTCCTTCACTAAAACACTACCGTCCAGCTAGCTGCTGTACAGCACACAGAAGGTGCCATATTCACCGCTAAAAAACGTATTTTTGATGAAAATTGTTTCGTGAGTTTACCAGGGCGTGCTGAAAAGCAATGCCTCCGAATTTTTTATGTGAAAACTATTAAAGCTTTTTAAATCGATCAACCTACAATGGTCATTCAATACTTAAAGAGACAAATTGTTCTGGAGAAAAAAGCGTTTATTTTTACAAAACAATACTTTTTCTACTTTCCAACATAATCCCCTTGAACAAAAAAATGGTTCAAATGGCTCTGAGCACTATGGGACTTAACATCTGTGGTCATCAGTCCCCTAGAACCTAGAACTACTTAAACCTAACTAACCTAAGGACATCACACACATCCATGCCCGAGGCAGGATTCGAACCTGCGACCGTAGCAGTCGCGCGGTTCCGGACTGAGCGCCTAGAACCGCGAGACCACCGCGGCCGGCTCCCCTTGAACATTTATGCACTTGTTCCAACGGGCTACAAGCTTTTTTATCCCAGCTGCAAAGAACACATTATCTTGATGTCTGAACAAATTTCCAACAAACTTCTTGTTAACAGACTTTTCCACGTCCTCATGGTCTGGAACCTCTTCCCACGTAATGCTTCCTTTAGTACACCAAACAAATGGATATCACTAGCTGCTAAATCAGGACTGTAAGGGGATGAGGCAGTACTTCCCAGCCCATTTTGTCGATGATTTCACGGGTTAGTTGAGCTATATGAGGACGTGCGTTGTCTTGCTGGAGAACCCACCTCTCCTCTGAGATCCACGACGTCTCTCTCTCATGGCTGGCTTCACCTCATTTAAAAGCAGATCCGAGTAGTATTGGCTGTTCATTGTACGCTGCTCTTCGAGATAATCACAAAAAACTGTACCTTCAGCATCCCAAAACATCGTCAACATGACTTTTCTTGCTGATGCTTGGGTTTTGAATTTTTTCTTGACAGGTGAATTGGTGTGCTTCCGCTCCATGCTTCGTCTTTTTGATTCTGGCTCATAACAGAACCCAAGTTTAATCATAAGTTAAAATTTTGTAGAAGGAGTGCTCACTTTCTCTTTCAAAACGTTCCTTTAGCTCTGTGCACACTCTCAACCTTGTTTCCTAGTGTAGCAGCGTCAACTCCACTGGGACCCATCTTGCACATGTTTTGCGGTACTTCAGCTTGTTACAGATAATGTTATGAACTGTACCGGTGCTAACGTGAACCTTATCAATTATCATATGCACAGTCACACAGCAGTCGGCACGAATAATGCCATCAATTCGACTTTCAAGTGAGGGAGTTGATACTGCAACTGGTCGGCCAGAACGGTGTACGGCAGTCACTGAGTCGCGACCATTTTTGAACTACTACACCCATTTGTAAAAATTTGCACTATTCATACAACCTTCACCATAAAGTTTAGACATTCTACAGTATATATTCACTGGTTTCTCGCCTTCATTAAGTAAAAAAACGAATAACAGAAAGTTGTTCAACTAATGTGGACGTTTCAAGTCGACTCACCATCTTGATATATATTTTTGAGGTTATAAACAAAACAATGTTGATACATCAGCTGATCAGGGCTCGTCCCAGTGATGCCAACTTAAAGCCATGAAAGTACCAAACTTGCCCTACGAACAGTTTTTTCCTCAGACCAATCTGTCTCTTTAATTATTGAATGACCCTCGTACAAACGTTCTACATCTTTATTCTTCATGTATACACATTTATTCCTTAACATACTCATCCTGGCGACGAATACACTTTTCCCAACGAGAGACCAGTTTGTTGATACCATCAGTGGAGAATTTTTGACTTATTTAACAGAACCACAACCTGACCTAAGCGTGCATTGCTTCATCACTATCAAAGTGAAGTCCCCGAAGGTGTTCTTTAAGTTTTGGAAACAGATGAAATCGGACTGCGCCACGTCGGAGCTATATGGAGCTTGATCGTTGACAGTGAACCCAAGGCGTCGGATTGTTGCAGATGTCGCAGCGCTCGTGTGAGGTCTAGCGTTGTCGTGTTGAAAGTGAGGGTGCTCAATGTGTGGGCGAACTCTTCGGATTCGTGTATTTAGTTTTCTGAGAATCTCGCAGTACCTTGGAGATTTTATGGTGGTGCCTTTCGGTATCGATTCAAAATGCGCCACACCTTGAACATCCCAGAACAATGTGAGCGCGACTTTGCCTGCTGATGTGGCCGAACTCCATTAATACTCTCTCGCGTGCATGATCGGAATGGCCAAGCCAGCTTTCATCACCTATCACTGTGTTGTTAAGGAACACAGCTCTCATTCTTCTATTGATTTCAGTTAGAGGCACGTTTTCTGCAGTGAGAAACTCGATTACAGCACGAGGTTCCTCACGCATCGACATAGATACGTTACACACCACCATGTTAAACGTTACATTTTGGTGCCATGTACCGGCAGAGGATTGCAACTTGCGTCAGCGAAGCGCGAAAGCCGACCGAGTAATTTGCATGACATGTCACACCTCAACCGATATTAAGAATAGAATACAAAAATTCGGAGACATTACTTTTCAGCACGCTCTCGTATTCTGTTGATCATGAAGGGTCACCCTCTCCCGGCTTTCTGAATTATACCAGGAAAACACCGTTTCAGCCCCAGAGATCTCATGTCTGCTACACAAGTTCATAGTAATAGACAGAAATTCATCGAGTAAAACAGTAGTAATATCCAGCGTTCCCCAAAGATGTGTTATAGGCCTTCTGTTGTTCCTGATCTATATAAACGACATAGGAGACAGTCTGAGCAGCCGTCGTAGATTGTTTGCAAATGATTTTGTCATTTACCGTCTTGTAAAATCATCAGATGATCAAAACGACTTGCGAAATGATTTAAGTAAGATATATGTATGGTGCGAAAAGTGGCAGTTGACCCTGAATAAAGAAAAGTGCGAAGTTATTCACATGAGTACTAAAAGAAATCAGCTAATTTTCGATTACGCGATAAGTCACACAAATCTGAAGGCTGTAAATTCAACTAAATACTTAGGGATTACAATTACAAATAACCTAAATTGGAACGATCACATAGATAATATTGTGGGTAGAGCAAACCAAAGACTGCGATTCATTGGCAGAACACTTAGAAGGTGCAACAGGTCTACTAAAGAGACTGCTTACACCACGCTTGTCCCCCCTATTCTGGAGTATTGCTGTGCGGTGTGGAATCCGCATCAGGTGGGACTGACGGATGACATCGAAAAAGTACAAAGAAGGGCAGCTCGTTTTGTATTATCGCGAAATAGGGGAGATAGTGTCACAGACATGATACGTGAATTGGTGTGGCAATCATTAAAACAAAGGCGTTTTTCGTTGCGACGGGATCTTCTCATGAAATTTCAATCACCAGTTTTCTCCTCCAATTGTGAAAACATTCTTTTGGCACCCACTTACATGGGGAGAAATGATGAGCACGATAAAATAAGAGAAATCAGGGCTGGCTCAGAAAAATTTAAGTGCTCGTTTTTCCCGCGTGCCGTTCGAGAGTGGGACGGTAGCTAGGCACGTTATTGTGAATGGCAGAGTAATCACGTAGCTGTAGACGTAGATGAAGGGTTGCCGGCCGACTTCTTGATTTCACTGCCTCCAAAACCGGTTCACGAAATTTTTTAACGTGTAGGCCTTTAGGCCAATCAGAAGCAGACACCAGGCTTTTTGGTTGGCCATTTACTGCTCCCGCTAGTTCCGCTTCTGTAAGCTGGTTTTCCCTGCCAGGTCTCTTAGAACTTCCTGTCACGCAGATTTCGGTAAATAGCGAGCATCTCAGAAGATCACAAACCTTCAAGCCAGTCACGAAGGCTCGGTAATAAAAGCCACACAAAAACCCCCTTCCTTCTGCAACCGGAATCTGGCCGAAGAAATTACAAATAGTGAACAGAGTTATTACACATTGTTGACTAGGAAACGATATATTACAATATTGACTGAAAATGAGAGAGGCCTTAAATTGGTAGCAAACACATGTAAATGTCAAGTATGTAAATCAAGCCGACATTAGCACCCGTCACAAAGATTTATTAGATCATTCTGAGCTGTTACTCATGCCAGTTCCTTTTCTACACACAAGTTTTACATAGTCGAGATAGATCTATCCGATACATGTCTGCTTTCGAAGGAGTAAATATGTTGGTTCAAATGGTTCAAATGGCTCTGAACACCATGGGACTTAACATCTGAGGTCATCAGTCCCCTAGAACTTATAACTACTTAAACCTAACTAACCTAAGGACATCACACACATCCATGCCCGAGGCAGGATTCGAACCTGCGACCGTAGCGGTCGCGCGGTTCAAGACTGTAGCGCCTAGAACCGCTCGGCCACCTCGGCCGGCAGTAAATATGTTGACTATCAGTAGTGTGCAAGGACTGAATCTGACCTTCGTAGGAGCAAAAGTCCCTCTTGAAAGTATCCTCCACAGATGGAAATGAAATGTCAAGTTTCTGCGACAAATTCATTCGATCGCGGCTTAGTAACCCAAATAAGTGTGGTTTATCACAGAAAAAAAACTGAATTTCTTTCAATTTAGTAAAAACTTAACCAAAGTCCATTTTTATGGTTTTCTATTGTAATAAAACAATGTTATTATTTTAACATTTTAGAGAAAGGTACTATTTTCTCATTTAATTTACCACTTCCTTCTGATATACTGGTACATCGGAAATTACAAATTAAGTACCGTATTTACGGGAATTTAATCCATCGAATGTAATGCGCATCCCAAGTTTCAAATTTAAAATCATAAAAAAATCGTTGGAGCATCGCTAGTACACTAAATTTATTTTAAACAACAGTGGATGTATAGATGAACTACCAAAACAAAAATAATTTTTAAGTGATCCATCATCGAGTGACAGTCTTTAAAATAGAACGTCTAACTTGATTACCTAAGTGACATGCAAACATACCATAAATTAAAGGTGTTACTCCTCATTATTCACTAACGTCATAATGACTGGTATCCTCGAAAGAGTCTACATTAGAAACAGATTCGTTTCCTCTTCCCCATCATCCTCGATGTCGTTCAAGAGTACATCACCTTCACTGCCGTCCAGAGTATTTGAAACACAGCATTTCTTGAACTATTTTACGATCATTAGTGCTTCAATGCTTTTCCAAGCAGCCGAAATTTAGTGTACAATAATGTGCGACGCAGCTCACCTAATTTTTCTTGTCGGAGTCAGTTCAAGGTTTGGCTCACAAAACCTTTTTCGTACTGTTCCTGAGCGTAACCTTCGAAAGGTTTGTTTATACTAACGTCCAGGGGTTGTAACGTAGAAGTCATTCCTCTAGAAATAACAACAAGGTCACTTACTAGACTGCAGATCTTTTTTACGTCGTCAGTGGGATGACCACGAAATGCATCAAGACAAAGCACTGACGGTTATTTGGAAAGCGTACCAGGACGGAGTTCTCACACATTTCGGATCCAGTCAAGCATCGAAGTTTTTTTCATCCGATCCTTCTCTTGATTTCGAACAGTGACATCATCGGGGAATTTACCGCTTGAAGATTAAGAAAAGGAGAAGTTTGCACCCCTCTGCTGTGGTTGCCAGCATTGCAGTTAAGCATTGTTTTTCACGCCCTGATATTCTGATGATAACTTCTTTTGACCCCTTCTGGTTAATCGTGTAATCACGTGGCGTATCAAACCAAATTGGCGTCTCATCGGCGTTGCCTATTTGACTCATCTCAAATTTCTGAAGTTTTTTTCTGAAAATCCTGTGCAAGTTTTTGGAGTAGTGTTGTTCAGTGTCGTAGAGATAAGCCCCACCCGTTTCATAAAGCGATCAACCGACCCACGGCTATCCATAATTCTTGCCTCAGTACATTAAACACTGCAGCCACCTCTCCTTCTTCGTTTCCTATGATGTCAGTAGTCACAGTGTAACCTCCCCATCACTTACCGACCTTAATGACAGTGAAAAATTAAACCGCGTGTACCTAATGGAAATTTGGGGAAAGCAATCGTCACCGAAGTTAATCTGTCGATAAAGAGGGAGGAAAGGGTTACATCTAAATGAAAGGAAAAATGCAAATGAAACTGGTGCAAATTAATTTTGAAAAGGGGTAAAGTTAATAAAGTAAATGTGTGGTCGTTACGTTAACAATTAACTGGCGTTAATTAGATATTTGAGATTTGGGGAAAATTACGGTCGCCAGTCCTATGGACAACTACTATAATAACTGAATAAGGAAGGTTATTGCACACATAATTAGCACTAGAAGTGTGGCAACTGAAGGTTGACATGTGTTGTGTGAAAACTGAATGTTTCTCAGAAGTAATAAATTGCGCTACACTCTGACTTAATTTAGCAAAAAAATTAATAAAACCGGAAAACTGAAAGTTAATTTAGTGACTGAAATTAATAGTGAACTTTGTTTCTGAAGCACTACGAAATTCAGTAAAATAAGGTTAGTCTTGGGCTATCTCAACAATCATTTCAAAAGCTACTTGAATCTACGCAATTTAGAAATAAGAGATTTAAATTTGAACTTGAATTAAATGATTCTGAACAATTAACAATAGTAAAATTTAGTACGTACCAAGCTGAGCTGCAGTCACAGGTAAGCTAAAATATGGTAACAAAACTCGCACTCTTAATTTCCGCTTGTGTAATCTAAATATTGTAGCCAGCTATGAATACTTTAATTGAACTTTGAAATTAAAGCAGTGAAATGGAATGATATTACTTTAATGCTGGCGTATGAATTTCAACGACACTCGGGTTCATTCCAGAAAAGGAAGGGACCCTACTTGGTAACGCAATTGGGACAATGAGCAACAAAGGTTCATGCTAAGTTGCTGTATTTTTGTGATGCAACAGTTTTAAAAGCTGAGGTCTGCCATACAGTTCTAAAACTTGACATGCTTCCAGTCTTCCTTGTTGGTTGATTGAAGGTTTGAAACCGTCAATCGAGGAGGTGGCGACAATCACTCATTGTCGGCCGTCGCTGTTGCAGAAGCTGGATGTTGGCGCGCCTTCTTCTCGACACGGTCACCAAGCGAAACGGGATCCTGAAGTGCGCCAGCTAATGCTTCCCGTCCGCGACACCGTGTCAGAAACTATCGAGCGCGATTACATGCTGCCAAACCCCGAAAGCGCGGCAACTCGCGGGAGCGTCACACAACACACCTGCTCCACCGCTCTCCTCCAGCCCGACTGCTCTGCCCGCGCTCCACGCGGCCGAATTCACACTATCAAAGATCCTAAAGACTTTGGTTCTCCACACGACCTATCGATGTATCCGTTCGATAGCATAGTTTTCCCTAGGCAAGACCCAGCGTAAAAATACAAATAATATTTACAAAACAAACCAATTATACATCGACATAAATGCATAAATATATATATATACAAATAGTGAAACAATTACAATATATAAAGACACAGAAATGTCATAACTTGAGGTAACAAAACAAGGAGAAAAAATTATAGTACAATAGATGGAAATAAGAGGATATGCATTTCCGGCGTTACAACAGGTTGACCAGTCTTCCTCCTATCACGGACGAATTCCAAAGCTTCAAACTCAGGATGTCTTCCTTCGCGTGGGCCTGTTACTTTCTTTCTAGTAGCGGTAGTTGCACATAATGCGAATTTCTGTTTCTTCCATAAACGAAAGTTACTCTGAGCTACGTTGTCGAGGGGGGAAGGGGGGGGGGGGGAGATGGTCCACTGGTGGCCGAACCGCACAATAACCCTGGGTTCGCGACGATGTGGTGGGTAGATTGCTGTGGCCTGTTGTGAGGTTCAGAATGAAATTTTCACTGTGCAGCGGAGTGTGCGCTGATATGAAACTTTCTGGCAGACTAAAACTGTGTGCCGGACCGATAATCCAACTCGGGACGTTTGCCTCTCGCGGGCAAATGCTTTACCATCTGAGCTACCCAAGCACGACCGACGCCCCGTCCTCACAGCTTTACTTCTGCTAGAACCTCGTCCCCTACTTTCCAAACTTCGCAGAAGCTCTCCTGAGAAACTTGCAGATCTAGCACTCCTGGAAGAATGGATATTGCGGACACATGGTTTTGCCACAGCCTGGGGCAGTCTGTGGCAAAGCTGTGTTAATTTCGCGACGGACGGAACTGAAGTTTGCCTCTCGGTGGGTCAGTGAGTAAGTATCAGTCTGCTAACCCAAAGGTCTTGGTTTTAGCCCCCAGTCGGTCTGAGGACTTTTTTCTGTTGCTCGTCACTTCTTTCCTCTGTGGCCTAGGGGGAAACCGCATAAAAACCAGTCTAAAGACTGAAAACCACAACAAGAACACTTGTGGCAATAACTTGTGTTCTTGTAAACCGCAGAGTTGTACCGTTGCTCAGAATCCACTTTCAAGAGTGGGAATCGTCTGTGACGGTCGTAACTTTCAGTAGTGATTTTTCGTTCGTCTATTCTGAATCGTAGATACGCTGCAAAGATGTTTTCCGGGCCGAGAAATCGATCTCTGAAAGTATACTTGTATTTTGACACACACAGTAGAAGTGTTATTTGCAGGTAAATACTTTGGCGAGGTGGCTACGGAGGCCAACCAGAGACGAAGCCGCGGCATGGTCTGCTGTGGACGTTTTGGTTAGCATACACAAAGGGGAGTGCTAGTTCGATGTTGTCGGTCCACATGGGTTGGTTGGTTCTGCAGAGCTGCTGTTGTGGTTGAGTAAAATGTTAAGTGGAAATGCAGTCAGTATCTGTTGTTTATTTTCAGATATCGTGCTATACACCCGTGCCTATTTTCTGGTTCGCACTGCAAGGCTTGGGATAGCACTGCTTACAGCGTTTTCAGATGTGAGTCCTGAGTATGCAATGTTCAAATAACTTACTTACGGGAATGCAGCAGGGTGACGTCTTCGACGGCCACCGATATTTCGAGAGGAGCACACCCTACCATTTTCGAGGCAGGGCTTGAAAATGGCAGGGTGTGCTCCTGTCGAAATGTCCGCGGTTGTCGACGACGTCACCCGGCTACATTGCCGTAAGCTCTTTGAACAGCGTTTTCAGATCTTTAACGGGCACCTATTTACGTTAAAACAATACGTTTGCTGTTTGTGAGATGGGCGGTATTTGAAGCACGATACAGAATCGATTTTACATTATTCATCCTAATTAGGGCAGTTGAATTCGTCACATCCACTTTCAGTGAGCCTTTTTAAGTACTTTCCATTACATTTGAAAAGATTATGAGGTTGATACGCGATCTCTTGTCAGTATTTTAAAATTTCTAAAATCTTTGTATCTAAGTATGCACTTTGCAAACGGAATCGAGTTATCACACCTATTGCTCTAGTTTCCTGCTTGCCGCAGAGATACCAGTTTTCCTGAATCAGTATTGCAGTACATTACGCTTCATCTTCTTCTTTGCATGTTTGACGAGCCACAAAGTTAAGTCCGTAGTAGGAACTGAAGAGACAGAGGAGGCAGTTCATTGTCTTGTGTCTTTGAATTTCAGATTTGTCGGTAGAAATGCAAGTCTAACAGACAGAACCAAGCACGCTCACTGCACTCACCTTGGCTACAAACTGAGTTAGTTACACGTAGCGAGATGACAGATGGCCGGCCGCTGTGGCCGAGCGTTTCTAGCCGCTTCAGTCCGGAACCGCGCTGCTGCTGCGGTTACAGGTTCGAATCCTGCCTCGGGCACGAATATGTGTGCTGTTCTTAGGTTAGTTAGGTTTAAGTAGTTCTAAGTCTAGGGGGCTGATGACCTCAGATGTTAAGTCCCATAGTGCTCAGAGCCATTTGAACCATTTGAGATGACAGATGGCCACTGCGATGTAGCCTAATGGCGTTATCATATCAATTCATTGCTCTGAACCTCATAAACTGAAGAGGGCATTTCATTCAAGGTGCACTTCAGGATGCGTATTTGCATGTAAGAGGATTAAACAAAGAGAGCAGAAGGCTTACAAGGGAAGGTCTTTTCATAACTGACAAAGTTAGTTCGGAAGTCGGATGAAGGCAAGGGCGTATCACCTACAATAGTACTGCACCTATATAAAGAGTGGGACAAATAGAAGTGCCCCGGACGAACGGATACGATTGGACGTGAATATACCCATATAACCACATCCCGTGACTCACATACCACGTGTACGCCTGCCAGGTGATGCACAGCGGTTCCTTGGATCACGATTACACAATCTTCACGCCTGACAAAGTTGTAAGCAGAGATGAGGCTGGTCACGGCTCTAGCTGGCCACCGAGGTCACCTGATCTGTCAGCGTGCGATTACTTTGCGTGGGGAGCCTCAGGTCTAAGGTGGATCGCAACAACCCACATAGTCTTCAAGAACTGCAGCAGAACATTTCGGATGAGACTGCAGCAATTCTAGCGTCCCAGCTTCGATCCGCCTTTACCAACTTGCTGACTATGGCCCAAAAGTGGCAAGGGATGAAGGTAGTCACTTTCAACACCTGATACAGTCACGTTATTACTGTGTTTCCTTTCCTGTACTGTGTTTCTTTGTACCATGGAACTCTAATCTCGGGGCCACTTTTATTTGGCCCACCCTATAGCAGAGACGGCGTATGTAGATCGCTGACAGCAACGTTGCCAGCTTTCAACGGCGATGCGCTAACAGCTGCAGCTGTGGTTCTCCGGCATGCAAAGGGGGGCGCGGGATATTAAAAAAATTAAAAAAATTCTTGGTAACTGACAATTACGTTTGTCTTTTCCTACAAACAAAAAGGATGCCGTTGATGTGGAATGAATTTCTCCCGACGTCGGACTTAGCAGATACAACAAACAATAGTGAACCGAGAATTTTCAATGCAATAAAATACTCCTACCACAGCCACGGTACTCTTATTTGCAAAAATGTTAGCTGAAATTCTCGTTGCCACTCAATGCCATTCGATGATAGTAAATTCTTTAAACATATATAAAATGATGAGAAGACAGGTTGATTTGCTCTTTGAAACTTCTCTACTACATACGACATAGGATATACATGCTCAAGGAATGGCAAACATTTCTCAACAACAATTCTATTTTTTTAATGTTCGCCCTTTATTATTTTATATCAAATACAACTCTCATTTTCGCTCGAACGCTCACTGATAGTGTTGTGATTTATACATTCTAATTGTTTCTTGTTATCCCCGGCAGACAGTGATGAACAGTAGAGTCAGAAACCTTTAGAGGCAGGATAATAATCGGCTTTTGGGGTACAGCCTTCAGCAACGGTGGCGCAGTGAACCAGGGCGGAGCCAGGTGGCGTTGCTGGCCGCTTTCCAGTCGCCACCATCTGCTAGGAGGCAGTCATAAAGCCGCAAATATTAGTTTGTGGAAAAATAAAGCGGGGACCACGACAACTAAATATTTAAATGGCTCTAAGCACTATGGGACTTAACATCTGAGGTCATCAGTCCCCTTAGAGCTACTTAAACCTAACTAACCTAAGGGCATCACACACATCATTGCCCGAGGCAGGATTCGAACCTGCGACCGTAGCAGCAGCGCGGTTCCGGACTGAAGTGCCTAGAACCGTTCGGCCACCGCGGCTGGCTGACCACGACAACTGGTGTTAGCCCTCCTCTACAGATTCACCCTTCAAAGCGACCATTTTTCCCAATGATCGAAGTCTTGGTGGAGACCTTGATGGTAAATTTATGCACGTTAGCTGTTCAGGAAATGTTTCACTTTGAAAATCACCTCCTCGTCAGTCTAGACTTTATTGCCACAAATTGGTTTCTTCATCAGAGGAAAGAGGAAGAAATCATGACAAGAGAATATGGAGCTTGAGGCAAGTCTTGATAGCCGAAACGAGCAGCTTGTGTGGTGGCTGTGTCCTGTGCAGAATGAGTCAACCGCAGCAACAAATCAGCAGATTATCTAGGCTAACAGATATTGTCGCCCAAGTGTTTCACATCGAAAAAATGCAAATGAGGGGTTCCTTTAGGCACTGTGTGAATTACATCGTAGTTTCATACTATTGTACCGCTGAAGATGAACATGAGACGCGATGTCGGTCTGGTATAATAAATCGTAGATAAACCCTACTGTGCAGCCAAGGCTGAAACTTTAGTAACCATAACGATCCTGAAATTCATGCGAGCTGCTGATCATCGTGTGTGTACAACGCTGTAGTGACAATTTCATATTATGAATCACTTCACTTGAAGAAAAGAAATATTTGTAAATTAAATTACCAAGTTGAAACAGTTGCCTAGTATTACATGATAAACCCCACAACAAAAGCATATTACGAGAGTATTCTCCACAGCCTTCATCGCAGCGATATTGGGGAAGCTTTGTCTGATAATGTCAACTCATTTGTCTCGAGTTATTATTTGTATGACAATATGTTGCAAGTTGGAATTAAGCCTTTCAGTCGCGTTGATGGATCGTTGCAATAAGATTGCAAGTAAAGTTGATTCGACTGAGTCAGATTATTGTTGTATGACAAAATTTAATTTAGCAAATCGGAAACGCAGCTCCCAGCTCTGAATCATAATCAGCGCCTCTTTCGTCCTCGAAAAAGCCTGCGACACGTGATTGCGCAACATACCATTACTGCGTAATCGACGCTGGTGAAGTTGAGCAAGATTTCCTTTGAGAGGTGGCATGAGCCCCCTCTCATATTTCTATCTTACGATTTTCCTCTCTAATTGCATGCAGTGAAAAGTCGCTATTCCTTCACATGCGGACTTCCCACGCAGCGTCTCTCGTCACCCAGGTGGTCCGGTGACAGGCGGGCTCTGCTGATCTGGAAAGCGTTAAGCCGACGGGTGTGAGGAAGTCAGTGAATGCTTTGCAGACGCCGACATTGTCAAAAGACACGCCTGGAGGGGTCTGAAGTAAGCGGCTGGGCTAGAGGTTCCGTTACTTCGCAGAAACTTAGCGAAAACACTTTCTGGCGGGCTACCAGCGAGGCGTGGGAATGACTTGTGTACCCAGGCAGTTGTGGCGGGAAAATTCCCGCGCTTTCTGCAAAATAGTAACTGTGATTGGCTTGCTCAGGGCATAACTCCGTGACGTAGCAAAATCAGCGCAGAAATTGGCGCCAAGAATCTCCATTGGTGGAATGGTAGTGCTCCGGCAATAGAGTGGAATTTTCCGCCGGTTTTCGAGTTGCTGATTGGAACGTTTAACCACGGCCACTGTCGTGGGGGCGGGAATGTTGTGTAGTCGGCTCTCGCCTTTCGGTCGAGGACGTCGAAGCAACCAGCCATCGCCTCCGGTACGCCAGATCGTGTTCTGGCAGTTAAGAAGACAGTTTGGTAATGTATGTCCACAGCACCGGCAGATAGGGATTTTCCTAGGTGATAATCAGAGCTCAGCAGAGCGCGCCTGTTCGTCTTTTTCTAACTTTGTTCTGTCTTGAGTAGCAGCAATTAATGTTGGGTTAGCTGTGTGTCTCTCTTAAGATTTGAGTGGCAAGGAATTGGCTCCACATACCACTTCGTCTTAAACCTCACAATCTAGTTTAGGGACAACTTCACCTTCATGGCGTTTGTTTGAGTATCCAATTTGAGCCAATTTGATGTAGTATAAATGTTTCATGTGTTTTTGTTTATTATTTTGTGTTTAGTCTTAATAAATCATATTGTTATTTTGGACAGAACTTTCATTCTGTTAATCGGTAGAGCAACCCATAATTTCTCACTACGTTAATGAAACATTCCTTTATTTAACTTATTTATCAAATTAAATTATTGCAGGTGCCAAACTCTTTTCTACTCCACTTGCAGGGTTGATTACAGTCAGTTCGCGTACATTTTTTAATCGATGTGCAACAGCAAAAGTCGGAGTTAGAATAGGGGGGGGGGGCTTAGAGCATCATTTACATATGGAGATTCTAGAAGAATTTAGTGTTAAATATACTGCTTGCCCCGGCACCTCGCACCTTCAACCAAATAACGGAAGTTCTGTTTATTCACATAATCACTTAGGTGAAAATGGACATCCAAAGAACTCCAATGAAGGACACAACTCACTAATTTTACACAATTGTTCAAAACTTTATAGGCACTAGATAGAATCATTAGAATTCAGTTATTGCACAGTATGGAGTTTGTACGGATGAAACTGCAGCTGATGGAGTATTCTCTAGCTTTACCGACGACGAACTGCAGAGATGAAAGTTCTCCCACCGAACAACAAGGACTCCTTTCGATGGTAGTTCGCACGGAATCAGTGTATTCTCGGGTACACATAGACTGTAAACGCTCTAGACTGTTTCTTCAATGCTCAGCCAGCCTCTTGTAAATTCCGACCCCGCCCTGCGACCTCAAGTAACGACGGGATCTGGATCACTGGTCTTGCAGCCGCCTGTCAAACTGTCACAATGTCAGTAAAACGCACGTACAGTGACTGCGCCCTCTGCGCTGGTCCACTGCTTCGTGGTAACGGAATATCCCTCTATGTTACACAGTTTGACGCCGTTTCCCACTTCTACGAGGGTAATCCCAAAAGTAAGGTCTCCTATTTTTTTTATAAGTACATAGGCCAGTTTATTTCTACAATGGTTTACATCAGTTTACAGCTTGAACATTTAGCTACTTTTCGACATAATCACCATTTCTGTCGATGCATTTTTGTAGACGCTGTGGCAGTTTTTGTATGTCCATGTCATACCTGCTCGCCGCCATGCTGTTTCTGGACTCAATTGTCACGGGTGACGAAGCCTGGGCATACCACTTTACACCTGAGACCAAGCAACAATCACACGAATGGTGGCATCCTTCTTCGCCAAAGCCGCGGAAAATCAAACAAACACAGTCTGCCGGTAAAGTCATGACAACCGTGTTTTGGGATCGGAAAGGGGTATTGTTGGTCGACTTTATGCCCACTGGGACCACAATTAACGCTGACAGGTACTGTGAGACTCTGAAAAAACTCAAACGGCCAATTCAGAACCGGAGAAGAGGAATGTTGAGCAAGGACGTACACATTCTCCATGACAACGTTCGCCCACACAATGCTCAGCAAACCGTTGCTCTCCTGCAACAGTTTGAGTGGAACATAATCACCCACCCACCCTATAGTCCTGACTTGACGCCCAGTGACTATCACCTGTCCCCTAGGTTAAAAGAACATCTGGCCGGAAAGCGATTCAGCTCCGACGACTAGGTGAAAGAAGAGGTTCATAACTTTCTGAACAGCATGGCGACGAGCTGGTATGACATGGGCATACAAAAACTGCCACAGCATCTACAAAAATGCATCGACAGAAATGGTGATTAAGTCCAAAAATAGCTAAATGTTCAAGCTGTAAACTGATGTAAACCATTGTAGCAATAAACAGGTCTATGTACTTATAAAAAAAATAGGAGACCTTAGTTTTGGCTTGTCCTCGTACAATGACTGCAAAGCTGCCAACATTTTTCCCATTTCTCTGCTCCATTGTGTATAAACAATTAAAGAAATCTTCGAATGCTGTCAAAACTTTCACTTTGTTGTTAGTTAGTGTGCTATGTTAACTCACAAAACGTGATGTCTGCTCATCATACGGTGTAATGTTTTCTTCATACTTTTATCGTTTTCTATCGTTTCTCTACGACATGTTCACTGTATCTTCTCTCACTCACTTGAAGTTATTACTGAATGGTTTGGTTCAGTTCGGCATATTCTTTGTCTCTCTTAAAATTCTTACCTTCTCATCAGCATAATAACTACCTTTCCATTTGGATAATCCTTTTAATTATTATTAACATTGGCTTTCGGGAAGTGCACATACAGCCATATCGACAGTCGAAGATACCACAGTATGCTTCGACAATTCAGAACATTCATTAGGGCCAAGCCGTACCGAAGTATGAAGATATATAGACAGACTTGTCAAGTGACTCCCTGCAGGCCATCCTGGTATCAGTTATGACGGAACGAAGATAAGGACAACACAAGACCCAGTCCCCGAGCAGAGAAAATCTCCGATCCAGCCAGAACTCGAACCCGGGCCCATTCGGTAGACAATCTGCAATGCTCACCCAGCAGCTATAGAGGCGGATGTTTTTTTATGTTTTTTTACATATTTTATCGTTTGTGTAAGTATCTGTGTTACGACGATTTCAGAAATAAAGTATGGTACTAACGTTATTCAAGCACGACGCAACATGAGAATTTATTTTAATTTTCAAGTGCTTGTGAGTTTCCTTTAGTGTTGGGTATGAGGTGTCTGAGTGTGTTCTCCTGCCTCTATTTTCCAGCAGCCCTATTTTCATTGTACTTGCAGTACACATGTTACAATTTGTCGTAAACGTGCGAATGATGAGTTGTATATATGTGAATTTCTCATAACAAAGGAGTCAGACTTCCTTAATACCATAGAAAGACGACAGCAGATTGTAAATTCGTGAGTCGTGCTACGCGTGATCGGACGTAACTTGTGCAGTATCTTATCATTTAAATAATTAGAAACACAGTACCAGGCTTTCGATGTGTGCAAGTATTTCTTCATTTGTGTAGTCATGTTGTCTGTGGTTGCATTACAATTCTTTAGGGTGTTTTAGTTCTGTTGTTGCAACTACAAAGATGCGTGTTTTTTTTCACTACACGCGTTTCGCTTTATTGAGGTAAAGCATCATCAGTGGTCTATATTTTACTTTCCTTTAAGATCAAAAACAGTCCGTTAACAATATGTTGGTTTACACATACGCTTGATTTCTCGCTTAGATCGGGAGATGCCGTCCGCTAGCACATCGTTGATGTTTTTCTGCTTTAGACACTGATCGTTGTGGTCTAATTTTTAGTCGTTCTGCAGCACTATGCAATTCTTATGTTTTTCAATGCGCACTTTTTCTCACACCACTGTTTTCTGTTTGTTTTTATACTTCTAAGTATGTGTTTGGTTTGCGTTTTGTAGTGTTGCCAACACTGTATAAAATAATTGATGAAATTGCATGAAAAAGAAAAGAGCCTTTTCCATCCTTCACGCAGCGCAGGATAGTCGCGTGGTCTGGAGCGTCCTGTCACGGTTCGCATGGCTCCCCCGTCGGAGGTTCGAGTCCGCCCTCGGGCATGTGTGTCGGTGTTATCCTTAGTGTAAGGTAGTTTAAGTTAGACTGAGTAGTGAGTAAGCTTAGGGGCCGATGACCTCAGCAGTTTGGTCCCATAAGATCTTACCACAAATTCCAATTTTCCATCCTTCACCTCCTCCCACTCTCCCTCCCAACCCCACCCCTCCCAATTTCATTTCATTTCTTACTCCTTACCTTCTCCTCTAACTTACACTCCATTACATTACTATACACTTGTACCCACTCATCAAGATTTCTTCCTCCCCCACCCCCTCCCCCCCCCCAAAAAATTATTGTAGGTCAAAGACAAACTACTGGCAAGGTTATGTTGGCAACACTACAAAACACGAACCACAGCACATACTTAGAAGTATAAAAACAAACAGAAAACAGTGGTGTGCAAAAAAGCGTGCTGTGACAAACATCAGAAACGTATAGTGTTGCAGAACGACTAAAAATTAGACCACAGATATCAGTGTCTAAAGCAGAAAAACATCAACGATATGCTAGCAGACGGCATTTCCCGATGTAAGCGAGAAATCAAGCGAAAAACACCGTAAGAACAAACCAACATGTTGTTAACGAACTGTTTTCAATCTTAAAGCAAATCAAGATATAAATAACTTAGTTACAGACCACTGATGATGCTTTACTTCAATAAAGCGAAACTCGTCTCGTGAAAAAGACCACGTATTTTTGTAGCTGCAATGACAGAACTAAAATACCCTCAAGAAATATACAAGTATTCTTTATGATGGATGAAATCATAGTCTTTGTTATATAATTGTCCCTTTCATTTATGTCGAATTACAGAAAATAAAAAATAAAAAATAATGGAAAATGGTCATAGAAATTCCTCTACATTTGAAACACCTGTTGAATGACAGCTGATTATTTTTTTTTCTTTTCCATCAGCATTCCAAAAGTACATACATTTTCAGTTGCCTCCCTCAGAAATATTAATTTAACGTGCAAAAGGGGGTACAATGAATATTACCATGTTGACTGCCTCACGCATTGTGATGAATGTTTCGCCACCGGTCCAAGCCAATCTGCGGCGTTAGCCACGAGGCTGTGCTGTGGCCGGCAGCATCTTAGCAGTCAAGATGTCAAAGGGTTGATGAGTGTTGGGAGAAGGACAGTGAGTGGGAAAACGTCTTTAACTAACCTATCAGTAAGAACCTGCTGCTTGTCACATCCGGTAAGGAACGTCCGAGCTGCCAGACATCATCACATTCCAGGGCTTGGAGTGCCCTGAAGACTGATGCGGATGCCGCAAAGGCGGGGAATAACGATTAAAGAACGAGCGGCACTGCATCCACTACCAGCCGTTGTTTTGTCACGAATTAACATAAACGTGGCAATGTAATCTAATTAGTCATTGTACTGTCCCCGTTCTGGACTGACGTGTTTATAGTAGCGCCAGACCAGGGCTGTTGCTTTTATGATTGATTACTCAAGCCATTAGGAAAGTTAATCTATGAGACACTGTGCCCGTGAAATTAATGGAGCGTCATATTAGACTGATGCATAAGTTCGTAGCGTTTTTCCGCAAGTGTAATAAACACAATAGATTAACAAACAGAGACTTTATTCATCATCAATGTATTGCCCTTGACTGTTTACAACACGCTGCCAATGCTGTGGAAACTTTTCTGTTCCATGACGATAGAAATCACTTGGTTTTAAGTCAAAGAACTCGTCGAGCTGTGTTCAGAGCGCATTTTCCTCCAGAAAGGAAGCTCCTTAGAGGCTGTTCCATAGAAAGTGGGAAAGTAGAAAATCTGATGGCGCAAGATCAGGTGAATAAGGTGGGTGCGGAATAACTTCCCAACCCAACTCCCGTATAGCGTTTCTTGTATGTCTAGAAGAATGCTGGCGGGGGTTATCATGGAGTTCCATCTGCAAGATAAGATCTGTAATAAATGTCAACAGTGAGTTACACTGAGAGATTGCAGGGCACTCTCGCTTCTGATATGGTGTCATGTTGCTTGATGTTCTTAGGGAAGATGATATTTATTACTTGGTTGCTATATCGGATACGATCTGACTTCATTCATATGATGAAATGGTTAACACTCCTGCTTCTGTGCTCAAGTGAAGGAATAGTGGTAAGCTTTACCTGCGTTCAAAGTAAGAGGGTGCCGAGTTAACTGACTGCAGAAAAGGGTATGTCGACTGAGGGCTGAGGAGAGCATTTTTTCTGCACAATCAGGGTGAAAACATTTGTGAACTGCCCAGTCCCTCGGTCACATTGTGCAGACACATTGGATGGCGCCTGTTGGTCGTCTGCCGCACCCAGATAGGCTGACTAGCGCCGAGAAGTCGCTGCTGCTATGGGCAGAGCATTGATGACCGACAATAAAGCAGAGGATGAGCCCTTGTTACGTAGAAAGCCAATGAGACGGCTGTGAGTTTCTGCGAATTTCTGTGGGACAGGTCAGTGGCGCCCAGGGGTCCAGACTCTGCTACAAAACATATTTGTGAAAACACGAGGCTTTTAATGAGTTTATGGGCGTTCTTTGGAAAGTTCGAAATGGACGCAACAGGGGGATAACGATCATTTTATGGAGGACTGTGGTTCTATCCAGGTCATGCTTTTAGCAAAGACATGGTGTAAACGCGTGGAAAAGAGGTACTAGAGCTGAATCTTCTTTTCTTTTCTCCCAATTAATTTTTAAAGTCGCTGGTTGGTGAGATCTGTGTATGCAAAGCATTGGGCGGTCTCCCAGCTTCGAATAACGTGCTATAGCTTGTGATCGGCTTGTGCTAAAGCGGGAGTAGTCTAAGCTTGTAAATGTGCTAGGCTACCGAGCTGGCGAGAAAAGCTGAGCTTAAATTAAATAAAGGCACATTTATAATTGTAACTGTATATAGGTCCCCATCAGGAAATTTTAATCTATTTCTGAAAAATTTGGACTCCTTGTTGTGCTATCTGTCAGACAGGGGGAAGCAAATTATTATTTGTGGGGACTTCAATGTAGATTCTCTGAAAGAGGGTAATAGGAAAAATTACCTTGAAGTATTACTCGGTTCTTTCAATTTGACACCCGTTATTGATTTTCCTACTCGGGTAGTAAAGGATAGCAGCTCACTGATAGATAACTTCTTTATAGACCAAGATAAGTTTAACCATATAAATGCTCAGCCTGTTGAGAATGGTCTTTCTGATCATGGTGCACAGCTAGTTACAATATATGTCATAGCTCCATTCAGCAATACTAAACAGTCCTCCAAAGTAGTACGTTCAGTCAACGATTTAACAATTGCAAATTTCAGGGAAAGCCTACAGCAGTTAGACTGGGATGAGGTGTACCGTGAACCTGATGCCAATTTAAAATATAATTTATTTCATGGCATTTTTGTAAATGCATTTGAAAACTGCTTCCCCAAGAAAATAGTTAAATATACTCGTAAGAAACCTTGTAACAAACCATGGCTTACTAAGGGTATAAAAATATCTTGTAACCGGAAAAGGGAAATGTATCGGACAGCAAGAAAGAGTAGTGGCCCAGAAACTATCAAACATTATAAAAACTACTGTGTTATATTAATAAAAGTTATTAAAAAATCCAGAAGTATGTGTATCATGTCTGAAATCAGCAACTCTGATAATAAAATTAAAACAATTTGGAATATTATTAAAAGAGAAACAGGTCAACCAAGAGCACAGGAAGACAGTATTACCATCAAATTGAATGAAAACTTTACGAACAAAAAGTCAGAAGTTGAAAATATTTTTAATAATCATTTTCTAAATGTGGATATAGTAGGATCCAGGTGTTCATTAGAAGATGTTAGGCTGTTAATGGAAGAGGCCATACCTATGCAATTTGATACAATTGAAATCTCACCCACTTCTCCCTCTGAAATTAGGAAAATAATAAACTTGCTTAAAAGCAAAAACTCACATGGAATTGATGGCATTTCCAGCAAAATACTAAAAGCTTGTTCTCAACAGATAAGTAAGATTCTCAGCCACCTGTGTAATAGCTCTCTGGAACAGGGCATTTTCCCTGATAGACTGAAATATGCTATTGTTATACCTTTGCATAAAAAGGGGGATAGATCTGATGTCAACAATTACCGTCCAATCTCCCTTCTAACAGCTTTATCCAAAATTTTTGAGAAAGTAATGTATTCAAGAGTAGCTTCACATATCTGTAACAATGAAGTACTAACAAAATGTCAGTTTGGTTTCGAGAAAGGTTTTTCAACAGAAAATGCCATTATGCTTTCACCAATCAAATTTGGAATGATCTGAATAACCGAACACCACCCATCGGGATTTTTTGTGATCTCTCAAAGGCTTTTGATTGTGTAAGTCATGAAATTCTGCTAGACAAGCTCAAGTATTGTGGCATGAGTGGGACAGTGCACAAATGGTTTAATTTGTACCTAATTGGAAGAGTGCAGAAAGTTGAAATAAGTAGTTCTCATAATATGCAAAGATCAGCACATTCCTCAAACTGGGGAACTATCAAGAATGGGGTTCCACAAGGGTCAGTCTTCAGTCCTTTGTTGTTCTTAATATATATTAATGACTTGCCATTCTATATTCATGAAGAGGCAAAGTAAGTTCTCTTTGCTGATGATACAAGTATAGTAATCACACCTGACAAACAAGAATTAACTGATGAAATTGTCAATACTGTCTTTCAGAAAATTACTAAGTGGTTCCTTGTAAACGGACTCTCACTGAATTTTGATAAGACACAGTACATACAGTTCCATACAGTGAATGGTATGACGCCATTAATAAATATAGACCTTAATCAGAAGCATATAGCTAAGGTAGAATATTCCAAATTTTTAGGTGTGTCCATTGATGAGAGATTAAATTGGAAGAAACACATTGATGATCTGCTGAAACGTTTGAGTTCAGCTACTTATGCAATAAGGGTCATTGCAAATTTTGGTGATAAACATCTTAGTAAATTAGCTTACTACGCCTATTTTCACTCGTTGCTTTCATATGGCATCATATTTTGGGGTAATTCATCACTGAGGAATAAAGTATTTATTGCACAAAAGCGTGTAATCAGAATAATAGCTGGAGTCCACCCAAGATCATCCTGCAGACATTTATTTAAGGATCTAGGGATATTCACAGTAGCTTCTCAGTATGCATACTCTCTTATGAAATTTGTTATTAACAACCAAACCCAATTCAAAAGTAGTAGCAGTGTGCATAACTACAATACTAGGAGAAAGGATGATCTTCACTATTCAAGACTAAATCTAACTTTGGCACAGAAAGGGGTGAATTATACTGGCACTAAAGTCTTTGGTCACTTACCAAATAGTATCAAAAGTCTGACAGATAACCAACAAGTATTTAAGAAGAAATTAAAAGAATTTCTGAATGACAACTCCTTCTACTCCATAGAGGAATTTTTAGATATAAATTTAAAAAAAAAAAATTAAAAAAATAAAAAATAAAAATAAAAAACACAAAAAAATAAAAAAGTTGTTGTATTAACTTAAGTATGTTGTTAAATTAACTTAATTATGTCATGTAATGGAAAATTTGACTCGTTCCACATCATTACGAAATATCGTATTCATGATCCATGGAACTAGTATTAATCTAATCTAATCTAATCTAATCTACACACTCTTGCACTGGCACTTCAGTAGTAAAAAAAGGCAGGTCTTTACCTAAACGGTGAAACTTGTGTCCTTTGCTAGTATGCCACTTGAGCCTGTGCCAGTCACTATCTGAAGCGCCAGAGGTACTGCTTCGTGCATCACACACACACAATGAGTGATGCGTGAGATTTTGAGTCGGCCGTCTAAACATTTGACATATTCCGTCACGCATAGTTGTGTCATGAGTCAAATTGGTTCGGCACACCAGCAAACGGGTCCAACTGCACACTGGAATCCACCGGGGTTTCAGAGGCTCATAGGGAATCACCTGCATTCCGCATTAGCCCAACGTGAGAGTACATATTTGCTTACTTCCGGGCATGCGCTTTTAATAACAGATTGTCGCTGTCAATTACTGCAGTCGCTGAGCGCATCGTTGTGTGCCACCCTGACCAGCAGAAGGGTAAAGTATTCGATGCTATGGCGTAGGGCTCCAATATATGTTTCTCAGCACCCTGTTCTTTGGAGCCATATTTTTCTTTGTGGAATAGTAGAGTACAGATGCTTGATAGTAGTGTAGTTTTTGGGCTGTACTACAAATTCACCTGTATGAAGTCAGGTAAAGCGATTAGTTCTGGTTAGTGTAGTGTGTTGATGCCCAGCCGATCACTTTATTCACAATAGACTGCATTTCATTGAAAGAGTTTGTCGAACAAAAAATGTTTGTGTGACCTTTCTTTAGCCGTGATGTAAAGAATGAATAAATAAATTGTTATTTAGACCACAACTCCTCCTAGTGTTCTGATTAACATTACCTTTGCCATTTTATTAAATTCTTGATTGCAATAGAAAGATGGAAGGTTGCAACACCACGGGGAAGCAATTCGTAGTACACCACATCATCACTATTCACTAGACGCATAACAATATCGTTCGTCGATGTGCGCAGGTGTTCGTAAGGGGAGTTGCTGCCTCGTTTGGGCTCAGCCATTCCTTTCTTTTCCTTACGTTAGCATAAAGACGTCATTTCTCGTCACCAGTAATGATACAAGACAGGCATGGCTGGTGTTGTTCACGATGCAATTGACGATAAACAAGTAGAGACGTACATATGGCCACCCACTGATTTTTGTGATTGTGGCTTAGAGCTTGCTGTACCCAGACACCCGATTTTTGGACCTTCCCCATTGCATGCATATGTCACATTGTAGTGGAATGACCACAATTCATCGCATTTGCTAGATCTCGAGTGCACTGATGTAGACTATTGTGGATTAGTGTGTTCAAACGATCTTCATCAAACCCCAAAGGTCTTCCTGAACGTGGAGAATGAGTACTGTCAAAACGTTCCTAGTTAAAACGATAAAACCTTTTTCTTGTCGTACTGTGCCCAGTAACATTATCCCCGAAAAAGGCCGGCCGGTGTGGCCGAGCGGTTCTAGGCGCTGCAGTTTGGAACCGCGAGACTGCTACGGTCGCAGGTTCGAATCCTGCCTCGGACATGGATGAGTGTGATGTCCTTAGGTTAGTTAGGTTTAAGTAGTTCTAAGTTCTAGGGGACTGATGACTTCAGATGTTAAGTCCCATACTGCTCAGAGCCATTTGAACCATTTTTTGAACCCAAAAAAGGCGCAAATATCTGTGGCTGTCTCCGCTGCTGTCACCCTCCTATTTGACTCAAACAGAAGAATGTGTCGGAAATGTTCAGACTTCTCCACATTAAACTCCATTTTCTAGGGTCCACAACTCCACCCACTATCTCCACATGATAAAATGACAATACGTGTACGGGTACGACAACAGTAAACTACAAATAAAAAATGACAATCGAAAATTAAACCCATATCAACCGGAATACCAACATGCAAAACAAAAACGCTACGTTCACCTTATTCACCAAACTAATATTATACTTTTAATTCGGTGATAAATAGTTTATTCCACCCAGAGAACGCATAAGAAACTAGGCTCATTACTTTTTCAGTCATTTTGCAAGTGTGCTGTTTTTGAGTCGGTGCGTGAAGCCACGGCAAACGTTTATTTCTTGGAACTGTTATATTTATTTCAATTATTTTGTTAACAGCACAGGAGTGGCGCAACAGTTTTGATACAGTCAAGTACTAACCTACAGTCTCAGTTGTCATTTTTGTACTGGTTGATGTAGCTTTCTCAGGGGATAATTTACACTACCGGCCATTAAAACTGCTACATCACGAAGATGACGTGCTACAGACGCGAAATTTAACCGACAGGAAGAAGATGCTGCGATATGCAAATGATCAGCTTTTCAGAGTATTCATCACAAGGATGGCGCCGGTGGCGACACCTACAACGTGCTGACACGAGGAAAGTTTCCGACCGATTTCTCATACACTAACTGCAGTTGACAGGCGTTGTCTGGTGAAGCGTTGTTGTGATGCCTCGTGTAAGGAGGGGAAATGCGTTCCATCACGTTTCCGACTTTGATAAAGGTCGGATTGCAGCCTATCGCGATTGCTGTTTATCGTATCGCGACATTGCTGCTCGCGTTTGTCGAGATCCAAAGACTGTTAGCAGAATATGGATTTGGTGTGTTCAGGAGGGTAATACGGAACGCCGTGCTGGATCCCAATGGCCTCGTATCACTAGCAGTCGAGATGACAGGCATCTTATCCACATGGCTGTAACGGATCGTGAAGCCACGTCTCGATCCTGAGTCAACAGATGGGGACGTTTGAAAGACAACAGCAGCATGGACTATCAGCTCGGAGACCATGGCTGCGGTTACCCTTGACGCTGCATCACAGACAGGAGCGCCTGCGATGGTGTACTCAACAACAAACCTGGGTGCAGGAATGGCGAAACGTCATTTTTTCGGATGAATCCAGGTTCTGTTTACAGCATCATGATGGTCGCATCCGTGTTTGGCGACATCGCGGTGAACGCACATTGGAAGCGTGTATTCCTCATCGCCATACTGGCGTATCACCCAGCGTGATAGTATGGGGTGCCATTGGTTACACGTCTCGGTCACCTCTTGTTCGCATTGACGGCACTTTGAACAGTGGACGTTACATTTCAGATGTGGCTCTACCCTTCATTCGATCCCTGCGAAAACCTACATTTCAGCAGGATAATGCACGACCGCATGTTGCAGGTTCTGTACGGGCCTTTCTGGATACAGGAAATGTTCGACTGCTGCCCTGCCCAGCACATTCCCCAGATCTCTCACCAATTGAAAACGTCTGGTCAATGGTGGCCGAGCAACTGGCTCGTCAGAATACGCCAGTCACTACTCTTGATGAACTGTGGTATCGTGTTGAAGTTGCATGGGCAGCTGTACCTGTACACGCCGTCCAAGCTCTGTTTTACTCAATGACCAGGCGTATCAGGGCCGTTATTACGGCCAGAAGTTTTTGTTCTGGGTACTGATTTCTCAGGATCTATGCACCCAAATTGCGTGAAAATGTTATGACATGCCAGTTCTAGTATAATATATTTGTCCAATGAATACCCGTTTATCATGTGCATTTCTTCTTGGTGTAGCAATTTTAATGGTCAGTAATGTAGTAGACCCCTTAACGCGCCAGACTTACGTTAAGAAGTCACGTTCCGTTCCCCCGAATCGCTATAAGGAGACTATCGGGCATCTAAATATTATACTCAACGCGGATTCGGGAAATACTGCCTTACATATCTGGTGATAATCTGATCATATCATAGTACAGATTCGTACATAACATGTCCCAGTTTTTGAATATCGATGTAGCCTGAAAGGCTCTACTGATTTCGAAGGGAAAAATAAGATGTCCCAGTCTTTGCGAATCAAGGGTTCCGACCGGTGTTTATCGATTCCAAGGCAGAAAAATATTGTAACACCTGTTATGGTCTTTGTAGAACAGTCTGACAGCCTTGTGTGGTACTGGTAAACAAGCTACAGTCCGTAAACACGATCGAGTGCTGTGTTTAGAGGTCTCGCGGTTCGTTATCGAAGCAACAGCGGTCCACTGGCACTGATTAAATTCAGGGAACCTCCGGAAAGGCTGTCTGTTTACCTTGTTTTGGCTGCACAAATAAAATTACACGCTGGCCTCCGCAACCGGATGCACGGCCCCACAACAGGGTCCAGCCAACAGTCGAGGCGGCTCTATGACCTCTGGTTGCGCACGCATAGCGTGCGCCGCTCCCTGGAATGTTTCAAGGCACACCACGGAAGCGCTGCTACAAGAAATAGCAGGCTCTCACAATGTAGGTCAGCCACAATTTATAGCACATCTTCTAACCGCTTATTTCAATCAGTCAAACTGCACGCAAGTGGTGTCAGCGGACATCGTATGTGGGCAGAAGGCAGCTGTGACTGGTGTTGTGAATTGGCAGGAGATAATTCACGGGGATTGGAGGAAGCCAAAAGGCACGCGTTTAAGCTCACGCAGGCCTGCGTGAGATCTGAAATATGACAAGGAAATTAGAACTTAGAAAAACGGACGCAGATGGTGAAATACTTAACTTTAATCTATAATTGGAGAACATCGCTCTTGATGATACATAAGTACAATCTCAATATAAACTGGTAATGGCGCCTTGCTAGGTCGTAGCAAATGACGTAGCTGAAGGCTATGCTAACTATCGTCTCGGCAAATGAGAGCGTATTTGTCAGTGTAGCTTCGCTAGCAAAGTCGGCTGTACAACTGGGGCGAGCGCTAGGAAGTCTCTCTAGACCTGCCGTGTGGCGGCGCTCGGTCTGCAATCACTGACAGTGGCGACACGCGGGTCCGTCGTATACTAGCGGACGGCGGCCGATTTAAAGGCTACCACCTAGCAGGTGTGGTGTCTGGCGGTGACACCACAATTGGTCTGCAGGTTCACGTTGGAATGGCCACGACATACAATATCAATGCAACCATCACTTAAAAAATACGATCGGAAGATTGTATCTTTGTAAGAGGTTACACAAGCTGCTAATATGACAAGGGCTCGATCACAATATACTTTAAGATGTTCTTCATGAACATACGCCATCCGTAATACGCTTTGATATAGAGAACTTGTTTAGTAGAGGTATATCTCTCAAGACAGATACGTTATATAAAAGTCGTTTCTTACGAACTTTTTGTGAGAAATGTCTTCAGTTAACTGCCTTCAACAGAAGGCCAGCATTCATTTTAGAGCTAATGACTTGACAGGTCTTACGCTTATAGTTTATCGCTCATCGCCAAGAGCAATTTTGTTCAAAACCTCTCGCACCAAATAAAATTATGTGAACTGAATCTATATGTCTTCTTTCACATGTCAGTGATAGTCCAAAATAGAAGTTGGAACGACCATGAAATAGGTTCAGACAGCTGGTACTCGCGCAAAGCAGTGTATGCTGTATGATCGAAAGTATCTAGACACCCATTACTGGACATTAATTTGTGGTGTGTCCATCCTTCGCCTTTATGGCGGCTTGAACTCTGCTGAGAACACTTTCAATGATGTGTCTAAATGTGGAGACGTGACAGCCCATTGTTCATCAGGAACAGAAGGTAATTTTATTGAACGCTGTTGTCTGGAGCGAAGTCGACGTAGTAATTCTTCCCAAAAGAGTTCCATTACGTCCAAGTCGGAACCCTTGGTATGCTAGTCCATTTTAGAAATGTTGTTGTCCGTAAACCATTGCCTCACAGATACTGCTTTAAGACAGGGAGCATTGCTATGCTGATACAAAGCATCACCATCTCCATATAGTTCCTCTGCCACAGCCAGTACACAGTACTACGAAGGTAAGTCAATTACTATCCGCAATTTTGTTACACTACTGGCCATTAAAATTGCTACACCAAGAAGAAATGCAGATGATAAACGTGTATTCATTGGACAAATATATTATATTATAACTGACATGTGATTACATTTTCACCCAATTTGGGTGCATAAATCCTGAGAAATCAGTACCCAGAACAACCACCTCTGGCCGTAATAACGGCCTTGATAC
The DNA here is from genome assembly GCF_023864275.1 of Schistocerca cancellata. NCBI lineage: Eukaryota > Metazoa > Arthropoda > Insecta > Orthoptera > Acrididae > Schistocerca > Schistocerca cancellata. Next base: position 659,663,778 of record NC_064627.1, read on the forward strand.
GTCTGGGCATTGAGCCAAACAGAGCTTGGATGGCGTATACAAGTACAGCTGCCCATGCAACTTCAACACGATACCACAGTTCATCAAGAGTAGTGACTGACGTATTGTGATGAGCCAGTTGCTTGGCCACCATTCACCAGACGTTTTCATTTGATGAGAGATCTGGAGAATGTGCTGGCCAGGGCAGCAGTCGAACATTTTCTGTATCCAGAAAGGCCCGTACAGGATCCGCAACATGTGGTCGTGCATCGTCCTACTGAAATGTAGGGGCCGAAATTCATCGAAGACTTTCGGTACAGTACGGGAACAGTGTTTTGCCACAACAGAGTGTCAACGAATGGATTGAAAAATTCCGAAATTGTCGCACAAGTATTACGCACGATGAAGGAGCCAGACGACCGTTTACCGCCACAAATGAAGAAAGCATTGAGCGTTCACGTGAAATGATTTTCTTGGACAGACGATTAACTATTGATGAAATGGTACATCGTTTGCAAATTAGTCACGGTTCTGCCTACGAAATCATCCACAACAGACTTGGGTTTCATAAAGTTTGTGCAACATGGGTCCCAAAACAGCTCACACAGCTGCATAAACAAACATTTGGATCGATGTAGTAACGAAGGGGACAACTTCTTAGACAAGATCATTACTGGTGACGAAACATGGCTCCATCATTACGAGCCAGTGAGTAAACGGCGGAATGTGGAATGGAAACATCCAATTTGCCGTACAAGAAAAAGTTCAAGAGCCAACCGTCCGCAGGGAAACCGATGTTTATGGTTTTTTGGGATGCACTAGGTCCAGTACTGGAACATTATGGGGAAAGAGGCACAACAATAAACAGTGTACGTTACAGTGAGATGCTTACTGCCAGGTTGAAGTCTGCAATTCGAAGCAAAAGCCGAGGACTGCTGTCAGAATGTGTTGTGTTATTGCACGACAACCCCCGTCCGCATACTGCTGCCCATACTGCTGAAACGCTCCAGAAACTCAAATTTGAAGTACTGGATCATCCTCCATATAGTTCCGATCTTGCCCCTTCTGGCTATCACCTGTTTGCTCCACTCAAACAGGCATTAAGGGCCCGTCGATTTGCCTCGGACGAAGCAGTGAAAGAAGCGTGCATTCCTGGCTCGCAGCTCAACCAAAAACCTTCTTTTATTAGGGCATCAGGAAGTACATACAACGATGGACCAATGCGTTGAAACGCAAGGAGACTATGTCAAAAAATGATGTTCTTGTAAGTTTCCTATTTGATTACAATAAAATTTTATAACTACTTTGCGGATAATAATTGACTTACCTTCGTCCAAAGGTGTTTATATTTATCCGGGTATAGGATTTATTTTAAGCGCAATAAGGGGGCCAGAGCCTAATTACGAGACACACCCGCATGCCCAAACACCACCTCTTCTGTACTTCACTGTTGGCACTACACCTGATGACAGGTAATGTTGTCCAAGCATCCGCCAAACCAAAACCCTTTCATGAATTGTCACAGGGTATAGTGCGATTCGTCAATCTAAATCACTCGTTTCCAGTCATCTACAGTTCCGTGGCGTCGACGTTTGCGCCACCTTAAGCGTCGCTTGGCGCTGACTACAGAAATGTGTGGCTGATGAGGAGGTGCTCCAACACTGTTGCCCCATTCCTTTTCATTAGCTACACACACACACACTGTTTAAGCTGGAATGCTGGTAGCACCTTCGAACTCACGAGTGATTCCATCTACTGACGTAATGCGACTTTTTTACAACCACCCTCCGCAATGTTAGACATTACATGAGGACTGCCAGGCGTTGGTTTCGCTGTGATTGTTCCTTCGCGTTTGCGCTTCATAATCGCATCACCAACTGTCAACTTTGGCAAGTTTAGAAGGGTTGAACTGTTCCTGACGGGTTTATTACTCGGGTGACATCCAGTGACTACTCCACGTTCGAAATGACTGAGCCCTCCTGACCGATCCAGTCTGCTGTTACTGCGTCTCTCGTCTCTACTGATAACACAATACTCCCGCCTCCTTGCATACTGGTGCGTCCATCTCTAGTGACGTCTAGTGAGCGATTCATTATTACAACGGGGGTGTCCCGATACTTTTCATCACGTAGCGTATGTCGTATGTGCCGCGAAATTAAAGTTCCGCGTCTCATTTGTATTTATGCCCACACAACTAATCGCACCAGCGCTGAGATCGCAGCAGAGGGCGTGTGTGTCACCAAGTAGTAGATACAAAGCCACGTTGAGCTGATCTGGGGCTTTTTTTACAGAGGTGGAACCCCTCCACGCCCACACCGACACGATGGCCAACTCAAAAGGTCTACTGCCATCTCTGCATAATGGTTAGTTTTCACTAAAGTGAGGTGTCGCAGGATGTGGGTACTGCGATGTTTGCGTATGCCTGGTTAAGGTTAACCATTAATACGCGCTCACCTGGAGATAGATTGGGTCGAAGTCGAACGAAGGGTAGCGGTTTGAAGGGCAGAGGGAAAAAAAGTGCCAAGGCAAGAGCCTGGGGAAAAAAGTCTACGATAGTTAGCCCGGGTGGTTAGAGCAGTAGCGGATGTTTTGCTGCCTGCGATAGGTCGTGCAAGGGTAGGCTTTGTTAGTAGTGGGTATCATGCATGTCGATACCTTTGACACTGTGCGGTGCTGTTTCTCGGCGGCTGCCGCTGGGTGCCGGTGTTGAACTCTCGGTCAGCGTCAGCAACCTGCAACAGTTAGGTTTATCATCGTTTTTGTGTCCGATAGCTCATATATCGGATGCACAGTGTAGGGCGATGTTGGCGAATTGTTTGTGCGTTAGTGGGCGAGCTCGTCGGTGTCCCTGCTGTAGCCTGTTGGTCGGCACTAATAGCAGCTGGTAGTTAGCAGTCAGTGTTGCTGACATGCAGAGATTGTCGACGTTTGTCGCTTGTTGGTGTATGTCAGTTTACCATAGGTGGCTATGCCCTAGCTAGTAGTGTCTTTGGCCGCTTGTGTTTCCACCTGTGGTTGTGATCGTAGTTTCCCAGAGTGAGGATGAAAGGATTGTTCGAGTGTCTCGAGTTCCTGTATAGTTGTGTGGCGTGTTTTTTTAATACTTCCTTGAGGGTTTGAAGGCGGTATTCTTGGTGAAGATCCACGGTACGTGTGTAGCGTGGAGCGTTGCTAATGATTCATAGCACTTTGTTCTGTATGATCTGCACGCGGCGCAGTCGTGTAGGAGCTGCATATCCCCAGAGGTCTAATCAGTGTCATGTATATGTACCTCGACACCCTCCTATTCAGTGTGCTTTCCTGTTGAGCATTGGGTAGAGTTATTTGAGCTTCGCGTGCGCTCTGTTGACAACGTACTCGATGTGGTCCCTCCATGTAAGTTTCCGGTCGAGCCAGACACGTAGGTATCTGACTTTCTCTCGGAAACGCATTGGGCGTGTATGTAGTGTTATCTGTCTACTGTGTTGATGTTTGCGCAGTAGTTTTGGTCTGCGTGTAAACAGAACTGCTTCGCACTTGTCGACGTTTACTTTAATACGCCATCGCTCCAACCAAGACTCGGCTGTTCTGAGTGTCGTATGTATTCGTGAATTAATGTTCGACGGTTTCCAATCTTGCGCAAGGATGCAGGTGTCATCCGCGTAGATGGCTAACGTCGTGTTTTGTGTTGCTGGGCGCTACGGTCGCAGGTTCGAATCCTGCCTCGGGCATGGATGTGTGTGATGTCCTTAGGTTAGTTAGGTTTAATTAGTTCTAAGTTCTAGGCGACTGATGACCTCAGAAGTTAAGTCGCATAGTGCTCAGAGCCATTTGAACCAGCCATTTTTGTGTTGCTGGGAAGTCGTCAATGTACAGGTTAAACAACATGGGCCCTAGGATGCTTCCTTGGGGTACTCCCGCTTGGATACCATGTTGTGTTGATTGTTTGTCCTGCACGTTAGTGTTGAAACACCTGTTCGTGAGATATGAGTGTATGAGACGTACGAGTCCGTCCAGGAAACCAGCTTCGCTTAGTTTGCGTATGAGGCCGTTGTGCCAGAGACCGTCGAAAGCTTTTTCGATGTCCAGGAACACAGCCCCTGTGGGTGTGTTCATGTTGTAGCCGTGTGGTATATGTTCGACTACGCGAAGGAGTTGTGTTGTCGAGTAGTGATTCCTAAAGCCGAATTGCTCCGGTTTTAGGGTGTCATTGGCGATGCAGTGCCTAGTGATACGTTTTAATATTGCCTTCTCAACAATCTTGCTGAGCAAGCACAGCAGACTGATGGGTCGGTAATTTTGTGGGAGGGAGTGGTCTTTCCCTGGCTTCCTGAACATCAGGACCTCGGCAGCCTTCCAAAAGTCAGGGAAGTGTTGGTGTTTTAGGATGGCATTCGTTATGCGTGTAAGGTATTCTACGGCTTTATCCGTGAACTCCTTCAGGACACGCTTTCCTAGCGTTGGTATGCTTGATAGCCAATGTGATTTCGTTTGTGCTAGTGCGTCTAATTTCGTTGCGCGTGGGCTGGGCTACAAGTCGTGTAACCTCTTGGTCCGCTTCAAGTGTGAATACTGGATCTGAGGGACCCAGATTCGACATGAAAGACGCTGCAAGTGTTGTGACCATAAGCTCTGCCTTGTCCGTCGCGGAGTAAGCTGGGCCGTCTGCTCCTTGTAGCGTGGGAATGTAATGTTTCTCCCTGGTGAAGTGTCTGGCTAGCTTCCACACGCCAGGGCGTGTGGTATCTAGCCCAGCGAGTTTCTGTCCCCATTGTTCGTTTGAGCTGGGGCAGCGCGACAGGAAAGTTTGAAGTCCTAAGAGGATGATGTGGCATCGACTTGAGCTAATGCCGGAGGCCGTAGTGAGCAGCACTTGACAAGTTGTGAGGCAAGGCTTGAGAGTTATATGGCGTGCATCGGTGTGGTTGGTCCATGGAGTCACCACAGAAAACAATCAACAGGAAAACTGGCAGTCAGCAGTAAGGAGTGGGACCAGCCACACTGTCGTGCGCTAGTCCGGAACCGCTGTGGACAGTGGCAGACTATAGTGCGTTTAAAATTAGTTGCGACTTTTGACAGTTCCGCGCAGGGCGAGTAGGGGGAATCGTAGCTGCCAGCGTGTGCCGAGCGCGTCAGCGGCCGGCAATAAAGCCATGCCTACCTTATATCGCGAACGTCAGCGGCCGCCAGGCAAACATTCTTTGGCGGTAAATAAACGACAATAGTGAACAAAACAGTTAAATCAATTACCTTTTATCCATACTCACAGTTATGGTGTAAGTGAAGCGAAATCAAGGGAAGAACCGTCTCTTTCCTCTTCCTCGGAACTGATACTGGTGCCGACTGTAATTACCAGCTCTTCAATCTGTTCTTCCACCAGTCCTTCACGAATCCACGTCTCCTCAACTACCTCCTTTGTATGGTTGACAATTCGAAACCAGTCCTGAGGGGTAACACTTGCAACGGCTTCTTTTGTCAGCGTTTCAGGCTCACTGAGTGTAAACTTATTGTTGTTTTTTGCCACACTACCTTTCTCCTGCACCCATACGTTCTCCATATGATTACAATGTGTGTGATATGGAGCAAGCCAGATTGCATTATGCTCTTTATCGGTAGCCAGTTCGTCGACATGATAGCGTGGAGTTTTTGGGTTGTAAAGTGCTACAAGTTCCATTTATTCTGCCTTATTCATGCCTTATTCAACTTTATCGGATAGAGCATTTCTTTGCACCCAGAGAAAAATATCTGCTTTCCTCCACTGCATTGTCGGAGCTTTATTTATCACAATAGAGTGGTATGGCGCATTGTCCATTACTGTTATCGTATTTGGAGGAATATTCTGCCGCAGAACATCAGAGAACCACTCCATGAAAACTTTGGCATTCATTTCCTCATAATAGTCGCTTCCTGGAGCGGAACAGCGATAAACAGTTTGGAATGAAACCACGAGCAGAGCCAGCGTGGAGGTGGTGGTGGTTAATGTTTAACGTCCCGTCGACAACGAGGTAATTAGAGACGGAGCGCAAGCTCGGGTTAGGGAAGGATTGGGAAGGAAATCGGCCGTGCCCTTTCAAAGGAACCATCCCGGCATGTGCCTGAAACGATTTAGGGAAATCGCGGAAAACCTAAATCAGGATGGCCGGAGACCCAGCGTGGAGGACGATTATCCCGCCACCCTTGCCTGTCGGCGCTTTCGTCGTTCCTTGTGCTGTGCGAACCGTCCACCCCTTTGTCAACGTGTGGCTCGCATTAAGCCACGTCTCGTCCAAGCATACAATGTCTTCGAACGAAACATTCATCACTGCACACAGACATGTGCCTCTCCACGCCGCTATGTCACATCTCTCGAAGATAAATGTCCAAGACGAAAACTTTTCGTGCCGGAAACCAAGCTCGAGTAAACAGTTGCGAAGCGACGACCTACTCCCATTGAAAAGCTCTGCTTCTTTGAGGCTGAAAAGAAGTTTATATAAAGTAGGATATTCCTTGCGCTGATAAAAAGCGTACACATGTCTCCGAATTGCATCCTGCTGGAATGCGTCCATCTTCATGATCCGTCTGTCATAAAATTTTTTCTTGCTTGGAGTTTCTGAAAAAGAATGACCTGCCAACCCTCAGCGCCGTTGATCGATGAGTGTTAAGTGCAGCAGCTGTTCTGCCCACCACTCTTGTAACCTCTAAAATCGAACCGCCGTTATTGTATTTGAGTTCAAAATAACTGCGCACAGAGCACACAAATTCGCGACCTTGGCCGCGGATCGTAATTCCCTTTCCACATTTCTCTATCTTCGCAGCCGGTGAACGTGTTGTCGGACGACCTCTGTTACTGTGAATCTCGCGTTCAGTCATGCTGACCTGTTATTATCAACGCAACACCAACACAGAAACACTCGTTCACAGCACTTGAGCACAGCAGAACACTTCAAGGACAAAAAATAACACTTTACAAAGAGAGCTAACGAACGCAAAAGCAACTGAAGCGCGACACCAAATGGTACTGTTTACCCACAGTGTGGCGACAGAGGTGCTTTACCAACCGAACCGCTGGCAGTGTGGTAGAGAAAACCGGCTCGCCATTGGTGTTACCTGAGCAACGGTGTCACGTCCCAGACCCAAACATCAAAAATCACGCGTCGGGTTGTTGCTGGGCCGCCTGCTGCACTTCCCGCTTTATCGGCTTGACAGGCCAGGGAGTTGGCCGCAGTTATCCTCTGAAGGTGATGTAGCTTTATGGGCATTCAGTTTGTGGACGGCCACCGAGCAAAGCAGGCCCTGGAGAGAGAGCACCGTGGAACTGCGACAAGCGTGATGACACCAGCACTGAACTGCAGCGTTCCTCATGGGGCACGACCGCCTGTAATGCAGATAACGTCGAGCTGGGGTAGCATACGGCGTCATCTTGTTGGTGTCCAGAAAAAAATGGCAGCTCAGTCAGTGACGGGGAACGGTGGAGAAGCTGGTTACGGCGAGACAGTGCAGAACACAAGCGACCTCTGATTTTGTGAGCCATATTTGCTGTTGACAAGCGGCGACTGGATAACAGTGTGGTGGTGTACGGCGGAACAGGCGAAACTGACTTGAATCAGTTTGTTGTTGCGTGGAAATATGTCGAGGCCGTGTGGAATTTGATTATGCCAAAACTATTGCCAACTGTTTAGCACAGCATGGTCGTGGATGTGTAGATTGTAGCTTTTTTGGTTGTAAATAGATCTTTACTGTGAAATTGCAAATACGGCGAGGCCGTTGTCCGATGACAGTGTACCAGCAATACGTTATTGTTTGGTCGACACAGTAGTTTTAGCTTTGTGTGGTTGTGTTGCCTATAGTAGCCAGGTGTTGGTAGTAGTACACTGTAGATAACTATCGTGGGCGAGTTGGTTGTCCTGGTTTTGTTTCTGTGGACCCTTGCAAAGCTTTTAATGGGTGGCATATAGTTTCGTCTTTTACTTGGAGTTTAGATGCAAAATTAATCTTGCGTGGTTCAAATGGGACTTAGCATCTGAGGTCATCAGTCCCCTAGAACTTAGAACTTCTTAAATCTGACTAACCTGAGGACATCACACACATCCATGCCCGAGGCAGGATTCGAACCTGCGACCGTAGCGGTCGCGCGATTCCAGACTGAAGCGCCTAGAACCGCACGGCCACACCGGCCGTCTTAAATCAGGTGGTGCTGTGGGAATTAGATTAGGAAATGAGACACTTAAAGGAGTAAATTAGTTTTGCTATTTGGGGAGCAAAGCAACTGATAATGATCGAAGTAGAGAGGATATAAAATGTAGACTGGCAATGGCAAGGAAAGTGTTTCTGAAGAAGAGAAATTTGTTAACATCGGGTGTAGATTTAAGCGTAAGGAAAACTTTTCTGAAAGTATTTGTATGCAGGGAAGTGAAACATGGACGATCAATATTTTAAACAAGAAGAGAATAGAAGCTCTCGAAGTGTGGTGCTGCAGAAGAATGTTGAAGATTGGATGGGTAGATCACATAACTGATGAGGACGTACTGAATAGAACTGGGGAGAAGAGAAATTTGTGGCACAACTTGACTAAAAGAAGGGATCGGTTGATAGGACATGTTCTGAGGCATCAAGGGATCACCAATTTATTACCAGAGGGCAGCGTGGAGGGTAAAAGTCGTAGAGGGAGACCAAGAGATGTTTGCACTAAACAGATTCAGAAGGATGTAGGTTGCAGTAGGTACTAGGCGATGAAAAAGCTTGCACAGTATAGAGTAGCATGGAGAGCTGCATCAAACCAGTCTCTGGACTGAAGACCACAACAACAAGGTCAGAGGGGGAAGCAGGAGATGAACAGAGTAGGTGAACGATATCGATATAAAGAAGCGGATGGAGTATATGGACAGAGAGATGAGGGGTGAGGAGATGGATGGAGAGAGTATGGGATAAGAGATGTACAGGGAACAGGCGGAAGGTGATGGACAGAGGTAGGGGGGGGGGGGATGAGGAGGAGACGGACAAAGGGAGGCGAGAGGAGGAGAGGGATAGGGAGAGGGGGAGGAAGATGGAGATGAGGACATATATCCAATTTCCAGACATATGTAGCTAATTGCGTAGCACTGCCGGGTTCGCTAGATAAACTTAAAAAAGAAAAAAAAAATCGTAGTCACGAATTGGAATTTTAGAACGTGGCTGTATAATGGCGGAACAGACGTAACTGCACGTGAGTGGGAGGATGTGTCAGGCCGGAGCGCAGGCGGCCGCAGTCCTTGACCTCAGGCGCCGCGCTGGAGCCGCTATTCATAGGAGTGGGATTGGGGAAAGGCGGGGGGGGGGGGGGGGGGCGGGTGACCGCTGCAGCCAGTCGGCTGGCAAACACGGCCGCTATAACCCAGCGCGCAGCGTGACGTCAGTGGCCGCACTAACAACAGCTCTCCCTATCTCCCGATTTAAGGTTGTTGCCCTTTCCACAGTTGAAAAGCACGTCGCAATGGGCGACAGCGTATTTCGGTGGCTGCCCACTATACAGAGCAGGAGGACCGAGCGAGGTGGCGCAGTGGTTAGTACAATGGACTCGCATTCTGAAGGACGACGGTTCAAACCCGCGTCTGGCCATCCCGGTTTAGGTTTTTCGTGATTTCCTTAAATCGCTTCAGGCAAATGCCGGGATGGTTCCTTTGAAAGGGCACGGCCGACTTCCTTCCCCATCCTCCTTTCACGCGATGGGACCGATGACGTCGCTGTTTGGTCCCCTCCCCACAAATCAGCCAACTTAGAGTAGGAGGAGAGTCGCCAGCAGGCACAGACTTTATTTCAACTGTCTGTCAGAGGAGGTAGGCTAGGCTTATCCCTTTGACGCTAAACACTATAACGCCGCTGCTAACTTGGTCACGTAAAGCACCCTTTGACAGGAAATCGGTCACCGCAGCCGAAGTCGCTGACGCTCTGTCTGCAGGTAACTAGCTCCGACTCCTGCTGGAGTCTGTAATGTATAATTCTAAAAAAGAATGCATGAAATGAAATACTTGTATAATAACTAATTTTCGGAAAGATAATTGTTCGGAAGTGGGATACATCACAGTGACCACAGCAGAAGTATAACGAAGAAATACACACTACTGGCCACTAAAATTGCTACACCAAGAAGAAATGAAGATGATAAACGGGTATTCACTGAACAAATATATTATACTAGAACTGACATGTGATTACGTTTTCACGCAATTTGGGTGCATAAATCCTGAACAAACACCTCTGGCCGTAATAACGGCCTTGATACGCCTGGGCATTCATTCAAACAGAGCTTGGATGGCGTGTACAGGTACAGCTGCCCATACAGCTTCAACACGATACCATAGTTAATCAACAGTATTGGCTGGCGTATTGTGACGAGCCAGTTGCTCGGCCACCATTGACCAGACGTTTTCAATTGGCGAGAGATCTGGAGAATGTGCTGGCCAGGGCAGCAGTCGAACATTTTCTGTATCCAGAAAGGGCCGTACAGGACCTGCAATATGCGCTCGTGCATTATACTGCTCAAATGTAGGGTTTCGCAAGGATCGAATGAAGCGTAGACCCACGGGTCGTAACACATCTGAACTGTAGCGTCCACTGTTCAAAGTGCCGTCAATGCGAACAAGAGGTGACCGAGACGTGTAACCAATGGCATCCCATACCATCACGCCGGGTGATACGCCAGTATGGCGATGACGAATACACGTTTCCAATGTGCGTTTACTGCGATGTCGCCAAACACGGATGCGACCATCATGATGCTGTAAACAGAACCTAGATTCATCAGAAAAAATGACGTTTTTGCCATTCGTGCACCCAGGTTCGTCGTTGAGTACACCATCGCAGGCACTCCTGTCTGTGATGCAGCGTCAAGTGTAACCGCAGCCATGGTCTTCGAGCTAATAGTCCATGCTGCTGCAAAAGTCGTCGAACTGTTGTTCGTGCAGATGGTTGTTGGCTTGCAAACGTCCCCAGCTGTTGACTCAGGGATCGAGACGTGGCTGCACGATCCGTTACAGCCATGCGGATAAGATGCCTGTCATCTCGACTGCTAGTGATACGAGGCCGTTGGGATCCAGCACGGCTTTCCGTATTACCCTCCTGAACCCACCGATTCCATATTCTGCTAACAGTCATTGGATCTCGACCAACGCGAGCAGCAATGTCGCGATACGATAAACCGCAATCGCGATATGCTACAATCCGACCTTTCTCAAAGTCGGAAACGTGATGATACGCATTTCTCCTCCTTACACGAGGCATCATAACAACGTTTCACCAGGTAACGCCGGTCAACTGCTGTTTGTGTATAAGAAATCGGTTGGAAACTTTCCTCATGTCAGCACGTTGTAAGTGTCACCACCGGCGCCGACCTTGTGTGAATGCTCTGGAAAGCTAATCATTTGCATATCATAGCATCTTCTTCCTGTCGGTTAAATTTCGCGCCTGTAGCAAGTCATCTTTGTGGTGTGGCAATTTTAATGGCCAATAGTGTATATCACTATAGTTTTAATTTCCGTTGATGTTAAACATGGCCAAAATGACTCTGTTAGCTGCTGGTATCTGTTTTTCCTTTGTAGTCAGCTGCACAGTCGTTATGGGGAGCAGAATAGTTTGGTAACGGGAGACCGCGATAATATGATATATAATGCAATATGATGATATACATTACACAAAGGAAAGCAATAATCGAACTTCGTGACAAGAAATGAATATTTCAAGGTTCGACATGTGAATAATGTGCATGCAGTGGCGCGCGGTTGGTATGCAATTGACACGTCACTAAACCAATCGCTCCCCAACGTTATTGAAAACTGAAATATAACAAGAGGTTTTGCATATTGTTAGTTATTTTCTAACAAATAAAAACGTAGTTCACGTTTGTTCTTCTATAATTAATGACAAAATTACAGTGAGCAAGAACACAGCGTGCTTACATCCTGCAAGGCTTGAGGCAAGAGAGTGACAGACCGGAGGTTACAATCCTTATTTTGTTTTAAAACAGAGGATAATCGAAAGTCAGTCACAGGTACATTCACTACAACGATATGAGTTAGGCAGAACCTCAAAATGACCAAATCGCTGACCTTACGATACAAATTAATTTACTACATAGTGTAAGTTCTATAAATTAAAATCGGACACCTCACACGAGGAGGTCGTAAAATAGTAAGCAACTTGCATCTAGATCGTCTGTAACATCCGATAGAAGGAGAACTAGTTTTTCTCTTCAAATGGGACTACATTTTTTTTTCTTTTCAGAATAGCATTTCTCGTTGAGAAAAGAACTATTTCGAAGGTCTGATGAGAAAAACACTAACGATATATCTTTTTTCCTTCTGGCACACTCAGTTGCGTACTACTCAAAGGTTAACGCCTTTCCCAACGAAATGCACGTGATAGGGATAAGAGATAATGAGTTTTTTTTACTAAGGACCTCAGAGACATCCAGTAAAATGCACTGGCACCCTTTCTGCGCATACCCTGTTTGTTGTGAGGTATGCTGAAATTAAATTGCAGTACGTTCTTCGTAAAGCGCACTTTTCGAGTTGTTTCATCGTTCCACGTCAAACAAACTTTCGTTTGTAATAGTCATAGAACACTCACATTCCATTTATGTCATTAATATCAAATCAGTGACGTTACTGTTGTGCAAAGAACATACTGCATTTGATTTTCAGAATATCTCGGAGGAAACTCGACCAACTCAAAATGAGCATCTCATTAAAACCCTCCGAGTGGCTATAAACAGGTAGTGACCAAGTTTTTCGTTACAACTGAGAGCGATACAAGTTTACACTTCATACGTCATTCAGCCCTCCAGGAAAACACAAATATCTCAAATTTTCATGCATTGAGAGTCTGTAATTTCTAAATGCACGTACGGAATCCTTATGCCAATGAATCTGTCTCCACGAGAAGAGTTGTTCTGATTCCTAAGAGCATCGCAGTTCCATATTTAAATAATGTTGATCCCTTTATCACGGTAGTTCGTTCTTACGAAAACGTGTTGGCTATTGTTTTTCGAGCACATTGTAACTTCGCCTAGACGAAGACAGTTCACTGATATCTTTCATTTGTCAGAAGATACTCGGATAAAAAGTTAGGTACCTCATCCTCTCTATTAATCAGATGGCAGATAACATTATTTGCGACCTCTGACAGCCAAGATACGGCGTTGTTTTCTGTGATTAAATATTAGTTGAAAGGTATTGGATGAATATCGAGTCACAATACTGGCGGACTTGTAAATGCTCGGAAATATATAATTTCGCAGAGCATTTAACCAAAACTTTAGGAATACGCAAAATAAGGGAAAGACAACCACTCACCCATACCGATTAGATGGCGTGGAACACAGAAAACAGCATTCACACTAGCTTTCGAGTACAATAGTCGATTCGGCGTTAAGTTGTTGATCCCTGACAGTTTCAGTGGGCTGGGCATGGCAGTTTCGAGGGCCTCTTTCTACCAATCTTGTAACACGATTTTGGAAACGTCTCTATGGCAACGCTTCATTGTCGCCACAGCCGTATTAACTGCCCCTCTTATCCGCTGCAGCCGTTAGCGCTTCGCAGTTGAAAGCTGGTTAACAGCGCTGTGAACTATCAGCGACCTCCTTACGCCGTCTAAATTATAGCTCTTTTTCTAGCAAAAGTACACACATCACACACACAGCCACACAGACATCCGTATATACACTACCCTGGCCAAGGCAAGAGTTGTGAATGTGCGTACTTTTGCTAGAAAAAGAGATAGTGTTCGAAAGCTAGTGTGAATGCGCTTTTCTATTACGTGTTTCTGTGCTCCACGCATCGATGCGCTATACATAATGGTTGTCTTTCCCTTGTTTTACATATTGTACCAACCAGGAATTTACAAAATTTCAGTAATGTTGATTACAGTATTAATAGGATACTGCTGGATTCATTCTTATTACACCAAAGACTGAGAATACTATTGTTTACTCTTATTAGTGGTTAAGCAAGTCACACATCTGTTCAATTATAAAGAGTACTACGAAGCTTCAGTTTCACAACAGAAGAGACTGGTCATTAATCGTTTTCACTTCCTTACACCGCAATACCGCTAGAGCATCTACTATCCTTGTTGTGTGTGGCAAAAGGGATATCCTATGTTCTAAAATGAAAGAGCGAATGGTCGCGGGTTCGTTCGGATAGCTGGAGAAAGTCACAAAAACGCTGTAAAATAAGAGCTCATAAGCTGCATGTAATATGACACGAAGATATAGTCGGCGGCGCTTTCATTAAAGGCATAGCAGTAATCGATTATGGAAACAACAGAAAACCCAAACCTAGATGGATCAGCAGAGTTTCGAGCCCCTTCTTCCGTAATAATATTACCAAACACCATGCTGTAAAATTACATTCTGCATGTTTCACGTTGTGATCGGTATCACTGGTACGACTTGACGAAGTTATTGCTGTCGAAATCAAGGGAAAAGGAAGACTGGGACTTAGTGTTACGTCGGCGGCGATGGCATTAGAGACGGACCACCCAGCTCAGATCGAGGAAGGAACTCTGACTTATTCTTTTTGCAGGACCCATGTCGGCATTCACCTTAACCAATGGAGGGGAACCACGGAAAAGCCGAACACAAGAGTGACCACTTCTTCTTTCATTGTAAGATATTGGGCATTCGTTTTATGTTATCTGTCATGGATGACAGACACTCGAGCAGTATCCAGTGCAATGGATATGAAAGCGATTAGTGATCAGTCTCTTCCCTTACAGCAAACTTCCTTGAGACGGAAAAGCTTCTGTCCACAGTGCAGCACGGGTTAAGAAAGCACTGCTTGTGCGGAATCAGCTTGCCCTTTTCTCAAACGACAACCTGTGAACCAAAGATGGAAAAAAACAGCAGATTCCATATTCCCAGATTTCCGGAAAGCGTTTCACACAGTGCTCCACTGCAGATTGCTAACGAAAGTATGAGCATACGGAACAGTTCTCAGATACGTGAGTGGCCGGGAGACTGCCCTCCGCTGTGGCCGAGAGGTTCTAGGCGCTTCAGTTCGGAAGTGCGGTGCTGCTACAGTCGCAGGCTCGAATCCTGCCTCGGGCCTAGATGTATGTGCTGTCCTTAGGTTACTTGGGTTTAAGGCGAATGGCCAACTTTGATTTATTGGGAGAATTGCAGGAGATCGCATATAGACCAGTAGTGTGACCTATTCTTGAGTAGTGCTCCAGTCTTTTGGACACCCAGCAGGTCGGATTAAAGAACGACATCGATGCAATTCAGATGCAGGCTGCTAGGTTTGTTAGCGGGAAGTTCGATCAACACGAGAGTATTACAAAAATACAGATAATTCAAATGGAAACCCCTGGAGAAAAAATACATTGATTTCGCGAGACGCTACTGAGAAAATTTAGAGTCGGCATTTGCGGCTGACTACAAAACGATTCTACTGCCGCATAGACAAGACAAGAGAAATTAAGGCTCGTGCGAAAACAGATAGACAGTCAAAATTAAAATTGAAACAAATGTGCCCTCGGTCACAATTATTTTTAGTCTTACTGACCAGGTTTCAACACTTCTAAGAGTGCCTTCATCAGAATTAAAACAATCAAAATGGCCTATGACATAGTAACAAATTTATAGGAAAAGACATGTTTTATATAAAAAGTGTAAGTACTGACTAACACTTTAAGTAAGTACTGACTATCACTTTTAATATAAAAAATGTCTTTTCCTATAAATCTGTAACTATGTTATAGGCAATTTTAATTGTTTTAATTCTGATGAAGGCACTCTTAGAAGTGTTGAAACATGGTCAATAGGACTAAAAATAGGTGTGAGTGAGGGTTCATTTGTTTCAATTTTAATTTAGAAATGGTCACTGAACCAAGCAGCCATGTTTAAAACTTTGAGATAGACAGCCGTTTGCCTCTCGCTCCGTTTGCGATTGGGACAGGAAAGGGAATATCTAGCAGTAGTACAAGGTCCCCTTTGCGTTGCACCGTGTGGTGGCTTGCGGAATATGTAAGTAGATGTATATGTGGAAAACCAAAATATTTGAGTAGTGGGACAGTAACATGAATCACCCTCCCCCCACTCCCCCCCAATCCATTGCGACACCCCGCTCCTTCTTGTTGGAATCAGTTTCTGTTGTATGTATTCGACACCGTTAGACTCATTTGCCTGACCACCTAGGCAGTAATTATTTTCTCACTTTGGTCATCCTGCAAAGAGCACTAAGAATAATGATAGGGCATCGATGTGCAGAGCTGGATAAAAGCACTACTCCTGCTACTACTACTACTGCTACTACTGCTGCTGCAACTACCACCAAGGTAATAGTAATAATAGTAATTACAACAATCCTCAATTAAAGGACGAAACCGAACGAGAGGACGCAGTTATGAGTCAGTGGACTCGTGTTCGGGAGGATGGCTGTTCTAACACCTGTCCGCCCTTCCTGATGTAGGGTTTTCTTAATCTCCATAAATCGCTTAAGGCAAAAGTTGAAATACTTCCTTTGAAAGGACGCGACTAAATTCCATCCTCAGTCAGATGTCGTGCTCCGTCTCTAATGATCTCGTCGGCGGCGGAACGTTAAACCGTTGGTTAAACCCGTTCAGTACTACTCTTATGTCAACGAAGACAAGCTTAGCCACTTCCAGGCAACCCATTTCGTGTGCTGTCTATCAACCAGGAGAAATGGATGGCGTATGCTGGCAGAAACTGCAGTTCTATGGCACAAAATCAAAGGCGCTACAGGAAAAGATGGGTTGTATTCGGAAGACAGTGATTCGATGACAAAAAAATGCCGAGAGATAGTTGAAGTTGCTACATGGAAACAGGGGTTCTGTGTTAGTAAGTTTTTTTTTTTTTTTTTTTTTTTTTTTTGTCATCAGTCTACTGAGTGGTTTGATGCTGCCCGCCACGTATTCCTTTCCTGTGCTAACCTCTTCATCTCAGAGTAGCACTTGCAACCTACGTCCTCAATTATTTGCTTGACGTATTCCAATCACTGTCTTCCTCTACAGTTTTTGCCCTCTACAGCTCCCTCTAGAACCATGGAAGTCATTCCCTCATGTCTTAGCAGATGTCCTATCATCCTGTCCCTTCTCCTTATCAGTGTTTTCCACATATTCCTTTCCTCTCCGATTCTGCGTTAGTAAGTAATCCACATAAAAAATATACTAAGTAACAGTGAAAAATACCGACCCACCCCACCCCACAATGATTCCACTGCCTTCTAAAGAGCGAGATTTCTAACCGTAGCAACAAACGTTTCAGTTTACTATAGGGTTCGTTGAGATTACAGTGAACAGTAAAACAAGGCAACGTTGAAACTTCAGCTGAGGTCTTAACACCTCTAACACTGTTTAATATCTGCTGTTTTTATTCAATTTCAAGTTCTAAATGGAAATTAAGACAAACATTTGGCACAACAAACGACTCTGTACCTTGAATCTCTTACATAACCCAAAGACAAGTTCCATCGCCTTCATAAGCATTGGCCGACGGTAATTAAAAAGGCAACAAGACGCCTTTGAAGCTGAGGCAACTGGAGGCGGAACAATCACTCAGCTTGTACAAGGAAGGAAACTGGTAGTTTCAGTTTTTTGCCTAGCGTGGAGGGAGAAAGGGAGGCATCGGACTTGCTTCACTTGACTGTGGAATTATTCCGGCGTTCGTTGGAAATCACAGGAACCCCTAAACGTGAGTAGCAAGCCGAGAGTTTTTATGTCCCTCCTGCAGAAAAAGAGACGGGGGGGGGGGGGGCACAGTACCTTAATCACGATGCCTTCTGGCTGGGACGGTGCCTCTAATGAACCATATACACCTCCACGAAGCCCATGGTACATTACGGTTCCTGTCGCTTACACTTCTATAGATCAAGCAAGGTGATGAGTTTACGACAGTCGGCAACTTGGGGCCACCATAATAACGCACTACTGTTCTCGGACTCTGTAGTACACTCATCCACGGGCCCAATGGTTTTTCCTTTCATTTATTTGTTTTTGATTTAATAACAAACTAAATACCATACTAACCAAGTAAAGAAAATTCTGTAACAGCTGAGCACGTTGATTGTCCAGGTCATCTTCTCGTATGACGAGGAGTACTGTCCCATATGTACCTGTGTACATAGACTGGAATCGACCCTGAATTGTGGACCCTCGTTTCTATCTCTTCTCGCACCTGGGACACCTCTAGCCGGAGGTTGTAAAACAAAGCAGATTTTGTGGGTCTAATTGCAGCACGTCACGCAAGAAACATTCAATTTCATGAGCTTTGGGTCTGGTGTACTGTGCGCTGAACGTAACTTGAACGTCGCCTTTAGGTGAGAAAGAGCCATAATACTTCGAGTCGATCTAAATCACACTACTATACTGCCCAACGCCGCGCGCGAGTAAACAAACGCTAGCGGCGCGCGTCCCGGAGCGCGGAGCACATCCTTGCCGCTACACAGCCGAAGGCCAACTATCAAAATTCAAGCGATGGCGCGGTTCGAAACCGTACGCCTAGACCAACGAGCCGATATACGTATTTGTGCCATGCATGTGGAGATAAGTGTAGGCCAAGCTGCTGCGACAGCCACTTGGAGATGCATGACTAGCTGCGCCGAAACGTTCTGTATTCGCTCACGACCTGCACTGTGTTGATATTCAGCCATCAGGCGCCAGGTGTTATATCTGTTTCGAGAGGCCCACGTGGTTGGTCGCCTACTTGGAAAAATATCTTCCGTCTTCATGGACATTACATTAGTTGAAAATGTACTTAAGGAACTGCTTTCACAGCTCGTGAGTTTAATCACTCATTCCACAATTTTTAAATTCATCATTAGATCGCTAATTGTGTAAACACTAACTCCAGCTAGTTAAATCGTACGTAACTTCATAACTGAAGTATCTTTCAAGCGTACTAAGTCACTGCAATCTGATAGTTGACTCTAGGGACGAGAGTGGGAAGAAGAGGAAGGAATTTCCACCCCAAAAATAAGACAGAGCCGAGTATCGGAAGCATGTACGTATATCTGTACTGAATACCTTCCTAAGGGAAATATGAAATATCTTCCTAATGTTAAGCTTTGTTCCATTTGAAGACGTGGAGCGCATGAAGCCCGAATGTTGCTGGCAGATCTAGCGTACGGTTTGACTGTAGACACGACACTGAGCAGTCTTTCACCGACAGCCGTGCTGTGAACGTGGGAACGCGTCGCGTGTTAATCGACTTTGAACGTGGGATGATAATCGGTGCGAGGCGCATGTGCCAGATTATACAAGAAGTCGCGTTTCTGAGATCAAGCGTGTCCGGCGTGGATCTTCAGTGCCACGGAGATAATGTTTACACTTTCTTAGCCGCCGGACAGGATGGCCACAAGTGATTGATGGACGGACGTCTGGCCGGCCCGTGCGGTTCTAGGCACTGCAGTCTGGAACCGCGAGACCGCTACGGTCGCAGGTTCGAATCCTGCCTCGGGCATTGATGTGTGTGATGTCTTCAGGTTAGTTAGGTTTAAGTAGTTCTAAGTTCTAGGGGAGTCCCATAGTGCTCAGAGCCATTTGAACCATTTTGACGGTCGTCTGGTCGCCTCCGCGGAGCCTTACGGAGCGATTGGCGGTATACTGAATCATACCGGCACCGACTTCAGTGTGAGGAGTAGGGGACCCAAGACTACGCAGACAAAAGCGCCGCATAGGTTTGAGCAGCCTCCGACCGACTCCTGTCCCTGAACACGCCCATGACTTTTAGCCTGCCAGTGCAGTTGGAATGATCTACAGAGATCACGAAAGCTTACTTGTTTTAAACAAGTCCTAATGCTTTTATAAAGCCTAATAGTTTTATAAAGCCAAAGACATGCTGAGCTGTTTCTATCGCTATTGCACAAATATCAGTTTTCACGGAGAATTCGAAATTAAAAGTAGACAGCTTGGACAATGCAACTGAAGCCTTTCAAGCATTGAAATATTATTTGGCAGTAAACGTTGTCAGTTGCAGACGTAGATGCGGTTGCTCGAAGTCTTCCGTGCCCGCATCTCGTGGTCGTGCGGTAGTGTTCTCGGTTCCCGGGTTCGATTCCCGGCGGGGTCAGGGATTTTCTCTGCCTCGTGATGGCAGAGTTAGGTTTAAGTAGTTCTAAGTTCTAGGGGACTGATGACCATAGATGTTAAGTCCCACAGCGCTCAGAGCCATTTTTTTTTTTAAGTCTTCCGATTTGTAATGATTGAGCCAAAGCGCCGGCCGAAGTGGCCGTGCGGTTAAAGGCGCTGCAGTCTGGAACCGCAAGACCGCTACGGTCGCAGGTTCGAATCCTGCCTCGGGCATGGATGTTTGTGATGTCCTTAGGTTAGTTAGGTTTAACTAGTTCTAAGTTCTAGGGGACTAATGACCTCAGAAGTTGAGTCCCATAGTGTTCAGAGCCATTTGAACCACTTTTTTTTTTTTTTTTTTTTTTTGATTGAGCCAAAGGGAACCGAAGACATTGAAACAGTGTGTCTGCTTAAAACTCGGCAGGTAATAAGTTGTTACAGCACCCGCCCACCCACTCACCCTCCCCCCTCCCCCCACACACACACACCGGTAATTACCGCACACAACTTGACTCACACTGCCAACAGCTCCCGACAGTGGCAGTGTCTGCCCTTTTTTTGCGGCCACGGTCTCAAGACATGAAAGAACTCGCTTGTCGAGTACTCAAGTTATTGCAGCCTTGAGCTGTTTAATACAGAGGCAACGGTTGCAATTTGCCTCCATGAGCAAGAAAACCTCGACTGGCTTATAAACTTTATCGTTAGGCTGAAAGATTCAACAGTACAGTTATACAACAGCATATTTCGTCACCAATAAGCGTAATTGGTACTGCTGTCATCCTTTCGAGCTTGCACATATGGTGATTCACATAATTATCCCAAAGGCACAGGTGTTGAACACCCCAGTGCTAATCATACGTTCATCTGGACTGCAATCGGGCCAAATAGACAGAACTCGGTTGTTTTTTACTATTAGTGATGCAGAATCGATTAGCAGCAATAAAGGACAACACGAGCACCAGCCAAGGAACACACTACTTAGATCCCTCTGCTAAACAGGCCTCTATGAGAGGAAAGCTGATTACTGTTCAGTCACGGATTTGTGAAACACCAGTTGTAAATGAGTAAGCGAGTTCTTATCGTTGTAACTTTATTATAGTAAAATCAGTAACTTTGTTTCACGTATGTGGTGGAAAATCCTAAAACAAAGACATGAAATAAAAAGGACAAGATTAAAAGAAGTGTGTGTCTAAACTAGTTGCTTAAATACATACTACGAAACACAGAGCGTGCTTAGAAAACATAAACAGCCGATTAATGAAAGGCCACTTAAGGAATGACAGCAATAAACTAGTTGAAGGACAGGGAACCCGTCACTAGTCGCAGTTATCTAAAAAACGTAGTCTGTATGATAACTAAAGCCAATTCATAAACCACCTGTCAAACCTTGTAACCTCCCAAGAAAAATTTTCAAAAAAACAATATTTAAAAATGTTAATGGGAATAGAGCCAAGTGTAACCTCCCCTCAAGAATTTTTAAAGTCAATAATATAGAAAGTGTAACCTCGTTGCAAAATTAAGAATGTCAATGTTAAGTAAAAATGCAAATGAGCCAGAATGTTAGCTTCCCACAAAATTAACGCTAAAATGAACCTGATAAATTTTATAAGGGCAGCCGCGCTGACCCTTGGCCCTGTGGAACAATTATACCTGAACACAAAAACCAAAATTCTCACATCAGTAAAACTGTATCACTATCTTATTTTTGGCACAGCTTCGTGCAACGCTGGCGTATATTTAATTCTGATTCTTGGAGGAAATGCATAGGAAAAACTCTTTAAATTAAAATGATTACTTTGTTTAAAAGATCCACTTTATAAAAACTTATTATTGGGGGGAATTCTTGAACAAATTAATTACAATTACCATATGTTATTAGCTGAGCGCAATGCTGCTTCATTACCTTTGATAACAATATACCTCGTCCAGAACCGTGACCAGAGACCCATGTCGACGCCCGCCGACTCCTCACACACAACTACGTCTCCGGCGCGCTACTACTCTCCAACTGTATCCGACTCAGTGCAACTAGCAACTTCCTACTACTGAGTGCAACTCGCAACTGAACTCGACTACTACTGTCGTCTCGCGCGGTCAAGCGCAGACTAGCCACGATAAAAAAACTCTCTGGTCAGAGATTCTCTCATGCTTCGCCATCGCTGGTACTGAATACATATGAAACGTACGCGTTTTAACCTCTAAGTTAACAAAGCTCATTGATTTTTTTCTCTACGCATTGCGACAGCAATGTTCCTGATTAATCATCGGTAAAAAATCAACGTCCAGTAAACTTTCTGAATTCATACGGAGTTATACACATGAATTACAAATGGTTCAAATGGCTCTGAGCACTATGGGACTTAACTGCTACGGTCATCAGTCCCCTAGAACTTAGAACTACTTAAACCTAACTAACCTACGGACAGCACACAACACCCAGCCATCACGAGGCAGAGAAAATCCCTGACCCCGCCGGGAATCGAACCCGGGAACCCGGGCGTGGGAAGCGAGAACGCTACCGCACGACCCATGAATTACAGATCGTGCCTTTATTATGTGGGGAGTTCACATGTAATAGGTTGGTGCTCAAGTAAGTAGCGTTTTTCCATAAATTTTATAAACACAAGAGATACACGTAACAGAGACGTTAGTCATCAGTAATATAGCATCTTTCACTATTTACAACAGTCTGCTGATGCTGGAGGAACTTTTCAATTCCGTGAATGCAGAAATCACGTGGTTCTGAGGCGAATAATTCATCGAACTATGTTCGGAGTGCATTTTAATCCGAAATGAAAGTTCCTTGAAGGTTGGTCGGTAGGGAGCCGAAAAGATGGAAATCTGAAGGCGCAAGATCAGGTGAATAAGGTGGGTGTGGAATGACTTCCCAGCCCAACTCTTGTACAGTGCTTTTTGTCAGTCTAGAAGAATGCGGGTGGGCATTATCATGGAGCAGAATCACTTCGCTCAGTCTTCTCGATCGCTATCTTGGATTGTGTCTATGAGACGTCTCAGTTGTTGACAAAAAAAACTCAGCAGTGATAAGGTGGCAGTCGATTTTACCACCTTCCGTGGGCATGTCCTCGACGAGACGAGTCAAATGATACATCATACGCCATACTTTGGGAGTAACAGACTTAATTTGTATGTTGTTGTTGTTGTTGTTGTTGTTGTTGCTGTTGTGGTCTTCAGTCCTGAGACTGGTTTGATGCAGCTCTCCATGCTACTCTGTCCTGTGCAAGCTTCTTCATCTCCAAGTACTTACTGCAGCCTACATCCTTCTAAATCCGCTTAGTGTATTCATCTCTTGGTCTCTCTCTACGATTTTTACCTTCCACGCTGCCCTCCAATGCTAAATTTGTGATCCCTTGATGCCTCACAACATGTCCTACCAACTGTTCCCTTCTTCTTGTCATGTTGTGCCACAAACTCCTCTTCTCCTCAATTCTATTCAATACCTCCTCATTAGTTATGTGATCTACCCATCTTCAGCATTCTTCTGTAGCACCATATTTCGAAAGCTTCTATTCTCTTCTTGTCCAAACTATTTATCGTCCACGTTTCACTTCCATACATGGCTACACTCCATACAAATTCTTTCAGAGACGACTTCCTGACACTTAAATCTATACTCGATGTTAACAAATTTCTCTTCTTCAGAAACGCTTTCCTTGCCGTTGCCAGTCTACATTTTATATCCTCTCTACTTCGACCATCATCAGTTATTTTGCTCCCCAAATAGCAAAACTTATCCACTACCTTAAGCGTCTCATTTCCTAGTCTAATTCCCTCAGCATCACCCGACTTAATTCGACTACATTCCATTATCCTCGTTTTACTTTTGTTGATGTTCATCTTATATCCTCCTTTCAAGACACCGTCCATTCCGTTCAACTGCTCTTCCAAGTCCTTTGCTGTCTCTGACAGAATTACAATGTCATCGGCGAACCTAAAGTTTTTATTTCTTCTCCATCGATTTTAATACCTTCTCCGCATATTTCTTTTGTTTCCTTTACTGCTTGCTCAATATACAGATTGAATAACATCGGGGAGAGGTTACAGCCCTGTCTCACTCCCTTCCCAACCACTGCTTCCCTTTCATGTGTCTCGACTCTTATAACTGCCATCTTCTTTCTGTACAAATTGTAAATACCCTTTCGCTCCCTGTATTTTACCGCTGCCACCATCAGAATTTGAAAGAGAGTATTCCAGCCAACATTGTCAAAACCTATCTCTAAGTCTACAAATGCTAGAAATGTAGGTTTGCCTTTCCTTATTCTTTCTTCTAAGATAAGTCGTAAGGTCAGTATTGCCTCACGTGTTCCAACATTTCTACGGAATCCAAACTGATCTTCCCCGAGGTCGGCTTCTACCAGTTTTTCCATTCGTCTGTAAAGATTTCGCGTTAGTATTTTGCAGCTGTGACTTATTAAACTGATAGTTCGGTAACTTTCACATCTGTCAACACCTGCTTTCTTTGGGATTGGAATTATCATATTCTTCTTGAAGTCTGAGGGTATTTCGCCTGCCTCATACATCTTCCTCACCAGATGGTAGAGTTTTGTCAGGAGTGGCTCTCCCAAGGCCGTCAGTAGTTCCAATGGAATGTTGTCTACTCCCGGGTCCTTGTTTCGACTCAGGTCTTTCAGTCCTCTGTCAAACTCTTCACGCAGTATCGTATCTCCCATTTCATCTTCATCTACATCCTCTTCCATTTCCATAATATTGTCCTCAAGTACATCGCCCATGTAAAGATCCTCTATATACTCCTTCCACCTTTCTGCTTTCCCTTGTTTGCTTGGAACTGGGTTTCCATCTGAGCTCTTCATATTCATACAAGTTGCTCTCTTTTCTCCAAAGATCTCTCTAATTTTCCTGTAGGCAGTATCTATCTTGCCCGTAGTGAGATAAGCCTCTACATCCTTACATTTGTCCTCTAGCCATCCGTGCTTAGCCATTTTGCACTTCCTGGCGATCTCATTTTTGAGACGTTTGTATTCCTTTTTGCCTGCTTCATTTACTGCATTTCTATATTTTCTCCTTTCATCAATTAAATTCAATATTTCTTCTGTTACCCAAGGATTTCTACTAGCCCTCGTCATTTTACCTACTTGATCCTCTGCTGCCTTCACTACTTCATCCCTCAGAGCTACCCATTCTTCTTCTACTGTATTTCTTTCCCCCATTCCTGTCAATTGTTCCCGTATGCTCTCCCTGAACCTCTGTAAAACCTCTGGTTTAGTCAGTTTACCCAGTCCCATCTCCTTAAATTCCCACCTTTTTGCAGTTTCTTCAGTTTTAATCTACAGTTCATAACCAATAGATTGTGGTCAGAGTCCACATCAACACCTGGAAATGTCTTACAATTTACAACCTGGTTCCTAAATCTCTGTCTTACCATTATATAATCTATCTGATACCTTCTAGTATCTCCAGGATTCTTCCATGTATATAACCCTCTTTTATGATTCTTTAACCAAGTGTTAGCTATGATTAAGTTACGCTCTGTGCAAAATTCTACCAGACGGTTTCCTCTTTCATTTCTTACGCCCAATCCATATTCACCTATGTTTCCTTCTCTCCCTTTTCCTACTCTTGAATTTCAGTCACCCATGGCTATTAAATTTTCGTCTCCCTTAATTTGTATATCAAATGATAATGAAAGTTTACTTGGCTGATTGGAATATGATAACAGTAACCCCTTTTGCCATTTGTATGTACATACATTTCGATGGCAACTCAGACCTGGAATGGAGAGGAGGCGGCGAGCCACGACGCAACTTATTTCTTTAAAAGCCACATTGCAGACCTGTGTCGAAGGATAGGGATGGGTCATCAATATCACGGCGGCAAGGGACGCAGCGCGTGTCTCGAGAGAGTTGCGTGGCTTAGTTTAGCCATAGACGGCCAATGGTGCGTTTACTGCCTCAGGTGCCCCAAGGTATTTTCATGAAATATTGAAGCATATGTGATGTATAAATATATCTCAGTTTTACTGCCGTAGACGCATTGGACAAAGTACAAGTGAGTGTTGTGGATGCACCTTGAGAGGGAGATGATGTTTATACATTCGTTTCACTAATGTTAGTATTTAAAAAAATTGTCATTATTGGTAAGGCATGTAATCAGTATTACAGTTTTTTCGAAATAATGATAACAGTGATGGTCTTTTAAAAACAGTTTAGTTTGATGACCGAAGTACAACTGAACCCTTTCGGTTTTACCCCTCAGAGAATTATATTTTACCCCTCTGGAGGGTAATTACCCCCAGGTTGGGAAACGTTGTATTGCATCATAGTTACTTAAAGAATAACAATTTTTATATGACCAAATTACAATAATTGTAACATTGATTCCAATAACGATAGTCGCAGATGTAAGAAGAATTTATAGGTGTACAAGACAGATGTTTCCTGATTCAACGAGTTCTGGGAAAAGGAAATTTAAGGAGACTGCATCGTTTAAGAAACTGGGAATTGAGGAAGATCAGGTTGGAAATAGGGATGTACAATGGTAACGAGTGCGTACAAGGACAATGATAACCCTTGCTGTTGCTTTAGTAGATACGTCATTACCTCTCTTTTGAAGCTGATGATGTTATTTAGTTCTGTAATATAATGCGGGAGGTTATTGCAGAGTCGGCTCCTGCTGCTGAGACGGACTTCGGAAAGGTGGCCGAACGATGGGAAGGCTTTTTCCTCTGGTGGGAACGGCCGTTTCTTCCGTATTGTTCAGACAAGAGCGTTAAACTAAGGGAAAGACATGAGGGACAGGGCTCACTGCTAACACAATAGAGAAGACGGGGGGTATGGAAATCTCTGCACTTGTCTGCATGCAGCCAGGATAGCTGGGCATATGATGGTGATATGTGATCAAATAGTCGAATATCGCAGGTACAACGAACACAGGCATTCATAAGCAGTTAGAGGAACCGTGAGTTTTTTGAGAAATGCCTTGCAAGATAACATCGCTTTAATCGATAACTGGAAGTATAAGTGCTGGTTTCTTCTTCGGGTCAAGAGGTAAGAGCTTTTTATATTTTTGTAGGGAATAGAAAGGTCCTGATGCCTTCTTGGACATTGCAGTTCTGTGCTCAGTCCAATTTAGACTTTCATCTGTTATTATTCCTAGACTCTTTGCTGAAAGAGGGAAGTTGATATTTATCCCGTTTAGGGTTAAAGATGGCACTGATTTCCGATACTTCGGACTATTGAGCCTAGAATGACCAATCACCCGCTTGGGTTTCGGTTGGGTTGATCTTTAACCCTATATCCTGCACCCATATTAGTAGTTTACGTAAGACGGGACTGATATCCTCGATAGCTGTTTTTCAGGTTTATTGGTTTCGTACTTAGATACAACTAGAGATCATCAGAGTACGTGTGGTATTTGCAGTAGGACAAAACTGATGACACATTATTTACGTTCAATGAAAAGAGTATATGACCTAATACCACTTCCTTGGGGACACCTGACACTACCTGCCTCGGTTGTGATCCTATGGTGCCATGACGCATTGCTGGCGAGACGTCAGGTATGAGCGAAACCATTGTGCTGCACTTGGCAAGAAATTTAGGCTGCTAAGTTCGCCAGGTAAAATGTCAAAGGCTTTGCTGGAGTCTGACAAGGGAACCTCCCTATCGCACCCCCCTCAGATTTAGTTACGTATAAGTTGGCACAGTAGATAGGCCTTGAAAAACTAAACACAGAGCAATCGAGAAAACAGGAAGAAGTTGTGTGGAACTATGAAAAAAATAATCAAAATATACAAGTAAGTAGTCCATGCGCAAGATAGGCAACATCAAGGATAATGTGAGCTCAGGAGCGCCGTGGTACCGTGGTTAGCGTGAGCAGCTGCGGAGCGATTCGTCCGATGCGAGGTAACTGCGCCCTAGTATGGGGACGTTGTATGAAAACGTTAAAAACATATGTTTTGACAGAGCACAGGGAAAACTGTGCGACTGTGAAACTGTTGCATTCATTTGTTGCAGTTTATGTGACTAACTCTTATTTTTCATCACTTTTTTTGGAGTGATTATCACATTAACAAGAAAACCTAAATTGGGCAAGGTAGAAGAATCTTTTTACCCATTCGCCAAGTGTACAAGTTAGGTGGGTCGACAACATATTCCTGTCATGTGACGCACATGCCGTCACCAGTGTCGTATAGAATATAGCAGACGTGTTTTCCTGTGGAGGAATCGGTTGACTTATCACCTTGCGATCAAATGTTTTCGGTTCCCATTGGAGAGGCACGTCCTTTCGTCTACTAATCGCACGGTTTTGCGGTGCGGTCGCAAAACACAGACACTAAACTTATTACAGTGAACAGAGACGTCAATGAACGAACGGACAGATCATAACTTTGCGAAAACAAAGAAAGTAAAATTTTCACTCGAGGGAAGATTTGAATTAAGGACCTCTGGTTGCGCAGCTTCTCACGCTAACCACGGTACCACGGCGCTCCTGAGCTCACTTCGTCCTTGATATTGCCTATCTTGCGCATGGACTACTCAGTTTGCATATTTTGCTTTTTTTTTTCATAGTTCCACATAACTTCTTCCTGTTTTCTCGATTGATCCGTGATCAGTTTTTCAAGGCCTATCCACTGTGCCAACTTATAACTAAATCTGAAGGGGGTGCGATGGGGAGGTTCCCTTGTAAGAAGCACATGGTACTTGACTCTTATGCATCCACGGCAAGCACCAGGTCTTCTGTTAGCTTTATTACAGCAAATGTTTTGCAGCGATGCTTACGGAAGCCTGATTGGTATTCGTTTAATAGTTTTTTTGTACTTAGGTAGTTTGTTAGTTGGTCGTGGACTATATATTCTAAGGCCTTGGACAGCGCAGGAAGAGTACAAATAGATCGGTCTTCAGAGGGTGCTGTGGCACCGCCCTTGTTAGGTAACGGCTTATCTAGTCCCTGTTTCCAGGCCGCTGAGAAAACACTTGTGGTTAAAGAGCGGTTGACTATATCTGTCATAGTGGTTATTAGTGGGTCAATAATCAGCTTCTTCATTTGGACTGTGATGACGTTGTGTCCATTAGATGTTGATCTGATAGGCATGATGGCTTTCTTGGCGGTGTTGCAAGTAATATACTTTAGATAGAATTTTTCGTCTCTACAGTGGTTTACCTCCATGAAGTAATCAATGACTTTCTGTTTCGTTTGCGGTTCAATTGCCGTTGTAGGCAATGGGAAGCACCGGTTCAGTTTATCGGCTCGAACAATGGAAACAGCTGCAGATTTTACTTTCCCTATACTAGGACCACTTAGGTTTTTCCATGGGACAGCTGGTCTATTTCTGCTGTCGGTAAATGTATGAGCATGCCTGAGTTTTACGGTTATCACAGTGTGACGGATTCTGTCCCGCTTCTGCTTGTAAAGCAATACGCTTTTCAGGCGTGGGACGCTGTTTGTATGTACGATGAGCAGCGTCTCTGAAATTCATGAGCCGTTTTAGTTGTTCAGGTAGCCAACGTGCAGGTTCCCTTCTTACTTGGCCATTCCTTTCACACCTGAAGCGGCAGAATTGCAAAATTTAAGTAATTATTAATCTCAGAGCTCTGATAGCACTTAATATATTTAGACGATCTCATGTGTGTTTGCAGAAATGCCAGCTGGGCACATTTTTTAGTGTACCATGCATACAGTTCCAATCGATTTCGCTGTTGCCTTGTTCTTCTTCTAATTGTGTTTTTGTATATCTGTCGTAAGACAAGTATCGAGTAGACACTCTCCAGTTCCCTTTATCTTGTGCTTCTTCTTTACTCTGCTGGCACATTCGTCCATTTTAATGTTATCCAGGTTTCCAACTCTTCTTCTTCTCTACCTATCTTCCTTGCAATTTCTCCTTCCATTACTCTTGATTGCAGGCGGTTCCTTCGCTATACAGGGAGATTTTACTAAATGGGAACAAACATAAGGAAGCAATCCCTGAGAGGTAAGGAGTAAGAAAAGGTCGTGCGGACATATAGCCAGGAATGCGTTCCGAGGGATGCACACCAACCTAAAGGTGGAGATAAACGATTCTTGACAGTGTAGGTTTCACTGATTGGAACACTCCAGGCAAGTGGAGTATTCTGCCTGTGTTAGTATTTTAGCTCCACAGTCCACACTCAAAAGTCAGTCAGCTGGAGCAACGTCACGCAGTAGCCGCATTGTTTTTCCCACCACTAAAGGCACGTCTTCCTCAGAGACGACACGGTCATCCACAGGAAGTATAGATTTGTCTCGCCCTTGATGTGTTATGGAAAGGTGACTAGTCGCACGAGGTGGTCACTAATAATCCCTGACTGCACATTTAGCTGGACTGGTTCTGTTGGTCCAATCCCATAGTCCACAGCTAGGTGTTGTCAAGGTTGACAATACTGCTCCTCTCACAAGTAGCCACATCTGCGAATACAAGTAGGGTAAATGATTGAAACACCAGGATCGTAGTGGCTTGTGTGATGAATCAGCGGTAAAACCGTCGCCGCAGGGGCAAGTCCTTGATACAGATAGTGACAATCGTGGAGAACGTTCCACACAGTCGTGTGGCTTACTCCAAGCCGGCAGTCCACCTTCCCGCTGCCCAAATATCTTTTATCTCTGACTGCAAGTGGATGTACTACCTGGGAACGCATTTCCGGTTTTATGCCAACATTATCTTTCTTTGCCCCCAATCTTCTCAGGGATGGTTTCCTGCAGTCTGCATTTAGCAAATCACCCTGTACATGCCCCAGCCAAGCGGTTTTTATCATTCTTATCATCTCCAGTACCGTAAAACTGGGAAGCTTCATGATACATCTTGTAACATAACCTTTTACAAACATGTACTGTGACATTTAATTTCGAATATATGGAATTTTATAACGTTAATCCTATAATTTTGATAGCAGAAAAGTTTTTGTGTGCAGTGAGATACTCAGAACGTGGTAGGTTAATAATAGTCATAAAGTTACCGCCCCAGCTCAGGACAACAATGTGATGTGCAGTCTAAGACAGCAAAAGTATAGTTAAATTCTTTTATCAGAAAGATGGTGAGCCTAGGGTTCCTTTATGGATCTACCATTATAAGTTTGTCGCACATTTGCCCAGTTTTATGAGTTGTGTTTCATCCAAAACAGGAAAACTTGTGTCACAAACTTTGCCGATTCGGTAAAACTTATTTCTTTATTTTTCTGAAAATCTAAATAATTCTAGGCCCATTGTCATTGAAACAAAATAAGAACCGGAAAAGTGAATTGCGCTAAGCAAGGTAATTAAACAAAAATTTTGCACACTTGTTTACGCATCTGTTCAGGGGAACCGTTTGAGAAAGAAGTAGGTCGCGACACATTTGATACAACATCCGCTAAGCAAGTTAATTAAACTGTTACACACTTACAGGTTCAGTGACATGAGAAAATACAAATTCGTAGCACATTTAATACAATATTCGGAGCAACTATACGTTATATTTAGAAACAAAGTTATAGTACAAAATAAAACTTTCGTGTTTTGTAGTAAACTATTCACGAATGTCTGTAATTTCATTAACGAGACTTGTTTCCTACAATTTCAATTGCTCCACTCGTTTCTGCAGGTATGTGTGCTGTCACCCAGTAATGTATGAAAATAATTTTTTCGCTTCCAGTGGCTGAAGAATATTTTTGGAAAATTTGTCTCTTACACAGAATGGTCAGCATATGCAACTTATTTATATCAAACTACCTTCAGTTAGTCAGCTCTTCAAAGTTATCGGCAGTAGCAGAAAGTTTTCATGAAGTCTACAAGTATATTTTTTCCACCAGGGAACAAGTGTGTGTGTGTGTGTGTGTGTGTGTGTGCCGGCCAGTGTGGCCGACCGGTTCTAGACGCTACAGTCTGGAACCGCGCGACCGCTACGGTCACAGGTTCGAATCCTGCCTCGGGCATGGATGTGTATGATGTCCTTAGGTTAGTTAGGTTTATGTAGTTCTAAGTTCTAGGGGACTGATGACCTCAGAAGTTAAGTCCCGTGGTACTCAGAGCCATTTGGACCATGTGTGTGTGTGTGTGTGTGTGTGTGTGTGTGTGTGTGTGTGTGTGAGTGAATTTCTAAGGGACGAAATTGCTGAGGTCATCGGTCCCTAGACTTACACACTACTTAAACTAACTTATGCTAAGAACAACACACACACACACACCCGTGCCCGTGGGAGGACTCGAACCTCCGGCGGGAGTGGCCCCGCAGTCAGTGGCAGGGCGTGTCTAACCACGCGGCCACCAGCGAACGAAATGGCTTTGTGCCCAGCTCAAGTCTAATGCATATACTTGCAGTTTCCATCACAAATGGCAGCACTGTCGAAGAACAGACTGCAATATGGTGGATGTCGATCAGAATTACAGTGTTTAAGAATAAAAAAGCTGGAGAGTACCGTTGTCACAGCAATACCCTCTCACAAATTGTCCAGTTTTACCATAGTCTGCTTTCACTCCCATTCTTATAAGTACTTTTTCATTCTTCATTTTGCCAATTTATTACACTTTCAACATTTTTCTGAAAATCATCCTAGTATTTTACTTAGTCACTGTCCATTATTTACTACTACATAATACTACATTCCAGGCAAATAGTTGACTAGTCTCGCTCTTCATTTTAGCCAAGTTCTTTTTGGTGACAACATACCTTTCACCTTTTCAAAATTTCTTTTACCTATATATATATTATACACGGTGTCCCAGGAATGTTGCGACAGACTTCTAGGTGAGGTGGGCCACACGATAAACATTCAGATTTGCGTGGCAACCCACGGAAGCGCCGGCCGTGGTGGCCGAGTGGTTCTAGGCGCTACAGTCTGGAACCGCGCGACCGCTACGGTCGCAGGTTCGAATCCTGCCTCGAGCATTGATGTTTGTGATGTCCTTAGTTTAGGTAGGTTTAAGTAGTTCTAAGTTCTAGGGGACTGATGACCTCAGAAGTTAAGTCCCATAGTGCTCAGAGCCATTTGAACCATTTTGAACCCACGGCAGCAAATGTCACGGGTAAGAGGTCGAAGATCGGAAAGGAAACAAAAGCGTGATTCATTTGAAACATTTATTGGACATAATGACAACATATGGCGTACGGCCTGAATACACCTGTAATGTGACAACAGATGCCCGAAATTTGCGTCATAAGACGCCACACATGCTTGAAACTGACGGAGCATTGATTGCCAGACACGCTCGAACACACCGACAGTTTCTTTGACTGCAGCAGCTGCGCAGACTATTCTTGCGACGGGATCCATTTCAGACTCTACAGGAGTGTCATACATGAAAGATTTGTTCATTTTGAACTGACTGTCCGCAGGCATTTGAACTGGTCATTCCTGCTTCGATGGATTGAGGCAGGTGAACCGCTTCCCGAGCCCCCACGCTCACCGGATTTGTCGAGCCTTGATATCTTTCTATGGGGAGCCGTGAAATCTCTCACGCTGTAACTTTAGAACTGTACTCATGCTGTAGACCTTGTGTACTCATCGCGTCCAATAAATGTTTCAAATGAATCACTCTCTTTTTTCCGATCTTCGACCTCTGCTACCATTTACCCCTGACGTTTGAGGCCATTGGTTGCTACGCAATTATCAATCCTTATGATGTGTCCCGATTCCCCTAGAAGTTTGTCGCAACATTTCTGGACACCGTGTACTATTTCCTTCACGCAGGTTTCACTTTTTGTCTTGGCAAGTGATCGTGCATAAATATTTTGTCCTCCCACTCTAAACCTCGTAATGCTTTAGAACTTTACTTCTGCCTTCTCTGCCAAAAGCCTTTTCCATCCCACAACAGTTGTACATATCCCAGGTATATTCCAGCATTCTTGATCCTGTCACCCTCAATCATTCAACAGCTTCTTTGTTCCTATGGCTTTACTGAACCTAAATTGTTTTAAACGAAGTGTATAACATGGCAGGCGGGCGCTACAACACGACAGGCAGTGCGCAAGTGCTTGTGCGTGCCAGCCACAAAGTTCAGTCCAGCAGCTGCTGCTCCACAATGGATAGCGTGGCAATCGGAAGGCGCAAAGGGCACGGCTGACAGCCACCTGTTCTAATGACACAACACGCCTTCGCGTGTCACGAGAATACTAACGCTGTTCTTTTATGTGATACGGTTTTCCTGCTGAGTTCGGCTTGTGACGAACGGGATAGCGACGGGAATCGTGCACGTCAGACACCGAGCCAATGCAGGCTTATGGCTGTCTACACTGAAGCATTTTCCAGAGAAGAAGAGTGCTGAAGTCCCACGAACACTCTGGCACGTTCTGGTTGACTGACCACCCACGTTACTGGCAGTGGACAGAGTTTGTCGCGAATCACATGTATGGCTACTGATCTCGTAAAGACCAAAGCTGTTACAAACGACAGAGAGACACAGCATTTAAAGTAAAGCTCGATTAGACGTTACAGAATGCATTTAAAATGGTGGTATTCACATTCACACAGGCCGTCAATGGAACGAGGTGTCAACGTTTAACGGCAAGGCTTTTCGGAAGAAAAGGTTTTGAGTTGACTTTTGGTGTGTGTGCGTGTGTGTGTGTGTGAGTGAGTGAGTGTGTGTGTGTGTGTGTGTGTGTGTGTGTGTGTGTGGGAGGGGGGGAAGGGGGGAGGGGGAGAGGGAGGGGGGGGAGCGTCGTCGGCTATCATCATATGTTCTCCGAAAGAACAGACACTACACGCTCTTATAATTGATTCGCCTCCATGGGCAATGAATCCACAATCTTCAGTACGGACACACGAGTTCGACCTACAGCGGGAATCTAAAATTAGAGAGATTGGACGACACGGACGGAGACTGCAGACAGGTGGTGCTATGTGTGTGTCTGTGGGGGGGGGGGGGGGGGGGGGGAAGGGGGGGGGGGTAGTCTGGGGATCGAGCCGAGGTAGTCCACGCTTTTGCGATAAACACTCTGTTCGGGAGGCGCAGTGGTTAACGCCAACTACCTAGACAGAAGGAGATCCTGGGTTCGAGTTCCAGTCCACCACACATTTTCACTCCTCGTCACTGATTCCGCATAAAGTCCTGATACAGCTGATATCATTGGTTCCTTTCCTTTCCTTTCTCCCCCTCCACTTTCAATTTACGTAATAATTATCACCGTATAGGTAAAAAGATAGAGTGAAGAAATATCATCTTCACTTCAAGTAGTTGACTGCACAGCCTGTTCCAGAAACAGTGCCGGCCGGTGTGGCCGAGCGGTTCTGGGCGCTACAGTCTGGAACACCGCGACCGCTACGGTCGCAGGTTCGAATCCTGCCTCGGGCATGGATGTGTGTGATGTCCTTAGGTTAGTTAGGTTTAAGTGGTTCTAAGTTCTATGGGACTGATGACCTCAGAAGTTAAGCCTCATAGTGCTCAGAGCCATTTGAACCATTTTTTTGAACCAGAAACAGTGTTGCTCTCGGACGTCTGACGCTTCGCTGTCTAGTGGGCTTGTAGTTCATGGCGACTTAGGCAGACGACCTTGCTGCATTCATTCTAACCATTACACCAGTTGACTTCATATTGTTTAATTTTTCTTTCAAAATCGAAAATCTATAACTCTTGTCTTATTTTTGTGTTTCGTATTTTGTGCATCAGTGTGCACCTTTGATTGGCGTGAGAAACTTCATCTCAGTTGATGTAATCTTCCTTGTGTCTTTCTTCGAGAGTACCCACGTCTCCCTTCCATATAATATTATCGGTACAGCCATTGTTTTAGAAAGCTACTGCTTAGTAACCTTTCTGGTTATATAGTTTGGATTTCTACCAATTGTTCCACATGCATGTTTAAATTTGTAAAGTCTCGTTTCTATATCGCGATCTATTGTTGGGGATATTTCACGTCCAAGATAGTAGGGTGCTGACCCTACGCCCCTCCATACAGCATTCAATGACGCCATTGGCAGAGGATGACACGGCGGTTGGTCGTTACAGGTGAGCAGGTGAGGGCCTATCGATGCAGTTTACACTCAACCAGATTTTAGATCTTATCGTGATTTTCGCTAGAAATGCTATTACTTTTCATTTACGTGGAGTTTTGCAATAGCTTTGGTAGGTAAAAAGTATGCATCATTTTCTGTAACATGTGCAATTCCTCATGCAGCATGCTCAAACCTGATCGCGTGTTGTTCCTGTCGTTACAGGTGTGCTGTCAATATGGAGGACAATGTGCCACTGACCCAAGAAGAGAGGATCGTAATCATCCTGTCAGCTGGTGGCCAGAGTTCCACGGCAATTACCACAGGCTTCAACCAGCGGCACTCTGGCAGGGAGCTCATCACGGAAAGTACTGTAAGGAAATCGATCAGAAAGATTCAGGCAATTGGATCTGTGCCACATATGCCCCGTACCAAGTGCCCTGCACAGCAACTGATGAGACTACAATCACGGCAGTGTTAGGCAGCAGTGGCCACGAATCCTATCCAAGGTATCAGGCGACTCGCCCAACGTCATGGGCAAGACGAACCTTATCAGGGTATGGAGTTTTGTGCGGGGGTGTTAGCACAACACGCCACCGATCAAGATATTGCTTACAATTCAGCGATGCGGCGAATTTGTACGTCAATTGGCAGGTCAGAAAGCACAACCTGCGATAATGGTCATCGAACTACCCAATGTGGACCTCTCCCAGTAGGACTCAAGGACGTCGCAAACTGATGCTATGGTACAGCATTTGGGGAATGTGTCTTATTGGCCCTAGCTTTCTGACGGAGACCCGGAATACTGCGATCTATCTCCAGGTGCTGGATGAGATGGTCATGTCTATGGTTCTCAACGAAGACTGGACATTTCTTTTGTACTCTCATCAGGATAGGCCGCCAGCCCATTATGGTGCCTGTGCATGGGAATGGTTTGAGATGCAGTTCATCAGTTGTTGGATTGGGCGTCGTGGTCCTATGGAGTGTCACCTCATCTGACCCCCCCCCCCCTACTCCCCACCCCCCACCCCCCTAGATTTCTGTCTGTAGAGATACCTGAAGTCCGTGGTGTATTCTGTGAAGATTCGTGCCGTACAGCACCTGGAACAGCCGATTATCGAAGCGTGTGTTACTGTCACACCTGTTGTGTTGCGTCGTGTTCACGCAAACTTTCTCCGATGGATACCGAAATGTCTTCAGGTACACAAACAGCATGTGGAACACATTCTGTAAAGTGCACTTTGTTTTGCAATGTGTCGTGATTCATGACGAATTACACATGCTATGACAAATGATCCATAACTTTTTACATATCAAAGTTATCGCAAAACGGACTTCA
The DNA here is from genome assembly GCF_023864275.1 of Schistocerca cancellata. NCBI lineage: Eukaryota > Metazoa > Arthropoda > Insecta > Orthoptera > Acrididae > Schistocerca > Schistocerca cancellata. The sequence goes on from NC_064627.1 coordinate 659,701,002, forward strand.
CCACTGTGTTTCTAGTCAAATTATATCTTCAAAACATATATCATATGATCCTTCTCCCATTGAAGTAATGTAAGCCGAAACCAGTACGACGGATACAAAGATGGCGGACTGTTCTCTCACGTCACCCAAAAAGTTTCCCCTCACCCCCTTTGTTTATATCCAAATCCAACCCGTCCCTGCCTCTTACCACTTTAGCGATATTTAGTCCGTTCCTGGCTTTTGGGACACCTTGTAATTCTTTTCCGTCTGTCACATAGTGACAACATCGTTTGTATTTAATACCCCACTCAATATACGAGCGTTATGCCACACTTGAAAATTTATTTCCCTCTTACTATGAGCTCGTCCACGAACTATTGGGAGAGGGGGGGGGCGGGGGAGACAACAAACTTGTCTAACAACTTTATTAGTTTTTACTGCTACTTTTAGTTGCATCCCTGTGTGAGTAAACGGAGTAGCCTTTTGATACAGACTTATGATCGCTTTTATTAGATTATATGGTAAACATTTTCTGATCAAAAGTTCCGAGAGCACATCTCTATTCAGGCTGTCAAATGCCTTTTGAAAATCGATGAAGACGATGTGAGTTTCCAGATTCAGTTCCCATCTTTTCTCAGTCATTCATTTCACTACGAAAATGGCATCTACTGTAGAGCGGGCCTCTCTAAACCTTATCTGTTCTTCTCCGATGATAGTGTCTGCTATGCCCTTAACCCCGCTGTTGATTATTCTGGAATATATTTTATAGGCACTGTGCAGCAAACCAACGCCTCTGTAATTTTCGCTTTCACTCCTGTTACCGGTCTTGTAAAAAGGAATTATCTTCGGCTTTAGGCAATTCCCAGGTTTCTGAGGTGTGCCTCCTTGTCTCCATAACACATCCAGTGGGAGCATGAGTCTATCATGCAAGAAGCTTCCATCTTATTTTCGGCTCTTATCATTAATCCCGTCCATTTATTTTGGTTTGCTGTTTTTTGAGGCTTCGACCGCGTCGACAAGGTAGATGTGAGGTGCTTATGTACAGTGTGGGCCAGAAGTCCACAGACAAACTTCCAGAAGAGTGCTATGGACAAAAGAAAGGAAAAAGTGTCTAGTAAATATGTGCTGTAAAATGCATACCTTGAGAACTATGAATACTTGTTTATCTTCGATATTGTGAAACAAATTTCCAATACTGCAACCTCTTTGATTTCCATGTTTTGGGAGAAGATAGTAAGGACCAAAATAAGAAAAAACATGCACTCTAAAATGCATGGCTTTAGAGCTTTCTCGTGGCAGATGTTTTCGCCAGTGAATTGAAGTCCTTAGAGGTAACGAACAAACAAAAAATTTGGTTTAAGCTCGAAAGACGTCAGTCACCACGACACATACCGTACTCAAGATTCCACAAATCGATGAGAATACGAGTACTGGTCCTCAGGAATTTCAAAAATGTAAGTAAAAATATAGGCAGTTTGCAGATATTTCAGGGGAACGAATAAAAATATTTACTCCAGGACAAGGAAACCACGCTCTGAGAAACGCTCGTTATACGGCAGAATGCTGTCAAAGCGCCAATTGCTGACGCACCCGGAAGGTTGCTTGTTTGGTTCATTTAGGGAGGGGGGGGGGAGGTAGGGGATCAAACAGCGAGGTCATCGGTCTCATCGGATTAGGGAAGGATGGGAAAGGAAGTCGGCCATGCCCTTTAAAAGAAACTATCCCGGCATTTGCCTGAAGCGATTTAGAGAAATAATGGAGAACCTAAATCAGTATGGCCGGACGCGGGTTTGTACGGTCGTCCTCCCGAATGCGAGTCCACGCAGAAGGAAGTGCTGACTGGAAAGATGAGCACGCTTCCGGCTATTAACTCTTCCGTCGTAGTTGTTTGGAACGTGCTCCGGCTGCTTAATTCGCATCATCGCTTGCAACGATAATAATGCTTGCTACAGTGATTATGCTTCAGTGTCAACAGTTTATCAGTACGACTTCATAACTTTATTGACTTTCAGCGATAAGCTAGTGGGCAGAGTCGACGTGTGCATGCCTTCACGAAAGCAAAAATAACCCATTATATTCAATAATCCCTTGATCAGGTGATGTTAGTGGCTGATGATTATTAGGCCGTTATCACAATGGCGTCAGCTGCGCGTGGGCAGCAGACGGATAAACTACTGTTCACCATAAAAGTGCAGCGTAATGAAATGTATCACACCACTTTGTCCGCCTACGACAGCAAGATGCCTGATCAGACTAATAAAAACAGCGACAAGGCAGATCGAGACCTCTTTCGCATAGATTACCTGCTAAGAATGTGTAATTACGGTGCATAGTTCGACGTGAAAGAGTTATCTGATTGTTTTACGAAAGACGATCTTCAGGTACAGCTGCCCGTGCAGTTTCAACACGATACCACAGTTCATCAAGAGTAGAGACTGGCGTATTGTGACGAGCTAGTTGCTCGGCCACCATTGACCAGACATTTCAGTTGGTGAGAGATCTGGAGAATGTGCTGGCCAGGGCAGCAGTCGAACATTTTCTGTATCCAGAAAGGCCAGTACAGGACCTTCAACATGCGGCCGTGCATTATTCTGCTGAAATGTAGGGTTTCGCAGGGATCGAATGAAGGGTAGAGACACGGGTCGTAACACATCTGAAATGTAACGTCCACTGTTCAAATTGCCGTCAATGCGAACAAGAGGTGACCGAGACGTGTAACAAACGGCACCCCATACCATCACGCCGGGTGATATGCCAGTATGGCGATGACAAATACACGCTTCCAATGTGTGCGTTCACCGCGATGTCGTTAAACACGGATGCGATCATCACGATGCTGTAAACATAACCTGGATTCATCCGAAAAAATGACGTTTTGCCATTCGTGCACCCAGGTTCTTCGTTGAGTACACTATCGCGGGCGCTCCTGTCTCTGATGCAGCGTCAAGGGCAACCGCAGCCATGGTCTCCCAGCTGATAGTCCATGCTGCTGCAAACGTTCGTGCAGATTGTTGTTGTCTTGCAAACGTACCCATCTGTTGACTCAGGGATCGAGACGTGGGTGCACGATCCGTTACTGCCATGCGGATAAGATGTCTGTCATCTCGACTGTTAGTGATACGTGGCCACCGGCCGAAGTGGCCGTACGGTTAAAGGTGCTGCAGTCTGGAACCGCAAGACCGCTACGGTCGCAGGTTCGAATCCTGCCTCGGGCATGGATGTTTGTGATGTCCTTAGGTTAGTTAGGTTTAACTAGTTCTAAGTTCTAGGGGACTAATAACTTCAGCAGTTGAGTCCCATAGTTCTCAGAGCCATTTGAACCATTTTTGATACGTGGCCGTTGGGATTCAGCACGACGTTCCGTATTACCCTCCTGAACCCACCGATTCCATATTCTGCTAACAGTCATTGGATCTCGACTAACGCGACCACCAATGTCGCGATACGATAAACCGCATTCGCGATAGGCTACAATCCGACCTTTATCAAAGTCGGAAACGTGATGGTACGCATTTCTCCTCCTTACACGAGGCATTACAAAAACGTTTCACCAGGCAACGCCGGTCAACTGCTGTTTGTGTATGAGAAATCGGTTGGAAACTTTCCCCATGTCAGCACGTTGTAGGCGTTGACACCGGCACCAACCTTGTGTGACTACTCTGAAAAGCTAATCATTTGCATATCACATCATCTACTTCCTGTCTGTAGCACGTCATCTTCGTGGTGTAGCAATTTTAATGGCCAGTAGTGTATAGTACTTTAAATTAAAGTAATTAATGTTTATTTTTAAATTAACTTACGACTTGAAGTTACAGCAAAATGCCAAAGTGTCACAATTTAAATACAAAGACTAATATAATTATATTATTGCTTAATATAAATGATTAATAATGATATTCAAAAATATATAATTACCTCCAATGTTAGCTTACAATTAGTTGCTTTTTCATAAATAATTACCTCAACAGCTACAATACATATGTTTTATTTAAAGACTTTTGGATCAGTTAGTGTTTCTCTACAGTTTTACCCGCATGCAATACGGATGCTAACGTATTTGTGGGTTTTTTAATTTGTGCTTGATTGACTCTATTGGCGTTAACAGCAAAACCTTTTTATGTGGTGGGCGAAGACTGGTTTACCTTCCTAAATGATAGTGATGGACCGCCCCCCCCCCCCCCCATGCAAAAGCTATAGGTACGTTCTGCTCATAGCCAAACTGTCTCTCCACCTGGGTTCTTTTGTTCTTCACATCGCGACTTTTTTCGACCAATGGTAGTATTCCTCTTATATTGTGGAAACTGTCTCCACCAATCGCATGGTCCCTACCATTAAATTGCGTCGAAACTTTGGATCTTTTCTCCTTCCTAGCGCGTTTCCGCCAGTTGGATGTTTTGTGCCTCTTCCAGATGCCTAAATGCGTACATTGACCCTCTCACGTGTGTACCACTCGCTGAACATGTGATCAAAAATGGTCTTGTTTCGTATCCACTTGGAATTCCGAAACGCAGTTTACTAAAAGCTTTCTTTCCTGTTCTCCCTTAGATGGGCCATTATACTCGCTTTCCCCGTCTGATTCACCTGATCGTCTGGAATACCCCTTTAAGTGGTTTCTGTGGTACCCCTTGTAGCGCGGCCTTGCCTCTGCGCCGTCTCTCTGAATTCCAAAGTAAAACGCTTCTCACTGATTGTTTCACCTTCCACTCAAACATGTATTATAGGAACGGTGTGTTAATTACCATAGACTGAATGTCATCCCTTATTGCATTACATACTGCTAGGCAAATTTGCTCATTACCGCCGAATTAAGTTAGGTGCCATATTCACCTTCCTGTTGCGATGTATGAAGCTCTCATGTAAGGTGCGAATCTGACCTTCATTTATTCTGCCACCTCACACTGTTATGCTCAGGCCGAAGGACAAAAACCGGTAAGACATCCATCGGAGAATGAATAATTTGTACGGGGCAGCGTGTCTGCCATTAAGGCGAAGCGTTTGGGAAAAATTTGACGATGGGTGCTGCTGCTGCTTCATGATAACGCAGGTCCCTATATAGCATATGTCGTAACGCAAAAATTACACGAACTCTAGTGGCAGAGACTCGAGAATCCGCTCTGGAGTCCTTATCTCTCCCCATGTGACCTTCACGCCTTCGGTCCCTCAAAAAGGGCCTTGAAGGATCAACGGTTCATGTCAGACGAGATTGTGCACCAGGCGGTTACGGGCTTCCACACGCACCACGAACTGGTCTTTTCCAAATGGACCTGTATTGTCCAGCGACCGAAGAGTCTCACGAAGAAAATATTCCGACGAGTGAGGTAACAGTTTACGGGGCGCTCCATTTCGCTATTTTAATTCAACTTCGCCAGGCAGGTCTAGTGCTTCCGCCGCGTCCTAGCCTGCTGTATACCGGAGGAGAGTCCACCAGCCACGTGAGGGGGCAGAGAAGGCGCCCTGACCCCGGTGCGGCCTCGCTGGTCTGCGAAAACATTTGCAGAGCGCGTTTACACAGCAGCACAAACAGCAGCGGGGGCGCCTGCAGCTGATGATGTCACCCCTCATCGCGGCCGGCAGTCAACACGGCAATTAGGAGCGAGGCACCGCACCGCAGCTTACGTAACACACGGCGGGCACGCGCTCGAGCGGTCCCTCGTCATACGTCACAGCTGCTGTGCCTCCAGATTACTTCCACACAAAGGGAACTGCGTGCTGTCTACGAGAGGCGCGCTGCTCAGGGCAGCAAACGTGCTTGCCGGTCACAGTCTCGTGTCACTGGCGCTAGTTCAGTGACAACTGTTTAATCAAGCTAAATCACCACGGCCATAGTATTGCTTCAATGTTATTCGTACAAACCACCGGTGACATTTGAAAAGCATTCGTCTAGATAATAACGACAAGTGTTCCATCGGCAACCGCCATGAGTATTACACTACTGGCCATTACAATTGCTACACCAAGAAGAAATGCAGATGATAAACGTGTATTCATTGGACAAATATATTATACTACAACCGACATGTGATTACATTTTCACACAGTTTGGGTGCATAGATCCTGAGAAATAAGTACCCAGAACAACCACCTCTGGCCGTAATAACGGCCTTGATACGCCCGAGCATTGAGTCAAACAGAGCTTGGATGCCTTGTACAGGTACAGCTGCCCATGCAGCTTCAACACGATACCACAAAATGACTCTGAGCACTATGGGATTCAACTGCTGAGGTCATTAGTCCCCTAGAACTTAGAACTAGTTAAACCTAACTAACCTAAGGACATCACAAACATCCATGCCCGAGGCAGGATTCGAACCTGCGACCGTAGCGGCCTTGCGGTTCCAGACTGCAGCGCCTTTAACCGCACGGCCACTTCGGCCGGCTCACGATACCACAGTTCATCAAGAGTAGTGACTGGCGTATTGTGGCGAGCCAGTTGCCAGGCCACCATTGACCACACGTTTTCAATTGGTGAGAGATCTGGGGAATGTGCTGGCCAGGGCAGCAGTCGAACATTTTCTGTGTCCAGAAAGGCCCGTACAGGACCTACAACATGCGGTCGTGCATTATTCTGCTGAAATGTAGGGTTTCGCAGGGATCGAATGAAGGGTAGAGCCACGGGTCGTAACACATCTGAAATGTACCTAACGTCCACTGTTCAATGTGCCGTCAATGCGAACAAGAGGTGACCGAGACGTGTAACCAGTGCCACTCCATACCATCATGCCGGGTGATATGCCAGTATAGCGACGACGAATACAGCCGGCCGCGGTGGTCTTGCGGTTCTAGGCGTGTCAGTCCGGAACCGCGCGACTGCTACGGTCGCAGGTTCGAATCCTGCCTCGGGCATGGATGTGTGTGCTGTCCTTAGATTAGTTAGGTTTAAGTAGTTCTAAGTTCTAGGGGACATATGACCACAGATGTTAAGTCCCATAGTGCTCAGAGCCATTTGAACTATTTTTTCGATGACGAATACACGCTTCCAATGTGCGTTCACCGCGATGTCGCCAAACACGGATGCTACCATAATGATGCTGTAAACAGAACCTGGATTCATCTGAAAAAATGACGTTTTGGCATTCGTCCACGCAGGTTCGTCGTTGAGAAAACCATCGCGGGCGCTCCTGTCTGTGATGCAGCGTCAAGGGTAACCGCAGCCATGGTCTCCGAGCTGATAGTTCATGCTGCTGCAAACGTCGTCGAACTGTTCGTGCAGATGATTGTTGTCTTGCAAACGTCCCCAGCTGTTGACTCAGGGATCGAGGCGTGGCTGCACGATCCGTTACAGCCGTGCGGATAAGATGCCTGTCATCTCGACTGCTAGTGATATGAGACCGTTGGGATCCAGCACGCCGTTCCGCATTACCCTCCTGAACCCACCGATTCCATATTCTGCTAAGAGTCATTGGATCTCGACCAACGCGAGCACCAATGTCGCGATACGATAAACCGCAATCGCGATAGGCTACAATCCGACCTTTATCAAAGTCGGAAACGTGATGGTACGCATTTCTCCTCCTTACATGAGGCTTTACAACAACATTTCACCAGGCAACGCCGGTCAACTGCTGTATGTGTATGAGAAATCGGTTGGAATCTTTCCTCATGACAGCACATTGTTTGTGTCGCCACCGGCGCCAACCTTGTGTGAATGCTCTGAAAAGCTAATCATTTGCATATTACAACATCTTCCTGTCGGTTAAATTTCATGTCTGTAGCACGTCATCTTCGTGGTGTAGCAATTTTAATGGCCAGTAGTGTATTTTGGAGCAGTTTTTCTTAAAGTGCATCTCACTGTCGCTTTCGAATCATGTTCAATTGCACACAGTACCCCAACAACACAATTTTTTTTAAAAAGATAAATCTTTAAGTGATTTTCGTATTGGTAAAACTGCCTGATGAAGATCATGCACCGAAACATGTCGCATAAAAAATTTCAGATCTCACCAAAAAAATCTCTGTTCCAGTAGAAGTTGTAAACATACTTATTTTATTAATTTCATCATCGTTGAAAGACAGATATTATGCAATAGATTTATCGTAATAATGCTACGAAATTCAGGCATGAGTCAGGAGGAAGATGGAATGTTCCATTAGTCACCAGGCACTTCCGCAGGCTGGTAATGGAGTCACGGTTCGTATCCTCCTCTGCATTACGGATATACTTGTGAGTTGGCTTCCACCTCCGCTCGCTAAATACGTACCGATCCAGGGAAGTGAAACATGTTGCAATTGTGCCAGACTGGAGTTGGGAGCCGCGCAACTAAAGATGTGGACCGATAGAATTTTTGAATGTGTAAATTGCATATCATGTTCTGATAATCGCTCTATGCTGTGTAATTGGTTAAAATTCTCGGACTTCTTCTTCGAATGACTGCAGTTCAAGTTGTACGATAACAGAAAAAAGATCTTGAAAATTAGTAACGAAGTCAAGCGAACGGCGTATCGATGCCACCTCGAAATGTTGCGTCTCCTCCACAAAAGGTTGAGAAATGGATCTGGCGGTACAATAGTCATTAACATAAATATGTGGACTGGTATTATAATAAAGCAATCGAACGCGTTTTGAATGAGAATTAGCTTAATACAGCGGAAATTATTCAGAGTTACAGAGAACGATCTTTACATTACAAGATCTGGATGACAAACGACGAAAGCGAACAGCCAGGCATCTCCCAGCTGTCTTCAGAAAAACTGAAGACCGCGCCCACGTTTATCTGTACAGACAGTACAATTCTTGGTATATGGGCTCTTTGGGCCTGAACGGTTACACAAAATTTTACACACTAAAGATAATTTTTAATAAAAAGGGTCTTACAGACTCAGCTAAAAACAAGTCTCAAACAATATGCAGAGACCTGAAAGGGGAACTTCCACGAAAAACTAAGGACTTTTTTTGCGAAAAACACAAAAGTGTTTCACTGCCTGGCTGAAAAATTTTCTCATTGGTCTAGCATTATTGGTCTAAAAATAATATTCGTGCTATGTAAAATTGTGCTGCATTTACAGAGAAATGAAATGATATCCACAGAGTATGGGACAAAGGTGCTGAAACATGACTGGGTGATAAATCAAAGAATACACTTTATTTCCAGAGTTGAAAACCAGATACATTTCACCATACTTACTTATAAGCTTCCTTGGTCGTTTCCATGCTTTACACAGACGTTTTGCTTATTGCTGTGATGTCTTCCCCGTTTTCTCGAATACAGCTGTAGTTTCCTGGAAATGTCGCTGACTTATTTTCAGACGTTCATCAGCAGGTTCACAGTTTTTTTAAGTAAGAGCGTGGTTGGCATTATAAACAAACGGTCAAAGATGCCGCCTTAGTTGTTTCACAACCCAACGGAAGGGACCTATGTCCTTCAAGCAATGTCCATTAAGTTTACTTTGATGGTTGACTGCGATACCCCAGAAGACACATGAGTGTAGCGCATTGTCAAAATAATACTCGTTTTGAACCAATTTACCGACATCTGTACAAACGACTATGATTTCCTGATATACGCACATCAAAAAATGTTTTGCATCACCTCGGTTCTGAGAGTCCCGGAACCTGACCTGTACAGAACATTGGAGTAGAGATCAACATACACATCATTTCCCCTATTCCTCATGAAAACCACACATTGCACGTTGTACCACCATACAGCGAGACCTTCAGAGGTGGTGGTCCAGACTGTTGTACACACCGGTACTTCTAATACCCAGTAGCAAGTCCTCTTGCTTTAATGCATGCCTCTATTCGTCGTGGCATACTATCCACAAGTTCATCGAGGCACTGTTGGTCCAGATTGTCCCACTCCTCAACGGCGATTTGCCGAAGATCCCTCAGAGTGATTGGTGGGTCACGTCGTCCATAAACAGTCCTTTTCAATCTATCCCAGGCATGTTCGATAGGGTTCACGTCTGGAGAACGTGCTGGCCTCTCTAGTCGAGCGATGTCATTATCGTGAAGGAAGTCATTCACAAGATGTGCACGTTGGGGGCGCGAATTCTCATCCATGAAGACAGATGCCTCGACATTATGCTGTCAATATGGTTGCACTATCGGTCGGAGGGTGGCATTCACGTACCGTACAGCCGTTAAGGCGCCTTCCATGACCACCAGCAGCGTACGTCGGCCCCACACGATGCCTCCCCAAAACAGCAGGGAACCTCCACCTTGCTGCACTCGCTGGACAGTATATCTAAGGCGTTCAGCCTGACTGGGTTGCCTTCAAACACGTCTCCGACAATTGTCTGGTTGAAGGCATATGCGACACTTATCGGTGAAGAGAACGTGATGCGTCCTGAGCGGTCCATTCGGCATTTTGTTGGGCCCATCTGTACCGCTCTGCGTGGTGTCTTGGATGCAAAGATGGACCTCGCCATGAACGTCGGGAGTGAAGTTGCGTATCATGCAGCCTATTGTGCACAGTTTGAGTCGTAACACGACGTCCTGTGGCTGCACGAAAAGCGTTATTCAACATGGTGGCGTTGCTATCAGGGTTCCTCCGAGCCATTATCCGTAGGTAGCGGTCATCCACTGCAGTAGAGCCCTTGTGCAGCCTGAGTGAGGCATGTCATCTACAGTTCGTGTCTCTCTCTATCTCCCCCATGTCCAGACAACATCGCTTTGGTTCACTCCGAGACGCCTGGACACTTTCCTTGTTGAGGGTCCTTCCTTGCACAAAGCAACAATGCGGACGCGATCGGACCGCGGTATTGATCGTCTAGGCATGGTTGAACTACAGACAATCCGAGCAGTGTACCTCCTTCCTGGTGGAATGACTGGAACCGATCAGCTGTCGGACCCCCTCCGTCTAATAGGCGCTGTTCATGCATGGTTGTTTACATCTTTGGACGGGTTTAGTGACATCTCTGAACAGTCAGAGGGACTGTGTCTGTGATACAATATACACAGTCAACGTCTGTCTTCAGGAAATCTGGGAACCGTGGTGATGCAAAACTTTTCTTAATTTGTGTATTTAGACGCCACGGTGTGACTCATTTTCGGAACATTGGGGCTGTCTAAAGAGAAACGCAGCCTCTAAACTCGACGCGTAAGCCCTACTCATGTCTCTCCATGGTTTAAGGACATTGTGTAAAGGGCGAATTCCCTCAGTTGGGCTGTGACAGAACTAAGGAGATATGTTTTACCAGCTGTGTGTATTGCCTACCACGCTCTCACTTAACAGGCAGTATGCAAAGAGCGGGCGATTGCGATTTACCTGTTAGTGAAGAAGAGACTGAATCAAGTAGACAGACTTGCGGACATAAAACTGATTTACAGAGATGACTAAACTGACAAATATCTGGACTCGTAACGCACGCCTTATGGACCGCCGGCCACTGTGGCCGAGCGGTTCTAGGCGCTTCAGTTCAGAACCGCGCTGCTGCTACGCTCGCAGGTTCGAATCCTGCCTCGGGCATGGATGTGTGTCATGTCCTTACGTTAGTTAGGTTTAAGTAGTTCTAGGTCTAGGGGACTGATGACCTCAGATGTTAAGTGCCATAGCGGTTAGAGCCATTTGAACCTTATTGACGAAGGCGCACGACGTACCAACTGAAAATAAAGGCCGGCCGGAGTGGCCGAGCGGTTCTTGGCGCTACAATCCGGAACCGCGCGACAGCTACGGTTGCAGGCTTGAATCCTGCCTCGGGCATGGATGTGTGTGATGTCCTTAGGTTAGTTAGGTTTAAGTATTTCTAAGTTCTAGGGGACTGATGACCTCAGCAGTTGTCTCATAGTGCTCAGAGCCATTTGAACCATTTGAAAATAAAGAACAGTCTGTGATGACACGCAGTACGTTGCATCGCTAAGTGTTCTTGCTTGAGCCTGGAATCTTTGGTATGCAATACGGTTCTGAATGGTTCTCCATAAAAATCGCTCAGAATTGGAACATTTTTTTTATATTTGTGATTCTCATTCTACCACCAGTTAGATGTCCTGATGTTTTACAAATTTTCTAACCCTGTGAACAAAAGAGTTGGAATCGGGACAACGTGTGTGTCAGAGTGATTAACGGTCAGAAAGAGGAGTGTGCTTTTTTTACGAGCAAAGATAATTTGAAAGTGTTCTTGGAACTTCGAGGTTGAAGTTTCTGTTTGTCATGCCCTAATTTCCCATTACTGAACTTTATATAGATGACGTATGTCTGCGTCCAGCGGAAAGTAGGGTGGCGAGTTGGAACCAACCGGTGTGGACGTTAGGTGCGAGTAAACTAGCCATGGCACCATTGGCTCGTCACAGAGTAGTTTCCGTTGAGTCGGCGCGGTATTTGCAGCGCGGCGTGGCGAAGCCGCGAGGTCGGGGCTCGGGGCGTTCTGGGAACAGAGAGCCGGCCGCAGCCAGGGAGGGCAGCCGCAGCAGACCCGCAGGTGGCTTCCTGGGCAGCCGCAAGGCGGCGGGCGCGCGCATGCGCAGTTGCGCAGTCCCGCCGCCCAAGATAGCCGCCGCCCAAGATAGCGACGCCCACAGGGCGGCACAGCTGCGGCCCGCCACGCCGCGGCGCACAGCACGCACCGACCAACCACATCGGGCAATAAATCACTCACCTACAGGAGACCTCACGCTGATATCCAGTACACCCGCCTACTGGCTGGGCAATGACCTCAACTCGGCGAAGAACAGAGTCTGCAGGTTTCTCCAGGTTCTCGTCACTGATGATCAAATCCTACACAACTACCAGACTGCGAGTATGTCGATTTGCTTAGTTTTATCCGCCGTTCCAGTCCCGCAGATATTTACTACGGGATTAAGATCGGATGATTTAGGAGGCCAGTAGAGGTGCGAATATACAGGGTGGTCCATTGATAGTGACCGCGCCAAATATCACACGAAACGAAAAAACTACAAAGAACATAACTCGTCTAGCTTGAAGGGGGAAACCAGTTGGCGCTATGGTTGGCCCGATAGATGGCGCTGTCATAGGTCAAACAGATATCAACTGCGTTTTTTAAAATAGGAACGCCGGCCGCGGTGGTCTAGCGGTTCTGGCGTTGCAGTCCGGAACCGCGGGACTGCTACGGTCGCAGGTTCGAATCCTGCCTCGGGCATGGGTGTGTGTGATGTCCTTAGGTTAGTTAGGTTTAAGTAGTTCTAAGTTCTAGGGGACTTATGACCTAAGATGTTGAGTCCCATAGTGCTCAGAGCCATTTGAACCATTTTAAAATAGGAACCCCCATTTTTTTAATACATATTCGTGTAGTACGTAAAGAAATATGAATGTAGTTGGATCACTTTTTTCGCTTTGTGATAGATGGCACTATAATAGTCACAAACGTATAAGTACGTGGTTATCACGTAACATTCCGCCAGTGCGGACGGGATTTGCTTCGTGATACATTACCCGTGTTAAAATGGACCGTTTACCAATTGCGGAAAAGATAGATATCGTGCTGATGTATGCCTATTGTGATCAAAATGCCCAACGGGCGTGTGCTATGTATGCTGCTTGGTATGCTCGACGACATCATCCAAGTGTCCGGACCATTCGCCGGAGTTACGTTATTTAAGGAAACAGGAAGTGTTCAGCCACATGTCAAACGTCAATCACGACCTGAAACAAATGATGATGACCAAGTACGTGTTTTAGCTGCTGCCGCGGCTAATCCGCACGTCAGTAGCAGACAAATTGCGCGAGAATCGGGAACCTCAAAAACGTGGGTGTTGAGAATGCTACGTCAACATCGGTTGCACCCTTACCATATTTCTATGCACCAGGAATTGCATGGCGATGACTTTGAACGTCGTGTACAGTACTGCCACTGGGCACAAGAGAAATTACGGGCCGATGACAGGCACTTAGCTCGAGTGCGGTTGAAGCGGTATTGAATAGCATATTTCATGACAGGTGGATTCGTCGTCGAAGCACCATACCATGGCCTGCAAGTTCACCGGATCTGACGTCCCCGGATTTCTTTCTATGGAGATCGTGATCCACCGACAACTCCTGACAACATGCGTCGCCGCACGGGATTAGCCGAGCGGTCTAGCGCTGCAGTCGTGGACTGTGCCGCTAGTCCCGGCTGAAGTTCGAGTCCTCCCTCTGGCATGTGTGTGTGTGTGTTTCTCCTTAGGATAATTTAAGTAGTGAGTAAGCTTAGGGACTGGTGACCTTAGCAGTTAAGTCCGATAAGATTTCACACACATTTGAACTTTTTTGAACAACATGCGTCAGCGCATTGCCAATGCATGTGCGACCATTACAGAAGGCGAACTACTCGCTGTTGAGAAGAATGTCGTTACACGTATTGCCAAATGACGGACATCATTTTGAGCATTTATTGCAATAATGTGGTATTTACAGGTAATCACGCTGTAACAGCGTGCGTTCTGAGAAATGATAAGTTCACAAAGGTACATGTATCACATTGGAACAACCGAAATAAAAAGTTCAAACGTACCTACGTTCTGCATTTTAATTTAAAAAACCTACCTGTTACCAACTGTTCGTCTAAAATTGTGAGCCATATGTTTGTGACTATTACAGCGCCATCTATCACAAAGCGAAAAAAGTGGTCCAACTAAAACATTCATATTTCTTTACGTACGACACGAATATGTAATAAAAATGGGGGTTCCTATTTAAAAAAAAACGCAGTTGATATCCGTTTGACCTATGGCAGCGTCATCTAGCGGGCCAACCATAGCGCCATCTGGTTTCCCCCTTCAAGCTAGACAAGTTTCGTTCATTGTAGTTTTTTCGTTTGACGCTTATTTCGTGAGATATTTGGCCCGGTCACGATCAATGGACCACCCTGTATACGTATTGGTCCTGTGAACGTGACTGTTGTGGTCTTGGAAGAGTCATCCCGAAGATGTAGAATAAAGGACAACGCTTGGTCACCGAGAATGTTGAAACAAACATTTTAGTTCATGTTCACAGAAACACGAATAAGTTGAAACGTTTCTTTCCATCTTTAAATAAATTTAAGCCCCAGAACTAAAATCCGTTTTTTAAACCTACGTCAGAGTCGCTGTATTTTTGTATTGATTCCGTGTATTATCTTTAAATTGTCTTATAATGTCGAATTGTAATTAATTCTTAAATGTGAGAGAGCAACTGTATTTTTTAATTGGTAAATAACGCATCAGACGCAGCGCAAGCGGCGTCAACAATCAAATTTTATGCGATCAGCCGCGCCGGAAAGGAGAGCAGCGAAGTCTCTCGAACATTTTTCCACACAAGAGGCTTCCAGAACAGGGAAAGACTAAGGAAAAGTGACAGTAAAGTTGCCTCCAGTTATCTGCTAATATACACTCCTGGAAATGGAAACAAGAACACATTGACACCGGTGTGTCAGACCCACCATACTTGCTCCGGACACTGCGAGAGGGCTGTACAAGCAATGATCACACGCACGGCACAGCGGACACACCAGGAACCGCGGTGTTGGCCGTCGAATGGCGCTAGCTGCGCAGCATTTGTGCACCGCCGCCGTCAGTGTCAGCCAGTTTGCCGTGGCATACGGAGCTCCATCGCAGTCTTTAACACTGGTAGCATGCCGCGACAGCGTGGACGTGAACCGTATGTGCAGTTGACGGACTTTGAGCGCGGGCGTATAGTGGGCATGCGGGAGGCCGGGTGGACGTACCGCAGAATTGCTCAACACGTGGGGCGTGAGGTCTCCACAGTACATCGATGTTGTCACCAGTGGTCGGCGGAAGGTGCACGTGCCCGTCGACCTGGGACCGGACCGCAGCGACGCACGGATGCACGCCAAGACCGTAGGATCCTATGCAGTGCCATAGGGGACCGCACCGCCACTTCCCAGCAAATTAGGGACACTGTTGCTCCTGGGGTATCGGCGAGGACCATTTGCAACCGTCTCCATGAAGCTGGGCTACGGTCCCGCACACCGTTAGGCCGTCTTCCGCTCACGCCCCAACATCGTGCAGCCCGCCTCCAGTGGTGTCGCGACAGGCGTGAATGGAGGGACGAATGGAGACGTGTCGTCTTCAGCGATGAGAGTCGCTTCTGCCTTGGTGCCAATGATGGTCGTATGCGTGTTTGGCGCCGTGCAGGTGAGCGCCACAATCAGGACTGCATACGACCGAAGCACACAGGGCCAACACCCGGCATCATGGTGTGGGGAGCGATCTCCTACACTGGCCGTACACCACTGGTGATCGTCGAGGGGACACTGAATAGTGCACGGTACATCCAAACCGTCATCGAACCCATCGTTCTACCATTCCTAGACCGGCAAGGGAACTTGCTGTTCCAACAGGACAATGCACGTCCGCATGTATCCCGTGCCACCCAACGTGCTCTAGAAGGTGTAAGTCAACTACCCTGGCCAGCAAGATCTCCGGATCTGTCCCCCATTGAGCATGTTTGGGACTGGATGAAGCGTCATCTCACGCGGTCTGCACGTCCAGCACGAACGCTGGTCCAACTGAGGCGCCAGGTGGAAATGGCATGGCAAGCCGTTCCACAGGACTACATCCAGCATCTCTACGATCGTCTCCATGGGAGAATAGCAGCCTGCATTGCTGCGAAAGGTGGATATACACTGTACTAGTGCCGACATTGTGCATGCTCTGTTGCCTGTGTCTATGTGCCTGTGGTTCTGTCAGTGTGATCATGTGATGTATCTGACCCCAGGAATGTGTCAATAAAGTTTCCCCTTCCTGGGACAATGAATTCACGGTGTTCTTATTTCAATTTCCAGGAGGGTATAAATACGAGCGGCGTCTGGCTCTCTCTTTCTCTCTCTCTTTCTCTGTCCTGGGGCCTTCTCTCTATTGATGATCGCTCTCTCGAATGACGTTGTAACAGGCAGTTGTACTTGAAAGATATTTTTAAGGTGTATAAAGTATTTGTATATCTGAAAGTATCGTCAATATATGAATAACTGTTATTGTTTACCAGTGTTTCATTTCACCTACATTAATCTCGCCTGCCAACGTTTGTATGTTTCAGCTAGAAGCACTGCGAGACTGCCGACATATCGTTTGCTGGCTGCTGCCGAACATCATTGATATTCGAATTGGTAGCAGCCACTCGTACCTCCCCGAGATCTGTTAAGCTGATCTGTAAACGCAGTTTCCGGACACCACTTCTGTGCAAAACGCGTAATATTAATGATCAGCATGCGACCATCAAACGATGTGAGCGGTCAGTTCACTCCACTCTATCAAAGCAGGCTAGACAAAATATTGAATTATTAATCTTCTCTCTCTTAGTAGCAAATTTATCTGTGCCGTGTGATAATTGAAACTTATCATTTTGTTTACTTGGCTGCTTCTTTTACTTAACGGCACTTCAGTTAATTTCATCTTATTAAAATGTATTTTTCAATTACCACTAGAGAGCGACACACAAAATAAGGAAAACTTTATTTTCTAAAGTAATAATTGTGAGTGATCCCTAGCGAAGACACCGTTAGTGAATGGGTACTTTATCAAATGACAGATTAAAACTTGGTAATTTTAATTTTATGACGATGCTATTTGCTGGTGATCAGATTATAATAACAGAATCTGAAGAAAAGGTTCAAATTTCAGAACACAGATTGAGTCAAACTGCCGCTAAATACGGAATGAGAGTATCAACAGATAAAACAAACGTGATGGCATTTCAAGGACTGGAAACGTAAGAGCCAAAATTGTAACAGCTGGACATATAATTCAACCAATTAAGAGAGTTTATATATGATTATGAAGAGCTAAAACTGGCCAGGTTCAGACATTTCTGTGGAACTACACACTGTGCATTAAAACGTAACGTCCGGAAAGAAACATTAAACTCTACTAAGTAATCGCGTTACCTTTGCTGCTTTATGATAGCGAATGATCATTTACGACGAATCGAATCATCAAAGATGAAGTTCCTCCGCTTTGTAGCGGGATTTTCAATGTTGGACCATAAAATAAGTACTGATACTAGACAAGAATCTATTACAAACATACCTGAAAATACTGAGTAAACTGGAAAGATAATGTGAATTAAAGAGATGGCGTGAACAATTCTGACACGGAACAGGCCAAAAGACCTAATCCTTGAAGACGATGACGATAATGATGATGACCACAGAAACATGGCAGAACCAAATCCAGCCCGGACTGAACACCCCGCACGTTCCATAGTAAGCGCCTCATTGGATTGTCGAGGCAGTCGACGCCTCGTATGGTTCAAAAAGACAAAACTGCAACTCGGTGGATCACTCTTAACGCGTCCAATCAGGTGCGGTGCAATTTTCTTGTACTTTGGCCCAATGAATACGTGTCTGTGCCACTGTGTGTGACTTTCAGCGAGGTACCCGACTCCGAGTGCCTGTAGTATGCAGTTCATTTAGTACCGTTTCAGAAAGACCCGCATTCACTGAAAGTAGCAACTCCGCTCTTGTCTGAAACTCGTTATCATTAACAAGATGTGGCACTTGTCTCCGCTCCTTGACGGTCAGAATCGTCTTTTATGGTTACGGTTCTCACCCCTTGGCTAATGATACACCACTGCTTGTAGACACCGGAGGTGTACATATTCCGCCTTTAACCCGCCCTTTCTCGCCTGTGAGCCAGGCAGGAAAGCTGCCTCACGATATCAGAGCAACGGGCAAGATGCTCTGCTCCCATTCATGCCGATCTGTGCCCACCCCAGGCAGGTTAAAGGAATCTTGCTTGCTTGTCCCTCTTCCCTCTGTGCCACGTTACGCAGCGGTTTATTCTGTACGCTTTCATTGTAGTGTTATTAGTGGTGCCGGAAGTTGGTGAAAAGTCTTTTTTTTTTACCAGAGTATCATATGACGAGGCTCAGTGAAATATGAATTCACTTTGCGTCATTGTAGGCCATAAAATGGTGAATTTTATTGTCCTTTTTTCCTTCGGCGTGTTTCGGTCTTATTTATTTATTTCGATATGAACAATTTTCTCTGCAGCTTCACCCTCTCTCGAGTCATGCTGGCTATTCTCAATTCGAACTATCATCAGGTCACCTCTAATACATGTTTTCTGTAGTAATCATAACTATGTCTTAAAGTCGAGATGGTTTGCACCTGTGAACCTGAAAGTGTCTGTTATACTGCAACGTTAACTCAAGTAAAGTTTCGGTAGTCTATTTCTGTAACCTTAGTGCATTCCAGCCAAAAACGATGCCAGCTGTACAAATTTTAATTTATTTTTCCACGAAGTGTACTGCGGCATCTCTAAATTAACTGCAAGTGGCCGAAACAGTTCGATGTAAATTTCCCACATGTATTTTACCAAACACGAAGTTCGTTTTTAATATTATGTTAATGTAAATGTACATGTCTGAAGTTTTTCGGTCATAGTAAGCTTTTTTCGCATTACGTTGCGCACCATCAGAATGTGGTTTTTAATATCCACTGAGCCAGGTTTTTTTCCTATTTCAGTCAATGTATGCCCTAAATTTAGAAAGCCTAATGCTGCTAAATGGCCTCAAGTTCTTAGCACACATTTACAAGCTCTTGTCAGCCGCAAAATCTCTGTCCTCTTTCAAAATATCTATGGAGTGAGGAAACAGCTGGTCCAATTTATGAACATGTCGTAACACACTCGAGGTTCCCGAATGAGTGTTTAGTAACTTTTTACACAATCTGCATTGCGAGACACCTATCGGTTTATCTGAAGCGCCTCATAAAACACAACTTATCCCCTGCTGAAATAGGGCTCTGTTTCGTCATTGACACATGTTCCCCAGTTCTTAATTTCTCCCGAATCATCTCTAAGTCTGGTTTATTCATTTTGCTGCTCCCATCGTTGTGATAAATGAGCTGCAGTGGAACTACATACTCAGATATATGCATGGCTAAATACGTTGGAGTGATAGCGCAACTTGTCAGGTGCTGCGGGCTGAACGGGTCCCGTGAAGCTTGCCAGGCTTTCGGAAACCCAAGCAGGTCTGCTTTAACCAGTGTGCTTCAGTGCACATGTAATCTTGTACCTCCGTTGCGGCAAGCTGAGTTGCTTCAATGGTTGCGGTGGAGATAGCGACAGGCAGGCTGGAAGGAGAATTTGTACACCTCTGCTAGACGCGTTTGCCGATCCGCATTGATACACCAACAAAATCGGACACGTTTACGCACAGTGTGCTCGTGGACATGCTCATTATGCCATTCTGTCACGTCCCCACCTATGACCCATGTTACTGCGCTGATTTCATGTAATCGACTGGCACATACACACCACTTCGCTGCCGTGCTTGGGTCAGCGGCTCTACACCATGTACAGAGCTTCAAATGTTCCAGAGTGCCCCCGTGTGATAATGGTTAATATTTTGTTCGGTAAACTTATATGCTTACCTGTTAACGCCTTCACACCGACGGTCCCAAGTTATCGAATGCAGAAAACGTGGGATGTTCACTGCCCAATTTTCTGCCTTCATTATGTTTCTTGTTACGAAAGAAACTTACGGTTTCTTTTTGCGGAAACTGTAGCCCAAGTAGATACCTTAAAACACATAAGATTTTATGTCCTGCTCCACGATTTCAGTATCAGTTTCACAAGGAAATGCAGTTCCAGTTCTAAGCTATAATTTTATAACGCAACCAGTGTGAAATCGTAAGTTGGACGATAGAATTCTTGTGGTTTAAGTTTCACTGTGTCATTCAGGATAGAGAAGTAGACCTTACTGAGAAAGATGTAGCATTAATGAGTCACAAAAGCAGTCACTTATTTCATACATACATCTGGGAGTAGCAACGTGTAGAGACTGATTAATTTGGTGGCGTTCCCACCGCGCCGCTGTTCAACTGGGGAGACTTTCGGCCTATGTGCAGTGGCCGGAGCTCTTGCACCGACTGGCCCGACCGCATGTGATGCGTTACAAAGTACAATAATTTCAGACAGCAGAAGATGAGATTGTAACATCCCGAAACCGCTCGTGGTTTGAATGATCCTTTATACAAATGAAACGGATCTCTTTAAATTAATTAATCATGCCTCTCAGTTGCGGAAGTCCTGTATACCAAATCCTGTGCAAATGAAATTTAACGACTACACAGCTTGAGTTTCACTAAAATAAAATGGAGAGCTAGGAATCATTGGCAAGATAGTGGGAATTTGCAGTTTATCTCCGAAAGAGGTTGCACATTAGGAGCAATCACAAATTTTAAACCTTTCATGAGTAAAATTTATTTTGCGTATATTTGAAAAATAAAAGGTCAAAAACTGTCTTCTTTTGTGATAAATGATACACTTTCACTGCCAAAAAAATTTTAAGCTGACCGATTTTGAAAATCAGTGAAGTAGGACACGTGTGTCTATCGAACTTAACTGGATCCATGTTTTGATGTAAACCTAAGGTTTTAAGAGTTAAATTTTTCATTTTAGATTGATTTATAAGGATCGCCATTATAGAAAAATTTATAACAAATCAGTACAAAGCACGTTTATTCTCTTGAGAATGAAAAACATGAAATATCGCACCCAAGCTTTCAACATAATGTTTGAAGATGGCTGTCATACCACACACCAATGTTTCCTACATTCCACGGCGTTTTCTGGGGCATATACGTCCGACTACGAACCAGCTATGCACAAACCAAGAGAATTACTGAGGTATGTAGTATTGTTTCGAAACGATGTCTGCGGTGTTTAAGAAAATACGGTAAGTTACTTCAGACATTCTTGGAATGGATAAGATAGTGATTTGATCTGATTTACGTGAACCAGACACATTGTGTCATCTATAAACATTTTCTGCCCTATTTTGTCACTCACAGTTTTCTGAATATCCATGAAATGTATTCGCAGTTGCGAATATGGACAACTATCAACTGTATAACGGAATGACGCCAATGGAAATTTGTGCTCGACCGGCAGTCGAACCCTGATTTCCAGCTTATCGCGAACGGTTGCCTTAATATTTGGCTACTCGAGAACGACTCACAGCCACATCCAATCTTCCATATGTCGTCAACCATTTGTTTACACCCTGTACTCGTACATCCATGATGTATATTCCTATACAGGGGAGATATATTACTTGAAAGTCGATTGCCCTGTGTCAGCGAATAAACACGATATTGCAGCGCCTGTATTATTCCGAATTACGATGCACTCTTCCTTCGAACATGCATGCATGTCCGGATCGCATGGTAATTCGGAACAACACAGGCGCTGCAATATCGTATGTTTCCATATAGCCACCCTGTGGTCGGTAGTATTTTCTCCAAGTTCTGAGAGCACCTCGTTACGTGGTAGTACTAGACAGGTATGAGATGAAGACATCCCAACGCTAAAAAATGTGAATTACTTTAGTGGGACATACGTATCGCTTCACCCACGAAAGGGTTAACTATCAGGATGAAGCAATAAAATTACATAATTCACTTTTTGTTTGATCGAACAGTCCAGGTGTACTGCCAGGTCATAGTGTCCAGTGAATTCAATATTTCAGCGATCAGACGTGTCGCAATCATCATGTGTTTTTTACTCCTCCAGAAGGAGAAGGTGGGCACATGCAGGACCTTGTTATTTTGTGTCTTGACATAACTTACGTTATTCTGATTTGAATCAATTTATCGATACTTCTGCGAGGGCCGAAAGGTATAACCCTTGAAGGATGAAAGCTGAAGGTCCCGTTATTTTACTTGCGGTTGGGAGAAACGTCTGTTAAAATCCTGGCTGGGTTTGACTGTGTGCTTTAGCGATTTTGTGCCTTTTTTATTGAGGCCTGCCATATTTGTCTTATAAAGGAGCTCGGTTTCGAGCTGATGGTAATGTCTCGTCACTGCCGTGTCGGCGGCGCGAATGACCTCCCGGAACCGCACGACCGACTTACATCCCCTCCCCCTCGGACCGATCCGTACGCGGTCCACGACCGAGGTCGCGCGTCGGTGGCGATCCAGCCGCTCCGTTCGCCCTGGCCGTCAGCTTGGCGCGTTTGCTGAGTGTCTTCTCAACTCTACGCAATGCTGGTTCGCAAGTCTCGCTGAGACTACAGCCGCAGATTGTCCCTGGTACGTATTTCGATGGCCTTTCCAACGACGCTGTCCATTTCGACGTTTCCCTAAAATCTGAATATATTCGTATTCCATCAGGTGGGTCTCGGACAAACACTACTCTGCGATCGTCGACTATTCGAGTGTAGCGTTTGTGTACTCGACAGCGATTTCAGCAGTGCGCACTGCTTGTCCTACACACGGAGTGAGTCGTCTGCCCCTAGACTTGTTTTATACAACGCACACTACGCCTGTATCACGAACGGTATCCATACAGGCGACATCCGTATAATCGATATAAGTTTCCTCTCAGAGGTTTGGATGACTGTAAGCACGCAGAATCGTACTGTAAAAGTACAAGTGAGTACTGGCCATGAGTTGCACAGTATTTTTCCACCAAGACACACCTTACTTGTGTCATACTTACCCAAGTATTTTTTTCTAATCCATATGTGGCATACAGCAAACTAGTGCTTAACAGTATTGGTTAAAAACAGTCTTGGTTGCAATTTTAGTTTTTTAGTTTTCAACGACGCGTTTCGCCTTATTTAGGCATCTTCAGGTTATCTTTCCTAGATGGACGCGTCCATCTAGAAAAGATAACCTGAAGATGCCTAAATAAGGTGAAACGCGTCGTTTAAAACTAAAAAACTAAAATTGCAACCAATACTGCTTTTAACCAATACTATTACCCAAGTATCTACAATCCTTCTTTGTATAATTATGGGTGTAGTCATACGGATGTCTCTGTAAGTTTATTCCATTTATTTATTTAAGCTCTCGTAATTAGTATGGATCTTATAAACGGGAAAGTTGTTACTTCCAAACTACTCATTTCGATATCTCCTGTCAATTTCGTTGTTTCCGATGGTGAAACACAATGTAAGGCAACGTTTCTGAACCATTTACGAATACTTAAGTATTATAAAGGGAATTAATTACAGAGAAATTCAACACCTAATCACACGGACAAAGACTGGAGACACTTGGACAAGTATGGAAGAAATTCCAAAATTGCCATATGGCCAGTTACATTTTTTACAGTATGATTCCTTTTGCTAATAGTCGCCCAAAGCTCCGACAGAGATGTCGATTACATGGCTGTCGACTGTCGGTATATCATTCCTGATACAGACGTAGCGCGGGATTCACAAAACAAATCGACGGGGGCAGCAGAATAACTCTGTATGTCTTACCACAATGACGCAGAATTTACACTACTGGCCATTAAAATTGCAACACCAAGAAGAAATGCAGCTGATAAACGGGTATTCATTGGACAAATATATTATACTAGGACTGACATGTGATTACATTTCCACGCAATTTGGGTGCATAGATCCTGAGAAATCAGTACCCAGAACAACCACATCTGGCTATAAAAACGGCCTTGATACGCCTGGGCATTGAGTCAAACAGAGCTTGAATGGCGTGTACAGGTACAGCTGCCAATGCAGCTTCAACACGATACCGCAGTTCATCAAGAGTAGTGACTGGCGTATTGTGACGAGCCAGTTGCTCGGCCACCATTGATCAGACGTTTTCAGTTGGTGACAGATCTGGAGAATGTGCTGGCCAGGGCAGCAGTCGAACATTTTCTGTATCCAGAAAGGCCCGTACAGGACCTACAACAAGCGGTCGTGCATTATCCTGCTGAAATGCAGGGTTTCGCAGGGATGGAATGAAGGGTAGAGCCAAGGGTCGTAACACATCTGAAATGTATCGTCCACTGTTCAAAGTACCGTCAATGCGAACAAGAGGTGACCGAGACGTGTAACCAATGGCACCCCATAGCATCACGCCGGGTGATACGCCAGTATGGCGATGACGAATACGCGCTTCCAATGTCCGTTCACCGCGATTTGGCCAAACACGGATGCGGCCATCATGATGCTGTAAACAGATGCTGGATTCATCCGAAAAAATTACGTTTTGCCATTCGTGCACCCAGGTTCGTCGTTGTGTACACCATAGCAGGCGCTCCTGTCTGTGATGCGGCGTCAAGCGTAACTGCAGCCACGGTTTCCGAGCTGATAGTCCATGCTGCTGCAAACGTCGTCGAACTGTTCGTGCAGATGGTTGTTGTCTTTCAAACGTCTCCATCTGTTGACTCAGGGATCGATACGTGGCTGAAGGATCCGTTACAGCCATGCGGATAAGATGCCTGTCATCTCGACTGCTAGTGATACGTGGCCGTTGGGATCCAGCACGGCGTTCCGTATTACCCCCCTGAATCCACCGTTTCCATATTCTGCTAACAGTCATTGGATCTCGACCAACGCGAGCAGCAATGTCGCGATGCGATAAACCGCAATCGCGATAGGCTACAATCCGACCTTTATCAAACTCGGAAACTTGATGGTACGCATTTCTCCTCCTTAGACGAGGCATCACAGCAACGCTTCACCAGGCAACGTCGGTCAACTGCTGTTTGTGTATGAGAAATTGGTTGGAAACTTTCCTCATGTCAGCACGTTGTAGGTGTCGCCACCGGCGTCAACCTTGTGTGAATGCTGTGAAAAGCTAATCATTTGCATATCACAGCATCTTCTTCCTGTCGGTTAAATTTCACGTCTGCAGCACGTCATTTCGTGGTGTAGCGGTTTTAATGGCCAGTAGCGTAGTATTCCCCGACCTTCCATATACCGACGTCATCTTCCCTCTCACCAGCGGAAATAGGGCGTTTGGCCTCATTGGCCGAGAGGCCACTTGCGGGGCAGGTCCGGCCCCCTTAGTGCAGGTCTTATTACATTCGACGCCACATTGGGCGACCTGCGCGCCGGATGGGGATGAAATGATGATGAAGACAACACAACGCCCAGTCCCTGAGCGGAGAAAATCTCCGACCCAGCCGGGAATCGAACCCGGGCCGTACGACGGCAATCCGTCACGCTGCCACTCAGCTATCGGGGTGGACCCTCTCCCCAGCAATATTCGTGCGTTATTGGGCAGGCATAAAACAGTTAATACTCACTGCTATTTCAGTATGCGCGCAATATGCTCTACCGAAGATTCCGTTTGCTGAATGTGAAACGTCCCCTTAGAAGAATTTTTACTATGCTTAAACTGACACACAATATTTTTAGCGCAACGCAATCTGACTATCAAAGATCCCTGCAAAAGAATGGCCCTGAGTAACATTAAACTATACCTTTCACAAATAACTTACCTCACAAAAATCTTCATTACTCGAACTACTGCAACACAGCGAGCGCCACTACTGCCAGCTAAATAAAAGATTCAAACTACGGAAGTCACTAACTACTGATAGGGATAGTTAGCAAATGAAAGATTTTAATCGAGAACAAACACTGTATTTACCTTAATAATCATAATATATATAGCAGTTCAATTTCAAAACTTCCGCCATCTCTCTCCCCACATCCACCACTGCTGGCGGCTCACCTCCAACTGCGCAACGCTACGCGCTGTTCACATCCAGCTGCCGCTGCCCAACACTACAATGGCAGACAACAATGCAAACTAGCACACAGAGCGCTATGTAACGTTGCCAATAAGAAAACATAAACAGCCTACTTACATAGCCCCCATGCTCCCCACAAAAAATTTTACAAAATATTTTTGGGCAGTGGCCAATAATGATTTGAAAAAATTTTAACAAAGATATCAAATGCACACACTTATTTATACAATGTTGGTCAAAAGCTAAAATTTTCTCACAGTCCATAAAGACAGTCCTGATCATTCATCATAATAGTAATTACAGTTTTTTTTCACAAAGTCTCATTAGTAAAAAAAATTGCACACAGAAGTAGTGGATTTCCATGCAGTCTTGAAGAAGTAGTGGTGTCCTTCCAACGGAAAGACAGTGCTGACTCTTGACATGCTGACAGGTAATGGGCCACAATGGAGCAAACCCACAGCAGAGTCAGTCGAAGTTGATGAATATTGGTAGATAGGTCATCACAGAGCAGACCCAATGTAGTCCTGGTAGAGAGTATGGTATTGGTGGGCCACCAGAGGTGCAGACCCACTGCAGTCCTTGTAGAAATTGTGGACAGGCCCACTGTAGTCCTGGTAGAGATTGTGGTATTGGTTGGCCATCAAAGATGCAGACCCACTGTAGTCCTTGTAGAGATGGCCAGCAGCCATCTGTTGTGACTGTGCAGGTGCACAATTACCATTGAAGAGTCTTGCAGATAATATAGCAAGTTCATAACCACCACTTGTGCACTCACAAAGTTTTGGAATTGTCCTTAAAACCAGCAATGCTGTTATCCAGTCCCTTGCTGAATTATTAACACACGTGCAAACACTATCAGTCCCTACTCCTCACATATTGTCCATATACTATGACCAACAGAAACGTGTGCAGTGAAATGGAACTTACAAGTTACTTAATTTGATTAACTGGTGTCAATTACAATATTATAACATGAGAATACAATTACAAAGGTACAAAATACATCATTAAAGAACATAACAATACAGATAACATTTGTAGTACAGGCTTTACAACAGAATAGAAACAAACATATACATCAGTGTTACAGGAATTATGACATAAGTAAATACATAAACGATCAGAATAACTTTTGAAACATCAACTTTACACATGAGCATTAAAACAAAACAGAATAAATAACGTCTAAACATCTTCACAAGGTAAATATCATATTATCAATGCCAATTATATTTGAGGATAACAGTATTCCTCATCATAGTGAATGTAGCTTAATATTAAAAGAAGAAAAAATTCTATGAAACTACACAGAGACAGGAAGAAAACAAATACACAAGGGTACACAAAAACATAGTGGGATAACACAAAAGGAAAGGACAGGGTTTGTTTTACTGCAGTATTTTGCATGGAGATCTCCCTTCGTTCATCATTATTCACAAAAAGTCCTATCTACGCCTGCTGTCTGTATTCTGTTCACATCCTCTTTCAAAAATAGTTTTTCTCCACTGTACACTACTTTTTTTTGCCAAAACATTTTCTTATAGCTCCTCAATGCATTTCTTCCAATCCATCATAGTTAGTTTCTTATATAGTCTACCCCTTCTTAAGCTAACTTAAATCTACTGAGCACAGATGATAAACTAAGGGATGAGGCAATGCAGCAGCACATAACAAATTAACACAAACAGCAATGCAAGCAGCAGTAAATCTAAATTAACAGATAAAATGCAAAATCACAACTAATATGAGCCAATGTGCAGCAACTAAAAATAAATCAGTAGTAAAACTGGCTTAACATAATAATACAAAGTCAAATTCAGTAACACTATGCCTGACAAACAGCAGCAACTTATACCTAAACATGACATAGCTCAAGCAGAAAAAATATTACAGTAAAAACAACAATGCAGATAAGGGAAATGTCTATTCACATCTTAATGTCTATGTAATTAAAGTGGTGCACCACAACAACTTATTGTAAAAAAAAATATTACCATGTACTTGAAAAGAAAATTATGTGTTACTGTTACTAGTTCCTTCTTATTGTTCTTTCCTTTCCAAGTGCTCCTTTTTTAAAGAATGTGGATCATAAAATAATTATTTAATAGATCTGTTGACAGAAAGTGTTCACATTAGCAAATGCATTTTATTTTATAAAAGCAATGCTGCAACACAGCTGGAAACCAGATATCAAATGAAATAAGCAATTACGCAAACCAAAGCATAAAAATATCATTCAATAGTCATGTGACATTTCATAAGTTAGTAGAAATTCTCTCAACTCTCATAGAAAGATACTTGTCATAATCAGCTGTGCAGATGTACGAATATTTCCCATCAATTCATAAGCATTTCAGTAATTAGCACAAAGTATAAGTAACCATATGTTTTCAAGTAACGAGCGTGTCGCATTAGCGATGCCCTCTACAAAGGAATGTCAACAGCGAGGTTAATGGCCTCTCTTTTGTTTTCTACCTGTGCTTCCGGAAAGGCACACCCTAATGGCTTGTTCTCCAGGTGTCTGACACAGCTGTGTGCCGACGACGCACGTGCAGGTGGTCACTTAACTTTCGTACGGAAATATTTACGACAGAAGTTCCCGCTACAGGGACAGTCTCATATAAAAATTTCACAGGTCGAGAATTTACGTTGCAAATGTGTAGAAACAAAATCCTATGAATATAACAGTGTCCAAAAAATTTTCGCCGGCATTGTGATACATTCACGCATTGACACACATTTCATAACTCTTAAAGTACGATTCTTGGTTTCCAACATCCTTTTTCACAAGTCAAGAGTCCCTAACTTCTATTCATTATTCATATACATATAAACACGTAATCACATTCCTCGTATATGGTAGCATCAAATAAAAGATTCAAACTACGGAAGTCACTAAATACTGATAGGGATAGTTAGCAAATGAAAGATTTTAATCGAGAACAAACACTGTATTTACCTTAATAATCATAATATATATAGCAGTTCAATTTCAAAACTTCCGCCATCTCTCTCCCCACATCCACCACTGCTGGCGGCTCACCTCCAACTGCGCAACGCTACGCGCTGTTCACATCCAGCTGCCGCTGCCCAACACTACAATGGCAGACAACAATGCAAACTAGCACACAGAGCGCTATGTAACGTTGCCAATAAGAAAACATAAACAGCCTACTTACAAACGCTCTTCCGTTTCGCTGAGAACACGAATCACATCGATTCGGCGGCAGCCACGAGAATCAAGAAGCGGGCCAGCCACAATCTGGTACGTCATGGTGTCAACTTTATCCGCCGGAACCTGGAGAACACCTACCAGGCTCCATTTAAGCTACATTTACAGCTGACCAAGCATTTTAGTTTTTCGATCTCGGAATTTATTGATGGTATTACGTAGGCGGCAGGCGATTCCGCACATAGGAAGACCACATGACGTCGAAGTCACCACTGGTGGCCCCTAACTGATTTTATACCCAGGTGAGTGACGATGAAGTTTCAGTTCTGGAACCAGGATTTTGCTCCCACTACTAAGTTCACACCGGTCGTGGATATTGTCACGGCTGTTTTCCATTACCAGTGAATGAGACCAACGACGACATCTTAAGTAAGTTAGAACATCTTCTTCCACACTGGTTATAATTCATAGCGCGACAAAAGCCATAACAGATTATAGCAAACACTCAAATCGGTGATACAGTAAAGGGCTTATTAACAGAATGAAATATACATCTACCATAATTAAAAATCTATAGGAACGAAAACAGAGGAAAATCACAACGCAGTTCAATAAATTTCTGATGCGTGGTATCGAGGTCGACAGCATTGGAAGAAAGAGCAGGTAAGAGTTTAATGACCTGTACGTATCGTGGTCATTAGAGAGAGAGCACAGATGGAGGGCCGTATCTTAATTAGTTCTTGAGCTGTCCTTTAACAGACAGCAACATCAACATCAAGGAATTTAAGGTCACCTAAAAGGTGGAAAAATGCGATAGCGGCCAATTTCTATACAAAAGCAGGCGACAGAGTTGGACACAAGTTTCACTGTGTAAGAAAGTAATGAGAAGCTAAGCTTCTCTTCGAGCCGCACTTACGTAAACGTAGAAGTAAACGCGTAGAGAAAGAAACAAAGACTGAAACTTCCACACGCAATAAAGTAAACTCATATTTATTGATCCTTCCACAAGTATTATTCTTTTTATCATTCTTCTTAGCCTTCTTTAGAAGAAGACTAGCACCAATTGAACAAGGAATATTATGACCTCCAATAGGAATTCAACCTTTCAATCCTACTTAGTAAGACCATTTATTATTAATAATAATAAATGAAAGACACCTCTTTTGAATGTAATATACTGTTTATTTTTGCGTTAATATGTGTTCGGTTGGGCAAAAACGATGGCAGACTTGCAAGCAACTTTGCGAAATACTACGTAACAGCCAACAGGTATGCAGAGGAAGATTACTGTCAGGGCTACTTTGGACAAAGATACTACTGTTTGATGACGACTTTGCCAGTCCAAAAGACACAAATGAGGAAAACGAATAACATTCATATTCTGTATTTTCCATTCATAAACTGTTTAGATCAAAAACGGACGGCAAATTAATATCTACCTTTCACTTCGTCGTCTTCTCGGTCCCGTCGTCTTCTCGGTCCTTCCCCGTCTCTTCGAACGTGCTTGCTCAACCTACCGTCCGTTCACCTGGATATATCTCCTGTCCACCTCCACTTCACTGCACTCCTAATTACTTCTTGGACTCCAGCTGGTTCCCTAATCCATTCGTATGTTTTCATGGCTCTCCAAGTAAGTCCCTACGAGATTCTTTCTATTCCTCGCACTCAAGACTCATTTCTCAGCATCTTGTGGGTAGCGTGCTAACTCTTGATCGCGGGAATGCGGTTTCGATTCCCGGCCGAGTTAGAGATTTTTCTCCACTCCAGGCTGTCGCCATCGTCACTTGATCATCGACGCGCAAGTAGCCGAGGAGGCGCCAAATAGAAAAACTTGCATCAAGTGGCTGAACTCCCCAGGAAGCGACTCCCAGCAAAAAATGCTGTACGCACATTTCATTTTTCCCGTAGTCACATGCAATACACACTGCTTGTAATTTGTCCGTTTCAGACTTACCGAAAGGTTAGCTCTGAAAACGGTGTTCACCAAAAGGTCTGACGTCTATTTGTACTCTTCTGTTTGCAAAATGTCACGTGTGACTGAAATCGTTAACCGGACTCAGAAAATTAATTATTACACAGGCAGACCTTTAAGGCCCAAGCTAAATTACTGAGCGCAAACTGATTAACTAATGCGATGAAACGTCGGGGCCCTAGCTGTGGATTTTAAAGTGGAGAATTGCAAGATATTGAATATTAAATTAACTGAAGGTGTCAATAGTTAATTCAATGCATCAATTTATTCAAATAAAGCACAAACATGATATGTATCTGAGTATCTGATAGTACTAAGTTAAACTTACAAAACTGCACTAATGGTTTACACCTCGCGAACCTCCTCGTTTCCAGAGTTACTTGAACAGTTAGAAAACGTGCCCTGTAGATGCAACTGACATTCTGAAATGACATGAGAGTTCCTAACTAAACGAATGAAGTGACTATTTGCCTGAAAAACTGAAAAAACGCATATGTCTACCAATCCCCTGGTGGATATAGGGCAGATAACTGCAATAATCTGACTAAATACTGACCATGGACATTCCTAAGGTGCCGGTGCTGCTAGTAATGCTACCGTGAATTATCAGCATGAGTCGTGCATCGCGACTAACTGACAGAAGTACAGGGCGAAGGTTGTGCTTCCCCGACACGAACCCTTGACCCTGGTCGGCTGCCCAAATGGAGGCCGCGGTCAACGGAGATGCGTTCAGCATCAAACTCCCGAATTTTTCATGTGAACCATGCAGCCTGCTCTTTCTCTCCCACCAAGCAAGACATGACCGCCAATCATTGTTATCGGACTCCCCATCTGCAAATGGCGTAATTGCTTCTTCCGCAAAAATCCCGCCAATAAAAACTGCGTCACACTAGAACTCCAATGACTTTCCAATCCACCCTTCTTCACCGAAAAACGTCCCCCTATTATCCGTCCTCCTGACATCACGAGCCTTCGTACCAATTGCAGATGCACATCACAGGTCCTAAGCAAGTAAAAACCTGTGCTCGACGTTAGGCTCTTATTTTGCGGCGTCTCATGTTTTTTTTTCACGCGATTGTTATCGGCTGACGGTACTTTTTTGAACATGACGGTGTGCCAGTCTCCCACTGACAAAACTTCCTTCCCTTGGCACTCATCGGCCGCTAGGCTGGAGACAAACAATAGCACCAGTCGCCTGGGGACTCTCCCGGAGACGCGCAACTTTCACGCTGACACCGCCTCACGCTACTGCCCTGTTTTCTGCGAATGCCAGAATCCATGCTTTTTCATTATTTCAGACACTGCCTCTCCCGTCTCAAATCCAGTGTGCACCTTGTTCCTAAGCGCTCTCAGAAAGCAATGAAAAAGAAGACCCACACCATGTTAAATGTAGTTAAGACA
Organism: Schistocerca cancellata; assembly: GCF_023864275.1. Taxonomy (NCBI): domain Eukaryota; kingdom Metazoa; phylum Arthropoda; class Insecta; order Orthoptera; family Acrididae; genus Schistocerca; species Schistocerca cancellata. Next base: position 659,733,837 of record NC_064627.1, read on the forward strand.
TGAAGTTAGTTAGAGGCCAGTATGTACATTCACTGCAGTCCAGTTTTATTTTCTAAGCTGTTATTGTAATGCTCCACCTACTTATTATCCTCATAGTTGAATGTAATTCTCATATTAAATGAAAAGGGACACACCAGATGGCCCATGGCTCGCCGCTTTTCATGTTTATTTCTATTGTATTCCATTAACTTCTTGTCTTCAACTGCCCTAAATGCAAAACTGTGGCTTAATAGTTAATTTGTACAGTTTTATTTTCGATGAGCTGATCATATATTATTTTAGTCTTATTGTAACTGATTTTCTGGCCTACTTTCAAACTTTCTCTTTTAAATTGTTCCATAAATTCCCAAAGTCTATCGACACTAGAGGCAAATAGTACAGTGTCATTCGTTAACTGCAGGTTGTCAAGGTAAGTTCCATGGACACGTATCCCTTCTACTATATTATCTTCTAGGTATTACGATTACCAGTTTCGACGTTAGCCATTCAGCAAATATAATAAAAAACTACAATAAATAATTATATTATAACAAACATAATGGACTTTAATTCACATTTTTTTAGCCTCTGCGAGTTTGTTTGAACCTAATACCTATACTACATGTAGAGGCAATACAAATGTGAATTATAGTTCATCGTGTTTGTTGAAATATAATCGTTAATTGTAGTTTCTGACTTATATTTCCTGTAAGAGATATGAAGATGGCCAGCACTGAGACCAGTAATAGTAATAAAGTGCATACATGATGAATGACTGAAAAAAATTATCTACCTTTGTCACGGGCCCTCAATGTGGTATTATCTCCGTGTTTGAACAGAGTATCCCTTCTTTATTTCTCAGTTTAGGGATCTGAAGCCTTCCTCTATGCTGAGAATAGTTTTGATGATAATATGGAATCTTGTTGTCAGACTTCTTCCCTTTCTGAATTTTCCCACTGTGGTGATGAACTATAATGCAGCTAAAGGCATTAATGTACACATTCTTCTGGAAACTCATGTGTAGTTCACAGCCATTACTCCATTCTAGAGCTTCGTTCATCATCCATATTTAGCTTGTTTTGATACGAGGGTAATCCCAAAAGTAGGGTCTCCTATATATATAGACCTGTTTATTTCTACAGTGGTTTACATCAGTTTACAGCTTGAACATTTAGCTATTTTTCGATATACTCACCATTTCTGTCGTTGCATTTTTGTAGACGCTGTGACAGTTTTGGTAGGCCCATGTCATACCAGCTCGCCACCATGCTGTTCAGAAAGTTACGAACCTTCTTGTATCCCGCGTAGAAAGACGGCACATGGGTCTGCTCCTGTAAACTGAAGGGTAGGTCGAATGTAGGAAAGTAGGAGCAGGAAAGGGTGAAACGCTTCGGTACTGCGTTTAACTTTACAGAACATTTAATAGAGAATATTAGTCAATGACATACGTATCTTTGCACTGAAGATGAGCACGTAGGTGCGAAGCTGTACATAAATCAAACATCGGCAAGATGGTACAAAGGCAAAATCTGTAGTAGCTCGCCCACTAGGAAATAGAAACAATGTTCCTAGGTCGTCTGCTCGGAATCAAATGGGTTGAATCTGGAGCTGCGCTCATATAGCTGCACAGTGCCGGCTAGAGGGCACTGTCGTCTGGGTCGATGTTGTAGTGCCAACCTACGAACTTGCACCTACGCTGTGGCATCGTAGCTATCGATACCAACATCCCTCCCCCTTGAAACGACGAACCGTCGTTGAGTATGGCTTCCGACGGCGGGTGGAGGGACCCAGGGGCGGCGCAGCTGGGGGGCGGACAGCGGAACTGCCCGGGCGCGCTGTCCTCCCGCATCCCCGAATTGCTTACGAAGGGGCGAGGAAAATGCCCCGTTGAAAACCTGCCCAGGGCGCGCACCGCCACTGGGTATGCTCAGATGAGGAGGCAGAGCAACGACCTCCATGGGCGACGGCGACGTGACGGCGGCCTCTGCGTCCATCGGTTCCGGCACCGCGGGTGAACACGGCGGCGGCGGCGGCCGGATGTGGGGCCGTGGCGGCGGCGAGAGGCGTCTGTCCGGTGCAGGTGACCGGACCGGCAGCGGCGGCGACGGCAGAAGCGCCCGCGGCGGAGGCGCGAGCGGCGGAGGCGCCGTCGGTGGAGTTGTGGGCCGAGGCGGCGGAAGTCGCGAAGCCTCCAATTCTGTCGGAAAACAACCTGCGGCAGAAAACCGAGGACGGCACAAACGGATCTGATTCCGGTGTCGCTTGACAGTGCCGGAAGGACCAGAAATGACAAAGAAGGCGCGGCCAAGGTGGCGACGAATGTGCCCCTGCTCCCAGCGCTGCCTGCCAGAGAAAAGGCGGTAGAACACCAAATCATGCGGCGCCAAGTCAGAACGAGGCGAAGCAGCGCGAGGGCACGGCGGCGGGTACAATAGCTGCAGGAACGACCGATGGGCGCGACCATGTAGCAATTCCGCTGGGGAACGGGTGCCGCGCGGGTGGGAGCGATAGGAAGCAAGGAAAGTCCAGAGCGCGCGCTCGCGAGAGTGCGTGGCGAGCAACTGGCTCATCTGCGACTTAAACGTACGCACGAAGCGTTCAGCCTCGCCGTTCGACTGGGGGTGGAACGGGGCTGAGGTCAGGTGGGGACTGCCATTAGCAGCACAGAACGCTTCAAACTCTGAGGTCACGAATTGGGAGCCATTGTCAGAGACAATAACTTCAGGAAGGCCCTCAATACACAAAATAGATGTCAAAGGTTCAAATGGCCCTGAGCACTATGGTACTCAACATCTTAGGTCATAAGTCCCCTAGAACTTAGAACTACTTAAGCCTAACTAACCTAAGGACATCACACACACCCATGCCCGAGGCAGGATTCGAACCTGCGACCGTAGCAGTCCCGCGGTTCCGGACTGCAGCGCCAGAACCGCACGGCCGCCGCGGCCGGCCAGATGTCAAAGCCCGAATAGTACTGGCATATGTAGTAGAAGACATAGGTACAACAAAAGGAAAGTTGCTGTATGCATCAATAACTATGAACCAGCTGGAGTCCCAGAATGGAGCCGCATAATCGATATGAACGCTCTGCCAAAGCGCAGGCGGAGTCGTCCACACAAAGAAGCGCTGGTGGGGAGCAGATTGATGCTCTGCGGAAGAGCGACAGTCAGCAAGCAAATTCTCAATTTGTTTATCAATGCCGACCAAAGTGTAGTGACGAGGCGCTAACTGCTTCGTCTGCACTATACCCCAATGACCAGCGTGTAGCAATCTGAGGATTTCCGACTGCAACAAACGAGGTACAACCACACCAGACTGATCATTGTCAGTTCGTAACAAGATAACCCTGTGGTGTACAGACAAGTTGTGACGTTGCGCAAAGTAACGCCGTACAAGGGATCACTAATCTGGGTAGCAGATGGAGGCCATTGAGTACGAATATACTGCAAAATAATCTGCAAACAAGCATCGGCGGCTGTCGCAGGAGCAATGCGACGAAAATCCACCGGAAAACCACCAGTTAATTACATATCTTGCGAATCAATAAACATGCCGGACAATTCGAAAGAATCAAACACTTTGCCAGGACCGATAGGCAGATGAGACAAAGCATCAGCATTGCCATGCTGGGCCATAAGCCGAAACAAAATTTCGTAATTGTAGTTAGACAAAAACAAGGACCAACGTTGCAACTTTTGTGCAGTATGGGCCGGAACTGTCTTTGACTGGTGGAACAACGACATCAAAGGCTTATGGTCCGTGACCAAATAGAACTTACGACTGTACAAAAAATCATGAAACTTTGTCACTCCATATACAATAGGTACAGCTTCTTTCTCGATTTGAGAATAGTTTTGCTGGGCAGCACTGAGCAACTTAGACGCAAAAGCGATCCGGCGATCGACATAATTAATGCGGTACGAGAGAACCGCTCCGATGCTGTGAGAAGATGCATTGACAGCCAAAACAACAGGTTTGGAGGGAACAACAGGAATCAAACAGCGATCACTAAACAAAGCAGATTTGATCCTGTGGAAATCAGCGTCACATTCCGAAGACCAATCAAAAGGAACGTTCTTACGCAGGAGGCGATGCAAAGGCGCTGCAAAGGCACTGCAATCTGCGCTGCGTTTGGTATAAATCGAATACGTAATTTTGCCCGATAGAGACGGAAGTTCTTTCAAGTTCCTGGGTGCTGGCAAGCCTCTAATTGCACTGAGATGTGACGGCGAGGGTTGGATACCCTGTCCGTTAATCATATGTCCTAAATACTGAATCTCAGTTTGAAAAAAATTGCACTTGTCTATGTTACACTTTAGTCCTGCCTGCAAAAGTACAATAAATAAGGCATGCAAATTCTGCAAATGTTCGTCAGGGGGTGCGAACTGATACGACAATATCGTCCAGATAATTGGAACAACCAGGGACAGTGGCACAAAACTGTTGCAAGTAAGATTCAAAAATAGAAGGAGCCGAGGCACAACCGAACGGAAGGCGGCGGAACGTGAACAATCCAAGATGGGTGTTTATGACAAAATAGTGCTGCGACTGTTTGTCGAGCGGAATCTGAAAGTATGCGTCCTGCAAGTCAATCATGAAAAAGAATTTTCCTGCACCAAACTTATCAAAAATGCCTTCAGGATGAAGTAAGGGAATCATAGCTACCACTGTCTGGGGATTTACTGTAGACTTACAGTCAGCACAAAGACGGAGACGACTGTTTGGTTTCTTCACACAGACTATAGGCGAAGCCCACGACGAAGCGGAAACAAGTTCAATGACACCACTGTCTTGCAAATGCTGAAGTTCAGCAGCTACGGTGTCATGCGGTGCGTGCGGTACCGGGCGTGTGTGCCGGAAAATAGGCACGGCATTGTCTTTAACTACAACATGTGCTGCAAAGTCTGCGGCGCAACCAAGGCCATCAGAAAAGAGTTCAGCAAAATCATCGCATAGGGCGGTAACACTGTCAGCATGGTCACTGGCGTTGATGCAAAGTACATTGTCCTGAATTGCAAGGCCAGGAAGTTCGTCCGTGCCAAAAATGTTCGTAGCATCACTAGAGCGAAGCACATGGAAAGACACTGTACGTGCCGTTGCACCATGCGTGGCTTGCAAACAAGCCGAGAACTGAGATTTCCTGTCCAGTAAATGCAGTCAGTGTGGAATGTGAACAACGAAGTGGAGGTGAACCAAGCATGTTCAGAATGGTTCAAATGGCTCTGAGCACTATGGGACTTAACATCTGTGGTCATCAGTCCCCTATAACTTAGAACTACGAAAACCTAAATAACCTAAGGACATCACACACATCCATGCCCGAGGCAGGATTCGAACCTGTGACCGTAGCAGTCGCGCGGTTCCGGACTGCGCGCCTAGAACCGCTAGACCACCGCGGCCGGCGAACCAAGCAAGTCATACGTTGATTTGTTGAGTAAAGAAACTGACGCACCAGTGTCCAGCTGCATGCGAACAGAAAGACCACAAATGTGCAAAGTCACAAAAAGTTTCATCGCATCGCACTGAATGCGAGAGGAAGTGTTGGGAAAGCTTGATTCACACGACGTGCTGTAGAAGCAAGAGAAGCAGAGGTCTCTGAATAAATGGCATTAACGTCCACAGGCTGATGTGAATCATAATCACGGCGGTTTCCGTTGCGATGACGCCCACGCGAGTCACACGAATAGGAGACAAGTTGTGAATTAGAGGTTCTCTTACTGCACACAGCTTGCACACATCCTTTCTTATTATAAAAATAACACTGTGCTTGACAGGATGGGCAACTGTCCCGTGGGTGGGCACGAAAGCAGTTCGGACATGATTTCAGTTTCTGAGTAGGTGCCAGGCGTGAGACTTGTTTACGTGCATGCGATGCGGCGAGGTGTGGCTGGATGTGCTGGGATCGGGGCCTTGCGGGAGGTCTCGTGTTGTGCCGCGCTAACAGTACACACACCCGGGGTCACGTCGAATGCGGAAGTAGCCATGTCTAATGTATCTTGTCTGTCTAGCAAGTCCACTACTTCCTATAACGACGGGTTTTTAAATTTGATGATTTGCTCGTGGATGCGGTGAGCTGCCACATTAGCGTCTCTAATCATTATATCTGCATAAGAGAGCCCACATGAGCAATTAAAGTCAATACAGCTGTTAGTCCCTGAAGGTCCGCTAACCAAGATTTACTGGTTGAATAGGGCCATGCCGGAGGCGAAAGAATTTGTAGCGTGCAGCTACCACATTTAAACACTGTCACGGAAGTGGGAGTTCAAAGCATCAGTCACTTCGTCGTAAGTTTTAGTTTCTGGGCGGGTGGTGGGATACAATTTTACGAGCACACGGTATAACAACACCCGTGTTGGCAATGAAAAAGGCAAGCCGCTCTGTACCTGGTATGTTGTATGCTGCGAAGTGGGCCTCGAGCTGGGCGATGTATCCTGGCCAGCGTTCAACGTCAGGATGGAAGGCACGAAATGGCGGCGCCGTCGGCGACGGCGTCGATGCAGGCAGTGGTGTCGGAGGCGCCGTAGTAGCTGCAGTTTGTAGGGTGACCAGTCCATTTATGGCAGCAAGCAGCTGCGTCATTTGCTGAGCCTGAAAACGCACAAGATCGAACAGCGAAGCCTGTTCCTGTGACGAAACCATGGTTGCTACAGATGAAAGTCTTAGAGCGAAGGGTGGAGGCAGTCACACTGGGCTAGCACGAAAAGAAAGCAGTACCGAGCAACAACAAAAAAATGATAGGAGAGGGAAAAAAATTTTCAATCCCATCCTCGTCGCCACTTTTTGTATCCCGCGTGGAAAGGCGGCGCATGGGTCTGCTCCTGTAAACTGAAGGGTAGGTCGAATGTAGGAAGTGTTTAGAAGCAGGAAAAGGTGAAATGCTTCGGAACTTCGTTTAACTTTACAGAAAATTTAATAGAGAATATTAGTCAATGACATACGTAACTTTGCACTGAAGATGAGCACGTAGGTGCGAAGCTGTACATAAATCAAACATCGGCTAGAAGGTACAAAGGCAAAATCTGTAGTGGCTCGCCCACTAGGAAACAGAAACAATGTTGCTAGGTCGTCTACTCGGGATCAAATGGGCTGAATCTGGAGAGTGCCAACCTATGAACTTGCACCTACGCCGTGGCATCGTAGCTATCGATACCACAAACTCCTGCTTTCACCTCGTCGCCGGAGCTGAATCGCTTTCCGGCCAAATGTTCTTTTAACTTAGGTAACAGGTGATAGCCACTGGGCGCCGACTATAGGGTGGGTGGGTGATTATGTTCCACTGAAACTGTTGCAGGAGAGCAACGGTTTGCCGAGCGATGTGTGGGCGAGCGTTGTCATGGAGAATGTGTACGCCCTTGCTCAACATTCCTCTTCTCCGTTTCTCAATAGCCCGTTTGAGTTTTTTCAGTGTCTCACAGTACCTGCCAGACATCATCCAGGGTGATCCGCCGATCTTAACGCATGCTTTGCTCAACCTTCAACACTGTCTCCTCAGAAATTGACGGTCTCCCGCTCGTAAATTCCGGTCCGACCAGCTGCAAACTCTCTACACCACTTACGAACATTTTTGACATCCATGCACGACTCACCGTATACTTCCGTCAATTGGCGATGGATTTCAATCGGCGCAGTGCCCTTTGCATTCAAAAACCGAATAACTGCGCGCAATTCGCACTTGGCGGTAACATCCAACGGCAGTTCCATTCTCAACGGGTGCCAGGCCAAGACTGAGCGCCTGAGCGCGACGTGGGCGTGTTGACACACAGCGCGTGAAGCACTCTTCGTAACAGTGTGACCGACTGCCACACAGAGTTCTGTACTTATAAAAAAAAATAGGAGACCTTACTTTTGGGATTACCCTCATAGGACAGGAGCTCATTGAGACTTAACTTTGGCAAAAAATGAGAGGAATTTAGTTTTTAAACCTAATATACTTCCTACACCGTGAAGCCTGATTTGATGGATTAGAAATTTAATCGATGCAGTATTTAATTGTCACCAGTAACAGAAAAAAGCTGTTGTGTGTAGTGTTTTAATAAGTTCAAAAAAGTTAAAAATATCCCAAGAATTGGAGGTTTCTGTGATAATCTGGTCTAGGCAGATGTGTAAAGTTGTTACAAATGCCAAGATGTTCTACTTAGGTGTGAATAAACCGATAAAATAATTTACAGCTCTCCATTAATTAGTTTCAACCATAGTCTCTATTTCCCTGGTGTAACAAAGGTAGGGCGGGTAGTCGGCTGTAAAACATTTGGCATTCGCTTTAAGTAATTAGAAGCTACGTAGAAAACATCATCTCGATACCCAGCCAGTTATTAAAAGACTGCGTTTCGTACACTCCGGCGATATGGATACAAGTTTTGTTCCAGAATATTATTCAAAGAGCCCGTGACACAAAACGAAACCTTCCCACACGCACAGCGTAGTGAGATGGGTCGGCATGGAAGCGCGGCAGAACGGCAGAGCGGTGGTATCGTGTTTGCAATCGCCCATGAGCACGTCGTGAATGAAGTTGCCCGATTTGTTGGTGGATCAGTGAGGCCTGTTCACAATCTCTTCGCAGTCATACAACGTAGCATAAAAAGACCCTAACCAGCAGAGACGGGAGACGAGTGTCAAGCCTTGTCGATGACAGTTTCAGAGTCGACAAAAATTATTGCTACTGTCAGTGAATGCAGGTTCGTCACAAGTCGAACAACGTGAAGGTAACCTGTTTGCAAGGGCCATTTGGAGTCGAGTACCTCGCGAAAGGCCTTTGCTCACAGCAGCACGTATACCGGGTAATTATAATTAAAGTTACGGTATCCAGTGTGGGCTGCACCTGTCGTATGGCAGCTAAAGTTGGTAGAAACGCAAATGCGTTAACGCGGAAACGATTTACACTGAAAAAATTAGTTCCAACGTTGGCCACTAGGAGCAAATCTGGCGCTGTACACTCTTTTTGTGGCGGTAATACATCCACTCTGCCATTTGACAAGCAATAGTGTGCATAAATAGTATGGCTTCCTAGAAAGGAGACCGTGCGCTGTTAGTGACACTGTTTTGTGTGAATGGCAGCAATTACACTGCTGCATTGAGAGAGACTGCGACTGAAACGTCTGGGGACAGAATGGTTTGAAGGAGATGATAATGCAATTCGGAAACAAAGGTGAGCTTGGTCTTGCATCTGGAACAGTTAGGCGCCCGGGTACTGCCAGTGCTCGCGCAGTGTCACAAGAATTGTCCATCCCATGGTCGACAGTACCGAAAGCTTTGCAGTCTATATTAGTACTGGTATTCGTACAGCATCCAGACGGTGCAGCAGCTGAAACCTCATGATCCGCAGCACCATTCTGAATTTTCTCTTCGGTTTCTGGCAAGTTGGTGAAATGTGGCAATACGCTATATAATGGCGAGGCACAGTTTACACTACAGGGTGCTGTGAATATACAGAACTGCCGACTTCGGGGCACTGTTAAACCGCGTGTAGTTCACAAAGATCCATTCCACTCGACCCAAGCACGTTTATCCTCTGTGAAGAGAATACACACAGAAGGCCTGTCTGGTGCACCGTACGTTATCAAGACCTCTTTGAACAGTAGGTGACTTCCACTTTGGAAGAGCACGACTGTGCGGAAACCACTGTGTTCGTGGAGGACGGGCAGCACCTCATGTCGCTCGCCCGGTGAAAGATCTGGTTTTAATGCGACCATCCATGAACGCGTTATCTCCAGAAGTTTTCCAGACGCATGGCCTGCATGAACACCTGATCTGAATCTATGTGACTTTTGGCTCTGGGGATATCTACGAGTATAAGAACGCGTTTACCAGAGACAAGTTCGGTCTCTACCTGGTCTGAAGGCCAGTATTCAGGAACTCGCTCAGATTCAACCGGAACTGCTGAGCGCAACTATTGATCACGTCGTTTTACAGATGCAGCATCTCGTTGACGTCTTTGTTTCTTACAGAAAACAAATTGTGAAAGCGCCAGTTAATAATAAAATAAACGTTATGCACTTCTCGCTTGTTTGCCCTTTCATGCCCACGTCCTTTTCCTAATTCGTTACATATGGAAACATTTCTAAACGTCTTTCTCCCGTTCACAGGCCCAGATTTGCAGCTGGTGGTCAAAATTGGGTCTAATTATTTTTTTTTCAGCGTAAGTGGATTCTGCATTAACGCATTAGAATATCTATCAAGTTTCTCTACCATACGATAATTACAGCCCACAGTCAATGCTCTGAGTAGCTGCACTTTAATTATAACCACTTGGTAGGTGCTGAGTTTAGCAGTTCGCCAGCGAGAGCGCTGCAGCCGGGTAGCGTAATCAGTCTGTCACCATGACGTTGAGGCTTCCGCGCTATACCCACAGTGCGCTATGCACTCTAAGACAATTAAAAAATTTACATCGAAGTAATTATCCGAATAGGACGGAAATCGGTAGTGCGACGTTCATGTACAGGCAAAAACGATTAATTTTTAGAAAAAGTGAATGATTTATTCAAAAGCAAGAGCTTCACAAACTGAGCAAGTCAATAACATGTTGATCCATCTCTGGCCCTTGTGCAAGCAGTTTCTCTGCTTGGCATTAATTGATTGAGTTGTTGGGTGTCCTCTTGAGGGATGTAGTGCCAAAACTGGCACGTTAGACTGTCAAAACGTCGAGTTGGTAGGAAAGCCTTTGCCATAACGCTCCAAACGTTCTCAACTGTGGAGAAATCTGGCAACCTCAGTGGCTAAAGTATGATTTGGCAGGTACGAAGACAAGCAGTAGTAACTGTCGCTGTGTGCCCAAATGTAAGCCCAGAGTGACTTGCCATGAACGGCAGGGAAATGAAGCACAGAATATCGTCGACGTACCGCTGTGTTGTTAGAGTGTCACGAATGACAACCAAAGGAGTCCTGCTATGAAATGAAGTGGCACTCCTGATTATGGGGCCGAGTGGGGGGGGGGGGGGGGGGGCACTGTCATGTTGGTATCCTACCACTGTCCAGGGCGGCTTCAAACACGTCTTTGCTGGTCATCGGGGCTCAAATCGAAGCTGGACATCACTGAAGACAGTTCCACTCCAGTCAGTGATATTCAAGGACCGGACAACCAGTCAATATGTGCCTGGAGATGCTGCGGACAGTAGCGGAATACCATCCTGACCGTCGCCCACCATATGGCCCGACAACCAGGAGAGAGGGTCTGGGGTGTCATTAAATTCGTGATGAATGGGTGTTGTGTGATGTCCTTAGGTTAGTTAGGTTTAAGTAGTTCTAAGTTCTAGGGGACTGATGACAATAGATGTTAAGTCCCATAGTGCTCAGAGCCATTTGAACCATTTTTTGTCATTAAATCACATATCAGGACTCCTTTGGTTGTCAGCCGCGGCACCCTTACGGCCCAGCGGGACGCCGACGATGTTCTGCGGACCTTTTGTTTCCCTTCATGGAAAGCCTTCCTCTGCTTACATTTCAGCGAGATAACGCCAGTCCGCAGACGGCGTGCTTGCCATACCCTACCTTGGCCAGTAAACCGTCGGATCTCTCCCCAATTAGAGCACTATGGGCAGGGCCCTCGGGATTTCGACAGTCTAACACGGCAGTTGGACAGAATTGGGCATGGTATCCCTCAGGAAGACATCCAACAACTCTATCAATCAACTCCAAGCCGAATACCTGTTGCATGAGGGCCAGAGGTGGACCAATGCGTTACTGACTTCTTCAATTTCTGAAGTTCTTTCTCTTGATTAAATCATCCAGTTTTTTCTGAAACTGTAATTATTTGTTTGTCTAGACATGTACGTCACATCTAACGACTTCTGTAATTCAGACAATTTCTTCGTGGTCCGTCGGTTCTTTCTTTTCTTTTTTTTTTTCTTAGGCTTTTTGTTGTGGAACGGGAGACATTTACTTCAGCCTTCGCTGGCTCACCTGAGCATGACTGGCACGCGTCCAGTAGAAATATCGTGGAGTGTAGCTGAAGAAATTTCTTAGAAAATACAATTCGCCACGAGAATTTTGAAATTCATAGCTTTACGGGATCTAATCCTGAATGAGTGCCCTATGTTGTACATTCGTACCCGAGGAAACTTGTGGACTCTCCTTTACAAACTCAGACCCTTACTAGGCCAGATGCTTCATGTCTCATGTGGTTGACTCATTTTATATCCAATGTGCTTACCTGTGAATTCTTGCACTGGAATGAGATTTTCGCTGATATGAAACTTCCTGGCAAATTAAAACTGTGGGCCCGACCAAGACGCGAACTCGGGACCTTTGCCTTTCGCGGGCAAGTGCTCTACCATCTGAGCTACCGAAGCGCGACTCTCGCCGGGTCCTCACAGCTTTACTTCTGCCAGTATCTCGTCTCCGACCTTCCAAACTTTACAGAAGCTCTCCTGCGAACCTTGCACTCCTGAAAGAAAGGATACTGCGGAGACATGGTTTAGCCACAGCCTGGGGGATGTTTCCAGAATGAGATTTTCACTCTGCAGCGGATTGTGCGCTGATATGAAACTGTGAGGCTGTGAGGAGCGGCCGTGAGTCGTGCTTCGGTAGCTCAGATGGTAGAGCACTTGCCCACAAAAGGCAAAGGTCCCGAGTTCGTGTCTCGTTCGGGCACAGAGTTTTAATCTGCCAGGAAGTTTCAATTCTTGCACTGTTGTACGTCAGCAAAGAAAGAAACGTGAGCTCTTTTCATGCTCCTGTGAACGGGGGGAACCATGTATTTAGATGCCCTGAACCCCTGGGTTGCAATTTCACTGAACAATTGTCTTATAGGAAGGCGTAAACGCTGGCCTTTTGACAAAGCAGCGCAGCAGAGGAGGCGTCTTGCAGGCGCGGTGCACTGCGCTCTGTCCCCGCGCGCCGTCGTTATCGTCGTCGTCGTGGCGACCTCGCAGCGAGTCCAGTCTGTGTAATTTACTCGCCGGCCGGCCGGAGAGGCATCCTTGGCCGCAGAACCCAAGGCCGCCACACCGCCAAGGCCGGCGTGCCGCGCTCACTTCCTTCTCGCCGATCAAAGTCCCACACGCACCCGTTTCCTTCACTTGCCGTTGTTCTCAGCGTGCCGTAGAAACGATCCACTTGCTAGTTCCCCCTCGATACGTGTCCCTGATCGTTTTATTCCTCCTTAGGTTTCTATTACAACAGAGCTGTAAATAATAATTTATCGACATATAACGAGTGCATTCAATGACTTCTGCTTTATTTACCGGAGTCAGAAGCCGTACAAAACCCTACAGAACAACAACTCTAAAATATTATAGGATACTGCTAAAACAACAATTTACATTGTTTTGAGATTACACTGTAGGAAATATTGTAAGCAGCCACAAGTTTTTTTGAAATGATTTTGTTACACAGATTTTAGTCTTGATTTCTTTGCACGATTTACATTAGTGTCCTAAAATATAAAAAAGTTATATTGCATAGTTTACAAAAGGTTTTACATTTACACCCCTAAAACATAACAAAGTTTCTGTGTTTACGTAGTTTTACACTTATATTCGGCCGGCTGCGGTGCCCATGCGGTGCTAGGCGCTGTAGTCCGGAACCGCGCGACTGCTACGGTCGCAGGTTCGAATCCTGCCTCGGCCATGGATGTGTGTGATGTCCTTAGGTTAGTTAGGTTTAAGTAGTTCTAAGTTCTAGGGGACTGATGACCTCAGAAGTTAAGTCCCATAGTGCTCAGAGCCATTTGAACCATTTTTTGAACTTATATTCGCTCTATACGTTGCACTTACTTCCTGAAAAGCCCTTCTTTGCATATTATAAGAGAGAGGTTTGATTTCCTCTTACAATCCACACTGATCAATGAAGTGAACTTAGTACAAGATAGCGGATAGATATGTTTACATCGACTGCTGATTTGATGTGCCAAAGAACGAGTATGTGCACCTATATGGCACACTTCTGGAGTTACTTCAAAAATATTTCTTCGTAGTACACGTAATGTTATACAGTTAGACATTTAATTATTTATATTTGAAATATTTTGGTAATGGCCAGTGAAGAATTTTCTCTCTGTCAATTAATTACTACTTTTATCACTTCAAATTATAGAAGCTGTATGAAATATTGAAGGTATATTTGGCTTTTAAACTCTAGTTGATCATTCACTCACCCTTATTGTGAATGTCGTTGTATATTTCTAATTGCTCTAACAAATTCATCTGCTCTCCTAGTTAGGCAAAATGTAATGCCTCTAAGTTTTCTACGTTGCTTGTCTCTGTATTTCTGTGTGTTGACTTACTTAGGTTGTTAAGCCTGAGAGCATCCATGTGTTTACGATATCATACGTTGAAACTCCTACCAGTTTGGCCAGTGTAAAATATGGGTCTCACAGAACAATTTAGTTTATAAATGCTAGACCTATGGTGTAGTTCACTTTTTAAATTTAAACTGTGAACCATTTTGTTTTTCATTTTATTGTTTGTGGAAAAACTAATTTTGATATTTTTGGCACGGAATAAATTTGCAATGTGATATCATACTTTATCAATGAATGGTACGCATATTTCCTGAGTTTTAAGAAGAAATTTGTGCTAAAGTTCTGTTTGGTTTCGACTTAGAGCTATCTTTGTTACTGTATTTGTTTTCAATTCTATTGCGAAGTTTATTGATAGTGTCAGAACAGTAACCATTATTGTGGGCTATTAGTTTGATTGTTTTTCGTTCTTGTAGTTTATCTTCAGTGTCCAAAGGAATTTTTTCCACTCAGTTGAACATTGTCCTATAATATGCCACTTTGTGCTGCTCGGAGTGACATGATGAGCTGTTGATTGTGACATCTGTTGTAGATTTTCTAAAGTGTAATTTACGAAAACAGCCGCGGTATTCTCTAATCAAAATGGATAAAATATCAATTTACGTAATTTACAATTTATGTTGTCTACATTACTGACCAAAAGAGGCAAAAACTGTATGATCTTCACCCACAACTGGACAGTAGCAGTTGCACCGCCTTCAACCTCGGCAGCTCTTCATCACTGCACGACTCAGGGCATCATGGACAGCGGCACAGGTCTTTATTCCTCCTTTGGAATATTCCCATTTATCAAGTTTGTCCCTGGCGTTACCAACATCTGATCTTAGCCTGTTCGATGATGTCCAGGTGTAAACTCCCTGCAGTAGACACTCAACAGGTTTCATCCACATTTGAAGTTGGTTGCATCCAGCTGCCTGCAGTTGTTGACTGGCAGTGCTTGGAGCCATAGTTAGTGCTGACGTTGAAATGAGGAATCCTCACCTGGATTTCAACCTACATCTCTTGGAGGTTGATGGCTGCGGAGAGCGTGCTCAATCTTATTCCTTCCAAACCATGCAACTACTTTACAGCGTATGTTATGTGGTGCAATACCTACCGAGCAATAAACCTTGCCAACAGGTGTCGCTTTCAGACATCTATTGATCACTCGTGCAGTTTCATTCAGTGCGACGTCCACTTGCTTTGCATGGGCGCAGCTATACCGCACGTGGCACACATACTACCTTGCAGAGAAACAGAGACCAAGGTGGAGGTTCTGATAACTTGAGGTTGGGCTCCCCAGTTACTGCCAGTGAGTTTCCGAATCATGTTATTTCAGGCTGAGACTATCTGCATGGTACTGAGAGAGTGTTTGCGATATACAGATTGTTTATAAATGAATATCGGGATTTTAACGCTTTATAATATTTATTACATTAAACTTACTGCTATAAATGATATATCAAATGAAAGAGCAACTCAAACAGTTGTGTTTGGCACCAGTGCGCATGCGCAGCGCGCAATGTTTCCGCCGCAATCCGCTAGACAGCGGTAGTAGCGAAGACGGCGACTAGTGAACAGAAAGCGTTTTGTGTTTTGCAGTTTGCAAAGACCGAATCTGTAGTTGATTTGCAACGTGCGCTCCGGCTGAAGTTCGGTTGTGATCCTCCAAGTGATAATAACATTCGTAGATGGTATCATCAGTTTCAAGATACCGGCTTCCTTTGTAAAGGGAAGAGCACAGGAAGACCAAGAGTTAGTAAAGAGACTGTTGAGCGAGTGAGAGAGTCGTTCACTCGTACCCCAAAGAAATCAGTCCAGAAGGCTAGTCGTGAATTACAAGTTCCCATGTCGATTGTTTGGAAAGTTTTAAGAAAAGACGATTTTCCAGCAAGATGGTGTTCCACCTCACTGGCATAGCGAAGAACACGATTGGTTGAACTTTACTGTACCCAAGCGCTGGATAGGCCACAAGGGGCCCAATGATGGGGCTTGCTTTGCATGGTCTCCACGTTCACCCGACCTAACACCATGCGAATTTTTCCTTTGGGGATTCATCAAGGATCGTGTGTAGATGCCTCCGCTACCAGAAACCGGATTGAAGCAGCTGTTGCTACAATCACTGAAGACACACTTATCAACATTTGGGAAGAACTCGCTATAGACTTGATGTGTGCCGTGTGACAAATGGTGCTCACATTGAACATTCGTAAGGTTCTTGGTAAAAATGTTTGAGTTGCTCTTTCATTTGACATATCACTTACAACTGTAAGTTTAATATAATAAATATTATAAAGCGTTAAAACCTCGATATCCATTTACAAACACCCTGTATTCAAGACCCATCTGAAGTGATGTCAAGGTATGTAGGCGCAACTTGGTTCTCTCCCTATGAACTTTTAGTTTTCTATTTGCCTGTCTCTTTCTGAGGTGCAACGCAGATACCTGCGTTTTCTGATGTTGGGTTTCAAATGGTTTTCACAATAACACTCAGTGAAAGTTCTCACTGTTGTTGGGAGAAAAATGTTCACCTTTCTCAAACTTCTCTGCTAAGGTCGATATAGTAAAATCTTCCGCATATGTGAAGCTTTTGCACACATGGAGCCTTGCTTGCTCATTGGTACATAAATTAAAGAGTGCAGGGGACAAAACGCTTCCTTGAGGCAAGCCATGCTTTTGGTTTCTTCAACGACCTCATGTTCTATAAATCTCAACAAAGAACCTCTGATTGTGAAATAAAGCGCCAGTTATTTCGATGAAGACATGTTCGTCTGTCATACCGTAGAGCTTTAGGAGCATTATACAATGTCGAACAATATCATTGGCTGAAGCTTTACCAATGCATACCTTAGTAATGCCACCACATCCAAATCCATTATCTATGTACTGGATTAAGTGTGCTATTCTGTTCCAGATGTGAAGCCTGCCTTTTCAGATATTAATAGATTGTCAGAGGTCAAACGAAGTGAAACAGCTCGATAACTTTTGGAGTCGCATGGTTGTTTCCCAGGTTTTAACATGGCAGATTCTTTGGTTTTTCTCAACACTTTAAGGATTTGCTTCTGTCGTAAACAGTTATAAAAGAATTCGGCACTCCTTTTCATTGTTACTTGTCCACATAATTTTATTTGCTCCATCTTTGTACCATGAAGGCCAGCTGCATTATGGTTCTTACATTGTCGAATGACTTCTTGCAATTCTTCTTCACTAAATTCGAAAGAGATTTTTTTAGTTTCCAGCTAAGCTTGTCTCTGTATTCTGCTGAAATACAGATTGCGCTGAATAACAGCGATGACTTACATCTATTCAATGAACATTTCGTTAAACTGCAATCGGTTTTCAGCAGTTTTTGCATGTGATCTCACAAGTTCTCGCGGCACGATTAATGCGGTGTCCTTTTGGGTGATCAGCCGAGTTACTGATTCCATTTATATTCACAATATTTCGACGTCTAACCTATCTTCATTTTCAGATGCTGCGAGCTGTGTTGTTATGTGTGCTCACTGCCTGGACTCCAACCAGATTGCGCAATATTTTTGGTGTCGCGCCACTATTTATAGCCGAGTTCGACTCCCAGCGCCAGTTGTTTTTCGGAGCTCGCAATGTTATTTCGAGAAACGCACATTCTCTAAGTGTTTACCAGCTCTGCTCCAAGCAGATCATAACGGATCGAGAGCCGGACCGCTAGCCGTGTTTAGATTTAAACCCCCCTCCCGATTTGTTAGGTGTTTCGATCGTTTTTATTTTGATGGACGTCTTACTTATGCTTTCCCAGAAGCTTGGCGTTTGCACCAAGATGCTGATGGTCTCGCCGTATTTCATTTCATGATTATTCCACGCACGATTATGTGTCAGTTACTCCGCAGATGATAAACTGATTGAAAGAATGTATGATGAGATAAAAGAAATTACTCAGATGGTTAACGGAGACGAAAATTTAATTGTAGTGGAAGACTGAAACTCGGTAGTCGGAAAATAGAGAGAAGAAAGAAAAATAGTAGAACATTGACTGGGGCCGGCCGCTGTGGGCGAGCGGTTTTAGGCCCTTCAGTCCGGAACCGCGTGACTGCTACGGTCACAGGTTTGAATCCTGCTTCGGACCTGGATATGTTTGATGTCCTTAGGTTAGTTAGGCTTAAGTAGTTCTAAGTTCTAGGGGACTGATGACCTCAGATGCTAAGTCCCATAATGCTCAGAGTCATTTCAACCGTTGACTGGGAGACACGAATGAAGGGGGAACTCGCCTGATAGAATTTTTCATAAATTATAGTTTAATCATTACTAACAAATGGTTTAAGAACTACGAATGAATATTGTATTCGTGAAAGAGACCTGTCGGTGGTGGAAGGTGTTATATAAGGTAACACAGAAATTTCTAAATCCTATATAAATCGCAATACATTTTCGGGGTCAAATATGGATCTCTAACCATAATTTTTTGCTTATGTATTGCAGATTCAAGCTCTAGAATCTGCAGAAAGACAATAAATTAAGTAGACAGGATCTGGATAAAATAAAAGAACTATATGTTGTTGAGAGAATCGAAGAGAGCATTAGGCACCGATTGTAACAGTGGAAAAACATACAACAGGAAACCGGGAGCATTGAGAGACGAAATGGTAAAGGCAGCAGACTATAAAATACAGAAAAAGATAAGACCCAGTAGAAATCCTTGTATAACACACAACAGGCTGAATTTAAATAACGAAAGGGAAAAAATATAAAAATGCTGCAAATAACGCAGGCGAAAGGGAATACAGACGTCTAAAACTTCAGATGTTCAGATGTGTGTGAAATCTTATGGGACTTAACTGCTAAGGTCATCAGTCCCTAAGCATACACACTACTTAACCTAAATTATCCGAAGGACAAACACATACACCCATGCCCGAGGGAGGACTCGAACCTCCGCCGGGACCAGCCGCACAGTCCATGACTGCAGCGCCTGAGACCGCTCGGCTAATCCCGCGCGGCGTCCAAAAGTGAGAGAAAAGATAAATAGCTGTATCAGTATCAAGATCTCAGACGGCAAGCCAGTACTAAACAAAGAAGGGACAACTGAAAGGTGGAAGGAATAATAAAAGGGCTACTGTACAAGGGAAATGAACTTGAAGACCGTATTATAGAAAGGAAAGAGGAAATAGATGAAAATGAAATAGGAGATATGATACTGCGAGAAGAATGTGACAAACCATTGAAAGACCTAATTCAAAATAACACACCTCCGTAATTACTGAAATCCTTAGTAGAGTCAGCCATGAGAAAACTATTCTAACTGGAGTGCAAGTTACTCATATATGAGAGAGGTGAAATATCCTCATACTTAAAAATAATGCAGTAATTCCAGTTCGAAAGAAGGCAGATGGCGACAGTTGAGTATATTATCGAACAATCAGTTTAATAAGTTGTGGTCTCAAAATACTGACACGAATTATTTGCAGAAGGGAAGAACAAATCGCAAGAAGCCGAATCTGGGAAGCTCAACTTGAGTTCCAGAGAAATGTAGAAACATGTGAGACCATACCGATCGTACGACTTACCTTAGAAGAAAGGTTGAAGAACGGCAAAGCTATGGTTATAGCGTTTGTTGATTAAGAGAAACCTTCGACAGTGTTACTGGAGTACACTTTTTGAAATTCTGAAAGTGGCAGGGACAAAGTACAAGGAGCGTAAGGTTATCCACATCCTGTACAGAAACCAGTCTAAGGACATGCGAGGAAAGCCATAGTTGAGAAGGAAGTGAGACAGGTTTGTGGGCTGTTCCCCATGTTTCTCAATCTGTACGTTGACCAAGCAAGAACCGAAACAAAGGTGAAAGTTCAAAATGGAATTAAATATCCGGGAGAAGAAATAAAAATGTTGAGTTGATAATTTTCAGTTTAGGTCTGCTACATACAATTGAATGAAACGAATTTTATTGTGACATATACGTTTCTCCTTATTTTGAAAGGAACCAGCAGTGGTATAGTCTGTAGGTGCTGGTGCTGTTCTTGTTCTTGTTTCGTTTTTAGCGCTGTTCTTCTGCTTTCTATCATTTGAATTGTCATGATCACGAATGAAAGAAAAGAGAAGACCAGCTCTAAAACTAGCACATGAACAAGAAAACATGTAGGTAGCGTGTGGAAAACTTGTCACTGACGACACCTTTCTAAATATAGGCGAAACGCGGATGGAATTATAAATTCGTTTTATCCAGTTGTATACAGACGAAACTAACGCAAGTATTATCAATCTAATGTTACACGCAATTGAGGATGGAAATACAACAGTTCAAAACTTTGATGTTGGCCGATAATATTGTAATTATCTCAGGTACAGCAAAGTACTTCGATGAGCAATTGAACGGAATGCATAGCGTCTTGAAACACGCAATCAACAAAGTAAAATACAGGTAATGGCATATAATCAAATTAACTCAGGCGATACTGAGAGAATTTGATTAGGTAATGTGAGACAAAAAATAGTACATGTGTTTTGCTGTTTGGACAGAAAAAAATGACGACGGTCGAAGCAGAAAGGATATAAAACATAGATTGAAAATAGCACGAAAAGCTTTTTTGAGAAAGAGAAATTTGTTCAACATCGAGTATAAATGTATTTGTTAAGAACTCTTTTCTGAAAGTATTTGACTGGAGTGCAGCTTTCTACGGAAAGACTTATGGATGGTGAAAGGTCTCTGTTGGATTCCTTTCATGTTTAATTTCTTAAATCTGTTGCCATTTATGGAATAAATTCCTCTTCTAAATGTACTGTGGCGTTTCTGACTATCTGGGAGGAGACTGAGCAGTGGAACGTGTTACTTTTACACATAAACAAGAACGATCTGTCACACTACTACACTTTAAAGCACAGTTTATATGTAATTCTTATATGTAATTCATGTCATACAGTCTCATATGGAACCTACATCCGCTTTCTTTTATATACTGTATATGATAAGATACTGTCATCCCCCTTCCCTTTTGTGTGAGAGGATGAATGAGCATATGTATTTCTAGTTGCATGCTTGAGGGTAGCAGACAAGGCTGTCTGCTAGAGAACAGTAGGACCAACGTCGGAACAGGTAGCTACGCTTCCTAAAAGCAAAGAGGTTTCTATCCTTAGTATGGTCCTGTCCGTCCGTTGTCATGTTGGTATAGGAAGCTGCCCCTCTGGCCACTTCCGTTGGTCTTTGTGAGCCACCCTCAGGAAGCACACTCGGCAGTAGGGCAGTTGCAGTGTGGCCGTGGCGAGCGTCTGAAGTGGTAAGATCTCCGGCTAAGCGCGTGTCTGTTAAGTCCGTAGGACAATGGATTTCTTAAGTTCAGCCTAACTGAAAATTTAATCACCTTTATTTCGGGTTTAGGTCTAAAATATCCGATGTTATCTTAAATTGCAGCGCAGTGTAATTATCGTGTGAAGTTCAGATTATTTTCCGGTAGTTGCTTTGTTACTACTTTGTGAGTAAAGTGGAACCACGTGTTGATCAGTAACTCTAACTAAGTTCATCAATCTTAAATCCGAATGTGCGTGAGATTATAACGTCTCGTCTTGAGAATATTTTTTTAATATAGCAACTTTTCTTTATGCTTTTCTTTATGTTCAACCCACGTGGGGTGTACTTTGCGAGACCAGTACCACGTGCTTATATAACTGTTTGACCCATCAGGTTAATAGTAAGACGTTAGTAACCAGTTCAAGGTTTTTCTTTTGTCAATTGCTTTTCGATCTAATTTATTTTAATTATCAAAATTATTGTGGAGTTGTACGCTTTGTGTAAACCAAGTTGACCACGTGAAGCATGTGGTGTAATCATCAAAGTAGCCCTCAGCTATTCTTTTTGCGAAGACTTCACAAAGAGTTAATATGAATTTAGTATACCAGTGTGTGGTAATTACATGACGGACAGGATTGTGGTATGAACGTAATTTCTTTGGGTAAAAACTGAATCTGTTGGTTGTGGTTAATTTCTTCTTGCTTATGTTTCAATATTCTTCGTGTGTTATTTTATGAATGCAGTGTGGTATGCAGTCTCCCAATCTTGGCTCCATATTTTATGTGTTCCGTAAGATTACAATCTCACATTTTTTCAATCGTAAATAAGGCACCAGCTCAGTTATAACTCACGTATAATATGCTGAAATTTCAATGAACAATCTTAAAATAAATTTCCAAATATAAACTGATTTCTTTCTTTTTATTTAAATTCTCCTTTTATATATATATATTACCGGTTTTGTATGACTATTAAAAGATTATCATTAATGTTAGTCGGCTTGGTAAACCTAGACTAAATATCTGATGAAACAGTTGCCCAGTAATCCACGGTTAACGTCCCCAGACAGATCACAGTTTTAAACCGCTTTTATTGACCATCAGTACGCTATCAGCATACCAAATTAAAGTTACAACATTACAATGGTACATGGTTCAGATAAGAAGAGAATGGGAGCATTTAAAGAATGGTGCTACAGAAGAATGATGAAGATTAGTTGGATAGATCGAATAACTAATTAGGGGGTACTAAATCTGATGAGAGAAATTAATATCTATAACACAGTTTGACTAATAGAACGAATTGGTTGATAAGATACATTATGAGTAGAGCTGCGCTCGTTTGGTAGTTTTGGTAAACTGCATAAATGACGTAGTAAATGACAGGATTACCGGTAGTACTGGTAACACTGGTAGGGAAAGAAACATGTTTAAGAGAGAGTGGGAGCCGATGACATTTTTTCTTGGTTGTTTGTTTTGCATGTAATTAGAATCGTACGGCATTCAGTGTTAGTCCGTTGTATATTTTATATCCTTACAGAATATAAATTGTGTTTTATAAGTAATAAAAGTTATTTGATCGCGTAACTTCTGCGCTTTTATGTAACCAACGTAATTACTTTTGATGTAAGTACACTCACACACACACACACACACACACACACACACACACACAGATATATGTATATATACTTGTTGTTATGTTGTACTCAATATAATGTTCTACAAGGTGATGAAGGCCAAGAGTTTCCCGTTATTCTTGATAAATGAAGTTGTTTATGAATAACAGAAACATCTTACATACAAATTCGATGAAGTATTGAAGCGATGTTTGATATATTTTTGTCCTGCCGTTTTTTAAATTTTACCTTTTTGTTCAGGAAATTCCGTTTTCTAGCGCTATATGATAAACCTGAACTGTTTTCTTTATTTTTACTTCAACATACCTCTGTTTTACATTACAAATCAACAATTTTCGAATAATAACCAATTAAACATCGACATTTTCAATTTTGCTGTAAATACTGTTGATCAGATTGGAATCAATATGATCGCTTGTGCGCAGCGATCGCTGAATACAGACAATGAAGGAAAGAGCAGCAATCGATCGCGAAATCCGTCGTTTGATAGAGATCTAGATTACAACTGGTACATACTCATCTTCAGTGCATATAACAACAAGTGACACTGCCGAGAGTGTCACGTAATAAACAATATTCGTTGATGTAGAGCATACAGGAGTGTATTAGACTCCTATACGCTCTACAGCAATGAATATTGTTTATTACGTGACACGAACGAGCAGTGAAGTACAAGGGTTCAAAATAATTATGGGGATCCAGGTCCGACTATTATGGAAACAAATGTTCTTTTTAATGTCAGACTATGCAACAGTTGAAATCTAGATCTCCTCTACTAAAACGACGGATTTCGCGATCGATTGCTGCTCTTTTCTCCATTGTCTATAAATATTGCTTACTTTTAAATAACAGACAGGAGGATAAAAATGTAGAACAGAAATGTTCAGTAGGTTACCCAGCGTTTTATATATCCTCATTGAGTTTGTTCACGGTTCACCACTTCCAGTTTTTACGGGAATCTAACAAGTTACTGATCGCATACTTAAGGAAGCGATCGTTATGACGTAACACTCCAAAGGTATGCAACACACCTAACGTACAGGTAACACGGGTTCGACCTTAACTGACCGAAGATACTAGGAAAACTACGATAGTCTACGCTTACTTATGACAGTTTACGGTAGTTTTACAACTGTAATCCAGAGGCATCAAGAAATTCTCGTCCTGGTACTGGAGGGAAGCGTGGAGGATAAAACTGGTGGAAGACGACCAAGGTCTGAACATATAAGAGCGTTCAAATGTATCTACGTTGCAATAGTTAACGCAGAGATGAAGCGACTTGCGCAGGGTAGGCTAGTGTGCAGAGCTGCATCAAACCAGTCTTCGGGCTGAAGACCACAGCAACAACAAAAAGTACTTCCGAGTCTCCGGGTGGCTTACGAGATGGAATTTAAAAAATGTACAATTATGTTCTCATCAAACATTTATTTATACACCGGTATTAATTTTGTCTCCTTAAAAGAACGACCTATGGGATGCGATACATTTATGTCAGCGGTTTTCGCAAACTTCCAGGCATTTCTGGATTGTAATTTAAGCTCCTTCAGCGATTATTCCTCCATATTTTTTTCAGTTTTCGGAATAGAAATAAGTGCACAATAGTGTTACATATGGCTAAAGATTCACGAACGTCTGCCCACTTAACTGAAAGATAGAACGTCTGACTAACATGCACCGGGTCCGGGTTCGAATCCCGGACAGGTCGGAGATTTTCTTCGCTCGGGGACTGGTGTTGTGTTGTCCTCATTCTCATTTCATCATCATCGACACGCAAGTCGCCCAATGTGCCATCAGCTGTAAAAACTTCCCCAGGTGGGTACACCCAGCCATCAAAGTCATACGTTCATTTCATTTCGTTCACGAACGAGCAGTGAAGTACAAGGGTTCAAAATAATTATGGGGATCCAGGTCCGACTATTATGGAAACAAATTTTCTTTTTAATGTCAGAACATATTCAACATAATTGCGATATGACGTTTGTATACACTTACGTTATACTACGCACTCGACAAACCAATCAACATGAAAAGTAGACAGGTAACATCGCAGTGTAACTAGTATGACCGTAAAGGACCCCAACCGAAGTGGCGCAGTGGTTAGCAAAGTGGACTCGCGTTCGGGGAGGAAGACGGTTCAAATCCCCGTCCGGCCATCCTCATTTAGGTTTTCCTTGACTTCCGCAAATCGCTTAAGGCAAATGTCTGACTGGTCCGTTTGCAAAGGGCAAGGACGATTTCCCTCCACACTCTTCTGTAATCCGAGCCTGCGCTCCGTCTCTAATGGCCTCAATGTCGACGGCACGTTAAACTGTGATTTTCCTTCCTTCCTACCGTAAAAGGCGCCACGAACGAGCGCTAGGGGAAAGTGGAGTAAGACCGAGTACCTTGTTTCCGACGTTCTATTTATGTCCTCTGGTGGACAGAGACAGATTGTTGTTGTTGTTGTGGTCTTCAGTCCTGAGACTGGTTTGATGCAGCTCTCCATGCTACTCTATCCTGTGCAAGCTTCTTCATCTCCCAGTATCTACTGCAACCTACATCCTTCTGAATCTGCTTAGTGTATTCATCTCTTGGTCTCCCTCTACGATTTTTACCCTCCACACTGCCCTCCAATGCTAAATTTGTGATCCCTTGATGCCTCAAAACATGTCCTACCAACCGATCCCTTCTTCTAGTCAAGTTGTGCCACAAACTTCTCTTCTCCCCAATCCTATTCAATACCTCCACATTAGTTACGTGATCTACCCACCTTATCTTCAGCATTCTTCTGTAGCACCACATTTCGAAAGCTTCTATTCTCTTCTTGTCCAAACCAGTTATCGTCCATGTTTCACTTCCATACATGGCTACACTCCATACAAATACTTTCAGAAACGACTTCCTGACACTTAAATCTATACTCGATGTTAACAAATTCCTCTTCTTGAGAAACGCTTTCCTTGCCATTGCCAGTCTACATTTTATATCCTCTCTCGACCATCATCGGTTATTTTACTCCCTAAATAGCAAAACTCCTTTACTACTTCAAGTGTCTCATTTCCTAATCTAATTCCCTCAGCATCACCCGACTTAATTTGACTACATTCCATTATCCTCGTTTTGCTTTTGTTGATGTTCATCTTATATCCTCCTTTCATGACACTGTCCATTCCGTTCAACTGCTCTTCCAAGTCCTTTGCACCGAGCGAGGTGGCGCAGTGGTTAGACACTGGACTCGCATTCGGGAGGACGACGGTTCAATCCCGCGTCCGGCCATCCTGATTTGGGTTTTCCGTGATTTCCCTAAATCGCTCCAGGCAAATGCCGGGATGGTTCCTTTCAAAAGGGCACGGCCGACTTCCTTCCCCGTCCTTCCCTAATCCGATGAGACCGATGACCTCGCTGTGGTCTCCTTCCCCAAAACAACCAACCAACCAACCAAGTCCTTTGCTGTCTCTGACAGAATTACAATGTCATCGGCAAACCTCAAAGTTTTTACTTCTTCTCCATGAATTTTAATACCTACTCCGAATTTTTCTTTTGTTTCCTTTACTGCTTGCTCAATATACAGATTGAATAACATCGGGGAGAGGCTACAACCCTGTCTTACTCCTTTCCCAACCACTGCTTCCCTTTCATGCCCCTCTTATAACTGCCATCTGGTTTCTGTACAAACTGTAAATAGCCTTTCGCTCCCTGTATTTTACCCCTGCCACCTTGAGAATTTGAAAGAGAGTATTCCAGTTAACATTGTCAAAAGCTTTCTCTAAGCCTACAAATGCTAGAAACGTAGTTTTGCCTTTTCGTAATCTTTCTTCTAAGATAAGTCGTAAGGTCAGTATTGCCTCAAGTGTTCCAACATTTCTACGGAATCCAAACTGATCTTCCCCGAGGTCGGCTTCTACCAGTTTTTCCATTCGTCTGTAAAGAATTCGCGTTAATATTTTGCAGCTGTGACTTATTAAACTGATAGTTCGGTAATTTTCACATCTGTCAACACCTGCTTTCTTTGGGATTGCAATTATTATATTCTTCTTGAAGTCTGAGGGTATTTTGCCTGTCTCATACATCGTGCTCACCAGATGGTAGAGTTTTGTCATGACTGGCTCTCCCGAGGCCATCAGTAGTTCAAATGGAATGTTGTCTACTCCCGGGGCCTTGTTTCGACTCAGGTCTTTCAGTGCTCTGTCAAACTCTTCACGCAGTATCTTATCTCCCATTTCGTCTTCATCTACATCCTCTTCCATTTCCATAATATTGTCCTCAAGTACATCGCCCTTGTATAAACCCTCTATATACTCCTTCCACCTTTCTGCCTTCCCTTCTTTGCTTAGAACTGGGTTGCCATCTGCGCTCTTGATATTCATACAAGTGGTTCTCTTCTCTCCAAAGGTCTCTTTAATTTTCCTGTAGGCAGTATCTATCTTACCCCTAGTGAGACAAGCCTCTACATCCTTACATTTGTCCTCTAGCCATCCCTGCTTAGCCATTTTGCACTTCCTGTCGATATCATTTTTGAGACGTTTGTATTCCTTTTTGCCTGCTTCATTTGCTGCATTTTTATATTTTCTCCTTTCATCAATTAAATTCAATATTTCTTCTGTTACCCAAGGATTTCTATTAGCCCTCGTCTTTTTACCTACTTGATCCTCTGCTGCCTTTACTACTTCATCCCTCAGAGCTACCCATTCTTCTTCTACTGTATTTCTTTCCCCCATTCCTGTCAATTGTTCCCTTATGCTCTCCCTGAAATTCTCTACAACCTCTGGTTCTTTCAGTTTATCCAGGTCCCATCTCCTTAAATTCCCACCTTTTTGCAGTTTCTTCAGTTTCAATCTGCAGTTCATAACCAATAGATTGTGGTCAGAATCCACATCTGCCCCAGGAAATGTCTTACAATTTAAAACCTGGTTCCTAAATCTCTGTCTTACCATTATATAATCTATCTGATACCTTTTAGTATCTCCAGGATTCTTCCAGGTATGCAACCTTCTTTTCTTATTCTTGAACCAAGTGTTGGCTATGATTAAGTTATGCTCTGTGCAAAATTCTACAAGGCGGCTTCCTCTTTCATTCCTTCCCCCCAATCCATATTCACCTACTATGTTTCCTTCTCTCCCTTTTCCTACTGACGAATTCCAGTCACCCATGACTATTAAATTTTCGTCTCCCTTCACTACCTGAATAATTTCTTTTATCTCGTCATACATTTCATCTATTTCTTCATCATCTGCAGAGGTAGTTGGCATATAAACTTGTACTACTGTAGTAGGCATGGGCTTTGTGTCTATCTTGGCCACAATAATGCGTTCACTATGCTGTTTGTAGTAGCTAACCCGCACTCCTATTTTTTTATTCATTATTAAACCTACTCCTGCATTACCCCTATTTGATTTTGTATTTATAACCCTGTAATCACCTGACCAAAAGTCTTGTTCCTCCTGCCACCGAACTTCACTAATTCCCACTATATCTAACTTTAACCTATCCATTTCCCTTTTTAAATTTTCTAACCTACCTGCCCGATTAAGGGATCTGACATTCCACGCTCCGATCCGTAGAACGGCAGTTTTCTTTCTCCTGATAACGACGTCCTCCTGAGTAGTCCCCGCCCGGAGATCCGAATGGGGGACTATTTTACCTCCGGAATATTTTACTCAAGAGGACGCCATCATCATTTAATCATACAGAAGAGCTGCATGTCCTCGGGAAAAATTACGGCTGTAGTTTCCCCTTGCTTTCAGCCGTAGAGACAGATTACACTCAAGTAATCAGGAAGGAGGAGCGACCATGTTGGAGTGTCGTTTCTTTGCAGCTGACCACGTCTGTCAAGGTAAGTTTGTTTTCGGTGTAAACTGACAAATGTTTTTTTTCTTTTTAAATTTAAATTATTTCATAGTCATTATAATTATAGAAATTCTGTTTAGTCATCAAGTATTTACATGCTAGTAAACATTTGGTATTTGGGTCAACAATAGCGTGCCTTTACTTCGTTTTTATAATCTCTGTACACGGGGTAAGACAGGGCACGTTGAGTGGAAGCACTGGGGTACTTGAAAGCTGCAGTAACCTTCAACGTTCCATAAAGCATCTTACAGGATTAAAAAAGCCTAGGACAAATGAAGTAACTTCTAAGGAAGCGGCAGTTAAAGAGCTATTAGGGTCATGCCCACTTGTGTTTTCAGAACAACGAGAAAAACAAGCAAAAGAATTACTCCATCATATATTAATGCTTCTTGGTTGTTGGTCATACGACCTGCAACCAAAAATAATTTAAAGCATAAATTCAACGATGAAACACAGTTGGCTGGAACGCCCCGGTTGGATTCAATTGCGTAAAGTGTGTTTGTTGAACCGACGAAAGCTGCAGTGGAGCAGATGACGAGGACTGTTACTTTACAGGCGAATTTTGTGAGTAATATTGTTTATTAAATTCTACTTCAATTATAATTTCTGCTACTTTTCCACTGAAGATGTTGGTCTTCTGTATTCCCATAAACTTAATGCATGCACAGTTCTTACCCCAGTAGTGGGGTAAAACCGGGTGATTTGACTTTTTCTATAAAAGATCCTCTCATTCAAAAAGTACAGAAGCTACGTTTTTTCAGGAAAATACACAGGGTGTCCCAGCTATCTTGTCCACCCAAAATATCTCTGGAACAATAACAGCTATTGGAAAACGACTTTCACCGGTATCAATGTAGGGCTGGGGCCCATGAATGTACATATTTGGAAACATTCTAAAACGAAAGCATATGTGTCTTTTAACACAAACTTATGTTTTTTTAAATGGACCTCGTATATTTTTCAGCAATCCATAGCATGACAAAGCACATACACAATGGCGTTGATTGCATCGCAATATTCCCATTACATCCCGAGATATTGAGACGCGAAGTTGACGCTTGAAACACCCGACATGCACTGCTAGCCACGTCCTGAGGCTCAGGCGTGAACCCCATGCTGCCCGTAATCGCGATGTGATTGACAAGTAAGTGTCCCTCTTGATAAGTATGGAGGTGTGATTACACATGTCAATCACATCGCGATTACGGGCAGCACGGGGTTCACGCCTGAGCCTCAGGACGTGCGCTAGCAGCGCATGTCGGGTGTTTCAAGCGTCAACTTCGCGTCTCAATATCTCGGGATGTAATGGGAATATTGCAATGCAATCAACGCCATTGTGTATGTGCTTTGTCATACTATGGATTGCTGAAGAAAAAATATAGGAGGTCCATTTAAAAAAACATAAGTTTGTGTTAAAAAACACATATGCTTTCGTTTTAGAATGTTTCCAAATATGTACATTCATGGGCCCCAGCCCTACATTGATACCGGTGAAAGTCGTTTTCCAAAAGCTGTTATTGTTCCAGAGATATTTTGGGTGGACAAGATAGCTGGGACACCCTGTACAGTACCCAATTAAACAATGATTACTTTTAGTCAATCTGGCAATCTCTTTGTTAAATAGGTTAGCTCCAAAGATTGTTGGAATATTAGGTACCCATCTCACCCCACTTTCCCTTATATTGGTAGCAGTTTCGGCAACAATGTCTCGCACAATTGCGCGCTCTCATCGACCCCACCCACATACGAGCGATTTACCAAGAAAATGAAATCAGTATTTCGTACCCCACTGTGCATGAAGTGCTGCTATGGAAAGTGAATTTGTGTGTTTAGCTGCGGCGGTAGCTGTTACGAGTAAGTCGACTAATACTCGTGAAAGAGTAATGTGGACTAAACGATGGCTTTTAAAGGTAAAAAAGTTATCTCGTACCAATTTGCTGAAAGAATAGGGTTTTCCTAGAATTACTGGCCTAATTACATGCGTATGACTGAAGAAACTTATCTGGAATAACTGAAAAAAGTTGTACCGGAGGCACAAAAAAGCGACACATAAATGAGGCAACCAGCATTAGGTCACGGGCGCCTCACTGCAACTCTAACGTTCTTAGCAACTGGAAGATGTTATGAAGACCTCAAATGTTTGACAGCGATACTGCCACAGTCCTTAGATAAGGTCATTTCAGAAACATGTGAAGCCTTTCACAAAATTTTGAAGAGTTGTTGTAAGGTAAGAGACAGGAAAGTAAATTTCAAATTAATATTTTTATTTTAAAAATCTATAGTTTGAAAGCGGTAATGATAACCTGCGAGTGTACATTAGTCATAGACCACAGCTTACAAGCCACATTTCATCAAATATATCTGGCGAATCTTTTCTCTTGTTACAGTAATAGCTCAAAGGCTTTCTTCGCTGCAGCCTCACTCTTAGTTGTAAATTGTCTAACTCTTCCGTGGACTGGAACTGCATCGCTGTATTCTTCTACCTCCTGCGCCTAGGCCTCTGTTCATCCATGCTTTCTAGTCACGTTTCCTGAAATTTGTAATAACGACACAGTATATTTTTTGTTGCAGTTCCGTCTACAGAAGAAGACTGGAAGGAAATCGCAAAGGATTTTGAGATGAGATGGAACTGTCCCAACAATCTGGGACAAATTGACGAAAAACCCAAGACAATTTTCCTCCACCTGGTGCGGGAATTTATTTTTGTAACTACAAACAGTTTCTTAGTCATATGGTCTTTGCCACTGCTAATGCCAATAATGAACTCATTTACTTTCCAGATGTTACAAATAGGCGTGTGTCTGACGTTTGCCTAATAAATTCAGAGTTCCACGGTGTAAAGATATCACTTTGTTCCCATGGTGATAATGGGTGTTTTTTTTCGCATTTCCACCACTCTGAATGTAGAAACGATAGTTAATTTTTTTGAAGAATTACGAAAAGAATAAACTTGGACCCATAAATATACCAGGGTTGGAACTAAAATAGTGGCAACTATTTATTCACAATCGATACAAAAGAGTTACATGTTTGCACCTGTTACTGCCCTTCAATGTAGTCACCCGCGTTGTGTAGAACCCGTTGCCAGTGATGTGGAAGACGTAGTATACCGTTATCAGAGCCTGTTCTGTTGATAGTGGGAATGGAGCGGTCTACTGCCTGTCGAGTCTCAG
The DNA here is from genome assembly GCF_023864275.1 of Schistocerca cancellata. Taxonomy (NCBI): domain Eukaryota; kingdom Metazoa; phylum Arthropoda; class Insecta; order Orthoptera; family Acrididae; genus Schistocerca; species Schistocerca cancellata. Next base: position 659,765,921 of record NC_064627.1, read on the forward strand.
AAACAGTTCTGAAGCGAGTGCCACGAAGTGGTTCCTTCATCTTCGGAATCAAATCAAAGTCACTAGGACTTAAGTCCGGGGAGTATGGTGGATGGTACAGTACTCCCCAGTCCCATCGACCGAACAGAGCAGCCACAGCTTGGCGCTGTATGCGCCCGCACATTGTCGTGCAAAATTATGCATGTGCACAAAGTGTCGCCGCTTCTTTCGCTGCAAAGCGAACAGTAGTACTGTGCATTGACGGTCTGCCGTGGAGGAACTAATGCGTTAGGTTAACACCCTCACAGTCGTGCACGAGAATCACCATAACTTTCATCATACTAGGGCTCTGACGCAGTTTCGACTTTTGCGGCGACCCATAATGACCCCATTCGTTGGATTGGTGTTTCAGTTTTGGCTCTTACGATGTGACCCATGTCTCATCCAGTGTTACGATACGGCGTAAGAAAGCATCTCCTTCGCGCTCATAGTGCTCCAAGTGCGTCTGAGCAGCGTCGTAACGCATCCATTTCTGCATTTCCGTCAAGTCATGCGAAACCCATCGTGATGTAATTTCTCGCATTCCCAGGCATTCCTTCAGGATGCGAAGCACAGTCGTATGCGCTAATCCGGTTTTGTGGGCGAGCTCACGAATTGTGTGGTGTCGATCACTGTCCACTAATGCGGCAACAGCATGCACTCCTTCTTCAGAGACGCTAGGACGATCTGCCCGATACATGTGTGCCACAGTTTGCCGACCGTCGTTGCAGGCTTTTACCCAACGTGCCATTGTTCTGTACAGCAATACCAATTCCCCGCACGCCTCTTGAAGACCTTGATGACACTTGCGTGCTGTACGACCTCTGGCACATTCAATATTGATCCAACTCCGTTGTTCCTGTTTCGAAAACATAGTGACAGTGTTACGTTAGACCGCTCGCTCACAAGTGACTGCGTTTCCCTCGATTGTACGCACGCTGGTGACGTGGGACAGGCGAGTCCATTTGCTCGGAGGGAAGTTACGTATATCAACAACGTGTGCTATCAGAGACAATAGTAGATTCCATTGCATAGTGTCTCCACAGCAGTGTTGCCACTATTTAAGTTCCACCCCTCGTATAAAAAGTTACATTTGGCGTACATTATTTGTGGCATCTACCAAGAGAGGGTCTGTACCATAGATACTGCCAGGAAATAAATGGCTCACGAAAGCTGTTATTGTTATAATAATTGTAAAGAATTAAAAGAAGCACTTTTGTCTGTAGAAAAATGCTCTACATGAATTTTTCATGGGCAGATGTGGACTCTGACCACAATCTATTGGTTATGACCTGTAGATTAAAACTGAAGAAACTGCAAAAAGGTGGGAATTTAAGGAGATGGGACCTGGATAAACTGACTAAACCACAGGTTGTACAGAGTTTCAGGGAGAGCATAAGGGAACAATTGACAGGAATGGGGGAAAGAAATACAGTAGAAGAAGAGTGGGTAGCTTTGAGGGATGAAGTAGTGAAGGCAGCGGAGGATCAAGTAGGTAAAAAGACGAGGGCTAGTAGAAATCCTTGGGTAACAGAAGAAATATTGAATTTAATTGATGAAAGGAGAAAATATAAAAATGCAGTAAATGAAGCAGGCAAAAAAGAATACAAACGTCTCAAAAATGAGATCGACAGGAAGTGCAAAATGGCTAAGCAGGGATGGCTAGAGGACAAATGTAAGGATGTAGAGGCTTATCTCACTAGGGGTAAGATAGATACTGCCTACAGGAAAATTAAAGAGACCTTTGGAGATAAGAGAACCACTTGTATGAACATCAAGAGCTCAGATGGAAACCCAGTTCTAAGCAAAGAAGGGAAAGCAGAAAGGTGGAAGGAGTATATAGAGGGTCTATACAAGGGCGATGCACTTGAGGACAATATTATGGAAATGGAAGAGGATGTAGATGAAGATGAAATGGGAGATACGATACTGCGTGAAGAGTTTGACAGAGCACTGAAAGACCTGAGTCGAAACAAGGCCCCCGGAGTAGACAACATTCCATTGGAACTACTGACGGCCTTGGGAGAGCCAGTCCTGACAAAACTCTTCCATCTGGTGAGCAAGATGTATGAAACAGGCGAAATACCCTCAGACTTCAAGAAGAATATAATAATTCCAATCCCAAAGAAAGCAGGTGTTGACAGATGTGAAAATTACCGGACAATCAGCTTAATAAGCCACAGCTGCAAAGTACTAACACGAATTCTTTACAGACGAATGGAGAAACTAGTAGAAGCCGACCTCGGGGAAGATCAGTTTGGATTCCGTAGAAATACTGGAACACGTGAGGCAATACTGACCTTACGACTAATCTTAGAAGAAAGATTAAGGAAAGGCAAACCTACGTTTCTAGCATTTGTAGACTTAGAGAAAGCTTTTGACAATGTTGACTGGAATACTCTATTTCAAATTCTAAAGCTGGCAGGGGTAAAATACAGGGAACGAAAGGCTATATACAATTTGTACAGAAACCAGATGGCAGTTATAAGAGTCGAGGGGCATGAAAGGGAAGCAGTGGTTGGGAAGGGAGTAAGACAGGGTTGTAGCCTCTCCCCAATGTTATTCAATCTGTATATTGAGCAAGCAGTAAAGGAAACAAAAGAAAAATTTGGAGTAGGTATTAAAATCCATGGAGAAGAAATAAAAACTTTGAGGTTCGCCGATGACATTGTAATTCTGTCAGAGACAGCAAAGGACTTGGAAGAGCAGTTGAACGGAATGGATGGTGTCTTGAAGGGAGGATATAAGATGAACATCAACAAAAGCAAAACGAGGATAATGGAATGTAGTCGAATTAAGTCGGGTGATGCTGAGGGAATTAGATTAGAAAATGAGACACTTAAAGTAGTAAAGGAGTTTTGCTATTTGGGGAGCAAAATAACTGATGATGGTCGAAGTAGAGAGGATATTAAATGTCGACTGGCAATGGCAAGGAAAGCGTTTCTGAAGAAGAGAAATTTGTTAACATCGAGTATAGATTTAAGTGTCAGGAAGTCATTTCTGAAAGTATTTGTATGGAGTGTAGCCATGTATGGAAGTGAAACATGGACAGTAAATAGTTTGGAGAAGAAGAGAATAGAAGCTTTCGAAATGTGGTGCTACAGAAGAATGCTGAAGATTAGATGGGTAGATCACGTAACTAATGAGGAAGTATTGAATAGGATTGGGGAGAAGAGAAGTTTGTGGCACAACTTGACCAGAAGAAGGGATCGGTTGGTAGGACATGTTCTGAGGCATCAAGGGATCACCAATTTAGTATTGGAGGGCAGCGTGGAGGGTAAAAATCGTAGGGGGAGACCAAGAGATGAATACACTAAGCAGATTCAGAAGGATGTAGGTTGCAGTAGGTACTGGGAGATGAAGAAGCTTGCACAGGATAGAGTAGCATGGAGAGCTGCATCAAACCAGTCTCAGGACTGAAGACCACAACAACAACAACATGAAGTCGGAGTCAGCCACTGGATTTTGGTGACCTACAACATTGTATTTGTTTATATTAATCGGCTGGAAGATAATGAAACCAGAGCGATCCTGGAACTCCTGTCCGGCCGGACATTGGGACTCCATCCTTTCACCATCCTTCACACCTACAATTTCCGCTTCACTCAGATTTTATAAAGCCCTCTAAATCGCAGAACACCATGCCCTCCACCTCATCTTCCATATCTGCCTTCCGTCCCTCACGCAGATCCTCTACAACATCATCCCCTCATATCTTCTTTTCCTCGTACACATCCACACCCAGTACATCGTCCACCAACTCGAGCCCACTACCTCCTGGTGTCTTCTATCCTCTCTATCCACAGTCCGTTGCCGCCGCGCCTTTACCGTTGTGTCCCACCCTCTCTCCACCTCCACACCCTACACCTCCATTTCCAACGCAACTTCCAGCACCTATCCCTCCTCGATGATGAGCTTTGCCCTGATCTCTACCCCTCCTACCAATTCTAACCCCACCTTCTCCCTCCTACTCCTCAGGGCTCCCTCTCCCTTCCTCCCCCGTCCCCCTTCCATGTCTCTGGGCTCCCTGCTTACTTGCCTTCCATCTCTCACCTCACTGTCTCCTGCTTCTTGGTGCGCCCGCTGACCCCCTTTTTTCTTTTCCTCCCACCCCTCCAGTCTCCCTTCCCCACTGCACCTTCCTCTCTCATCTTTTTCCCTCCTCTCAGGTCTCCCCTCCCTCGGCGGGTCTCTCCCGGCAGTTTTTATTCTTTGTGTGTGCTCGATGGCTTACAGAGTAGTGTCTCTCGTTCTGTGTGTTTTTAATACTGTGGGCGACTTTTAACTTATGTGCGTGACTCAAGTGTATTTTAAGTGCCCCACAAATCGCCAACTGTGTTTTTTAACTCTATGTCGACTTTTTTAACTGTCCCCCAATGAACATTCCCATGTTGGTGTACATTTTAACTTTTATTGTCTCCATTTACTATGTTATTTATATCTCTCTTTCTTCCGTCCTGCCCATATGGGGCAAGGGAATGAAATCACAATAAAGAAAGAAAATGGTGTGTATTAATTTTCAAGGCAGATGTCGTGTTTTAATATTGTGTGAGATTTCTGATACGTAGAAGGCGATGTGTGAAGAGCAAAAGAGCTGTTTTTGTTCGACTAGCTGAAAACCGGCGGCACCAAGCGAGCTAGTTCTGATTTTTTTAAATTTTTTTGTTAGTAACCTTAGTTTGGAAACATTAAAGAAGTAGAGGGATAACTAGATCTTTTTTTTTACTCAAAACGAATGTAAAAATTTTGCAAGTAAAGATTCAGTGATCCTGCAGAACTTATTTCGTATTTGTGTGAGAAGAAGTTATATCTCTTCCCAGTTTTTGCAGTTTTAAAATCAACACACTTACATGAAAGCAGCAATAATATACAAATAATAATAGGTGAAGCAATTACAATAACGTCAGATGTGTATCGGTTTTTAATACAATTTCAGGTTTCTATGTTGTTTTAATAATAAAATTATTCCTGTCGTGCAATCGTCTACGCATCAGTATCTCTGAAGCACAGATGTTGCTCGGACAGCTGGCTTCATATTAAAGAATATTGTGACTATTCGACGCTAAATAAGGTTCTTTTGCAGTTAAAAAATTATCATCTTGCCACCTAACTAATATAATTTGTAGTTGGTGATCTGTTCTAAGGAATGTTGAGCAACAAATACGAAAACGCAGTGTGATAAGCATGTCTCGTAATAAATATCATACTGATGTAAGATGTCGTGGTCTCCTGACCTTCATTGCTTGCATATTCCGCCCTCACAATCATATTTCGCACATCAAGATGCTTCATTCGAACCCAAATTCGATAAGATAAAGTCAATGTTGTATGAATTCATGTAAACGATATGCAAATAACTAGTAAATCGCAAGTGCGCACCGAGATTGAAACACTCGAGGCTGGCGTACACACATACATTCAAGACACGACGGTGGCAGGGGCTTTTAGTTCGGGAGAGCAAACCACATGCCAAGGGGCTGGTCCCTTCACAGGACGAGCCAACCTATCTACGTCGGCCGGCGACCGCCCGTAGAAGAGATAGCGTTTGCCTGAGAAAAGGCAGAACGACCCCATGTTCGGCTTAAAAGCAAATACCGCTACATTGTGTGGGAGCGTCCAGCCTACGCATTCTTTACATACATAGCACGCAGTTTCAGAGGGTTTCACAGGGAGACAGCAATCGCCAAACGCCAATGCTACAGATTTCCAGATTATTCGCCTTAAACGAAACGTCATTCTCCCGTTTTAGAAGAGCAGTGCTGATTGGCAGACGATATTCGTGACGCCTTGAGCTGAATGAATAATGGAAGAGACTGAAAGATACACAACTTCACGTCTGGCATGGAGAGGGGCCGTTCCATTGCCGCTCTTGGGGCGAGAACACGTAACGAGAGCGTGTGTGCTCGTACGTGTACTCAAAGAATGAGGAACAAGTCTATCCTCAGTAGTTCACTGGGAGAGCACCTCTGTCAAGAGCGAATTGGAGTGCGACTCTATAATGAGTCCTTGCGATTAAGTCTTGTTCACTGTGTTGGCCGCCACACTTATTGTGCGCTATGAACGGACAGAGTTATAGTTAAACGCCTGCGAGCGAATTTTTGAGTGGCATAGCGGTAGACTGGTTATCTGACCGGTGTACCACGCCAGTAGTTAGACTAGGGGCGAATAGGAGACCTTGACTTCATAAAGGCGTAGGGAGAGTTTGATTGTCGAAGGTCAATCCAGATAGAACGAGAGTTACCTTATTTGTCAGCAGCGAGCGGCGCAGACAGCAGTCATCGCAGCTTATGGTATTGTGCGCTACAGCTCTTGCGAACCCCACATTTCCTCCACAACAGTACACTTCACTGCATTTCACATGCGACAGCCTCGACCGTACCTAGCAACATTCTAACAGATAATTATTCAAGTTGAGTAGGCGCGGCTCTCAGCCATTCTGCCAAGTCAATAACAATCTTAAACTTTCTATAGAAATTTCATTAGCTAATCTTATCCTTAAGAGGTAACTTCACATTCCGAAAAGAACCCGGAAATAACTTGTCCAGTTCCTAACTAAAAGTGCATTTGTGACTACTCAGAATTTTTGCAAAATAAATAATAATTTTCGTTAGTTTCATGTTTTTCTTACACTAACTAGCACTTCTCCAGTGCCCAAGTATCCCACTAGTCACGTAAGAAATTTTGTGAATTTTTCTGTCATTTCCTTACAGCAGACGACTCCAGAAGATATTTATTGCTGAAAGTTTTTCGGGCATTTCTCTTTAGAACGTTAGGAGCGTCTGTCTGACTTCTGTAGTAGTGTGGGGGTGGAAATTGCATCTTGCAGGAGCCACAGGGTAAAGGGTACATCTCAGATTAATCCGTTGCGCAGAATGACAGAATGGCGCCCACACGCTCACGCTGAATCCCAAGTCAAAGAAAGTTCTAACGAGAGCGCGTTGCAGTCAGCGAACTTCGTATTAAAAGTAACAATAAATATCCGACTGCGCGTGGCCGGTTAGCCGTTCGCTTTAAACCACCCGCTTCTGGGACGGGGATCTCCGCCCGGTGGTTTAACTAAGCCGTGCACGGCTCGTATTAATTGTTTGTCATCTTCTATTACGGTAGTGCCGCCTCGTTTTCTTATTCCATTTACTGGGGTCACTAACTTCCTGCCTTACTTGCCCGTGAGTGGCAGCAGCAGCGCATATCTACATCTACATCTGCATCCATACTCCGCAAGCCACCTGACGGTGTGTGGCGGAGGGTACCTTGAGTACCTCTATCTGTTCTCCCTTCTATTCCAGTCTCGTATTGTTCATGGAAAGAAGGATTGTCGGTATGCCTCTGTGTGGGCTCTAATCTCTCTGATTTTATCCTCATGGTCTCTTCGCGAGATATACGTAGGAGGGAGCAATATACTGCTTGACTCCTCGGTGAAGGTATGTTCTCGAAACTTTGACAAAATCCCGTACCGAGCTACTGAGCGTCTCTCCTGCAGAGTCTTCCACTGGAGTTTATCTATCATCTCCGTAACGCTTTCGCGATTTCTAAATGATCCTGTAACGAAGCGCGCTGCTCTCCGTTGGATCTTCTCTACCTCTTCTATCAACCCTATCTGGTACGGATCCCACACTGCTGAGCAGTATTCAAGCAGTGGACGAACAAGCGTACTGTAACCTACTTCCTTTGTTTTCGTATTGCATTTCCTTAGGATTCTTCCAATGAATCTCAGTCTGGCATCTGCTTTACCAACGATCAACTTTATATGATCATTCCATTTTAAATCACTCCTAATGCGTACTCCCAGATAATTTACGGAATTAACTGCTTCCAGTTGCTGACCTGCTATATTGTAGCTAAATGATAAGGGATCTATCTTTCTATGTATTCGCAGCACATTACACTTGTCTACATTGAGATTCAGTTGCCATTCCCTGCAACATGCGTCAATTCGCTGCAGATCCTCCTGCATTTCAGTACAATTTTCCAATGTTACAACCTCTCGATATACCACAGCATCATCCACAAAAAGCCTCAGTGAAATTCCGATGTCATCCACAAAGCCATTTATGTATATTGTGACTAGCAACGGTCCTACGACACTCCCCTGTGGCACACCTGAAATCACTCTTACTTCAGAAGACTTCTCTCCATTGATAAGCGGACTGTTGTACCATCTTTGGAGTGACCGATAGTATTTCCGGGTCGTCGTGTGTTGGGTAGTCAGTGAGTGGGAGACGCACTAGCAGTGCAATCACGACGGAGCAGCAGTTACGGATTGATCAGCAGTCCAGTCGGTCGGTTGACGTGGAACAGCAAGCAGGCCCCCGTCGCATGGAGCCGGGCTGGAGCCGCTGGCGGCGTGCACGCGCGGTTGGAATGTGAGGTGCTGCTTGTGAGTGCTATGAAGTTCATCGCCCACCAATCTTGGACGTGAAAGTTGATTCTTCACTTAACTTACTATCGAGCCTCAACCGTTTACAGTTCTTCGTTTGATCCTGGTTGTCGCTTTTGGGACATTGCCGCGACCAACAACGTGTATGTATTTAAGTCGGCTATGATTCCAGCCATCTTCCTGTGAAATTTAACTCAGTTTATTCCCTGTTATGGAAGTTCACCAGCGGTATCTTCTGCCTTGCGGCCATTAACGTTCCGTGTACCTGCCCTAGTCATTGACGTAATTTTAGGCAGTGTATTTTCCTCGTCATGTTGTTGCTGTCCAGCACGGCATGTAGTTCAACAGCTGAGGTGTTGTTGGTCGCTGTGGGCGCCAATATTAAGTGTGCCGTGTATTGAAATCTTGCGGTCGTTTTGCTGGTTGCGTGGAGCAGAACTGTTTTGGTTGATTGGTCGGTCGGCTGTGTGTCGGTTGGGTTGCCTCCAGATTAAGAGGTCGTTGGACACGCTGCCTATCTCGCCTAAATGGGTGTTAGTGTTACAATCCCAGGCCAACCCTTGGAAACTTCTGAACTCCGTTCCTTGTGTGTTATGTAGTAATTTTGCTGCTTGGATTTTAGCTATTTGGCTGATGTGTGGCTTTCAGCCGGGTATCAGTATCTCTTAAATTAATGTTCTTGCCTTGCCCTTAAGGCATGAGATTGTTATATTTTTATATGGGGTCTTCAGCCGAATTTTACTGGAGACGTCTTAAGATAAGGCCTCCTGCCTTTTAGATTGAAACTCTTTCTGGTCCTTAAGCCGTTAAACATATTTTGTTGATATGTGGCCTTCAGCCGAGTATTAATATCTCTTAAATTAATGTCCTTGTCTTTCCCTAAGGTATGAAATTGTTATTCTTTATTTTATATGAAATGTTTTAAGATACGGCCTTCCGCCCTGTAAAATTGAAACGCTTCTTTCTAGGGCTTAAGCCGTTACATCATTTGTTGGAGAGCAGCCTTCAGCCGAATTTTAATATCTCTTAAATTAGTCTTCTTCTCTTGCCCTTAAGGCATAAGATTGTTATGCTTTTGAATGGGATCTTCACCCCAATTTGCATGAAATGTTTTAAGATAAGGTCTTCTGCCTTTTGATTGAAACTTCTCTTATTGCTTAATATGCGAACTCCCGCCTAGTTCCATTAAAATTAAACTGCTAAGGCATTCAGCCGATTAGATTGAAGATATAGAAAATATTCTTGGGTGAACCTCCAGGAGAACCTTGTATTTCAATTTTGCATAAGCCTTGTGCCTTGGATTTTGGATGTGGCCTTCTGCCGATCTAAATTTAATCAAAGGAGGTGAGAGGTTCCTGGGCTAGTAGTGTATTTAACACTAAATTCTTCCAGAATCTTCATATGGAAATGATGCTCTAAGCCCCCCCCCCCCTCCCCATTTTCTAACTCCGACTTTTGCCGTTGCACATGGATTAAGAAGAAACACGAACTGTAATCGACCCTGCAAGTGGAGTAGAAAAAAGTTTGGCACCTGCAATAATTTAATTTGATAGAAATTTATTAGATAAAGGAAAGTTTCATTAACATAGTGAGAAATGAAAGGGTTGCTCTACCGATTAACAGAATGAAAGTTCTGTCCAAAATAACAATTTTATTTATTATGACTAAACTCAAAATAGTAAACAAAACACATGAAACATTTACAATACATCAAAATTGGATACTCAAATAAATGCTGTGAAGGTGAGGTTGTCCATAAACTAGATTGTGACATTTATGATTAAGTGATATGTGAAGCCAATTCCTTGCAACTCAAATCTTAAGAGAAACACCCAGCCAACCCAACATTAATTGCTGCTACAGTAGTGAGAACTTAGGCAACGAACATCCAAGACAGAACCACGTAAGAAAAGATGGGAACAGGCGCGCTCTGCTGAGCTCTGATTATCACAGAGCAAATACCCTAATCTGCCAGTGCTGCGGCCATACATTACCAAGCTGTCTTCTTAACTGCAAGGACACGATATGGCGTACCGGAAGCGATGGCTGGTTGCTTCGATGTCCCGTCGTGGTGATGATAATGTCGCGAGTATAGCCCGAAACAAATTGTCCTGGTCTGGTTGCTCCAGACTAAAGACTTCCTATCAATACAAATGCGCCTCTGAGGGAGATGAAGAAGGCTCGCCACACAATCACTGATGGTACAGTGATTATTTTAACAAGCAAAGTCACACAGTAACTCCGATACAGTCAACTTTGGCCAAAACTGCTCAAGATGGACAACATAGGCAGCTTGTACACAGAACGCTCAATTGCCAACTGTACTCGGAAATTTACGTTGAAGTCAAAACTTCAGCAACTTCGTCAAACAGTTACAATTAAATGAAAGTATATTAGACAGCCAACCGAAGGCAGACTGTCCAGAGCAGCAAGAGCTCCATCTTGTAACCTACCCCGACCGAAAGGCGAGAGCCGACTCCCTCAAGAGCACCCGTACAAACCGAACACTGAACACTCCCGGCCCCACGACGGTGGCTGTGGTTAAACGTTCCAATCAGCAACTCGAAAACAGGCCGAAAATTCGCCTCGATTGCCGAAGCACTACCATTCCACCAATGGAGATTGTTGGCGCCAGTTTCTGCGCCGATTTTGCTACGTCATGGAGCTATGCCCTGAGCAAGCCAATCACAGTTACGATGGGAATTCGCCCACCATGACTGCCTGGGAACACAAGTCATTCCCACGCCTCGCTGGTATCCCGCCAGAAAGTGTTTTCACTAAGTTTCTGCGAAGTAACGGAAACTCTTGCCCAGCCGCTCCATCAGGCCCATTTGGGCGTGTCGCTCCTGCTCTTATGACAATGTCGGCGTCAGGAAAGCATCCACTCGACTCCCTCACACCCGTCGGCTTAACCCTTTCAAGCTCAGCAGAACCCGCCTGTCACCGGACCACCCGGGTGACGAGAGACGCTGCGTAGGAAGTCCGCGTGTGAAGGAATAGCAACTTTTCACCACATGCAATTAGAGAGGAAAATCGAATTACTCAGAGTAAGATAGAAATATGAGAGGGGGCTCATGCCACCTCTCAGAGGTTGATTAAAGTTTTGGGTGCTTTGCATCTTTGTTCTAATATTTTGTGTTCATAAATAAAGTTGGTATGTTGAGTGCAACTGACAGGAACTCATTTTGGCCCCTTTCCACAACTTAATCCGCTTTGTCCTGCTAGCCCAGGCATTTCATTAACAACAGGAACTAATTTACCAGCCAGCCTGGATGTAGGTATAAGCGGTTTTTCACACCTCACAAGATGAGGTATACCCTCGTCCCACCTCAGAGACATGCTACACAAACGGTTAGAAAATTATCTGACGACTTTACTTTAGATACAGACAGAAGAGGCCACTGAAACGTTCTGGGGTGTGAACAGGAGACTGGTGGCCTTAGATGTTCAGCTTTGAAAGAAGTAATCAGTGGCAGCATTATCCGACTATGATTCCATAATCCCACAGGTTGTGCTAGACACCGCTATATTACAGCTATGTAGTGCTAAAATTATTAATAGATCATGCAACATATTTAACATTTTTTGTTGCAACTATTTTATGTTGCCAGAAATAACAATAGAATACGTTATATGATAAAAGCAAACTTGTGACTGTCGCATCGGAACTACCTTCACTGTCTGTGGTCAAGGGATACCAACTTTCTTAAGTGTTTGTTGTAGACGCTTCAAATGGTTCACATGGCTCTGAGCACTATGAGACTTAATATCAGAGGTCATCAGTCCCCTAGACGTAGAACTACTTAAACCTAACTAACCTAAGGACATCACACACATCCATTCCCGAGGGAGGATTCGAACCTGCGATCGTAGCAGCAGCGCGGTTCCGAACTGAAGCGCCTAGAACCACTCGGCCACAGAGGCCGCCGTTCGAGACGCTGCTTCTCATTAAGTGGAAGAATGATTACAAGATTTAGAGTGCTTAAGATTCAAATCATTGTAAATCTAGAGAATATCTTGTTAGATGTAATCGTTTGCTTTACGCTTCATGGTATTTTAAGGCGAAACTATCTAGAAAAGTTGTGACAGTGGCCGAATGCATTTCACCTTAAAACCCAACATTTCGTTCCCATCTCGGGAGGACATTTTCAAGAGGAGATCGTAGCTTCTTCGAATATCCGATCCTCGCTCGCTACTGACTGCAGGGAAATGCATCTGCGCAACGGCGTGACGTCACATTTTTTGAATAAGCGAGCTCAATTGGCCGTTGTCGACTGCCGTAGTCCGCTGTTGCTATCACCCCATGGTGGAAGACTGGTACACATCTTCAACACCGGAATCGCAGATGTCATTCAGTTTCACATTATCCTCCTCCCTACTGAAATTCCTGGAGTTATTCGTTCGCCGAAGTGAAAAGAGCGTTAAGACCACCGCGAAGAAATCTCAGCGATGCCCCTTGTAGTATGTCCCCAGGTTCCTCTTGTCAAATGTACTAACCGTTCCATTCCCTCCTGTTTTAATCACTTCACTGAAACTCCACATTTGCACTTCGATGATGAATAAGGCAAGAACATACGAAAATGCTGCACCTTCTATTTAGGGGAGTATGACTCAGTAAATACTGTATCTGTTAATGTGCATTGTTTCGAGCAAATGTTTAGCTATTTGCCAAATAATACCTGTTTATCGGTCTTGTGAATCTGCTCGTCATAATTGTCTGATACATTTTTTATTCAGCGTCTTGTGATATAGTCTTTATATTTGTTGAGTTTCAACCATCGACTGTACACAGATACAGAGTTTTACACCACTTTAATGGTTGATAGAAAAGAGGCATATCCGTATTTTAAAATCATTTTATTCGGTTTTAGCTTTTCGAGCTATGTTACATCCCTTGATGGGATACTTTTCTCAGGAAAGTTCGTGGTGCCAGGAACTGATGTGACCACCTGTGTTCGTTATATCAGTGATGTTCAACTGATTGATCATATTTCACCATCGTATACACAGCTATCCTGGCTGCGTGAAGACAAGTGCAGAGATTTCCATACCTTCTGTCTTGTCTACTGTCTTACCAACGAACCCTGTCCCTCATGCCTCTCCTCGCCCTCAACACTCTTACCTGAACATCGTGGCAGAAACGTCCGTTCCCATCAGAGCAAAATTCTTTCTGTCCCACTCCATCGTTCAGCCATTTCTTCGAAGTCCTTCTCAGCAGCAGGAACCCGGCTCTTGAATAACATCCCCCATTATATTACAGAACTGGATAACATTTCCATCTTCACAAGACAGTTAATGACAAAAGACAAGGGATACCTCCTAATGTCGTGTCGGACCTTATTTTGGCCGGCGTAGTGCAGCAACTCGACGTGTCATGGACCCAGCAAATCGTTGGAAGTCTCCTGCAGAGATATTGAGCTATACTGCCCCTATAGCCGTTCATAATTGCGAAAGTCTTGCAGGTGCAGGTTATTGTGTGGGAACTGACCTTTCGATTATGTCCCATACATGTTCAATGGGATTTATTTTTGGCGTTCTGGGTGTCAAATCATTCGCTCAAAATGTCCAGAATGTTCTCCAAACGAATCGCGAGCAACTATGGTCCGATTACATGGCGCGTTGACATCCATAGGAATTAAGTCCATGAATGGTTGCAGATGGTCTCCTGATAAAAGAACATGAACATTTCCCGTCAGTGATCGGTTCAGTTGGACCAGAGGCCCCAGTCTATTACATGTAAATACTGTCCTCACAATTATGGAGCCACCACCAGCTTGCACAATGCCTTATTGATAACTTGGGTTCCCGAGCGAGGTGGCACAGTGGTTAGCACACTGGACTCGCATTCGGGTGGACGACGGTTCAATCCCGCGTCCGGCCTTCCTGATTTAGGTTTTCCGTGATTTCCCTAAAATCGCTCCAGGCAAATTCTGGGATGGTTCCTTTGTAAGGGCACGGCCGACTTCCTTCCCAGTCTTCCCTAATCCGATGAGACCGATGACCTCGCTGTTTGGTCTCTTCCCCCAAAACAACCCAACCCAACAACTTGGGTCCATGGGGCCTGCACGACCCTCAGACCATACCAACAGATCTTTCCAACTGAAATCGGAACTTCTCTGACCAGGCCACGGGTTTCCATTCGCCTAGGGTCATGAACCTAGGAGAGGCGCTGCAGGTGATGTCGTGCTGATACCAAAGGGACTCGCGTCGGTCGTCTGCTGCCACAGCAAATTAATGCCAAATTTCGATGCACTGTCCTAACGGATACAACCGTCGTCCCACAATGATTTCTACGGCTATTTCACGCAGTGTTGCTTGTCCGTTAACACTGACAAGTCTATGGAAATGCCGCTGCTCTCGGTCGTTAAGTGAAGGTCGGCCACTGTATTGTCCTTAGTGAAAAGTAATGCCTGAAATCTGATATTCTGTGGATCTCGGGATACTGAATTGATTTCCGAAAATGAATGTCCCAGGCGTCTAGTTCCAACTAACATTCCGCATTCAACGTCTGTTAATTCTTGTCGTGCGGCCATAAACATTTGGGAAACCTTTTCACATGAATCACTTGAATATAAATGACAGCTTCGCCATTGCTGTGACCTGTTACACATTGTGTACGCTATACTACCGCCATCTACATCCACATGGACACGCTGCAAATCACATTTAAGTGCCTGGCAGAGGGTTCATCGAACCACCTTCACAATTCTCTATTATTCCAATCTCGTATTGCTGATCGGAATTTCGTGAGGAGATTCCGTCGCAAGGAAAATGCCTTTCTTTTAATGATGTCCAGACCAAATCCTATATCATTTCTGTGATACTCTCTCCCATATTTCGCGATAATACAAAACGTGCTGCCTTTCTTTGAACTTTTTCGATGTACTCCGTCAGTACTATCTGGTAAGTATCCCACACCGCGCAACAGTATTCTAAAAGTGGACGGACAAGCGTAGTGTAGGCAGTCTCCTTAGTAGGTCTGCTACATTTTCTAAGTGTCCTGCAAATAAAACGCGGTCTTTGGTTAGTCTTCGCCACAGCATTTTCTGCGTGTTTCTCCCAATTTAAGTTGTTCGTAATTGTAATACCTAGGTATTTAGTTGAATTTACGGCTTTTAGATTAGACTGATTTATCGTGTAACCTAAGTTCAACGAGTTCCTTCTAGCAGTCATGTGGATGACCTCACACTTTCCGTTATTTACGGTCAACTCCCACTTTTCGCTACAATTCAGATATTTTTTCTAAATCGTTTTGCAGTTTTTTTTGATCTTCTGATGACTTTATTACTCGATAAACGACAGCATCATCTGCAAACAACCGAAGACGGCTGCTCGGATTGCCTCCCAAATCGTTTATATAGATAGAAACAGCAAAGGGCCTATAACGCTACCTTGGATAACGCCAGAAATCACTTCTGTTTTACCCGATGACTTTCCGTCAATTACTAAGAACTCTGACCTCTCTGCCAGGAAATCAGAAACCCAGTCACATAACTGAGACGATATTCCATAAGCACGCAATTTCACTACGAGCCGCTTGTGGTGATACAGTGTCAAAAGCCTTCCGGCAATCCAGAAATACGGAATTTATCTGAAATCCCTTGTCAATAGCACTCCGAACTTCATGTGAATAAAGAGCTAGTTGTGTTTCACAAGAACAATGTTTTCTAAACCCGTGTTGACTGTGTATCAATAGACCGTTTTCTTCGAGGTAATTCATAATGTTCGAACACAATATATGTTCCAAAAGCCTGCTGCATATCGACTTTAACGATATGGGCCTGTAATTTAGTGGATTACTCCTACTACCTTTCTTGAATATTGGTGTGACCTGTGCAACTTTCCAGTCTTTGGGCACGGATCTTTCGTCGAGCTAACGGTTGTGTATGATTGTTAAGTATGGAGCTAATGCATCAGCATACTCCGAAAGGAACCTAATTGGTATACAGTCTGGACCAGAAGACTTGCTTTTATTAAGTGATTTAAGTTTGCTTCACTACTCCGAGGATATTTACTTCTACGTTACTCATGTTGGCAGCTGTGCTCGATTCGAATTCTGAAACATTTACTTGGTCTTCTTTTGTGAAGGGATTTCGGAAGGCTGTGTTTAGTAACTCTGCTTTGGCAGCACTGTCTTCGATAGTATCTCCATTGCTATCACGCAAAGAAGGCATTGATTGTTTCTTGCCGCCAACATACTTCACATACGACTAGAATCTATTTGGAAACTTTTGTTGTGGAAACTGTTATAAGCATCTCGCATCGAAGTCCGCGCTAAATTTCGAGCTTCTGTAACAGATCGCCAATCTTGGGGATTTTGCGTCTGTTTAAATCTGTATATGTGCATATCGCTATCCCATTACTTTTATTACCTCAGTGTATTTGTCGCACCCTTGTTCATCATTATTTCCAAACAGATATTCCTCATTTCCCAATATTCTTAGCTGGTGCAGATTCCTTAAATTTCCTTTCCCTCTCTGTATAAGGAAACGTCTACCTTGCCTCTAAAGTGTTTTCATATCTGCCACTATAATTTTTGTTATTATTGTCGTTATTATTATTATTATTATTATTACTGTTATGACTATTGGTGGCAGAAACTGCAGTAGTGCAAGTAATCCCAGTACTAACTTTATTATTTCACAAGCAGTATTAGTTACTCACATTGCCACTCCACACACTCAGACCATTTTAATAATATCTGCCATACTAAAACTGTTGTTTCTTAGGTAACTATGAAAAAAGGTACTGATAGTATGAAACCATAGTCCCATGCAAGAGAGAGTCTGATGACCCTAATCACATCAGGTTAAATAAATAAATAAATAAATAAAAATAAAAAAGGGGTTTATCCAATTTACAATTGCGATTGTTCCCACCATAGGGATCTTGTTTGTATTGTAAAGATGAAATATTTTATTTTGTATTGTTATTTTCTAGCTGTATTAGAAAACGACGGCTTCACCTACGGGGAGAAAACATCGATCTACGTTTCGTGAAATGCTAAGTGTGAACATAGAACAACTACAGCAGCAACAAACTATAAGACAATGTATCGACATAATACAATGCTTTCCTGACCGTTATGTGATTTCTATTTTTTTTTTCTTTTTCTGATAATTTTGGATACGGCAGCTCATTCCACATGGTTTCGTTGCTTTTCAAAATACGAACGTGGAGATTGTAGAGAGTCGTTTGTAGGATGGGGACGACCGAATTGCGACCATTCCAGAAGTTTACGAACGAAAAAGCCCTTTCATTTTGATACAGAAACGTCTAGATCGATGTCAGACTAAATGATTGATAACAGAAACAGAGCTTACAGAAGATTCCATAATGACTGACAAGGACACGTAACACAGAGTGCTGGTGATAATTTTTTTTAAACTCACGCAGTAAGATACACGATTCTGCTGCAAATCAATTAATGAGCACAAATGAGTCACAAATCAGTATTCACTGAGAATACAAAGTTGCTATCCAAATGATAAGACGAAATTACGGGTTGCTCAACGTTCAGCCAGAGACCAAGGGCATAGTCTTCGTCGATGGCAGCGCCCGTAGACTTCGGACTTCAGTCGGTAGTGTCTCACAGATGTTATTGAGAGGTTCGTCCCATTGAGTTGTTATCGGTCTTCCGTCTGCAGCGCCTTCAGAGCGTTAACCTATGACGTCCAATGTTGTCGGGAACCGCTGGAGCCCCATCACTCACTCACTCACGCCGCTGGCTGATCCAAATAGAGGTCGCACGTGGCCGCTGTCACACGGCGCGCCCCGCGGCTTTCCTCACCCCGGCACGCGCGCCTGCGCACTGCCAGCTGCCCACTGACCTGGCGGCGCGGCGCAGCCTCTCTGACGCGCTCGGGTCGTTCCTAAATTCCGTTTACTCCTAAGAATAGCCGCTTGACACCAATAGTGATATATCTTCGAACATCAACAGCGTGACTTATTCTGCTACAGATGGCTTACTTGTTGCATCACACTATCTGTAACTGCGCAACGAAATCTTCTCTCAGCAAAAAATCCTTACTTGTCATACAACATTGACTTCTACTGGCTCGCTTCATCCCAAAAAGAAAGCACTCCAGGGTGCCTGACGTCTGCTTCGCCGACGTGGACAGATGATCGTATGAGCAGCTGCCACGTAACTGCACAGACCGCTCCAGATGGAAAATCGCCACGTTTATACTGCCTGACGATTTGCCATGCTTTTGATTTAGCACATGAGAGATCAAAGTGAGTGTAAATAAAGCACGAAAAAATGACTAATCAAATCCATAAAGAAATGCTAAACGAAAATAGAGGTAGGTCAGAACTGAGCAGCTCAACATGTGGCATGAGTTGTACCTACAACAGAAACTGACGAAACAGCAAACAAAGGGGTTTACGTATAAGTAAAACCATTTCGGTTGATGGTTTCGTTGTAGGGAATGTCCGACAATCTGATGGAAGGAAACTATCCTTTCTTTCTTTCGCTTACGCCATAGTCCCGCAGCGATCGCAGGGTCGGCGTGGTTACAACGGATTTGGCAATGTTAGTGTTAGGGATGGCGGGATGCCCTTCCTGCCGCCAACCCGCACACCACAGGACGGAATCAGTGTACCCCAACTGTCTGCGTCGAGTGTAAATCGTTAAAGAGTGCGGACGTGTTTCAAATGTCTGCGACGCGTGTAACTGAGGCGGAACTTGGGGACCAGCCCGGTATTCACCTAGCGAGATGTGGGAAACCGCCTAAAAACCACATCCAGGCTGGCCGGCACACCGGCCCTCGTCGTTAATCCGCCGGGCGGATTCGATCCGGGGCCGGCGCGCCTACCCGAGTCCAGGAAGCAGCGCGTTACCGCTCTCGGCTAACCTGGCGGGACGGAAGGAAACTGTCCTTGTTGCCTTTCAAAATTGCACTATCACGAAGACGAAGTACAGAAAACGTCAAATTGCCACAGAATGTGCTGCATTCGATATGTACATGATTAGGATTTCAGAGTAACCGCGCAAAGTAAGTACGAGTAATTCGATCTACATTCTGTATAAAAGCAAAGATTTCGCAGCGAACACCTCGTTCAGAAATTGCATTGGAATGTAGGTATTTGTGAATCCATGTTGCGCTTCGTATAAGAAGCACGTGTCTACCAACACATACGATTGTCCAAAGATGACAGTGCCACGCCAATGAGAGACACTCCAGAAACACGCCTCCCCTCTCAGTAGACCAGCGTCCTCATGTTGAGGTTAATATAGCAACGAGTACGCAAGAGTTCAGCCCCAGTTGGTGACCTTAGCTTCAACAACCAACCACCTCAGCTAGGACAGTGTTCATGGATTTTCAGGTGGACATAAGCTTTTGTCAAAAGTTTCTGGTTGTATGCCTCAAATGATTATGTGATAGTCAATGGCAGTTGTAAATTATCCAGTACTCCTGTGGCAAAGAAGTGTGTCAAAGTTAATTAAATCTTTTATTCGTTTATGTAATAAAGTGAACCAATATTTCGTGAGTTCTAGTCTGATTGACCTTCTCCCAGAGCAATCAAAGAATCCTCAGTTACGGCCAGACGAAAGTAATTTCGTTCGGCATAACACACATGTGTAAGAATTCGCGAACGGCAGTATCGAGGTCTATCCAGGCTGTTGTTTGTCGTTATCGCGATCCCATGAGTGTTATGAAAATATGGAGCACCATACTCAACGCTCTAAATCTAAAGGCCTCACACGACCAGCTGCCCAAAGAACAGACATGGAGTTCACTAGGCCACACACTATCATACGGAAGTAGTTTGAAAAGTTCTCAGAATGGAAAAAAAAGAAACGAGTTAAACTTTTTTTATTTTTCAGTGTAGTTTCCCCGTATGCGAATCCACTTGGTCCAGCGATGTTCCAGTGCATTGATGACATTTCGAAAATTGAATTCCCTCAGGCATGCAGAACACCCATCGAGCCGTGCTGCGGCTCGCGTTGGAGCTGTTGGTAGGTTTCCGTCCTCTGTTGGAGGCCAGACCATATCGTTTAGTTGACCCGGTTCGGTTGTTTGTCTTCTTCTCGTGTTCACTGGTGTCACTTGATTTGGCAAGCATTGCCTGTCCGCTAGTGGCAGCAGCGGCGGTTATCGATATGTAGTAACTGTGGCCCTGTGTTTGGGGCGACGTTGTTGTTCATCCGGGTTGTGTCAGTGTGCAGTTCAGTAGGGGGACTCAGGAGAATCCAGGTCCGCGCAGTGTCAAGCCTGGCCTTTTTTGCGTACATTTTGCTGTAGTTGGTCCAGGATGTTCGCTTAGTACTGTCCCGTGGTTGTTTGACCAGTAGGAAGATAATCTATCAGCATAATCTCTTTCGCATCCCGGAAAATTGAAGCCATTACTTTTCCGACCTGTCGTACTGCCTTTGCCTTTTTTGATGGTGGTGAATCAACATGTTTCCATTGCTTTGAGCATAGTTTCATGAGTGGCCACAAGCCGGTGCAAAAAAATCTTGTTGGATTGACTGAAAAAGTGTAAAACATTGTTCGCACATCATTCCGATGCGTTACTGATACTGCGTTAAGAGTCGTGGCGTCATCTAGCAGACAATTTCCTCATTCCCAGTTCCACTGTTAAAATGTGATATACCCATTTACATGACGTTCTTACAGCCTCAGAAATTTCTCGCACTTTCAGTGGGTGATCCTCTATAACCATTTTGTGTACTTCTACAGTATTTTGTAGAGTAGCGCCACATCCTGGCCAACCACTAAGAGGATGACCATCTAAAATGTCCCGACCCACTTTAAACTTGATTTTTATTGTCATACTGAACGATGTTAGCTCCATTTTTTCCACTCTGAAAATGACGTTCGATTAAAAAAAAAAACATTTTACTGGCGCTAACTTCGAAATTTGCGGAAAGGCAAACTGTGAATGATCGGTTGATAACGTAATACACGGTTCGTAGCAGCTAAACATATCTGTTTGTCCTTTCTCTCTCGTACCGCCAGAGGAAACAGTGGGTACATTGAATTCTGTATAATGATCACTTTCTGAAGATTTAGAGCAGGATGTTGTAGCATAAGACCACATAATTAAAAGGGGATACTGGTCTTAACCTGTTGTGTTTTTCACCGATATATTCTGCCCGAAAGTGTCCAAAGGTCACTTCCATTTGAAGACATCCGTAGGTCCAGTTACATTCCCAGTAGTTGAGTATCGCTTTGGAATAATCCTACCTGCTGAAGTGGTATTCTACGACACAGGCTTGCTTCCCATGCATTACAGTGAAGTCGTGGAAAATTTACTTTGCTGTTTCGCGTCCGAAATACACTCTAAGACAAAAAAGAAACGACGTACCTGGATGGAGTTATCCGAATGGGACGGAAAACGGCAGATATGATGTACGTGTACAAACAAGCAAACGATTACAGTTACAGAAAAACTGGGTGAAATAGGTTTACAAATTGAGCAAGTCAGTAACGCGTTGGTCCACCTCTGCCCCTCATACAAGCAGTTATCCGTCTTGGCATTGACTGACAGCGTTGTTGTATGTCCTTCTCAGGGATAGGGTGCCAAGTTCTGTCCAACTGGCGCGTCAGATCGTCAAAATCCCGAGATAGTTGAAGGGCCCTCCCCTTAATGCTCGAAACGTTCGCCTGGTTTGGCAAGCTTGAAGACCAGTAGAAACTCTCTCCGTGTGCAGGCGGGCATTATCTTCCTGAAATTTAAGCTCAGGACGGCATGCCATGAAAATCAAAGAAACGGGGAGTAAAATACCATTTATGATAACCCCAGGGGTCCTATTATGAAAAGCAATGGCACCCCAGATCATCATTCCTGGTTGTCAGTCCGTATGGCGGGAGACAGCCAAGTTGACATCTTACCACTGTCCGGGGTGTTCCACACGCGTCTTCGCTGGCCATCGGGCCTTTGTTTGAAGTGAGACTCGTCACTGAAGACAATTCTACTCCAGTCAGTGAATTCCAATCCGATGACGTGCCTGGTGACGCCCCAGACGATGGTAAGATACCAACCTGACTGTCACCCACCGACAACCACGATTGATGATCTGGGCTGCCATTTCTTTTCACAGCAGAATCCCTTTGACTGTCGTCCGCGGCAACGTTGCAGCTCAGTGGAACGTCTCCCCAGTTCAGAACGTTTGGAGCATCGTGGGCAGAGATCTCCACCGGCGCGGAATTTTGACGATCTAGCGCGCCAATTGGACAAAATTTGATGCGATATACCTCAGGAGGACACCAACAACTCTATTGATAAAAGCCAGATCGAATAACTGCTTGCATAAGGGCCAAAGGTGGACCAACGCGTTATTGACCTTCTAAATTTGTGAAGCTCGTTCTCTTGAATGCATCACTCAACTTTTCTGAAATTGTAATAATTTGTTTGTCTCTATTCATACATCACATCTACCGATGTCCCTCCCATTCGGAGAATTTCTTCGTGGTGCGTCGTTTTTTATTTTTTCGTAGAATGCATTATTTTTTTAAAGAAAAAGTCTTCTTTCAGTCTCTCTCTCTCTCTCTCTCTCTCTCTCACACACACACACACACACACACACACACACACACACACAAACAAATTTCTGTTGATCTGCCCATTTAACAACAAGCGCTTGTTACATATTCCACACAAACAAAATTGCAGCAACCAGGAAATATAAAAAATGTCGTGGTCAACTACTTCCTTTGTATTTTGGGATTATAACACACACTAAAAAGAAAAGAAGTCAGAGATTAGAGTTTAGTGTCCCGTCGACGGTGACGTATCTAGAATCGGAGAACAAGCTCGCATTGGGGAATGATATCGCACATATTATTTTCGAAGCTATATCATTGGCTTTTGTCTTAGAAAATTTTGGAAAATTACGGACAACCAGGCTGCAATTTGAACCAAATTCGTCCCGAAAGTAACTTAAGTTTTAACCAGTTGCTACCTCGCTCTTTACAGGCGGAAAATCAAATATATGTAACATAGGCGATAGAATAGTACACATAAACACACAAGTTACAATAAGCGAGAAATCAAATAGGAATTTGATAAAAGTATTGTGACCATCATTGGCTTGGCAGGCAACAGGGCAAAAAAATACAGTCAGGCATACTATACGATATTAGTTCTGTCAGTCACCCGTGTGACATACGTTATGAAATCGAAGATTTTTGCAGGGACCAGAGAATCACTGAATAAGAATGCCGCAACTATTGAAAAGTCCAACGCACATACCCCGCCAAGATGCAGCAGCGCGATGGATAATGATACTTAATCACTAACGATGTTGAACTGACATCTTCTGCATCATCCTTCATGGTTAATGCTCCACAACTGGATTCCCAAATAAGCTGGATGACTGGACTTGCAATATGGTAGCTAGAATGGCAGTTCAAGTGGGAGCACAGCTTCTGTTTGTCCCTTTCTCAGCTGCTAAAGTGGAGGAAGCAACACCACCAAGGACCCGAATAACGAGAATGCCAAATCTGCCGACCACATCAGAGGCCACCAATAACAAGGTTGCAGGACTTCCCGATCTGTCTCCGACATATCTAGTGTCTGCCGCTTGGAATCATAGGTTCCTTCCACTTTAGATTCATTTGAACACAAGAGGGCTGTAGCAGAGTGAAGTGGTTCAGCGGTTTACACTCAGGAGGCGTCCAGGGTTCGTCTCATCGTTTGGCCACAGATTTGCTTTCTGAAGATAGTTTCTTACAATTGATATTTCTGCGACCGATTTACTTCCTCAAGATTATCCAATTAGGGCTCTGCTGACCTCATACAATCCGAACCATGCAATAACTTGACTTTTAACTATAAAGTATTTCCAGAGGTACATCTTCAAATGCACCTATATAATTGTTCCGCAATTCACACTTAAGTGTCACCCAGAGGGTTCATTGAACCTCTCTCTGAGCCTATTTCTGTATCGTTCCACTCTCTAACAGCACATGGGAAAAATGAACACCTAAATATTTCTGTGTAAGTTCCGATTTCTCTTATTTTATCACTATGGTCGTTTCTCCATACGTAGATGGTATTCAACAAAATATCTGTGCATTCGGAGGGGAAATTTGGTGACTGTAATTTCATGAAAAAATGACGCTCCTAAGAAAAACGCTTTCTTTTAACGATTGACAACTCACGTCACATATCGTATTCGTGACATTCTCTCCCCTACTTTATGATAATACAAAAGGAGCTGACCTTCTTTGAACTTTTTCGCTGTGCTTCGGCAGTCCTATCTGCTAAGATCCAATAAAGTGCAACAGAAGATGGCGGACAAGCGTAGCGTAGGTAGTCTGTTTAATAGATTTGTGTCATCTTTTAAGTTTTCTGTCAATAAAACACAACCTTTTTTCATCCTCTCCACAACATTTTCTGTGTGATGTTTCGAATTTAACTTGTTCATAATAGTAATCTTATGTACACTGAGATGACAAAAATCATGCCCCATAGCTGCGTGGTCAGCGCGACAGAATGTCAGTCCTAAGGACCCGTGTTCGATTCCCGGCTGGGTCTGAGATTTTCTCCGCTCAGGGACTGGCTCTTGTGTTGTCCTAATCATCATCATTTCATCCCCATCGACGAGCAAGTCGCCGACGTGGCGTCAAATCGAAAGACTTGCACCCGGCGAACGGTCTACCCGACGGGAGGCCCTAGTCACACGACATTTATTTACCTCCCAGTATCGTCTCCGACATCCTTTTGCCCAGCGTAGAGAAGCACCTCGATGTGGCATGGACTCAATATATCGTTGGAAGTCCCCTGCGGAAATAATGAGCCTTGTTACCTCTATAGCCGTCTATAATTGCAAAAGCATTGCTGGTGCAGGATAATGTGTGCGAACTGACCTTTCGATTATGTCCCATTAATGTTTGATGGGATTCATGTTGGGCGATCTGGGTGGCCAAATAATTCTCTCGAATTGTCCAGAATGTTCTTCAAACCAATCACGAACGATTGTGTCCCCATGACACGACATCGTTGTTTGGGAACATGAAGTCCATGAATGGCTGCAAGTCGTCTCCAAGTAGCCATACATAACCATTTCCAGTCAACGATCGGTTCATTTGGACCAGAGGATCCGTCCATTCCCTGTAGGCACAGCACACACCATATGGAGCCCCACCAGCTTCGTGGGGTCTGCGCCACACTCGAATCTTACCATCAGCTCTTCCAAACTGAAATCGGGACTCATCTAACGAGGCCACGGCTATTCGGTCGTCTTGAGTCCAACCGATATGATCATGAGGCCAGGAGAGTCGCTGCAGGTCATCTGCTGTCATAACCCATCAACGTAAAATTTCGCCGCACTGTCAGAACAGATACATCTACAGTGATTTGTGAGGTTATTTCACGCAGCGTTGGTCTATTAGCCCTGACAGGTCTAAGCAAACGCCGCTGTTCTCGGTAGTTAAGTAAAGGCCGTCGGCTTCTGAGTTGTCCGTGATGAGAGGGAATGCCTGAAATTTAGTATTTTCGGCATATTCTTGACACTGGATATCGGAATATTAAATTCTGTACGATTTCTGAAATGGAATGTCTCATGCGTCTAGCTCCTACTACTATTCCGCTTTCAAAGTCTCGGAAACAAATGACATCTCCGCCAATGCACTGCCATTTTATACCTTATGTTCGCGGTTCTGCCGCCATCTGTATAGCTGCACATCGCTGTCCAACGACTTTTGTCACCTCAGTGTATATAACTGAATCAACAAAATGGTTCAAATAGCTCTGAGCACTATGGGACCTAACTTCTGAGGTCATCAGTCCCATAGAACTTAGAACTACTTAAACCTAACTAATCTAAGGATATCACACACATCCATGCCCGAGGCAGGATTCGAACCTGCGACCGTAGCGGTCGCGCGGTTGCAGGCTGTAGCGCCTAGAACCGCTCGGCCACCCCGACCGGCCTGAATCAACAGCTTTTAAATTTTTGTAGTTTACCATGTAATCAAAGTTTAACGGAATTTTTTAGTTCTTATGTAGAGAATGTCACATTTAAGGTTTCAACTACCATTTTTTCACCGTACAAATATCTTGTCTAAATCATACTGTAGTTCGTTTTGATCTTCTGATCATTTTACTGAACGATCTGCAAATAATCTAAGAAAGCTATTAAGATTGTACCCTAAATCGTTTGTACAGATTAAGAACAGAAGAGGCCGCATAACGGTACCTTGGGCAACGCCAGGTTTAACTTTGGTTTCACTAGACGACTTCCCGTCCATTACAGACTGACAGGATATCACAGCTGAGGCACTACTTCATAGGCACACAATTTTATTAGGAACTGTTTGTGAAGAACGCCGTCAAAAGTCTTCTGGAAATCTGGAATGCATTTGTGATCCTCTCTCGATACCTCTGGTTACTTCCGAGATCACTGAAGTCTACTTCTTGTGAATAAAGAGTCAGTTGTGTTTCACAAGAACGATATTTTCTTAATCTTCGCTGGTTGTGAGTAGCTAGATCTTTCCTTCGGGATATTTCATAAATGTCGGAACACAGCATATTTTCGAAAAACCTATTTCGAAACGATGTCAGTGACATCCTGATTCCTAGAAATAAACTAGCATCGAATTCAAAATCTATAGACTTTCAGTATGACATTCGCTCCGTAAGCCATCATGAAACCTAAGCCACGTTAAATAAACGAATCAGTGAACACGAAGGGTACACAAAGCTGGTTTCTTGTTTATGCTATCGTCTTATGTCTTTCTGTTGAGCGAGTCGATGAAGACGAAAACAGGTTCAAGTAATGGATGTGAGCCGCAGATCGATTAGTGTGCTGATCTTGTAACTATCAGTTCTACAAACCGTGTTAACGAGCAGTAAGTGCTGCGATAATGTGTTGCACCTCACAGCGGCAAGCTTGCAAAACATGTTTAGCCAACCACGCGCACACCTCGTGTGCCATGTCCCCCTTCGCCCCTCCCCCTACCTCTTACCGTTTCATGTCATGGCCCCGCCACAACGAAACCCACGAGCGATGTAATGTCCCCAACTCGTTAAGTAATTGTCCTTGTGACTGTTTTACCACGAAGAAACATTCTAGGAAATCTGTAACTACCTGACAGCCAATGAAATACCGCAATCAATACATTTTATGATAAAATTGCAACCCAGAAAGTTCCTTGCGTGATGTAGAGGAATTTATGTGTAGATTAACTGATTCCATGAAACTTCTTTACCTTTATGACAACACGATACCTACCAGAAACGCACTACTTCGCATGGCACTAAAAGCATAATATCTCCTAGTCAAATTAGACACAGTATGAACTGGTTGCATTTTAACTGTCGTTCTCAAGCCACTGTGGAGTAAACGTAACTAACATGGCAATGGCACATCAAAATGATTAGGTAGACCGACTAAAAGAAAAATATATGTTTTCTCTCGTAAGCGAGTACATAAATCAGTATATGAATAATATTCAGTGGAGAAGTCACAGTAGCACAAGTGGCTTTCTAATTGAGGGGCCGAGAGTCCAAGTGGTACAAGTGCTTGTTGATGCAAACTGAGTAAGGACTGCCAAAGTTAAACGGCTATTTATAAATTATGTGGGCTTCTAAGAAAGATAAGGTATTTTTTCTAATGATCAGTTAGTGCATGTGTAGCTGTAGATATGATCCGAGATTACAGTAATTCCATAATATTTCTTATAATATGTTAAAAAAGTTATAATACTTACCTACTACAACTTATTAGGATAAAACAGGTACAAGTGCAAAAACATTTTCTTTGCTATGCTTTATTCTGAAGGTATTTTTGGTACAACAATCATGACACTCATAGTTCAATGCATGTTCGTTATAAAACAAGAATACTTGCGTAGTTAGCGAAAAAGTAATATGACAAGCTGAACAGATAGATAAATAGCAAATAAAATAAACATACCGAAACGAAAATATATTGGTGTGGTTCCAACACATACGAGAGATTATTCATTGTCACTTTCTCTAATCCTATCCTAGTGCCTTAATATAGAAACAGAATCGTTTCCTCCTGCGGTATCGCTTGAAAATATCCTTCCTGGTGCAACACTCGTCATGCTGTGCCATTGTGTTGCGCCTTTTTCAGCTTTCTTTGTCCCCTTCTTTGACCACGTCTTTTTCATCCTCGAATCCCTCTTCTTACACCCATGGTAACTGTTGTCAGGTAATGGGATACGTTGTTATAGAAATGATACAGATTTTTCCACGTCTCAAACTATATTTCATACTCGCTTTGATGCAAAGGCTGGAGAAAAGGTGGCATTGACGGACGACCAGTATTGTACCTCCTGAAATCTGCTTCAAGAAACTCATGATCATGTTTTAGTGACTACCTGAACTGCATTGTTAGAGGATTTTCTTTGCTGATTCTGGTACTAATAACATTCCTCCATTGTACTTTGTTTCCTTGAGTGTCTTTAGCAACTTTATCCTTCGCTATTGCATCCGTGGCCTTAACTGAATGAAAGTTTTCTGTTTAGTTTCTGTTACGGAAAACTTTAAGCTGACCTCCTTCACTGCTTCCATCCTTTCTTTGGGAACAAATACGTATTTCAAGGTTTCTTTACGTATTCCATGTACGCATGGTGAGGGTCAAGGAACTTGTGATCTATTTTGTCAATATACTGATTTTTCATCAAGATGTACATTCACTATTCAAAACAGTATCTGCATTACTATGAGTAATCTTAAAAGCATACCCATTAGGTGATTGCACTATTTCCAAAAAAATGTACACGAGTACATGAAGGTTCATTAAAGAGAACAGAAATTCTCTTTTTGTCCGCCATATCACTTGTACTAGTTGTATTCTAAATGTAATCCAGGCATTGGCTTAGAGCGTAAACTTCATCATCACTGTGTATAGAGCTGAGCAGGAAATCGCTTGTATTTCTTTTACTCTGAAGAGATCCGCACATTAGCTTAACACATGTACGCTTAGGTAATTTTCTTGTTAAATGTCACGTGTACCACTTTTACTCTCAGCCCCTCAGTTCTGTTGATAATTTATCAGATTGCTACTAGAATAGTTTGGTTTCGACGTCCGATAATAAGAATGATATTTCGAATACTTAATGTCCCTTACAACGACAGGAGAATAACGTCGTACCGCAGTTGGTATTCAAATCACCACTTCGAGTCCCCATAAAATTGAGCTGTTTCACAGACGTGAGGCATTCATTTGTTGACACATCGCGAGTCGTACATTCTTAGGCGATGGAGAACCCTCAGAGATATGAAACGAGACAAAATATGCATTATACAGCGAACTGACTCTGTACTATACGTTAAAACCTAACAGCAATCCAAGATAAGTGGCAAAGGACATTACGAGCCTCTGGTGCCTACTTACGAACGGCTGAAAATTAGAATATTACTTATCCGTCATACATCACTTCCAGAAAACTGTTGTTTCTCCACGCTAAAATTCAACAGCTATTCATTTACCACTACACACTTAATAATTATGCAAATATAGTGACTAACAATAACAATTAATTGTACTACACTTGTAAAGGCAGCCAACTTAAAATGAGAATAGTAACGTATAATGCTAACAGGGATTTGAAAACCTGGAATCTCAATGTCCCACTAATTTAAACAATATATTTGGCAGTTTCTTGGTCTATCAACTCACCCATTCTAATTCAAAGACGTACATAAATGGAATATACAAAGACTGTTCACATACATGACTAGTTTTGACACACATGTTCTTAAGTGTACATGAATTTCTTGAAACGATCTCAGTGGGCGAAATTGGCTACTTCTCGTGCGTCATTAAATTTTAAATATTGGCAAAAAGTCTATAGTCCCGGCGAAACCACGAGTTTAAACCTTAAACAAGTTCCATTAATTTACTGAAAGAAAGGTTAATAAAATATGCTTCGAATTTAGTCTCGATTTCATTGCTATTCCCTCAGTCATGTCTGATGTGTGTGATCGACTCGTTAAAAATGTGTATTACCATAATAAAGTACAAAACTCTACACTCTAAATAGTTTAGCTAAATTCGTATCAGAGATCTAGTATTGTGCTCATGTTTAGTACAGTTCATTTGAAATTATTTATTTACCATGAGTAATATTAAAGAGTAAATGAGCTACATACGAATAATAATCAGCAAAAATGGGTTTTTGAGAGATTAAAGAGTCTAAATGTGAATCAGTTATAGTTCTGCTGTTTTCTTGCCTCTCAGTGACCGAATCGTTACTTTTCATTAACATAGATGTCTCGTCAACAGACGTATAGCTTTGAATGCCACGTCAATGTTTTTTTTTTTTTTTTTTTGATCAAATGCAGGCGTGGGTTATCTGCTGAACCTTGTGGTACACCACCTTTTAACGTGATGCTTCCAAGTGATATACCATTGAATCAAAACAATTTAGTTTCTTAATTGCAATGTCACAATCTGTACACTCAAAAGCCTTGGCAGTCTCACTCAAAATTAAAAGATTGTCTCTTAACTCAGTCAAAAATTCATTTGCTTCTGTTGCAGCAGAATCTTTTTAAATACCATACTGAGAGATTTTTAATAAATTACTGTCAATAGAAAGAACGAAAAACATTTTCACTGTCGTTGTCCCCAGAATATATGCTGATTTTCACATGAGAAGCCAACATACTGCAGAAGAAAACTGTGTTTCTAAAAACTTGGGAATAGAAGTTGCTGAAAAGTTTACAGGAGTTCCGAACAGTACTGGACGACAAACAGCGAAAATGACAACGTAGAACAGAAAAAAATTTGTTTTAGTGTCTTTCAGGCACAGACCTCTTAAGACCCACATGTGACAACACAATAATTACTAGTAGTAGTAGCAGTAGTAGTTGAGTCGTAGACAGATAACAAACAATAGCGTGTAAGCTACAGTAATATGGCTGGAAAATAAATATATGTTGGATTTCGTGGAACGTGGTCTCTTTATCTTCGTTTCTGCTCGCTGCCTCACTCCTCTGCTAAGTTTAGTAGCTCGCTCAAAATTGAGTTATGGCATTTGGGCTTAAACAACTGGTATCACGCTACTTGTAAGTCTCTAGTCTGTGACAAATTAGTTATCCTTCCACCTGTCTCGACGGACAACGTCGATGTTGAGGCTATTAGAAACCAAATACTAATTCTGTAGCAACTCAAGAAAAAGTCAATGAAACGATACAAACAAATAAATGAATAAACCGGACGGCCAGATTTCAGTTTGAAGTCCACTAAGAACGTGTGCCTCAACCATTGCAGATTATCCCCAACGACCGCTATCCTCTTTTATCAGGAAGAAAAAAAATTTAAAAGTTTTTTATGACGTCTGAATACTGCAAACCAACAATAGTGGTCTAACCCTCACAGATGTAAGACAAAAATACAGATCTATCCTTATCAATCGCATGTCCAAAAGTACGGCAAACAGGAACCCATAGTATAAAGACCTTAATTAACAGCCAGTAAACATGGAGTTGCCAGTCGACACAACGATATTAAGCGCCTCAAAACATATTAAGTCACATTTTTTCGATTTCAACTATAAACACAGGAATCGCAGCCCGCAGCATATCTTAAACACACAAACAGATCTATGATTTTTTAACGAAGAACAATAAGAAAATCAGCAAGACGAAAGCTACCCATAAACAAACTGTAATATTATCTGGAAGAATTTACACGTCAATGTTCTACCGTCGAATGTTAATACGATGTTTTACATTCTCGTTAGCGACAAAATAGCAACCAACGAAAAACTGTACAACATACACCTCAGCACTACGTTCGTATATGATCTCGCTGACACGTTAACTCACAGGTTTACGTGTGGAACCGCATCTGTGATCTCGTCTTATATCGAAAGGAAACTCGCAATTATAGAACGCACAAACCCAAACTGTATTGACATAATGGTTACGATAAGGCCGCATATGCTTCGATACCGACGATCCCAAAACAGCGCAGCAGTTTGGATGATGGGACACACGACAGCTTACGTAATTCACAGCAGATCAGCCATTTTCAACGATTATTACTCATACATACAATTAGAATGAGGTTCCATAAGAACTATGCACAATTATTTCGTAACTGGCTAAACGCCGGCTAAGAGGAAGAGGACGAAGAAAAAGAAGAGAAAAAAAGAAGAAAGAATGAAAAAAGGAGGCTACAAGAATGGTTGGTTAAGAATGAAGGGTTCCAAAGTGCCGAGATTTCATTCCCATCACGTAAGAAACTCTAGAGAAATCGCGAGTAAAATTTGTATTATATTTCTGAATGTTAATTTTTGTTGCAGTTACCTATGTAGTGTAATACGTATAGTTACGCATACTAATATAATAAATACGAAAGCAGCTGTCTGTTTCACGACTAAACCGATGAACCGATTTCGATGAAATTTGGCATGTAGATAGCAAGAACTCTGAGGAAGAACATAGGCTGCTTTAGAAAGTATGTAGTACAAGATATTTATTCATCTGAAGAATCTTAAGCCAATTCGAGAAAACTATTTACTCTTTGCAAAATCCTTTTTACTCTTTGACTTATCAAATTAATCAGTTTCTTAAAAATGCTTTTATTGGTTTGATACGTTCTACCTAGTGCAATTCAACATAATCAAAACATTGCTAATACAATCCCCGTCGTGTTTAATCGATACTGTCTCTTTTTCTTGTGCCATTGTCCTGCATCTGAACAGCATCGGCACAATTATTAATGGATGTAGTTACTTCCTCTTACTTGCTCTCCCGGCCCCAAAAACCGCAGTTGCTTTTTGGCCTCGTGAAGTAGCCTCTTCTAGAGTATCCTGTCTTCGGTATCTTCTTTCCTTGCTCCCAGAATCTGTAGATCCTTGACAACCTAGTCTCTCCATCTCATTTTCGGCGTCTTCGTCCTTCCGGTTTATTCCCTGAGACTTCTCTCAGTAAAGATCCCTGCTCTCTTCTGTAGACATGGCTGGCCCATCTCAGTCTTCGTGTCTTGGCTTCCGCAACTATATCTGGGTCATTGTATAGCTCCCTGAACTTCCTGTTCTTTCTTCTTTGCCATTCTTATCCCTCATAGATTGGTCCAAATATCTTACATGGGATTTTATTTTCAAAACTTTTCGTCTTTCTTTCCGTGTATTTATCTATTCTCCATGTTTCAGCCCCATATAATAATACTGGTCTGATTATGGTTTTATATATTCTTATTTTGGTTCCTCTTGAAAAAATTTTTAGATGATAGTAGTTTGTTTGTAACGCCCACCCGTCACTTACCTGGTTTTGATGTGTGTTCACCCCAGGTAATTGACTAACAGATCAACAGAGAGTGCAAAACTGCCGCAATGTCGGATAACGCAAAGAAAGTAATAAGGCCCTGTGACTCCTGATTGAACTGCGGTGGCAGTGTTGACATTAATTGATTCAGAATTGATCCCTTTTAATTAAAAAGGGGTGCACATTGATGTTATATTCAGCTATTGAACACCAGATGCAAATGTTGAACATAAAATTAATTAAGAAAGTGACTTGGGTTTCAACTACTCGATTGAAAACAGATGCAGTCGATTAGCACAGATTTATTTTAACTCACGACCTTCAATCATCACATTACATGAGTCTCCTAACAGGCAGTGGTAATAAATTGCGTCTGCGTGGAGTAAAGCGCGATAAATCAAAAGTAATTCCTATCAACTGACCCAGGCGTAATGCGAAGTGCGAGAAGAATTCTACAATACACGGCACATGAAACCCTCGTGAAAACTTTGCCGACGTGATCCAACAAATTAATCAGTGGCCGGAGCGAGCGCAATATCACCGAATTCAGCATGGCGGGGCGACGTCGTTATGCGGACGTCGGCCGACCTCGTGGTGCTGCAAGGCTGCGCTCGTCTATTCACTTCCAGCTATCTTGCTCAGTGCATAGCTGAACGAAAACTTTCTATCTCCAAGCTCAATCGTTCCTAAACTGCAGAGTTGCTCACTCTCTCTCAGATAAGCTGAGTAAAGAACGCCACGTCCGCACTCTAGGCAAGCTGGGAACGGAAGACCTCTACCGAGACTTCTCACAGTCTGCTCTTCGCCTCGGTTTCCCCTCCATCAAAATCACTTACGCCAATTGCAGTGCAAGTCGCATTAATTATACGTCGCTTCCCAGTGCCGACCAATGCCCGTTCTGGGAAGTGAACAAATTCCCACAAAATTTCCCTTCCTCTGAACTTCTGCTATTTAGCTCCTCCCAGGCCACCCATCAAGGTTAGCATCTGCACAAAACACCAATTTTTCCGGAATTCTGACTCCCAGGAGAGTACTTCAAATTCCTCAGTCCTATGTTCCCATCGGAGGCTGGCGTATTTCATTTTGTCGCTCTTCACCTGATTTACTTCAGACTCTGCGGGCCGTGAATTCAGCGTGAAGTTGCTATAGTCACGAACACGCATATTTTGGCCTCTGTTGACCGCTCCACCGTACCTTTGTGCGGCTTTCTCGCATGTTTCACTGAAAACGGGACGACGGACATTTATCAACAGGTGTACAAGTTCTCCGTCTGCTTCCCGGTACACCAGCATGGGGTCAACCACCCCCTCACTGTCACTCATCTTAAGGCAGCTGGAGGCCGCGCCCTGACCGCTTTCTCAGAGCTTGAGCCCCCCTAAGCTGCCTATTGTCGCTTCCCTTTGCCGCTCCCCAGCCGGCCACGATCAATTCTGAATACTTCCCTGGGATAAACTAGCCTCCAGTAAATCGACGCATTTCCACAAAGTTTTCATGTCGTGTGAATTACTTTAAAACCATCACCCGACATTACTTATTCCAATAAGTCCATACTATACCCTCTGCAAGATGCATTGTGCCTTGTCAGTCATT
Source organism: Schistocerca cancellata (assembly GCF_023864275.1). Classification (NCBI taxonomy): domain Eukaryota; kingdom Metazoa; phylum Arthropoda; class Insecta; order Orthoptera; family Acrididae; genus Schistocerca; species Schistocerca cancellata. The sequence continues at coordinate 659,801,103 of NC_064627.1, forward strand.
TTTGTTCAGCCCTACTGTTCGTTCAACGTGAGTTAGGTGATCTTTAATGACTTCATGTAAGGGGCATAGTTCTTGCCATCTTACATGTTGAGTAATTATGATGCTCTGGATGCAGCTTTGATCCGAGCCTCTAGCTCTTGCTTCTTGAGATATTTAAACTCATTTACTTCTTTAAACACGTGGTTATCGATCCGCAGAGTTTTCTGTCATTTTTTTCTGTAATTTCTTTCTATCTTCATGAATTTTCTTTTCTCATCATTTCCTTCTATTCCAGCTTCGTTTTGGTTTTGAAAGAGTCTTTTTGCCACAATTTTAAGGACATCCAGATTTTCAGCGATTAGTGCTATTCCTGTTTTAATTCCGTCTTCTGCTTCAGTTCCTGCGTGCAGAGCTCCCTGTATTACAATGTTGAACAAGAGGGGTTACGTTACATTTCCTTGGCTGACTCCTGTTTTTATGTCAGACGCCTTGGAAAATTCTCCATTCATTTTCGTTACCCCTTTCGAGCCTTTCAGTATCACTTTTACAAAATTTATAATCTTCTTCGGGATTCCAAGTCTCTGCATTTTCTCACACAACTTATCTCTGGATATATTGTCATAGGCTTTCTTTAAATCAAAAAAATAGTATTGCCACTGTTTTGTTATACTCCAAATATTTGGATGACTTCTTTGAGTATGAATATCTGGTAAGTAACTGAACGATTCTTCATAAATCCCGCTTGTTTCTCATTTGTTATCTCTTTTAAATATGGTTCTACCTTTGTCTAGAGGATCTTGGAAAACACTTGATAGGCGGTGCTAATTAATGAGATGCCTGTGTAGTTCCTGCATTGTTGTTTGTCGCCCTTTCTATGAATTGTCGTAGCACGATTAATTTAAGGGATGGTCGGATGTCCTTCCAATCGCCACCCAGTTATTCCCCTGGACGGAATGTGTGTACCCCAACTACAGGGTTATTACAAATGATTGAAGCGATTTCACAGCTCTACAATAACTTTATTATTTGAGATATTTTCACAATGCTTTGCACACACATACAAAAACTCAAAAAGTTTTTTTAGGCATTCACAAATGTTCGATATGTGCCCCTTTAGTGATTCGGCAGACATCAAGCCGATAATCAAGTTCCTCTCACACTCGGTGCAGCATGTCCCCATCAATGAGTTCGAAAGCATTGTTGATGCGATCTCGCAGTTCTGGCACGTTTCTTGGTAGAGGAGGTTTAAACACTGAATCTTTCACATTACTATGCGTGAAACTTGCCCGCACACGTTCAATCGTTTCTTCGCTCACTGCAGGCCGACCCGTTGATTTCCCCTTACAGAGACATCCAGAAGCTTTAAACTGCGCATACCATCGCCGAATGGAGTTAGCAGTTGGTGGATCTTTGTTGAACTTCGTCCTGAAGTGTCGTTACACTGTTATAACTGACTGATGTGAGTGCATTTCAAGCACGACATACGCTTTCTCGGCTCCTCTCGCCATTTTGTCTCACTGCGCTCTCGAGCGCTCTGGCGGCAGAAACCTGAAGTGTGGCTTCAGTCGAACAAAACTTTATGAGTTTTTCTACGTATCTGTAGTGTGTCGTGACCATATGTCAATGAATGGAGCTACAGTGAATTTATGAAATCGCTTCAATCATTTGTAATAGCCCTGTATTTGCGAGTAGTGTGATTCATGTAAAACTCTGCGAAAGCGTTTCTAAATATTAGCGAATCGTGCCTCATATGGTGTTTTGTTCGCTATTATGAGTGATATTTAGTTCGATGCTATTATGATGAACAACTTGTGAGGGATACAATGTAACAACTGTGATCTTTCCATTTGTATAACATGACGCTATTTCTCTTTTGTCCTCTTCAAATAAGAAAGTGGCAGTCACTATTTGTATTTTACAGCACTGGTGAACATTGGAACAATTACGTTGTCACTCACAGCGCTTCTATAACTTTCGAAAAAACTTCGTTGAAATCTGACTTCATGGGGACGTATCAAAAGCATAGTGTATGAACTGTGTCCTGCAACAAGACATTAAATAAGACACCAATTTTAGAAAACGTGACCTCGTATGCAGTCAACTCTAGAGATGTCTGCCTCCGGGAGCTGAGTGTTGCCAGCACAGTAGCTCAGCGTGTTCGGTCAGAGGGTTAGCTGCCCTCTGCAATAAAAAAAACTGAGTTAACCGATGAACAACGAACTGAAACGGGTGTCTTGCGACGTCCGCCCCGAGCAGATACAACGAACAAAAACGAACAAAATGAGATCAATTAAAAAAAAAAAGTGGTCAACGCGACAGAATGTTAATCCTAAGGGCCCGGGTTCGATTCCCGGCTGTGTCGGAGATTTTCTCCGCTCAGGGACTGGGTGTTGTGTTGTCCTAATCATCATAATTTCATCCCCATCGACGCGCAAGTCGTCGAAGTGGCGTCAAATCGCCCTTGCACCCGGCAAACGGTCTACCCGATGGGAGGCCCTAGTCACGCGACATTATTACAACTCTAGAGATATTCCGGGAAACCAAACAAACTGCAGAGCTACTTCGGGGAACCCAAAGTGCACAAAGACAGAGCACGAGAGCGCCTCTAACCAGGTGAAAGGTATTTTGAAAACTTTTTTTACAGTGCACAAAAAACAGGAGAATGGGTACCCTTCTGGTAAGTTCTTGACAAAAATACTATTTTCACCGTAATTATCGCAGTCTTATTACTTTCAAAGTGTCAGAAATTACAGGTACTCGTTAAGTGAAAATAGGCTTTCAAGGGACCGATGACCTCAGCAGTTTGGTCTCTTAGGAATTCACACACACACACAGGACTTCCAAAGAACATTTATTTCACATCACAACATTTTAAAATGTATTTTAAGTATACCTATCTTCATAAAAAAAAAAAAAACAGTCTGTTTCCATCGTAAGCATTGTTCAGCCCATCAGCACAAGGAAGAACATTTCCATATCGTCGAAGTGGTGGAAATAAGAAAAAACTGTCCAGAGGTACAACACTTATTTTTAGAACGCTATCCTAGCATACTAATTTTGATTAATCTTATTTTAAATGTGGAAGTTTGGCACGTTTAATATTGTTCCCTATAGATTCCAGGCAATGTGACGCTCACCGTTCAATTCTTAGTTAAAGGTTTTCCAAAAAGCGCCTCCCACTGTCATATCTCCCCTGCTTCCTGCCTCCCCCCTGCTCCATCTTCCCTTGACAACAACCTCGCCTACCCAACTGCTCCCGCCTCAAAAAAAAAAAAAAATTTTTCTGGCAGAGTAGTACGTTTAGCCTAAAAGACTGCAGTCCTCCCCAGCGATTTGCAGAGGATGGGTGCAGAGGTGGAGAAATTCGCCAGGGAGCAAAGTGCCTCGCGCCGCTGCTTCGGGTACGCTACGCCTGCGCGCGCGACCTGACAGCGATTTGCCTCGTTTTCGGCTCGAGGTTGCCTTGGAAGACAGCCAGCCGATGGCTGATGGCTGACGCGTTCTGGGAGACAACTTGAGGCCACGCAACGCGCTGGCGGCGACATTGCCGCACGCGTGCTCGCCGAGGTTACAACACGCGCACACGACGCCGCCTCACATTAGAAAAGATCTGTAGCGGCCAATACACAGGCGCAGCTCACCTCTGTAATGTTAAAAGCAAATGCACTCTCTGTTATCCCATATGTCTAGAAATGTTTGAAAATGTCTTGCTAAAATTAGTTTCACAGTTAATGACTTTATATTCGTGTACATCTGCACCAATAATGGAAGATTAAATTAAGATAATTTTAGCTTGAAGTGATTGTATCTTGAATGGTTGATGCAATCTGTTATAAAAATCTCTGGATCTAGGTGACTAACACTGCTAGATCCTTGGCGTTCGAACCGAAAGTAGCCAGTTCATATACTGGTTGTGGAAGACATTATCGGCACCAGTAGCTGGCCAAAATGGAAAACACATTTGGTGATGTATGGCTCATGATAAATGGAATGTACGCCGCCGGCCGAGGTGGCCGAGTGGTTCTAGGCGCTACAGTCTGGAACCGCGCGACCGCTACGGTCACAGGTTCGAATCCTGCCTCGGACATGGATGTGTGTGATGTCCTTAGGTAAGTTAGGTTTAAGTAGTTCTAAGTTCTAGAGGACTGATGACCTCAGATGTTAAGTCCCATAGTGCTCAGAGCCATTTGAACCATTTGAATGCACGCCAATATATTGGATTTATTCATGAAACTGTCCACATTGTTTGTAGGACCTGACATCGTCGGCGGAAGGAACTACTGCGACCTGTATTATTTGTTAAAATTTTTAATAGTCTTGATCGTATAAAAAAATTAAATTGCAATGTGCTACTTATCGGCTTCGGTTGGTAACAACTATCTTTAGATTCTCCTTACTAAAGAATCTGTACCTGTTTACAATTTTGGCCACAATACTATCCAAATTAAATGTAACCCAGATCATGCTAACTAAACTTTCAGTACCAAAATATGCTCAATAACCATGTGTTCGGTGTGGAGGGGCAGTGGGGTGAGTGGACTGCTGTAGCTTGTTGTGGGGTTGTGAACCACTGAGGGCTACGGCGGGGACGAAGCCTCTCCCTCGTTTCTAGGTCCCCGGTACAATACACACACACACAACCAAGTAAGATAATTTGCCATAACACCATAGTTACTGAGTCTAGCTTAGCTCATATTTACTAAGAAATCTATATTTAAGTACAGTGTTGCCCACGTCATTGTTACTACCGCAACTGTAGCACGCCGGCCTGTGTGGCCGAGCGGGTCTAAGCGCTACAGTTCGGAACCGCGCGACCGCTACGGTCGCGGGTTCGAATCCTGCCTCGGGCATGGATGTGTGTCATGTCCTTAGGTTAGTTAGGTTTAAGTAGTTCTAAGTTCTAGAGGACTGATGACCTCAGCAGTTAAGTCCCGTAGTGCTCAGAGCCATTTGAACCATTTTGAACTGTAGCACGCCGGAAGTAAAAAGTTTGTGAAACCATGGCTGTTACCGTTTAAAAGCGTCAGAAGACTGACAAGATGTTCCACATTGTCCCATCGAGTGAGGACATGTGTTGTACTGGTGATTCACTGGATCGGAGCATTGTATTCTGGACCTCCTCCCCTCCCAACTATTGCCTTCCTCTCCTTTCCCTGGAGTTATTCGATAGGATTAAGTTTCGTACTATCAACAAGTTTCATTCTTCTCCTTCCTACCACTTTCATAACTTTCCGTGACGATAGAAAAAAAACGATGGCCCACTAATTTCCAGTGTCGTTATCAAGCATGACAATGATGCGTGCAACACAGGTTATGGCAGGCGACATTCAGGGCCAGCTTGCAAAGTCTGTAAATAGTGTGTAGCAGATTCTTCAGCGCTCTATGAAACTGTATATCTCGCAAGTACACAATAGGCTGTGACACTCTCATCAGCGTTAGAGAAGTGCAGAAAATATAGGTTTGTGTACCTACAGACGAAGCTGCAAACATGTTGGGGAACTAGAAGGGAAAATGAAAAAGTTTCCAGTACTCGGTCCGGCTGATCTGCAGCTTGAAGTATTTGATCTCTAATCCGACAAGGAATATAAAGACACTCTAAATTTCCCTTAGAATCGATTTCTTCGTTTACACAAGTCACCAAGTGTCTCCCCACCCTATTACCTGCGACGATGGAGGGGATACAGTACTCACTGCCCGGATTCTGACGATCTAACGCGCCAATTGGACAGACGCTTTCTATCTTGGGTAAATCACCCATTTTTCTGAAATTGTAATCATTTATTTGTCTGTACGTTTACATCACATGTACCGATTTTCGTCCCATTGAGGTAATTCCTTTGTGAGTGTGTAATGCCAACAGTGACGCTCGTATCACATTTCCCCCTCACGAGCGTCACTGTTTGCAATACAAACTCCAAGACAAACAAAATAGTTGCCATTATCTCTGTCGATTTTGTTCTGTTAAGGGCGAATTGTTGTGTTCTGTATACAAGGTAGTCTTGAATCCAGTTACAGATCTTGGCCGATTTCAGCAATTTCGTATTTTGTTCACCAAACGACAATGCTAGACAGCACCAAACGACTCCGGAACACTGCATCAACCTGGCTCCCGATGTCTTCTGCGGTGCTTTGGATATCACGGTGAGCTGATTTTTCCTTAACTCTGTTCGCGATGTCAAATTAAGCACCTTTCAGCCGTCTAGTTCCCAAAATTATTTCATTCGGCTACCAGTTTCTGCGATTTACTACGACATCTTCAGGCTCCTGACCGACGTGAAGGAAGATTCCACCTCGGTTCTAGTCAAACCAGGGGCCATCAATACTGCTATTAGTATATTTCTCCTTGCTCTAGCGATCACTTCAACCATCATCTGCCCACTAACAGCAAGCAGTGATCTACTAATGCCAGTATTGCTGGCGGGACCTGAATATGTCGTAGTAAATCGCCGAAAGTGGTAGCCAAATAAAATAAGTTTGGAAACTAGACGGTTGAAAGGTTTTCAGTTTGACATCATGTATCGAACAGCCGAGTCGCGCAACCATCTCTGAAAAGATGGACATACAAAGACTTTGTCTGTGAGGTCCGCTTTGATTTGTAAAGGTGATTTTCGTTTTCCAAAGATGTCATAATATGCGAACATAGAACATGTTCCACAATTGTACAACAGACTGAGTCCTGGTTCGCAGATCATCGTATGTTGTGGACAGTAGGTAATGTTCCTCGTATTGGATCGTTACTGAAGCACCGTGGAATTTAATGCTTCCACATCTGTGTACTCACGCATCAGCAGAGCGGTGCTTTGAACATGTAACGTGTTGCCACCAGGGCAATGATTATCTGAGGAGGCTCGCGTCTCGTAAGTGAAGCTACTCAACTGACAAGCGACCAGTGGAGATTTATCCGTGTAGCGACAGTTCCAGTCACTCACGTTACTTGCTCTTCTCCCTCAGGCTTCCTTGCACTCGGTACTGTTCGGTTCTGTCTCGGGTTATTTTTTTCCGGCAGTGTTTGTTGTACGTTAACAGTTATACACAGATGTGAGAATAGATTTACTGCCGAAGAGTTCGGCAATATGCATCTCGTGTGTGGTTTCACTGGGTGCAATGAACGAACGTCACAACGAAACTATGCAGAACTGTTCCCTCAGCGACGGCAACCGCATCACAATACTTTTCCATCTATTACCTATAGAACAAAAGTATCTGGACACCCCCATGGAATGAGGAATTAACCATTAAATGTCATAAGAGAACAACCCGCCAATATAAAAGGAAGTGGGGAGTATTGCGTTGTCAGCAGAGTAGTAACAGCAGACGGTTCGGTCAGGAAAGCTCAGTGGACTACGTCATAGGAAGTCTCCTGACAAGTCCATCATGGACATTTCTAACCCTATAAAGCAGCCCGAGTCAACTGATGGTACTGTGATCGTTCATTCGCGAGTTCCAGAGTTCAGTAGCCCACTTCCACAATGATTGTGCGTACGTTGTTAAAAAGAACGTGCTGCAGTGGTCGAGTATCTCCTCATAAGCCACACATTTCTGTAGCTAATGCTAAGCGACGTTTGTGATGACGTGAAGAGCGATGAGATGAGTGATGAATAACGCTGTATCCTTGCGTAATCCTATGGAAGGGTTTGGGTTTGGCAAACGCCAACACTATGTCCACAAACAACCTTCAGTAATATTTCTCGTGGTTAGCATTACTACAAAAAGTAGTCCGATACACGGGTATACATGTATTTAACAAGCAGCCAGAGCTTACTAAATGCCTCATTGGTAATTTGCTGGAATATAAGAGGAAATCAATAAATTTTTGTTACGCAACTCCTTCCATTCCATTAAGTATCATCACATAAACTCTTCTACATCTACGTCTACATTTATACTCCGCAAGCCACCCAACGGTGTGTGGCGGAGGGCACTTTACGTGCTACTGTCATTACCTCCCTTTCCTCTTCCAGTCGCGTATGGTTCGCGGGAAGAACGACTGCCGGAAAGCCTCCGTCCGCGCTCGAATCTGTCTAATTTTACATTCGTATAACTAGGGGGAAGCAATATATACGATACCTCATCCAGAAACGCACCCTCTCGAAACCTGGACAGCAAGCTACACCGAAATACAGAGTGCCTCTCCTGCAGAGTCTGCCACTTGAGTTTGCTAAACATCTCCGTAACGCTATCACGCTTACCAAATAACCCTGTGACGAAACGCGCCGCTCTTCTTTGGATCTTCTCTATCTCCTCTAAAAAATGGTTCAAATGGCTCTGAGCACTATGGGACTCAACTGCTGAGGTCATTAGTCCCCTAGAAGTTAGAACTAGTTAAACCTAACTAACCTAAGGACATCATAAACATCCATGCCCGAGGCAGGATTCGAACCTGCGACCGTAGCGGTCTCGCGGTTCCAGACTGCAGCGCCAGAACCGCGCGGCCACTTCGGCTGGCTCTATCTCCTCTGTCAACTCGACCTGGTACGGATCCCACACTGATGAGCAATACTCAAGAATAGGTCGAACGAGTGTTTTGTAAGCCACCTCCTTTGTTGATGGACTACATTTTCTAAGGACTCTCCCAATGAATCTCAACCTGGCACCCGCCTTACCAACAATTAATTTTATATGATCATTCCACTTCAAATCGTTCCGTACGCATACTCCCAGATATTTTACAGAAGTAACTGCTACCAGTGTTTGTTCTGATATCATATAATCATACAATACAGGATCCTTCTTTCTATGTATTCGCAATACATTACATTTGTCTATGTTAATGGTCAGTTGCCACTCCCTGTACCTGCAGATCTTCCTGCATTTCGCTGCAATTTTGTAATGCTGCAACTTCTCTTTATACTACAGCATCATCCGCGAAAACTTCATGGAACTTCCGACACTCTTCATATTAATAATTTTATGACTAACTTTAACGCTAAAGTACAATAATTTCTATTAATGTTAGGACACGACCTTGCTGCAGTGGTAACACCGGTTCCCGTCAGATCGCAGAAGCTAAGTGCTGTCGGGCGTGGCTACCACTAGGACGGGTCACCGTCCGGATCTACCGAGTGTTGTTTGCGAGCAGTGTGCGCTCAGCCCTTGTGAGGCTCACTGAGGAGCTACTTGACTGGGAAGTAGAGGCACCAGTCACGAAAACTGACAACGGACGGTAGAACGGTGTGCTGACCACATGCCCTCCGTATCCGCACCCGTAACGCCTGACGACTGAGGGTGACACGGCGGCCGTCCGGTACTATTGCGCCCCCAGGGCCTGTTCAGACAGTCTTTCTGTTTTTAACGTTAAGACACTGTATTGCACTTAAATAAAATGTAAATCTTTGATTTCTTCCTACAACCCAGATACACCAACCCATGGGTCAAATGGAATACTGCTGCTGTAATGTGCATTTTACGAACACCAGCTGTCCCTGCGGGAGAAGAACTGCCAACAAGTCAGACACTGCACGCGATACCTCATCGACACCGATCGTGCTCATGTGGACATTGTATCATCCATCACTCGTTCCATTGTTACGTTCCACGTACTATGTCCTAAGTCACTCCCTGAAATGAATTACATCCCCTCGAGCAATGAAAACTGAAGTATTTAACCACTGTAATTATTTTTAAATAATCTTAAGCATTTGTAACTATTATGTAAGTTCTTTTCTTTTAGTTTTACATACTTCTATACACAACATTCTTGCATTGATACACTCCTGGAAATTGAAATAAGAACACCGTGAATTCATTGTCCCAGGAAGGGGAAACTTTATTGACACATTCCTGGGGTCAGATACATCACATGATCACACTGACAGAACCACAGGCACATAGACACAGGCAACAGAGCATGCACAATGTCGGCACTAATACAGTGTATATCCACCTTTCGCAGCAATGCAGGCTGCTATTCTCCCATGGAGACGATCGTAGAGATGATGGATGTAGTCCTGTGGAACGGCTTGCCATGCCATTTCCACCTGGCGCCTCAGTTGGACCAGCGTTCGTGCTGGACGTGCAGACCGCGTGAGACGACGCTTCATCCAGTCCCAAACATGCTCAATGGGGGACAGATCCGGAGATCTTGCTGGCCAGGGTAGTTGACTTACACCTTCTAGAGCACGTTGGGTGGCACGGGATACATGCGGACGTGCATTGTCCTGTTGGAACAGCAAGTTCCCTTGCCGGTCTAGGAATGGTAGAACGATGGGTTCGATGACGGTTTGGATGTACCGTGCACTATTCAGTGTCCCCTCGACGATCACCAGTGGTGTACGGCCAGTGTAGGAGATCGCTCCCCACACCATGATGCCGGGTGTTGGCCCTGTGTGCCTCGGTCGTATGCAGTCCTGATTGTGGCGCTCACCTGCACGGCGCCAAACACGCATACGACCATCATTGGCACCAAGGCAGAAGCGACTCTCATCGCTGAAGACGACACGTCTCCATTCGTCCCTCCATTCACGCCTGTCGCGACACCACTGGAGGCGGGCTGCACGATGTTGGGGCGTGAGCGGAAGACGGCCTAACGGTGTGCGGGACCGTAGCCCAGCTTCATGGAGACGGTTGCGAATGGTCCTCGCCGATACCCCAGGAGCAACAGTGTCCCTAATTTGCTGGGAAGTGGCGGTGCGGTCCCCTACGGCACTGCGTAGGATCCTACGGTCTTGGCGTGCATCCGTGCGTCGCTGCGGTCCGGTCCCAGGTCGACGGGCACGTGCACCTTCCGCCGACCACTGGCGACAACATCGATGTACTGTGGAGACCTCACGCCCCACGTGTTGAGCAATTCGGCGGTACGTCCACCCGGCCTCCCGCATGCCCACTATACGCCCTCGCTCAAAGTCCGTCAACTGCACATACGGTTCACGTCCACGCTGTCGCGGCATGCTACCAGTGTTAAAGACTGCGATGGAGCTCCGTATGCCACGGCAAACTGGCTGACACTGACGGCGGCGGTGCACAAATGCTGCGCAGCTAGCGCCATTCGACGGCCAACACCGCGGTTCCTGGTGTGTCCGCTGAGCCGTGTGTGTGATCATTGCTTGTACAGCCCTCTCGCAGTGTCCGGAGCAAGTATGGTGGGTCTGACACACCGGTGTCAATGTGTTCTTTTTTCCATTTCCAGGAGTGTATTACGGCCGGCATACAAGTAAAAGCTAGACGATACGCTAGAGCTTGCAAAGATTGTCTATAAAATTTGTGAAACAAACATTCGAATTTCTAAGATTTATCCATATTCAAAAGACTGAAGTAGTTGACCATAGCCGCTATGGTCGCAGGTTCGAATCCTGCCTCGGGCATGGATGTGTGTGATGTCCTTAGGTTAGTTACGTTTAATTAGTTCTAAGTTCTAGGCGACTGATGACCTCCGAACCTAAGTCGCATAGTGCTCAGAGCCATTTGAACCATTTTTGAGTTCACCATATAGTGAAAATCCATAATATGCAAAACTGTATTTCGTCGCAGTAGCTTTCACTGTAGGATCTCATAAGCACATGATATAAAGTTTGTAAATAACAACATTTATCAGAGATTCGACAGGTCGTCTATTGCATAGAATATTAAGACGATTCAAGACAAATCAGTCACACTGGGTTCGCGATGATTTGTGTGTAATGTCTCTTGCAGCGGTCTCTCCGCGATATTTTCAGAAATTTTATAAATTATATGACTCAGTACATATCTCGAAATATCTCTTCTTATCTTACCGATTCCTAAACTTCAATATACGATGATTATCAATGCAAAGTAGTTTCAAGCCCTATTATTCCTTGGAGCGTGCATTTACTCCATGGAATAGCTTCTCTGCTATCTATGTTTCCTCTTATGAAAAGAATGATTCAGATCTTGCCGATTAGCCGTGAAAGAACGAAGATGTATATGTATGTATTGTTGAGCTAGTCGCCATCTTGATGAGATTCTGTATGAGAAGGAATTTAATACATGAACTAAACTAAAGTAAGTGTGTTCGCGTATTATTTAACGGATTATTATTGACAGTGTCTGCTTACTACGCTGTGTTGCACGGGATCAGCGGGGAACGTCTGATTTACACTGGACGAACCTGCCGTTTTGTACGCGCAAGATAACCAGTTTATTACTTTCAATAAATGGGGTAACACGGTCTTACCAGTAGATCTCCGGTCTTCCCCTTGTGATCACCGAAAGTTAATAATTATTACAAATGTTTTCAGGAGAGCGACTGACAATTTTCGTCGCACCGAGACTTCGAAATTGCTTCACTGCCTTATGGAATTTAAGTTAAGCTCAATTTAATCAGGATAGAACAGTATTGAACTGTGTGAATGTGAAAAGCCTGCTTTGTGAATGAAAATTCCCTTAATATACGCATGTTTTTTACTATCCTGATCAGTGAAGCTAAATCACGGTGTGAGAGAGGTTTTTAAATTTCAGATCCCACAAAAAAATATTAAATTTGGCTTCACTGTGACAGGACACATTTTTGAGCATTACTTAAGCATTGTGTGAATTTTATGTTGTATGTGCACGAGAGAAAAGAAGACGAGGCCTGTTCCAGAAGTCACAATTTCACCACAACCTACGAGAACGTCGTTCAGGTCAGACAATATACAATTAAATTTTTGTAGATAGAAATTTTAATACTTGAGTAGTGACAGACATTTTCAATATAAATTTGATATGTGTAGTTAGAATAACTATTTAAATGTCTATCGGTGGACTTTGAATATTTTTTGAATCAGATTGATTGAGTGACTGTTAGCAACTTTAGATAGGAAGTGTTTATTATAAGTGAATATTATGCAAAGTTTAGGTCAGTGACATTATTAACTCAGATGCGAGTGACTTTATATATTTATTGTTCTGTGTATTAATGGTTCTTACTAGGGTGGCTTATAAAATGGCAATGCAACAGCAGAGCGAATCACAACAGCCCTCAGCTGTTTCTGAGGTTAGTGAAACATTAGACGCTAGCTTAACTGAAGTAGTGCCTAGCGGCAGCATTAATCAGGCCCCACAACAAAGCTTAAGTGTTTCGATGTCATCTGAGCAGGACGAAATAAACCCATCGACTGTAATCATGCAGCAGTTAACACTGTTAGCCAAAAATGTAACAGACTTAACTAAAGCGCAAATAGAGACTAAAAGGGAAATGAATGAACAATTAGCAGCCAATCAAGTGAAAGTTGAACAATTAGCAGCCAATCAAGTGAAAGTCCAGGAGCAATTACTAGCTAATCAAACAAAGTTGAATGAGTAATTAGAAGCTAATCAAGCGAAATTAAATAATAAATTAGTAGAGAGTTTTCAGAAACTTGATGATAAATTAAACTGCGGAAGAATTGAAAATTCAGAATGAAAAGACAGAATTAAAATTAGCTGCTCAAATTGAGCAAGTCACTCAACAGTGTAATGAAAATGCGACGAAGCTACGCCTAGAGCTAACCGAGTATGTTGCTATTGAGCTTGATACTATTAAAGAGCTGGTCGAGTCAATCCCACAGATAGTTCAAGCACAAGAACAGATGCAATGTTCTATGGCGGTAATTCCGGTATTAGTTGAAGTTAGAGATGAATTAAAGCAACAAGTAAATGAGATGTCAGCAGATACGCAGGATTTGAGACAATCACAAGACAAGATTCCGAAGGACATCCAAAATTTGGATAAATCCATAAATAACATAAAGGAGAGACAAGACGAGGTTGATCATAAGGTAAACATTCTCGCGGGAAAATTCTCCCAGTTAAGTTTGGAAAGGCAAAGCATTTGTTCAGACAATATTGAACAAATGGTCAGAACATCTAAACAATCTATGACCGAGAGTTCTGCAGAAAATTTATGTAATGAAAATTTATGTAATAAAGGTTTGCGAGAAGCCAGAGAACAACTAGGCGAAGAACTTGCACAATGGAAATAAAACATTGAGAGATCCTTAACTCTATCTCGAGAAGATTTGCGTTATTTATGTAATAAATGTTTGCGAGAAGTCAGAGAACAACTAGGCGAAGAACTTACACAATGGAAAGAAAACATTGAGAGATCTTTAACTCTATCTCGAGAAGATTTGCGTTCCACGCAAGGAAATGAACCCATAACCAGATCTATCAATGAAGCTACATCATTTAACCGAACAAGTACAGAAAGGGACATTAACAACTAGGCGAAGAGCTTACACAATGGAATGAAAACATTGAGAGATCTTTAACTCTATCTCGAGAAGATTTGCGTTCCACGCAAGGAAATGAACCCATAACAAGATTTATCAATGAAGCTACATTATTTAACCGATCAAGTACAGAAAGGGACATTAATGCACACGTTCGTTTTTGCAATCAACATCAATCACAACACTACGAGGGTAGTCATAATGACTGTAATTGTAAAAGCAATACTGAGGAGAAAATGCTGAAACAACGTCAATTCCAGATCTGCAACCCAGACAAGAAAAATGTTAATCCCGTAGTGTTCATAAGAAGTTTTAGGGGAGTATTGCCAAAAAATTGGAGTGACTAGCAAAAGGTTAGTTTCGTGACCGGTTATATTCAGGGGTCAGGAGCTATATGGGCATCTGATATGATATCAACTTGGGACACATATGAAGATTTTGAACGAGCATTTTTATCCAAATACTGGTCCGAAGGAGTACAAGAACGTTTAAGGCAGGAGGTATTATACCCGGAACCTTTTTCCTTTTCACGTGGGTCTTTAAAGAAATACTGTGAGAAATGTATAAACAAATCGCGGTATTGGGATAAGCCTATGCCTCTACAAGGCGTGATTGGCATACTAAAATCTCGACTTCCGGCCAGCATCAGAAATAGAATGCTGTATATTAATGAGCATGACCATGACTCATGACTACGCTCGACACTATAGATATGATCGAGGAAGATGAACATCGGCCAAGACAACCGGTTATGCAGAGGAGAGCGGTTGAGGCGCCAAACGCAAACCGGAACGAAAACGGATTTAATAATTATTATACTAGGAATAGTCAGAGATTCAACGGAAATTGAAATTTCAATAACAGTGCTGCGAGGGGCAGGTTCAGAGACAATCGAATAGGCCGCAGATACAACCCAATGTTTGGAAATGCAAGATATTTTCAGAACCAGCAGTTTTCAAACAATAATAATGCATACAGAAATTCTGACCCTCGATTTGAAGCAAATAACACAACCAGTCATCAACAACAACAACCAATCATAACAGAAGTAGTAGATGATTCAAGAGGAAATAATAATCGACATTTAAACTGAAGAGGGCTGCTTTATGCTCCGTAAAGTCGGCCGGGGAATACAAAAAGGGAAAACCTGTTTTAAACGAAATTAATTCTGTGGCAATGTTGAGATATAATGAAGGCGAATTAATGACAGATGAATTGACGAGAGACTTAGAGGTCTGTGTAGTCGAAGATAAAAGGGTTCCTGTGTCTGAGATCATCACAGAAGTGGGAGGAATTTTAACCAATGTTGTATTGGACACAGCTTCATCTATAGACGTAGTATCATGAACTTTGTTTCGCAGAATTAGTAAAATTAAGAAAATCCCTGCCCTACCAGCACAAAATTGCCGAGTTATAGGTGCAGTGGGAGCAAAATCCCTGAACGTCAAGATACAAACGCTTATAGAGATAGAATTGGGAAATGTAGCTAAACAATGCACGTTCCTTGTAGTGGAAAAGTTGTTAGTAGATTATATTCTGGGCATTGGAACTTTGCAAGCCTGCAATTGCAAGTTGGACTCGGTAGAAGGAAAGGTGAATTTTAAAATCGAAGATCAATTTGTTACACTGATCTTACTGAGAAAGGAGGCAGTGTATGAGCGATATTTCCGTGGTGCTGCTGTGCAGTTGATTTGTGCTGAAAATAATAATATGTACCGACTACCGATCAAGTCAATTCAAGTAGAGGATTTCAGACCAACAGTCGAACAGAAGATTGCTGAGTCAGATTGCCTAACGGATAGTCAGAGGGAACAATTATTCAATATATTAACAGAATATGAGTCAGTTTTCGATGAAAAACCAGGAATTATTAGAGGATATGTTTGTACATTACAGATTAAGCCCCATAAGACATTTTGCCGCACACACTAACCCATTCCCTGGCGATTAAAACAACCAGTTCAGGAAGAGATACAAATAATGTTAAACTGGAATCTTATTGAACCGTCGAACAGCCCATATTGTTCTCCGTTGCTTGTTGTACCAAAGCCAGGAGGAAAAGTTCGATTGGTATTAGATGCAAGGTATTAGATGCATGATTAACAAAATTATAGTACCTGTACGCACACATCCGGAGAATATCGATGAGTTAATACAGAAATTTCAAGATGTATCCTATTTAACCAGTATTGATTTGAGAAGTTCGTTCTGCCAAGTCCAGTTAGACAAGGACCCTAGAAAATATACTGCTTTTGTATATGAAGAGAGAAGCTATCAGTTCAAGATCGTTCCGTTTGGTCTCAATATCAGCTCTGGAGTTTTTATTTCTGCGTTGGACTATGCCCTTCGGCCAGAATTATGTAGTCGAATAACAATTTTTGTGGACGATTTATTAATGACTCTAAAACTTGGGAGGAACATGTACAACTTATTATGAGGAATTTTGCTGTGTTCAAACAAACTGGTATAACTGCAAATCTAAAAAATCCCATTTTAAGGCATTCTTCCAACAGAAGCGAAGATTAGTGCGATTAAAAATTTTCCAACTCCAAGAAACAGAAGACAACTGAAAGGCTTTGTAGGCTTGGCTTCATTTTTCCGTCGATTTATTAAAACTCAAGCAATGATCTCTGAAGCACTAAACCGGCTCCTGAGGAAAGATGTACCATGGCAATGGTCTAATGACTGTGAAAAGGCTTTTTCTGAAATTAAGGATCAACTGATAAATGCTCCGTTATTATACCACCCTGATATGAATGTCGGATTCTGTTTAGCCACTGATTCATCATATGTGGGATTAGTATCTTGTTTATTTCAAATTAGGTATATCGATGGTGTAAAACCTTTTGTCCAATTGCATTTGCTAGCAGAGTTTTATCCGCCAGTGAAAGAGCATGTACCACTACGGAATTGGAAGCTTTAGCAGTTATTTGGTCTTTGAAAAGGTTTAATTATTATGTATATGGCTCAAGGATAACCGTCTATTGTGACCACCAATCACTAGCCTTTTTACAAACTTATAAGTTGCTGCATCCTCGCTTGTCAAGGTGGACGCTGGCGCTGCAAGAATATCAGTTTCAAATTATTCATGAAGCCGGAAAAGAAAATATTATAGCTGACGCGTTGTCAAGATCTCTAGAAGGAATAACACCTGAAATGGGTGTAAATAATAAGGCAGAATTTCCAGTGCTTCCTCTTCAAGAAAATAATTACAAGTTATATTATATTCATTTATGTAAGACAATGGCTCAGCTTCAGAAGAAGGATCGGCGATGGAATGCTACAATACGACAATTGAATCAACAAAACCTACGGTCAATTTGGAATACTATCGGCTTGTGAATAATATTTAATTTTTTAAATCTGGGAAGACTGAGAATCCAAAGTGGTGTGTATGCATACCCGAAGAATATGAAGAACGATTAATTTGGTTTACACATTTGACCTGGGGTCATGTTGGTGTTGTAAAGTGTGCTAATAAGATTAGATATTATTGTTACTTCCCAAATATAAGGCGAAAAGTGCACAAAGTCATACAGAAATGTGTTCTCTGTCAAAAGGCTAAGCCGGACAACAAGGGAAATAAAATTGCGCTTCACTCAATAATACCTGAAGCACCAAGATCACTTATATCATGTGGTATTTGTGGACCACTTGCTAGAGCCAGAGGTGGTGTTAAGTACATTATTGGATTCTGTGATGTGTTTACAAAATATGTTAAATTATATCCCATAAAATCAGCAACTGCAAGAGCTGCCGCAGTAAAGTTTTCAAATGACTAAATTCCTCATGCAGGGTCTCCAAAATCTATAATCTCTGACAATGCGAAGATATTTACTGGATATTTATAGAGAAAATTAGCATCACAACTAGGAATAAAACAGATATTTACATCTTGCTATCATCCACAAGAGAATTTAATTGAACGGGTCTTCCAAGAACTAAACAGATTCATGAGAACGTACTGTTATGATAAACAAACTACCTGGATAAACTATTTGACCGAGTTTGAGCAGATTTATAATAATTTACCACATAGTTCTACAAACTTTACCCCGAATGAACTGATGTTCAGAAATAACGAAAGAAACTTTTGGGTAGATAACTTGCCTAAACTCGAGGACACCAAAACGTCATGGGAAGAAAAAATTCGCAATGCTCTCATTAATATTACGGAGAAAGCAAGACAGCGAAAGGAAATCCATGATAGAAACATCAAACGGATTCAGACTTTCAATATCGCACAGAAAATTCTTTTAAGAAGACACATCAAGTCATCAAGGTTGAAGAAGACCATCAGAAAATGGAATCTAATTTATGCAGGTCCATATATAATAGTTGGTATACCGAATCCTGGTGCGTATTTATTAGCATATCCGGATTCTGGAAGAATAAAAGGATTATTTCCCCATGCAGACCTAAAGAGGTACTTTTAAGGAAAGTGTGTCAAATTAAATGAAAAGTCTGTATGAAGTATTTGGGTGTTGAAAAAAAATTGAAGTGCGAAGGGCAGTATGCCTCAGCTACTGTGATAGGTTGAATGACAGCATGCCAAGCATCTGTGATAGTTTAATGAACAGTAAGCTATTGCTTCTGTGATAGTATAGGAATATTTAGAAAAGTAAGTGGAACTGTAGCTATGGCTGCTGTGAAGACTTACGGGTTATCTGTCTACGCGATGATCACCAAAGAAGCTTGTGCATGTGAAATAATATACATTCAGGAGTATTAATCTCCAGTGATAATAAGTTTACTGAAACTATATGATCGAATACGGCGCTTGCGTGTGAAGTTAGTGTTTGTAAACAGACAGTTCACAGAAGAACAAATGAACCGTGTTAGGAAATTAGAATCGATTGCAACTGTCCACAGACATAAAGACTCGCAGTTTTTTTTTTTTTTTTTTTTTTTTTGGCGCGAGCTAAATTCTATTCAAGAGAATTTAATTAACTAGCTTAGTGTGCGTTTATAAAATTAGAGTTAATAAGAAAGTTCTTCATTGAATTTATAATAATGTGTCATTTTCCAGTTGGATTTGCTTATTGTTATATTGCATTCATATATTTTCATGAGAAAATGCGGCAATCGGATGGAGTATAAAAGAGAAAAAATTGATGGTCAATCACTACTAACAAAGATTAATTTCAGCTGGAGAGGTCATGCAGCAAGACTTAATTAAACGTTCTCTTTCAGCAAAATTTCATTGTAATCATGTATGAATAAGATATAATTTTTTTTTAAATTGTCTCAAATAATAAAGTTTTTAATATTCTGACATGCTATCCATCTACATTCGTACTTCAAACCAAGTTAGGAAAGATTCAGATCTACTTCCACCTGGAAAAGCCAACGAAACACAAAAAAAAAATTAAAACCAGGATTAGAACCTTTCGGCTTACTCAAGAAGATGAATGAAATTATCCATGTTTTCAAAATTGTTTTCCGATCTGGAGTTGTGATATTGTGCAACTACAGTATCGATTAAGACACCTATGTGTGGAAAGTATAAGACGAATGGATTTTTCCATCCCTCAGATGGAAGATTGGATGGATCAGGTCCATATTTGAGTTCAAAATAAATCTGGAGAAATTCGACTAATTGGATGGATCAGGTCCATATTTGAGTTCAAAATGAATCTGGAGAAATTCGACTAACCCTTCTCTTCCAATATCTTTAATAGTTTACCATTCCTTAGACGAATTTCGATTGTTTCATGCCACAATCCTGAGTACCTGTTCCTGAGGTTCCTTCTGGTCTCTCAAATCCGTTACGTCCCCTGTCTGGTACGCCAATGCGACGCCTGTCCTCTGTGCCGTGTCACATGTTCCTGTTCGATCAATTTCACCGCAGTTCAGAAGATCGTAAAAATTTGCATGTGTAAAGATTTTTTTTTGGCTATGAGGCAGATTTTATCTTTCCTATGAATTCTAGAATATATCTCAAATTTCTAAATATTCTGTCTTTCCTATCATCTGTGATACCTAGTTGGGGTCTAAGCCTCCAGGTTTTCTGGGGTTTTCCTGTGAAGACCAGTTCCTGAATAGGTAGACCTGATTAACAACTATATAAGTCCACCTTCCCTGGTTGTGTACGTGGGATGCGGGTATGCCCCAGTGCACATGAGAGCAACAACTAGGTATCTAGGTAACGAAGATCGGTGTTATCTATAGCAAATCTCTTTCAAGTCTTGGAATCAAAAAAATCTTACTAACTTCTTAAAATTTATAGGAACGTATGTTCCACAAATTCTAATGAGTTAGCTAAGCCAATAGCTAGCTCGCAAAGTGGATACATATCAACTTTGTTCGCTGTGAGGGGCGATGTAATGTCTCTTGCATCGGTCTCTCCGCGATATTTTCAGAAATTTTATAAATTATGTAACCCAGTACATATCTCGAAATATCTCTTCTTATCTTACCGATTCCTAAACTTCAATATACACTCCTGGAAATTGAAATAAGAACACCGTGAATTCATTGTCCCAGGAAGGGGAAACTTTATTGACACATTCCTGGGGTCAGATACATCACATGATCACACTGACAGAACCACAGGCACATAGACACAGGCAACAGAGCATGCACAATGTCGGCACTAATACAGTGTATATCCACCTTTCGCAGCAATGCAGGCTGCTATTCTCCCATGGAGACGATCGTAGAGATGCTGGATGTAGTCCTGTGGAACGGCTTGCCATGCCATTTCCACCTGGCGCCTCAGTTGGACCAGCGTTCGTGCTGGACGTGCAGACCGCGTGAGACGACGCTTCATCCAGTCCCAAACATGCTCAATGGGGGACAGATCCGGAGATCTTGCTGGCCAGGGTAGTTGACTTACACCTTCTAGAGCACGTTGGGTGGCACGGGATACATGCGGACGTGCATTGTCCTGTTGGAACAGCAAGTTCCCTTGCCGGTCTAGGAATGGTAGAACGATGGGTTCGATGACGGTTTGGATGTACCGTGCACTATTCAGTGTCCCCTCGACGATCACCAGTGGTGTACGGCCAGTGTAGGAGATCGCTCCCCACACCATGATGCCGGGTGTTGGCCCTGTGAGCCTCGGTCGTATGCAGTCCTGATTGTGGCGCTCACCTGCACGGCGCCAAACACGCATACGACCATCATTGGCACCAAGGCAGAAGCGACTCTCATCGCTGAAGACGACACGTCTCCATTCGTCCCTCCATTCACGCCTGTCGCGACACCACTGGAGGCGGGCTGCACGATGTTGGGGCGTGAGCGGAAGACGGCCTAACGGTGTGCGGGACCGTAGCCCAGCTTCATGGAGACGGTTGTGAATGGTCCTCGCCGATACCCCAGGAGCAACAGTGTCCCTAATTTGCTGGGAAGTGGCGGTGCGGTCCCCTACGGCACTGCGTAGGATCCTACGGTCTAGGCGTGCATCCGTGCGTCGCTGCGGTCCGGTCCCAGGTCGACGGGCACGTGCACCTTCCGCCGACCACTGGCGACAACATCGATGTACTGTGGAGACCTCACGCCCCACGTGTTGAGCAATTCGGCGGTACGTCCACCCGGCCTCCCGCATGTCCACTATACGCCCTCGCTCAAAGTCCGTCAACTGCACATACGGTTCACGTCCACGCTGTCGCGGCATGCTACCAGTGTTAAAGACTGCGATGGAGCTCCGTATGCCACGGCAAACTGGCTGACACTGACGGCGGCGGTGCACAAATGCTGCGCAGCTAGCGCCATTCGACGGCCAACTCCGCGGTTCCTGGTGTGTCCGCTGTGCCGTGCGTATGATCATTGCTTGTACAGCCCTCTCGCAGTGTCCGGAGCAAGTATGGTGGGTCTGACACACCGGTGTCAATGTGTTCTTTTTTCCATTTCCAGGAGTGTATGATGATTATCAATGCAAAGTAGTTTCAAGCCCTATTATTCCTTGGAGCGTGCATTTACTCCATGGAATAGCTTCTCTGCTATCTACGTTTTCTCTTATAAAATGAATGATTCAGATCTTGCCGATTAGTCGTGAAAGAACGAAGATGTATATGTATGTATTGTTGAGCTAGTCGCCATCTTGATGAGATTCTGTATGAGAAGGAATTTAATACATGAACTAAACTAAAGTAAGTGTGTTCGCGTATTATTTAACTGATTTTTATTGACAGTGTCTGCTTACTACGCTGTGTTGCACGGGATCAGCGGGGAACGTCTGATTTACACTGGACGAACCTGCCGTTTTGTACGCGCAAGATATCCAGTTTATTACTTTCAATAAATGGGGTAACACGGTCTTACCAGCAGATCTCCGGTCTTCCCCTTGTGATCACCGAAAGTTAATAATTATTACAAATGTTTTCAGGAGAGCGACTGACAATTTTCGTCGCACCGAGACTTCGAAATTGCTTCGCTGCCGTATGGAATTTAAGTTAAGCTCAATTTAATCAGGATAGAACAGTATTGAACTGTGTGAATGTGATAAGCCTGCTTTGTGAATGAAAATTCCCTTAATATACGCATGTTTTTTACTATCCTGATCAGTGAAGCTAAATCTGGCCGGTGTGAGAGAAGTTTTCAAATTTCAGGTCCCACAAAAAAAAATATTAAATGTGGCTTACGCATATCCCGTGTTCGTCGCGCTGGATTAAGTGAACTTTATTTTACAGAATGTTGTTGTTATGAACTGATGGAACTTACCATGCTAATCTGTCCTAAACAGTTCATCTCTGCATAACTACTGCAAATTACATCCTTCTGAAACTGGATATTACAATCAAGCCTTGGTCACCCTTTACAGTTTTTACCTCCCCCTTCACCGTCCCCCCAATACACAAACGCTTTCCTCTATTACACCAAATTAACTATTATATAGTACCTCAGGAAATGTGCTATGAAGTTATCCCTTCGTTCAGTCACGTTGTTCAACTTTCTTTTAACCCAACTCTCACCAGTTATCCGATACAGCTAACTAATCTTTAGCATTCTTTTGTAGCATCATATTCCAAAAGACTCTATACTCTCCTTATCTGTACTTCTTATTCATCCAAATTTCACTTTCATGTAAGGGTGCGCTCTAGATAAATACCTTCACAAAAGACTTCCCAACACATAAGGGTGCGCTCTAGCTAATTACCTTCACAAAAGACTTCCTAAAACTTAAATTTAAATTCGATGTTAACAGATTCTCTTTTCAGGAAAGATTTTCTTGCTATCGATAGTTTGAATTTCGTGTCTCTTTACTCCAGGCGTCGTCAGATTTCTGCCCAAACAGCAAAACTCCCTTATTATTTTCAGCGTATCATTTTCTAACCAAATTCCTTCAACACCACCTAACTTAATTCGACTACACTCCTTTCTGCTAGATTTACTTTTGCATTTGTTCAGCTTATACTCTCGTTAGAAGACACTATCCATGCCTTTCAGCTGATTTGTCATGTCCATTGCCATCATTGACAGAAGCACATCATCAGCAAACTTTATTTCTTTTCCCTAAACTTTCATTCCCTGTCCAAAGTTATGCTTAGCTTCAGTTACTGCTAGCTCAACAACGGACAACATGGAAGATAGAGTACTGCCCTCACCCACTTCTCAGCTATTGCATCCCTTTGACATTTGCATAAGAAAGAAAAAGTGGAAACAAAGAGAGAAGATGGGTGGGTATTCATGACTTCCAGCCGCACAGGGCATTGTCGCAATGCAGTGGCGAAAGTTGATAAATTGTGGCGGACCGTGACTCGAACCCTGATTTACTACTTTCCATGTTCGGTTGTTTTTAAACGCTTCGGGCATCTGGGCACAGTCCCTGACGGACTCAAATTTACAACTTATCGCACGCTGCAATGCAGTGTCCCTCGTCCATTAACCCCCCCCCCCCACTCGCTAATTACTGATTTCCGTATAAGCTCCAACGATATTCGTGCATCCGCACTGAAACAAACGCTAAGGAGCGATCGCACTTTTGCAGATAGACACTGAAGAGCCGAAACATTATGGGCACCTACTTAGTGGGTTATTTGTCCGTCTTTGGAACGAAACACATAGATGATTCTGTGTATCAGGGATTCGACAGTTTGTTGATAGGTTTGTGGTGGTATGTGGCATTGGATGTATACGCACAGGTCATTTGATTCGCATAAATAACGGGCAGCTGATTTGCGAATGCGATGATGGTGCCCAATAGCGACCCGGTGGGCTCTATAGGATTTACGTCAGGCGAATTTAGTCACCGACACATCAACGTGAGATCACTATAGTGGTTGTCAGAGCACTGTGGCACGGTTCTGGCTCTGAGACGCGAACAATTATACTGATCAAGATGATATCGCCGTTGGGGAAAACATCGAGCATGAACGGTTGCAGGAGGTTTGCAGCTGTCAGTGTGTCTTCGATTACTACCACAAGACCCATGCAAGCGCAGGAGAATGCCTCCCACAGCAAAATACTGCTCCCATCATCCTGCGCCCGTGGCGCACTGCACGTTACGAGGTGCCGTTCACCTCGATGAGAGCGTTTGTGGAGACGACCAGAGACCTGGTGTAGTAAAAACGTGATTCACGCGAAGAGCCGACACATTTCCGTTGATCACGGTCGTATGCCGATGGTCCCGCGCCCACTGCAGTCGTAACTGACATTGTCGTTGGGTCAACATGTGAACACCTAGGGGTGGTCTGCTGCGGAGTTCCGTGTTCAACAATGTATGATGAACGGTGCGCTCCGAAATACTTGCACGTGCACTAGCATTATGCTTCTTCGGCAGAGATGCCACAGGTAACCATCTATTCTTCCTTACGGAGCATACAAGCCTCCGAAACCCACGTCCTGTGAAGAGTCATTTATGTCCAACCATTATCGTCTAGTAGTAGTTCCACTGTCCTACCTGTTTCCGTAGATGCTCACGACAGTAGCACGTGAACATTCGACCAGTTTCGCCGTTTCCGAGTCACTCGTTCACAGGCTCTGCGTAATAATAATCTGCCATTTGTCAAAGTCACTTATCTCAATGAATTTCCCCGTTTGCAGCACATGTGTTCGCTAGGGTGATCACCCGTCCATCTCCGCTCCGCTTACATACTTTGGTTATCGCGCCTAAGTGCCCGCCAACGCCACCAGGCGGCATCCAACGTCGCGGTGGGCAGTGCTGTGTTCTGTCGGACTAGGACGCTGCGTAAGCTGGAAATTTGAGTATGTCACGGATTGTGTTCGGATGGCCGAAGTGCCGGCACGGTAGCTCAGCGTGCTCGGTCAGAAGGTTGGCAGCCCTCTGTAATAAAAAAACTGAGTTAATCGATCAACAACGAACTTAAACGGATGTCTTACGACGTCCGCCCCGAGCAGATGCAACGAAAAAAAAAAGAAAAGAAAAGAAAAGTGGTTCAGACAACCGCTCATGAGAAGCGGTAAAACCGCCTTCGAGTCCCAGTACGACACAAGTTTTCAGTTTTCGTCATTGCAATGCCACAATGCCCTGTACGGTTGGAAGTCATGATTTCACTCCGATCCTTTCTCTTTGTTTCCACATTCTGTATTTCATATAAATGTATTCACCAGCCGCTTAATCAAGAGTGGTGTCTGTACCGTCGTACATGTCCAACAGATCGGACGACATCCAAATATATACATCCCTTTGATATCTTTTGGCTCGTATAACTACAGACTGGTTTCTATGCAAGTTGTAGATAGCCTTAGTTTCTCCGTATTTTATCCCAAAGAACTCCAAAATTTCGCATTCTGTTCCAGTTAAAGCTGCCAAAGCTTTTTGCTAAATCTGCAAATGCTATCAATGTCGATTTGTACCTCCTTAATCTGTCTTCTAAAGTAAATCGTAAGGTCACTATTGCCTCGCGTCTTCCTACATTTATCCGAAACCTAAACTGATGTTTTCCAAGTCATACTCTACCAGTTGTTTCATTCTTATGTATGTATTTCGTGTTCACATCTTGAAACCGTATTCGGTAACACAGCTGTCAGTACTTGCCTTCTTTGTGAACGAAATTATTACATGATTCTCGTTACCTATGAGATACATCCCAAATTTTGAGACAACAAAAGGGTGAAAATTGTGCACAAGAGAAATTCCAAAATAGGTTCTACTGTCTGGATATTTGCAGTTCAACTCAAAGAAATCAAGAGAGCAAGTATGCGATAGTTTAAATAAAAATATGGATCTCACCATCCGAAACGCAAAAGCTACTCCTGAGCTATAGAAACACTACGAGCGGAATAACCGGAATAAATTAATAGAGAGTATTTCAACTACTGCAGTCTGAGAGGAAGCGTCTACTATTGCAATGATCAGGGTAATAACGAACTGAAATATACTATATCAATAATAAACAGTGGCCCCACCGATGCATAATTCAGAGAAAAATTTAAACTCAGTAATACCACAGCACGTGGTGAAAATTTTTAAGTACTGCACCTAACCGCGGAAGAATAAGTGTAGAACCGATCAGCTAACTACTTCCAAAGGCAAGCGAATTAGGAAGACACAGGCATGTGTAACTATTTATCGCGATACAGTGAGATAGAGGGAAATGTTAATGCGGTTTACAAACCGAATGCGACAGCAGAGAATTTTTTTCTCTGTTTTCCACCGATACGTATTTTCTTACTTGCGAAGACTTGCTTTACGACTGTGCTAGATCAGAGTTATAAAATTATAGGAATCAACAGCCATCGCAGTGGGAAAACATTCCACGCTGCCTCGAGGACGGCAGTATCACATCAACGGGATGAAATCTTCTGCCCTATGCCTGTGACTTTGAACTGTTGGTTCGTAGGCCGCGATTCAGATTTCTCGAGGGCACACAATATCGTTCTTTGACAAAAGATGACCGCCGATCCAGGAAGTGTATGATGCTTCGATCCCATTGATCCTCAAAGTTCGTGGCCGTCGCTTTTGGGATATTAAGCAAGTATTCTGGGTCTAAGATCTGGTTCAAAATGGTTCAAATGGCTCTGAGCACTATGGGACTCAACTGCTGTGGTCATAAGTCCCCTAGAACTTAGAACTACTTAAACCTAACTAACCTAAGGACAGCACACAACACCCAGCCATCACGAGGCAGAGAAAATCCCTGACCCCGCCGGGAATCGAACCCGGGAACCCGGGCGTGGGAAGCGAGAACGCTACCGCACGACCACGAGATGCGGGCTCTAAGATCTGGGTCGTTGATGGGGAGGCGGGAAGAAAGGGGGGGGGGAGCATTAACACACAAATGTTCCGTATAGTTTGGAGTGATGGAGGAAACTAAGCACGAATTCTTACAAAATAAGACAACTATCGCCAGTCGTCAAATATACCAATACTAACATCTGCACTATATGTAGCAGGTACCTTAAATGTGAGAATGTAGCTCGTAAGAGATATCTACTATTATGCCGCCAGGCACGTACAACGATACAGGAAGCTTTTATAATTCACTGTCATCTGCAATTTTCTGCCACAAGGGGGATAACGACATGCAGCGAAATCGTTTAGAGATTTCACTGAAAATGGCTTGCTACCAGTCAGTAACCATGACATATTGTGACACTCTCCCAAACTGATATTGAGCTGACGCCCGTGTGCCTGGGCCGGAGGTGCGATCGGTTTGCGAAGAGCTTTTTCACTGGGAGGGAAAGGGGGGGGGGGGCAGTTCCACTTTCCCACTGTGTCCCTCTGGATACACCCTTCATGTTGCGCGCTGTGGCTCCTTCACACAAACGGAACTTAAAAAACTCTATGTACTTCCTGGACACAATGGAAAGTCATTATAATTAATGTAGCCTGCAAAGTTTATGAGTGCTCACCAAGCAACTAATTCTCTTCCCAGTTACCATTACCTTCATTCTTAGTGTCCATGGAAGGCCGTGAAAACACTGAGCCCAGTGGCGCTGTGAGTAAGACGCTAGACTCATTTCATGTTCATAATCATGCGGCTCGTTTGAAATAAGAACTAAATGTTAACTATATGTTTAGATTCCCCCCCCCCCCTTGAACCATGGACCTTGCCGTTGGTGGGGAGGCTTGTGTGCCTCAACGATACAGATAGCCGTACCGTAAGTGCAACCACAACGGAGGGGTATCTGTTGAGAGGCCAGACAAACGTGTGGTTCCTGAAGAGGGGTAGCAGCCTTTTCAGTAGTTGCAGGGGCAACAGTCTGGATGATTGACTGATCTGGCCTTGTAACAATAACCATAACGGCCTTGCTGTGCTTGTACTGCGAACAGCTGAATGCAAGGGGAAACTACAGCCATAATTTTTCTCGAGGGCATACAGCTTTACTGTATGGTTAAATGATGATGGCGTCCTCTCGGGTAAAATATTCCGGAGGTAAAGTAGTCCCCCATTCGGACCTCCGGGCGGGGACTACTCAGGAGGACGATGTTATCAGGAGAAAGAAAACTGGCGTTCTACGGGTCGGAGCGTGGAATGTCAGATCCATTAATCGGGCAGGTAGGTTAGAAAATTTAAAAAGGGAAATGGATAGGTTAAAGTTAGATATAGTGGGAATTAGTGAAGTTCGGTGGCAGGAGGAACAAGACTTTTGGTCAGGTGAATACAGGGTTATAAATACAAAATCAAATACGGGGAACGCGGGAGTAGGCTTAATAATGAATAAAAAAGTAGGAATGCGGGTAAGCTACTACAAACAGCATAGTGAACACATTATTGTGGCCAAGATAGATACGAAGCCCACGCCTACGACTGTAGTACAAGTTTATATGCCGACTAGCTCCGTGGATGATGAAGAGATTGATGAAATGTATGATGAGATAAAAGAAATTATTCAGATAGTGAAGGGAGACGAAAATTTAATAGTAATAGGTATCTGTAATTCGAGAGTAGGAAACGGGAGAGAAGGAAACATAGTAGGTGAATATGGAATGGGGGTAAGAAATGAAAGAGGAAGCCGCCTGGTAGAATTTTGCACAGGGCATAATTTAATCATAGCTAACGCTTGGTTCAAGAATCATGAAAGAAGAATTTATACATGGAAGAAGCCTGGAGATACTGAAAGATTTCAGATAAATTATATAATGGTAAAACAGACATTTAGGAACCAGGTTTTAAATTGTAAGACATTTCCAGGGACAGATATGGACTCTGACCACAATCTATTGGTTATGAACTGAAGATTAAAACTGAAGAAACTGCAAAAAGTTGGGAATTTAAGGAGATGGGACCTGGATAAACTGACTAAACCGGAGGTTTGAACGCGACTTATCTTAGAAAATAGATTAAGGAAAGGCAAACCTACGTTTTTAACATTTGTAGACTTAGAGAAAGCTTTTGACAATGTTGACTGGAATACTATCTTTCAAATTCTGAAGGTGGTAGGGGTCAAATACAGGGAGCGAAAGGCTATTTACAATTTGTACAGAAACCACATGGCAGTTATAAGATTCGAGGGGCATGAAAGGGAAGCAGTGGTTGGGAAGGGAGTGCGACAGGGTTGTAACCTATCCCCGATGTTATTCAATCTGTACACTGAGTAACCAGTAAAGGAAACAAAAGAAAAATTCGGAGTAGGAATTAAAATCCATCGAGAAGAAATTAAAACTTTGATGTTCGCCGATGACATTGTAGTTCTGTCAGAGACAGCAAAGGATCTGGAAGAGCAGCTGAACGGAATGGACAGTGTCTTGAAAGGACAATATAAGATGAACATCAACAAAAGCAAAACGAAGATAATGGAATGTAGTCGAATTAAATCGGGTGATGCTGAGGGTATTAGATTAGAAAATGATACGCTTAAAGTAGTAAATCAGTTTAGCTATTTGGGGAGCAAAATCATTGATGATGGTCGAAGTAGAAAGGATATAAAATGTAGACTGGCAATGGCAAGGAAAGGGTTTCTGAAGAAGAGAAATTTGTTAACATCGAGCATAGATTTAAGTGTCAGGAAGTCTTTTCTGAAAGTATTTGTATGGAGTGTAGCTATGTATGGAAGTGGAACATGGACGATAAATCGTTTAGACAAAAAGAGAATAGAAGATTTCGAAATGTGGTGCTACAGAAGAATGCTGAAGATTGGATGGGTAAATCACATAACTAATGAGGAGGTATTGAGAGAATTGGGGAGAAGAGAAATTTGTGGCACAACTTGACTAGAAGAAGGGATCGGTTGGTAAGACATGTTCTGAGACATCGAGGGATCACCAATTTAGTATTGGAGGGCCGCGTGGAGGGTAAAAATCGTAGAGGGATACCAAGAGATGAATACACTAAACAGATTCAGAAGGATGTAGGTTGCAGTAGGTACTGGGAGATAAAGAAGCTTGCACAGGATAGAGTAGAATGGAGAGCGGCATCAAACCAGTCTCTGGACTGAAGACCACAACAACATGTTTACCTTCTCATGTAATAAAAGTAATTTATTTGGTGCAGTCTAAAAGAAAGTTGCAAAGGACTGGATATTTCGTTTAATGAGTCTTTACATTTAGCTACAAAAATATATCTCTATGTTGTAACGCTGTATCCATATTGGTAACTATTAACTCAAAAAATCGGGTAGTCGCTGCCTTTTTACGGAAAATGCGAATTTTTTAGTGCCATCAGTTTCGCATGTTTGTGTAGCAACCAGTGGAAGCAAAAAGCAGAGCAAGTGCTCTTTCCGAATGGTTTGAACACGTCTGGAATATGCAAACGCTGTCGTCTGTCCGAAGATTGGTTTGAACACCACTTACTAGGAATGATTCTGTTGAAACCACGGGAAAAATGTAACGTCTTCATATAGTATGCCGCGCCACCGCTACGGTCGCAGGTTCGAATCCTGCCTTGGGCATGGATGTGTGTGATGTCCTTAGGTTAGTGAGGTTTAAGTAGTTCTAAGTTCTAGGGGACTGATGACCTCATCTGTTAAGTCCCATAGTGCTCAGAGCCATTTGAACCATATAGTATGCATAAAGTGCCTTTGTTTTAACTTGGAAAGAATAAATATTTCGAAAAATACTCATCGTATGAACAACATGCTCCAGATGAATATTTAATATTTTCGTAGGGGAAATCTGCTAAAACTGGTCACCCAGTGCGCCCTGTGTTACAGGAAGTGGTTTGGAGAAGTAGTGTACATGTGTTCGCACTTTCCAGTGCTTTAGGTGTTAAGAGTATCTTACTCTAAACTTCATGACTGTCTTTCACACGCATGCTCAGTGACCGTATTGAAGGTTAACTGACTTATGCCAACACAGCTTCATATTAATGTAGCAAAACGGATGTTTGTAATCTTGCTTTTCAAAGTCAAAGCGAATTGTCTCGAACATGTAATAGAACGTTTCTTCTTTCATCTCATATACTAGTAAAATTTGTCTGCTTATTGCGATAACTGAAGGCAGAGTGTACATCACTCGCCACTTTCCTTTCGAGACAGATATAACTCATTCACATGCATTCGACGTCTTTTTAATAGCAAAAGCCGCAATGCAGCACTCGTCTTCAAGCACAAACGCGTCGTGGAATCCATTCCACTCACGGAGGTTAAAACCTGACCTAGTTCGTAAACAGAATAGATTCTAACCTAATCCAACCTCCTTGATCCCGCCAAAAACTGACGTAGAGGACGTATTGTGACAAAGCTGTCGGCCTGTGTTATCGAACGACCTTTGGTGGTGACGACTGGTGACTGATGTCGGTGCCGCAGTGAACGCAGCCTACTCGGAATTCCGAATCCTGTATACTAACCAATTTAGTAGAACAGTGCATCGAGTTATGAACTACCGATTCGTCAGTGGCGCATAAAAAATCTCCAGAAAAACCAAGAAAACTCGCTGAAAAGTCTTTCTCTAACTACAGATTGTTAGAATTCTCGACTCGTATGTCGGAGTACAAGCAATGATGACTGTGCTTATGGACACGGAACATGCGGCACGCAGCGGTAATACGTTCTCGAAACTATCTCTGGAGATGGTGCTTACAAGTGATCCAGAGTGCACCAGTGGAGGCCGAGCGCCTCGTCCTAAATTAGCCACGGGCTGCCAGCTGACGTAACTCGTCATCTGCGCGCTGTTTTGCAATACGCGGCAGGGAGCTGAGAGTGGCACATCAGGCCGCGTTTTACGGGCTGATTATTCTCCTGCGCTGCCTTCCGGCGGCTGGGCTCGGTTGTGTACAGAGAAAGCTCCAGCACTCGTACGAGTAGATACACAGTCCGATTAGCGTCTGCAGGCTAAAGAACGCTAAAGCTGGCTGTCAACAGCGGATCCGTGGGCGAGGAGGTTTACCTGTGACCGCAAACAACTTCCGTAAGTGGACGTGTACCGTTCAGAGTCGCTGTTCTCCCTGTTGTCTCCTCACCCAGTATTTTTCGCTTCCTTAATGTACGTCACAGTTCAATAATGCTAACTTATGGATGTTGATCGTAAGTACTTCCAGGCAAATATCGTTGATAACAATCTGAGGAATACTCTATTTGTGAGCAGAACACGCTAGATAGTATACAGGAAGCGATATTGCATATACAAAACACTTCTACAAACATTGCTATTCAAGTTGCACGTCGGAGTGACTTCAGAGTACTCTGACACAATACGAATTGAACAAGATTAACGAGCGAATAAAATGCCCCTCTCAATAATGTTATCACCAGAAAATATCGCTCATTTATCCCGTACGTTTACTTTTTGATTCGACTGTCTCTTTTTCCCAAACATGGGAAACGGAAAATTTCTCGGCTTGTCAATGACAGGTCAAAAATGGACGTACAGATTTTCATCTGAAGATGCCCCACGAAGGTGAAACGTATTGTTAATAAACGAATAAGTTGCAACTAAGGCTGTTTTTAGTTGAAACATCATACACATGGTTGCTGTAACAGACGGCCTAATGGAGTGGATGAAATTTTTGAAGTGGATTTCTGGAAGGTCTGGAAAATACGTATCAACAACTGCCATAATTCTCTTCATTGCACTTAAAATTTTTTACTGCCATATACTTTACAGAATTTTCTATTGCGACCCAAGCCTCTCCTCGCGTAATTTTTCATCCAGTTGGTCAACATTTCTAGCAGTTGATACTGATATCGCCTCTTCGGTACCCGGGACGCAACCATCGCTTCTATCACCGTTTCGGTTCTTTTTCCGCAATGCCAAATTAGTGCATAAAATCAGTTGTAATGGAAGAACTGGAGGGGATTTCGGCCTTATGAAAGACGCCATTTTATAGTTTTGTTTGCACCCGACACGTTTCAGCACTTTTGTGCCATCTTCATTGGGTTTCCTTGTTAATTTCTTAATGAGAAAATTGTTGTTACATTTTAACCTATTGTGTGGGTTATATGAACTAGTGGTGCAACACTATTTACATTAGTAAACAGAGTAGTTATCAAGTGTCAAATATTTTACATTATCATCCTGAATAGTAGCCACTTGGCTGTTCTGGTAAATAATTTATTTAAAGACCGGTTTCGTAGCCGAGAAGCCTCATCATCAGGTTAGATATGGTGAATCATGACATTAAATTTCCACCGAACATTCCTTGTCTATGAATGGGTGATGCAATTAACACACCATCAGGTAAGGCGAAAGCATGGGCCCATGACTCATCAAGCGTGGCATTGACCCGGAAAGGACGACAGTAGGCCGAACATGACCGATTAACCATTAGATATAGGGGCACAAGCCATTTATACAGCAGTATGGACAAGCAGGTGGGAACTTGCCCAGCTATGAACGGACGGTTATTATTCAAGACGTACAGTTATGGGTTGTGCCTTTAATTTCTGGAAGAGCAGCATTCGAAAGACACAGTTCGCCAATAACACAAATAATTCTCTTAATGTGACGTGGAATGAGAAATTCTAGACACGGCGATTCATGGCTCTGAGCACTATGGGACTCAACATCTTAGGTCATAAGTCCCCTAGAACTTAGAACTAGTTAAACCTAACTAACCTAAGGACATCACACACACCCATGCCCGAGGCAGGATTCGAACCTGCGACCGTAGCAGTCCCGCGGTTCCGGTCTGCAGCGCCAGAACCGCTAGACCACCGCGGCCGGCCCGGCGATTCATTCTGTGGTAGTTTACGAAGCGTGTCTGTAATGGGAAAGGCTATTTCGCTATGCAGCACTACTTGTAACTGTCGGTTTCTGCCTTCTCATGTAATCAATAACAAATCATAATTTCCAAAAGAGATTGCAGTGAATGTTGCTGATTACCACAGATCCAGTGTGAAAAAGACTAGGATAGGATAAAATGATGTTATTCACCATTGCCTTGGTTCCTGAAGGCAAGAGGCTGCACGCTTTTTTGCTGCCTACAGACATGTTCTCAACTGCTTGTCAGTATCAAAAGTGAAAGTACCTAATAGTGATTTAACCTTTGAAAACCCATGACGTTAAAAGTTATTTACAATTGAGTAGGCCCTATCTAAACAGCATCATATTTGAAGGAAGAATATTGAATTCTGAACCACTCTCGGTTATTTTTCCGAGTATTGTCGTGTGAAATGTGCGATATCTATGGAAGCTGATTTGTCAACATCCTCAGTCAGTTCTGATAAGGCTCCTTTACGGCACACTTCTCCATTATCTTTATAGTTAAATGTACATACTGGTATAAGTTTGTGTGTTTTCTTAGTCATTAACCTTGCAAATAAACATATCAGCTGCGGTCTATGAACAGCATAGTGCTGCAAAGCCCTTCGACTAAAAGGCTGACAGTATCTTCTGAAAGGAAAAACTTCCAGCCATTCAGCCATTCAAAATCAATTTCTAGATTTCACTCAGACTGCAGTACCTGCAAGTATACACAAGACCATACTTCGTCTTCGTCCAATGAGTCTTAGTGGTGTTCAACTCCTTCCCCCTCCCCCCCTCCCACCTCCCTCCTCCCCCCCCCCCCCCCCCCCCCGCTCCACCACGTCAAAAAATGAGAGTAACAGCTTTATAACAAAATTAAACATAAATTCCTCAGTTAAGCAAACGCCCTGTCGAAGCACCTTACCGTCCATGTACAAATCCTGTCGTAAAAAGACGCCTTTGAAAGTTCCTAGCAGATTAAAACTGTGTGGTGGACCGGGACTCGAAAATGGGACCTTTGCGATTCACAGTCCATGATTCACACTCCCACTTTTTACTGTGGCGACTGAGCTATCGAAGCACGACTCAAGACCCCCCCCCCACTCAGAGCTTTACTTTCGCCAGTACCTCATATCCTGCCTTCCAAATTTTACAATTCGTCGATTCGTCGTCGTCGTCGATTCATAAATTTCACAATTCTCCTGCACATCTTGCGTGAATAGCACACCTAGAGAAAAGAATATTGCAGAGACATAACATGCAGGGGAACATCTATGAAGTTCGGAAGAAGGGAGATGACTAACAGGTGGAACTGCAGTTGCGAGGACTATTCGTGAGCGGTACTTGGGTTGCTCAGCCGGTAGAGTGCTCGCTCGCGAAAGGCAAACGTCTCAGGTTTGAGTCCCACTCCGGCACTCAGTCTTAATCTGCCAGGAAGTTTCATATCGGAGTGAAAACTCATTCTGGAGGCACCTTCTTCACGCACGTACTTACACACACACACACACACACAGAGAGAGAGAGAGAGAGGTCTTCCGAAGTAAGAGTGATTTCATGTGTGCCGCAGGGGAGTGTCGTAGGACCGTTGCTATTCACAATATACATAAATGACCTTGTGGATGACATCGGAAGTTCACTGAGGCTTTTTGTGGATGATGCTGTGGTATATCGAGAGGTTCTAACAATGGAAAATTGTACTGAAATGCAGGAGGATCTGCAACGAATTGACGCATGGTGTAGGGAATGGCCATTGAATCTCAATGTAGACAAGTGTAATGTGCTGCGAATACATAGAAAGAAAGATCCCTCATTATTTAGCTACAATATAGCAGGTCAGCAACTGGAAGCAGTTAATTCCATAAATTATCTGGGAGAACGCATTAGGAGTGATTTAAAATGGAATTATCATATAAAGTTGATCGTCGGTAAAGCAGATGCCAGACTGAGATTCATTGGAAGAATCCTAAGGAAATGCAATCCGAAAACAAAGGAAGTAGGTTACAATACGCTTGTTCGCCTACTACTTGAATACTGCTCAGTAGAGTGGGATCCGTACCAGATAGGGTTGATAGAAAAGATAGGAAGATCCAGCGGAGAGCAGAGCGCTTCGTTACAGGATCATTTAGTAATCGCGAAAGCGATACGGAGATGATAGATAAAGTCCATTGGAAGACTCTGCAGGAGAGACGCTCAGTAGCTAGGTACGGGCTTTTGTTGAAGTTACGAGAGCATACTTTCACCGAGGAGTCAAGCAGTGTATTGCTCCCTCCTACGTATATCTCGCGAAGAGACCATGAGGATAAAATCAGAGAGATTAAAGCCCACACAGAGGCATACCGACAATCCTTCTTTCCACGAACAATACGAGACTGGAATAGAAGAGAGAACCGATAGAGGTACTCAAGGTACCCTCCGCCACACACCGTCAGGTGGCTTGCGGAGTATGGAGGTAGATGTAGATGAGATGTAGAGAGAGAGAGAGAGAGAGAGAGAGAGAGAGAGACAGTATCTGTTTCGATTTACTTCTAGCAACACTCCGATTTTTGGGAAAGACAAATACTGTAGTTCTCTGGCGTCTGCATAATTCCCTCCAAGTCGCGCACAACATGTTTACTTCTCCAGATGCTGATCCTTCGGTTATCTTTGTTAACCTTCGCCGCGCGGGATTAGCCGAGCGGTCTTGGGCGCTGCAGTCATGGACTGTGTGGCTGGTCCTGGCGGAGGTTCGAGTCCTCCCTCGGGCATGGGTGTGTGTGGGTTTGTCCTTAGGATAAGTTAGGTTAAGTAGTGTGTAAGCTTACGGACTGATGACCTTAGCAGTTAAGCATAAGCATAGCATAAGATTTCACACACATTTGAACATTTTTTTGCTAACCTTCAGACACCGGTGTAATTCCCATAAAGTCAACAATTCTAGTGCGAGAAAATGTCAACAACACGTTCATGAGATAAACAAGCAATAAAGGAAAGAAGGAAGATTAGTGTTTAACGTCTCGTCGATAACGAGGTCGTTAGAGACTGAGCACAAACTTAGGTTAAGAAGTATCTCAGGAAATCAGCCGTGCCCTTTCACAGGAATCATCCCGACATTTGCCTCGAGCGTTTTTGGCAAAATCAAGAAAAATCTAAATCTCGATGGCCGCACAGGGTTTTGATCCGTAGTTCTCCCGAATGCAATGTGCTACCCAATGCGCCACCACGGTTGATGCTGTTCTTTTAATTTCTAAGCATTCTGAATTTTTATTCTAGGCGGTATCATACGTTGTCAGTTAAGGTGCTATCTAATCAAATGGTTCAAATGGCTCTGAGCACTATGGGACTTAAGATCTATGGTCATCAGTCCCCTAGAACTTAGAACTACTTAAACCTAACTAACCTAAGGACAGCACACAATACCCAGCCATCACGAGACAGAGAAAATCCCTGACCCCGCCGGGAATCGAACCCGGGAACCCGGGCGTGGGAAGCGAGAACGCTACCGCACGACCACGAGATGCGGGCTGCTATCTAATCACTTTTACTTATTGCCCGTAGATACTTTTTATAGACTTATGCCTAGATTAGTGAAGTTTTACAGACACTAGAGCCTTCTGTTGACATACCGCCCTACTGGCGCGGGAAACATGGTTTTCCTCTGCTCTATAGCTTTAGTGTGGCCGTCTATTACAGCGTTTACTCAAATGCTCTTCAGGTGCCCGTGTGACTCTACGTTGTGCTGCAACCGGCAGCTTTGACTATTTCAAGGTTATTTCTCCTCTCGCACAGGCCGTGAACGGCCAAAGGTACCGACCGGCCGCCGTGTCATCCTCATCCCACAGGCGTCACTGGATGCGGATATGGAGGGGGCATGTGGTCAGCACACCGGTCTCCCGGCCGTATGTCAGTTTCCGGAACCGGAGCCGCTACTCAGTCAAGTAGCTCCTCAGTTTGCCTCTCAAGGGCTGAATGTATCAAGGTGATTTCCCTTATTTGCCTATGGACCCCTCTACCATTTTATTTTTTCCTCCATAAATTTGTCTCTGTTTCTTCTCCTTTTAAGTTTATACAGTTGGATTTGTTCCAGTGTTTCTTGTTCGACGGTTATTCCTTTAGATGGTTGTTACCAACGCTCTGGCCAACCGCCCTAGCAGCCGCTGATATGCGTTGCTTTGATAGCGTTTCGTGAGTGCTAATATGTTGTTTTTTTTTAATTTAGCGCATCTTAGAACCATTCTCCTTAATTTATAATTTTATATAATTGAACTGATGAATGTTAAAGGGCAGTAGCCACGTTTATTCGATTTCAATTTGATCGCATTTTCGGATTCGACATGGGCAGCCGCATCGCTTTATGCTGACAGGACCGCTGTCCGCCGCTTTCTGGAGGCGTAGAGACAGCTGACAAGTTTGCGAAGTTAGCAAGTTAAAATGGCAGCAGTCCGCACAACGGCTCCTTTAACATGCGACGGTGCAGTCGCCTGGCAGCATGCAACTCCTAAAGGTCGTTGCATGTTTGTGCAGACTTCCTTTGTCTCTGGCTGTCTCCTCCCCCCTCTACCACCGTGACGTTCCGTTCGATCGAGTCTGTCGCCAAGGAAGTACTAATGTTCGCACTCGTCGTGTTTCACATTGTGTAACATGAGTGATTCAGCAACAGGTGATAGTGATTCATTATGCAGCCCTCCTCGTGGACGAAAACAAACAGGCCCAAGTGCTCATTCCAGGAAAAAAATAAAGTCAGCCACAAAAATGACCTAGTACCAGCGAAAAAAGTCGGACATCCTTGCACGTAAGTAATTACGCAGTCAGAAAAATGTCGTTCGCCGACCTCGGTGGCCACGCGGTTCTAGGCGCTGCAGTCCGGAACCGCGCGACTGCTACGGTCGCAGGTTCGAATCCTGCCTCGGGCATGGATGTGTGTGATGTTCTTAGGTTAGTTAGGTTTAAGTAGTTCTGAGTTCTAGGGGACTGATGACCTCAAATGTTAAGTCCCATAGCGCTCAGAGCCATGTGAACCATTTTTTGAAAAATGTCGTTCATTCTCATGCTGCACAATGTCGACAGTGATTTGGATCGTGCTTTCATTATTCAGGTCCAAGAAAAGTTGTTTTGAACGACCTAAAGTGGATGAACGAAAGAGCATTTTCAAAGCTTTTCACACAAACATTGCAACCAAGAACGAACAAGATATATATCTTCAACATCTCAAGGATCCACAGCCGATCGCACGACGTCGAAGCAGGAAAGGTGAACCAGCTTTCGGACAGACTCATCAGTGGAAGTGGAGAGCTGTTTAAGGAAATTCCCTACCGATGGCCCACTCGAGACGGCCAACCATATGAGTACAATGATTAAATAACGATGCTGTTTCTTGAACGTTTTTGGTTTATCTTGAGGTGTCTCTCAAACTTTCAATCGTCATTTCACATAATAAACGTTCCACTTCACTTGAACAATGTTGGTTTGTCATAAAACATTTGTTTTTCCACAATTCATCGGAAAAACCAATGAAAATTGCCTTGATTTCTTCCTGGCATGTTAAAAGGGCAGCAGTGCTCGAGCTTTAAAAACGTCTCTGCAATAGAGAACTTGAATTAAAGTCACGTTTTCTCATCAAGTACCTCTTTGAACGCTGGTTTCACAGTACGTACCGCCCAATTGAACAATTCGTCAATATTTTCGGAATGAGACAGTTTTGGTGGTTTTACTGAAAGTTGGCTTCAATGGACTACAGCCCCTTTAACATTCACCGATTCAGTTACATCCTCACTTTTCCTTTTCTTTTAGATAAATCTGAGGAAGCCTTAACCAATCGAAACGCGTTTTTTTATGAAAACCGGTTGGTGTACCAATCAGCCTGTCATGAAATGGAATAAGCTCTATACCTGAACAATGTAAGTAATTGAATTGCCCTCTGTGTTTATTGATTGGATAGCCACTGAATTGCTATTTATTTATTTAATGGGATAATAATAATTATTAAAAGGTGGCAATTTTATTTAAGCACTGTTTTTACTCTTTCGATTGTTGCGAGTCAGCGATAGTGCAATGCTGCTCGCTTTGGAGAATACACATTTTATAAGAATTATTTGGTCCAGGAAACACTTTTGCGATCACGGTTGCAATTTAGATGGTATTCGCGTAATTGTACTGATTAAAGTTTATCGTTTCCGAAAGACGCAGTTTCGATTAAAGCTGTGTGCACTTTTGCGCGTATAATGAAAACATTCATAACACGTCGCGTAACAAAAAGAAACATGCGAATCACAACCGTGATCAAACGAAGAAAATATATGATAACATAAATGTTCTTCGCTGTTATTCAGGACAGGCTCAGATTAGACCTTGCAATTTTTAGTTATAGGAAATCACAAGACGTTAGATATTTGTTTTGAATAACTTGTATTTACCTTCTTTCTCTCTCCTTTTTACAGCCTTTATACCTTCACATCGATTAAGGAACTTTTCTTTCTCTACCGACCAGTACGAGAACAAAATTCAGACTCAACAAAATGTCTTACATCGAATTATTACATGCTTAACCCTTAACAATCATATATAGTTTCGTAGTACAAACAATGCTAATTTATTCCGTGCACTAGAAAGTCTTTGATACACTGAGCACAAAAATGAAAATAATAAAATTATAATTACATTTTTAATATCATGAATACTTCTTTAAATCATGAAAATAAGGTTTGACATCGTCGTAATATTAATTTTCATCGTTGTAGCACTACATAATGTTAGCACAGATCATAGATGTAGAATTCTGCAACAGGGTCTTCCTGATGAATATAATTTCCTTAACCAAGGGGTTTCCTGGTATTTAAGATAAGGAACTGATGTGATGGTAATGTAGATAATAAATAAATGTAGTAACGTGGTTTAAGTGTTTTGGGTGTTGTTCCTTTTTTTATGTTATCCTAGCTGAGTACCGGCAGTTGCCTGAGTATGTATTTATTCCAGTAATCTATTAGTCCATCTTCTCCTTTCTCTTCTCTTTGGCCGGCCGGGGTGGCCGAGCGGTTCTAGGCGCTACAGTCTGGAATCGTGCGACCCTACGGTCGCAGGTTCGCATCCTGCCTCAGGCATGGATGTGTGTGATGTCCTTAGGTTAGTTAGGGTGAAGTAGTTCAAAGTTCTAGGGGACTGATGACCTCAGAAGTTAAGTCCCATAGTGCTCAGAGCCATTTGAACCTTCTCTTTGTCCATCTCGTCCTTCACATCCTCTCTGTCTACTATCTCCACTCCCTCTCTCTGTGCACCTCCTCCAAGCCTACTCGCACCCCACTCACTGTCTGTACATCTCCTCCTCTCCCTCTCTCCATCCATGTCCCTCTCCCCCTCTCTTTGCACATCTCCTCGTCTTCCCTAGCTGTGTCTCTCTCCTCCTCCCCCTATCTGTGTCCATCTCTTTGTTCTCTCTCGCTATCTGTCCATCTTCTCCTCGCCGTCTCTCTCTCCGCGTCATCATGCTCACCTTAACAGGAGGTTGGTGGTTCTTACCAGTTCGTAACAAATACGTGTACCAAATTTGGTTGAAATCGTTCCAGGGGTTTAAAATTAGCTTTCTATCTGGGGTTTGCCCGCGTAGACACACGTCAAATATATTCCAGATATATGTAACTAATTTCACACTTATCTGTTCACGTATTTCACTAGCAAATTTCGCCGTACAGTTTCATTTTCACGCAGCTCAGCGTTTATGACGTCGTATCTCCTGAATTATGTGCTGTACAACGGTATAATTTTGCAGGTACACCCAGTAGTATAAGTGGCTACTGTCTGCGAAATGTGTTGCTAATAGAGTTAGTATTAAAGAAGTCGTAAATTAAAATGTCATGCATGACGCCGTAGTTTTCAAGCATCTCAGTATTTGACGTCGTATCTCCTGAAATAAGTATCATGCAGTAATATAGTTTTGTAGGTACATTAATCGGCATATGCGACAGTGTCTGACAAAAATGTTTCGAATAGAGTTAGTAGCAACAAAGTAAAAAAATTTAAAAGTCTCGGCTGATGTGGCAGTTTTCCACGCATCTCAGTGTTTACACGACACATCTCATGATCTATGTGTTGTACAATGATATATTTTTCTAGGTGCATTCAGTGATATATGCGAATACAGTTAGTAGTAAATAAGTAATAAACTGAAACGTGTTTCTGCGTGCTCGCGGGAGCCCTACACATATTAGGCAGGTGCACCAGTTTCTTAGGCCCTTAAATGTACACACACATTTTGTACACATCATTCTGTGGGGGTCTCAGCGAGAAAAAGTTTCAGAAGATTTTGAAATTATGTGTAAAGTTTGTCGCAAGTCACTAAGTCCTCTCATTCTCAAATACTGGATGAGTAAAGTACGGTGTAAGGAGTATACTGGGGCACCCTTGTATGTGGAACCAGAACAAGATAAAACTATTAATAAATTAAAAGGAAACTAGTATACTATAAACGATGAATGTCTCTGATAGGCTCGTTAATGCGGATCGCTGACTGTGCGCGACTGCAGAGCCAAAGATACTGCGAGTGTTGGAATAAGAGAGCGCTTGGCGCACAGTTGTAGCTGACTGTGAGGGAAAGACGATGGAATAGGCAGTCTTTTGGGTGTGCTGTGTGAAGCCACCAATAGTTAGATTAATGTAGGTATGTCAATATTGTTGAAAATTATGATTTGTGTTTTTGCCAGCGCGTTAGTATAGATGAGTTGCTGATAATTTGTAATAGTTGAGTAACCCCAAAATGTACGTAAACTGTTTTCATAAAAAAAGGCTAGTTAGATATTTCATTTTTGTAATGCTTTTAAGGTTTGTTAACAGAGCTATGTGCAATTTGATAATTGGCATTTATGTTGGATTAATGAAGTTAGGTAATAATTGCTGTTTAAATCTCATTGTTTGTGAATCAGTTGTGAGTAAGGTAACTTCAATTGTCAGATATGTTTTTGAAAAGACAAACTTAACTTGTACTATAATTTTGCTAAATAAACTGAGTGCTAGTAATTCACCATAGTCAACATCGCCTCCCAGTCCAGGTCATATATTTTTCAAAGAATTTGGATTTTCTCAAATGTTGTAGTTTATCAGCCAAATGAATTTCATGTGCATTTCAAGTATTACGGCCAGCATTGCACACTGCTGAGCCTATAGTTAGCATATTTATATTTTTGTGAGAGACCAGAATATATCGCGTTCCGCCGTTGCTGTTCTAGACATAGACGATTTAATTTGTTTGTTTTGTGTACAGGGACCAAAGTTATTAGTTTTGAACATGGCCTTAGAATTCAGTGCTTAAGAGGCTGAATATATTTTGCAGTGACCGTACTTCTTTATTGGTATTGGGAGTTGTATTGCCCAGTCAATTCGTGTAAAGTTTTGGTAACAATAACATACAGATACGATTCTGACAGGTGACACGTACGTAAGCGGCCCGTCTGATCACCTGCATCCATACATGTCCATTGGTCATTCCGACGGACTTGGCCAATCCTAGTAGGACAATGCGACACTCCACACGTCCAGAATTGCTACAGAGTGGCTCCAGGAACACTCTTCTGAGTTTAAACACTTCCGCTGGTCACCAAACTCCCCAGATACGAACATTAGTGAGCATACCTGGGATGCTTTGCAACGTGCTTGAGCCGTTTTACAGCTCGCATTGGTAGGTTGGCATCATGTAATAGGGATAGTGGCGCCTCGTTTTCTTCTTGTGTTTACTGGCGCCACTATGCTTGCTATCATTGTCTGCCCGCGAGTGGCAGCAGCAGCGGTTATCGATACCTAGTACCGTGGTACTATCTTTGGAAGGAAATGAAGTGTTTTCCGGGTTGGAGTGTGTTGGGTAGTTCGGTTGGGACGGAGCAGCAGTGAGGTCCGGTAGCACAAGAACATGCCGGGACCGGTGGCGGCACGCAGGCACTGCCGGATCAAGGGGCTGTTGTGGTGAGGGCCACAACCTCGTTGTCCACAGGACCCAGGCCGTTTGAGTTGAGTGATCATTAACCCAGTAGTGAAACCTCCACTATTTTGAGATCACACCGTTTCTTCACACGTTGCTGCTCGCAGGGTCGCTAAGACGAAGAGCAACGAGTGGAGTGTTTGAAGTTGGCAAAATTAGTTAGCTGTCCTCCGCTTCTTGTTATTAATCATTGAATTCCTTGTGTTTATTGGTGAAGTTCAACCAGCGGTATTTTTCTGCCTGGTGGCCGCTAAGGCCCCAGTTACCTGCCCTGGAAGCTAGCGTATTTTCGCGGCACTGTACCTTTCCTCGCCTTGCCGCTGCTGTCCAGTAAGGCGTGTAGTTAGACAGCCTCCTCGATTGTGGTTCGGATATGTTGTTTCTGTTGGAGTGCTTTGGTCGCAGTGGTTCCTTCTACTTCTGGATGTTCTAAACGCCGGATTCTGAAGACGCAGTACTGTCCGCCGGTTCCGCCTTCTCTGGGTTATTCCATCATTGTATTGGTTATCAGACCTTCGGTAGATTTTGCAAGAGTGTTGGTCTGCATAAACTGTCACTAGTTTGAGTTGCCATCCAATTAAGTGAATACAATTCTTGGCTGCCTGTCTCATCGGTTACGAGTTGAGCTACTTTCCAGG
Organism: Schistocerca cancellata; assembly: GCF_023864275.1. NCBI lineage: Eukaryota > Metazoa > Arthropoda > Insecta > Orthoptera > Acrididae > Schistocerca > Schistocerca cancellata. The sequence goes on from NC_064627.1 coordinate 659,845,773, forward strand.
GCGACCCTTGGAGCACACTGTCTGAGGCCCACTTCTTTCTCGGTTTGATCAGATTGTATTGACTGTTTAAAAAAAATTAATTTTGAGTTATTACTATTGGGGCCTTCAGCCGACAGATAATTTTAATTTCTGGTCAATAAGACCTTCAGCCATGAATGCAATTGGTCTTAAGAATTTTTAATTAGATATTGTCAATTGGTCTTAAGAATTTTTAATTAGATATTGTCTCTTAATAGTGAAATTTTGATTACTGTCTTTTTTTAAAAATACTTTAGTATCTCTTGGAGAAGTTTAACTGTTCTTATGATTTTGCTATCCAGGCATTCAGCCGTCAAATTGTCTTGGGTTATTACTATTGGGGCCTTCAGCCGACAAATAATTTGAATTTCTGGTTAGTAAGGCCTTCAGCTGTGAGTGCAACATGCTTAAAATATTTTTATTAGATATTGTATCTTAACAGTCAAATTTGATAATTGTTCCCTATTGTCAGCATTATTTGCTGATCAGAAGACATCTCCACCCCCTCGTACTCTTATGGATATATGGGAAACCCTGCAGGATCCGTGGTGTCAATTCCCTCCAGCACTACTTCAGATATTAGTCGACTGTATGCCACGTTTGTTGCAGCACTTCTGCGTTCTCGCGGGGGGCCCTACACATATTAGGCAGATGTACCAGTTTCTTAGGCTCTTCAATGTACACACACACAAACACAAATACATGCACACATACGTATAGATTCACTGAAAATACATAACCAACTTTAAAAAGCTTGAAGCTAATTACAGTTGTATAGAAATACGACACGCCTTAGATTCCTGGTGGCGGTTGTAGATATTGTAAGCAATAGTAATTAAATGCGTAAACAAACTCTTGAACTTTCTTGTTCTCCGAAATGATTGTTTTATCAGGGCTAGAGGTGGTGTTTCAAATTAGTCACGCCTCCTGGGCGTCAGTAATATTTTGTCGGCCGTGCGTATTTGCGCATTGCCATGTACCAATCTGCTCTCGCTTGTCTCTTTCTCCATATTGCAGTTTCCACAAATGTATCTGTGTCAGTACCAAACACTTTGCTATAAACCCTAACGAAACTCGCAGGGTATACATGCAGGTCTAGAAGCCTCGACATACACACCGCGACGGCCGAATCAGAGCGACGCAGGGGACGTCCATGACGTCGCAGAGATTGTGCCTCGACGTGGATTCTCCTCGTTCGCAGCAGATGACGTTCGTTGCATCAGTCATGCGTTGCCTCACTCACTGGGGCGGCAGAGATGTTTCGCAAGGACAGACGGTCGATGGCTGATCGCTGCGTGACGGAGTGGCCTATCTCACGAGGCCTCCCGTGTGCTTACTCTGCAATTTCGCTCTCGTTTCACGCCTTCCTCCTCGCGTGACTCTGTTATCATGGTCACTTACCGAGAAACAATTAGCTTCTCTCCATTTTACTTGTTAAACACAATCAGACGAAAATGTAACTTACTCGATAGCATGACTCGTGTTAATAAGACATTCTTATTATCTAACCCTTCGTAAGGAAAAGTAGAGAACAGATACTTGCCCTCTGTTGCTAGTTGTGTTCCTTCTCGCACTGTACACATCTACAGGCTAGATAATAATTCTGCTAACGGACATAAAGCTAGTACGGAAATATTTGCTGAATGATTTCAGGAGCCAATGGTTTCTAATGGTTCGTTCTACATCTGCCTCTACAGCTACATCTACATGGATACTCTGCAAATCACACTTGAGTGCCTGGCAGAGAGTTCATCGAACCACCTTCACAATAACTCTCCGTTATTCCAATCTCGAATAGCGCACGAAAACAAGGAACACGTGTATCTTTTAGTGCGAGCTCTGATTTCCCTTATTTTATTATGATGCTAGTTTCTCCCTAAGTAAATCGGAGTCACCAAAATATTTCGGGATTCGGAGGAGAAAGTTGGTGCCTTCCGTTTCGTGAGAAGATTACGCCGCAACGGAAAACGCCTTTGTTTTAATTATGTCCACTTCAAATCCTGTATCGTGTCAGTGACACTCTCTCCCATATTTCGCGATAATACAAAACTTGCCGCTCTTCTTTGAACTTTCTCAATGTACTCCGTTAATACTATTTAGTAAGGATACCAGACCGCGCAGCCGTACTCCAAAAGAGGAAGGACAAGATAGTGTATGCGGTCTCTTCTGTAGATCTGTTACTTTTCTAAGTATCCTGCCAATAAAACTTAGTCTTTGGTTTGGCTTCCTCACAACATTTTCTATGTGATCCTTCCAATTTATGTTGTTCGTAATTGTTATTTCTAGGTATTTAGTTCAATTTATAGGCTTTAGATTTGATAGATTTATCGTGTAACCGAAGTTTAACGGACTCCTTTTAGCACTCATGTGGATGATCTCACACTTTTCATTATTTAGGATCAATTGCCAATTTTCACACCATTCAGATATCTTTTCTAAATCGTTTTGCAATTTGTTTTGATCTTCTGATCAGTTTACTAGTCGATAAACAATAGCATCGTCTGCAAACAACCTAAGATGGCTGCCCAGATTGTCAGCTAAATCGTTTATGTAGATAAGGAACAGCAGAGGGCCTGTAAGACTACCTTGGGGAACGCTAGAAATAGTTTGTGACTTTCCGTTAATTACAACGAACTGTGACCTCCCTGACAGGAAATCACGAATCCAGTCACATAACGGAGACGATAGTCCATAAAGCACGCGATTTCACTACAAGCCGCTTGTGTGGTACAGTCTCAAAAGCCTTCTCGAAATCTAGAAATACGGAATCAATTTGAAATCCCGTGTCAACATCACTTAACATCTGTCACCAGGAAACATGGTTTTGAAGTGAAACGTGTAAAGTTTTTTGGAATGTCAGAGATAAATTATTTTATGAAGAGTGCGCGTAAAGCCCCGCGTGGGGTAAAAACCCGCACCGGCTTCTTGCATTGACTGCCATCGATTCAGAATTCGACCAGCCGATGCTAGGTATGTCGTATTGTATCTTATTGTCGCACGGAGGTTCGTCCCTGCAGTCCGCTAATGAGATGAGCGGCAGTTCGCTAAAGAGATGAGAAAATCAGGTAAGTCTGTTTCTTACTACTTACATGTAACTTTTCTGGTGTTTTACTTGAACATTGTATAATGCAGGGCTTGAAAATAAGAATTATTGAATTACTCGTTGATGCTACTGCATATGAGCCTCACTTCCGCATGGAAATAATTGTTCCATTTGGTTCCTAAAATCAAGAATGGTGCATTTGTCAGAAAATGGTGAAATGTCGCAAATCCACGTAGGTTGGTGCAGCACCAACAATGTGGCGACAATTTCTCAACGATAATCGGCGCAAAATATGATATTCAACACACACGGCGTGAGAGTATCTCGCCTGAAGACATGTTTCTGCTGTCTAAAATAAAGACTTAGGGGAAACTTTCTGACAATGCTTTGAAATCTGGTGCACTTGTCATCCAATAAAAAAACAAATGGAAGAAGAATGCGTGGGAAAAGATAACCTTGCTACCGAGAAGGAAAGGCGTGCCAAAGAAAAAAATGGGTGTACTACAGAAACGAATCGAAATAAGTTAGATTTCATTACATTAATGCCAAAAAAAGAAAGAAAACTGATCAAACAGCCAGTTGATTATTGTTCAGAGTCGGATTCAGACTTCTCAAATTGTGACAGTAGTTCCGATATAGATATTGACTTACTATTTGCCGAAGAAATATCCGAAGAAAAAGTACAAGAGCCTAGATTTCAAAAAAGAATCAGGGGTCCTAACGAAGAACTCTATTTACCAGGTACCTAGACAGCTCAGCCTTAGTAATGGAACATTTACAGGTCACCCTCCTAAACCTCCTTTCGTGGAGAAGAAATTGTTATTCTTGTACAAGTATTTTTAAGCATTATGTTCAGATTTACAAGACATTTCAGTTCAATATTGTGTTGGGTAACATGACTACAATACGACAGTGTTACAATGGTTTATTAAATATTTTTATGCAGTCAGCCATGTTTATCCATGATTATCTCAAATGGGGTGAAGACCAGCACTGTGGGGCTTTATCCAAATTTGTGGGGTAATTCCTGCAGTTTTTATTTTAACTAAATTGTAAATTGCTCTGAAATTCATAATCAGGCAGAGCTGGAATTTGAATGTGTTATACGAAACAACCCAACCTATGACTTCAATTTGAAGCAGCGGAAAAATCTACCCCTCATTGACCAAAATATGAGAAAAACTGAAAATTGCGGGGATTTAGCTCCACCTACCCTTTTATTACGTTATGACGACTGTAATATGTACACAGCAAAAGACAACCAAAAGATACTAAAATACCATGAGTGATGTACCAAAGGTACTCAAAAACAGACGATTTTATTGCAGTGCTGTTCAGTATCTATTCTGTTACTTTACTGAATTGCTTCTTTAAAGTTCCTGGTCCAAATGCTGAGTAGCCGCGCAGTGCAGCAGCGGATCATGATCTATTGCGACCGCTTCATCGTCACCAGAGAAACTGCGTACAAACTCGCTGGCTGCCACTGTTCTAGTAACGAGCACCATGCAGCTGGTGTCTTCAATTTATTTGAGGAGAAGTTCATCAGTGTCACGTCTGGTGACGAAGCTGCCATTGGAACAAAAGCAAAGACACCATCCGTCATTGTCTACCTTAGAGTGCTAAGGTCACTCGACAGTAGCCCGCCATATCCATACGAACATACACGTACAACTACACGAAAACGTGGACGAACAAGCTAAATAAACATTCTATAAACGTCTTCATTCGGTTTGTCGCGAAGTACGTAATGCCCAGCCATTAAAATCTTTTACAATACTAACCCATATATTCACTACGAGTAATCGGCTTGACGTACCACTATACAGGGTGCTACAAAAAGGTACGGCCTAACTTTCAGGAAACATTCCTCACACACAAATAAAGAAAAGATGTTATGTGGACATGTGTCCGGAAACGCTTAATTTCCATGTTAGAGGTCATTTTAGTTTCGTCAGTACGTACTGTATTTCCTCGATTCACCGCCAGTTGGCCCAATTGAAGGAAGATAATGTTGCAATTGTGCAATCACGTCATCAACACAGATTTGGGCAGGCATTGTTGGTGATGTCTTGATTGGGCCCCATGTTCTTCCACCTACGCTCAATGGAGCACGTTATCATGATTTCATACGGGATACTCTACCTGTGCTGCTAGAACATGTGCCTTTACAAGTACAACACAACATGTGGTTCATGCACGATGGAGCTGCTGCACATTTCAGTCGAAGTGTTCGTACGCTTCTCAACAACAGATTCGGTGACCGATGGATTGGTAGAGGCGGACCAATTCCATGGCCTCCACGTTCTCCTGACCTCAACCTTCTTGACTTTCATTTATGGGGGCATTTGGAAGCTCTTGTCTACGCAACCCCGGTACCAAATGTAGAGACTCTTCGTGCTCGTATTGTGGACGGCTGCATCAGCGCATCAGGGATTCTATGCGACGGAGGGTGGATGCATGTATCCTCGCTAACGGAGGACATTTTGAACATTTCCTGCAACAAAGTGTTTGAAGTCACGCTGGTACGTTCTGTTCTGTTGCTGTGTGTTTCCATTCCATGATTAATGTGATTTGAAGAGAAGTAATAAAATGAGCTCTAACATGGAAAGTAAGCACTTCCGGACACATGTCCAAATAACATATTTCCTTTCTTTGTGTGTGAGGAATGTTTCCTGAAAGTTTGGCCGTACCTTTTTGTAACAGCCTGTATATGAGTTTATCGCCTACCCAAACATGGCGATGAATACGCAATCTTGTGATCCGTCTGTGTATAAAAAGAAACAATGGAAACTTGAAAAATCCGCTGGCCGCATCGAGACAATCGTCTGTGAACGATACGATTGCAATAAATGTCTTGTTTCTTGGTCTATATTTGGCTAGCGCACTGAGGAACAGGTTAACGTGGCCCATCTTGGACGATACTGCAGTTGCAGCATCCAGGAAGGCCAAGGACGACTTCACGAGGAGTCCAACCACGCGTCAGCGTGCTGCCATCCCTTCTAGGCGACATACTCGACAGTTGGAGAGAAGCCATCTGAGATCGGAGTCACAGTTTTCAAGACTTCCCACTGCGCTGGTGTAAGTGATCACGGGAGTGTGGATACTAAGAGGTTTCACTGGATCGTAGCATCGTTTGTAACAGTGGAAACGTTGCTGCCCTATGCCCAGAGCACAATGGGTGTTGACTGGGATAACATCAGGTTGGATCCAGTAACAGAAACAACCATCTAAAGTTTGGATGGACCCAAGGGAACGATCTATTGATACGTAATCAGCATGGTTTCAGAAAACATCATTCTTGTGCAACGCAGCTAGCTCTTTATTCGCACGAAGTAATGGCCGCTATCGACAGGGGATCTCAAGTGGATTCCGTATTTCTAGATTTCCGGAAAGCTTTTGACACTGTTCCTCACAAGCGACATCTAATCAAGCTGCGGGCATATGGGGTATCGTCTCAGTTGTGCGACTGGATTCGTGATTTCCTGTCAGGAAGGTCGGCAAATCATCAAGTAAAACTGTAGTGATATCAGGTGTTCCCCAGGGAAGCGTCCCGGGACCTCTGCTGTTCCTGATCTATATAAATGACCTGGGTGACAATCTGAGCAATTCTCTTAGGTTGTTCGCAGATGATGTTGTAATTTACCGTCTAGTAAGGTCATCCGAAGACCAGTATCAGTTGCAAAGCGATTTAGAAAAGATTGCTGTATGGTGTGGCAGGTGGCAGTTGACGCTAAATAACGAAAAGTGTGAGGTGATCCACATGAGTTCCAAAAGAAATCCGTTGGAATTCGATTACTCGATAAATAGTACAATTCTCAACGCTGTCAATTCAACTAAGTACCTGGGTGTTAAAATTACGAACAACTTCAGTTGGAAAGACCACATAGATAATATTGTGGGGATGGCGAGCCAAAGGTTGCGTTTCATTGGCAGGACACTCAGAAGATGCAACAAGTCCACTACAGATTCAGCTTACACTACACTCGTTCGTCCTCTTTTAGAATATTACTGCGCGGTGTGGGATCCTTGCCAGGTGGGATTGGCGGAGGACATAGGAAGGGTGCAAAAAAGGGCAGCTCGTTTTGTATTATTACGTAATAGGGGAGAGAGTGTGGCAGATATGATACGCGAGTTGGGATGGAAGTCATTAAAGGAAAGACGTTTTTCGTCGCGGCGAGATCTATTTACGAAATTTCAGTCACCAACTTTCTCTTCCGAATGCGAAAATATTTTGTTGAGCCCAACCTACATAGGTAGGAATGATCATCAAAATAAAATAAAAGAAATCAGAGCTCGAACAGAAAGGTGTAGGTGTTCGTTTTTCCCGTGCGCTGTTCGGGAGTGGAATGGTAGGGAGATAGTATGATTGTGGTTCGATGAACCCTCTGCCAAGCACTTAAATGTGAATTGCAGAGTAATCATGTAGATGTAGAAGTAAATGAACATAAACAGAACATAATCTGTAGTATACCATGCTCATCTTCAGATGACTAATATTTTCAGTTACATAGATGTCTTGATTAAAAACACGTCGTCTGCTCCTGCACTGCACAAGAATATTTGAATATTTAGTACCACTTTATAAGTTGTTTCATTAATAAAAACATGTTAAGGACATAATGTGAAATAGTCGTATTCATTTCAACAAGTTCCAGGAGATGGCGCTGGCCGGGGTGGCCGAGCGGTTCTAGACGCGACAGTCTGGAACCGCACGACCGCTACGGTCGCAGGTTCGAATCCTGCCTCGGGCATGGATGTGTGTGATGTCCTTGGGTTAGTTAAGTTTAAGTAGTTCTAAGTTTAGGGGACTGATGACCTCAGAAGTTAAGTCCAATAGTGCTCAGAGCCACTTGAACCAGGAGATGGCGATTTGTTTTGTTGTACTCCATATTGTTTTCATTGCCGATGTATACGATGCTGAATTGCAAATAGCATACATATTGCAAACAAATCACTGTAGGACACTTCGTAATATTCTTAATGTCAGTGATGAGCGTCACATATGTGCTACACACTTAGTATTTTTGTTTACAGTGCAAAGATTTAAGCAAAGATATCATTCTGTTCCCATTCAACAAGGATGTAAACAGAACGAAGATGATATGTGGGCTGTGCATGTGCATGTATTTGCTTCTGTTTATGCCTCAATCTTTCTTACCTTAGTCTCTTGATCCCTACGAGAGGAATACGGTGGTGACAGCAAAGTAGTCGCACAGTTCTTCATTCCTGTAAATTTACATAGCAGGGCTTCGAGAGAACTACGTCGTCAATGATTCCACTTTCGTATGGACTATACAGGCCTGTTACCAATTCTGTCAGCCCTTCTATGAATGCGATCTACTTCTGCTGTCACGGCATCTCGATTTAATGTAGCAGCCTTCCTTCCCTAAACTAGATAGACGCGACGCACGTACCTTTCCAAAACAGCCAAATTTTTCATTTAGCTTCAGAACTACTGATTTTTGGGTTCGTAGTATTTCATGTGGCTTAATCCAGATGGCGTGACAGCAGAAGTAGAGCGCATTCATAGAAGCGCTCATAGAATTAATAACAGGCCTGTACAGCCCATACGAAAGTGGAGTCATTGGTGACGTAGTTCTCTCAAAGCTCTGATGAGAAATGAAGAATGTGAGCACATTCTGCATTCGAATTTTAATGAACGAAAGCAGTATTAAAGGCGGACAAAAACATCTCTGTCGCTCACAGATCTCGTTCTATTACCGACATAAGTTAACGGTCGCTGTTTGGTTAAACACTGGCATATTCTCTGGACACCGTCACCCTTGCTCCAGTGTATGTCGTTTATTTACTTACTGTACTGAGTATTGTACCAAGCGCACGACAACAATGATAACGGCAAGTTGGCTGTGTTGACTGTGACGTATATTGTATCTAGTTTGTTTGGCGCGCTGCGCGTTTCCTTGACTCTGCGTGTAAAACGGAAGAGTGAACTTTAATTTGAATGGATTGTTTTTTGGAGAGGAAAAGATGTGTTTTATACCAGGCTCCTTACAGAATTTTCGTGTTTAATGGGGCGCTATGATTGGTTTTCGTTATGCCTAAATGATTTATTAAACGCTAAGGCGTCATTTCACATACGGAATTACTATGAATGCTACGAAACAGTATTACTTGTGCAGACAATCCTTAACTCTCAGCCGGCCGCGGTGGTCTAGCGGTTCTAGGCACTCAGTCCGGAACAGCGCGACTGCTACGGTCGCAGGTTCGAATCCTGTCTCGGGCATGTGTGTGTGATGTCCTTAGGTTAGTTAGGTTTAAGTAGTTCTAAGTTCTAGGGGACTGATGAGCACAGATGTTAAGTCCTGTAGTGCTCAGAGCCATTTGAACCTTAACTCTCAAGATGACTTTTTTGCAATGTGCACTACGAGGTAGGGTTTGTGGGGCCACTATGTTTATACTGTTTTTGAAGGCGCAAATCATCTGTAATTTTCAATTTATGTTAGTTTACCTGTATTTTTAAAGTTATTTAAATGTTGTTTAAATTGCAACTAAATTTTTACGTAAAGCTAAATTCCAGAGTTTAAATTTGCACATAAAAATTGCACTTGACAGGTACAAAAAAAGAGTGTCTGCGAAACTGACTTCCTTTGTTGGGATAAACGTTTTTCTTTATCAGCACTCTGGACACAGTTGATTTTAACTAACACTTCAGCATTTTATTGAAGAAACAGAAAGGTCACTACCGCAACTGTCCTAAAGCTCTTCCTCTGAACGAGCCTCTTGTTCGCTAGCAGAACAGGGATGACTGGATATTGTAAAATCATCAACTTTTTCGTTAATTTCTTGATCTACACAACTGACATCTTCCTCCAACCATCGACTAACAATTTCATCAAAGTTAGGATCGTTAAATGGCTCTGAGCGCTATGGGACTCAACTTCTGAGGTCATTAGTCCCCTAGAACTTAGAACTAGTCAAACCTAACTAACCTAAGGACAGCACACACATCCATGCCCGAGGCAGGATTCGAACCTACAGACTGCAGACTGCAGACTGCAGCGCCTAGAACCGCACGGCCACTTCGGGGATCGTTAAGGCTCACACATTTCCGCAAACACATTTTCACTTTACTGAAGAAAACAAATAGGTAGTTTATGAGGTGCGGTCTAGGAGAACTCAACACCTGCCACTAACACGTATCAGCAACGAACAAAGAAGGCCATAATGCAAACAAGAACAAAACACTGTATGTTGGGCGATTTCAAGAGGGTAGGTAGGGTGTAAAAGCTGTCAGCCAGAACTGATCTTGGAGAACCAGTTTGAAAATTGTCGTGCCGTCTGAACAACACACCTAGTTAGCTAAGGGATAAACAGAAATGTTGTTCAAACACGAGACGTTTACTAACTTTACCCCGACTTATGGAATATTTAAGAGTTGTACGCTTGCACGGATAGACAGTTAGACTCCAAGAAAAGTGATGGCCGGTAGGAGCCTGCATGCGGTCCAATTCCGTCGATTTAGGACTTCCTCTCAATCGACTGCCAGTGATCATTACGCTGGAGAGCAAACCGTTCTGCACTAAAGCGGATTCCGAGAATTTCAGTCCTAGAAGGCGAGAGACTTCACGAGCTGCAGGAAGGTGGAGCAGGGGAGAATTTTCGCCGTGTAGCAAATATTCCAGCTCTCCAAGATTTCGACAGGTGGTTTGAAATTCTCAAGTAGATCTATTCATTGAGCAATCCGAAGCTAAGAATGATCTCTTGCCACAATTTTTATGCCTAAGGTCTTCATTGTTTTTACTAAGTAAAAACTGTTTATCTCATTTCACAGAACAGATCCGAGAGTGATTCAGATTAAATTTTCAAGCTCAATAAAGTTAGTCTGACATTCGTTAGGGCTAGCTAACTTGAAAGTAGTAGCCTCAGAATATTTTCCAATAGTGAACCCTAATTTTACAGCGAAAATTTCTTCCGGAGTCGTTGGTAGATTAGAACTGTTTTGCGAGTTATGGCAGTTGGGTGGGAAAGGGCAGAGTGAAAGCGCCGGGCACGCAACGGCATTTGGAACGGTCCTCGGGAGCAACGGCAGTGGCCGCTTGCGACACCTGTTGACGTACCACAAGCCGGCTATATTTACCACTCGCAGTGGGAACCTCTGGCGAAACCTGTTCTTGTGACCCCAACTGATACACATCACTGTCATGACTGACCGTTCTTTTTGCACACTGGAATAAACAAAGCGCTAACTAAATGTAAAAATAACGTCACAAGTATCAACTGCAGACTGCAACATCTTCTGATCATACATCGAAGGGCTTTCACGATCGATTGACTCAATTGCTGACGGTCGTGGTCCACGAAACGTTTTTACCCTGGCGTTTCGTCCAGTGTTGCGCTGGGCATCTTCAGAGTCGCTCCTGGCTCTTCTGCAAAATGCCGATAGTCTGCAAAACTAAAAGGGGCCAGCAGCACTTCTGCAGATGACGAACGCAGCTTTGGACTTTATGTCAGGAACAAAAGCATTTCATGGACCCGGACGATTAACCAACTGTAACGTCGTTTCAGCGAAGGAGAGGAAGGTAGGAAGAGTAGAATTTCACATAGAGAAGGAGCACAAGCTCGTACAGGGGAAGGAAGTGGACGTATCCCTTTCTAATGAAACATTTCGGCATTTGCCTTAAGCGTTGTAGGGAAACCGCGGAAAACTTGAATATAGATTTGTGGGTACCCATACCCGCGGGTGAAGGGGGGGGGGGGGCGGGGAGCGCCAACATAGCTCTCATTGAAAGGAAGTGTGTTTCTCTTTCAAGGAAATGTATGTGGTGTGTTTTTAAGGTAAGTACCATTTTGAAATAAAAATAATACAAGAAGACTTGTCTTAGTAATTTTATTTTTACTTGTAAGACTATACTTTAATCTACTTTTCTACATAATGCTCACCAATATTAAGGCACTTATCGAGCCATACAACCAGCTATTGGGTACCGTCCTTGTAAAAAAAAAAAACCTTACGCCTGATTAGGTAACAACTGCATAAAGCATACTTCATTAAACTTGAGGAAACCAGTCACATAACGTCGAAATCGTTCAGCGTATATTCCCTCCCATTTTTTCATCAGCTTACGCGCACCAGACCATCAGTAACGACTGAAGCTCGCCCATTTCGTTCCTCATCATGCACATTCATAAGGCCATCTTTAAAAGGTCTCACCCATTTCTGTACCATCCCATCGCCCATAATACTTTTCCGTACACTTTACTCGTGACGATGAGTTTCGGACGCTTTCACACTTCTAGCACCAAGAAAGCGAATCACAGAGCGTATTTTACAGTCTGCGAGATTCTCATTCAATCGCGGAGGAGGGATTTCAAATACCCACAAAAAAACGTAAACACGCGAATGTTGGTGGGAGTTATGTAGAAAAGTAGATTAAAGTACAGGCTTTCATGTAAAAATAAAATTGCCAAGAAAAGTCTACTTGTTTTATATTATTTCAAAACAGTATTTACTTCAAATGGCTCTGAGCACTATGGGACTTAACGACTGAGGTCATCAGTCCCCTAGAACTTAGAACTAACTAACCTAAGGACATCACACACATCAATGCCCGAGGCAGGACTCGAACCTGCGACCGCACCGGTCGCGCGGTTCCAGATGTAGCGCCTAGAACCGCTCAGCCACTCCGGCCGGCGATATTTACTTCAGGAAACACTCCTCGTACCTTACTTATTTTGCCACGTTTAACAGAGCTCTCCCTGTTCTGTCTAAAGGAGGCCTCCGGATATCGCTGTCGTCGTTCGCTTTGTGCCGATTCTGGTCTCTTCGCCCAGGTTTCCAGTTCGATAAAATACACATACACACACACACTCGTCTTGCTATTCGAATGGATTTCGAGGCAAAGACGTTTCGGACAAAAAAATATCGACTTAGTACGTGAATACGTATGTGTTTCGTCAATGACTCGTTGGACCTGTACTGAAAAGTTCAAGCAAATGATCTGAATGGGACGTTCCAGATGAAATAAGTAATAATAGTCAAATTCTCTCAATGAGAGTAGCAGCAAAAAGTCTAACTGTTACGTAAACGCGTTGAGTGCCCTCCACGTGACATCTTGACAACCTCTTTAAAGTCAGGCCAGGTAGAAAATGAGACCGCCACGGCTGCACGCAACGCGTGTGTAACGTAAGTGTTGTGCGCTGACATCTACTGGCGAAGTAGTTAACTCGAAGAGCTCGCATTTTATCTCGCAAGTGCGGTAAATTTGTGCTGGTCCTGGAGCTCAGTGGAATCCAGTGCCAGAAGATAAAACTAAAAGTTTCACTTACGAAAGTATGAGCACTTCCCGTTAATATTATCATCGAATATCTAGAAATGTGTTTTTGTACATTTAAAGGAGAATAAAGCTCTGGTTTATAGGCTACATAAGCAAACAGCTTCATTGCCTCAAATGGAAACATTTAGCCGGCCGGTGTGGCCGAGCGGTTCTAGGCGCTACAGTCTGGAACCGCGCGACCGCTGCTGTCGCAGGTTCGAATCCTGCTTCGGGCATGGATGTGTGTGATGTCCTTAGGTTAGTTAGGTTTAAGTAGTTCTAAGTTCTAGGGGTCTGATGACCTCAGCAGTTAAGTCCCATAGTGCTCAGAGCCATTTGAACCATTTTGGAAGCATTAGCTCACAATAACGGTTTAAAAAGAGTACGATTCAAAAATGGCTCTGAGCACTATGGGACTTAACTTCTGAGGTCATCAGTCCCCTAGAACTTAGAACTACTTAAACCTAACTAACCTAAGGACATCACAAACATCTGTGCCCGAGGCAGGAATCGAACCTGCGACCGTAGCGGTCTTCCGGTTCCAGACTGTAGCGCCTAGAACCGCTCGGCCACCCCGGCCGGCAAAAAGAGTACGGTTTGACTGATCTTCAAAATAATATTGGCTGTGACAGGTGTTGCAGCCACCAAATAAACTTTTGAGAAAAAATATGGACCTTCAACTTGATGTTATAATCCTGAATTAATAGAGGGTTAAAGAGCAGGACAGTCCAACGTGGTGCCATGGTTCCCTGTGATATGTTCACCTGACGCCATTCTAAACAAATTTCTATTCTGACGATATCTAATATTAGGGGGAGTTGGAACGCCCTATCCCGACAATGTTAAAATTTAGTGACTTGACTTCCCTGTATTTCAGGAACCACTGTAGCCATTGACATGAAACTTTTACAGGACATTAAACTGTATCTTCTGATTCTATTGAACTACAATAATTGCATTTCAGCCACTGCTTTCGGAAATACAATTCTTTAATTACACGGTTAAAATTTTGTGTACTTTTTTGTACGTTATCCTAAATAATATTATAATACATAACTTAACATTATGTTCTTCTTTTAGTTCAGTAGACTCAGCATATGTATGTTATTACTCCCTGAAAATTTGAATACTCTACTCGAAGTTGTTTCTGAGATTTAGGGAAAAATGCAACAGAAAATGTAAATTTTCAGGAATGGCTTCTAAAGTTTCAAAAGACTGTAACTCATTTAATATATGCTTAATGTTTTCTTTTTAGTCACTCAGACGCACCCGGCACCATACTGTGTATCATTCTCTTGATCTTTCTCCAAGTTTTTTCTTCTTTTCTTCTTTCTGGACTCCTTAGTGGCCAACTGTGCTGCATACTCTGCTTTATCAATGCGAACCTTATTCATCCGTTCAAGTTCTCTGATGCAGTTTGCTCCAGGATTAATTCCCATATGCTGTAGCACTTTCACCCTTCCAATGTTTCCATCATTAAAAGCAATAACAGCATCACTGACCTTCCACTTTAGCGTCTTCATTCCAACAAAAACATTTTTTGATAAGCAAGTCCATACAAGATTATTGAACGACTCATTGGATTTTGAGTCTGAACATGCAGACACGTCTTCAGTAATTTAGGATTCGTCAGGTCTCTGTAAATGGGTTTGGTGATATCCATGACTGCTGCTGGGATGGAATGTTTATGGGTGTATAAACTGTTTGAGTACTGGGCATTGCGGTACACCATGAATTAGGTCCAGGAGGGCAAAGGTGGTGTTCTGGTCTTTCATCAGTTGACAGTCTGTGGAAGAAGGTAGCCCATACTGCCTGCTTCATTTTCAACAAATTCTACGTATTGTTTCTAATGGCCATCCCACAATACTGCTGTAGTTCATCAATCATTTTATCTGTCAGTCTGCCTCTTATGGTTTTACGATCAGAAAGTTTCTTGACTCTCAAACTTTGTTTCAACTTCCTCAACCTGGTACCATCCTCTTCTGGACATGACCAACACATTCCAGTTTAGTAATAGTCTTCTCACCATAAGGCTGAGCGTCTACTACACTGTTATATGCTTTTGAGTCTCCATCACCTAAGAACTTACCGTAACACACTCCCCTTTCGTTCACAGATCGACTAAAAATTTCAATAGCTGCAGATACCTTCATACCACCACTTCTTCCTTCATAATTTCTATCACACATATGCCCTTCTTCATTCCCAGATTTACACTTATAACAATGTTTGGTTAAAATGTGGAAATCTATTACCTTTCCAGTATCCACACTGGTCACCATAGCAACAGAATTCTTAGAACTGTAGCCGTGCTTCTGCCAAGTGCCATCAAAAGCTACTGGTATGTCAGTCATACGATCATTTATTTCAACAGCTTCGTTTGCAACACCCTTTGTTGACTCATATACAACAGATTCCACAGCAGCTCCAATAAATCCTGCATACTTGTCGATTTTACAAGGTGGGTGTGGCATATTCATCACAGCACACATTGTTTCTGGTGCAGTCTGTCCTTTGCCAATAGCTCTCAATCCATAAAACCACCTAACATTTACTTCAAAATAATTATCCTTAAACTCATCAGAATTCCAAAATGAATGAGTATATTTACAACTCTCACAATTAATGATAAGTTACCTGGCTAGTCCATTTGATACCTCACTGTCTTCATGTAAACTATCTGGCCCTCCTCATATTTTACAACACACACGTTCACCTAACACCCTTGTCAGCATGTGTAGATCTATCAGAATATAACCTAACCCATCATTTACATCACTCTCGTTTTGAAGAAAACTGTGTATTACAACGTTTGATTTTAATCTTCGAAGCACTAATGGGTGTTTCCCTAGATACTGATGCGTTTGCCTGTATTTCATTGTCTGTAACTTCACACACCACTTGTTGAACACAATGTTTCCCTTTATTCGAAAATCTATCACCACGAAACACCCGTTTCTTAAAACCAACTCGTTTTGGCGTCATACTTCACTTTTTGAGAGATTTACCAATCTATTCATCACTTTTCCTTGGAGAAACGTTAGCACTTCGACATACAACGCGTGTTTATGCTATGAAACGATGCAGTACGATTTTTGACAGTGCTACCAATACAAACACCTAATTTAACCTTTATAACACAGCAATCCACAGCCTTCTACATAAACAATTACCGATTTTATTAGATCTTGAAGTAATGCACGTAAAAATTTTAACATTTTCAACCAGCGTAAATTATATTTAGAAAAACAAAATAAAATGCTTCCCAAGTGA
This sequence comes from Schistocerca cancellata, assembly GCF_023864275.1. Lineage (NCBI taxonomy): Eukaryota > Metazoa > Arthropoda > Insecta > Orthoptera > Acrididae > Schistocerca > Schistocerca cancellata. The sequence goes on from NC_064627.1 coordinate 659,862,381, forward strand.
GTTTATTATATATATATCGTTATATTCGGAAATTTGCAAATTTTATAATGAGATAAAAATTCGAAAATGTGAAAAAAAATTTTTTCGTTCTAACTTCCCTTAAATCAAATTTCAGAACGAGACTGGTTCTTCTACACTCAAAGGTGCATTCATTATTTCCATGAACAAATATTAGGCCTCAGTTGGTGGGCCTTGGAGACAGAGTCATTCTAATCCCAACACAGCTTTGAAACAAACAATAAGTTCGTTGTTTTTGAATATTGTTGTTCGTACCGATAGCTTCTTCATGTGCAATGTGTTAGGCACTACACAGTATGATTTGAAAGCTTGTGAGTGTAGGTTCAGTTACGTGTCTTGTGTTTATCGATTATTCTAAATACAATACGGCTAAAAGACAAAGATCTTACTTTCCAGGTTTAACATTGATTGGGAGGAGCAATATTGTTGATCGAATTCAGAGGAAAAACAATGTGTTTATTGTGTAACAATAGTGTGTCTTTATCAAGAAAAGTAACGGTAGAACGTAATTTTCCGACAACTCACACTAACTCTAATAGTAGCTTTCCCATTTATTCTGGATTACGAAAACATAAAGTCAGAGACTTAAAATCTAAATGTATTTTACAGCAAAATATGTTTACAAAGCCAGCTCAATAAAACAGTACCGTGAGAATGGCCTTGTAACAAAGTCTGTTACGTTTTTGCGCAAAGGAAAAAATCGTTTCAGTAATGAAAAAGTAGTTAAAGAAGCAATGACCGATGCTCACAAATATAAGTTTGCAATTATGTCTTCTATAGTAGGACTTCGGTTGTATCAACAAACTGTTTTTAGACGTGATGAACAGACTTGAAAGAAATTAGAACCTAATTTCTACCAGGGCCTGCAATCGCGTGAATATTATCATCTTCTGCACTTCACCGACTGTTCAGAAATGTTTTAAAAAAATCTGACCCTGACCATGGTGAAAGGGTGACATAATTCTACACGCAGACGTAACGTGGCTTTTTGGGAGGGAAACTCTGGAACGATTCTGCAGTCTGTTGGATGAGGTAAGAGATTTTCTGAAATCATCTTCTGGGCAATATTGTCAAGTATATGACTAGACATCATGGCTCCTTCATTTAGGTGTTTTGGTGGATATTACCTCAAAATTAACGTGAGTTTCTAGTGAACAACAGCAACGTTTGCGCTATGATAAGTACAGTAAATGCATTTCAGAGGAAACTAAAATTATGGCTTCCACATAAACGTCGGTGAATGTGATTATCTGTCCCAGCTAGCACTCAAACTTATTTCAAGGTGGATATTGAGTTTACGTTCAGTTGAAAATTCAAGATTGAAAAATCAACCTGTTACACAGCTTGTTTCAAGGTGGGTATTGAGTTTAGGTTCAGTTGAAAATTCAAGATTGAAAAATCAACCTGTTACACAGTTTACATCAAGCTGTAAAAATTCAGCTTGAATTAAAATAATTTTCCCAAGCTTGAAATAAACTGTAATTTCCCTGGAAGGCTGTACAGCAGATGCGCGCGCAGCATAGCTTCCATAGACGTCCACGGGAAGCGCCACAAGCGTGTATAAGCCGTGACGTAAGGGTGTTGTCGTGTGTGACGTCATGACAGCGCGGAGTTTGGTTTGAGTGTGGCTGTCTCCAGTTCTGTTTTATCTTATTTTATTTACTTTTCTGAGCCTTGCTATGTTTACGGCCATTTTACCTTTGCGACGCGCGTTAATGGTTGTGGTTTGTTGACAAGTTTGTTTTATACTAGAAAACAGTTCGGTACGTTAATGTTACAAATGTTAAACATTACGTAACGTAAAGTTACGTTTACGGCCATTTTACCTTTGTGACGCGCGTTAATGGTTGTGGTTCGTTGACAAGTTTGTTTTATACTAGAAAACAGTTCGGTACGTTAATGTTACAAATGTTAAATATTACGTAACGTAATTAATTAGGTTCAATAAATTCAGATTAATATTTATATAGCTTAAAACAAGCTGTAAATACCAGGCTGTATTCCACGTGTGTAGATACAGCTGGAGCCAAGCTTGATAAGTCAAGCTTGAAATATAGCTTGAACTCTGCCAACTTTGATGTTTATTTCAAGCTAGAATCCAGCTAACAGGCTTGAATATTCCAGCTTTGATCAAGCTTATATACTTGAACTTTACAGCTGGAAACAAGTTTGAAACCGGCTTACTGCGCTATCTGGGGTCTGTCGCCAGTCATCTTGAAATCCTAGTCACAGTACCGAGTAATAGGTTAGCCAGTTTTCAACACTTGAACCAAGGATTATGCTTATCAGTTATCCATTCGTTTCTGTTGACGTTACCGAACTTCGAGGTAGAATATATAAGATCTTGGGTACTTGTAACCTTCAAGGACAGAAACAGAAATTTTGAGTCTTCAAGAAGATATGTCTCTGAAATCATGTTTTGCAACTTTAATCAATTTCTGGTGGACGGGAGTAAATACCCCATGCTCATTATGTCATTTTATAAAAACTAATTCTCCTTTTGGTTCGACATATCTTTGCGGCGTCATATATATATATATATATATATATATATATATATATATATATATATATATATATATATATATATATATATATAAACTGCACTCAGCCCAGAACTGCGAAGGATAGAAACATGAAATGGGAGAGGGTGTTCATCTCATACTGTAGGTGTAGTTTAAGAAGGGGATGAAATAGGGGACGTAAGCTGTTTTGAAATTATGTCGATATTAAGACAATTTTGAAGTTAGAAGCACGAAAACTGGTATTTAGTTTCTCGACCAGAAATTATAAAATACGTGTTTCGGCATTTCTGAAAATTCAACCATCAATGGTGTAAAACAGTGAGTGAAAGTTTTTGGAACTAAATCATTATTAAATAACACACTAAATCATTTTAAAGGTACCTCTGTGGTAACTGGTGCTTGACTTCTTGGTTGGAAATAAAAAAAAAATACATGTTTCAGTAGTTTTGGAAATTCAGCCCGCTAAGAGAGTGAAATACGGCATTTTTAAGAAAATATTTCGACACATTAAAAAATGCTGAATAGTGAAAACAGGTATTTCACCTCTCGGTTACATGTACAGAAATACATGTTTCCATGAAAATATCACCACAAGAACACAAAAGGCATGATTAACAATAACTTTGGAATCCAGTTAGCATAATTGCTTTTTTGTCAGAAGACCATGCTTCTGTGGCATTAATTAGCGTGAAAAGTTTAGAAAGTGTTGCAATTTGTGAACAATATAGAAGATCGATTAAAGAGAAACGAGAGAAAAAAATGTGCACAGCCTACAGTCTACACGAGCGAAGCAGTTGGCGCTAAGATAGTTAAGCATAAATACCGGTCCAGCATGACGGACTCACATTTACATGACGCATTGAGATCAACTTGTTCCAGCAACACGCTAGATTTTTCTGAACTGCAGCGAAACTGCAATGCCAAATTTACATTAGTTATGTAAGGTTAAATATTATTATTAATTATCATTCTTTGAAAAACTACAGCATTAGATTTTTGTAGTAGTATTCGTAGTAGCAGCTGTAAAATAATACTAAAATAATGACTGTGATGGCAGAGGCGCTGCACCACCTTAGGCGTGACTTAAATGTGCCCTAGCGCATAAGAAAGTAGGACACTAATAGTCCAGACGATCAGTTGCTGGGGCCAAAGAAATGATGAACGGAGCACCACTTCAGATGGCCGTGGGAGGAGGATAGTTTGCCGCAGCCTCCGTCAAACAACCATTGCGGCCTCCTGAACGGATTATTTACGGAAAGCTTCGAGAAGGTTTGGGCAACAACTGGTCCAACGAATCTGTCTGTCCCAACACTCTGAATTTCATATGTTGCCTACATACAACAGAAGTAATGTAAACAGTGTGTCTGCACTGCGCTAGTGCAGGTGCAACTGCTGCACATTACCCCACAGTACGTGACAGTCGTTCAACATCAGAGTGCCTCAACCGAATAGGGTACTTTCCGCGACAACTTTACTTTTCTAAAAGTGACGAAATGTGAAGCTTCACCGGAAAGTGGACGGTTTAGAGTTGTTTCGGAACCGGAACGAATGATCTATGCAACAACGGTGAATAAGATAGATAACAACAGTATTGTGTGGAATGATATCTTTATTGGGAAAGAAATTCAGTTCAGTTTCTGGAATGGGACCAATGTCGAACGTTAACTTGATTTCGACGAGTGAAATAACACATATTACATTTGTATTTAATATATCGAAGAAAGGTAGCCTAGGAAACCGTGGCGAGCGAAAGGATGGGTCACAAGAGGAGGCCTTATAATAAAACCATGAAAAAGGACTAGTGGATAAACTACCAAGCAGACTTGAAGGGTCTGTGGTAATAGTTTGTATGCATGGATAAAAGCCAAATTGCACTGAGGTTTGGATTCGTCGCTTCAGTGTACGTCCTCTGTAACTGTCTGGTCAAATCAGTTCAAAGGTCGGAGGAAATAGAGGGCATAGCACTTCCAGTGGGAACATCGTACGTAGTAAAAACACTGCAGTGAGTAAATCTAGCTTCAGCTTTGGGAGAAACTTTATCATAGTGGTACAAAGAAGGGTAAAGGAACTTCTCATGTCACTGTAAACAAATGATAAGACGAAATGTAAGTGCGAAAGCGAATCACACAGGTGACCCGTCTGGCGCAGCAACGAAAGACTCTGGCCAGAGAATTGAGCCTAGCGATACCAACGAATTTTCCAAAACGCACGTTACCAAGGTGATACTTTATGCCCATTTAAAAAATTTTAAAAAGCAAAATTCTTTAATTGTTGTTGAGTTATATCAACAATGTAGCAAGCAACTTCTTAAAAAGGTACTGATGTGAAAGGAGGGTCCAGAAGCTGGAAAAATCTTTTACCACACTCCTAGCAATACCGCTGCATTTAAAATGACTTGTACTACCGAAGAGGTATCTTATGACCACCACGATGTTCGTTGTTATTGACTTTTGCTCTCAACACACTTTTTAAAGAGATACTGACATGTAAGGAAGTCCACGAGCATCGAAATTTTGAATATAACATTCGTTGGGGATAGTGAGATCTGTTACCGAGACCTAATTTTTGTGTTTTACTTTAACTGAAGAATTTAAAACATGGAATCTGGTAGAAGAATTCATGAAACACAATGAACATGTTTTTCAAAATTTTAAAATACAGGGTGAGTCAAAAGTCCTTGGACACCTTCATAAGTTGGAAGATTAAAGGGAAAATTGAAATGTGATGATGGGAACATAGGTTTGATATGCGGCCGCAACTTTTGGAGTGAATGTCATTCATGGCCGCCATCTAGAAATCCACCATTTTGGATTGAAGTCTTTTTTTTTTTTTTTGATGGGAAGGGGGTGTATGACACATCAAATAACACTCGCTTGGGTTCTGGAATTTAGTGGTGTAATTTGTTTTTGTCAATCTTGTACAGTGTAGAGGTTATTAATGTTCAAAGTTTGCAAATTACCTTGATACCGACTGATACAACACATGTTCTACGTGTCGTCCATCCCGTGCAGTGCACAACTGTAGTCGCCGCAACCACTCTGACTGCACACGGAGGAGAGTGTCTCCTGCAATTTAGTCACAGGAGTGTTGTATGCGTTCCTCCAGGTGTCTCAAATCACTGATGCTCTCAGCATACACTATCTGCTTAAGATGTCCCCATAGATAAAAATCAAGGGGCTTTAAGTCAGGGGATTTGGGCGGCCACTCCACTGGACCACTGCGACCAATCGACTTCCCTGGCAGTTGTTCCTCCAGCCATTCACGGACACCAATGCCATAGTATGGAGGGGCTCCATCGTGCTGAAAATAAGATGGGAAAATGCTGTCAGCGTTCAGTCTGGAAGGGAACACAAGGTCCTGCAGCAGCATCAGATACTGTGGTGCAGTTAAGGTGTAAATGAAAAATGGGACAATGATGCGGGTGTCCCATATGCCACACCACACCATCACCTTTGCTGGACTATGTTCTCGAATTTGGGCAACACAGTTCGGATTTGCGTCACTCCAGTATCGACAATCATGTCGATTAACCTCCCTGTTCAAAGTGAAATACGCCTCGTCGCTGAACAGTATGCACTTGGCAAACGAAGGATCCGGTTCGTGTTGTTCAGTAGCCCACAGACAGAACTCCAACCGGCGATCATGGTTATCCTCGTTAAGTCGATGTTGCATCTGCAGCTTGTAAGGATGCCACTTATTGGTGTGCAAGATCCGGACAACGGAGGTTTGGCTTATTCTACATGCTAGGGCCACACGACGAGTACTTCTTTTAGGACTTTTCATAAACGACGCAACAACCGCAGTTGCCGTTTCCTCATTGGTGTCAGTCCTTGGTCACCCACTACGTGCCCTATCGTGAACAGAGCCCGTCTCCCGGAATTTGGTGATCACGTGAGCCACCGTCCTGAGAGACACGGGTTTTCTGTTTAGGTAGCGTCTGTTGTAGTCAGCTGCGATTGTTCGGTAGTTGCGTTCCCCTGATTTGAGGATGAATTCGATCTTCTGTTCACGTGTCAGACCCATTTTAGATCATCTGAAACAAAGAGAGACATGAGTCGGTATCAAGGTAACTTTGAACATTAATAACTTCTAAACTGTACAGGATAGACAAAAACAAGTTACACCACTCAATTCCAGAGCTCAAGCGAGTGTTATTTGATATGTCATACACCCCCCTCCCATTAAAAAAAAAGACTTAAATCCAAAATGGTGGATTTAAAGATGGCGACCATGAATGACATTCACTCCAAAAGTTGCGCCCACACATCAAACCTATGTCCCCATCATCACATTTCAATTTTCCCTTTAATCTTCCAACTCACGAAGGTGTCCAAGGAATTTTGACTCGCCCTGTATAGAGTAACTGACCAGATTGGGTGCGGGCCGTAAGGTACCCTTCCCCATTCCCCCCTCCACTCCCCCTTGGTACAGCGAGGGTTAAGCACAGGGCTGGTTTAAGGCCTAAGGGACACAAGCCGCCCCACTTAGGGCGCCGAGTCACCACAACTATGTAATTTCCATGCAGAACGTATCGCAATTGGTAGCGGCCGCTTGATAATCCATAGAAAAACCTGTTTGCTTTGCAGCAGCGGTACTGACGGCGTGCAAATACGCTTATTTCGTTCAACCAGTATTTGGCAATGACAGCGCTTTGCGGCTTCCATCACACATTACACATCATTTCAGATCCATACCAATTTTTTTTCTCGGTGTCACACCCCATAAAAAGATGGAAGATAAAAGTTTGTCGCTGTTTATGCAGGCAGATTTCGGCATCATGCATGACGCTTTAATTTATCACTTCTTTACTACCGATTCTATTCACAACACAGTCTGCAGACAGTGTTTACATATACCACTGAATGTACCTGCAAAATTACACTATGTGATCAAAAGTATCCGGACACCTGGCTGAAAATGACTTACAAGTTCGTGGCGCCCTCCATCAGTAATGCTGGAATTCAGTATGGTGTTGGACCACCCTTACCCTTGATGACAGCTTCCACTCTCACAGGCATACGTTCAATCAGGTGCTGGAAGGGTTCTAGACCGCATCTTTCGACACAATCGAGCACCTGTTCATAACGCACGGCCTGTGGGGGAGTGGTTACACGACAATAACATCCCTGTAATGGACAGGCCTGCACAGAGTCCTTACCTGAATCCTATAGAACACCTTTGGGATGTTTTGGAACGCGGACTTCGTGCCAGGCCTCACCAACCGACATCGATACCTCTCCTCAGTGCAGCACTCCGATGTTCAGGAGTGTGGAAATCTCGCGTACAAACTTGTGACACAAGTGACACCCTATCACCTCACCACGTCCGAAGTCCGTGAGTTCCGCGGGGCGCCCCATTCTTCTCTCTCACGATGTCTAATTACTACTGAGGTCGTTGATATGACAGTAGGCGGCAGCACAATGCACCTAATATGAAAAGCGTATGTTTTTCGGGGTGTCCGGATACTTTTGATGACATAGTGTATGTCATTTACGACACAAAGTTCAAGAGATACAACGTCATAGAAATTCAGATGCACGGAAAACTAGCTTTTGCTTAAAATGGAGCGCAAATTACCCAGCTTATTTTCGCCCATTATTCATAAAAAGACCACTTTGCGACTACCAACAAATTTTAAGCATAATTTACAACCTTTCCTAAGCTTTTTCCCACTTACATGCGTAAAGAAAAATATTTAACTCATTTGCAAAGTAATAAGGCGTTTGAAGCTGTTTTATACATGGGAGTTCGATTCTTTAAAGAAGCAAGCGTTTACTGGTAAATAACTCATTGGGCAAGATGTAAATACCGCACCCAAATCAGCAATTATGTAGCGAATGCAGGCGGTTTTTTCTTTCAGCGTCAGTTGACTTGTACACATTTGGAGTAATGCGTTTGCTGTGGGTAGGTGTCTTCACATTTTGGAATTTAGAGATAAATGTTCGTCTCTTACAAGTATCTTGAGAGGTGAACGTAGATTTTTGGCTGTCGAGCAAGGTTCGCGACACATGTAGATAGGGGATTTCCCAGTTTGACGCCTTATAGAGGTTGACTTGCTAACTGGCGCAACGGGAAAGCTGATCAGAACGGGATTTAGATCTGTTAGTTCTGAGGGATGATCTTTGCAGTATGGAGAGGTTAAAACTTTGAGTCTGTTGAGAGGTGCAGAATAACCATACGTGTCCATTTCGGATTCTTATGACTGATTTATGTCGTCGTGAAAGTGTATGACGTCGTGAAAATATATGCGTCGTGAAAGGTATAACTTTGGCCGGCCAGGGGGACCGTGCGGGTCTAGGCGCTTCAGTCTGGAACCGCGCGACCGCTACGGTCGCAGTTCGAATCCTGTCTCGGGTATGGATGTGTGTAATGTCCTTAGGTTAGTTAGGTTTAAGTATTTCTAAGTTCTAGGGGACTGATGACCTCAGAAGTTAAGTCCCAAAGTGTTCAGAGCCATTTGAACCATTTAGGTATAACTTTGAATACCTTGTTTTTCTAGGAATGTTGTCCCTTTTATTAGAGTATTTAGGAAATCTGTACGAGGTTGACAAATAATTGTATTCCTCCTGTGATAATACTCTATGCTAATTGGTCAGCTATCTTGTTGTCTACGATTCTGGAATGCCCTTTGATCTTGGTGAAGTTACACTATCTTGTATTGTTCGATGTATTGGTAGATTAGTTCATGTACATCGAAGAGGTAATAATTTTCCATTCCCAGGATTTATGTCACAGCTTTTCGAGGGCGCTCTGTGAATCTGTTAATATCAGAATATCGTTGAACTTACACAAAGCGCATCTGAGTGCCTTTGTTAGCGCTATAACCTCAAACGTAACGTCGTGAGGGGACGTCCGTTAATTACGTGAGCGCAAAATGATGGAGAGGGGTCCTGCAAAAACTCACCAAATCTCATTTAAAGGGGTGATTGGGGACAATGAAAATCTCACGCCAACATTTTACTTCAGAGACTATACATTATACACTCCTGGAAATGGAAAAAAGAACACATTGACACCGGTGTGTCAGACCCACCATACTTGCTCCGGACACTGCGAGAGGGCTGTACAAGCAATGATCACACGCACGGCACAGCGGACACACCAGGAACCGCGGTGTTGGCCGTCGAATGGCGCTAGCTGCGCAGCATTTGTGCACCGCCGCCGTCAGTGTCGGCCAGTTTGCCGTGGCATACGGAGCTCCATCGCAGTCTTTAACACTGGTAGCATGCCGCGACAGCGTGGACGTGAACCGTATGTGCAGTTGACGGACTTTGAGCGAGGGCGTATAGTGGGCATGCGGGAGGCCGGGTGGACGTACCGCCGAATTGCTCAACACGTGGGGCGTGAGGTCTCCACAGTACATCGATGTTGTCGCCAGTGGTCGGTGGAAGGTGCACGTGCCCGTCGACCTGGGACCGGACCGCAGCGACGCACGGATGCACGCCAAGACCGTAGGATCCTACGCAGTGCCATAGGGGACCGCACCGCCACTTCCCAGCAAATTAGGGACACTGTTGCTCCTGGGGTATCAGCGAGGACCATTCGCAACCGTCTCCATGAAGCTGGGCTACGGTCCCGCACACCGTTAGGCCGTCTTCCGCTCAGGCCCCAACATCGTGCAGCCCGCCTCCAGTGGTGTCGCGACAGGCGTGAATGGAGGGACGAATGGAGACGTGTCGTCTTCAGCGATGAGAGTCGCTTCTGCCTTGGTGCCAATGATGGTCGTATGCGTGTTTGGCGCCGTGCAGGTGAGCGCCACAATCAGGACTGCATACGACCGAGGCACACAGGGCCAACACCCGGCATCATGGTGTGGGGAGCGATCTCCTACACTGGCCGTACACCACTGGTGATCGTCGAGGGGACACTGAATAGTGCACGGTACATCCAAACCGTCATCGAACCCATCGTTCTACCATTCCTAGACCGGCAAGGGAACTTGCTGTTCCAACAGGACAATGCACGTCCGCATGTATCCCGTGCCACCCAACGTGCTCTAGAAGGTGTACGTCAACTACCCTGGCCAGCAAGATCTCCGGATCTGTCCCCCATTGACCATGTTTGGGACTGGATGAAGCGTCGTCTCACGCGGTCTGCATGTCCAGCACGAACGCTGGTCCAACTGAGGCGCCAGGTGGAAATGGCATGGCAAGCCGTTCCACAGGACTACATCCAGCATCTCTACGATAGTCTCCATGGGAGAATAGCAGCCTGCATTGCTGCGAAAGGTGGATATACACTGTACTAGTGTCGACATTGTGCATGCTCTGTTGCCTGTGTCTATGTGCCTGTGGTTCTGTCAGTGTGATCATGTGATGTATCTGACCCCAGGAATGTGTCAATAAAGTATCCCCTTCCTGGGACAATGAATTCACGGTGTTCTTATTTCAATTTCCAGGAGTGTAATAAAGGATAAAATTTTCTTTCATATTAATCCCGAGCATAGACCATATTAAAGAGCCTAGCAGTCTAAATGGCCTCTCTGAACCGAACTGAATGCCTTACACGAGTGCATGCCCGGGATTCCACGATTTGAAACAAGTGGTGCGCCAGTGTCAGATTTCAATCGGGGAGTTCCCTGCAGTGCCAGCCGGCGAGTCCGTCGTGATGTTCTGCAACGCATATAAAGAAAATGTTTTTGTGTTCAAGATAAAACTGTATTAAACGTGAACTGTGCCTATGTTAAACACTATGCCGACAAGTCGAAACACAGAATCGAGCAAGAAGTTAATCGTTTGTGGAAGGAAGGTGAAGTTCACCGACAAGAATTGAATTCTGTTAGTGATCCGTCAAGAGGTTGAGAAGGGCCAAAGGAGAGCGGCAAGATTCGTGACTGGTACATTTACCCATCGCGAAAGCTTTACAAATCTCATTGAAAGTTTCAAGTGGGACACACTTGCAGATAGACGACGCGCTAAACGGAAGGGGCTATTCACTAAATTCCGAAATCCGATCTTCGCCGAGGATGTAGAGCATATATTATTACACCCAGCTTTCAAATCGCGCAGTGATCACCATTCAAAGATAATGGAAATCAGAGCTCGTACTGAGGCGTTCATACAGTCGTTCTTCCCTCCGCGAGTGGAACAGGGGAAGGGGGGGACATGCCTTTGGCGCGAATTGTGCCCTCCGCCAAACAACGCTTGGTGGCTAGCGGAGTTTATATGTAGATGTAGATATGTACATGAAGAGACTGAAAAGCTACGTTGTCGTACGCTTCAAAGGAAGGCACAAACAATGCTGTCTTTCGTCTGTACAGTAAGTAAACATTCAATGATATTTAATGTATACAATATATCACTAAAATGCCAATGTTGTAGGGATCCATCTAAACGCTTAATACTATTCTAAATCTCACAAAATTATGGTCGTCTCGTAACGCTGTTCCTTTCAGTGGGAAGCGTGTACAAGGCTCTGGTTTCCATGGTGGGACACAGGTATGTAAATTCTGTTTCTTCAGTTGGCTTAGACCCGTCAGTGTATATCGGGATCGATGTCGACACTCCGTCAATAAAGCCGAATGAAATTTAGTTACTCAGTGGTGGAAGTGCTTGGTATAGTATATATGGTTTGCAGTAGAGGGTTACATACACCAGTCTGAGCATCGAAGGAGCTGCTTGATTCATAACTTTAACTGGAGGCTAACAGAGGTATTTCTTTGTGCCGCAGTACGCCGGTGACTAATAATTCCGTTGAACATCCGAACTCTCTAAAGGAGCAGATATGCTCATACAGCTGCTCTGCGAAGTATAAATTCATGAACTAAAAGAGGTCTACGAATTTTTGTAGTTTATATTAGTAGAACATTTGCTTGGGTGCAATTCGTAGAGCCCAAACAAATTCTAATGGCACAGCACTGTGGGTGTCACTTTTGTTGAGAAGATACTTCGAGCATTGCCATACAAAATAATCCAGTTCCGTATGAAGCTGCGGTACAGCAAGAAAAATATCGACGCTTTAGCTCCCCGCGATTTTATGTATTAGGCTCCTACTGAAGGACGTTTCACCTGAAAAGTAGATCAGAACTTACATATTATTCAATCACTCAGTAACGGGAAACTGAAACAGATAGCCACTATTCCACTCCTAAAAAGGAAAATCTCCACGTGAGGCATAGTCGTGTTTTCGTCAGTTCAAAATGGTTCAAATGGCTCTGAGCACTATGGGACTGCTGAGGTCATCAGTCCCCTAGAACTTAGAACTACTTAAACCTAACTAACCTAAGGAGATCACACACATCCATGCCCGATCCAGGATTCGAACCTGCGACCGTAGCGGTCGCACGGTTCCTGACTGTAGCGCCTAGAACCGCTCGGCCACCACAGCCGGCTCGTCAGTTCAAGTAGACATCTCGCGGCACCGAGAACATGAACACACTGGATGACCAGAGAATTTCACTAGATTCGTTGTCAACAGTCGAGTATCAAGTGCTATCGTTGTTGTTGTTTTGGTGTTCAGTCCTATGACTGGTTTGATGCAGCTCTCCATTTTTCTCTGTTATGTGGAAGTCTTTCCATCTCCGAATAACTACTGTAACCTACATTCTTCTAAATCTGCTTACTGTATTCATCTCTTGGTCTCCCTCTACGATTTTTACCCTCTACTCTTCCCTCCGATACTAAATTGGTGATCCTCGATGTCTCAGGGTGTGTCCTGTCAACTGATCCTTTCTTCTGGTCAGGTTGTGTCACAAATTGCTTTTCTCCCCAATTCTATTCAGTACCTCGTCATTAGTTACGTGAACTATCCAGCCAATTTCCAGCGTTCTTCTGTAGCAAAACATTACAAAAGCTTCTATTCTCTTCTTGTCTAAACTGTTTTATCTTTCATATTTCACTTCCATACATGGCTACACTCCATGCAAATACTTTCAGAAAAGACTTCTTAACCCTTAAATCTAAATTCAGTGTAAACAAATTTCTCTGCATTGTGAGTCTACATTTTGTATCCTCTCTACATCGATCACCAGTTATTTTGTTGACCATATAAAAATACTCATCTACTGGTCTGAATGTCTCATTTCTTAATTTAATCCCTTCAGCATCACCTGATTTAATTCCACTACATTCCATTATCTTTGTTTTGCTTTTGTAGATGTTCATTTATTCCCACATTTCAAGGCACTGTCCATTCCATTCCATTCAACTGATCTTGCAAGTCCTTTTCTCTCTCTGACAGATTTACCATGTCATCGGGAAACCTTAAAGTTTTTATTTCTTATCCCTAAATTTTAATTCCTTTTCCATATTTTCCTTTGGTTTCCTTTACTGTCTGCTCAATATACAATTGAATAACATGGGGAGTAGGCTACAACCCTGTCTCACACCCTTCCAATCACTGCTTCCTTTTTATGACCCTCGGCTCTATAACTGCTGCCTGGTTACTGTACAAGATGTAAATAGACTTTCGCTTCCAGTATTTTACCGTTGCTACCTTCAGAGCTTCAACGAGAAAATTCAAGTAGACGTTGTCAAGAGCTTTCTCTAAGTCTACAAATGCTATAAACGTAGATTTGCATTTCCTTAAACCATCTTCTAAGTTAAGTCGTAGGGTCAGTATTGCTTCGCGTGGGCCCACAGTTCTCCGGAATCCAAACTGATCTTCCCTGAGGTCAGCTTCTACAAGTTTTTCCATCCCTCTGTAAGGAATTCGTCTCAGTATTTTGCAACCATGACTTATTAAACTGCTAGTTCGATAACATTCACACCTACTTTCTTTGGGATGTGAATTACTACATTTTTCTTGAAGTATTTCCCCTGTCTCTTACATCTTGCACACCAGATAGAAGAGTTTTTTTTGTTCATGGCTGGCTCTCCCAAGACTGTCAGTAGATCTGAAGGAATGTCGTCTACGCTCGGGACCATGTTGCGACTTATGTCTTTCAGTGCTCTGTTAAATTCTTCTCGCAGTATCAAATCTCCCACCCCTCTTCATCTATGCTATCTTCCGTTTCTGTAATATTTCCGGCAAGTTTATCTCCGTTCTATTGACTCTCTGTATATCGCTTCCACTTTTCAACTTTCCCTTCTTTGCTTAGGACTGGTTTTCGATCTGAGCTCTTCATGTTCATATATCTGCCTCTGTTTTCTCCAAAGACCTCTTTAATTTTCCTGTAGGCAGTCTCTGTCTTTCCCCTGGTGAAACAGGCTTCTAAATCCTACCATATGTCATCCATCTATTCCTGCTTAGCCATTTTGCACTCCATGCAATCTCATTTTTTAAAACTTTTGTATTCCCTTTCGCTTACTTCATCTGCTGCATTTTTATATTTTCTACTTTCATCAGCTAAATGCAATATCTCCTGTGTTATCTAAGGGTTTTACTGCGCCTTGTGTTTTTACTTACTTGATCCTCTATGCCTACACTATTTTATCTGTTAAAGCTACCCATTCGTCTTCTACTATATTCCTTTCCCCTATTCTATTTAGTCGCTGTCCGATGCTACCTTTGAAACTCCGAACAATCTCTGTTTCTTTAAATTTATCCACATCTCATCTTCTTAATTTCCTACCTTTTTGCAAGTTCTTTAAGTTTTAATGTACAGTGTTCAGAGTCCACATGTGCATGTGGAAGAGTCTTACGATTTAAAATCTGGTTCCGAAATCTCTGTCTTATCATTACATAATCAATTTGAAACAACAACCTTTCATAATTCTGAAACTACGTGTTAGCGATTATGAAATTATGTTATGTGTAAAGTTCTACCAGATGACTTCGATGATTAAATTATGTTCTGTGTAAAATTCCACCAGATGACTTCGTCTTTCATTCCTTTCCCCACATTCCAAATTCGCGTACGATTTTTCCTTCCCTTCCTTTTCCTGCTATCGAATTCCAGTCTCCCATCAAAATTAAACTTTCGTCTCCGTCAACTATCTGAATAATTTCTTTTATCTCCTCATACATGTCTTAAATCTATTCATCGTCTGCGGAGCTAGTTGGTATATGAACTGTAACACCCCACCCGTCACTTAGCTGGTTTTGGCGTGTGTTCACCCCAACGAATTGACTAACAGATCAACAGAGAGTGCAAAAACTGCCGCAATATCGGATAACGCAAAAAAGTAATATGGCCCTGTGACTCCTGATTGAACTGCGGTGGCAGTGTTGACATTAATTTATTCAGAATTGATCACTTTTAATTAAAAAGGGGTGCACATTGATGTTATATTCAGCTATTGAACACCAGATGCAAATGCTGAACGTAAAATTAATTAAGAAAGTGACTTGGGATTTCAACTACTTGATTGAAAACAGATGCAGTCGATTAGCAAAAATTTATTTTAACTCCCGACCTTCAATCATCACATTACAAGACGCTCCTATCAGGCAGTGGTAACAAATTGCGTTTGCGTGAGTAAAGCGCGATAACTCAAAAAGTACATCTACATCTACATGACTACTCTACAATTCACATTTAAGTGCTTCGTAGAGGGTTCATCGAACCACAATCATACTATCTCTCTACCATTCCACTCCCGAACAGCGCGCGGGAAAAACGAACACCTAAACCTTTCTGTTCGAGCTCTGATTTCTCTTATTTTATTTTGATGATCATTCCTACCTATGTAGGTTGGGCTCAACAAAATATTTTCGCATTCGGAAGAGAAAGTTGGTGACTGAAATTTCGTAAATAGATCTCGCCGCGACGAAAAACGTCTTTCCTTTAATGACTTCCATCCCAACTCGCGTATCATATCTGCCACACTCTCTCCCCCCTATTACGTGATAATACAAAACGAGCTGCCTTTTTTTGCACCCTTTCGATGTCCTCCGTCAATCCCACCTGGTAAGGATCCCACACCGTGCAGCAATATTCTAACAGAGGACGAACGAGTGTAGTGTAAGCTGTCTCTTTAGTGGACTTGTTGCATCTTCTAAGTGTCCTGCCAATGAAACGCAACCTTTGGCTCGCCTTCCCCACAATATTATATATGTGGTCTTTCCAACTGAAGTTGTTCGTAATTCAAACACCCAGGTACTTAGTTGAATTCCTATCGACTGACCCAGGTGTAATGCGAAGTGCGAGAATTCTACAATACACGGCCCATGAAACCCTCGTGGAAACTTTGCTGACGTGATCCAATAAATTAATCAGTGGCCGGAGACGGTGCGATATCACCGAATACAGCGTGGCAGAGTGGTGTCATTGTGCGGACGTCGGGCGACCTTGTGGTGCTGCAAGGCTGCGCTCGTCTATTCACTCCTAGCTATCTTGCTCAGTATATAGCTAAACCAAAACTTCCTATCTCCAACCTCAATCGTTCCATTTGCTAAGTCCTAAACTGCAGAGATGTTCACTCTTTCTCAGGCAAGCTGAGTAAAGAACGCCACGTCCGCACTCTAGGCAAGCTGGGAACGGAAGACCTCTACGGAGACTTCTCACAGTCTGCTCTTCGCCTCGGTTTCCCCTCCAGAAAAATCACTTACGCCAATTGCAGTGCAAGTCGCGTTAATTATGTGTCGCCTCACAGCGCTGACCAATGCCTGCTCTGGGAAGTGAACAAATTGCCACAAAATTTCCCTTCTTCTCAACTTCTGCCTTATAGCTCCTCCCAGGCCACCCATCTAGGTTAGCGTCTGCACAAACACCAAGTTTTCCGGAATTCTGACTCCCAGGAGAGTACTTCAAATTCCTGGGTCCTACGTTCCCATTGGAGGCCAGCGTATTTCATGCTGTCGCTCTTCACCTGATTTATGTCGGGCTCTGCGGACCGTGAATTCACCGTGAAGTTGCTATAGTCACAAACACGCATATTTTAACCTCTGTTGACCGCTCCACCGTAGCTTTGCGCGGCTTCCTCGCATGTTTCACAGAAAACGGGACGACGGACATTTATCAACAGGCATAAAGTTCTCTGTCTGTTTCCCGGTACATCAGCATGGGGTCGGGGTCAACCACCCATGCTGTCACTCATCTTAAGCTGGCTGGAGGCCGTGCTGCATTACCGCTTTCTCAGAGCTTGAGCCACCCTAAGCTGCCTATTGTCGCTTCCCTTTGTCGTTCCCCATCCGGCCACGGTCAATTCTAAATACTTCCCTGGGGTAAACTAGCGTCCAATAAATCGACTCGTTTCCACAAAGTTTTCATGTCATGTGAATTACTTTAAAACCATCACCCGACATTAATTATTCCACTACGTCCATACTATACCCTCTACAAGATGCATTGTGCCTTGTCAGTCATTTTGTTCAGCCCTACTGTTCGCTCATTGTGAGTTAGGTGATCTTTAATGACTTCATGTAAGGGGCATAGTTCTTGCCATCTTACATAGCCCCTCTCTTCAAATCAATTTTTTAGTACAGGTGATGACTCCTATGGTGTTACCACCTGTGGTACAAAATTAATATCTCCATAACTGGTACTTTTAATCCGCTCGCGTGAGTAGTTACGGGCGATTGATTACCACTGCCTCCTCTCTGATGCAAACGCCCACTCATTCCTAGGGTACCTGCCTTCAGTGACTGGATTTACTGTTAAAGATGTGGTCATTGTTTAGTCTAATTTTACTTTAATCTCTGCCGATTCCTGAGACAATTATTGGTCAGAGCACTCAAAAGAAAACTACAATTATATTACAAGGACACACGTCGCAAAGGGCAAATACACATGATTAAGCACCTCTGTGCTTGTCATTTGAATGGCAAGACCCACAATTATAACTTTAGGTCCATTCACTCTCAGTTATCTATCCCTACTCGACTTAAATTACTAAAAACATACATGAACAATATTCGTGTAACATTTTGTGAAGTTGATAGTAGTTGCTCTCATTAAATTATATGTGAATCCCCCTTTGACATTTTATAAATACAGGTTTTTTTTGTGTCTGTCTCTGGACGTTTATATTGTGCATGGTGTAAGTGTCATCTTTACACAATTGAACAAGGTCTGGCCCAGTCCAGTGTCTGGATTGTGTACACACATGTACTTATATATATATATATATATATACATATACATATATATATATATATACATATACATATATATATATATATATATATATATATATATATATATATATATAAGCAAAATGACAAGAATCATTACGTATTGAGCAACCACTGTTGTGTATTTGTAACAAGGTATAAGTATGAAATCTTATTCTAACACAAACAGACGTGGCATGACAAATATATGACGTTTTAACAAATGGCAATTTATAAAATCATAACCTTCTTATAACATAATTCATAAACAGAACAAATGAGTACGTTCGTTGAAGCGCATGTTATTCATTTGAATCCACACTGACACACACACACACACGGCACAAGTTTCTTGCAGGAACGGAAGTGACATTAGTTCTGACTAGCAAGTTGAGGGATGGCTAACGGCTGAGAAGAGAGCAACGTCGATTACGGAGATGGCGCCACAGGCGCCAGCATCTTCTTAAGCCAGGATGGCTCTCACCTAAGAGCTCGTTGTTGACATCTAGTCCGACAGGCACAAGACCCCATCGGAGCATCTATGATCGGTGACCTCTCGCGGTTCAGCCACAGGTCATTGCTCCTTCTATAGACGTTTTAGGTCAAGGGAGGGACCGTGATGAGACGAGAGCCTATTTTTTAGCTCAGGTCCTCAAATTTGGTGTCATTAGGTACAAAAGGTCAGCTGGGCTGACGCTCCACCTGACGTGGCGAGCAACAAATATAGAAACCTTCTTGGACCTCTTCATTGCTGCCCCCGATCCACACCGTGTACAGAGACCAGGACCGACCTCTTTGTTGTACACAGAGGTGCTGGATCTCACCTCTCCTTGACTGCTGAGTTGACCAGCGGCCCCGTCGATTCAGGGCGTGGCCTGCATGCCATCATCATCGTCAGCTATGTGTTCCACTCATTGCTGTCGTCCGGTATCAACAAGTATTTCTGGCGTATCAATGCTGCTGTTCGCTTTGTAGATGATTACACCCAGTTCATTTTAACATACACTGGGTGCGCTAATCCACGCAACTGCGCATAGCTGTCCACCTCTTATGTATTCAGGGGCATACGAGATGCGTCGGTGCGTCCTCGTAACGACCTACGGGACTGGCCATTAGAGATGGGCAAACTGAAACACGTAAATGTTTCGAATAGAGATGGGCAAACTGAAACACGTAAATGTTTCGAAACAAATGAAACAGTACAATATAATGTTTCGATACGGTGTTTCGAAACAGTGAAACAGTTTGTGTTTTGTAATTTAATAAACCTACACATTTTATCATCTTGAATGTCTACTGTATAAGTATGTCCATATAAACACAAATGAGGTGCGAGAGCGCTAATCATATCGCAGAAAGTATGAAACTATCACTAAGGCGTCTTGGCAGTGGCCGTGGTGGCCAAGCGGTTAAAGGCGCTACAGTCCGGAACCGCGCGATCGCTACGGTCGCAGGTTCGAATCCTGCCTCGGGCATGGATGTGTGTGATGTCCTTAGGTTAGTTAGGTTTAAGTAGTTCTAAGTTCCAGGGGACTGATGAGCTTAGAAGTTAAATCCCATAGTGCTCAGAGCCATTTGAACCATCGTCTTGGTCGTATTTCCTGCAGCAAATGCGCTGCTTTTGTTTCATGTGACTTTCATACTTTTCAACTGGCTGAGGAAAGCCTTCGCTGAAGACAGAAGAACCACCACGAACGGAACTGGAGGTGGGAGCAAACTGCAGAAACAACAGATATGCTACTGGAATTCCCACATTCCATTAGTATGGCTAATATACCCATCCTGCTAATTTCCATGCACACAAAGGGAATCATTGTCGATAATAGACACAGTGATTATAGACTCACAAATAACGCCAAATAATTTGAATAAATAACAAAATATAACAGAAAAAATTTTTTGTGTTTCAAGGTGTTTCGAACCGTTACTATAAATTTACGATGCTTCCCGTTCACCATTACACTATCAGTGATATGTCAAACAGATTGCTTGCAATTATACCTACATCAAATTTATGTACATGTCTAATAACTGTCACTCTACGCCTTTTTTTATTTAAAATGTTGTAGTCTTACTTGCGTTTCTTAATATGATTACTGTACATGAACAGAGAAGCGTATGTTATAAAAAAAAGTGTAATTTAACTGAATGATTTTCACATATTTATTATTTTGAATGTGAATAGTATGCGTTGTTTTATTGTTTGGTTAGTGTTTATAAAGCAGATGTAACGCCATTTCGGAGTAGGACAGTCAGCTAGAAACTAAGCTTTATTTTCGGATATCTTAAGCTTCATGCTATTGCTTGTCTAAAGATTTCGACACTCTTGAAAGTGTTTCATGAAGTGGTATGTTGTGTTTCAGTACCTGTGCCGAGCCCGAATCTCGTCCGACACAGAGCGGAATGAACCATCACTGTTTCGATACAATTACTCCGTTCCAGGCGCAGGTGGACTGAAACAGTCTTATTTTGAAACAACGATACAGTTTCTGTGTCTGGCTCGAGATCCGAGACAGGGGCGGAATGAAACACCACTGTTTCGAAACAGTGAACCATAGCCGTTCCGAAACACTGAAACAGTTCCAAGTATCGATACACTGTATCGAAACATAGAAACAGTGGCCAAATCTACTGGCCACCTTAAGTATATTCTACAATGACGGAGATACAATTACGGGGAACTTTTCTGTAATTTACAGAGTTCCAAATCTACCTTTTTCTAGGGGTTCGCTCAGAAATACTTGTTTTCCATTCTTTAGTCATATGTTTTTTACAAAATAATCTAGTGCACTTCACCTTTTTAACATCGAGAGGCGAGATATCATTATTAATAATAAAAATACAAAATATAGGCACATATAAACGAGACATTCTACCACTAAGATCAGTATATACATAAACAAACAAGACACTTTAACAAAATCCTTATTCTAAGCCTATATTTACTACGTCCATGTAAAAAGTCTGCAGTTCATCATTCCACAAATGCCTTTACATGTGCTATCGGATGCACTCCCAGCGATTTTCCTGTTTTTATGGATTCTATTTCCAATGCGGTGGCATGCGCTATTCTCCGCACTCGCACAGGCCCACTATACGCGGCGAAGAATTTGTGGCACAACTTCCTTTGCTTGTTTGACAGTCGGTGTGTCTTAATGAGTACCTTTTCCCCAACCACAAATTGTCGTACTCGCGCTCCTTTATCCGCTCGTGCTTTGCGCTTCTCGCCTGCACGTCGGATATTTTGTAGGGCTTTCTCCACGACGGTCCCATGTCGCTGCCGTGTTCTTGGAGGAAACTCCACTAACTGACGGAGCCTGTCCGGCGGATCCCGGTTCTTTAGTACCGTGATTGGAGCTAACAGAGTGGTGCTGTGGGGTATCTCATTAATTACTTCCTGGAAATCTTTGATGAAGATGTCCCATGTGGCGTGCTTCTTACTGCAGTACAATCTGCAAAGGTTTCATAAATCCTTCATTGTTCTTTCAGAGGGATTAGAACTGGGGCGGAAGCGGGATATGAAAACTGGTTTAATTCCATGACTTTCAAGTGTTCTCTTCCATACCTCCGACCTGTACTGTGGCCCATTGTCTGACAAAATATACTCTACTGGCCCTACCTGTGCCAGGAAATCTCTACGTAGCGCCCTGCTCACCGTTGTCCCGGTTGCCCTTTTCAATGGTGTCAGGATGACATACTTAGACGTTAATTCTAAGACCACCATGATGTATCTATAACCCCTTTGTGTGGTTGGTAACGGACCCATCAAGTCCGTCGCCGCTGTTTGTCTTAATTTCTCCGGAATAATGGGGTACAGAGGCGGCTGCACGGCTACAGTACTTGTTTTCGCCTTCTGACACTTCTTACATGCCGCGAGAACCTTGCGTATTCGTCGCTCTATGTTCTTGAAGTGACAGACGCTTTTTAGTTTCAAGAAGCACTTCCTGAGTCCGAAGTGAGCATAACTGAGATGTGTATACCAGATGAGTTTGTTTATTACTTCCTCTGGCACACACACGACCCACAACGTCTCACCTGGATTTCTTCTGTAAAACAGGACCCCCTTTCTTGACAGATAATGCTGCCTAAGCCTGGCTTGCGTTCTATCTTTCCACTTTTCTTTTATTCCTCTCAGCACAGGATCTTTTTCTTTTTCTCGCCCAATATCACGCATTGTCACTGTGATATAATTTTCAAATGCCACTTTTCGTAGATAGAACAAGGAGAAATGTTCTTGTTCTAGTTCTTCAGCCTGATAATCGCTTATCCCCAGAGGGGAACGGGATAGCGCATCCGCTATTACATTTGTGGATCCCGGTACGCAGACTATTGTGAAATTAAATTCCTGGAGGACAGCAACCCATCTCGCAAGCCTCCCATGCGTTAATTTGGCCGTAAGTAGGAACTCCAGAGCTCTATGATCGGTATAGACATGTGTCTTACGTCCGAATAAAAAGTACTTGAACTTCTGGAACCCCCACACTATCGCGAGGGCCTTCAGGGTCGCTTGCGCCCCGTCTCTAATGACCTCGTTGTCGACGGGACGTTAAATACTAAATCTCCTCCTCCTCCTCCTCCTCGGTTACTGAGCAGTTCCTTTCGCTTTTACTCAGCACCCGACTCCCGAACGCGATCGTTTTGTGTATCTTTACTCCATCTTCTTCATATTCTTGGAAGACCTAGCCCAGTTTTCGCGCTATCCGTGGCCATACAGAAGTCATGCGCCAGATCAGGATGTGACAGAATCGGAGCCTTTACCAGAGCTGATTTTTAGCATACTGAATTCGCTTTCTGCATCATTGTCCCATACCCACGCCGCATTCTTTTCGGTTAATTGACACAGTCGTGGTGTCGCCAATGCCTCTATATATATGAATTTTTTGTAAAAATTCACGACACTGAGAAAGCTTCTCAGCTGTTTCCTTGTGGTAGGCGTTGCAAATTCTGCGATTGCCCTCATCTGCTCTGGGTCTGGCGTAATTCCTTCCCCTGAGATGACATGACCCAAGAAATGTACTTGTCTTCCTGCAAAACAGGACTTTTTTATATTTACCGTCACCCCATGTTTTCTTAATTTGGAGATCACTTCTCCTAGAAGATTGTTGTGAGATTACCATGTCTTTTCCGCAATGAGGATATCATCAACGTAACATGTTATTCTCTCCCTTAACCCCTCATCCAAAATTGTTCCTAATCCTCTTATAAATGCTGCAGACGAAATATTCAGGCCAAAGGGGAGTCTCTTAAATTGATGGCATCTACCAAATGCGATGAACGCCGTGTATCTTCTACATTCTGGATCCAACTCGATTTGCCAGAAGCTGGATTTCAAATCCAGAGAGGAAAACACCGAAACTCCATGGAATTTCTGCAGCAACTCATCGAGCCTCTCGGGTCTGTCGGTTTCCGGAACTATGATCGTATTGATCTGCGGGAATCTAACACAAGTCGAATTTCCCCGTTCCTTTTGTCTACAATCCTGAGGGGGCTGTTGTATGCATCCGCTGGAGTTCAATAAAAACACGATCTCGGTACGACCACAGAATCGGGTACGGCGCTACTCGAAACGGTTTTTGCCTCTTTAAGTCAAATTTATATTGATAGCCCTTTATGGAGCCCGTCTGGGGGAGAAAAACTTCAATATTCCTTCTTAGCACATTGTCTAACCCTTCTTTGTCTGCGTCTCTTATGACCTTTATGCCCTGCAATTTCTCGCTTATTTCCTTATGTATTTCTACTAACTGTGCTTCTTTCGAAGTACTATCTCTATTGTCCTGTCCGCCGTCGGCTTCACCTGTTGACTCCTCCTGGTTTGGAAACTGTAGTCTGAGACAGCTCTTTTGTACCTGCCCTGGGATTGCCTGTTCATCGAAAAGAAGATAGATTTTGTCACCCTCTCCTAATGTGACTTCTCCTCGACCCAAATCGATTATGACTTTTCGTTGATAGGCAATCCATACCAATGATAATATCGGTGGACAGTTTAGGAATGACAAAAAGATTAGCCGTCAACTGATGTCACTGACATTCGAATTCTAAACGTGTCTGTTGAGATATTTCTATACTCTTTCCAAGTAATGCACCCCTGACCTTCGTCTTTTGTGTGGCAAGAGTCGGTGGGTTCAGCACATTCTTACATGTCTTAAATACCTCTTCTGAGATCGCTGAAAGCTGCCTCCCACTATCAATTATAGCGGCCACCGTTAAGTCACCTATTTTGATTTTGACTACTGGGTATATTTCTTTATTTTTTTGCCCTTCCTTTTCTTCGAGGAGTAACTCGGTGACATCCTCGTATTCGATAATGTTTATGTTACTGACTAGTTCCGAGGTTACGGATGTTTTGCAACTCCTGTCCGCGCTCTGGTCTAGTCATTCGTAATCCTGCCCGTTAAGGTGGGATGGACCAGGCTTCGGAGGGCGCACTTCGACCTCTTCCTGGTTGTTATTTTGGTAACCATTATTCCTGTTCCTTCCCGATTGCTGATTACCGCCCCAAGTCCTTTGTAATTTATTATGTTGCACCGGAGAGTGTCGCTCATCTTCCGTGTACCTTCTTTTCGAGTTGCCATTACTCTTATCTTGATTATGGCCGTTGTAGTTCGGCACTGGCCTACTATCCCACTGAGGTCCATTATTGCGTCGGTTGTTATTTTGTTCACGCTGTCGGCGTTTCACCCGCGCCTGTTCCTCTTGAAATGCGAATTCCAGTTCGCGCAAAATGCCCTTAAATACCTCAGTATCGCTACCACAACGACCGGCAAGTGATTGTTGATACGAGATGGGAAGTTTCATGTAGCACAATCTGATGATTTCCGCTCCGCTACATGGGTTGTCTAGGTACTGGTTCCTTTTTGTCATATTTTCAAAAAATTTGACCGGACTCCGGTACCCTGCCCCTTCCATATCTCTGGACATCATAATTTCTTGTTTGATCCTTTCTTGGGTTTCTTTAGACCAATACATCTACATCTACATCTATACTCCGCGAGCCACCTTACGGTGTGTGGCGGAGGGTACTTATTGTACCACTATCTGATCCCCCCTTCCCTGTTCCATTCACGAATTGTGCGTGGGAAGAACGACTGCTTGTAAGTCTCCGTATTTGCTCTAATTTCTCGGATCTTTTCGTTGTGATCATTACGCGAGATATATGTGGGCGGTAGTAATATGTTGCCCATCTCTTCCCGGAATGTGCTCTCTCGTAATTTCGATAATAAACCTCTCCGTATTGCGTAACGCCTTTCTTGAAGTGTCCGCCACTGGAGCTTGTTCAGCATCTCCGTAACGCTCTCGCGCTGACTAAATGTCCCCATGACGAATCGCGCTGCTTTTCGCTGGATCATGTCTATCTCTTCTATTAATCCAACCTGGTAAGGGTCCCATACTGATGAGCAATACTCAAGAATCGGACGAACAAGCGTTTTGTAAGCTACTTCTTTCGTCGATGAGTCACATTTTCTTAGAATTCTTCCTATGAATCTCAACCTGGCGCCTGCTTTTCCCACTATTTGTTTTATGTGATCATTCCACTTCAGATCGCTCCGGATAGTAACTCCTAAGTATTTTACGGTCGTTACCGCTTCCAATGATTTACCACCTATGGCATAATCGTACTGGAATGGATTTCTGCCCAACAAGGCATTTTTGAATTCTTCGAACGAGACGCTCGTCTTCGCTACATTTCTCATGTACTCAGCGGTCGCGCCCTCCATATGGGAGCACACAAAATCCAGCTGGTACATCAATGGCCAGTGTGGGGGCAAAGATAACTCGAATTGCCCCATAAAAGTTTTTGGATGCAAGCTATTACCTTCGTCCTTGTAGTGATGGAACTCTCGGACTGATACAAAATGCTAGTAGTCAAACCGGTCATCATTCCAGTTATCATTTCGACCGTTCTTACGATTCGTATGAACATCGGGACGTGGACTAATTCGTTCCGACACGCTATCGTCATCTCTCCCCCTCTGTATTTTCGACAGTTGTTCGGTACATTTAATCAGCCGACAGCAATTGTGCTCACTGGACTGTTGCGCGCTGTCCGTGTTTACCTCGGTCGTTGCCTCACAGCTGTGAATGAAGGCGTGGCTCCCGTTGCTTATAGTGTCAACTTTGTCACACCGTGAAGCGGTTATCTGTGTTCCGGTAAGTGACGGTTCAGTCGACGCAGTAATTACACCCTTCTCCTTTCCTGATGTCTCTGTAATGACACGTTTTACCTCGTCCTCTAAATTTCTTTTTAATATCGCCACCTCCTCTTTCAACATCTCGTTAGGCCCTATGTCCGGTTGCTCTTGTTGCTTTTCTTCAACAAGTTTTATCCCGAGTTTCTCTCGCTATTTTCCTTGCACCTTCCGCAATTAATTTGGCTTCAATTGCCGTTCGTTTGATGATGGCAATCTCTTTCTCTATTTTGACGCCGAGATTCTTTACCTCCTCTTTTACTTCCCTATGAACGTCTGTGAGCCTATAGTTCAGCTCCGAATTCGCTTTTTAATTTCGGCATTAAGGTTGTCTTTCAGCTCCGAATTCGCCTTTTTAATTTCGGCATTAAGGTTGGCGCTCTGCTCTTTCAGTTCCGTATTCACCTTTTTAATTTCGGCATTAAGGTTGGCGCTCTGCTCTAAGTTCACCGTTTGCATCTGTTGCAACAGGTCCGTAATGTTTTCGAGAGTAGCCGCATTTTGATCCTTGTCCTTTTGTGGTTGAAAATGCGACTCTTCTCCTCTGTTCTGAGGAACCCTTCGATATATAGACAAGTACCGTCTCCGCGCCCCCGTCGGATGACTTGTGAATGAGTCGTTTGATAATCGTCGGACACCGTTTTGTTCCAACACACTCTGGCTTCTTAGGCTGGATCTTCCATACTTATGGATTAATCCTGTACTCCCTGCGTCCCCCGAGCAGTCAGTATCACTTCCTGAATCAACGTCCTTGCTATTCAGCGGACTAAACCAGTCATGAGACGCAGTTTCAGGAACTTGCAACTCGAGTTCATCACGCTCATCGGTAGAGCTTTCCCTGCGATCACACATGTTCTCCCGAGTAACAGTCTGTTTATATTCTGCCGTTGTCTTGGCTTTTCCCCTCGTTATCATTTGCACTTTTATGTTACACGAAAATTCAAAACGCAGGTACCCCTTACACTCAATAATTAGATAACACAAAACATATATCAAGACACAAATTGATACACTGGGTGTGAGCAATGACCCGACAAACAGTTGATAAAGAATTCCCCCAAAAAGGCTAGTACCAATGATTGTGTACTGTGTGCTCAGCATCGGCTGATTACAGCACTGCACATCACAAGTACTCCAACAACTCACAAATACAATGCAGAGGCACCTATAAATGTCACTTTGAAAGAACAGCACATGAAGAAGATAATGTAACTTATTGTAACTAATACTACCCGTTTATCAATTAAAAATGGCTAAGCAATGGATCACGTGGAAAAATTTCCTTTTTCAAGACTACTTCCTAGCAAATCCCGAAGTATCGTATCCTGGCACGGTCGCCATCTGCAAAACCCTACCCGTCTTTTAGCTGGTTTTGGCGTGTGTTCACCCCAACGAATTGACTAACAGATCAACAGAGAGTGCAAAAACTGCCGCAATATTGGATAACGCAAAAAAGTAATATGGCCCTGTGACTCCTGATTGAACTGTGGTGGCAGTGTTGACATTAATTTATTCAGAATTGATCACTTTTAATTAAAATGGGGTGCACATTGATGTTATATTCAGCTATTGAACATCAGATGCAAATGTTGAACCTAAAATTAATTAAGAAAGTGACTTGGGATTTCAACTACTTGATTGAAAACAGATGCAGTCGATTAGCACAAATTTATTTTAACTCCCGACCTTCAATCATCACATTACAAGGTGCTCCTATCAGGCAGTGGTAATAAATTGCGTTTTCATGGAGTAAAGCACGATAACTCAAAAGTAATGCCTATCGATTGACCCAGGCGTAATGCAAAGTGTGAGAAGAATTCTACAATACACGGCCCATGAAACCCTTGTGGAAACTTTGCTGACGTGATCCAATAAATTAATCAGTGGCCGGAGACGATGCAATATCACAGAATACAGTGTGGCAGAGCGGTGTCATTGTGCGGACGTCGGGCGACCTTGTGGTGCTGCAAGGCTGCGCTCGTCTATTCGCTCCTAGCTATCTTGCTCAGTATATAGCTAAACCAAAACTTCCTATCTCCAAGCTCAATCGTTCCATTTGCTAAGTCCTAAACTGCAGAGATGCTCACTCTTTCTCAGGCAAGCTGAGTAAAGAACGCCACGTCCGCACTCTAGGCAAGCTGGGAATGGAAGACCCCTACAGAGACTTCTCCTAGTCCGCTCTTCGTCTCGGTTTCCCCTCCAGAAAAATCACTTACGCCAATTGCAGCGCAAGTCGCGTTAATTATGTGTCGCTTCCCAGCGCCGACCAATGCCTGCTCTGGGAAGTGAACAAATTGCCACAAAATTTCCCTTCTTCTCAACTTCTGCCTTATAGCTCTTCCCAGGCCACCCATCAAGGTTAGCGTCTGCACAAACAGCAAGTTTTCCGGAATTCTGACTCCCAGGAGAGTACTTCAAATTCCTAGGTCCTACGTTCCCATCGGAGGCCGGCGTATTTCATGCTGTCGCTCTGCACCTGATTTACTTCAGGCTCTGCGGACCGTGAATTCACCGTGAAGTTGCTATAATAACAAACACGCATATTTTGACCTCTGTTGACCGCTCCACCGTAGCTTTGCGCGGCTTTCTCGCATGTTTCACAGAAAACGGGACGACGGACATTTATCAACAGGCATAAAGTTCTCCGTCTGTTTCCCGGTACATCAGCATGGGGTCGGGGTCAACCACCCATGCTGTCACTCATCTTAAGCTGGCTGGAGGCCGTGCCGCGTTACCACTTTCTCAGAGCTTGAGCTGCCCTAAGCTGCCTATTGTCGCTTCCCTTTGCCGTTCCCCATCCGGCCACGGTCAATTCTAAATACTTCCCTGGGGTAAACAAGCGTCCAATAAATCGACTCGTTTCCACAAAGTTTTCATGTCATGTGAATTACTTTAAAACCATCACCCGACATTAATTATTCCACTACGTCCATACTATACCCTCTACAAGATGCATTGTGCCTTGTCAGTCATTTTGTTGAGCCCTACTGTTCGCTCATTGTGAGTTAGGGGATCTTTAATGACTTCATGTAAGGGGCATAGTTCTTGCCATCTTACAGAACTTGTACTACTGTGGTAGTGTAGGCTGCCTGTGTATATTGGCTTCGATAATACGTCCACTATACTGTTCATAGAATCTTATCGGCTTTTCTATGTTCTCATTCATTATTCAACCCAATCTTGTATTACACCTATCTGACTTTTTATTTATAGCCTGTAGTCTCCTGACCAGAAGTCCTGTTTTCATACCGCTGAACTTTGCTAATTCCCATTACGTCTAACCTTAACCTATCCATTTCCCTTTTAAAATTTTGTAATCTAACTGCCCGATTAAGGGATATAACGATACACACTCCAATAAGTAGAACGCCAGTGTTTTTTTTATTCTAATGATGACATCCTCATGAGTAGTACCCCCAAGAGCTCCGAATGGGGGACTGTTTTACCTGTGGAATATTTTACCCAAGAGGTTGCCATTATCATTTAACCATGAAGAACAGCTGCATCCTCTAAGCTGAAGTGTACCCTCGTTATGTTATGTTATGTTAACTGGGGACCTAGAAACGACGAAGAGGCTCTGTCCCCACCGCAGCCGCAGTGGTCCGCAACCCTCCACCGCCCCAAAAATGGTTCAAATGGCTCTGAGCACTATGCGACTTACCTTCTGAGGTCATCAGTCGCCTAGAACTTATAACTAATTAAACCTAACTAACCTAAGGACATCACACACATCCATGCCCGAGGTAAGATTCGAACCTGCGACTGTAGCGGTCGCTCGGTTCCAGACTGTAGCGCCTAGAACCGCACGGCCACTCCGCCACCCCACACCGAACCCAGGGTTATTGTGCGGTTCGGCCCCCAGTGGACCCCCCCAAGGGAACGTCTCACACCAGACTAGTGTAACCCCTATGTTTGCGTGGTAGAGTAATGGTGGTGTACGCATACGTGGAGAACTTGTTTGCGCAGCAATCGCCGACATAGTGTAGCTGAGGCGGAATAAGGGGAACCACCCCGCATTTTCCGAGGCAGATGGAAAACCGCCTGTTACAAGGCCAGATCAGTCTTCCAGACTGTTACCACTGCTACTACTGAAAAGGTGCCCCTCTGCAGAAACCATACGTTTGTCTGGACTCTCAACAGATACCATTTTGATGTGGTTGGACCTATGGTACGGCTGTCTGTATGGCTGAGGCACACAAGACAGCTGAGCAATGGCGAGATGCATGGTTAACAGTGGGCAAGAGCAGGGGGGGGGGGCAATAGGAAATAACTCCGCGAAAACTAGACTTACATATCGTATGCATGTATACGATACATCATTAATAGTCCATCTTGAAAGCAGTGAATTGCGACGGAGCCTGATACCATACAACCTCGTGACAGCTCTATGTTCTCTCCACTGATGTTATGTGGAAGGGCTTTAGTGGCTGTGGGTCTCTCGTCAGTTCCATTCTGTATCTAGATCTACATTCTAGAAACCAATTTAAGGTGTGTGGTGGAGGGTACTTTGTACCGGGTGATCAAAAAGTCAGTATTAATTTGAAAACTGAATAAATCACTGAATAATGTAGATAGAGAGGTAAAAATTGACACACATGCTTGGAATGACATGAGGTTTTATTAGAACAAAAAAAAACACCCTATATTGCTAGACTCGTGGAAGATCTCTTGCGCGCGTCGTTTGGTGATGTTTGTGTGCTCAGCCGCCACTTTCGTCATGCTTGGCCTCCCTGGTCCCCAGACCTCAGTCCGTGCGATTATTGGCTTTGGGGTTACCTGAAGTCGCAAGTGTATCGTGATCGACCGACATCTCTAGGAATGCTGAAAGACAACATCTGACGCCAATACCTCACCATAACTCCGGACATGCTTTACAGTGCTGTTCACAACATTTTTCCTCGACTACTGCTATTGTTCAGGAATGATGGTGGACATATTGAGTATTTCCTGTAAAGAACATCATCTTTGCTTTGTCTTACTTTGTTATGCTAATTATTGCTATTCTGATCAGACGAAGCGCCATCTGTCGGACATTTTTTGAACGTTTGTAGTTTTTTGGTTCTAATAAAACCCCATGTCATTCCAAGCATGTGTGTCAATTTTTACCTCTATCTACATTATTCCGTGATTTACTCAGTTTTCAAATTTATACTGACTTTTTGATCACCCGGTATACCACGGTCACTGGAGGACTCTAATTGTCGCCCCGCTGTCTTGCACTTCGTGGTAGGAAATTAGGCTACTGAGGTTGGGCCGAGCGAGTGACAAACAAACGGTGCGCGCGAAAAATTTAAAACGTTGTTATGTTTCGGTCATAGCTGCGTGGTATCAAGATTATGACCTAAATTTTCGCACGGGATTTAATGCTTGGGCTGGCAAGTTTGTTTTTTCTCCTTAAAATGTGAGGACAAGTTGGTAATGTTTCCTCGTCCCTCCACGAGGTCAAGTCGGTGATGTTTCCCTGTCAGAAATACGTTGCATGTCGCGAATTGTGTGTGCAGGTGGACGCGCAAAGCCACCAGAACGACGCAGCGCGTCACAGGGGAAGCACGCGTCCCGCGCCCACGGCGTGTACTTTGGCCCGCCCTGTTTACCGCCGCCGCGCGCCGCCCAGAGAAAATAGGCTGGCCGGCTATTCCGGGCCGCTGGCTGCGCCGCACGCCGCCAGATGCCACCCGCCGGCGAGGAGCCGACAGAGTGGGGCACCGCTGCCGGCCGGCTGTCACTCAAGTTCCGGCACACCGGCTCAACCTGCCCTCCACTGGCTGCGGCATTTTACGATTATTTCAGTAACGACAGATCAAATTACATAATTCAGATTTATTTTTAAAAAGGCCCTGATTTGACAGGACACCTGACCCTCCCTCCCTAAGCTAACGGCGCCAGATTACGAGAGCTGTTCGGGAAGTAAGGTCCGATCGGTCGCGAAATGAAAATCAAAAATGTTTTATTTATAACACTCGGCTACAGCTGCCAGCTACATCTCTACGTCGGTTTGCAGCTCGTTGTCTGTGCCAAAATGTCGTCTTCATGGCCAACGGTTCATTTCAGAAGAGATAAAAATCAAGGGGAGCCTACTACAGGTTGTATCGTGGGTGATCAGTTCTCATCGAAAACGTTGCAGGAGCATCTTCATTGCCCCAGCAGGGTGCGGCCGAGAATTGGCATGAGGAAGGAAACACATATCAGTTATGTTATGTGGACTCCATGATATCAGGCGACATCAGTGGTTCGTAATTGTAATTCCTAGGTATTTAGCTGAATTAATGGCCTTCAAATAGGTCTGATTTATCGTGTAACCGAAGGTCAATGGATTTCTTATCGATGCATATGTAAGTAGGACGAGTCTGTAGCAATGAGGAACGCTTCCAAACAACTGTATTGACCACTCGGTGGGATTGGGAACATGGTGTCATAGCTCTGCCAACTGTCTACAAGGCGTAAGGCCAGCGCCAAACGAAGCTTTCCCTTGCAACACGAGGTAGTAGAAGAGATAGTACAGACAGTTACTTTGGTGTTTCTTGTTGGGAAAATTAGGAATACTACACATCATACATGGCATGGAGAAGGACGAAGATGTTGCGATGTACCTCCAAACTACAAATAGGTAGTCCGAAGGATATCCGTGTCTCTCAGTATGCATTCATGTCTAGCACCCAAACATATGTGGCGATCCTATTAAATATACAGGTATTTATCCATTGGAGAAGATGGTTCGTGATCAAAGTCGCTTCCACAGACCGGTGTAAAGTTTCATCACCTATACTGTAGGATGGCGATATCCAACAGACTATCAATTACACGAGAGGGTTCCTATATTGCTCCTTCATAAGCAATTTAATACAATGGGTTATTTCGGTTGTAACACACCCAAATAATTTACACTCCCATACACTTTGTTTTTTCTACCCCAAGTCAGAAGCCCGGTCAGCTGCTGCTAAACCAACATTAACACGCTTAGATCCTCAGACTCTCACAGAAAACTGAACGTCGTGTGGCATAAACTATACAGTTACTACAACACAGGCTGGTAGAAATAAAACACAGACACGATGTTTCTCACTGACAAAAATATGGAAGACATCGCAACATATGGAAAATGGAAGAGTTAGCAGTACTGCAGAGTGCTTCCAACAACTATTCGGAGGTGATTTCCTGTACAGTTAATATATCATCTTCCCATTGACACGGTAGTGGATGTCTCAGTGCTCCGTTTCGAAAAGCATTGTTCGTTCATTTTGTAGTCATGTACATGATTACTGTTCCGGTGTTCACCTTCGCTGGAAGGTGCTGTTCACAACATGCGTGAGGTGTCACAAATAAAAAGAGGCACTGTTGTCTTATTAACCTCTACATTTAATCCCATGTTCCATTGCAACCTGGTTAGAACAGAGTGAGCTGAGGTAATGCTATAGGAGCATGTTTTGACCACTCAGTGGAAGTGGAAACATCTCGTACCTCTGCCACCCATGTACGATGTGTAAGGTCAGCGTCAAATGACGCCTGCTCTTGCAACATGACGACAGTACAAACATTTACGGTGGTGTTTTCTTGCTGGGAAAATTAAGAAAACTCAACACTGAAGCAGATCTGCATCCCTCAGGATCTATTCATCTTCATCACCCAAAGATTCTATCATCATTATTCTGTAGCATCCAGCAGAGAAAAATTACGAACTATAAAAGCTCTGTTAATTTCATCTGATAGATTTTTACCACGTCTCTCTCTTCCGATATATCGAAAACGAATACCGTCTACATGCCAGCATCGAGCATATGCAGCGATCCTATTAAATATACTGGTATTTATCCCTTGGAGCAGGTGGCCAGTGATCGGCCTCGCTTGCACAGATGATGTAAAGTTTCATCGCCTGTACTGTAGGAGAACCTTCTCCCACATGTTATCAGTCGCAGGAGAGGGACCCTGATTCGTTGTTTGATACAACGCTTTTTCTACTGTAAGACACTTTGTACACTGCCATACATTTTTTTTTCCACCACGACTTCTACGTCTGTGTCAGATTCTAAACTGACATCAACACGTTTGGTTATCGGTGTACAGTAGATATGAAACGGTTGTGATGATATAACAGATGGTTTTTATGCACAATGGAGCTCCAGGTGGACGGAGTTCATTGCGGTTTACGTAAATCAGCTGTGCTATCAATTCTAAATTTATTGTTCTAGTGTCTGGGGTCATTACCTAGAAGTTATTGGTAAGAGAGAACATAAACACATGCACTCCTAAGGCTACAATGTTCTGCACTTAAAAGACGCTATAATGTTAGATCGTTGGGTTTCCGACCTATTAGTCGTATGGAATGCAACACTGTTACTATCCCAATGTAAGAAATATATTTCCAGCACATGACATACATTCTCCTAGCAGGTTTCTCTACGATAAACTATGGTGATAAACTGTAATATGAGAAACTACTTTCTTGAAACATCGATTCCTTGTGATCCACGTACAATATAGCTTTCCAGAGGTGTATAGTTCTCCCCTGTTCACATCTGATGACGGTTCAGAAATTATTCTATGTTCGCATCAGTCCTATATAAAATGATCTTTAGTAACGATGAATTCCTGTTACAAGGAAAGAGACAAGTGCATAGCAGCGTTGTTTGACATGTGATATTACACGTCATGCCACCACTAACTCCGTAAACAGGACGTGGTTCAAATGGCTCTGAGCACTATGCGACATAACTTCTGAGGTCATCAGTCGCCTAGAACTAACTAACCTAAGGACATCACACACATCCATGCCTGAGGGTAAACAGGACATCTGTCAAGCAGCTGTTTACGTGGGGATTGAGTACCTCACAAACACCTGTTGCTAATTTAAAATCGCCGTAGTTATGAAACTGAAGACTCGATTTTACGCCCAAGATGCGGCAGGGGGATGGAGCGCCTCGCATAAATCTTCGTTCATCTAGAGGAACGTGTCGAAACAGGACAGAAGTCCTCGGATGACCGACAGATTTGCTGTTAGCGATCGCAAGTAGACAGTGCTGTAAGTCATACACAGAACACGCAGTTGTATGCGATTCGAACACAGGTTATGTCACACAACTGATGAATCCTGAGAAATCAATGGTAAAAATGGTCAAATGACTTACAGTGATATGTCCCTCTCTCTCGAGAATGCATCATCAGTCTACCATTAAATCCTACCTCGTTATAACTCCAATTCACCCTATCACTCCATCCACTCTCTGTCATCCTTTAACCCATATGCAAGTAAGTTTAGAGGC
Source organism: Schistocerca cancellata (assembly GCF_023864275.1). NCBI lineage: Eukaryota > Metazoa > Arthropoda > Insecta > Orthoptera > Acrididae > Schistocerca > Schistocerca cancellata. The sequence goes on from NC_064627.1 coordinate 659,898,300, forward strand.
GGATGGTTCTCTTTCTTCCAGGAAAGCATCAAAGATAGCAGTCAACTCACGCGTGTCACTATTATCTCAATAGACATACAGTAGAATGATGACTCGATGAAAAATAAAAGATTGTATCCCCAGTTCACGCTCGTTCCATGTTCCAAAACTGCTAGTAAATGTAGTGCAGCTGCCAACACCTAGCGCAAATGCACTATTTTTCTGGTTGGGCGGCGTAGTACAGCACTGTACTCGAATGCAACCACTCTCCTCCAAACTCGTATTCTGTAGTTGCAGGTCGTTTGCTCTTTTTTTACCTATGTCTGTACCTGTACATGTGTCGCAGAAGGCTCCCATGACGTGCTGTTCCCACTGGTGGTTTCAACGTCGAACACAGAACACATCTCCGTATCTAATACGTGACTGGTCCACCTTTCAGCCCAATCACAAATTTGACGTGTTGTGTAACCGAACCCCAACATCGCGCTGGATATAACGCTCGGCGGATCCACACTCGAACGCTAACTCGGGTCTACAGTGTGACCCGGGAGCCATCCAGTACAATAGGTCCTAGATGGCTCCTAAGAGAAGAAAGAAAAAAAAATCATAGGGCGTGATATCTGAGAATTATGCTCTGAGAAGGACATAATACACATTTCGTAGAACGTGGATACTGTGGATACTCATGTTTAACTTCCGATCGCTTCATCGCTTTGTATATGATGATCGCGAAGTCATTAAGACGGTCCGCAGTTGACTGCAGGGCTCGCACATTACCGCCGTCGCGTCGGGCGCTTCCGCAAGGCCGCCTGCAGCCCCCTCCCAGCAGGTAGCAGGTTGCCAGCCCGGCGGCATGACGACGGCCGCCTCGCGCTTCGGGGGACACGCCTACCCGACGTCTCCTGACCAGCAGCGGGCCTTTTGACATGAAACGCACCGCACTACGCGAGTTCTTAACTCTCAGGCGGCCTAACGACACAACTGCGACACATGTGCCGCACTGCCACATGTCTGGCGGTTGACTGGGTTAGCGTCCTCCCCAACACCTCTGTCCTAAGGAAAACTCAGACTATTCATGTGTCTCAGGTTGAACAAAGAGTGTTTTTCTAAAGCTAGCAGCTGCTTCCAATTTTTCCATTCACTTGTTGGCAACAGATGATGTTTTCGGAAGGAGCCTCTACTTCTTTCACAGATTTTTTTTTATCTCCCGCAGCAACTGCCTGCACCAGCCAGAAAAAGAACCCAAAGTTAGCATCTCCTGCCACAGCTCAGTCCTAAGGGAAACATCGAGATATATTTTGAGGGTTGCAACTGCCATTGGGCATATCAGGCTATCCATCTGTCTCAGAATGAACGAAGCTATGTGGCCCGACAAGAAAAATAGTGCATTTGCGCTAGGTGTTGGCAGCTGAACTACATTTACAAGCAATTTTGGAAATCGGAACGAGCGTACTGGGAATACAATCTTTTATTTTTCGTCGAGCCATCATTCTACCGTATGTTTATTGAGGTAATAGTGACACGCGTGAGTTGACTGCTATCTTTTATGCTTTCCTGAAAAAAGAGAACCATCTGCCTCCAACTTTACTTGCATATGGGTTAAAGGATGACAGAGAGTGGATGGAGTGATAGGGTGAATTGGAGTTATAACGAGGTAGGATTTAATGGTAGACTGATGATGCATTCTAGAGAGAGAGGGACATGTCGCTGTAGGTCATTTGACCATTTTTACCACTGATTTCTCAGAATGCGTCAGTTGTGTGACATAACCTGTGTTCGAATCACATACAACTGCGTGTTCTGTGTATGACTTACAGCACTGTCTTCTTGCGATCGCTAACAGCAAATCTCTCGGTCATCAGAGGACTTCCGTCCTCTTTCGACACATTCCTCTAGATGAACCAAGATTTATGCGAGGCACTCCATCCCCCTGCCGCATCTTTGGCATAAAATCGAGTCTTCAGTTTTATAGCTACGGTGATTCTAAGTTAGCGACAGGTGTTTGTGAGGTGCTACAATCCCCATGTATACATCTGCTTGACAGATGTCCTGTTTACGGAGTTAGTGGTGGCATGACGTGTAATTTCTCATGTCAAACACCGCTGCTATTCGTTTGTCTCTTTCCTTGTAACAGGCATTCTTCGTTACTAAAGATCATTTTATATAGGACTGATGCGAACATAGTATAATTTCTGAAACACTATCAGATGTGAACGGGGGGGAGGGGGGAGGGGGGGAGCTACACACCTCTGGAAAGGTATACTGTACGTGTATCACAAGGAATCGATGTTTTGAGGAAGTAATTTTTCATATTACAGTTTATCACGATAGATTAACGTAGAGAAACCTGCTAGGAGAACGTATGCCATGCGCTGGAAATATATTTCTTAGGTTGGGATAGTAACAGTGTTGCATTCCATATCACTAACAGGTCCGAAACCGCAAGGATCTAACATTATAGCAAGTTTTATATGCAGAACACTGTAGCCTTAGGAGTGCATGTGTTTATGTTCTCCATTACCAATAACTTCTAGGTAATGACCGCAGACACTATAACAATACTTCAGAATTGGTGGCGCAGTTGATGTACGCAACAAAATCCGTCAGCCTGAAGCTCCATCATGCATAAAAACCACCCGTTTCTTGTTCTTAACCCTCTGTTATATCATCACAACTGTTTCACCTCTAAGGGGTGCTAACCTCCTCGATATTCACGCATCTGGAGAATCTTGTACTCTTGGAGGGATGCAGGACACCAGTTACATCCTCAGTTCGCAATGTTCCTACACGAAACGTGGAATGTAGCCGTCTACTTCTCGTCAGCTGCATGGAGCGTTGGCCGAAGACAATGCGGTCTCTATCCTAATAATACGATAATGCCTTGTGACTCCCATCCACACAGGGAAAGATCGTAACTTACACAGTATGATCGAAGTGCTAGAGATATATAGGTCGCTGTCTGGCACACTTTGGAGTATATGTTCGAGGTATTAACAATGAATGAGCATACTGCACAGTCATCTACTTTCATATGGTACTCCCAAAGTAGTGAAGGGGCTGTTTAGCGATGATACAGTACTTGGTAAGCATGATGCCGCATCAGTGGTCGATGTTAAAATTACGATAATATTGCTAAAATTGATCGCACTATCAACTATGATGCTTATTATTACAGTATATCAACGGTGTCTTCTGCATCCCAACAGTCCAGGTACGCTGTTGATTACCACATAATGTGGTTTACAATGTGCGATATCTAGTTTCCTGGGGTAATCAATGGACCAAACGTGTTGATGTCACTTTAGAATCTGACACAGACGTCGAAGTCGTGGTGGAAAAAAATGTATGGCAGTGTACAAAGCGTCTTACATCAGAAAAGCGGTGTATTAAACAATGAAACAGGGTCCCTCACCTGCGACTTATAACATGTGGGAGAAGGTTCTCGTATAGTACAGGCGGTGAAACTTTACATCAATCTGTGCAAGCGACATCCATCACTGGCCACCTGCTCCAAGGGATAAATACCTGTATATTTAATAGGATCGCTGCATATGCTCGATGCTGGCATGTAGACGGTATTCATTTTCGAAATATCAGAAGAGAGAGATGCGGTAAAAATGTATCAGATGAAATTAACAGAGCTTTTGTAGTTCGTAAATTTTCTCTGCTGGATGGTACAGAATAACGATGATAGGATGTTTGGGTGATGGGTGTGAATAGATCCTGAGGGATGCAGATCTGCTTCAGTGTTGAGTCTTCCTAATTTTCCCAGCAAGAAACACCACCGTAATTGTTTGTACTGTCATCGTGTTGCAGGAGCAGGCCTCATTTGACGCTGACCTTACACATCTTACGTGGGTGGCAGGGCTACGGCATGTTCCCACTTCCACCGAGTCAAAACGTGCTCCTATAGCATTACCTCAGCTCACTCTGTTCTAACCGGGTTGCAGTGGAACATGGGATTAAATGTAGAGGTTAATAAGACAACAGTGCCTCTTTTTATTTGTGGCACCTCACACATGTTGTGAACAGCACCTCCCAGCGAAGGTCAACATTGGAACAGTAATCATGTACATGACTACAAAATGAACGAACAATGCTTTTCGAAACGGAGCATTGAGACATCCACTGCCCTGTCAATGGGAAGATGATATTAACTGTACAGGGGATCATCTCCGAATAGTTGTTGGAAGCGCTCTGCAATACTACAAACTCTTCCACTTTCCATGTGTTGCGATGTCTTCCACATTTTTGTCAATGAGACACATCATGTCTGTGTTTTATTTCTACCAGCCTGTGTTGTACTGTACGGTATAGTTTATCCCATACGACGTTCAGTTTTCTACGAGAGCCAGAGGATCGAAGCGTGTTAATGTTGGTTTCGCAGCAGCTGACACAGTCTCAAAGTGATTGTAGAAAAAACGAAGTATATGGCAGTGTACCATGATTGGATGTGTTACAACTGAAAAAAAACCAATGTATTAAACTGCTTATGAAGGAGCAATACAGGAACCCTTTCGTGTGATTGATAGTCTGCTGGATATCGTCATCCTACAGTATAGGTGATGAAACTTTACGCCAGTCTGTGGAAGCAACTTTGATCACGAATCACCTGCTCCAATGCTTAAATACCTGTATATTTAATAGGATCGTCACATTGGGTTATGGACTTGAATGCACCCTGAGAGACACAGATCTCCTTCGGAGTACATGTATGTAGTTTGAAGATGTGTCACAAAATCTTTGTCCTTCCTCGGTCCCATGTATAATGTGTAGTCTTCCTAATTTTCCCAACAAGAAACACCACCGTAACTGCTTGTACTATCTCTTCTACTACCTCGTGTTGCAGGGGAAAGCTTCGTTTGGCGCTGGCCTTGCGCACTGCACACGGTTGGTGGAGCTATGTGACCATGTTCCTATTTCGAGAAAGTGGTCAAAATGCTCCTGTCGCATTAACTTAGCTCGTCCTGTTTCCCCATAGGATGCAGAAGGTCTTATATATGGCGCTCTCCAACTTCCGTACCGGTTAGACTGAAATTGGGACGATCACCTGGACTAAGCTGCAGGGGTGGGTGGGGGGGAGGGAGGAGCAGAGACTTAGGAGGAGTTATAAGATGCAGAGGGACTATCTAAAACCAGCGCTGCAGTTGTTGGTGTATGGGATCCTTAACAGATACGTTCGAAAATAGAGGGTGACTCGTTTCGAGACATGAGAGTGGCAGGTATATGATTCACCAGTGGCTGTAACCATTAAAAGACGTCTCTGCAAGATACGAGTTGCGTATGTGGTATAATGGATTGACTTGATTCCAAATCGCAGGCAGCATTTCTACCTGGAAGCAAAACACTATCAGTGACTCGTGTGTGTGCCCGTAGACCCCACTTTTTACGCAGGGTGGCGGTAACATGATTCTTGATAAACATTTCTTGTTTTTCGTTTTGGCGATATCTTTTAACGAAATTTCAATCTCCCACCTACACAGGGCGAGACAGGCTCTCACGATTTGTTTCGTAAACGCTAGTATGATACAGCATCGCACTTGTAAAAGGATCCCTGTCGTAGCATACAAGACAGCTACGTTCTCTTGAATTATAGCTTCTTGTTGTTAAACGTAAAATGAATGTGTTTTTTTCCGACATGTGTGCCAATGCGGTAAAAGATTGTTGAAATGTTTGTAACACACACATGCATGACAGTTTATTTACAGACACTGAACGCGAGAGACACTAATTTGTTCAACAAACTGGAAGAATTTGCTTGATATAGTTTTTTTAGTTAAATTCTCTCTTTTTCTTTACTCCGATGACTGTTTCTAGATAACTAGGACATTCTACGGTGGTTGGTAGTTCCCACACCAAAACAGTCGAAATTTTTTTCTGCTGATTTTACGCAGGGTGGGTATGTCTCCGCTAATCATTTGTGATCGGTGGCGTTACACTTCCTTGGACGCCACAAAATAATGAGATGGGACTGCAGTCGAACGTAAAAACGATACCGATTTTGCTCATAAAATTAAAGAAAATGGACTTTGGCTATTTTCGTGGAAGGAAGACATTTATTGTCGTCGTGAATGTTTTTTTCTCTTTTTTTAATAGTTGTTTTATTGTAGGAGTCAAGTTGATGTGAAACAGTCCAGCGCAGAATGGCGGGCGACTTCCCTATGAGGCCTTGGCTTTCCCTTGGTCGGGATAGCGATCATTTATCATGCTTCTGAGTCATACCAGCGACGCGCATTTTACTAAAGGCACTGCCGGAGGGGCAGTCTGTTTAGCAAACAGTCGACTTTGAAACAGCCATCTGGAGCGTCCTCCGGATGGGCGGTGTTTCCCTTTTGTGTTGTCTAGGACCGTCGTCTGAGGGCATGCCGCGTATCGCAAATGGCGCAAAGGGAGCGGCAGCGGGGCAGCGCGTCTTCGGTGCGTGGGGCTCTCTCGCTGTATTTTTGACGAAAAAGTTCCACTCGAGGCGGCCGTCCTTTTATCTCCTATTGTTTAGTTGCATCGCCTTAAGGCGGCGGCCAGATGGTGGCAGCAAAGGGCGGCCAAAGGTCTGCCCGCGTCGCGAGGCGGTCGGCTGAGCGAATGCCGGACATTTGCCATGCCGGACATTTGCCACACTTGCCCCTTCGTCAGGTAGCGATCCCCCAGGTAAGGGACGCCCTTCCTTTTACCACCCCGGTCTCAGATGAAACAGTTGCTGAACATTTCAAAGAAAACTCGAGTCTCATCGCAAATAGGTACCCTACTCATACAATTATAGTTGGTAGTGACTTCAATCTACCTTCCGTATGTTGATAAAAATACATTTTCAGACCCTACTATAGACAGAAAACAACTTCCATCATTGTTCTAAATGCTTTTTATAAAATTATTTTGAACAATTAGTTCACAAGGCCATCCAAATTGTAAATGGTTACGAAAACACAGTTGACCTCTTAGCCACAAATAATCCTGAGCATCACGACGGGTACAGGAGTTAGTGAACACACAGTCGTAGCGAGGCTGAATTCCGTAACAAAGAAATTCACTAAAACTAAACGCGAAATACATATATATTTATAAAAGCAACTAAAAATTCTGTTGACGTCTTTCTAAGAGACAGTCTCCAATCCTTCCAAACTATGTAAGTGAAGACCACATGTGGCTTAAGTTCAAAGAAATAGTATCAACAGCACTCGAGAGATTCATACCAAATAAAGTAATAAGAGACGGAACTGATCCCCCATGGTACACAAAACACGACAGAAAGCTGCTGCAGGAGCACCGAAAAAGGCACGTATAATTCAGACGACTGCAAAATCTCCAAGATTGACGAAGTTTTACTGTGGCTCGCAAACTGGTGCGGATTTCAATGCGAGATGCGTTTAATAGTCTCCACAACGGAACTCTCTCTAAAAATGTGGCGAAAAATCCATCGAGATTCTGGTCCTATGTTAAGAAAACCAGCGGAAAGGCTCAGTAAGTACCTTTTGCGGGTCGGGCGGCTATTGAGGAGGAGGAGTAGGAGCAGGAGGAGGGGGACACAAGGGACCCAACCCTTCGGAGCAGGTAAAATCGTGGCAAATGTCCGGCGTGGCAAATGTCCGCACACCGGCCGTGCAGCTGGCCGTTTGAAGAAGCGTGTGTCTCCCGGTAGGTGGATGGAGGGAGGGAGGAAGGGGGCCTCGATTTTCGGCAGTTCGTGGACGCCTATCGAGGAGAGTGCACATTCAACTACCGCCTCCTCTGCAGTCTTTTAGGTCGACGATTTTCCCCAGTACATATGCTGCATTATGACCCATTCATTACGAGTGCTGGTTTTTCCACAACAACTTCGAAGTGCAATGAGAGCTGTGACACATTTTTTCCCATCAGTTGTGGTAGCGTGTATTGGCTTCGATTACCTGGGCTGCAGGATGGTTTCTGAGCAGGCATCTGTAGCGTAATCTGACGTCTAAAAGCAATAGATTCTGTATGCTTACAGGTAACATACTTTTTAAACTCCTCTCTGTCCAACACCAGTATCTCGTCAGTTGAACATATTTCCCACCAAAAAGAATGAAGATAGTACCTTACAACCCAGACTTTTTCCCGCCAGCTTGTAGGAGTAGTGTAGAGTTTGAGTGTGTCTGTCGCTAGCTTCGAGTGGTATTGCGAATTTTTTTTCCAGCAGGATAACACCAGCTGTATAGTATCGTCAGTTTTTGCGATGTATTGCGCATTTATGCCGTCCTTGTGTAGCGCTATGCATATAGTTGTGTAATTAGGCCTGAGCTTTGTGATTAATTACTTAATTAGGATCGACATTTGCGTCACTTTGTAGTGGTACTGTGAAATTTTTCCCCAATAGTATAACACTAGTTTTTGCGCTGTATTGCGCTTTTATGCCGTCCTTGTAAGCGCTATGCATATAGTTGTGTAATTAGGACCGATCTTTGTGATTAATTACGTAATTAGGATCGATATTTGCGTCAGTTTGCTGACAAAAATAAATAAAGTACACTAACATAACCCTCCTCTCCCGCATCTAGACAGTTAGGGGGTGCACTTGGGCTTTCCATCCGGAGAATCATGGTTCGAATCCCGTAAAGGGGACGGACATTTTTAATTTCCCATCAATTACAAGCTCCTCTGGTGGTTTAATTGTGTTAGAGGGGTACACTTGGGCCTTCCACCCATTAGCACCAGGGTTCGAGTCTCGAAGTATCTGGTGGGACGGAAATCGGTAAATGTGACGTTCTTGTCCAGGAAAACAAATGATTGCAATTTCGGAGAAAATGGATGGTTTATTCAAGAGAAAGACCTTCACAAATTGGGCAAGTCAGGAACGCGTTGGTCCACCTCAGGCCCCTATGCAAGTAGTTATTCAGCTTCTCTTTGATAGAGTTGTTGGGTGTCCTACTGGGGGATATCGCGCCAAATTCCGTTCAGTTGGATCGTCACATTCCCGAGATTATTGAAGGTCACTGCTTATAATGCTCCAAATCTTCTCAAGTGGGGAAAGACCCGGCGACATCGCTGGTAAAGGTAGGGTTTGCCGTGTGCGGGCGGGCCCATGATGGAAAAAAAAAACGGGGTGTAGAAGATCGTCGGAGGGCCGTTGTGCTGTAAGGTAGCCGCAGATGACAACCAAAGCGGGTCCTGCTACGAAAAGAAAGGGCATCCCAGACCATCACTCCTGGTTGTTGGGCTGTATGGCGGGCGACAGTCTGGGGCGTCTCCAGACATGTCTTCGACCAGGGATCTCATTGACCTGGGTAGAATTATCTTCAGTGATGAATCCCGCTTCGAACAGAGCCCTAATGACCAGCGAACACGTGTGTGGAGACGCCCTGGACATCGTTGGCCCGGCCGGTGTGGCCGAGCGGTTCTATGCGCTTCAGTCCGGAACCGCGCGACCGCTACGACCGCAGGTTCGAATCCTGCCTCGGGCATGGATGTGTGTGATGTCCTTAGGTTAGTTAGGTTTAAGTAGTTCTAAGTTCTAGGGGACTCACGACCTCAGATGGTAAGTCCCATAGTGCTCAGAGCCATTTGACATCGGTGAGACGCCAACCTGATTTTGGCCACCATATGGCTGGAAGGCGTGAGTGGTGGTCCGGGGGCCATTTCATTTCATAGCTCGACCCCTCTAGTTGTCATCCGCGGCACCCTTACAGCCCAGCGGTACGTCGACGATGTTCTGCGCCCCGTTTTGTTTCCCTTCATGGCAAGCTATCTCGACCTTACAGTTCAGCAAGATAACGCCCGCCCTCACACTGCGAGAGTTTCTACCGCTTGTCTTCGTCCTTGCCAAATCCCACCTTGGTCAGCAAGGTCGCCGTACCTCTCGTGAATTGAGAACGTTTGGAGGATTATGGACATGGCCCTCCAACCAGATCGGGATTTTGAATATCTAATGCACCTGTTGGACAGAATTGGGCACTGTATCCCTGAGGAGGACATCCAATAAATTTATCAATCAATCCCAAAATGGTTCAAATGGCTCTGAGCACTATGGGACTTAACTTCTGAGGTCATCAGTCCCCTAGGACTTAGAACTACTTAAACCTAAGGACATCACACACATCCATGCCCGAGGCAGGATTCGAACCTGCGACCGTAGCGGTCGCACGGTTCCAGACTGTAGCGCCTAGAAGCGCTCGGCCACTCTGGCCGGCAATCAATGCCAAGTTGAATAACTTTTTGCGTAAGAGCCGGTGTTGCACCAACACATTATTGAATTCCTCAATTCATGAAACTCTTTCCTTGAATAAATCACCCAATTGAAATTGTAATAGTTTGTTTGTACATTAAATCTACCGATTTCTTTTTTTCTTCATTAGAGCGTATGTATTTCCACGTAACACTTTACGTCCGATGTTAGATAAGGCCTTCCTACAGACTTCTCTGTGGCTTACAATCTTAAGTTGTAGACAACTTTCTTACACCTGCATGTTTTCTAATATCATATACCAAACTCCCAGCCTTTTCATATCTCTTAGAATCCATAAAAAAACTCCCTTCGCTAACTACGATGCTGGCATCACATACAACTTTATTTTCATTACAGTCGTAATTATGTCTTTCTCTCTAGTCTGTTCCGTGACCAAGCACCGAAGTACAAGTGATGTGCCACAAAGAAACAGACTGGCGGACTTACTCCGCGATAGTTGACATACTTCGCGATTTTTTTATTTCCAGGTTTTGGCGACCCTCTCCTTAGGAAATCTCAATGGTTGTAGCTACATGCCAGAAATATACAAATGTGCCACAAATCTTCATATATTTTTAATCACTTTATACAGTGCTTCCGCCATTGTATTTCCTATCTACGTGAAGCTGAATTAGAGCCAGTACCAATCTGTGTTATAAAAGTCTAAGAGTGGTGCAATGATTTTGCCTCTATACAGGGTCAATCACCTAAAACTCGCATCGTAAATACTGAGGAAATGGAAAGTGCTACTGCATTGATTGATTGTACCCCGGTTCTTGGAAGAATATTTTACACTTTAAGAATGAAACACACACAACACTCGTGTAATACTCTACAATATTTATTATTTGTTACACTAACCTGTTTTCCGCTGTTACGGCTAAATAAGTATTGGTGCTGTGAAATTTTGTTGGGTCAAAGATTTTAAACTAGCATCCATAGAGTATCCCCATTTCCAGAGATGAAAAATGTTAATGTTAGAATTAGGAATAAAACAAGAGGGATTATTTCAGTGTAAATGCGATGTAAGATTGTTTAACTAAGATAAAATATATTAAACATTAACTAATGAACTATAGACAAATTACAACAGTTGTACTTAGAAGAAAATAATTGAACAATACAATTCGGTGACATATTCCAGAGATGTGGCTGAACAAAATAATCTTGTCTTTAGTAGGTCATAAATTACATTGTTTGATGCTATTTGTTTGTTTGCATTTAATTCCATTTGGAAGTTGTCTTCACTCATGGGGATGTATATCAGATGAGGTATCATTGACTGAAAGACAACATGTTTATGGGTAACTGGCTGTTGAGAACTGTGATGGTAGGTTTCCTATAACACTTCATGACAATTCTGAAACACAGTTTTTGGAAAATAATCCACCCTCGTCCACAGTTGGGTAGTGCTGTAGGTATGTTGATGATGTCTTGTGGTTGTGGACAGACACTACTAGACAAATTCAACAATTCCTCAAGCAATTAAGTTCTAAACACAGTAGTATAAAATTCACAACGGAGTTTGGCGGTAACTGCATAAATCATTCAGCTCTAACTATAGACATTAGTAACCATACTTTCAAGTTTTATAGGAAACCATCACAGATACGGTAATACCGGCCAATTCTCAACACTTAGTGACTCATAAACATGCTGCCTTTCATTCAATGATACATTGCCTAATATCCATCCCCATGAATGAAGACAAATTTCAAATGAAATTAAATGCAATCAGACAAATAACATGAAACAATGGCTATCCTCCCACGTGTGTGCACTCCATAATGCACATATAGCAGAAATAACAGGCATACCCTGTTCTTTACCCTGTCCTTGACCCACCTCTTCATAGACGCAATAAACGGTGCACAATTCCATACTTAGGAAAAGTCTCACTGGATGTAGCCAGAAAGGTTAAATCCAGGAACGTAAAAACATCATTTTATGCGCACAGCGCTGTTGAACACATTTGTTCAATGGTAATGACAACACTCCAGCTTTGGAAAAGAGTAGAATATATAAAATTTTTGTATTTGTGGCAAATTCTGTGTGGTAGGTCAGTCCAGCAAGGCAATATGTGTCCTCCTGAAGGAAACAACAAAAGTTGGAAACTTAGAAAAGATACTTTACTTTTGCACACCACCTGCTTAAAGAAGCTGAAACATGAAGTATTAAAGATGTCTATAACGTAAGGAAGATGAACTACCTAGAAATAATAGAAATTAATAAACATATGTCCATCAACAAGCTTAGTACTAAATGCCCAGAAACAGTTGCCTTACTCGTCGTTTTTAGCTGCAGATATTACTCCGTATCCCATCAAGACCCTGTTGTAAATTGTCCCTCTTACTCACTGGCTCCATTTCCTTTATTTCAGCTACTATAATTTCTCTCATTGTGTTAAAAAATTACTTTGTATTATCACAGCCGCTTCACTCACTTGTTTAACATCACTATTATATCTTATGTGTTTGTAATTTACGGCCCTGGAAAGTTAAGATTATTTTGCCCAGCCACATCTTCGGAATATGTCACCGATGTGTATTGGTCAATTACTTTCTTTTATGTGCAGCTCTTGTAATTTGTCCATAGTTCAATTGTTAATGTGTCACATATTTTATCTTACTTAAATAATCCTATGTCGCATTTACTCTGCAATCCCTCTTGTTTTATTCCTAATACTAACGTTAACATTTTTCATCTGTGGAAACAGAAATCCTTGTAGTTGGACTAATTTAAAATATATGATCCATCAAAATTTCACTGCACCACGTACTTATCTTCGTACCTGACGACAGCGTAACAGCTGAAAATCTGTTCATGCAACAAAAAATAAAAATTTTAAAATATTATATCACTGTTGTTTCACTGATAATGAAAGTGCTATTTATGTGTGCTTTCCACAAAATGGATTGATAGTCAGGGACTCGTTTCGTTAGCCAATAAAAATATTGTAATAAAACTTAGAAAGTGTATGTTTTGTGCAAACATATACGTTTTTTACATAGAACAATGCCTGTTGACATTAACAAACTATAATTAGGCTAAATTACAAAGTCATTGGTGTTTGTTGCAGGATTTTAGTGCGAGTCGTTTACGAGATGCCATATTGTGGAAACTTTCCACACCGACGCTTGTTTGTGCTATTCGACCGGCATAGTTCCTGCGTACGATATGGAATGTAAACGTGTGGTGTGGGATAGTGAACCGTCAGCTCATAGGCCTGTGTGTCATAGACGAAACACTGAACACACATAAGTATCGCAGCCTCCAAACAAACCATCGTATGCGGATGTAGAAGATGTTCCACCACAGACTAGGAGGTTCCTTTGGAACCAATATGATGGGTGTCCAGCGTATAGAGCACGTCTTCACGAATTGTTTCCAAATCTTTTAATTGGACACAAGGGACCTGTACCTTGGCCGGCCAATTCCCAGGATTTGACGCCTGCACACTTTTTCTACGGGGAAAGCTGAAACAGGCGTCTACAAGGACATACCAACTACAGCCGATGATATGCAACGATGTATTACTGCAGCCTGCTTGGATATCTCCGTTGCTTGGACATCTCCACTGAAATTCTATACTCCGTTCATCATAAAAATAAACCTCCCGTACACTGGTGCTGTTACGCTCTTGGAAGTAGGTCCTACTTACGTGTGAGGTATATTATTACTAAGTTACGTTAAATGAAACTTTAAGGTATTCAAATGTATTAACAGTCATCAACATATTTCTTAATCTCTAATTAGCCCTGTAGCTTTTGTTTCAAAAATCGTGTACAGTCACAGTCTCTGCACTGCTGTGCTCTGATTGTCGCGCTGTTAATGCGCAGTGTGAAAACGGTTGAGGTTGCTTACTATTCCGCAGTGAAACACGCGTGTGGAACACGGTTAAAAGGTGCGGAGAAATAGGTTGTTCTGAATGTTTTTCATAAATTCACAGAGAAAACAGGCTTTGAAGTTTTTCGATGGAGTGTATTCCATACAGTTGAGACATCAATTCAAATTATATGTATAGCGGTATGGGTAACGTAATGGATTGATAATTTACTTTTGCAATATCTACATCTCGTAATTGTAACATTCGTTATCCTTTTTTTATGAATAATGCACGTCTTGTTGTTTCTAATTACATATTGTGAGCGAAATTGCTGTTTTCATTTCAAATATAAATCCTTAATTGTCGATATTTTTTGAAAAACTATTAATAAAGGTTGCTTAAATTAAGAAAAAAACATAACCGTTTAATTTTTGAAGGCAAATATCCTTTATTTGGACTATGTCCATTGTTTTATACCACAAATGTAGATAAGTGTCGTAGAAACATGGAAAACAATCATTTTCACGACGTAGAGCGCACATATAAACACTGCATTTTCACTTTTGCCACTGTAGCATTACAATATGAACCCAACAGTGACCTGGAGCCAAGTTAAGGAATTTGGTCCGAGAACTAATAAAACTGTTAAGCTGCCAGACATACTGGAACTAGCGCACGCAGCTTTATCACATGTCACTGTCGAACACTGGCGGGATATGAAACAGCACCTCATAAAAGAAGAGGTGGAAATGTGGCGCCTGAGTGGCTTTGTGGATTCTGTTGTTGATCGACTCGTTATCAACGCTGCAGACGACACTTCCAGATCTGAAACGTATTTCTCAGATTCGGATAAGGAAGGAGCTAAGAGACCACCTGACGACTGACTGTAAGTAACACCTTCATTGGTCTCAGTATTCAACAGTAGGGTGAAATCCTTGCAGTACTTTTTTGTATCACACACAGCTCGCTTAGAGTCCACCTCTGGTAGCTGAGTGGTCAGGGCTATGGAATGTCATACCTAATGGCCCAGGTTCGACTCCCGGCTGGGTCGGAGATTTTCTCCACTCAGGGACTGGGTGTTGTGTTGTCCATTTCATCCCCATCGACACGCAAGTCGCCGAAGTGGTGTCAACTCGAAAGACTTGCACCATACGAACGGTCTACCGACGGGAAACCGTAGCCACACGGCATTTCCATTTTAGCTCGCTCAGAAAAATTACCCTGTGTTTAAGTTAGGAGTTTTCGTCACTCTTGTTTGTAATTAGAATACTATGTAAGGTGGGAGCGAGAGCATTTTATGCTTTCCGTTGATCACCTAAGAGGCGTGCGGTAGCGCTGAAGTTTTGCCAAATATTATTTCATTCTTTTTAAAAATTAAATTACATTAGAAACTATATTGTTTCTTTGCTAGACTCTTTTTACATCTTAACTGCAAAAGTTTAAAAAATGGTTCAAATGGCTCTAAGCACTATGGGACTTAATATCTGAGGTCATCAGTCTCCTAGTCGTAGAACTACTTAAACCTAAGGTCATCACACACATTCGTGCCCGAGGCAGGATTCGAACCTGCGACCGTAGCAGCAGCGCGGTTCCGGACTGAAGCGCCTAGAACAGATCGGCCACAACGGGCGGGTGCAACTGCCCCCACCAGTGCAGGTTAGTTGGGCCGCTGGCTGACAAGTGGTGTCAAAGTTTAAAGCGCCGGTAAAGCTGCTGTCCCACGTTATCGTGCGGTCTATGTGCATGAAACACAGCATAAAACGTATATATATGATCGTACTTGACTGTACTGGTCACAGCTTGGCTTCCACTCCACGTGAAACGAAATCCAGTGAGTTTAAAGCAAACGCAGAACAATACATGCCGTAATTTTTACATCAGGTTTATTCTTTTGATGAACAGAGTATAGCATATGTGCAGCAATCGTTCCATACCAGGCTGGAAGTGTGTATTGGCGCTGCCGATGGTCATTTTGAACTCAAAATGTGTCGGTCAGTTGTCTCGCTACTGTCCAGAGTGTATGCATTTGTGTTGTTCTTTAGTGTGTGCTACCACAGGTATTGTACAAGTGTCGACATGGGAACTTTTCAAAATACGACGTCTCGCACTAGAGCCCTGCAACAAACACCACCGACTTTCTAATTTACACTACTTTTTGTTCGTTGATGTCGGTAGGCACTGTTGAGTTTAAAAAAGTTTCCGTTTGCACAAAAAAATCATTTTTTAAGTATTATTACAATTTGTTTACGGGCGAAAAATACGAGATCCTGACTACAGTGCATTCCGTGAAAACCGCACATCAATAGTACATTCTATTTCTGCAATATTTGAGGTGCAAGTTTTATGTGATTCACCCTGTATAATCCAAGCATGTTCTGAACTTTTTAACAATATAGATTCATAACATCAGTTTGCAGCCGACGTGCGCGGATATTCTAGAAGATGCTCAGAGAAGGAGTCCCCGATTCCAAAATTAAGTATCTGGAAGATTGATAGATGGGTGCAACATAAGGTTAGCTTATTGTGAAAGCTATAGGAATTGTTAACAGAAATTAACCAGAAGATTCGAAATAGTTGGAAAAGCTGCTAACAGACTGCGCTGTACGCTGTGCAGCTTTAACAGAATCAATGTGCATAATTAACCTCGTCCTCTGCAAGAAGTCTTTGCAAGTACATCACAGTCTTTTCGAAATGTTCACAACTCGCAGTAAGAAGGTGGCGCAAAAGAGCACAGAAATTTGCCATCACATCCTGTAGTGTGTCAACTGAAATGGGCTCAGACGCAACACAGATCGCCGAGTCAAGCTCTTCCAGCGTGGTAGGATGGTTCCAGAAGACAGTTTCTTTAAATACGCCTCACAAAAAGTAGGCAAAAGGAGTCACATCGGGCGAACGTGGAGGCCAATTTATCCCTGCGCCAGTAAATTCGCGGTAATCCAACGCAGTTACTCTATTCCCGAAATACTCATCAAGAAGCGAAAACCCGTTTGGTTCGATGTCGTCAGGTCCTGTCCTGCATGAACCAATCAGTGCCCGATCGATCCTCCGGCGCTAGTTGTGTGGAAACAAACTGTTTCGAAATTACAACTTAGCGTTCATTAGTGATTATTTCTCCCATGAAAAAACTTAGAAATAAGATAACCCAAATAAGAACCTAAATCAACAACAGTAATTATTTGTAACTTTAAATAAACTGCCAATAATGCGTCTGCTGCGTACCGCAGCCCAAACCGTAACTTTGGGAGGGTACATTGGTTTCGCTTCACACAACTGGGATTTTAGAAACTCCAAAACCACCAGTTATGTTTGTTACTACTCCACTGAGGTGGAAGCTTGCTTCATCTGTAAACCAGAGGCAGTCAACATCAAATGCTTCGTTCTCAGTCATTGTGAAAATCTGGTTCGCAAAGTCGGCCCTCTGTGGTACAGCTCATACAGGTATGGTCTCGTGGCTTTGGATTTTGAACGGAAACATGCGTAGACTTTGTCTCAGTATTTTTGTTCCGGAACGCTTCAGTCGAGTCCCTGCTGCAATTCTTTGGGCGGATTTCCTTAGATTTTGGTGAATAAGTCCACAAACCGTGCCGACACTTTTAGGAGTAACTGCAGTTTGCCTAGGGTCAATATTCCCCGCTAAATCATCACCAACGCTGCCTGTCCACTGGAATTCGGCGAAGAACTTGCTAGTGGTGTTCGCATCTGGTCCTTCTGGAACATTAAATCGTGTTTGAAAAGTGCACCTTGTTGCCATAGGACTATGTACTAACCTGTGATATTTCAGTACCACTTTCTTCAATGGAATAGATGATTTCGACCTCTTCCTTCGGTACACTAATAATCTCATTTCACATTTCAACGGTGGAACTGATCGCTCTGAGCTGCGATGCGCTTTTTGTAGACACTATGTATTGCGATTACTGTGCCATCTGTTAGCAGTTTTTCGAAATATTGCATAAATTCTGCATAAAGTACTTACAACTTGCGTAATAAACACACCGTTTATTGCATTCATCTATCGATCTTAGTTTGTTGTGAGATAATTAATTTTGAAATCATAGAGTCCTTTGCTGGATACCCTGCGAGATGTCCGTTATATTACCGCATGTCGTCGACTGCCCTCTGTTAACAGGCCGGCTTCTAAATACACAGGTTGTTTCTGTGGCAGCAGCACCAAGTTAACGAGAAATTCTGAATGTTTTTTAAACCTATTAGTACACTGAAAATATCCCCAGATCGGGCGGCCGTTGCCCTCTGAGCAAGCTTTCTTCTTTTCAACATCGCCAGTGCAACACGGTGTAGCCGCGTGGGCTTGGGCACCTTGTTACGGTTCGCGCGGCTCTCCCCGTCGGAGGTTTGAGTCCACCCTCGGGCATGGGTGTGTGTGTTGTCCTTAGCGTAAGTTTTTTAAGTTAGATTAAGTAGGGCGTAAGCTTAGGGACCGATGACCCCATCAGTTTGGTCTTACCACAAAAAAATAAAAAACATCGTCAGTGAAATGTCCCGTGTGGCTGGCTGGAGCAATTAAACCGAAACGGTGTTGAATTTATATGCATGCGCTGCTGGAATCCCCCTATCACCAATCTTCAGATACTCGCATATTGTTGACAATGTCTTCGTTGTTGCGTTTTCATAGTATATTATCCCAATAGCCGAAGAAAAGTGATGAACTCGAAAAGTTATCTTCCCACCCACGTTTCTCTCCTCCATAAATTACGTGGCATTGGAAAACAGTGATTTTAGTCAACTTACGGCGTACCACTTTACAAACCTCCACGAAAATAGATCAGAGAGAAAAACAGGAAGAAAGGGACGTTTGTTCGACCTGGACGTTGTCAGAGATGACACACCAGCTCTGTTGGACAAGGATCGAACGCACTCTTAATGTGGCCTTGTTAAAGTCATCACTTCTCTTCATTAGCCTGAGGTGATTTGTGAAAAGCACTGAAAATACAGACAAGGGTTACCGAACTGATACATGAACTCCATTCCTGCAGAATGTAAAGTCATTGGGTTCAGTAAAAATGCATCACCTTTCTTCATTGTGATATTTGACCCGATTAAGAGAGATCATGGCCAGACTGTGAGGGCGGTAGTTGACACGTCATGCGTCCTGTGCCATGGCCAGTTGCGAGGACTAAATTTAGCAATGTGTGGCGCTGGCGTATGTACCGCAGAGCGCTGCTCTGATAAATTGCGTCTGCAAACACCTCTGAAAAACAAGTACCTCGTGCGTCATCGAAGCTGTGCCTCAGAGCCAGCCACGGGCCGACTTTGCAAACAAACAGGGCGTTAGCAAAATTACTGGCGCCGGATCAACATCTTTGTTGTGAGCCGTCCAACAGTAAGCAATGACATGCACAACACGGTGCCCGGTGCCTGTTTATTAAAAAGCGCCTTGATATTCTCATCGTGTAGATGGACAAAATTGTTTATTTTACACTTTATCATGCACTTCTGAACGACTATACCGAACAGCTGGTAGTTTGGCAAGCACTGAGGCAAAATTACCCATGCGATATTGCAATCTAACGTCAAAATACGTTTCAAAGATAACGTTCGCTGCTGTTCTTAGTTTATTCTCCGGTACACTACTCCAAACTGCCTATACAAATGGTTTCAGGAAGCAATGTCACTATTGTGGTAGCTGACACGTTTCTTCACAAACTAATTTACTTTTTATAGCGCTTCTGTGCTAACAAAGTAATCTCGTGTGAGTTGTTTAAAGTTTTCTTTCAAGTAATTCTTTAACTTTTGAATCGCGTTCACTCTGGAGTATCAAAGATGACTTTTACACGGAGTTCCTGCTTAACTCTAAATGAGTAACATCTTTTGCAATATTATATACAAATAGTTTAGATTTTTTGACGGCAATAGTTAAAGTCTTTGTAAGCCGAAAAGCGGTTAACTAAATAAATTAATCCTGTTGAACATAAACAGTACTTTTTCATTTCTAATACTGTCAGATTTTCGTGTGAAAGAGATCCAGCATTAGCCTCTTCACTGCAGGTTCTGAGAGGGGAAAAGAAGATAGAAACATGAGCTCAACTGTACTGGACAGGACACTGAGATTAGACGTCCGCTAGCGATGATTTTTGATCAGTTTGGAGCACTTGCCCGTTTCGTGTTTCTGTCATTCCCCTTCCATTAACTTCATTATTGATTCATGACATCAAAAAATGAACATACCTTTCATAGCCGTACATTATCGCAATCCGAACTAACACAGTTATACTGCTCATCATGGCTCATCATATTCAGTTTGGTGATACAGAGCAGCAAATCAAGTGTACTGGGTACTCGGCCTGAGGGATTCTAACTTTACTTTCAGTTTTACGATAAGCTACTAGATACCTATAGTTAAGTTCCGATTTAGAATAGTTTTACCGTCGCACACCAATTTTTTGGACCTCTATCGCATTTTTTTATAGCTATTGCAGTTGTTTTTATGACAGTGCACTTCATATTAAGACTTCCTCTTCGACAGTAAGTTTATTTTCCTGGGTCGTTATATGCTGACATGACAAATACAGTAGTTAGTCACTCCTAGTAGACATGTGTCTGTTGTCTCAGAAGGTCAATCGACAATCTGACATCAGAGGGAGTCTGTAAGGCACAACATAATGGTACATTGTAACCTCCCCACAAAATTTTTTAAAAGACAATTATTTAATATAAATGGAGCCAAGTGAAACCTTCCCACAAAAATGTTGACCGGACAATAATTTGAATGTTAACAAGAATACAACCTAACGTAATCTCCCAGCAGATAAATTCACTGACAATGACAATTAAACAGAAATTCGCAATCTGACTTTGGTGTATGCTTCCGCAAAAATAATGAAAAACAATTCAGTGATAATGAAACCTCAGTGATAATGATAATTCAATTAAACCGAAATATCGGTCTTTGGCCCTGTGCAAATCAGAATTAAATTCTTACCTCGTTGTAACTGCTAGTCAAATTTCTGCTCTTATTCTTGCGCACAGCTTGGAGGAACTGCATTGCAAATATAATTTTTATATATATATATTTTTTGTTACTTTAAGGGAAATTTTTTTTTTAAGGAAATGCAACGGAAATATTATTAAAAAAGAGAATTGTTTATTAAAAATGCTTAGCTTGAAATCAAATTATTATTGGGGCACTTGTTGGAAATTAATTACAATAAATAAACTTTACATTATCTGATGATTACCTTAATTAGCAATGTACCTCATTCAGCATCTTGACCAGTGTTGCCCACAGACTGCTCTGCATGACGACTACTAGCGTACTCCACGACGACTACCACTGAACTGCTCTCAACGATAACTAACAGAGTACAGCCCTCAACTAGACAGAGCTACAGACTCGCAACGACTGACTGACAGACTGAGAACCGCTCGCAACACTCGCGCGGTCAAGCGCATACTCTCTGGTCACAGATGCTACAATGCCTCGCCATCGCTGCTATGTTACATACGTGTTTCATAACCCTCCACTGGGGGGGCAAAAATTTGGCAGCGATGGTGAGTCATTTGGACTTGCCAAGCGCGGCAAAATTTTTCTTTAATTAACAAACTTCTACAACTTACAGAATATTTAGATGTAGTACATGAATTACATGTTGTGCACACGCACTAAGTACAAAATATATCAGACAAAGACAAAATGTGAGTACAAAACATAGTAGCAAATCAGAAAAATGTATATACAAATTATTT
The DNA here is from genome assembly GCF_023864275.1 of Schistocerca cancellata. Classification (NCBI taxonomy): domain Eukaryota; kingdom Metazoa; phylum Arthropoda; class Insecta; order Orthoptera; family Acrididae; genus Schistocerca; species Schistocerca cancellata. Next base: position 659,919,983 of record NC_064627.1, read on the forward strand.
GACAGATAACAAAGTGCACAGGCACAGACAAAATTCTTTAGCATTTTCAGAACAAATAAACAGACTGGCAAAATATTATGTTGAGAAGTGACATGAGTGCACATGCACTGCAGTTGAGAACATATCAGTAAATGATGAAATGTATATACAATTAGTAACAAATGACATAAGTGCATACGCATTGAAGTATTGGAATATACAGAATAGTACAAATCATATTGAAAAATGAGAAAAGTGCACAGGCACTGGAGTTCAGTAGAAAACATATTAACACACAACATAAGTGCACATGCACTGTAGTTCAGAACATATCATTAAAATAAAATACTAAAAAATTGTATATACAATATAAAAGACAAGAGTGCACATACTGTACTTGAGAACAAATCGAAAAAATGTCTTAGGTATTTTTGCAATAAATAAACATAATGGCAAAAATCATATCGACAAGTGACATAACTGTACTCGCACTGGAGTTCAGCGAATCAAAAAAAATGTATAGTCATGAACATAAATAATGTTAGCAAAAAAATTATTTTCACTATGTGACAAGAATTAGGATAGGAAAGGTAAGGATTGCATCATGGTTGTAGCACTTTAGATTGCACACAGCTGTTCTGAAAGTCCATATCTTTCCACAGAAGTACAACACCAAGTGACACAATTTGCAGTTCCTTTCCCATCAGAATTCATCAGTGTAGCCAAGACACTGAACTCTCGTAGTAATATTTCATGTTCTCATTTTGGCAGTACATCAGGTACACCAAACAGTGGGACCATAATAATGTCTTCATCGCTCATGGTGGTGGACAGCATGTCGTGTCAACACCACGCTTTTACAAGGCACACCAACGTAGAAGTAGTGCAAACCCAAAGGTAGTGCTCCATGATCACTAGGATAGACAGGACAAATGGACATTGCAGTAATTCAGGGTAGTTAGCTCATGAGGTGAAGGACATTAAGTCACATAATATTGACAATTACAGTTTTCATTTGGGGCATTCATAGCCCAGTGTTGAACATTTCTGTACCATGAATGTAGTATTACAGAAAATGTTCATTAATTGTTTTACATAGAATCAGTAACCTTCTTTTCCTAGTTACAAAGCATTATTAAATAATCGCATTCTTTTCCAGTTTCAAAGTATGGCATAGTTAACTAATTATTTGTCATTTCAATAGTATTAATTATTAGCCTTTTCCTAATTACAAAGCATTATTAAACAGTCACATTCTTTTCCAGTTACAAAGTACAGCATAGTTAATTAATCATTTGTCATTTCAATATAGTAAGAATAATTAGCCTTTTCCTAATTACAAAACATTATGAAACAATCATATTCTTTTCCTGTTACAAAGTATCAACATTGAAAACAAGAGCTAATTAATGGCATAATTAATAACCTAATTCATTGATTGTCATTAATTATTGGCACTCAGTGGCCATCAAGTATTGAATAGAATAAAACATTGTTCATCATTCAGTATTATTCAGATCATTAAGAAGTAATAACAATCCATTGAGTCACATTCAGATCATTATGAAGTCATTATTAAAAAATCAGCTAATTACAGTCATAGCATTAATAATCATACACATTATAAGTAGTCTCATTACAATAAACAGTGGCAGTTATTAGCCAGTTACAAAGCATTATTTTATACATATATATATTTTTTTTTATCTTTACGAAGTCATTACTGAAGTGACATACTATTCAGAGTTGATCAGTATTATTCAGAACTTTCTCAAACTGGTATCACTATTTGGGACTGGTAATACATTTTTTTGTTAGCAATGCATTGCGTTTGGTAATTATAAGAGAAAGCAAGAAGAGAAAAAAAAGAAAAAAATTGGTTCTAGGTTGTCACTGTAAATGAAGAAAAAAAAAAAATGAGTAACGTCATTCGTCATGAGTCAGCTGTAGCAAGGTTATGAAACAAGGCAGTATATGTGATCACATTTATAAATAATATACACAAATGGGTAAAAAATGTAAGTGCTAGTACAGGTATAATAAGTAATAGGTTTAGTATGTATCATGAAAAACTTCTCCTGGAAAAAATACAAATTATTGACCTGAAAGAAGAAACGCACACTATGCTGAAAAGTAGTGAACTTCAAATTAACAAGTAGTGAAATGTGTATAGAATGTGTTCCATAGCTGTCCTTTCCAAAACTTTCCGTCATCCTACTATGCAATATAACACCTGCTGTCAAAACAAACTGCAACAAATACTTAAATAACTACGTAGCATAAATACATAACTTCAACATTATCCTCATCTATAAAGAAAAAACTTCATTATTCATAACAGCATTATCCATATTATCATAACTTCTTTATTATCATCACCTGTAAAGAAAAACTTCATTATTCATAGTAGCATATTCTTCATCATTATTCATCATCACTCATTATCATCTGCAAAAAAAATATCACTTCATTATTCATTATACAACTATTCCTTATCTCTAGCATATTTTATCACTAAAACTAAGATGTGTAGTTCTGTCTGACAGCCTGCATCAATCACCTTGTATTCTGAAAGAAAAAATTAGTTAAGACTGCTATTCTACGATGAGTATAGTATATTCTTGTTAATGCTTGTTAATCCTGATCCATTTACTCTTTCTCATAAAGTTATTGCATCTTCTTTCGATCATTCCGTAGGTGAAGTTCCCATTTCTGTTTAATTTATTTTCTTTACACGTTATTTCTTTCTGAAAATGATGAACAGAGATTAATGTCTTGCATTTAAATCATATACCCACTAAATAATTACTGATTAACGGTAACAGAATCAAGCATACAGCATAACGTGACAGAAAACGTAATATGTCAAAAGCATAGACAGTGTTCAAAGGCAAAAAAATGTACACGGAATATCACAATGCAGCAGCAAAAAAAAAATGTAAAAGTCACGATGTTGAGATGTCATAAGCCCAAAAAATGTCAAAGTCGACTGGTGTGTGTTATATCTTAACTATTTCACAGTGCATATAGACAAAACTGGAATACAATCGTACATAAAAAAAAAATGGAAAATGTGCACGGTCTGATGTGTAACGACAAGAAAAGCGACCTGCTAACCTTATCTTGCCGAGCACTTGCCAAGAAAAATACGACAGTCATCAGTAGGTAATCATATAAATATAATTGCATAAATGGTCATAAAATGTGTAAATTCATCTGGAAAAATATGCACGGTCTTATGTGTAACGACAAGAAGAGCGACCTGCTAACCTTACCTTGCCGGGCACTTGCCAAGAAAAAATACGATAATCATCAGTAAGTATTCATGAGAGTATAATTGCATACGTGATCATAAAATTAGCAAATGGCATTATAGCTTGTTAAATCATAAAGTGATTTCATTCAATAAACGGTTTAATGTTTGAGATATGGTGGTTGCCTTTCGATTTTCTGGTTCTCAAAGTTTCGACGTGTACAACATTGGGGTGAGGGATGCTGCGAATCCGATATGGACCTGCGTATAGAAGTTCAAATTTACTGCACTTACCTTTTAATTTGCTGGATAAATAGTGTGTACGTACTAATATTTTCTGTCCAACGTGAAAGTCGCGGCGTGTACAAACCTGTTTTTGCTGTCTTCTCCGGCGCTCTGCGGCACGTTTGATGTTGTTCAGCGCAATGTCAATTATTTCGTGGTGTCGTAAGCGACGAGATGTGGGAAAATTTACAAATTCTTTAATTTTGTTTGGTGGTTCAACGTTTTCAGTATAACAGACGGAGATAGCATAGTGGATTCATTTGGAATGGAATTAATTACATCTTGGAATGAGAGTATGTGTGTATCCCAATCAATATGTCTTTTGTGGCAGTATATTCGGCACAGCTTACCAATTTCTTTCATTAATCTTTCACAGGGGTTCGAAGAAGCGTGGTACTTGGATATATAGATCGGAGAAATGTTTCTGGCTCGTAACATGCGTGTCCATATGCTACTACGAAATTGAGATCCATTGTCAGAAATTACTTTCATCACATGCCCTACATGAAATAGAAAATGCTTTACAAATGCTTTCGAAACAGTTTTAGCAGTAGCTTTGCGTAACGGAGTGAAAGTAACAAATTTTGAAGTGAGCTCAACAGCGACAAAGATGTAGCAAAAACCTCTGTTAGTTCTCGGAATCGGACCAAAAATATCTACTGCGGCCATGTGTCTTAATTTAACAGGTACAATGGGATATAAAGGAGGAATATGTGAAGTGGTGTCTGATTTAGCTTTCTGGCAAATTTTACAAGACGCTAAAACTCGTCGTATACGTTTCTCCATGTTGTTAAAATAACAGTTCTGTCTCAGTATAAGAAAACATTTTCGTGCTCCGTAATGTGCGTAACTTAAATGAGTGTACCAAATTAATTTGTTAACCAGTTCGTCAGGGATGCATAATAACCAATTGTTGCTGTCAGGATGAGAACGGCGAAACAGAATGTCATTGCGTACAGTGTAATGGTTTCTAATCGTAACATTATTCTTATCTTGCCAAAGCCGTTTAATTTCTTTCCACACGTTGTCTTTACTTTGCTCTTTTGCTATGTCCTGTAATGACGACGAAATAAAATTTTCAAATGCAACTTGTTGGATGTACATTACGCTGAAATTTGCTTTACAGAAGTTGGTTGCGATGTCTTGCTGATTGTTGCAAAGAGAACGGGATAATGCGTCTGCTACAACATTTTGTGTGCCGGGAATGTGAACAATTGTGAAATTAAATTCCTGCAAGTAAAGTTTCCATCTGCTTAACCTGTCGTGAGTGAATTTAGCTGAAAGTAAAAATTGTATCGCTCTGTGGTCTGTGTAAACTGTAGTGTGTCTTCCATAAAGAAAGTGCCGAAATCTCGTAAAAGCCCAAACAACACATAATGTTTCAAGTTCAGTAACGGAATAATTTCGTTCAGCAGGTGATAGAATGCGGCTTGCAAATGCGATGTTTTTAATTACTGTAGAACCATCTTCTTCAATTTCCTGAAAAATATGTACGCCTAAAGCTGTGTTGGAACTGTCGGTGGCAATGGAAAAATTTCTAGTAAGGTCTGGGTGCGATAAAAGTGGAGCATTCAACAAAGCGTATTTCAAATAACATTTTCGTGGACAAGATTCTGCGTGTCAAAAGTATTGCTTGCGTTACTGGAATATGCAATCTGTACTGTATTTAATCAAATTCTATCTGACGTGTTATTGAATGTATGCTGAAAATTGTGCTAATTAATTTTACGTATGTCGTGATAGTCATTTCCATATGTCGCATTGCTATACGGATTGAAATATTATGTTTTCTGTACGTAGTTATTTCATTGCTGCCGTGCGTTACTATTTGTTGTAGCTGGGACTATACGTGCACGCGGCGAAATATTAAAGCTTGGTTGACCTTGTAGACTGCATTGTTGGTTAGGTATGCAAAGCGGTTGACTTTCATGCTGTTGTGGTGAAAAATGTCTATTGTTACCAAAATATGTTTACTGTTGCTGATAATTTTACACGTACTGATGATTAAAATTTTGTCAGTTATTAAAATTACGCTGGTAGTTGTGGAGTGCCTAATAAAATTGTCACTTTCGGTATAACTTGTCAAATCCGGTTTTCTTTACATATTCTTAATTCTAAATAGAGCAATAGTTAAAGAGCGGTTTTGATAGATATAAAGGATAGTAGAAGAGAAGGCAGCAGTGCAGAAAACTAAAGATGAAACAGCACTACTACAGCTCGGGGCCCTATGCTCGCTACGGCACATATTCATTAAAGTGTAATGAATCCCCTGAGGTCAATTACGCACTACAAATAAATTTTAGCTTTTGCATTACAGGCAATGCCGGTAAAAATTCAGAAACAAATTGCTGTATACATGCTAATTCAAGTTTCTGCATTATACGGAATGCTGATGAAAATACAATAGCAAATTGTCGCATCAGGTTCAAAGCTAGTTTCTCCATTACAGGTAATAGCGGTGAATGTACAAAGATAAATTGTCGTATACAGTGCAAAGCGTGTACCTGTACGCTGTCATTATTAAATTCCTTACATTTTCTTACAAATGCAAACTGCTTATTATCAACATTCTCGTCACTGAATTTGAGAACACGTTCGGGTTTGTGTGAGAATTTGTTTGTCTGTGTCATTTCGTACTTCAAGTTGCGTAGCTTTTCAGATTTTAATTCGCGTAGTCTCTGTAAATTGTTCACATTATACACGCTGCGTGACTCTGACAAATGCTCGCAACGTGGCGGGTTCTGTGACGTATTGGTGACTGAAATAATTGTTAATTCTGTTGCTTTAATATTTTCGCCAATTTGGTTGATCTGTCGTGCTAATTTCTCGTCAACTTCCATATTCGGAGTGTGTGAAACTTCCACTGACTCTAAATTAACTTCGTCGCGAATCTGTACTGCGTTTTTAGGGCACTGTTCGGTGACTGCATTAATTTTGTGTATCTGTGTTGCGTTTGCTGAACATTGTTCAGTGACTGCGTTAATTTCATGTATCTGTGTTTCGTTCGCTGAACATTGTTCAGTGACTGCATTAATCTTGTCTTTATGTGATTCTGTTGTGTCTACACGTGTGCTACTCACTTCTTGTGCAACAGTGCCAACTTCTTCATTACTGTTTTTAGCACAAGCCTTAGTATCCACACGTAATTGTTCTTTACTGTCCTGACATTGAACGGTAACAGCTGTGATCTCTTCCCTAACTTGTTTGTTCTGTTCATTAACATTATCGTGTTTTTCTTTCGGCTGTATAATACTTTCAGAAAATTGTTTGTTCCGTTCTCTAAATTGTTTGTTTTCTTCTTCCAGTCGTTTGTTCTGCTCATCAAGTTTTTCATTAAGTTGTTTAAACTGTTCACTAAGTTGTTTGAAACTTTGTACCAAAAATGCCATAAATTGACCCCTAGTAACATTACCTACTCCATTATCTGTGCTGTTTGATTGTGTACCTGCAATTGTCGTGTTAAATGAATCCGTCGAATTTTCAGTACACTGACCATTTTCGTTCGAAAAATTTGTCTGTACGTTATCGGGTGTGTTAAGCTCGGCAGCGCTCATTACAATAGTGCGCCCCGCGTCATCAATTGTCGTCAAATCAACAGAAGACACAATTGAGTTCGTTCGTTCATCATTAAGATAAAAGTCATCATTAGTGGTTGTAATGCACTGATTGTTAGTGAACGCAGGATTGTCATCATTACACTGCGTGTCACATGTCCTATCGGTAAAGTCGTTTGTGCCGGTAATTTCGTTCGTAATACCTCGCGATACACTATTCACAGTCTTTCGCGGCATTTTTACAATATTCACAAATATTCACAAAACAATAAGCACAAATGCAAAAGCAACACACAAATACAACAGAGCAACGAATTGCCGTTGACCTGTAGAAAGAAAGTCACAAGTTAATAAAAGCGTTGCGCCAAATCCTAATTATATCTAAGCAAATAAGAGCAGATATCTGACTGTTTTTCAAAAGATTCTCAACGAAATACGATCCTGGCAGGGTCGCCAAGTGTAACCTCCCCACAAAATTTTTTAAAAGACAATATTATATAGAAATGCTAATGGACATTGCGCTAAGTGTAACCTCCCCAGAAAAATTTCGTAAGACAATTATTTAATATAAATGGAGCCAAGTGAAACCTTCCCACAAAAATGTTGACCGGACAATAATTTGAATGTTAACAAGAATACAACCTAACGTAATCTCCCAGCAGATAAATTCACTGACAATGACAATTAAACAGAAATTCGCAATCTGACTTTGGTGTATGCTTCCGCAAAAATAATGAAAAACAATTCAGTGATAATGAAACCTCAGTGATAATGATAATTCAATTAAACCGAAATATCGGTCTTTGGCCCTGTGCAAATCAGAATTAAATTCTTACCTCGTTGTAACTGCTAGTCAAATTTCTGCTCTTATTCTTGCGCACAGCTTGGAGGAACTGCATTGCAAATATAATTTTTATATATATATATTTTTTGTTACTTTAAGGGAAATTTTTTTTTTAAGGAAATGCAACGGAAATATTATTAAAAAAGAGAATTGTTTATTAAAAATGCTTAGCTTGAAATCAAATTATTATTGGGGCACTTGTTGGAAATTAATTACAATAAATAAACTTTACATTATCTGATGATTACCTTAATTAGCAATGTACCTCATTCAGCATCTTGACCAGTGTTGCCCACAGACTGCTCTGCATGACGACTACTAGCGTACTCCACGACGACTACCACTGAACTGCTCTCAACGATAACTAACAGAGTACAGCCCTCAACTAGACAGAGCTACAGACTCGCAACGACTGACTGACAGACTGAGAACCGCTCGCAACACTCGCGCGGTCAAGCGCATACTCTCTGGTCACAGATGCTACAATGCCTCGCCATCGCTGCTATGTTACATACGTGTTTCAACATCAACAGTGTGCCAAATCACATACGTACTGATGCATCAAAAAACGCCCATAGACGTTACAGTGGAAAGAGAAAACAAGACAGTGTTGGCGGATTACAGATGACCAAAAAATAAACTACGGAAATGAGTCGTTTATACTGAGTTGTTGATGTGAATATCTAGAAGATACACGAAATCAATGAATAAGAAAAATATTTCTTTAACATGGTCCCAGATGAAGTAAAGAATGAGTTAAAGTTAAATAAAAAGAAATTTGGACAAAGCAAGTGCTTAGAAAAGTTATAAAACCATAATTTAAGAACATAACTAAATCAGGAAACATGTTCCACAACAACAAGTAGTTAATAAGACACATGGTTATCTCCACCCGCCACATATTTCTTTATAGCAACATGGCATCTCTCTGTGAGATAGGTATGATATTCGTAGCTGTGGCCGCCAGTATTTTATTCTGCTAGAAGCTCGCCTTGATGCAGCTTGATGCACGTGTTGTACGAGGTGCATTCAAGTTCTAAGGCCTCCGATTTTTTTTCTCCGGACTGGAAAGAGATAGAAACATGCGCATTGTTTTAAAATGAGGCCGCGTTCATTGTCAATACGTCCCAGAGATGGCTGCACCGTACGGCAGATGGAATTTTACCGCCAGCGGCGAGAATGAGAACTGTTTTAAATACTTAAAAAGGCGACGTTTTCCTTACTTGAACAGCATGCAATCATTCGTTTTCTGAATTTGCGTGGTGTGAAACCAATTGAAATTCATCGACATTTGAAGGAGACATGTGGTGATGGAGTTATGGATGTGTCGAAAGTGCGTTCGTGGGTGCGACAGTTTAATGAAGGCAGAACATCGTGTGACAACAAACCGAAACAACCTCGGGCTTGCACAAGCCGGTCTGACGACATGATCGAGAAAGTGGAGAGAATTGTTTTGGGGGATCGCCGAATGACTGTCGAACAGATCGCCTCCAGAGTTGGCATTCCTGTGGGTTCTGTGCATACAATCCTGCATGACGACCTGAAAATGCGAAAAGTGTCATCCAGGTGGGTGCCACGAATGCTGACGGACGACCACACGGCTGCCCGTGTGGCATGTTGCCAAGCAATGTTGACGTGCAACGACAGCATGAATGGGACTTTCTTTTCGTCGGTTGTGACAATGGATGAGACGTGGATGCCATTTTCCAATCCAGAAACAAAGCGCCAGTCAACTCAATGGAAGCACACAGATTCACCGCCACCAAAAATATTTCGGGTAACCGCCAGTGCTGAAAAAATGATGGTGTCCATGTTCTGGGACAGCGAGGGCGTATTCCTTACCCATAGCGTTCCAAAGGGCACGACGGTAACAGGTGCATCCTACGAAAATGTTTTGTAGAACAAATTCCTTCCTGCACTGCAACAAAAACGTCCGGGAAGGGCTGCGCGTGTGCTGTTTCACCAAGACAACGCACCCGCACATCGAGCTAACGTTACGCAACAGTTTCTTCGTGATAACAACTTTGAAGTGATTCCTCATGCTACCTACTCACCTGACCTGGCTCCTAGTGACTTTTGGCTTTTTCCAACAATGAAAGACACTCTCCGTGGCCGCACATTCACGAGCCGTGCTGCTATTGCCTCAGCGAATTTCCAGTGGTAAAAACAGACTCCTAAAGAAGCCTTCGCCGCTGCCCTGGAATCATGGCGTCAGCGTTGTGAAAAATGTGTACGTCTGCAGGGCGATTATGTCGAGTAGTAACGCCAGTTTCATCGATTTCGGGTGAGTAGTTAATTAGAAAAAAAATTGGAGGCCTTAGAACTTGAATGCACCTCGTAGTATAAGGCAGAAAAGTAGAGTGAGGTACAAGTGACAGATGGTAATGTATGTACCAGTCCCGTTGGAGAGTTCGCCAATTGTACTGAACTTGCTTCTGTTTGGTTCAAGTGCTAGACGCCAAAACGCCTAACTTCTCTTATTATTTATTTATGTACTTTTCATTGTATTTAACCCAGTTTTTAGTATGACAACCTCTTTTGGTTACGCTATGAGTCTATCGTTTTTGTTTATTAAATTTTACTAGTTTTGAGAAACATAAGAGCAACACGAGACTGTAACCGAAATGCTTCGGACACCTTCGGGTCGCTTTGGCGCGCCTGGGAGACAAAGTACTTCGGCTGCGCGAGTCACTCTCTTTCGGGCGTTCTGGAGGGTCAGACACGTATCTCAGCATCGTGCGTTACTTAGATGTGAATATGTAACACTCACTCTGTCTAATGCGTACCGGAGAGCCGGACATGGGTATCATATTTCGGAAGTTGGATGGAAAAGTTACCAAACCATTAAGAAAGCTATGTCGAGTGTTGTAAAAGACAGTGTAAATGTGTGAATATTTGAATAATAACCAAACAAGATACATTAATGAGAAGTGTCTCATACCATCATGGTCAGTATAACAGATCTTGCCCTCTGTAGATACAGACTAACCAGGGCAAGTGGCATCCCACAAAAAGCACTATCACAGATTCGAACTGACAGCGTAGCACCTCCGCCGAAGAAGATCCCACGACCGAGGAGCTGTCTTCTTCGCTGAAATGAAAATGTCGTGTGACTAGGGCCTCCCGTCGGCTAGACCGTTCGCCGGGTGCAAGTCTTTCGATTTGGCGCCACTTCGGTGACTTGCGCGTCGATGGGGATGAAATGAGTATGATTGGGTCAACAGAACATCCAGTCCCTGAGCGGAGCAAATCTCTGACCCAGTTGGGAATCGAACCCGGGCCCTTAGGATTGACATTCTGTCGCGCTGACCACATTTTTTTTATTTTTTTATTTTATCATTGTGTTTGGTCGTTGCGGACGTCACAATGGCATCCGTTCAAGATCGTTTATTGATCCTTCCACTCAGTTTTTTTTTTATTACAGAGGCCAACCGGCTCTCTGACCGAACACGCTGAGCTACCGTGCCGGCTACCACTCAGCTACCGGGGACGGACTCTTCTGCGCTGGGGACACAACTTTAGAAGACGACAGGCTGGTGGAAAGAACGGTCAGAGACTCTTATTCAATCTCTCCAGATCTCTCCAGCTTCTAGATCAGACTTCCAAACGGACACATAACTTATATAGGCCAAGAGCTCAGTTACTAGTCGATCCGATTTCTGACTGATGCAGAGGTACGCGGAAGTCTGTGAATACTTGCGGCGGTTGATGGGTACAATTCGCCTCTCATTAAATCCTCGAAATTCTAAAGATACTAGGCATAAAATACAAGAAACAACAGGATATCTGCTACTTGTACAGAAACCAGACTGCATTTATAAGAGCAGAAGACGAAAGGGAGGCAGTACTGAGAAGGGAATGAGACAGGCTTTTAGCCTAATACCCACGTTGTTCAGTTTGTACAAAGAGCACGCAGTAAAAGAAACCAAAGAGAAATTTGGTAAATTCTAAATTAAAAGAGGTTACTAACTGAACATAAATGAAACAAAGCTGGTGGACTGTAGTCGAATTAACTCAGGTAGTGCTGAGGAAATTACATTACGAAATTGAGACACTGAAAATAGTTGATGAGTTCTGCTGTTTGGGCAACAAAATAACTGACCATGGCAGTAGGAAAGAGGACTTAAAATTCAGAATGACTCTCGCAAGAAAAGCTTTTAAAAAAAAAGTGAAATATATCAGCATTTAATACAAGCTGTTTCACAATTCCTGTTACAGGCTTGAAGGGGTTGTAGGGAGTGAGGGGGGGGGACAGTAAATAAAGTTTTGGTAATGAACCCATGTCCGGCTATGCACCGTTTAGATATGAAATTAGTTTGAAGATCGAATTACAGTACTTTTAAATCTCCTCAGTCCACACTACGCAAACAAGCTCAGAAGAGGGCGCCGTTGCCAGTCCTTGTTGTAATTATAAACTGCTTGATGACTGCTAAGGAACAACTGACACTTACCAAGGAACAACTGGCAGTTTCTACGGGACGATCGACAATTGCTATGGAACACCCGACCAAAGATAGTAAAAGGAAATATAGAGGGCGGGACGTGTTAACTGTAGCGAAGCCTGTATGTATTCGACAGTTGATTCTGTACGATGTTTGACGAAGCTTGTGGAATCGATTAGTGGCATTCCGTGGTACGGCAACATGTCTGCAAGACATCATTTGAGTGCTTACGATCGTGGACGAACAATTGGGCAGCTCGAAGCAGGTCAGGGTGTCACTTCTGTGACCACAGTAATGGATGTGTACAAGTGTCATCTCGCGGTTTAAAAAAAGCCACTGAAGATGGAAATGCTGTACGAAAGCATGCCAGTGGTCGCAGACGCACCACCACACCGTAAAAAGATCGATAAGTAGCCCTAGTGGCGAATAGAAGCAGACATCTCACTCCTAGGCGTATCGCTGCCGACTTTGTAACTTGACGCCGTGCCTCTGCCAGAACCGTTTCACAGCAATTAAATCCGGCTGACCTGTGTGCTCCGAAGCCTGAAAAATGCATCCACTTCAACCACGCCATCTTCGAGAAAGATGTGTATGGAGCGTGTTGGTTGGGGCCAACAACAGTGGTCCAAACTGATGTTCTCCGACGAACTCCGCTTCACTGTGGCAAGCAATTCTGGCCAATAGTTGGTGTGGAGAGAGAAGGGAACACGTTGCATACCCCAAAATGTCCACGAGCGTTATCGGTATGGTCTAGGCTTTATGGCGTGGGCAAACATTGTGCGCAATGGCGGTTGGCCGCTGCATATCTTTTCGCGAAATACCATTATAGCACAGCAGTATTGCAAGGAGATTATTGTGGATCACGTCCGTCTGTTTAGCGGTGCGGCAGGTCCTAACTTTCTTTTTTGTGGACGACAGTGCCCACCCGCACAGGACCACAGAGGTGTCGGACAGAGGTGAAGATACAGAACATATCAAATGGCCTGCATACTCCCTGTACCTAAACCCTGTAAAGCATGCCTGGGATGCTCTTTGCAGACGTCTTTGTCAACGAACATCCGTTCCCAGAACCGTGCAAGAACTGAAAACAGCCTCGAGAGAGGAGTGGGACAATATCCCCACTCCTAAATAGTTTGGTAACCAGAATGAATCACAGGTGCAAAATATGCATTAGTGTCCGAGGAGAGCATATTCGTCACTGGGAGTCCGATATCGACCTTTATGTTGGGAGCCTGACCTGTGTCAAACATGAACATTACTTGTCTTCTTCTTCATCACTCACTCACTTATGTCTGTTATCCTTCTTTCCCGTGTGATGAAACTGTACCATTTTTCGTTATTAATATACCACTCCACCTCTATTACGTATGTACTGTGTTTAATGTCGCCCATCATTGTCTGGGCTTATTCATATCCAACAATGCCTCTGTTCCTTCGAAATCGTCAATTAGTGTAACATCAAATACTATTTTCGTCCGACTGCAACAACAACTGCAGGGTTACTAAACACAGCCTTACGAAATGCCATCACAAAAGAAGACGAAGTAAATATTCCAGAATTCGAATCGAGAACAGCTGCCAACATGGGTAACGTAGAACGTAGAAATAAATATCATCGGAGTAGTGAAGCAACTTAAATCACTTAACAAAAACAAGTCTTCTGATCCAGACTGTATACCAATTAGGTTCCTTTCGGAGTATGCTGATGCATTAGCTCCATACTTAACAATCATATACAACCGTTCGCTCGACGAAAGATCCGTATCCAAAGACTGGAAAGTTGCACAGGTCACACCAATATTCAAGAAAGGTAGTAGGAGTAATCCGCTAAATTACAGGCCCATATCGTTAACGTCGATATGCAGCAGGATTTTGGAACATATATTGTGTTCGAACATTATGAATTACCTCGAAGAGAACTGTCTATTGACACACAGTCAACATGGGTTTAGAAAACATCGTTCCTGTGAAACACAATTAGCCCTTTATTCATACGAAGTGTTGAGTGCTACTGACAAGGGATTTCAGATCGATTCCGTATTTCTGGATTTCCGGAAGGCTTTTGACAAGATACCACACAAGCGGCACGTAGTGAAATTGCGTGCTTATGGAATATCGTCTCAGTTACGTGACTGGGTTTGTGATTTCCTGTCAGAGAGGTCATAGTTTGTTGTAATAGTAACTGACGGAAAGTCATCGAGTAAAACAGAAGTGATTTCTGGCGTTCCCCAAGGTAGTGTTATAGGCTCTTAGCTGTTTCTGATCTATATAAACGATTTGAAAGACAATCTGAGCAGCCGACTTCGGCTGTTTGCAGATGACGTTGTCGTTTATCGACTAATAAAGTCATCAGACGATCAAAACAAACTGCAAAACGATTTAGAAAAGGTATCTGGTACGAAAAGTGGCAGTTGACCCTAAACAGCGAAAAGTGTGATGTCATTAACATGGGTGCTAAAAGGAACTCGTTAAACTTCGGTTACACGATAAATCAGTCTAATCTAAAAGCCATAAATTCAACTAAATATCTAGGTGTTACAATTACGAACAACTTAAATTGGAAGGTACACACAGAAAATGTTGTGAGGAAGGCTAACCAAAGACTGCGTTTTATTGGCAGGACGCTTAGAAAATGTAACAGACCTACTAAGGACACTGCCTACACTACGCTTGTCCGTCCTCTTTTAGAATACTGCTGCGCGGTGTGGGATCCTTACCAGGTAGAACTGGCGGAGTACATCGAAATATGGGAAAGAGTGTCACAGAAATGATACAGGATTTGGGCTGAACACCATTAAAAGAAAGGCGTTTTTCGTTGCGACAGAATCTTCTTACGAAATTTCAATCACCAACTTTCTCCTCCGAATACGAAAATATTTTTTTGGCACCGATCTACATAGGGAGGAACGATCACCACGATAAAATAAGAGAAATCAGCGCTCGTAAGGAAAGATATAGGTGTTCATTCTTTCCGCACGCTATATGAGATTGGAATAATAGAGAATTGTGAAGGTTTCAGTGAACCCTCTGCCAGGCACTTAAAATGCGATTTGCAGAGTATCCATGTAGACGTAGATGTAGATGTAGAACTGGGAGAAACTGGTACATCCGCAACATGGATCTGGTCCACGGACGCGCCGCACTCTCGGCTTTGAAGAGGACGTCCTTCGTCACGCAGCAGAGAACCCGACGTCGAGGGCTGGAAACACTGCCCAAACCATGAATTCCTGTAGAGCACTCGGCACAACGCTCATTGTCTCCGCTGTGTGCGTTCCGTGAAGCACGAGAATTGGATTATATCCTATCTCCAAATTTATTTTACGCCCAAACGGTCCATTTATGATCATGGTTCCTTATCAAAACTTTACGTACTAAGTCCCCTTCAGAACGTCTAGCAATCTGCAATAGGAATTCTGATACACACTGTATAAATTTATGGGTTATGAAATCTTTTCTGAAAACATTAGTCTTACGTGGAAATGCGACATGGATGATAAACAGTACAGATAAGAAGAGAATTTCATGTTACAGAAGAATTCTGACATTAGATGAGTAGATCGGATAACTAATGAAATACTTAGTCGAATCGGGGAGAAAAGGCTTTATACCTCAACTTGACTAAAAGAATGGACCGTTTTGTGCAACACATACTGAGGCATCAAGGAATAAAGCATGTACACTACTGGCCATTAAAATTACTACACCAAGAAGAAATGCAGATGATAAACGAGTATTCATTGGACAAAAATATTATACTAGAACTGACATGCGATTACATTTTCACGCAATTTGGGTGCATAGATCCCGAGAAATCAGTACGCAGAACAACCACCTTTGGCCGTAATAACGGACTTGATACGCCTGCGCATTGAGTCAAACAGAGCTTGGATGGTCTGCACAGGTACAGCTGCCCATGCAGCTTCAACACGATGCCACAGTTCATCAAGAGTAGTGACTGGCGTATTGTGACGAGTCAGTTGCTCGGCCACCATTGACCAGACGTTTTCAATTGGTGAGAGATCTGGAGAATGTGCTGGCCAGGGCAGCAGTCGAACATTTTCTGTATCCAGAAGGGCCCGTACAGGACCTGCAACATGCGGTCGTGCATTATCCTGCTGAAATGTAGGGTTATGCAGGGATCGAATGAAGGGTAGAGCCACGGGTCATAACACATCTGGAATGTAACGTCCACTATTCAAAGTGCCGTCAACGCGAAAAAGAGGTGACCGAGACGTGTAACCAACGGCACCCCATACCATCACGCCGGGTGATACGCCAGTATGGCGATGACGAATACACGCTTCCAATGTGCGTTCACTGCGATGTCGCCAAACACGGATGCGACCATCATGTTGCTGTAAACAGAACCTGGAGTCATCCGAAAAAATGACGTTTTGCTATTCGTGCACCTAGGTTCGACGTTGAGTACACCATCGCAGGCGCTCCTGTCTGTGATGAAGCGTCAAGGGTAACCGCAGCCATGTTCTCCGAGATGATAATCCATGCTGCTGCAAACGTCGTCGAACTCTTCGTGCAGATGGTTGTTGTCTTGCAAACGTCACCATCTGTTGACTCAGGGATCGAGACGAGGCTGCACGATCCGTTACAACCATGCGGATAAGATGCCTGTCATCTCGACTGCTAGTGATACGAGGCCGTTGGGATCCAGCATTACCCTCCTGAACCCACCGATTCCATATTCTGCTAACATTCATTGGATCTCGACCAACGCGAGCAGCAATGTCGCGATACGATAAACCGCAATCGCGATAGGCGATCAAAGTTGGAAACGTGATGGTACGCGTTTCTCCTCCTTAGACGAGGCACCACAAGAACGTTTCACCAGGCAACGCCGGTCAACTGCTGTTTGTGTATGAGAAATCGGTTGGAAACTTTCCTCATGTCAGCACGTTGTAGTTGTCGCCACCGGCGCCAACCTTGTGTGAATGCTCTGAAAAGCTAATCATTTGCATATCACAGCATCTTCTTCCTGTCGGTTAAATTTCACGTCTGTAGCACGTCATCTTCGTGGTGTAGCAATTTTAATGGCCAGTAGTGTATATATTATTTCTGAACTCAACTACCCTTTTTCTCAACACATGCTAATCGTACAGGGATGGACGAGGTATCGTTAGAAAGGCTTTTTAACATGCTTCTGACGTTGCGTACTGATGTTACTCCAAAACTTTGTATTTGTGAAAATTTTTAACATAAAAGAGACTTTTAACTATCATAGGCAAGAGACAAGGGAAGCCCAGCTTCATACCTATATTTTACGAAGCTAACTTATTAATCACGGTTAAGAGACTCCGTTTTTATATTATCTTATTACAGATACTATTTCATTTGTTTTAAAGTACCTATTAACTGGATAATTTGTATAAAGCATTGTCATAGATAATAACCGTTACCACTGTGGTAGACCATTATCTCTGCCCATCGTACAGTTTGACTTTTCTGAACGAATATACTTTCCGAAACGACAAACTGCAACACAGTTGTCCCTGACGCATATTTAACTTTCTAAAAAAAAAAATCGATACAACCTATCTTAAAAGATTCGACGGAAAGTTTTGTGGCTTATCAGGGAAACTTGATATTTTTGAACAAAACTGCTATAAAGCACATTTATGTTAAATTGTGTATTTTTGTACAATATTTTTTGGAAACTATTTTTTTCTGAATAAGATAAATTGTTCAAAGAAATATTGTCAACTTGAAATCTGGTTCCTGATGACGGCATTAGAGTAATTGAAATGAAATGTGAAAGAGGTCTCAAACGGAATGGAAAGTTGGGAAGGCTAAAAGGTGGAATGATTTGGCGCGCTGCAGCTAAGTAAAACAAAGAAGATTCAAGTTGCGAGGTGCCGGGGCTAGCAGTGTATTTAACACTAAATTCTTCTAGAATCTACGTATGTAAATGATGCTCTAAGCCCCCCCTATTCTAACTCCGACTTTTGCTGTTGCACAAGGATTAAAAAAATACGCGAACTGACTCTAATCAACCCTGCCAGTGGAGTAGAAGAGAGTTTGGCACCTGCAATAATTTAATTTGATAAATAAGTTAAATAAACGAAGGTTTCATTAACATAGTGAGGAATGATAGGGTTGCTCTACCGATTATCAGAATGAAAGCTCTGTCCAAAATAACAACATGATTTATTAAGACTAAACACAAAATAATAAACAAAAACACATGAAACATTTACAATACATCAAATTGGCTCAA
The DNA here is from genome assembly GCF_023864275.1 of Schistocerca cancellata. Taxonomy (NCBI): domain Eukaryota; kingdom Metazoa; phylum Arthropoda; class Insecta; order Orthoptera; family Acrididae; genus Schistocerca; species Schistocerca cancellata. The sequence continues at coordinate 659,938,569 of NC_064627.1, forward strand.
ATTGGATACTCACACAAACGCTGTGAATGTGAAGTTGTCCATAAACTAGATTGTGAGGATTATGACGAAGTGGTATGTGCAGCCAATTCCTTGCAACTCAAATCTTAGAGATAACACATAGCCAACCCAACATTAATTGCTGCTACCCAAGACAGAACAAAGTTAGAAAAAGACGAACAGGCGCGCTCTGCTGAGCACTGATTATCACCTAGGAAAATCTCTGTCTGCCGGTGCTGCGGACATAGCTTACCAAACTGTCTTCTTAACTGCCAGAACACGATCTGGCGTACCGGAGGCGATGGCTGGTTGCTTCGAGGTCCTCGACCAAAAGGCGAGAGCCGACTACCTAGAGCACCTGTACAGGCCGAACACACAACATTCCCGCCCCCACGACAGTGGCCGTGGTTAAACGTTCCAATCAGCGACTCGAAAACCGGCGGAAAATTCCCCTCTATTGCCGGAGCACTACCATTCCACCAATGGAGATTCTTGGCGCCAATTTCTGCGCTGATTTTGTTACGTCACGGAGCTATGCCCTGAGCAAGCCAATCACAGTTACTATTTTGCAGAAAGCGCGGGAATTTTCCCGCCACAACTGGCTGGCTACACAAGTCATTCCCACGCCTCGCTGGTAGCCCGCCAGAAAGTGTTTTCGCTAAGTGTCTGCGAAGTAACGGAACCTCTAGCCCAGCCGCTACTTCAGACCCCTCCGGGCGTGTCTTTTGACAATGTCGGCGTCTGCAAAGCATTCACTCGACTTCCTCACACCCGTCGGCTTAACGCTTTCCAGATCAGCCGAGCCCGCCTGTCACCGGACCACCCAGGTGACGAGAGACGCTGCGTGGGAAGTCCGCGTGTGAAGGAATAGCGACTTTTCACTGCATGCAATTAGAGAGAAAAATCGTAAGATAGAAACATGAGAGGGGGCTCATGCCACCTCTCATAGCCCCTACGACATTTTAGATTGTAATTGGTGAGCAGTTGGCTCACTTAGGAGCAAGGTAGTGAGTCAATCGCCCAAGAACAATCTCGCAAACTGGCTGCACATGCCACACTCTATAAAGAAAATCACTGCAACTGAAAAATGCAGCTCATAGAGGGAGGATTATTTATGATGTAGCCAACTTCACCTTCTTAATATGGAATACTAATACTCACATCACACATCCATACCCAGGGAGCCCCTTCCAAACACCGATTCACACAGACATCACTCTCTAAATATGGCCCGGGCATGTGAGCCAAATATGAAGCAATTTATTCTTTACAATCAGAGTTGGAGTGCTCCGCAATTAAATGCCCAAGATGTTACAACAATTTTAATCATTAAACTAACCTGAACTCAGAGATGAATATACTAAGCAGATTCAGAAGGATGTAGGTTGCAGTAGATACTGGGAGATGAAGAAGCTTGCACAGGATAGAGTAGCATGGAGAGCTGCATCAAACCAGTCTCAGGACTGAAGACCACAACAACAACAACCTGAACTCACTCACACATGATACTATTTAAGTTAACAATCTCTTTGTGTGCTTTCAGAATCTAATTACAACCTCCGATTTATTCTGTCTCCCTGCAGCAAGAATAACCTTTACAAAATGTTCCCTGAACTGATGGTCCATTCACAATGACAGTGGTGGTATCTGCTTCAGTTTATGGGGACTTCAGGCACACTGTTTGCATACACACAACAATAAATACAAAATACAAAAAAAACATGGTGTGGAGAACAATACAGTAATTTGTAATAAGAATTACAGTGTAAAACACAAACACATACAAGGTATAACATACATTACAAAAACAACACTAGAGAAAGAAATTTAAGAAAAAAAAACAAGGTTCATGGGGCATCAAGTTGTGCATGCACATTGCACAAAGTTCACGACTGTGCTGAGAATGAGGCACTAGATCACATTGTTAGAAATATTCGAAACACTTCACAAATTCCACGGTACTGACATCACATAGGGCTAAACGTCTGGTGTTGTTGCTACGTTGTTGCAACGGCAATAGGGTGTGCTGGAGCATCTGCAGTACTCTGTTGAGATTGCACCAAGACCTACGCACATGATCACGGCAGTACGGTAGGAAGACACAGTGATAAGGCTCTCCTCACGTCGATTAATTGTCTCTGAGGTCTACTTGTTGGGATACATCACTAGTCTAGGTCTCTTCTCTCGCTGCACATTACTTCCCAATATTGCAGTTTGACGAAGGATGATGGCACGTGGAGTGACTCCACAAGTGCGACGATTGCTAAAACTGCTCTCTAATAGAGAGGAGAAGTTAGAAATGAGACCATACATTTGTTAGTGTGGCACGATACTGCTTTGTGTATGCAGATCGGCCAATGCTAGTCAGTTGTAAAAACCCAAACAGGTGAGTATATAGCGTCCCTTTCTGTCCTGAGGCACATGAGATGCAGGTTCTGACACCATATGTGATCTTCTTCGTGTACTCATGACAACGTGGTCTGCCGCAGGGAATCCCTCCAAACGGCTGCCGCGTCCGGAGAGCTAGCAGGCTGTCGCGTGTGGGTCGCGTGTCAGTGTCAACGGCCAGCCTCACTTTCGCTTGTGGCCCGGCGAGGATCCCGCCTAATCCCTCAGGTATACGGCCCGGTGACTGTCAGCTTGCAGGACCGGATGCTCGCCTTCTGGCAGGTAGCCGAAGACCTCTTGTTTTTGCGCTGGCTGGCCTCTGCATTGCCACAATACCCGTCATCTGCACAGTTCTGACAAAAATCTTATGCCTAACTTTTTCCCATGCCCTTCTGTATTATAATAAATTTACATAATGACACATTGATGGTCTATCATTTCAGACACTCTTATTTTACTTTTATAGTTATTAATCTATGGCTATCATTATAACAAAATCTTGGTGTATCAAATTTAGACATGGAAATAATTTATCTTGATATTTGTGTAGAGACCAGTCTCACTACTGTACATGGTGTGTGACGCTACACTGGATGAACAGCTAAATGTGCGGGCCTGCACTAATATTACTATTAATTATATAGATCGACAGTAGACATGCTCAAGAATTAACTACCATTTGCCAACGATCTACATTCTATGTCTTTTAATTAAATTATGTTGTTATGCAGGTCTAAGTTTAACTGTGCTATAAAGAACATGCAACTATGCTACTTTCGCTCGCCCGTTGTCCCTCGTTTACCTTATACAATACTCTTACATAATTCCTGTTACGTTGAGATGTCTCGCTGCTCGCCGCTATTGCCGACAGTGATGTGCGCGCCGTACGACATGACCTCCGAGTTTTCATTACGCCTCACTGAAACTCCAGAGACTGGGTTAGCCATGGCTATACACGACAATAAATTTATAGTTGCAACTTCCTTCTCTATGTGATGAGGTTTCCGCGATCAAAGCACACCTTTCCAGAAGCAATGTAATATGACCAAGCCAGGACTGGTTCCTGTTGAGGATTCAGTCGCCCAACACACGCCAGCTACACAGTATGTCACGAATATCCAAGTATAAGTCCCTGGTTATTCATCTGTGACAGTCACGAGCAGCACGCTAAATCCCCAACCAGCACATTGGCATGTTAGGCTTTATGCCCGCATTTCTCTCGTCTAGGGCACCATTGGAGTCAAACGCTCACAGGTTCACCCGGACTTGCAAGACAACGATGCTGGCGCAGCTCTGCGAAAAACTATACTGCCTATATTCATCCTCGAAATCACGCAATATACCACAATCTTGCAGTGCACTGACGCGTGCCTGCAAGCATTGGTATGAACGTTTCACGAACTGGTTGTGGCCGCTATGGAGCGTATCACGACTTCTCAGAACGCTTCTAAGAGCACATTCTTGTATGCGCCCGTTTGTGCGACGTCTCGTCACTCATCTTTATCCCTTAACATGGACACCAGATAGGAAAGGACAAAAACATTGCTCATGGAAAGGCAGTGCCTCTTATCGCAACGACAGAGGAGATCCCGAACATAGACAAAAAAAATTAACAGCAGTAAATTCTTATGCGAGAAAACGCAGCGTGTTATTACTTTAACAGTCTTAATCTGTTAATGCAACGATTATTGTTCCCCGAAGAAAGGTTCATATCTTTGCCTATTCTACTACGTACACCACTTACACTACTACTATAGCAAGGTTCATGTATTTGCCTATTCTACTATGTACACGACTTAAACTACTATTATTCCACGAACTTCTTTGTGTGAGAGAAGTGGTGGAGTCCTATGGACTAGCGCCAATCGCTTCTTAGACTCCCCCTCTTCTGACGTGCATTAGGATTTGGAGGTCTAATTTCAATCTCCTGGTTCTCCTGTTGTCCTTGATTTCGCTCTCTCCAATTACGGTCGCTTTGCCGTACGTCATTCCTCCTGTTCCAGATTCCTTGTCTAGATTGACCCTGTTCACTGACGTTCTCGTTTCTGTGTCTCTGGTTTCCATCACCTTGACTAGCGTAACCTTGATTTCCGTAACCATGGTTTACTAACTGACCAGTGCGATTATGCGATCTGTTGTCGTCTTCCCTTGCTGGCTCGTGGTATCTGTTATTTTGCGCCTTCTTCCTGTCCTTTGCGTCTTGTTTATCGAACACTACTTCGAGTTCGCGCAATAGACTCTTGAATGCTTCTATGTCAGATCCACACTTCCCGACAAGTGTCTGTTGATACCTAACTGGCAATTTGGAAAAGCAAAATTTAATAATTTCTCCGTTGCTATATGGACTATCTAAAAACTGATTCTTCTTGAGTAAATCATTAAAAAAATTGGTTGCGCTCCTATGCCCGGACACTTCCAGTTCAGGACAAAATATTATTTCCTCTTTAATCCTGTCTTGCCTTTCTTTTGACCAGTAGGTCCGCAGGAATGCACCAACAAATTCCTGATAAGTCCGACACGTCGCTGCCACACCCCGCATCTTTTCCGCGGCTTGGCCTTCGATGTGTCCACACATGAATTCTAATTTTGCCTGAGTTGGCCATGACGACGGTAATGAATTTGTAAACTGCATCACCCAGCTTTTCGGATGCATCGACCCTCCATTATCTTTGAACTTCTGGAATTTTAGTATCGACAGGAAGTGATTGTGATCAAAATCCTGTCCGATCCTCGCACTTCTGTTGTCACTCGTTTCCGATACTTGCACGTCTGCTGAGTGTCTTGATCTATCTTGCTGATAACTGTGATTTGCTACCTCTGTATCACAGTGGACGTGGCATTCAGCATTCACTCTTCTAAGTGGGCTGCAATTATTGGAGCTATTACTCTCTGTTTCTGCGTGTGCATTGTTAGTTCCGCACTCTGTCACTGGGCTAGAGCACGGCGAGCTTTTCCTCGGAGACACAATTCCGTGAACTCCATCATTGGTATCCAAACGCGCAGTGCTCGTGTGCCCGTTTCGCTCTAGTTTTGCTATCCGACTCTCTACTTCTTTCATTCGTTTCGTGATGTTCGTAACCACAATATTACCTTGAGTCTTTAAGACCGCTAGGGATTTTGAGTGTGCTTGTGTCGCACGTCGCAAGCGCCCTGCGAGTTGAGAAGTTGCTTTTGCGATTTTCATTGCCCCTGTTGCTGCCGTTTTGGCTAGGCCTGCTACTTTTTGTGCTACCATTGACATTTGTTTTGCTTCTCCACATTCTTTCTTTATTGTTAATAATTCCCCACGAATTTCCCCTATATGCGAAATTAGTGCCTCAGTGTCCTTCTTACGCTGTTCGTCAGCTTCTTCTTTCTCCTTCTTACGTTGTTTCTCAGCTTCTTCCTTCTCCTTCTTACGCTGTTTGTCAGCCTCTTCTTTCTCCTTCTTACGTTGTTTCTCAGCTTCTTCCTTCACCTTCTTACGCCGTTTGTCAGCTTCTTCTTTCATTGATCGTAGGAAGCTCAGTATTGGGTTTAAGTCATCTTTTTGATCCTCTTCAATCATGGGCGATGTAACTCTGGACACCTGGGCGCTAGAGCTTTGACGTGGCCGAGCTGGCTCCTGTCTGCTCTCGTTCGTTTGATTATAAATTTCTGCTACCGTCTCGACCTGTGTGCCTATCTCTGTTTCATCCTCTACCTCACTATCATAATCACGGCCGCGACGCTGCTCTATGATCGCGTCCAAATCACCCTCCTCATCAATGAGTCTTTCGTCCTGACCTGCTAAAAATGTGCCCATCTCATCTCCGAACCTATCCCCGTCAGTAAACTGCCCCTTATCCATTATGCTATCCTCTTTTGTTTTAGCTTCGCTCGATAATAGTCGTGCCTTACTTCTCGTTATCATTCATGAAAAACAAATTAATCTAAAATGCTCAATAAAATTAATCTACTCCATATATTTTTACACATAGACATAAAATTTCAACAACGCCTCTCCAACGCTGTAATTATACGCACGATTTGTTGTGGTACAGAAACCGCACACAAAACCGACAAAGCGTGATGTGATACGGACACACCATCAAAGGAACACAAAAACAATGAACACAAGAATATATACACTGAAAACAAAAACTGTAATCATGCACCGCTACTTAAAACTAAACGCGGAACTACCAGAAAAAAACTTGGGTATTAATCAATAAGAAAAATTAAGCAAAAAAATTCTGAATGTCCCTACTACTAATAATACTGCCGGCCGCGGTGGTCTAGCGGTTCTGGCGCTGCAGTCCGGAACCGCGGGACTGCTACGGTCGCAGGTTCGAATCCTGCCTCGGGCATGGATGTGTGTGATGTCCTTAGGTTAGTTAGGTTTAAGTAGTTCTAAGTTCTAGGGGACTTATGACCTAAGATGTTGAGTCCCAAGTGCTCAGAGCCATTTGAACCATTTTTTACTAATAATACTAGCTTATCAGCGATTCACAGGAAAGATCCGAGGCTAAGGGTCGCCATTTTATGCGAGGTGCCAGGGCTAGCGGTGTATTTAACACTAAATTCTTCTAGAATCTACATATGTAAATGATGCTCTAAGCCCCCCCTATTCTAACTCCGACTTTTGCTGTTGCACAAGGATTAAAAAAATACGCGAACTGACTCTAATCAACCCTGCCAGTGGAGTAGAAGAGAGTTTGGCACCTGCAATAATTTAATTTGATAAATAAGTTAAATAAACGAAGGTTTCATTAACATAGTGAGGAATGATAGGGTTGCTCTACCGATTATCAGAATGAAAGTTCTGTCCAAAATAACAATATGATTTATTAAGACTAAACACAAAATAATAAACAAAAACACATGAAACATTTACAATACATCAAATTGGCTCAAATTGGATACTCACACAAACGCTGTGAATGTGAAGTTGTCCCTAAACTAGATTGTGAGGATTATGACGAAGTGGTATGTGCAGCCAATTCCTTGCAACTCAAATCTTAGAGAAAACACATAGCCAACCCAACATTAATTGCTGCTACCGAAGACAGAACAAAGTTAGAAAAAGACGAACAGGCGCGCTCTGCTGAGCTCTGATTATCACGTAGGAAAATCTCTGTCTGCCGGTGCTGCGGACATACCTTACCAAACTGTCTTCTTAACTGCCAGAACACGATCTGGCGTACCGGAGGCGATGGCTGGTTGCTTCGAGGTCCTCGACCAAAAGGCGAGAGCCGACTACCTAGAGCACCCGTACAGGCCGAACACACAACATTCCCGCCCCCACGACAGTGGCCGTGGTTAAACGTTCCAATCAGCAACTCGAAAACCGGCGGAAAATTCCCCTCTATTGCCGGAGCACTACCATTCCACCAATGGAGATTCTTGGCGTCAATTTCTGCGCTGATTTTGTTACGCCACGGAGCTATGCCCTGAGCAAGCCAATCACAGTTACTATTTTGCAGAAAGCGCGGGAATTTTCCCGCCACAACTGGCTGGGTACACAAGTCATTCCCACGCCTCGCTGGTAGCCCGCCAGAAAGTGTTTTCGCTAAGTGTCTGCGAAGTAACGGAACCTCTAGCCCAGCCGCTACTTCAGACCCCTCCGGGCGTGTCTTTTGGCAATGTCGGCGTCTGCAAAGCATTCACTCGACTTCCTCACACCCTTCGGCTTAACGCTTTCCAGATCAGCCGAGCCCGCCTGTCACTGGACCACCCGGGTGACGAGAGACGCTGCGTGGGAAGTCCGCCTGTGAAGGAATAGCGACTTTTCACTGCATGCAATTAGAGAGAAAAATCGTAAGATAGAAATATGAGAGGGGGCTCATGCCACCTCTCAAAGTTAGTCTGCAGGTAGCAATTGAAACGTTTCTGTGGAGTCGTTTCATAGACACTCGTCTCACTGGATTCTGTGCATCCTTTTCTGTCCACCACCTGACTGCAGTTTAGTTTATTAACCCTCCCAGAAAGACTGAGCAATCAAACTAAGGCTTATTAAATGATATTATGTTTGACTTTTTGTGTTCCATAGGGAATCATGACCTGTATTCATTACGTTTTTCCCTTCACCGTACCCTATGTGTGTGTGAATGTGACTGAATGAGTGTTTTTGCGTGTGGTTTCGGGTTTCTTTTGTGGGTGACGCTGAGTTGGTAGTCGTCTGCTAGGAGTAGGTGACGTTTGCTTCTCGTTCGGAGGGCAGCACAGGATGACCAACTTAGGATCCAAGTACCTGGAGAGAGAGGTTTACCCCTTTTAGTCTGAGGTTGGTTTGTCTGTCAGGTTGGTGGCGGAAGCCTACCCTCTGGCAGCTTCTGTTGCACCGGTAGTTAGGTGAAGCTCGGTGGAGAAAGAACACAATGCAGCTAGCGTTTGGTGAGCACAGTTCGTAGCTCCTAGAGAGGGTTCCTGCTGATATGAAGTAGGTCGAATTAGAACTTCCCTATGTTAAATTCATGGCATATTTAAGTACTTCAGCTTAACTGAAGCGTGTGTGGTTATGTATTTTCGGAATGTGGCATAATTATTTTGATAAAAATCGGCGATGATGGTGGTTGAAATTAAAAGTGTGGAAGTTGCTTTGTTCCTTTCGGACAGTCGTGGGTATGTAGATGGAAAGTTTGAATTATTGTGTGCCACTTCCATTTTTTGTGTTTTTTCTTTTTAATTTCGCGATTCTATAATTTCTTTGCGAATTATTTAGTTAAACTTTTTTATTCAGGTAACAGTCATGTGTATTCATAGGATGTGCATCAAATTCAGTAATGAAATAAATGTGCTACGTAAAAGATAAACTCTGCGTCCTTTAGCTTTGTCATTGATGCCAGTTTCCAAATTAATTTTCTATTCCCTGATTCTTTTAAAGTTAATCTGCTTGCTTGTGATGAACAAAGATGGGAGGAAAAATAAATGTAATTAAACAAGCTCATTTATATACGACATACAATGCTGTTAATCTTGTTAGTTTGTTTAAAAAATTGGATTCTTATAATTAAATTCTTAATTTAATTAAACTGATAATTTCCAGTTCGGTCTTTTCTTAATTGTTAAGAAGGGCTTGGGCTGGTGGCGACCCTGTAATTTTTAAATTTATAATTGTCCTTGTGAGGTGGCTTAACCAGAAATTGTGCACAAGGGTTACATCTCCATTATTCTTGGTATGTAACATATGTTGAGCCTTGGCTAGGATCCGTTTACAGTTCTTCACACATACTTTACACAGTGATAGAGGAAACGTCTTTATCTCCGCCTGAGAATGGCTTACGTATCAGTCATTGGCAGGAAGAATTTATTAAAGCCAAGAACATCAAGAGACATGGCTGCTAATGCTTGGGTCTTGTAGTATCTACACTGAAATTTCACACCCATCGCCTACAGCAAAAGGTTAAGAACTTTATTTAGAACAGCTTGAACCAGTAAGTCTGTGTTTGTTTTTTTTATAAATGATAATTTGTTGCTATCATACACTGGTTCAAAGAACTTCATTTTCCTAAGACATATACCTTTCCTAGTAAAAATGATTCCGAGTATCCTAAAATTATAAAGAACTATAATTTTGCATACTTAATCTCGTAAAATATTTTGAAAGTTTTTTTTTATAAAATCTGTTAATGTTGTTTGTGGCGCATTAAATTTGAAGTTTTCTGGAAGTTATAGTTTTGCTGAACTCCGCGTGTTAGTTATAAAATGAAAGATCTGCTTAATAAACACAGAAATCGGAAAGAAAATTGTTTGTTTAAAAACAATAGATCTTGCTATTTTTATAAATAACTTGGGCGGTAGTATACCACGATCATATAAAGACAAGTAATATTACAGTAAAAGATACTACACTGTTGTATAAAAGATTTAACAGCTTAAGTCCAGTCTGCAATTAAAATAGAACTTAATCAGTTAGATTTGTCTTTTTATTCGAACAGTGATTAGTGAACATTTCATAAGAGCTTCAGAGTTAATACATAAATGAAAGAATAATAATTTCAAAGCATATCTTAATATTGTGTTAGTATCACAACACAGTAATGTTGCTTAACTAACACAGAACAGTAACTGGTTCTTCAAATCTCAATTACAGGCTTCTTTCACTTCCAACTTTTCTCTACCTACACTTGAGTGATATCATCTGCACAAAGAATAGAGAACTTGTCAGCGTATGTGGGTGCTGTAGTATAATACCTCTGGAGTTGACAAAGTAAGAATTAAAGTTAGCTGTTGTGCTGTACGTGAGAAACAATGTCTCCTTCCGGAAGTACAGTAAGATACATATGCAAAATATCAAGTCGCGATTACACTTTAGAATAACCCAATGAAGATAATTCCGAGGATAATCAGGCTGGCGACCGTTCATAGTCTTGACCACTTAATAGGTCTCGAACCAAAAGGTTGCTGGTTCGATCCCTCATTACCTGTGATATGTCTCCGTACTGGAATCTCTCCAAGATATGAAATAATAGTCTGATACTTGCATCCGTGATTCATACACTTCAAGGTCAAAGAGATGTTTGAAATTCCTGTAAATGGGGAACGTTAACGTATGGAATGTAAGATTTAGAATCTAATTTGGGAGTAACTTTTATTGTGTGACAGGACTTTTAATCTCAAACAAGGTTTTTTTCCGTGTGGTAGTACTAGTAATACTGTAAAAGAATTGATTGTATAAAAATCTACAAGAAGTTTTTCGCGTTTCAAACTAACTCTTAACATCTGCTTTCTTTCCAATGCCCGTCGTGATTGATGGGATAAAAGGCAATGGAGATAGTTCGATGAAGTAATTCTCTTACTGCTGTCATTACTGTTACGTTAACTGCTGATTGCAGTATTTCTATAATTTTTTGTCAGTAGGGCCTGCAGCATGAACATCGTCGAAATACGACATTTTACAAGTATTCAATTCCAGTACCTGCAGCATAATATATATTTGCTTGGATTTAGATATACCTGCACAACAAGGTTTCCTGTATTGGCTTACAATGCCATTTTCAGGTGCATCTGTGGGTGTTGTGACTAATGAATATGATTTATGTTTGATTTGAAATCAAGAACGTCCTTTTTATACACACATCAATAAAAGTTTTGCATCACCCTGGTTCCCAGAACTCCTGAGGGTAGAGGTAGACTGTGGATATTGTATCACACGCACAGCCCCTTTGACTGTTCAGAGATGTCACTGAACACGCCCAAAGATGTAATGCATGAGCAGCGCCTATTAGACGGATGGGGTCCGACAGCCGATCAGTTCCAGTCATTCCACCAGGATGGAGGTACAAGGCTCGTGTTGTCTGCAGTTCAGCCATGCCTAGACGATCAATACCGCGGTTCGATCGCGTCCGCATTGTTACTTTGTGCCAGGAAGGACTCTCAACAAGGGAAGTGTCCAGGCGTCTCTGAATCAGCCAAAGCGATGTTGTTCGTACATGGAGGGGATACAGAGAGACAGGTACCTTCGATAACATGCATCGTTCAGGCCGCCCAAGGGCTACTACTCCAGTGAATGACCGCTACCTATGGATTATGGCTTGATGGAACCTTGACAGCAGCGCCACCCTCTTGAATAATGCTTTTAGTGCAGCCACAGGAAGTCGTGTTACGACTCAAATTGTGCGCAATAGACTGCATGATGTGCAACTTCACTGCCGACGTCAATGGCGAGGTCCATCTTTGCAACCACAACACCATGCAGTACAGTACAGATGGGCCCAACAACAGGCCAAATGGACCGCTCAGGTTTGGCATCACGTTCTCTCCACAGATGAGTGTCGCATACGCCTTCAACCAGACAATCGTCAGAGACGTGTTTGGAGGCAAGCCGGTCAAGCTGAACGCCTTAGATACATTGTCCAGCGAGTGCAGCAAGGTGGAGGTTCCCTTCTGTTTTGGGGTGGCATTATGTGGGGCCGACGTACGCCGCTGGTGGTCGTGGAACGGGCTGTAACGGCTGTACGATACGTGAATGGCATCCTCCGAGCGATAGTGCAACAATATCGGCAGCATATTGGCGAGGCATTCGTCTTTGTGGACGACAATTCGTGCCCCCCAACGTGCATATCTTGTGAATGACTTCCTTCAGTATAACGACGTTGCTCGACTAGAGTGGCCAGCATGTTCTCCAGATATGAACCCTATCGAACACACCTGGGATGGATCGAAAAGAGCTGTTTATGGACGACATGACCCACCAACCATCTGAGGGGTCTACGCCGAATCGCCGTTGGGGAGTGGGACAATCTGGACCAACAGTGCCTTGATGAACTTGTGGACAGTATGCCACAACGAATGCAGGCATGCATCAATGCAAGAGGACGTGCTACTGGGTATTACTGGGTATTAGAGGTACCGGTGTGTACAGCAATCTGGACCACCAACTCTGAAGGTCTCGCGCCGTGTGGTGGTACAACATGCAATGTGTGGTTTTCATGACCAATAAATAGTGCGCAAATTATATATATATATATATATATATATATATACCCCGTGAACCATGCCTCAGCGATACAGGTAGCCGTACCGTAGGTGCAACCACAACGGAGGGGTATATGTTGAGAGGCCAGACGAACGTATGGTTCCTGAAGAGGGGCAGCAGCTTTTTCAGTAGTTGCAGCGGCAACAGTCTGGATGATTGACTGATCTGGCCTTGTAACGCTAACCAAAACGACCTTGCTGTTGTGGTACTGCGAACGGCTGAAACCAAGGGGTAACTACAGCCGTAATTTTTCCCGAGGGCATGCAGCTTTACTGTATGATTAAATGATGATGACATCCTCTTGGGTAAAATATTCCAAAGCTAAAATAGTCCCCGGATCTCCGGGTAGGGGCAACTCAAGAGGACGTCATTAACAGGAGAAAGAAAACTGGCGTTCTAGGGATCGGAGCGTGGAATGTCAGATCCCTTAATCGGGCAGGTAGGTTAGAAAATTTAAAAAGGGAAATGGATAGGTTAAAGTTAGATATAGTGGGAATTAGTGAAGTTCGGTGGCAGGAGGAACAAGACTTGTGGTCATGTGAATACAGGGTTATAAATACAAAATCAAATAGGGGTAATGCAGGAGTAGCTTTAATAATGAATAAAAAAATAGGAGTGTGGGTGAGCTACTAGAAACAGCATAGTGAACGCATTATTGTGGCCACGATAGTCACGAAGCCCACGCCTGCGACAGTAGTACATGTTTACACGCCAACTAGCTCTGCAGATGATGAAGAAATTGAGAAAGTATGATGAGATAAAAAAACTATTCAGGTAGTGAAGGGAGACGAAAATTTATTAGTCATGGGTGACTGGAATTTGAGTGTAGGAAAAAGGAGAGAAGGCAACATAGTAGCTGAATATGGATTGGGGCTAAGAAATGAAAGAGGAAGCCACCTGGCAGAATTTTGCACAGAGCATAACTTAATCATAGCTAACACTTGGTTCAAGAATCATGAAAGAAGGTTGTATACATGGAAGAATCCTGGAGATACTAGAAGGTATCAGATAGATTATATAACGGTAAGACAGAGATTTAGGAACCAGGTTTTAAATTGTAAGACATTTCGAGGGGCAGATGAGGACTCTGACCACAATCTATTGGTTATGAACTGTAGATTAAAACTGAAGAAACTGCAAGAAGGTGGGAATTTAAGGAGATGTGACCTGGATAAACTGACTAAACCAGAGGTTGTACAGAGTTTCAGGGAGACCATAAGGGAACAATTGATAGGAATGGGGGAAAGAAGTACAGTAGAAGAAGAATGGGTAGCTCTGAGGTATGAAGTAGTGAAGGTAGCAGAGGATCATCATCATTATCATTTAAGACTGATTATGCCTTTCAGCGTTCAGTCTGAAGCATAGCCCCCTTATACAGTTCCTCCATGATCCCCTATTCAGTGCTAACATTGGTGCCTCTTCTGATGTTAAACCTATTACTTCAAAATCATTCTTAACCGAATCCAGGTACATTCTCCTTGGTCTGCCCCGACTGCTCCTACCCTCTACTGCTGAACCCATGAGTCTCTTGGGTAACCTTGCTTCTCCCATGCGTGTAACATGACCCCAACATCTAAGCCTGTTCGCCCTGACTGCTACATCTATAGAGTTCATTCCCAGTTTTTCTTTGTTTTCCTCATTGTGGACACCCTCCTGCCATTGTTCCCACCTACTAGTACCTGCAATCATCCTAGCTACTTTCATATCCGTAACCTCAACGTTGTTGATACCACGCCCGGGTTCCTGGGTTCGATTCCCGGCGGAGTCAGGGATTTTCTCTGCCTCGTGATGGCTGGGTGTTGTGTGCTGTCCTTAGGTTAGTTAGGTTTAAGTAGTTCTAAGTTCTAGGGGACTGATGACCATAGATGTTATTAAGTCCCATAGTGCTCAGAGCCATTTGAACCATTTTTGAAACTTGTTGATAAGGTAACCTGAATCCACCCAGCTTTCGCTCCCATACAACAAAGTTGGTCGAAAGATTGAACGGTGCACAGATAACTTAGTCTTGGTACTGACTTCCTTCTTGCAGAAGAGAGTAGATCGTAGCTGAGCGCTCACTGCATTAGCTTTGCTACACCTCGCTTCCAGTTCTTTCACTATGTTGCCATCCTGTGAGAATATGCATCCTAAGTACTTGAAACCGTCCACCTGTTCTAACTTTGTTCCTCCTATTTGGCACTCATTCCGTTTATATTTCTTTCCCACTGACATAACTTTCGTTTTGGAGATGCTAATCTTCATATCATAGTCCTTACATTTCTGATCTAGCTCTGAAATATTACTTTGTAAACTTTCAATCGAATCTGCCATCACAACTAGGTCATCCGCATATGCAAGACTGCTTATTTTGTGTTCAAATATCTTAATCTCACCCAGCCAGTCTATTGTTTTCAACATACGATCCATAAATAATGTGAACAACAGTGGAGACAGGTTGCAGCCTCGTCTTACCCCTGAAACTACTCTGAACCATGAACTCAATTTACCGTCAACTCTAACTGCTGCCTGACTATCCATGTAAAGACCTTTACTTGCTTGCAAAAGTTTGCCTCCTATTCCATAATCTCGTAGAACAGACAATAACTTCCTCCTAGGAACCCGGTCATATGCCTTTTCTAGATCTATAAAGCACAGATACAATTCCCTGTTCCACTCATAACACTTCATTATTTGCCGTAAGCTAAAGATCTGGTCCTGACAACCTCTAAGAGGCCTAAACCCACACTGATTTTCATCCAATTGGTCCTCAACTAATACTCGCACTTTCCTTTCAACAATACCTGAGAAGATTTTACCCACAACGCTGATTAAAGAGATACCTCTGTAGTTGTTACAATCTTTTCTGTTTCCATGTTTAAAGATTGGTGTAATTACTGCTTTTGTCCAGTCTGATGGAACTTGTCCCGACTCCCAGGCCAATTCAGTTCTCCTGTGTAGCCATTTAAGACCTGACATTCCACTGTATTTGATGAGTTCCGACTTAATTTCATCCACCCCAGCTGCTTTATTGCACTGCAATCTATTGACCATTTTCTCCACTTCCTCAAATGTGATCCTATTTCCATCATCTTTCCTATCCCATTCTACCTCGAAATCTGAAACATTCCTGATTGTATTTTCACCTACATTGAGCAACTCTTCAAAATATTCCCTCCATCTGCCCAAGGCATCCACAGGATTCACCAGCAGTTTTCCTGAGCTGTCCAAAATACTTGTCATTTCCTTCTTACCTCCCTTTCGAAGACTGCTAATTACACTCCAGAATGGTTTTCCAGCAGCTTGACCCATAGTCTCCAACCTGTTTCCAAAGTCTTCCCAAGATTTCTTCTTGGATGCTGCAATTATCTGTTTGGCTTTCTTTCTTTCTTCAACATACCTTTCTCTGTCTACCTGAGTTCTAGTATGTAGCCATTTTTGATACGCCTTCTTTTTCCTTTTACAGGCTGCCTTGACTGTGTCATTCCACCAAGCTGTTTGCTTCATCCTACTTTTACACACTACTGTTCCAAGACATTCTGTAGCCACTTCTAGTACTGCGTCCCTGTACCTTGTATATTCCTTTTCCAATGACTGTAATTAACTACATTCAACTAACTGGTACCTTTCTGAGATCATTCTTATGTACTTGTGCCTGATTTCCGTATCCTGAAGTTTCTCCACTCTTATCCTCCTACATATGGACCTGACCTCCTGCACTTTCGGCCTCACAATCCCAATTTCACTGCCGATTAAATAATGATCAGTGTCATCAAAGAATCCCCTGAATACACGTGTGTCCCTCACAGCCTTCCTGAATTCCTGATCTGTTATTATATAGTCAATGACAGATCTGGTTCCCCTGCCTTCCCAAGTATACCGGTGAATGTTCTTATGTTTAAAAAAGGAGCTTGTGATTACTAAGCCCATACTGGCACAGAAATCCAAGAGTTGTTTCCCGTTCCTGTTGGTCTCCATATCCTCTCCAAATTTACCCATAACCTTTTCATACCCTTCTGTTCGATTTCCAATCCTGGTGTTAAAATCACCCATGAGCAGAACACTGTCCTTGTCCTTTACTCTAACAACTACATCACTGAGTGCCTCATAAAAACTATCTATCTTATGTTGATCTGTCCCTTCACAATGCGAATATACTGACACAATCCTAATTTTCTTGCTAGACACTGTCAAATCTATCCACATCAGTCGTTCGTTTACATACCTTATTGCAACTACGCTGGGTTGCATTTCTTTCCTGATGTAAAGCCCTACACCCCGTTGTGCTATTCCTGCTTTGACTCCTGACAGGTAGACCTTGTATTCTCCCACTTCCTCTTCTTTCTCACCCCTTACCCGAATGTCACTAACAGTTATCTTACTTGCAGCCTCTGCCAGCTCTACCTTCTTCCCAGAGTAGCCCCCATTGATATTAATAGCTCCCCATCTCATTACCATTTGTTTGTCAAGTCGTATTTTAGGAGTCCCTGGTTTGTCAGTTAGAGATGGGACTCCGTCACCTCCAAAGGTCCGAGGCATTTTGTTCTGATTGTTGCCAGCATCATATTTAAAGTACCAGGGAAGCAGGTTGCTAGCCTTACTTGCCCCGAGTCCCATTGGGTTTTACCCCTAACGGCTGAGGGACTAACCGGTGGATTTGGTAATCTTTGCCGTATGAGCACAAAGGTGACCATGACTCAGAATATGTCCGAGATGCCCAGCCTTATTCCAAAGTAACTGGTATCCCGACTGTCGGGACCACTTACTTGGCCACTCATACGTTTCCCGTGGTCCATGAACTAGGACATGGCTACAGGAACCCACACCATGAACCCACAAACCCTGGGTTATTGTTTAAAATGTTTTCACACTTTTCTTTATGTATTCTCGGGAATACCTGCGGCAATGAGGAGTTTACTAGAATAATTTTACTCATTAACTGAATAGGTTCATTCAACGCCAAACCTTGAGTTGCAAGCTTTGTAATACTTGCAGGTATGTGAGATAAATGAGTGCTAATCACAGCAATGTTTTTTTTAATACTGGAATCATTAAAAGCTTCCTTGCAATGGCAAACTGCCGAAGCCTCTGCACTATCGATGTCGTTTTCTACCCCTCCGCCAGCCGCAGTGGCCGAGCGGTTCTATGGCCTTCAGTCTGGTGCTGCGCGACCGCTACGGTCGCAGGTTCGAATCCTGCTTCGGGGATGGATGTGTGTGATGTCCTTAGGTTAGTTAGGTTTAAGTAGTTCCAAGTTCTAGCGGACTGATGACCTCAGATGTTAAGTCCCATAGTGCTCAGAACCATTTGGGCCATTTTACTACCCCTCCCATGGCCTCGAAATGTTCATTGTAAAACAACACAGCTTCGACCCTCGTACCCTGACGAGTTACCACTGGTTCGGGAGGTAAAGACAAATTCGATAGTTTTTCTTTGTAGGTCTTAATGCGAGCAGGAGCCTTAATAAAAAATTTCTTTGTAGATGAAATCAGTTTATTCACATTCACAAACGTGGAACGCACTTCTTCAGCAAGACACGTCACATGAATCAAATTGGGATAAAATACTCGGAGGGCGTTCCCTGCTTTGATCATATACGGAGCAGCTTTTATTTAAATAAAAATAAATAAAAACCAATTCATCTGCAGAAGATTGTGGCAATATTTTTCTAATACCCTCATTCACAAATCTGGAGATCATAGAATGATTTGCTTTTCCAGGTTCTTTGCTGGCCACTAAATAGGAATTAGAATGCTCTACTCTTAAAGCACCAACAATTAAATTTGCAATGTAACGGCCACAACTGTCTGTAGTTTCGTCAACTAAAATCCAGATAATGCTATCCTTGAGTTCATTGCGTATATTATCCAGAACATTTACGTAAATTGTCGTTATGTAATTTTTACACAATGTTGATCCATCTGGTATATTTTGATTTAAGCAATATTTGCGCAGGAAGCCTTTGAGAATAGAGTTTGTAAGTTTGTGAAGAGGAATATTGCTTGCAATGAATGCTTCACATAGAACCATGTTAAACCGACTTTTTAGGTTACCTTTCGACAAATCCCAGCTGCTGCATCTTGCTGTTGTCGGAACTTGTCGTGGTTCTTTCTTCTGCATTCCTGCGATGTGAGGACTTGTGTTGACATGCTTGTCTATTTGAAACTTTTGTTGCACGAAAAGTTTTTCTCGCAGACTCGACAATATAAAACAATTCCGTCATATGTAAATGTTCCAGGATGGTCAGTTATCCACGAAATGAAGTTTCTTTTTTCGGGCGGCATGGCGCACAACACGTTACACACTACACGTAGTAAACAGATTCAACCGTGTACAAGTAAATAGAAAGCAAACTGAAATAACTGACGTGCGACTAAAAGCTTGCGTAGTTTAATTTAATTGTTGCCGACACGTACTGTATGACAGTGGAGGGGATTAACCGCGGGAGCGGGTGCAGGAACATTCAGTATGCCTATTCCTGTTCCTCTTCTGTGATGATGTCGCTAGAAAGTGGCGTCTCAATTAGCGATTGCACGCAGTTCTAGGTCGCGGTCAATCTATGAGGCATCAAAACGAGACCGAGCCCGCCCTCAAAATTTTTTTAAATATTGTGAACGTGGAGCGAAAATATGCATCGTCACTAGTTTTTAGTTAAAGTATGCAATACCCGGTGAAAAGGATCCAAATATGCAAATGCATATGTAACATGCAAATGCATATAATCCGGCCTCTGTCCATTATAAAAGCCTAATCAGCATGACGAAAATTAGACTTTAAAAAATTTCGACGTTTGGAAACAGTTTATTTATTATCCGTAGATGAACGCGCTGCTAACTATTAGACAGACTCAATAGGTAAGATCCTAGTAACGAACAACAATAATGCAATTATTTCAACTCAGTTTGTGAGAGAAAAGTGCGTTGTTAGTAATGAGTGCTGACTCACATTTACTATATCACATTATGTTCATGTTTTACAAATATATTGTAGTTAAAAGACAGTGTATTCTTTCTCAGGTACTGAACTTCACAAAAACGTTTATAAGAAGAGTGGTACAACTCTTGATTTATGCTTCTTTACCTTTCACTATGAGTAAACTGCTGAGAGAAAAAGTGGTACTCCAATATTTAGGGACTACAAAAAGGAATTAAACTACAAATAACAAAAATGTCTGTAGTAAAGTAATTATAACATTTTATTTGTACATTGCATCAAATGAATCGCGAATTACTGTAAATCATGAATTTACATTAAACGAAACGCAAAACCTTTCATTTCTCAGTATTGGGAAAAGTTGGTTTATACCACTTTGGCTCTCAGCGTCTCGTATTTGACATCAATAATGGTTTTTATGGGGATCAGATACGTTCAGAAATATCTACAAATGAAAATTTTATAATTTAAGTTGGAAAATTAACTAAAATCTGGACAAAATTTATTTTGTTGTTGTTGTTGTGGTCTTCAGTCCTGAGACTGTTTAGATGCAGCTCTCCATGCTACTCTATCCTGTGCAAGCTGCTTCATCTCCCAGTACGTACTGCAGCCTACCTCCTTCTCGATCTGCTTAGTGTATTCATCTCTTGGTCTCCCTCTACAATTTTTACCCTCCACGCTGCCCTCCAATACTAAACTGGTGATCCCCTGATGCCTCAGAACATGTCAAACCAACCGATCCCTTCTTCTAGTCAAGTTGTCCCACAAACTCCTCTTCTCCCAAATCCTATTCAGTACCTCCTCATTAGTTATGTGATCTACCCATCTAATCTTCAGGATTCTTCTGTAGCACCACATTTCGAGAGCTTCTATTCTCTTCTTGTCTAAACTATTTATCGTCCATGTTTCACTTCCACACATAGCTACACTCCGTACAAATACTTTCAGAAATGGCTTCCTGACACTTAATCTATACTCGATGTTAACAAATTTCTCTTCTTCAGAAGCGATTCCTTGCCATTGCCATCCTACATTTTAAATCCTCTCTACTTCGACCGACATCAGTTTTTTGCTCCCCGAATAGCAAAACTCCTTTACTACATTAAGTGTTCATTTCCTAATCTAATTCCCTCAGCATCAACCGAGTTAACTCGACTACATTCCACTATCCTCGTTTTGTTTTTGTTGATGTTCATCTTATATCCTCCTTAAGACACTGCCCATTCCGTTCAACTGCTCTTCCAAGTCCTTTGCTGTCTCTAATAGAATTACAATGTCATTTGAAAACATTACAATGTCATCGGCGAACCTCAAAGTTTTTATTTCTTCTCCATGGATTTTAATAACTACTCCGAATTTTTCTTTTGTTTCCTTTACTGCTTGCTCAATATACAGATTGAATAACATCGGGGAGAATCTACAACCCTGTCTCACTCCCTTCCCAACCACTGCATCCCTTTCATGTCCTTCGACTCTTATAACTGCCATCTGGTTTTTGTACAAATTGTAAATAGCCTTTCGTTCCCTGTGTTTTACCCCTGCCACCTTTAGAATTTGAAAGAGAGTACCCTAGTCAACATTGTCAAAAGCTTTCTCTAAGTCTACAAATGCTAGAAACGTAGGTTCGCCTTTTCTTAATCTAGATTCTAAGATACGCCGTAGGGTCAGTATTGCCTCTCGTGTTCTAATATTTCTACGGAATCCAAACTGATCTTCCCCGAGGTCGGCTTCTACCAGTTTTTCCATTCGTCTGTAAAGAATTCGCGTTAGTATTTTGCAGCCGTGACTTATTAAACTAATGGTTCGGTAATTTTCACATCTCTCAACACCTGCTTTCTTTGGGATTGCAATTATTATATTCTTCTTGAAGTCTGAGGGTATTTCGCCTGTCTCATACATTTTGCTAACCAGATGGTAGAGTTTGTCAGGACAGGCTCTCCCTAGGCTGTCAGTAGTTCTAATGGAATGTTGTCTACTCCCGGGGCCTTGTTTCGACTCAGGTGTTTCACTGCTCTGTCAAACTCTTCACGCAATATCATATCGCCCATTGCATCTTCATCTACATCCTCTTCCATTTCCATAATATTGCCCTCAAGTACATCGCCCTTGTACAGACTCTCTATACATTCCTTCCACCTTTCTGCTTTCCCTTCTTTGCTTAGAACTGGGTTTCCATGTGAGCTCTTGATATTCATACAAGTGGCTCTCTCTTCTCCA
Organism: Schistocerca cancellata; assembly: GCF_023864275.1. Classification (NCBI taxonomy): domain Eukaryota; kingdom Metazoa; phylum Arthropoda; class Insecta; order Orthoptera; family Acrididae; genus Schistocerca; species Schistocerca cancellata. The sequence continues at coordinate 659,960,518 of NC_064627.1, forward strand.
AAGGCTTCTTTAATTTTCCTGTAGGCAGTATCTATCTTACCCCTAGTGAGATACGCCTCTACATCCTTACATTTGTCCTCTAGCCACCCCTGCTTAGCCATTTTTCACTTCCTGTCGATCTCATTTTTGAGACGTTTGTCTTCCTTTTTGCCTGCTTCATTTACTGCATTTTTATATTTTCTCCTTTCATCAATTAAATTCAATATTTCATCCGGTACTCAAGGATTTCTACTAGCCCTCTTCTTTTTACCTTCTTGATCCTCTTCTGCCTTCACCAGCCGGCCGCGGTGGTCTCGCGGTTCTAGGCGCGCAGTCCGGAACCGCGCGACTGCTACGGTCGCAGGTTCGAATCCTGCCTCGGGCATGGATGTGTGTGATGTCCTTAGGTTAGTTAGGTTTAAGTAGTTCTAAGTTCTAGGGGACTGATGACCACAGCTGTTAAGTCCCATAGTGCTCAGAGCCATTTGAACCATTTGAACCATTCTGCCTTCACTACTTCATCCCTCAAAGCTACCCATTCTTCTTCTGCTGTATTTCTTTCCCCCGTTCTTGTCAATTGTTCCCTTATGCTCTCCCTGAAACTCTGTACAACCTCTGTTTTAGTCAGTTTATCCAGGTCCCAACTCCTTAAATTCCCACCTTTTTGCAGTTTCTTCAGTTTTAATCTACTGTTCATAACCAATAGATTGTGGTCAGAGTCCACATCTGCCCCTGGAAATGTCTTACAATTTAAAACCTAGTTCCTAAATCTCTGTCTTACCATTATATAATCTATCTGACACCTTCGAGTACCTCCAGGCCTCTTCTATGTATACAACCTTCTTTCATTATTCTTGAACCAAGTGTTAGCTATGATAAAGTTGTGCTCTGTGCAAAATTCTACCAGGCGGCTTCCTCTTTCATTTCTTAGCCCCAATCCATATTCAGCTACTATGTTTCCTTCTCTCCCTTTTCCTACTACCGAATTCCAGTCACCCATGACTATTAAATTTTCGTCTCCCTTCACTACCTGAATAATTTCTTTTATCTCATCATATATTTCTTCAATTTCTTCGTCATCTGCAGAGCTAGTTGGCATATAAACTTGTACTACTGTAGTAGGCGTGGGCTTCGTGTCTATCTTGGCCACAATAATGCGTTCACTATGCTGTTTGTAGTAGCTTACCCGCACTCCTATTTTTTTTATTCATTATTAAACGTATTCCTTCATTACCCCTATTTGATTTTGTATTTATAACTCTGTATTCACCTGACCAAAAGTATTGTTCCTCCTGCCACCGAACTTCGCTAATTCCCACTATATCTAACTTTAACCTATCCATTTCCCTCTTTAAATTTTCTAACCTATCTGCCCGATTAAGGGACCTGACATTCCGCTCTCCGATCCGTAGAACGGCAGTTTTCATTCTCCTGATAACGACGTCCTCTTGAGTAGTCCCCGCCCAGAGATCCGAATGGGGGACTATTTTACCTGCGGAATATTTTACCCAAGAGGACGCCATCATCATTTAACCATACAGTAAAGCTGCATGCCCTTGGGGAAAATTACGGCTGTAGTTTCCCCTTGCTTTCAGACGTTCGCAGCACCAGCACAGCAAGGCCGTTTTGGTTAGTGTTACAAGACCGGATCAGTCAATCATCCAGACTGTTGCCCCTGCAACTACTGAAAAGGCTGCTGCCCCTCTTCAGGAACCACACGTTTGTCTGGCCTCTCAACAGGTACCCATCCGTTGTGGTTGCACCTACGGTACGGCTATCTGTATCGCTGAGGTACGCAAGTCTCCCCACAAACGGCAAGGTCTATGGTTCATGGGGGGGACAAAATTTATATGGAATCGAAATTTCAGTTCACATGCGAAAGCTTCAAGGAGGCTAGATTCATTATACTTATAGAAAATTGAAATTAAGGTGTAAACAAAAGTTTTAACAACTGAAGGAGTGTTCAAGTAATATCACACAGTTTTCGTCTTGACGTTTTCCTATCTTCAAAGAGTGTTGTCAGTGAATGCAACAAGCGTCGATCGTCAACAAACTTTCGTGTATGTCAGAATAATCCCCATATCACGTCACAGCGAGATACAGGGCATTCGCTTATGCTGTTGTACTGATCAGCCAGACCATTATGACCACCGACCTGCTACCGACACAGACCCGTCCAGGCGATAGCAGCGACACCTGGCCGGGAATGACTGGTAGTCCCACGCACGGTGCATGTAGTATCAGTAAGCGTTCTATCCGTGTTTAGAACGGGGGAAGGCGCGCGTTCGATCTGAGGTTGACCGGGGGCAGATTATGAGGGCCCGGAGGCTCGGCATGAGAATTAGCAGCACGACTTGTCGTGTGTTCGAGGAGTGCTGTGGTGAGTGTGTTCAACACTTGGTGAAACCACGTCCAGACGTCGTGGGGTTGGGCGGCCATTCTCATTACAGACGTAAGGAGTCGTAGGCTGACTGGTAAAACAGGACATGTGGCGAACTGTGGTGGAACTGAACAGAGTACAAGAGTGAATACACAGTGCACTGAACACTCCTAACAATGGGGCTCCGCAGACGACGACCCACGCATGTGCCAGTGTTAACACCACGACATCGGTAACTACTACTGAAACGGGCACGTGACCATCGGCACTGGATGTTGGCAGAGTATTGATGGTCTCGTGATGACTGGGTGTTGTGTGATGTCCTTAGGTTAGTTAGGTTTAAGTAGTTCTAAGTTCTAGGGGACTGATGACCATAGCTGTTAAGTCCCATAGTGCTCAGAGCCATTGATGGTCTGATGAACCCCTATACCTTCGTCATCGTGTCGACGGGAGGGCGCGATCCGTCGTCTTCCAGGAGAACCGCTCCTTGACACTTGTACCGCGGGACGGAAACAAGCGAGCGGCGGCTCCATCATACTCTGGAGAACTTTGAGGTGGGCGTCCATGGGTCCAGCGGAGCTCCTGCAAGGCAGCATGAGGGCCAAGGAGTATCGTATACTGGTGCTCCCCTTCATGACGATCATGTTTCCCGATGACAGTGACATTTTTCAACAACATAGTGCACAGTGTCACAAGCCAGAAGTGGGTGGTGTGGTTCGAGAAACACAGTGACGAGTTCCAATTGATGTGCTTGGCCCCAGTTCCCCAGATCTGAATCCGATCGAACAAATCAGTGATGTGACTGAATGTGGCATTAAGGCTAATCGCCCTCCTCCCCGGAGTTTACGGGAATAAGGTGACCTGTGTGTGTGTGTCTGTGTGTGTGTGTGTGTTCAGATATGGTGCCAATGGCCTTCAGCGACCTACCAAGGCCTCACTGCTTCTATGCCACGACGCCTCGCCACTTTTTTGTCCGTGTCAGAGGTGGACATATTATCTGTTAGGCAGGTGGTAAAATTGGAAATTTGTGGTAAGTTCCTGTGAGACCAAGCTGCTGAGGTCATCGATCCCTAGACTTACACACTATTTTACCTGGCTTAGACTAACTTAACGTTAAGGACAACACACACACCCGTGTCCGAGGGAGGACTCGAACCTCCGCTCCGACGGGGGGAGCCCAGCGAACTGTGACAAGGCGCCCTAGACCGAGCGGCTACCCCGCGCAGCATAGGCAGGTGGTCATAATGTTCTGGCTGATCAGTGTAGAATAGCAGGAGAACGAGTCGCCTGTCTTCATATCAGAGGAACCTATTCGGGGTTCACCTGAAGTAATTTAGGGAATTCACAGAAAACTAAAACCAAGGTAGTTGGGCAGATATTTGAATCCAAATCCTGTCGAATAATATGTCCAGTGGTCCAGATACACCTCGTCGTTTCCAGTTCCGCGATCAGCGCCCCACGCTACGTACGTCTGATGAGACTCTGTCGTCTGTCCGGGATTAAATAGGCTGGTCTCCTGCTAGTAAGAAATACAGAGTTCCGTCAATAAGAAGTCTTCCGACAAATTGCAATTCACGATGGAGTAATCCGTAAATGTGTGTCTTAATGACATACCGAGTGTAAGGAGCACTCCGAAAGCAAAAAAGAAAAATGTAGAATGTAGCTTATCACCATTATTTAAAACGTCGCGAACCTAATGAATTAAGGGAGGGACATTTAATACCAAAGTCATGCAGATTCGATACACAAGCTTAAGTGTCACCCGTTCGCTGCAACTTTTCGACAGAAAAACTTAAAAAATTGTGCGCGATGTCGATGGAGAAGACGAAAACAAAGTGGCGCATGGTCGTCTCAAGGGGTTGAGGGAGGGGACAACCGTGCCATCTTGCATAAATATAGAAATGTGAGAATAATTTGGAAACACAAATTATTCATAAAATCAAGGGTCTTGTTGAAAATTATCACGGTACAGAAACAGTGCGCTCCGATTTACGAAAAAAACGTGGATCCCACAAAAAATTGGAATTATTTATTGCCGAGCACATTGATAGACAGTGGTTCTATGCGCATATAAAATAATAAGTGCGTATATAATCATATTATATTCTTTTACTCCTGTTCAAAAAGGTGTTTTATTCGTCACCCATAGAACAGCACTGGTTGTTGTCTCGTTCCCATAACGGTATCGTGAAATAGGTGACAGCGGGATCGCGCCAATGTTCGCGAATTAAAAAAGGGACTTAAAGTTTTAAGTATTTGATTGCTGTTTAGTTACTTAACGGTATTTGTACCAATCTTCCACAGACTTCCACAAGTCTGTTTCTAACATAGAGCAATTATAAACACAATAATACATTCACTATGGAATTGTTCGTTTTCAACACTACGATTACGAAGATATTTCGAAATATGGCCTCTCTGTTTCTCTTTTTATAGGTTTATGGATAACAATTTCAAATGCTGGTATTTGACGCACATTTTCTATTTACATTATTGTAAAAAAGTTTATAAAAAGTTATGAAGTAGGTTGTGCACTGAAATGCCTAAGACGGTTTTTATAGTTCATATTTCTCTGCAACAAAATGCAGATCTTGAATTACACATAATCCATTCAAAATGATAAGTTTGTTTGACATTAGCATTAAAACTTCGAATGATTCATAAAAAGCTGGAATTATGTTTGAAATGTTGAATAATTTGCAACTAAGTAAAATCATCAGCAAAATATGGATATTTGCTTTTAGAGGTTTCAGGTAATGAATAATGAGTCTTAGGGATGTTTCGACTAGAGTTTACGGGGCAAATATTTTTGGGAGTTGGCAGCCGTGCACAGTAGATAAGCCGTGCTCAGTTGGCAGTTTCATTACATAGCAAGAATGGTCGCTTGCCTTGTTTGTTAACAGCTAAGTAGCGAGTTAAGTGTTTCATATAGTGGTCGAACTGTGGATTGTGGAGCCAACATAGGTCTGTATGTGGTGCACTTACTAGAAACATATTTGATTTGCCAGACACAATTTACTTTCGTCTATTAACTTCGAACAATAATAATGTAGGCAAAGTCAGTTCTATCACCGGCCGTATCGTTCCTTTTGGAGGCTGTTCAGTAAAGACAATAACGATTGTGTTAAAAGTTGATCATTGTACATTCAGCTGGCAGAGGTAAGTTATTAGTTTGGTGTGAAAACGCTTTCTCACTGTGACGCGATGCGTTTTCATTAGGCTATAAGTTATTGCGAATTTTACAAACTGTTGGAATGTCTGAGGCAGCCAGTACAGGAAAAGACGAACGGAAAGAGAATATGTAGACAAAACATTGAAATTTTCGTTAGGAAAAATTTTCCATCTTAAAGATTTTGATCAGAATGATGTAAGCACAAATGCAGATGTAGACGTAAATCAGAGCAAGCCTTCGGTAGATGGAGGACATGAGGGGCCAGAGCTATGATAACGGTTTTAACATGAAAGGCAAGAACATAAAAAATGCAAAAGAGGATTTTAGATATAAATCCTAAGGCAGATTATGTTCCCTGCAGTAGTCATTCCTTAAATCTAGTTGTAATGATGCTGCAAAAGCATAAGAGTACGCAGTTCCATTATTTTGTTTGGTGAGAAAAATTTATGATTTCTTTTCTGCGTCTACGCGACGTTGGGCAGTCCTGAATTATCGTATATCTACCCTAACGTTGAAGCCACTGATTACGACAAGATGGCAAAGTAGGATCGATGCAATCGCTGCTGTCAACTATAACATAGGGATCTACGATGCCGTAGTTGAAATAAGCGAAAACGAAAATACCGACAGAATGATTGCACATGAGTCTTGTAGTTTGGCAAACCTTATTCGTGATTTTCGTTCCTTTGTTCACTGGTAATACGGTATGATGTATGACTCCATATCAATGTTGTCAGCAAACACCTACAAAATATTACCGCAAATATATCGAAAGCTGTTGACTTACTCGAAAAAATAACAAAGCATTTCACAAAGTGCAGGGAGAACACCAAATTCCAAGATTATGTGCTTCACGCTAAGGAACTGGCAACCCAACTCGATACAGAAAACCCAGACGTAGGCGGTGCAACGTACATATGAAAGCGAAGGAAGAAGAAACAGTTTCAGTATGAGGGAGAAGATGAGAAAATTGAAGATCCAGAATTGCAGTACAAAGTAGATTTTTATTTTAAAGTACTGGATGTTATAATATGCGCTCGGAGTGAGGATTTCAACAACTCAGAAGTCGCAGTGAGCTCTTTGATTGTTTGTGTGACATTAGTAAAATTAAGGACATGTCACCCGACGTTCTAAGTGAAAGGTGTTCCAAGCTGTGCGAGTTTTAGTCACAGAAGGCTAAGGACATCAGTCTTGTCGATTTTAAAGATGAACTTAAAGTAGTGTCAACGTTGGTGAAGCCAGAAGTTCGTTGGTGCCAAAGCAAGAAAAATGCCATGTAAGCCAAGTCTTTCACACATATTTTTCATTAATTTTTGGTTTAATTGATTTATGTTTGTCACACTTTGCGTAGTGTGGATTTATTGTAGGCTATGCGTACATTTGTTTTGTCTAATGGCGAAGTACGTGACAAATTGGTATCGATATTGACAATAACAGCAGTAGATTATACCTAATATAAATATTTATCTTTCCGTGTCCCGGCCATTGTTCAATGCGCAGTGAATAGACGTGCCTTTGTTTATTTGCCTTAATTATGTGCTGCGACGAATATGTGCCGCATGTGAAGAGAAACGTCTGTACAAAGTGCCTTCAAGAACCTGCGATTTACACAACAGTTAATCAGTAAAACGCTCATCCTCTGATCAAGTAACTTAAAAAATTGAACAGATTTTAGTTGTATGCTCTGCCGGTGACGTAAATTAATCTTCGTTGACGTATTAGTTATGGCTTAAAATGTGTTGCACCGCAAACGCATCACATGCTGCTGCTTTGATCTTATATACATATTCACAGCAAACTGACGAATGAGTGTGATATGTGAAAGTGGGGAGGAGGGGGGAAGCGGCGCTTGAAATTTTCGCACGGGGTGGCTAAATCCCTGGAACCGGCCCTGAGTATGCATTAATCACAGACCTGTTCCACTCATGCGAGAATTTTACAGAGATAACTAGTCGCTAAAGACAGATGTAAGTTTCCTTGGGAAGAATTTTTTATGAAATTTGAAAATTTTGGTTTCAACGTCAAATGCAAGAATTTAAAAGTAACGGTGCCGCTCGCATATGCTCCTCGCAAAGAAACCACACTTGCGATTTGACCAGTGATCTGTCAATGTAATTTACGGTACGTACAAATACATATAAGGAATCGTTCCTTCCGTTCGTAATAAACAAAACGAAAGGGAAGTTGTTTTATGGTACAGCGAAAAATACTCAAGCTGTCCGCTTCAGGACATTTGAAAATTACTGGTGGTACAAAATTCATCAGCATAAGATATTACTTAGATGCATTTTAGATGTAATTATTTGAAAACTCACATTAACATTGATAAAACAGCATTCAAAAACTATTATTCCAAGTTAATGTTGAATTACTTCAGCACGGAATTGCTTATACTCATCGTTAGGTGAACATATCTCAACGTTTCCGTAGTGTAGTGGTTATCACGTGCGCTTCACACGCGCAAGGTCCCCGGTTCGATCCCGGGCGGAAACATGATTTTTTTTTCCTTTTAATTGAATCATGTATTTACTGCAATACATACCATTTACAAAACTTTTACATACGTCACTCGTTTTATTGAGCACTCGGAATGCAAATAATTGTTCGGGTAATGTCCTAATTACAGTAGCGGTATTTACAAATTGCTATGGGAAAATAATCAAAAACCCCACCTGGATTTTTTTTTCCTTTTAATTGATTCATGTATTGATTGCAATACATACCATTTACAAAACTTTTACATACGTCACTCGTTTTATTGACCACTCAGAATGCAAATAATTGTTCGGGTATTGGCCTAATTACAGTAGCGATATTTACAAATGGCTATGGGAAAATAATCAAAAACCCTACCTGATCAATAAAAATATACTAATCATTATTGCACTATCTTGCCATCATCATCTTGTGTTACGAGGTGTGTAATTTAAGCAGCACTAAGCCTTTTCCTTGCGTTTAAAGGAATTTTAGACTGTGTGATTCTTTGTTGTTCTAGTCATTCCCTCTCTTTGAGAGCTTCCTCTAATTACGAACAACAGTTAACTCTTTTGTTATTTCGACATTGCATTCGAGCGCTGCGGTTAAGATGAATAATTCGCTCTCGTAAAGCGTCAATACAGATCGTCACTGTGGCGAGTAAGAAGCAGTCCCCACGGTTGGAGCGCAGACTACTAGGTTGGTAACGCCACATGGTGTTGAAAGTATGCCAGTGGGATGGGAAGACAGTGCAAGTCGTGAGAGCAAAACTGAAGGCCTGGCGAGCACTGGCGACTTGTTTGTAGCAAGAGTGAAACGCGGTGGCTGGATACTAGCGTGCACACCTGCTGTCAAACTGTAGCGGCGATCTAAAAGACGCGACTTGCCCTATTTCACTTGCGACGCGATAGTAGCAGATGTTGAATGAATCACAGGCAATGGCATGGGCTCGCTCTCGCATTCTGTTGCAGACAGACAACGTCTGTATGGCAGCATCATGTCTGATGGCCAGAGTTGCGATATGGATGACATTGCAAGTTGCGTTTTCTATTCAGGAAGACTAATTGTAGAAGCGGAAAAGAGGCCAGCTGTCTACAATAAGAAATTTAAGAAAAAATACAGTGATCACAATTTGAAAGAGAAACTATGAGGAGAAGTGTGCTGCTGCAGCATCACTTGGAACTGGATTGAACTGCTTGAGCCAGGAAAGTTTCATAGTTCACTATTTGAATTCATTCGCCATTGCCACAATTTAAATTTTGTCATATGGTCAAGGTACTGATGCTAGTGGAGTCACAAAGTAATTTGCAAAATAATACCTTATTTGCATGTCACACGTATCAGCTCTTATTCCTATAGGCTCACAGCTTTGCTGAAGGCATCCCTGTGACTCGTCCTTGATCGGCCACCGTGATTTCTTCTTGCGAAATTATGTAGAATACAACACGCTTTTATGATAATGTCTGAAAAACGGACATCCACATCGATAGAGCGATGAAATATGTACCACTTGTTACCCTAAATCCCAAAAGTACATTCCACCATTATACGAGAACCACAAAGACATTAATTAAGAACACGCCGTTTCATTGTCAGGTTTCTCTTAGAATAAGGCAGTGAAATGTGTTTATATAGTACAAATGCTACATCTCCTGCAAAATTTAAAAGGCCGGAGTTATCCTCCTTACTCGCCGTGAAGGAATTATTGAGGACTTGGAACGTTTGACTGATTTGCTTTCAGTCTTCGACAGGTGTTAGATTTCTTGCAATACATTAGTATACTCACTGGTGCCTTGTGAGTCCACGTCTGTGAGGTGAAATAGTACTCAGCGCCCACTGCACCCTGTCGAAAAAAATTAATGTAATTAAAAGCTCTTAGCCACTGATAGCAGTTTTTTTCAGTCATACATGTCTTCCGTCCACAGCATCAGTGCAAGTTGGAAAGTCAGTTCTGTCTACAAACTGTTTGGCAATCAGTAATCATCCAGTCGTCTTGAGTTTTTCTGCCCTATCAAGAACCTGTAGACATTTACACAACTGCTAATAACGAGGTCAAAAATTTTCCTTTAATGCTTGTCCCCATGCCGTGGGACAAAAACATTACGCGAAAGTAGAAGTACTGAACGTGATGAAGGATACCAGATATTATCAGATTTCACCAATTTTTCCGTGGCTGTCGAACATGCGTCATAGCAGCACCACTCAAGCAACTTATTCTCCAACTTCATTTCTTCAGCCGTATTCGTCAAATGTCCTAAATGAAACATAACCTCCACAAACTGCGCCCCTGTGCTGATAACGACAACAAGAATTCAGAAACTTGGTTTTGCCGTTTTCACAGGAAACAGGTTCGCGAATTTTGACTTATAGTAGCGGTGTTCTTGATGTATCTGATCAGTGACGTAAAAGGGCAATAAAAGTATGCTTACCTCAATGCCACTGCTAAGCGCTCCACAGGTGGTACATATTTCCGCCAGACTTTCTCCATGCCATGTCTTATTTTGTTATTTCGGGTCCTATTGATTGAAGCACTGAGTCCAAGCTATTCAAGGACTGAAGGAATTTATTCGGGTGCTTTCGCAACTCTTCGTGTAATTTGTAAAACTGGTCTTTCAACAGTCTTTGACTTAACAACTGGATGTAGCCAGTAACGGTATTTGTGCTGTTGTCTTGCTCTTCGTCAGAGTAAACTCGCCACCAAACAAACTGTTTCTGTGAAATCCTTGGCGCCACTGAGAGTACTCGCGATTTTCCTGTAACAGTGTGCTCTCCTTAATGTACCCAGCGACAAGGGTTGTTCAGTCGCGTCAACTGAAAGATCGCCTGTGCTCGCCCAGCCTAACTTGGTAATTGTAAACGATGGGGATTCACCAAATTTCAGTCTTGAAACTAACGCATTTCTTATATTAAATATATATGCTTACACTAAATAAGCCAATTTTGACATAATAACTTAAAGGGCGTCCTAAGGTAATTAAAACTTTGCTATCATAATTGCAGTTAACAGTTTATATTAAGAAACAAAAATGATAATTAATATTCTGCCGACGATGTATGACTCATCCCGGAGTCACACGAAGTACACTAGAGCTTCCCGTTGTGTGCCAAACTATTCAGTCAGTGTTTGTATGCATTCCAGATCTGATCTCTTGTGCCGCCAGTGCTATTGATTTTAAGAAATTTTTTATATTGATTGTATCGAATTAATTGATTAATTGAGTGTGAACTATTTTACGGTGTACGTTAATAAATGCGCCGTAAATACTATTTAAAGTAGAATAGAAATCTGCAAATCCAACTGTAGCTGCATAGTTGGACTATCCACACCTCTGAACAGTTCTAGTACATTACGAGAACTGCTACAACCTACATCTGTGAGAACTTTTCACAGAACAGATGGTGGGAAGTTCTGCATGTCGATTTACTGAGGTAATCCAGGGAAGGATTATCTTAAAACTCGTAGTGCCGGTGAATAAGAGTGAGCAGTCATACTGTAAGTCGCCTGTACCACCTTCTACTAAAGAATTGTGGCTCGACTGAGAAGTATTTATGGAGGTTAAGCACTACAGTGGGGCCTCGCATCTTCCTAGGTCTTCCAATACTCCGTTTCACTGGCTTGTAGCTTTGCTATTCTGCTATTACACATTCTATTTAAATGTCCCTTCCACTTCCTTGCGTCATCTTTGTTTCCCATTCAGCCCTTCTTTCGCAGTTTCTTATTTTTCAATCTTATAGCCTTGTGTTTCTATTCTAGTTTTTTCTTTCGGGCTGCATTGAACGTTATCTGAACCATGCGTGTGGCTATGTCGATTCCTGTGCTTGAGGAAATTCTTTGCCTAGCGTTGCTTAGCTGCAGCTTTCTTGGCGCCCCGTGTGGTGGCGCCTGGGACGGCTCTGCAAGCTCACCTCAAACGTGATGCCTGTGGTTTGGCTTGTTGTGATGGAGCCCCACCTGGTGTAGCGGCTTGCACCTCGGGATGCACTTCCGCATCCAGAGGAGTTGCAACTTCATCCTGCCTGTGCAGTGGCGGGCCATACTCTGGAGTTGAACTTGCGGCGTGTTCGTGCTGCTTTGGGTGGTGGACTTGGTCACGTACACTGTCTGTGATTATCTTCTGCCTGATACAGGAACGACAGTGAACAACTTTTTGTTGGCTTTAAGTCACGAACAGCACTGTGTAGTCATTCTGAATGTCGTTGGTTATTTTGGCATTAGGCCGATGCCTTTGTGTGGCTCACTGGCGATAAGAATCTTTCTAAAACAAGTAGGCCTACTTATTCAGTTTCATGAGGGGTATGTGTTTTCTGGATTTAACTTCAGTGTCTATTATTGTGTCCTGTATTTAAGTGCCTTATTATACGAGGCGAGCTTTTTTAAGTAAGTACCGCTTTGAAATTAAAAAAAGACGTGCTAAGATATCTCAATAATTTTATTTTCACATGAAAGCCTGTACCGTAATCTACTTTTCTAGATAATTTCCGTCAATATTGAGGCACTTGTCCTAACGTTGTACCAGTTTTTGAATACCCTCCTCACAGAAGTCTGCCGCCTGACTTGTTAACCATTGCATCACCACTGTTTTGACTTCATCGTCTTGAAGACGCTGACCGCCCAGGTGTTTCTTCAAGTGCAGGAACAGATGGTAGTCACTGGGCGCAATATCGGGGCTGAACGGAGGATGATCTAGAGTTTCGCATCGAAAAGATGTGATGAGATCTTTGGTCTGATTTGCCACATGCGAACGGGCATTGTCTTGCAGCAAAACGATGCCCTTGCTCCACTTCCATGGACTGTTACTTTGATTCTGGTGTGACGTAGGCCACCCATATTTCATCGCTCGTAACAATTTGGCTTAAGAAATCATCACCGTCGTTGTGGTAGCGCTCAAGGAAAGTCAATGCACTGTCTAAACGTTTGGTTTTGTGCACATCCGTCAACATTTTCGGTACCCAACGTGCACACAATTTTCGGTAATTCAAGTGCTCGGTCACAATGCCATACAAAAAACTACGACAAACATTAGGACAGTCATCCCGCAAGGAGGAAATCGTAAAGCGTCTATTTTCTCTCACCTTATTGTCCACTTTCCGCACCAAACTTTCATTAACGACCGAAGGACACCCACTCCGTTGTTCATCATGCACATTTGTGCGGCCATCTTTAAATGCTCTCACCCACTTTCTTACCATTCCATCACTCATAATGTTTTCTCCGCAAACTGCCAGATCGCACGATGAATATGGATCGCTTTTAAAAAAGCCTTTAGCACAAAGAAATCTTATAACAGCCTGTACTTCGCAGTCAGCGGGACTCACGATTATCGGAGGCATCTTAAACTCTCAGTACACAACGTAAACAAGGAAGAATCAGACTGTAATGGCGTCAGTGCGTAGATTAAGATCACGCTTTCATGTAAAAATAAAATTATTGAGATATCTTGGCTCGTCTTTTTTTTTTAATTTCAAAACGGTACTTATTTAAAAAAACACGCCTCGCACACACATCAGAAAAATGTTTTGGATCACCCGGTACCTAGAACTCCCGAAGATAGACGTTGACTGTGGATGTTGTATCACAGTCACAATCCCTTTGACTGTTCAGAGATGTCACTAAACCCGCCCAAAGATGTAAACAACCATGCATGACCGTCGCCTAGTAGACGGATGGGGCCCGACAGCCGATCAGTTCCAGTCATTCCACCAGGAGGAAGGCGCACGGCTCGTGTCGTCTGTAGTTCAATAATGCCTAAACGGTCAATACCGCGGTTCGGTCGCGTCCGCATTGTTACTTTGTGCCACTAAGGGCTCTCAACAAGGGAAGTGTCCAGGCGTCTCGAAGTGGACCAAAGCGATGTTGTTTTGACACGGAGGAGATACAGAGAGAGAGAAACTGTCAATGACATGCCTCGCTCAGGCCACTCAAGGGTTACAACTGCAGTGGATGACCGCTACCTACGGATTATGGCTTGGCGGAACCCAGACAGCAGCGCCACCATGTTGAATAATGCTTTTCGTGCAGTCATTGGTGCATGATGTGCATCTTCACTCCCAACGTCCATGGCGAGGTCCATATTTGCAACCACAACACCAAACAGAGCGGTACAGATGGGCCCAACAACATGCCGAATGGACCACTCAGGATTGGCATCACGTTCTCTTCACTGATGAGTGCCGCATATGCCTTCAACCAGACAATCGTCGGAGACGTGTTTGGAGGCAACCCGGTCAGGCTGAACGCCTTAGACACACTGTCCAGCGAGTGCAGCAAGGTGGAGGTTCCCTGCTGTTTTGGAGTGGCATTGTGTGGGGCCGACGTACGCCACTGGTGATCATGGAAGGCGCCATAATGACTGTACAATACATGAATGTCATCTTCCGACCGATAGTGCAACTCTATCGGCAAAATATTGGCGAAGCATTCGTCTTCAAGGACGACAATTCGCGCCCCCATCGTGCACATCTTGCGAATGACTTCCCTCAGGATAACGACATTGCTCGACTAGAGTCGCCAGCATGTTCTCCAGATATGAACCCTCTCGAACATGCCTGGGATAGATTGAAATGGACTGTTTATGGACGACGTGACCCACTAACCACTCTGAGGGATCTACGCTGAATCGCCGTTGAGGAGTGGGACAGTCTGCCTTGATGAACTTGTGGACAGTTTGCGACGACGAATGCAGGTATGCATCAATGCAAGACGACGTCCTTGGACCACCACCTCTGAAGGTATCGCTGTATGGTGGTACAACACGCAATGTGTGGTTTTCATGAGCAATAAAAAGTGCGGAAATGATGTTTGTGTTGATCTCTATTCCAATTTTCTGAACAGGTTCTGGAACTCTCGGTACCGAGGTGATGCAAAACTTTTTTTGATGTGTGTATTTATTTTCGTATTTGATACTAGCTGGCCAAAGGGCTCAATTGTTTGTCGTCATGTTTATGTGGTTATTGAGGTTCTGCATACTGACTGTCATTAACTAGCTGTGTAAATTTAATTTGTACTCTGAGTGATTGTAGTAGAAATGTCGAGCAACTGTCTGAGAAGTCGGCAGAAATCTAGCCATTACTGCATTTGCCTAATTTGTATCTTTAAGACCATTCGTTTGTTTGGGATTTCGTTGCTTATGAAAGTGCTCGGTGAACCACTCTGTCAGTCTCACTGACGAGTATGGTTTAAATTTTCTGTTTTTACGATTACGCATAATAATCAAATAGGAATTCCTTTTGATGCTTCACAGCCGTGTATGTAAAGTTAAAAAGCAAAATTCCATTTCACAAACTTGTACATTATTTTCAATTCACTGCCTACTATGAATATCCTTATTAAATCATTTAATTCTCTTTGGCTGCTTAACAGACATGTATGCAAAGTTATATTTTCATTTATTTACGTGTTTATGTATTTATTTGTTTACTTTTTTTCTGTGTGACTGAAATTCATTCATCCAAAAGCGTGCTTGAATTTCGTTCATCCAAAAGCCTGTTTCACAGATGTGTGCAATATTCTAAATTTTCTGGTTTCAGTGAATTTGCACATTAGTGAAACAGCAGTTCCTTTTGGTCGCTTCACAACCGTGTATGTAGAGCTTTAAAATTTTAATTCTAATTTTCTCGTCTCGTGATTGAAATTTATTGGTGCAAATGTCTGCTTTGCAGACGGCTACATTATTTCCGATTTCTGCATTCTCTTATTGTGCAAACTAGTAAGATAACAATTCCTTCTGCTTGCTTTTCAGTGTGTAGGCTTTTTTTATACGTACTGATGCTACTGTCGGTTTTCTGTTCCGTCCACTTCACAATTGCGTATATATTATTTCCTGTGTCAGCTATTTGCCATGTGCACTACAGAATCTGAGTAAATTTTGATAAATTTTTGAGTGTTTCTCAGAATCTAACAGTTTGTTTTGAAACTCGGCGTCTGTGACGAACAAATATCACTTGCTTTTGTAATTAAAAAATCACACTCTGGGGTAAACAATAAATAATTTTACTACAAACAGTATCTCATTTTCGATTGGCATTATACTATTCCCAGATCCTGTTCTTCCCAATTCAGTATTTGTTTAGTCTTATCTATTTATCGTTGTTACAGTTATAACCCATATCACAACCTAATAAAAAAGAAAGATATGTTCACCTGGCTTATTATCAGTACTAATTTTTAATCTGTGTGGCTATTTTCTTGTGACTGTCATTACGTCGGTTTTGAAATCATTAGACTGTAGTAAGATCAGATCTGATTCAATTTATGAATAGCGAATTGAACCTGTTTTCTGTGTCACCCACAACGAATATAACATCAAAAATAAGCATATGTGACGACCCTTTGTTACCACCTTCTTTTTCTTTGGGTTACCAATTACAAAAATCACTAAATTGTCCCTCAGCAATACGAAGACCAGCATGTCGAAGTTCTCATGTGACCATAACGTAGGCTGCGTCAAAACAGAGATTTACTTAAGTTCCAGTGCAGTCGTCCTGTTTCATAGCATCCTAACTTGGATTATAATACAGTTATCGTCCAGCAAAGGCTGCAGATGATCAGGTGCTCTGCGAATTATGAAGTGCTCTGCTTCAGCTTTACATACGTTGAATATTTGGAAACAGTTCTGATTGTTAAACTATATCAACGGTAGTAACGCTATCGGCAGTCCAGTTGCTGCTTAATATGGTGATTACATTCACTTACACTATGATAGTTCTAATATTAAACATTTTTACATGCACAGTTTAGTAGGTGGCCACATTTTGAGAAGTGTAGCATCGTGCACGGACTCGACTGACTAACGTATCCGGGATGTGAGTGGCCTGTAGAGTGAAGACGGATGCCTCCCATTACGGTAGGAGATTGAACTGCAACCCCTGGTAGCAGAAGAGCAACGACACACAGCCAATGTAACACGTAGAGGCCACTCATTACAGCTAAGCTAAGAAGCATATGAACGGGTGAGGTACTGCACGAAAGTTCCAAGCAGCACAAAGCAACGCAAGTCAGAAATAGGGATCATAGGTCACATGCACAAATCAGTCAGATGTGCTTCAGACAATACAGGAGAGCTGTGCAATTAAATACAAGAACAGTAGGTGTAATGTAGATACAGCAGCCCCTTAGTACTTTCACATTGAAGGGAGAGAGAAGAACATTGATGATTTACACTCAGTGGCACTTGGAAAACTTACCTTTACATCTCTGGCTGAACACAGAAATCAAATAATTAACTTGTAACTCGTATAGATAAGAGGATTAGAGCTGATGAAAATGCACAGTGGGCTGATAATATAGTGGAATCACCTTTCTTTTCCAGAAACAGACCGACTGCTTACGGTCCACCTCACAGTATTACAGTACTTTAATGAGGGTAGCTTTCACTGTCGATTTAGAACTGGAAGATGAAGAGCTTAGAGCAACAATTTGTTTATCGATAGGACTAATGAAAATACGACGCATATCAGAATGAGTGAATAATATGTATTGCCGAAAGTTATACCACTGAAAACTTTTGTAATAACGTGAGATTCGCAACATCTACCAGAATTTTCTATTAATGGTATGCATTTTGAAGCACGGCCATACATTTCTTTTGCCTGAGAAGTAGCATTTTATTTTACTATTGGCCGTATAATGTATTTATTGTTGACAACAGTGAACTTTTATTTTATTTGACACCACAGTAAGAACAGTGCCATGTAGGCTATGGTGAATAAATGTGTGTTACCTGAAGATGATCTAAATCTATAACAAATAAAGAATTATTTGTTCAACATTCTTCGCAGTATTGAAATATGAATTTTTCAGCTTTTTGAATGTTCTGTTAAGAATGTCTGTAATTATCTGTGCGGAACGGAAACGGCACCCATTATGTTAGTAACCCATGGATTGCATTATGCCCAGCCCACTGTTATCTAATAACTACGACAGCACATCAGTTAGGAACTGTAGAAAATTGTGAATATCTGGAGTATCATCAATAAAACCGGCTCCATTGACGCGATTGTTGAAAAGCTGACACCCCACGATGGCAGATTACCTCCCTCAGCCAGTGTTAATTTTCCATTGATCAGAAGTGGATATTGTGAAGGTTAATGTGTGCATGTTTTGTAGATGATGATTCATCTGTAAACAAAATCTTGCACAGAAATGCCAAGTTACTTAGCAGCTTTCGTAGACATCATTTGTAGAATTCTAGCCGACCACAAAACACATTGATAAAGAGGATGTTTATGGAGCAAAATGTGGAAAGAATGAAATGTGTTGGAATATAGTGTGTGATAGATGAACCATCTGCTCTTTTTGTCAATCCAAGGTCGATTGTAAGCATTCAGTCAGTATCTAATCAGTTGCTTCAGATGGTAGTCTCTTCGTTCATCATAATGTAAGCTTTTACATTATAAAAGCTGGATCTGCTGTAACGAAACACCCACTTTTCACTACAACATAAAATTTCTTGAAATTACCAGTCATTTCTCACATCAGTCAGCACACTCATTCCACTGCATTTTATTGCTGCACGTTGCGGATGGAAACATGGTCCTGGAACCAGCTGCAGACGTCAGTCCCACTACTGACACCACTTGTAATGGCCGGGAGTGGGAAGCCTCCACGGTAGGTTGTGGGACTGAGTCAAAAAATGGTTCAAATGGCTCTGAGCACTACGCGACTTAACTTCAGGTCATCAGTCGCCTAGAACTTAGAACTAATTAAACCTAACTAACCTAAGGACATCACACACATCCATGCCCGAGGCAGGATTCGAACCTGCGACCGAAGCGGTCGCTCGGCTCCAGACTGCAGCGCCCAGAACCGCACGGCCACTCCGGCCGGCTGACTGAGTCTTTAGCGTCAAACAATCCAGGTAGTATTCCGCCTTGAGCGGATCGGGGTAGCAGTGGAGTAGTGTGCAGTTGCTTAGTAGTTGTCCAGCGCGTCAAATTGAAAACGTCATAGGTATAATGTTCGTTTATCACTCGATAAGCTGCATCAGTCGTGATAATGCTCGGAGAGGTCAGCGTCCCCATGATGTAACTTGTACGTTAGCTGTGAGGAGGCGCGACTGTTGCGTGCGGCATTCCGCAAGGACGCTCACCCCACCAGTGGGCGCCAAGAAGTTTGTCGACTCTGCAGACTAAAGCTGTCCTTAACACGGGACGAGGCAGCTAACATTGACGTGATCGCGGCCGTGACATCCGATCTCACGGGACACAGCGCCGTCGGCGCAAGGGACGAGCTGGTTAGTGTGATCTGCGCTCTCCAGTGGCAGTTGTCGGCTTTGTTTGGCTCGCAAACCACGCAGTTTCTTTGCGAAAATGGACGCGCTTAAAATAGCTGCGTAAACTCTGTTGCGACTTTCGAAGACAAGCGGAGAAAATCGCGACGAAGATTTAGGATCAGTCGATGGCTTGAACACCGAATTGCTAGTACAGCTGTACAGCGAAAGTACCGAATTACGTAGGGATCCAAAGGAAACGGTGATGGACCTTAGGTACTGAAGAGACTGGAACAGCACATTACGTCCACATGCTAACACCTTTTTATTAGTCTTTTTCACTGACGCACATGTACATTACCTTGAGGGGTGAGGTACACGTACACACGTGGTTTCCGTTTCCAATTACGGAGTGGAATAGAGTGTGTCCCGACATGTCAGGCCAATAGATGTTCAGTGTGGTGGCCATGATTTGCTGCACACAATTGCGATCTCTGGCGTAATGAATGTCGTACACGCCGCAGTACATCTGGTGTAATGTCGCCGCAGGCTGCCACAATACGTTGTTGTTTCATATCCTCTGGGGTTGTAGGCACATCACGGTACACATTCTCCTTTAACGTACCCCACAGAAAGAAGTCCAGAGGTGTAAGATCAGGAGAACGGGCTGGCCAATTTATGCGTCCTCCACGTCCTATGAAACGCCCGTCGAACATCCTGTCAAGGGTCAGCCTAGTGTTAATTGCGGAATGTGCAGGTGCACCATCATGCTGATACCACATACGTCGACGCGTTTCCAGTGGGACATTTTCGAGCAACGTTGGCAGATCATTCTGTAGAAACGCGATGTATGTTGCAGCTGTTTGGGCCCCTGCAATGAAGTGTGGACCAATGAGGTGGTCGCCAATGATTCCGCACCATACATTTACAGTCCACGGTCGCTGTCGCTCTGCCTGTCTGACCCAGCGAGGATTGTCCACGGACCAGTAATGCATGTTCCGTAGATTCACTACCCCGTGGTTTGTGAAACCCGCTTCATCGGTAAACAGGTAGAACTGCAACGCTTTCTCTGTTAATGCCCATTGACAGAATTGCACTCGATGATTAAAGTCATCACCATGTAATTGCTGATGTAGCGACACATGAAACGGGTGAAAGCGGTGACGATGCAGTATGCGCATGACACTACTTTGACTCAGTCCACCGGCTCTCGCAATGTCCCGTGTACTCATGTGTGGGTTCATGGCAACAGCAGCTTACACACCAACTGCACCCGCTTCTCCTGTGACGGGCCTGTTACGGACACGTTTGCGTGCTACGACAATACCTGTTGCATATAGTTGGCGGTAGATGTTTTGCAATGTGCGGCACGTTGGATGCTCTCTGTTCGGGTACCGGTCTGCATACACCTTGCAGGCTTCAGCTGCATTTCTTCGACACTCGCCATAGATGAGTATCATCTCCGCCTTTTCAGAGATCGAATACACCATGGTCGCAGTTCCTACATCACTACACTATCACAGACGCCTGGTAACACGGTGTACTACAGTTGGTCTGCGTGCGGAGACGAATGCAGAATAACAATAGCAGCAAGCGCTACATGCGGACACTGCGACAGCTAGACCAAACCACAACAGTGCACTACAGCCACACTCGTAAACACGGTCGTCATCGTAAACATGTCCTTGCAGATGCTGCTCGCCGACCGTGACCCGTGTTTGTTACAACACGCAACTGAACGTCGTAGGTTTCAAGCGTCAACTTTAGGTTACAATATCTGCGGATGTAATTAACATTTTACAATGCAACAAACGGCACTGATTACGTATTTGTTTATATGTTCAGATATGCTAACAAAACTAACGTGGTTCCATTTAAAAAAACGTAGGTTTGTGTTAAAAATCATACTTCCGTGCATTTTTGTATGGTTTGTATTAAACAGTTACACTAGCCCCTCTCCTCACGTTCGGTCTGTGGAATCGGTTCGTCAGTATTTGATGTGGTTTACGAAATATGTACAACAACCAAGAGGGAATAATAAGAGTGGACGATCAAGAACGAAGTGCTCGTATTAAGAAGGGTGTAAGACAAGGCTTTAGCCTTTCGCCCCTAGTCTTCAATCTGTACATCGAGGAAGCAATGATGGAAATAAAAGAAAGGTTCAGGAGTGGAATTAAAATAGAAGGTGAAGGGATATCAATGATACGATTCGCTGATGACACTGCTATCCTGAGTGAAAGTGAAGAAGAATTAAATGATCTGCTGAACGGAATAACCAGTCTAATGAGTACACAGTATGGTTTGAGAGTAAATCGGAGAAAGACGAAGGTAATGAGAAGTAGTAGAAATGAGAACAGCGAGAAACTTAACATCAGGATTGATGGTCACGAAGTCAATGAAGTTAAGGAATTCTGCTACCTAGGCAGTAAAATAACCAATGACGGACGGAGCAAGGAGGACATCAAAAGCAGACTCGCTATGGCAAACAAGGCATTTATGGCCAAGAGAAGTCTACTAATATCAAATACCGGCCTTAATTTGAGGAAGAAATTTCTGAGGATGTACGTCTGGAGTACAGCATTGTATGGTAGTGAAACATGGACTGTGGGAAAACCGGAACAGAAGAGAATCGAAGCATTTGAGATGTGGTGCTATAGACGAATGTTGAAAATTAGGTGGACTGATAAGGTAAGGAATGAGGAGGTTCTACGCAGAATCGGTGAGGAAAGGAATATGTGGAAAACACTGATAAGGAGAAGGGACAGGATGATAGGACATCTGCTAAGACATGAGGGAATGACTTCCATGGTACTAGAGGGAGCTGTAGAGGAAGACAGAGATTGGAATACGTCAAGCAAATAATTGAGGACGTAGGTTGCAAGTGCTACTGAGATGAAGAGGTTAGCACAGGAAAGGAATTCGTGGCGGGCCGCATCAAACCAGTCAGTAGACTGATGACCAAAAAAAGAAATATATCCAGCGGTAACGTTAGGTGAATCAACCTTGCATATATTCTTTACTGTCGTTTCTTGTTAACAATATCGGCTTATTCCCAAGAGTTAGCAGTTTTCACTCAGTTAACACTAGGCAGAAATCCAGTTTGCATTTGAATCGCACTTCCTTAAATCTTGTGCAGTATACTGCTGCGTCCATTTTCAGTAGCTACCACAAGAATTCAAAACTCTTACCAGTAACCCATACGCTTTCAAATCGAAACTGAAGTGTATCCTCATGGGTCCTTCCATTCTGCTGAGGAGTTCATTGAAAAATTAAGCAGATTTCTATGTTATAGTGTTGATTGCGTTTATTTAAACCAACAACCTACATTCCTTCGTAACTGACTATGCAAATGTAGACGAGATGTGGCTCAAATTCAAAGATATAGTAGCAACAGCTATTGAGAGATTCATACCTCATAAATTGGTAAGAGATGGAACTGATCCCCCATGGTACACAAATCAGGTCCGAACGCTGTTGCAGAGGCAACGGAAAAAGCATGCGAAGTTCAGAAGAACGCGAAATCCCGAAGATTGGCTAAAATTTACAGACGCGCGAAATTTGGCACGGACTTCAATGCGAGATGTCTTTAATAGGTTCCACAACGAAACATTGTCTCGAAATTTGGTAGAAAATCCGAAGAAATTCTGGTCGTATGTAAAGTACACAAGCGGCAAGACGCAGTCAATACCTTCGCTGCGCAGTGCCGATGGTACTGTTACCGACGACTGTGCCGCTAAAGCGGAGTTATTGAACGCAGTTTTCCGAAATTGCTTCACCAGGGAAGACGAATGGAATATTCCAGAATTTGAAACAGGAACAGCTGCTGGCATGAGTTTCTTAGCAGTAGATACCTTAGGGGTTGCGAAGCAACTCAAATCGCTTGATACGGGCAAGTCTTCAGGTCCAGATTGTATACCGATTAGGTTCCTTTCAGATTACGCTGATACAATAGCCCCCCACTTAGCAATCATATACAACCGCTCGCTCACCGATAGATCTGTACCTATAGATTGGAAAATTGCGCAGGTCGCACCAGTGTTTAAGAAGGGTAGTAGGAGTAATCCATCGAACTACAGACCTATATCATTGACGTCGGTTTGCAGTAGGGTTTTGGAGCATATACTGTATTCGAACATTATGAATCACCTCGAAGGGAACGATCTATTGATACGTAATCAGCATGGTTTCAGAAAACGTCGTTCTTGTGCAACGCAGCTAGCTCTTTATTCGCACGAAGTAATGGCCGCTATCGACAGGGGATATCAGGTTGATTCCGTATTTCTGGATTTTCGGAAAGCTTTTGACATCGTTCCTCACAAGCGACTTCTAATCAAGCTGCGGGCCTATGGGGTATCGTCTCAGTTGTGCGACTGGATTCGTGATTTTCTGTCAGGAAGGTCGCAGTTCGTAGTAATAGACGGCAAATCATCGAGTAAAACTGAAGTGATATCAGGTGTTCCCCAGTGAAGCGTCCTGGGACCTCTGCTGTTCCTGATCTATATAAATGACCTGGGCGACAATCTGAGCAGTTCTCTTTGGTTGTTCGCAGATGATGCTGTAATTTACCGTTTAGTAAGGTCAACCGAAGACCAGTACCAGTTGCAAAGCGATTTAGAAAAGATTGCTGTATGGTGTGGCAGGTGGCAGTTGACGCTAAATAACGAAAAGTGTGAGGTGATCCACATGAGTTCCAAAAGAAATCCGTTGGAATTCGGTTACTTGATAAATAGTACAATTCTCAAGGCTGTCAATTCAACTAAGTACCTGGGTGTTAAAATTACGAACAACTTCAGTTGGAAAGACCACATAGATAATATTGTGGGGAAGGCGAGCCAAAGGTTGCGTTTCATTGGCAAGACACTTAGAAGATGCAACAAAACAGAAGTCAAGCAGAACCACACGTCAAGTATATCCCTACCGAAAACGTCATGCCAGAAGGAGAAGCGCCTCGTGCGCTAGCACTTCACTTCCAGTCGAGGATTCTCCCTCATTCAAATGTGCAGGTAAGTCCACTAAAGAGACAGCTTACGCTACACTCGTTCGCCCTCTGTTAGAATATTGCTGCGCGGTGTGGGATCCTTACCAGGTGGGATTGACGGAGGACATCGAAAGGGTGCAAAAAAGGGTAGCTCGTTTTGTATTATCACGTAATAGGGGAGAGAGTGTGGCAGATATGATACGCGAGTTGGAGTGGAAGTCATTAAAGCAAAGACGTTTTTCGTCGCGGCGAGATCTATTTACGAAATTTCAGTCACCAACTTTCTCTTCCGAATGCGAAAATATTTTGTTAAGCCCAACCTACATAGGTAGGAATGATCATCAAAATAAAATAAGAGAAATCAGAGCTCGAACAGAAAGGTTTAGGTGTTCGTTTTTCCCGCGCGCTATTCGGGAGTGGAATGGTAGAGAGATAGTATGATTGTGGTTCGATGAACCCTCTGCCAGCACTTAAATGTGAATTGCAGAGTAGTCATGTAGATGTAGTTTGACTTTTCTAGATTCATAAACATTTTGTTTTATCTGTTATTACTTTCATATTGTAATTTCATGTACTGACACGTACCGTGACCTTGGAGATTTGCTCCTCAATTTGGTGCTACGGAACTAGAAGTGAAAATAAATAAAATAAATACAAACTTGAGCCAGTACATAAACCCAGAGGTAGATATATATATTTCGCAAAAAGTTTCGTAATAGCTGAAAGATCTAGTGCGTAACTTGTGTTACCTTCTGACATAGACTGGCAGTCACATTAAGACTTCTGGCCATTGCCGAAACATTTGCTACAAGAACTGCAGCATATACATTATTAAGAAGAAAAAACATCGTTTTTCATAATACTTCTATTACATAATGAGAGAACCCATAATCTTTTAAAAAACAAAATGTGGGAAAAATATTTGGCGGGTTGTGGACACGAACCTCCTTTTCACAGTTCACAACTCTACCAACTGCGCTATAAGTTCAACACAGCAGCAGAACTTCAGTATATGACATACAACGTCTAAAGGCTGTAAATATAACTGACGTTATTTGATATTTAATACGGAATTTGTACCAAAAAGACACGCTTTTTCTAGATCATTATACCATACCATCAGAACGGTATACTTTCTTAACACAAAAGTTATACAGGGAGGGGCAAAATAAATAAATAAATAAATAAAAAAGCCAGGAGAACAGAATTCCAGGGTGCAAAGAATCACAGCAGAGAAAAGGAAATACAGTACTAACTGACTGTAGCATTTGCTGAAAGTGACCACCATTCATCTCTAAGCACTTCTGGGCCCTGCATTGTTGAAGGCAGATCGAAGCTGGGCTGCCGGAGTTGCTGCAGTGTCATCCAGAATGTTCTGCTGCAGTTCTTGAAGACTATGAGGGTTGCTGCGATCCACTTTAGACTTGAGGGCTGCCCACACAAAGTGGGTGGCAAGGTAGGGCCGCGACTAGGCTACGTCTGCTAGCAACTCTGTCAGGCTCGCTTTCGGGAGGACGACGGTTCAATCCCGCGTCCGGCCATCCTGATTTAGGTTTTCCGTGATTTCCCTAAATCACTCCAGGCAAATTGCCGGGATGGTTCCTCTGAAAGGGCACGGCCGACTTCCTTCCCAATCCTTCCCTAATCCGATGAGACCGATGACCACGCTGTCTGGTCTCCTTCCCCAAACCAACCAACCAACTCTGTCAGGCGTGAAAACTGTGCAAATGTGCTCCAATGTGTGCAGTGGGCAACGGAGCGGGCGTACACATGATGTGCGCCTCACGGGGAGTGGTTATATGCATATATTCACAACCAATCCTGTCCACTCATCCGGTACCACTTTTATTTGACCCGCCATATGTCACTAAAACCATCAACTAGAGGAAGCCATTACCTACCGATCTGCAGTTTCCTGCTGTTTTAATATAACAAATCGTAGCTACACTGAAGAGCCAAAAAAACTGCTACACCTGCCTAATATCGTGTAGCCCCCGCAAGCTCGCAGAGGTGCCGCAACACGACGTGGCATAAACGCGACTAATGTCTGAAGTAGTGCTGGAAGGAACTGACACCATGAATCCTGCAGGGTTGTCCATAAATCCGTAAGAGTACGAGGGGGTGGAGATCTCTTCTGAGCAGCACGTTGCAAGGCATCGCAGATATGCTCAATAATGTTCATGTCTGAGGGGTTTGGTGGCCAGCGGAAGTGTTTAAACTCAGAAGAGTGTTCCTGGAGCCTCTCTGTAGCAATTCTGGACGTATGGGGTGTCGCATTGCCCTGCTGGTATTGCCTAAGGCGCCGCTGCTACGGTCGCAGGTTCGAATCCTGCCTCGGGCATGGATGTGTGTGACTGATGACCTCAGAAGTTAAGTCCCATAGTGCTCAGAGCCATTTTTTTTTATTGCCGAAGTCCGCAGGAATGCACAAAAGACATGAATGGATTCTTGATGTTCACTGTACACTCGTGAAATATTCGTACGGGAAAATCGCCACTTCATCGCTACCTCGGACAGAAGTGCATCCCATCCGCTAATTGTTGCAGATTTCAATGTTGGGCCATCAACAAGTGTTAGCGTGCAAACCATTCAAAGAAACATCATCGATATGTTATATATTAAGACAAGCGAAGTACCGTCTGACTTCAATAAGAACGCAGTAAACCAATTCCAAAGACAGCAGATGCTGACAGGCGTGAATATTACCGGACTATTAGTTTAACAAGTCATGGCCCCAAATACTAAGACGAATTATTCACAGAAGAATGGAAAACCTGTTGGAAACCGACCTCGCTGAAGATCAGTTTGGGCTCCAGAGAAACGTGGGTAGACGACAGGCAATACTGACCGTACATCTTATCTTAGAAGATGCTCTACATTGCAAAAGGGCAAATCTACATTTCTAGCATTTGCAGATTTAGAGGAAGCTTTTCGACAACATTTTGACAGGAAACCAATATTTCAAATACTGAAAGTATGAGGTATAAGATGCAGTGAGCAATGGGTTAATTACAACTCGTTCAAAAATTTGGTTAAAAAATCGTGGTCTAGGGGTAGCGACTTTCACTGGTTACCGTAAGCTGAAATTTTGAATAAAAACCATCAGTAATGGCGGCTTAAGACTTGCATCGTAAGGGAGCCAACAGCCTTGTCAAAAGAAGAAGCAGCATTGATCAACGGCCTGAAGAAGAAGAAGAAATTGGAAAAGCGTCGTTATATCGATCTCTCCATCCGCAAAAGATTCCGGACCAGTCCCCCCTTTCGAATCACGGGAAGGGTACTGCCAATGGGAAAGTCATCAAAAAATGATTAAACAAAAGGATAACATTCTACCAGGCGGACTGTAGGATGCCAGAAATCTTAATGTGGTTGGGAAGCTAGAAAATCAGAAAAGGGAAATGCAAACGCTCTGTTTAGATATAGTGGGGTTAGTGAAATGAAATGGCAAGAAGAGAAGGATATCTGATTCGATAATTAGATGGTAATACCAGTAGCGGTGTAATGAGAGTAGGTTTCGCCAGGAACAGGAAGATAGGGTCGAAGGTGACGGATTTCTAAATTAAGTATTAGACTGTAAGGCGTACCCAGGAGCAGATGGACTCAGATCACAATTTAGTAACGATTAAGAGCAGATTGCAATTTAAGAGGGTAGTTCAGAAGATTCAGTGTTCAAAGAAGTAGGATACTGTAGTATTAAGGAACGAAAAGGCGTGTCGGAAGTTCCCTAGTGGTATAGACACTACGATAATGAATACCACAATAGTCAGTTCAGATGAAGAGGAATGGATATCTCTAAAGAAAAGACAATCATAGAAGTTGGAAAGACAAAATATACAGGGTGAGGCAGTTAAGACAGGCCACCCCAAATATATCTAGGAATGAAGAAATACATCGAGGTGCGGTTTTCGTCAAGTTATAGCGGACAGTAAGATGAATTTCCTGACGTTTGCAAGTAATTTTTATTGTTTATAGTCGCCGAAATACAACACCGACTCTGTTTTTTTCTCATGGAACTGTATATTTTTTCAGGGGCACTTGAACTAAGCTTCTACGAGAACTTCGGCGACATAAAACATGTGGCACTTGACAGAATAGTATCGAGATGACAGCGCCGTATACCACTGTCCCGCTATCAGGAGAACAGATTCCACAAACGTCAGCCCTATTGTACCAAATGTACACAGACACGAGCCTGTGCGCTTGAAGCCCTTCAGTCTGTGTTCTGCTATTGTAGCAATATGATAAGTTGCTCATAAAGTGCCGGACGGTGTGGCCGAGCGGTTCTAGGCGCTACAGCCTGGAACCGCGCGACAACTACGGTCGCAGGTTCGAATCCTGCCTCGGGCATGGATGTGTGTGATGTCCTTAGGTTAGTTAGCTTTAAGTAGTTCTAAGTTCTAGGGGACTGATGACCTCAGAAGTTAAGTCCCATAGTGTTCAGAGCCATTTGAACCATTTTTTTGCTCATAAAGCTGTCGAGACAGAGGGCTCAACCAAACGAGTGGTCTGCGAACGCTAAATTCCATCACGTTTCATCCTCTTCACATTTCGCTGGATCTAAAGCTATTCGGCAATGACTTCCAAAACTGGTTACAGTTCTTCGAATGTTATCTACGAAAAATGCAGATGACGCGGCATATTTATGCAAAATTCTGTTTAAGGAAGAAGCATCGTTTACAAACCATGGGCAAGTCAGTCTTCGCAAATGCACTAACCATAAGTCGAAAATCCTCGCTGACTTCAAGAAGTCGATAAAAATATCGCTTTCGTGCGTGTTTTCCAAGACGCATCGGTCTCTTGATGGGGAAAAAATACCAAGTACCTCTAGTTCCTAACATAGGAAATGCTGCTGCCGTAATTATTGGAAGACATCCCACTTGACACAAGGCAATCAGTGTGCTACCATCGAGACGGATGTCCTTCCCATTCCTCACATGTAATGACAGGCCCTCTTAAGAGAACATTTAGAGAGCAGTGGAACAGTCCGCACACTCACCATGCTTAACACTGCCGTACTTTTATCTGTGGCTAAAATTAAAATAAGAGATTTGTTAGGAGACACCATCGACTCCCGAAGACATGAAATGCCTTGAAACACCTTCATGTGTTGCTGTTAACTATAAATGAAATTCAACGTGCACTATAGTTTCTTCGGAGTCACTTTGTAGAGTGTAACAATGTACAAGGTCAACATTTTGAGAACTTAGTATGGCATCCGTAATAATAAACATAGGAACCGTACCTGAGTTATGTGCGTGCTTACACTATCTTTAGACTCATTAGTCCCGATCACATCGTAGAAGTACAACTTGGTCACTATTGTGTTCATTGCTTTGTGTTCTAGTTAACAATGAATGACCCTAAATAACATTTTTGAAACCATTGCGAACTTTTTATAGATGATAACCATATATGGACTTAAGCAGGACAATTATACACACTACTTTGCAGCTTCTTGTTATTTTATTACAAAAAAAGTCATATACATTACACACATTCATCATATTTGCTGTAGATCTGAAAATAAGTCAAAAAACACACTTAGTATCAAAACTTTCAACAACTGTAATTAAAAAAGAAACACAAAATACTTGAACAAAATTATCATAGCAAAATTTTTAAAAATACTTTTGCTTTTCCTGATGTTACCACGTGGAATGTTATCAAGAAAACATTACTATCCCTAATTCAATTTTATTTTTTGTGGAATGTGTTCAGAAATTGGTGTCGGTAGTGAAGCAGAGGAACCTTTGCACCACTCACACCATACAAAGGTAAGGTCTCTACAGGCTCCTTCCTGGTATTTAACCTGATCTGAACATTGCAGTCATGCTTGGTAACCATACTAAAAAAAATTACGCCGCTTCCAGTGACATAAAAAAAGTTGGCACTGAGTCCCGAGGTATAACGTATGATACTCAAAAGTTTAAAGCTTATAAATCCATTATACAATTAACTTATAATCAGCTATCTACTGAGGAATTTCTGTACAGCTTTTGTAAGTTATTAAACCATGTGAAAACGTATGAGTTAGCGAGCATTTCGCTCTTTTTTAAGTATATGGCCGAAAGAGACAGCCTTCAGGAATTGTGAAACGAACCCTGTCGTCCAGTACCGTGTGCCACAAAGAGCGCAGATTCGCCACGAGATGTGGAAATTCACAGGTTTCTATTGTGCTGAATGAGGCCTAGGCACTGTAGTGTGTGAGTGAGACAAGATGAGAACCTGCGTCATAGGGAAATCCCGTGGAAGTCGTTTGTGGCCAGGAAGATATAACTGTTAATATGGCGGACCTAAGATCGGCCATAATGGGAAACATTTATGAAAACTATTTAATTCTGTAGTAATTCAGGGAATAAAGCCACAGTAATTTTAATCTACAGTCCTTCATAAATTTTCATGGTAATCCCAATAAAACTTGAATATTGTTCATATCTATAATAGTGAAATTAACAAGTTTTGTAACAAGGAACTGAATGCTAAAATCTGAATGCTTTGGTCGATCTTAACGGTCGACAACATTTCATATAGAAGCGCATCATTAAAATGACAAATGTTAGAAACATCAACTCTGTAACTTTATTTGTTCAAAAGATGTAATAAATTTAAATTATCAGTATTTTCAGTTAAGCATCAGATCATCATTTCCTCCACACAAGACACATTGAACGATAAGAGCTTAACACCTTATTGAATCATTAGGTACTAGAATATTTGTTGTAAAGTTTAGTGCATAATAATTACTTTTGTTCTTTATTTATTTATCAGAAAGCACATTGGTGCAAGGCTACTGGCCGTGACATTCAAAGTTAACAAGGAAATTGTATTGGTTTTATGTAAAAGAATTTAACGTTTATTGTGTAACGGATATTATTGTTAGTTTATTTAGAGCGTGAAAGTGGCCAAGCTTTGATTATTTAAATATGTTAAAACGTAAGATAATGTAGAATAAGCAGTAGCCAATTACATGGTCAGCTTCAGGAAATTGAACTGCCCTAGACAGTTGAGCGACGATGTTCGGCACGCCGGGGACGCAGCCAGAGACGGGCAGAGGGACACCAAAGGGACAGTTCGGATTGAGACGCGAAAGCGGACGGTCGGTCTTAGGCAGCTAAGAAGTGAAACGACTTGGAAAATTTCGCGTTGTGTGGTATCGCAGGACTTACTCTGTAAGCGGTGAGCAGCCGCGCGCCTGGTGTGAACTCTTAACTTTTCGCGTAGCTAACGAGGTGGAGTATTGGACTTGTAATTCGTGATGAGATTGTGAATGGTCGAACTGTGTCAAATGGATATGCGCTCGCTCGAGTGCTATAGTAATTCTAAATACGACCACTTTCGTTATTAGTTTGCTTTCCGAATAAACATTATCCTAACCAAATCGTAACTGTGTGGCCTACATGATTCATGGGTCGTTGCTTTAGCTCCCGATATTATTATTACTGTTATCATGTGTTATATTAACTTTGTAAATCGCAAACTTGCCATAAGCCAGACAATTTAACCAAAGGGTCATAAGTGTCTAATTTAGGGCGTGTAATGCGACACATACTGTTCAATCCCTAGACGAGTTTGAGCCAAGACATTTCAACGAAGAGGAACCGCATGTGAGCCCGAACATCTTTGGGATATTACCTCGCAGTAACCATACTAAAAAAAAAAAAAAAATCCCGAGGTATTGTATGATACCCAAAAGTTTATAGCTTATAAATCCATTATCTATCTATCTATATCCGAATCCCGCTCCAGCTACTGCCGGGTCTGGGTGCTGACGAGTCCTCTCCATTTGGCTCGGTCCTCCCACCACTTTTCTTCCTCCACTTGCTGCCAGGTCACACCTCTCCTTTCAACAGATATTCTCACTCCCATTTTCCACCGTGTTCTTGGGCGCCCTCTAGGTCGTTTCCCATCCATCTTTAGTTCTTCCATAATTTTGGGGAGTCTCTGCCCATGCATCCTCTTAACATGCACATACCATCTTAATCTCTTTCTTTCAATTTCTTCTCTCATACTTTCTTGTTTGAGGTCCTTTCTAATCTCTACATTCCTTACTCTGTCCATTCTTGTTTTTCCCTTTACTGCTCTGAGAAATTTCATTTCACCTGCTTGCAGTCTGCTCCAGTCCCTTTCTTTCATTGTCCATGTTTCTCCACCATAGGTGACAATAGGGAAGTAATAATTCTTATACATCAGGAGTTTTGCTCTTTCTGGAACTTCATTATTCCAAATCAGATGTTTTATTGTTTGGTAGAAATTGCCTCCCTTCTGTAACCTCCTATTAATTTCGTTAGTTATTCTTCCATCCCTAGATATTTCACTCCCTAAATAAGTGAAACTTTCTACCACTTTGAGGGGTTCTCAAAGTTCCATTATACAATTAATTTATAATCACCTATCTACTAAGGAATTTCTGTGCAGCTTTAGCAAGTTATTAAACCACGTGAAAACACTTGTAACTGAAAAAGATACGTCTTTACCTTTATTTCTCCGAGACAGGCTGTGCAGTTGCAGAATCCGAAGTTTTGCAGTCAGTGCCGACACCTCGTGGTGCTTGGCAGAAGAATGAACAAGCGACTGCGCAAGTGCGATTTGTAACGTACATGATGCCACACGGCAGAGGAGGTTAAGCTGCGCGCGCCGAAGAAAAAAAAAATAAAACGTGGAGGTATCATATATGATACCTCGGGACTGAAGAGGATAATAGGGCAGATGTATATGGATTCTCTCCTCCTGACGGCGGGTCAGTGGTCTGCGCCTTTGTGTCGCTGTTATCTTGATACTATTTGATCAAGTCCTACACATTTTATATCGTTGAAGTTCACTTATAAGCGTATTTCAAGTGCCACAGGAAAAATATATTGTTCCGGGAGAACTCTGTGCAGTATTTCGGTGACTATGAACGAAAAAAAATTACTTGCAAAAGTCAGGAAATTTTCCATATTGTCCTTTATAACTAGGCAAAAACCACACCTCGGTTTATTTATTCAGTCTGGATGTATTTCGGATGGCCTCTGTTTGTTGCCTGACCCTGTATGGGTACAAGGAAGGTAATTGCTGAGAAACCTTGGGTAAAAGGAGAAATTCTTCAGTTAATCAATGAAAGAAGGAAGTACAAAAGTCCAGGAAAGGAAAGCAATGCAACAGCATAAGTCAGATAGAATTGAAATGAATACGAAGTTCTGTGAAGCCAGGCGAAGTGGATGCGCAGAAGAATACGAAGGAAACTAAAAAGAAAAGATCGTCGGAATGACTGATTCTGCACATAGAAAAATCAAAGCAACCTTGTATGAAACTAATAGGGAAAGCGTCAACAATCAGAATGAAAGAGGAGTTCCATTGCTAAACGCAAAGGAGACAGCAGATATGTGGAAAGAGTATGTAGAATAGTAGGCAGGTTCAAATGGCTATAGGTTGCAGCGCTTATTCAGAGAAGAGCAGACTTCTACAGAATAGACGAGCCCGAAGAGCTGCATAAAAGCAGTCTTTGGACTGAAGACCACGATAATAAACAACGTACAATAGATGTGAAAATATTGTAACTACAATTTTAAGATAAGAAGACGTAATGGTCACCGCTACAGAGTCTATGACCTATAGATTTAATGGTTGCTGTATAGAAGGAAACATTTTGGTGAACGTCTGCACGCCGCCTGGATCTGCGCTGGTACAGTTAAGAGGGACATTTTTCGTGAAGAAGTTATGAGAGTAATCGGATCTGAAAAAGCATTGTGCTAGCTGGTGATGTTAGCTGTGTGGTGAAGCTACAGGGCCAAGTTCCCAGATAAAATTACTGACCAGAAGTTGAACAACGTTTTTGACCTGCAGGCTACACACGACAGAGTGGTACATCTTCTCTTGTATCCTACAGGCCACAGCAGGGTAGATAGAATTTATGTTTTGGAGTCTTGAGTAACAAATGTGAAAGAAACGGCTCCGCGTCCCCTGTGCTTAATGTACGAAGTCTGTTCAAAAAATCCGCAACATTCGTAATTTCGTGCCAATGGTGTGTTGGAGCGAAATGCCGTTGGCACCCCTGCACACGCCTGTGTTTAATGTGTAACGGCCCGAAGTTTCATCGTTGTATGTCTTTTACTTACTGTTCAGTGCTGTATTGCGTAGAACGTCGTCTCGCACAGTTCGTGAATTTCGAGGTGGCAGAGTTAGAGGAGCGACGCATCTCCATTAAATTTTGCGTGAAGCTCAAGAAAACCATTACAGAGACACACCAAATGATGTAGAAAGCCTACGGCGACGAGTGTTTAAGTCGTAATCGGTGCTACGAATGGTTCACATGGTTTAAAAATGGCCGGACAGAAGTTAACGATGATCCTCGTTCAGGATGCCCTTCCACGTCTACCGACGTCGCTCATGTCAGGAACTTCTGGGAAATTGTGCGTGCCAACCGAAGACAGACTGTCCGAGAGACTGCTGAAGAACGTAACATTTCAGTTGGGTCGCGTCACGAAATCCTGACACAGCATCTTCGAACGCGTCGTGTTGCCTCCAAGTTGGTCCCACGGCTCATGAGTCAAGAACAGAAAGACCTTCGCCTCGCAATCAGTTAAGAGCTTTTGGATTGCGCAAATAAGAACGAGATGTTGCTTAAGAGAATCGTAACTGGTAACAAGACGTGGGTCTATAGTTATGATTTTGAGACCAAGGCTCAATCTTCGCAATGTTTCAGGAAAGGTTCTCCAAGAGCAAAAAAAAGCTCGTCAGGTCAGGTCAAATGACAAAGCCATGCTGATAGTTTTTTTGACTTTGAAGATTAGTTCATCATGAATTCGTGCCACAAGGACAGACTGTTAATCTGTGGTACTATAGGGACGTGTTGTGACACCTGCAAGAAAATATGAGAAGCAAACGTCCTGAAATATGGTGGGGCAATTCATGGCTCTTGCATCACGATCTGCTGGTGCGTGACTGTTGCACAAAAAGCGAAATCGCTGTGTTGCCTCATCCTCCATACACTCCAGACCTGGCCCCTGCTGACATTTTTTTATTTCCAAAGTTTAAAACCCCGTTGAAAGGACGAAGATTTACAACGACAGACGAGAAAAAAGAAAATTCGCAGACGGCGCTTCACGCAATCCAGCAAGAGACGTACCAAAACTGCTTCCGCAAGTGGAAACTGCGTTGGAAGTGGTGTATCAGCTGTGGAAGAGAGTGTTTCGAAGGAGACCATGCGCAAAAAGTAAAAGGTAAAGGCAGAAAAATTTTGTGGACGAAGTTCCTGAATTTTTTGAACAGACCTCGTATCAGGGGAGCTACCACAGCACATTGGTTGTTGCGTAAAGGACTTTTTGCTAAGGAGGACGCGGCATGTTATCTTGGATGGAGACTCGCCGTCAGATGTAGAAGTAACTTCACGTGTACCCCAGGGAAGTGTGTTGGGACCCTTGCTATTCATGTTATACAATAATGACCTTGCAGGCAATATTAATAGTAACCTCGGGCTGTCAGCAGCTATCTACAATGAAGTACTGTCTGAAAGAAGCTGCTTAAATATTTAGTCAGAGTTTGATACGATTTCAAAGTGGTGCAAAGATTGGCAATTTGCTTTAAAAGTTCAGAAATGTCAAATGTGCGCTTCACATAACGAAAAAACGTAGTGTCTATGACCATATTATCACTGAGTATGGTAACTGTTGGAAGCGGCCAACTCTACAAATACCTGGATGTAACACTTTGTAGGGATATGAAATGAAGTGATCACACACGTTCATTCGTGGGTGATGCAGGTGGTAGACTTTGGTTTATTGGTAGAATATTGGGGAAGTGCAATCAGTCTACAAAGGAGATTGGTTACAGATCGCTCGTGCGTCCGATTCTAGAATATTGTTCAAGCGTGTGGGACTAACAGGGAATATTGGACGTGTGCAGAGAAGAGAAGCGCGAATCGTCACAGGTTTGTTTGGTCCATGGGAAAGTATCACAGAGACACTGAAGGAAATGAACTGGCATACTCTTGAAGACAGGCGTAAATCTTAGGGAGAAAGTCTGTTAACAAAGTTTCAAGAATTGGCTTTAAATGATGACGCTAGGAATGTACTACAACACTTTACGTATCGCTCACATTGAGCTCATGAGGAAAAAATTAGAATAATTTATTACAGCACGCACAGAGGCATTCAATCATTCTTCCCGCTCTCCAACATCAATGGAACGGGAAGAAGCCCTAATAACTGTTAACAATGGGACGTACTCCCTGCCGTGTGGTTTGCAGAGTATAGATGTAGATGAATATGTAAAATAATAACGTGAGCCCTGTGGGGCTGAGTAGATAGACATTACATGTATTGCTCCTGTCGGACGCACTTTTCCTAAATCGACAATTGCTCTGAAATATGATTGGTGGATTTTACAGCAAAATTTTCCACTTCGTTCACAAAGAGAACAATGGAGGTGATGGAAGAAACACTTAACAGGATGTATTTGTAACCGTTTATCGGCCTCAGCCACAGTTACTTTGCGCGAACACTACTCACAAATTACGCCTGGCATCTCGCTAAGTTCAAGCATTTCTTCCAGCGAACATGAGAGCGAAGATTAAAAGTGATTCCGCAAAGTAAAAAAATTAATTTATAAGCAATATTGTTCAAATAATCCCTTTAATGACTAAAACACACTCTTTAAAATTTTGAAGATAGTCGGTATGAAAAAGTTATTTTTCGTTATTCTATATTCTATCTGTTAGGTATAGTGACACTTTTACCTCTCAAAATAGTGTTCTAAATACAGAGTTGTTATTCCGCAAAGGGAAGAAGTCCTTAAAACAATTGTTCTTGTGGTCACGCTGAGTATAGCGAGAACGCGTGGTTACTACTAGAAAAGATCAACGGTTTTGTTACAAGAAATTACCACGTCCAGGCGCCAAATTAAAGGTATTTCACGACTACGCAAGAAGCATTTTACGTACGACACTGTTAAGTTCATCTTCATACAAAGGCGGAAAAAAAACGCAGTAAATAGGACACGAGTGATTATTTTCCCATCCCCTGCATATTTCATTCAGCAGCGTCGTTTTTCATCAATCATCTAATCAGCTGATAGTAACGATAGTAACAAACCTCATCCACGGCAGCATTCTTAATCATTTTCGCAAGTTTACATGCATTTAACATAACCAACGGTGTCGCTTGCGGCCGGCATGCATCTCTCGATACTGCGCGGTGCTGCCATCTATCGGATGAACGTTCGACTAGTGCAACTAATGGCCTACGGTGAGACACTTTCAATCCTGGCAAAGTGGCAATGCTCGCCCTCTGGTGGACACAAGCCGCATACCACAAAACCTTTATAACATGCACAAATTGTTATATTTGTGGTATAAACAAGAATTAGTAACCATAGCAACAAAATAATAACAAGAACTATGACAATTATATATCTTATATGTGGCAACATCTGCCTGGCTAGCTCAGTCGGTAGAGCATGAGACTCTTAATCTCAGGGTCGTGGGTTCGAGCCCCACGCTGGGCGCACATTTTTATCATGCGAATACATTCCATGAAGACTGAGATGCATTTATATACAATACTGGAGGCCGTTGCTCCCCGTGCGGCGCCGTGGCTTAGTTGGTTAAAGCGCCTGTCTAGTAAACAGGAGATCGAGGGTTCGAATCCCTCCGGTGCCTTGCCGAGAAAATATTTTGTCTTTCGCTAAACCATCTCCACGGTTGACCATGGAAAGAACGTTAACACTTTACTACGTGCTTCCAACGTGTAAGTCGCAGCAGCTTCCGCACACAGTTGCACCTCGAAAACAGCACGCGTCTAACAAGCACTCAGTAGAAAGTTCACATAATTACAACGTGCATGCTAAGTACCGTCAGGCCTACGTTGGAACTCTCTAAATATGTTTTTGTATGCGTTCTTCTTTGAGCCTTTTGTAATATTTATAAGAATTTCTGTCAGAGGAATGAAACAGCCGCTCTGCTTAGTCGTAGACTTTTAGACGAGAGCTAGCGCATACTTGTGACAATTCATTTGAAGGGGTCGGGGAGAGATAGTCATAAGCCACATTCAACTAGTTTTGAGATACAGCGACTTTAAAGTTTCATGGAAGTATAAAAATGTTGAAGACAAAATAGACACTTCCTTTTTGCTTTTCATTATTCTTTAATACACTGCAAACCTTGTGTAAAATACACGATCTTCTTTCTGTTACATTATATTAATTTTAGAGACATTTTAATTATGATGTGGTCGAAAATGGCTTATGACTGTGTCTCCCTGAAAATAATTTAGAACACAAAATACGTTTTTAGGGTTTTGTTTTGAAAATTATAAAACAACTAGTAATTTTTAACAATTTTTACACTTTCAAATACACACATACACAACATATAAGTCAGTCTAACACTTTATTTCACATTGTAAATGTGAAATCAAGGAAGTTCTTCTAGGTCATCATCATTCACATTATTTCCAGCCCATGACCGAAAAAGCTTTGATATGCTTCAGGTATGTATGCCATAAGAGACAGTATGTCATCGATCTTTTCTGATTAACTTGAAGTGGCTTTCTATATTTTATTGGCAGCTGAAATAGATCTTGGTCAGCCGGTCTTCCTTTCCTCTTGCTACGTAGATTTGCTGACATGAAGGTTCCTGTATCTGACTATAGCAGTGCTTCACACTTAGCATGAAGGGATCTCTATACTCAAACTTAAATTGAGTCACTTCACTAAAATGAAAGGGATCTGAATAGAGTGGGTATTGAGGTTAATGACTTCGCCCAAGATTCTGAAGTCTTGTTTATGCATTTTCGTCACAATGAAATTTTTTGGATCAACAGATTTGACTACTTCTGCCCATTCATCTGCCATGTATACTACTGGAGGTCTGTTTCTCGCATAAATTTCAATGCGACCAAAATAACGATCGCAAGGAAGTCTAATATGACCTACAATGGGGAAATAATACTGCACAGATTCAAATCTTTTGGTGGCAATGAGAGTCATTTCTAAGGCAATAAGAGACCAATTCTTTGCCTGGCCCTTACAGTTATCTGTGATTATGTGGAGATTTTTGGCTTGAGTATTAGTTATCTCCAAATATTTTAATAAGCAGCTCCCAATTTCACCTGAACCCCTTCCACCGTCTTTCTCACTCCACAGAAACATGTATCCCTTATTTGATCCACAATTGTGGATACAATAGTTATATGTCCATATTTTTCTCTTGTAGAATGCTGTTCCAAATGTTAGGTTTGGCATGGGAAACGTTTCTTGCATGTCCACTACTATTACATGGTGCTCTTTCACATTCTCTTTAGCCAGAGAAATTACAGACACGATCATATTTTGCTCGCTTTCAGCCTTTCTTAGATGCAACCCATGTTGTTTTTTTCCTTTGTTTAAGTTCTTCTGCACATAATTCTGGATTACTCGTTGCTGTTAGAAAGTCTTCACATGTTGAACAGGTGTCGACTTTCGGCAGTTTGAAGTCTATGTTAAATTCGGACTAAAAACTGCCCAGAATTTGCTTTGTGATATAGTAGGGGCACCCTT
Organism: Schistocerca cancellata; assembly: GCF_023864275.1. Classification (NCBI taxonomy): domain Eukaryota; kingdom Metazoa; phylum Arthropoda; class Insecta; order Orthoptera; family Acrididae; genus Schistocerca; species Schistocerca cancellata. The sequence continues at coordinate 660,000,219 of NC_064627.1, forward strand.
TCCCTTGCAGTATTCAGAGTATTTGTTCCGACGTAAGGATGCAGTTGTGAGATCACATCCAAAATATACTTTGTTGGGATCCTGCTGCCTGCCATAGTGACTGTTGTATTTTGGTATAGCATTGAGGTAGTCTCTGACACCTTGCACAGCTTCGTCTTGAAATTTATGTGGATGACTGCCATGTTTGCCTGAAACAAAAGAGCACATGAGTCAAAACATTACTTCGTGTTATTATTATACTTCAACATCATTTTATTTGGTTAAAATGGATGCTTTATAGTAAAATGTAATACACAAACCTCTTCCATCTTCTTTTGAAACTGAGCGACCCAACTTCATTTGCTGTTGCAAATTCCTCACTCTTCTTGTGTGGTTCTGTAAGCCATGAATGCTGAGGAAAGCTTGCTTGCAGATCATGACTTCCATTCCATTTACTTTCACGTTGTATGAAAATGTCACAGCTCTAGATGAAATTTGCTTTGTAGTCTTTTTTTGATATCTGTGAAATAAAGAAATGTGAAGCAGAACAAGGTAAAGTAAATTTGTGACAATTGGGCCATTCATGTTTTAAAAAAAGTGAAACGGACCTTTGCTTTTTTTGGTACCATTCTCATACAACACATTAGGAAAATATTCTGAGCATTAAAGTTTCCTATGTCCCAAAACTAGTGGAAAATATTTTCTTCTTCTCCGAGTAGTTTCGTATAGCACGTATTTGAACAACTATGAGGACTTCCCGAAGATGCTGCCTGAACAGTCTTGTTGGTTTTAGAAGACACATACTGCTGACCCGCGTTACGTCGACGTTTGGTCTTAATTTTTTTCCACTGATCAATATTACGCTTTCTTTTTCTTGAAGAGCTTGGTTTCTGGGGTGATACTTCATTTTCTCTGCTTATTTCGAGCTGTAATATGAATAGAAAAATTGTCACAGAACTTCCATGAGATATAGTCACAAGCCACACAAATCATAATATGCTGCTGAAATGGCATTGATAATAAAAATATTCTTACAAGTTCGTAGCTATGACAACTATATTATTACTGCAATCAGTAGTCATTCAAATTAGGCTCTAAAGGTTTCTCATTAGCACAAAAGACAACGATCAACTGTGAGAGAAATAGTATGAGAAACAAAGTCACAAGCCACTGAACAATGATTGCTGTACCAGTAAACAATATTTTTGTATACTTACCGAAACATCTTCTGAGCTAGTACTGTTGCTTGACGGGCACCAAGACTCGTCACCAACGCTGTCAAAATGATCAGAATCCTCACTTACACTACTGTCACTGCCGTATATGCCTAGAATGTGCGAAGCACCTTCAGATGTATGTGAGCATTCAGCCATTTTGATGTAGCCTGTGACTATGTATCTTCTGAAAAAGACACCAGGTGGCAGAGTATAGAACTATACTACGCTATCACCTACAGCCTGTTGGAGAAAGACGGAACTTCTTCAATCCAAGATGAGGAGGGTATCGTTAACAATGGTGTGAATACCTCAATTTCGACAAAAGTGTGGCGTATTGCTATATCTCTCCAACCCCTTCATTTGTTAAACTATACTTGAATGTCAACCTTCAAGTATAGTTTAACAAATGATCTGTCACAAGTATGTGCTAAACTCATTCAAGTATAATTTAACAAATGAATTGTCATAAGTATGTGCTAAACTCTGGTCTAGGCGGTTTAATTCCTCTGACAGAAATTCTTATAAATATTACGAAAGGCTCAAAGAAGAACAAATACAAAGACATAAATTTGATTCTTTGTAATATTTAACAGCTAATGATGTGTTCATTACTTTTGAACTAAAATGCAACCAAAAAACGATTACTATTTACGCTACGTTTGCGGATATTGCAGCAGGAACAGCTACAGTGGCTTCCTAATGTTATTCTAAATGCACTACTGAACTGTTTCATTCTTGATAGAACGATGACTATATGGAAACTAGTGTGGTGAACGAAAAAATTGACCAGGTGCAAGCAGCACTCGGGCCAAAATTAATTACGGACGAGTATATAGACAGTTCATTAAATCTGAGAGTCGATGATCTAAACGATTTTTGCTGTTATTGTCACTGATACTAGCAATATATTTGTCCCACCGATTTCAATATTTTCGGGAATGGTTTAATTTTAGTTTGAAGTCGGACAACAAATGTTAAAAGAAATATTTTGTGGGATATAATTATAAAGGAAAGATTTTCCGATTTTTTTGTCCATTACATGCTCTGTGAAACCTTTCTTCTTGCTAGATTTAATGATTGTACGTCCAGGGGGAAGTACCCTACGGATTTTAATGAGTGAGTTTGCGAGTATCAAAATATGTGGCATAAATGGCCGTATCTTTTGATTGCATTGACTTCAGATAACATTTTTGCACCACCAAAAGACTAAAGACCATAGTTACGCGACTTAAATATCAGCTTGATACGTCTACCCGATCCTGAAGAAAAGGGGGCTCTAAAACACGGACGGACAAACAGATAGTCGCATAATTATTTTTTCCGTGTGATATTGTTACAAATGAACAAATTCATATTTTTCCTTTTACTTGTACTCTGAAACCTTTCTTCTTGCCGAATTTCATTATTTTAGACCAACGGGAAGTATGCTATAAGTTTAGATGAGCGACTTTGTGAGTGTTAAAATGTATGATATAAATGGCCGTATTTTTTTATTCCATTGACGTAGAAGCTAACGTTTATTGTACTGCAAAGGGACCATAGACCTTGCTGTGTGACATAAATTTCAACTCGTTACGTCTACCCATTCCTCAGAAAAAGGAGTCTTAACAGAATGGACGGGCGGACAAACAGACAGTCCTATAAGAGAGGCTGAAAAAATTATCTTCGCGTGATATATTTTTTGTCGTGTGATATACTTCCAAATTAACAATTTTCTGATTTTTTTCTCTTTACCTAGACAGTGAAACCGTGCTTCTTACCAAATTTCATGATTCTAAATGAACGAGAAGTACAGTCGAGGTTTCGGTGAGTGAGTTTGCGTGTATCAAAATATGTGTCACGATTGGCCGTGTCTTTTGATTGCATTGACTTAGATCATTTACTTTTTTGCATGGCCAAGGGACCGGAGACCTTAATATGTGGCGTAAATTTCAATTTGATTCGTCTACCGATTCCTGAGAAAAATGGTTTTGAACAGTCGGACAGACAGGCAAATGGACCATAAAGTGATCCAACAAGCATTCCGTTTTCCCTGTTGAGGTATGGAAACATAAAAAAGTGTTGCTGTCTTCCGAGACCTGCCCTCAGCACGTAACAAACATTGGAGAGAAGAACTCTAAATGACGAAGATAATTTCCTTGCTGGGCAATACTGTACACGGAGTAATTCGCCTGTTCCTAATGTACTCTGACCATTCCACAAACTGAACAGTGGCCTGGCACAAAATCAGTTCTCTCCTCCACACGGTTCAACCTACATAAACACAACCTATCAGAAACCGTGTCTCACAAATTTATTTGCGCCGAAGACGGACGTCGGTCTTTTGACTCAGCGGAGCAATACCTCAGACGTACAAGTAATGACAGAGAACCTGCTTGTACTGCATACATAATTCTTGAGATGGAAGCTCAAGCCAAACACACCGAGTACAGAAGTTACAGCATTCCATTTGAGAAACGAACATGCAAACTGCTGACAGCATAACAGTTTCGACCATCTAGTCATTATCAAAGCTCGTAAATATTGCTTGGCCCATGGCTGCTTCAAAACACGCAAGATATCAACATTTTGTTGAGGCTTCTACTAAAGGACCACTGTAGTCACTAAACAATTTCATAGCCACTGTCTGTAATAAACTTTATAGTGAATGACATTATATAGTATTCAAAGACAATGCATCACAGTTCAATAGCACTCCAAAGTGTCTTTGGACAGGTCATTTACTTACTGATAACATCGTGGGGAATATGGATGCTAATGTGAAAAGTGGCAATGATATTGTTGGAAAGAGTCACTGGAAATTGGTGAGGTACCGATGCAAAAACTTGGAGAACAATATTGGCGTTTGTTGACAGCAAGCTCATGCTTGAATAAGGAGCAGAATGCAGAAGCGAAGACGGGTTATACCGATCAAGGTATAGTGAATTGTTAATTCAAATAAATGTTAAAGTTTGACAAGCCGGGACACTATCTCAAACAGGATAAGTCGAGGTAAGCAATTTGAATTTCTGCTTCTCCCGAATTGCTTACCATTGCCATTGCCATAAGCTTAACACGTTAATGTCTAAATAAATTTCTAGATGAAAGATAAAAATCCAAAATTGCTGTCTTTAGAGATACCCTAAACACTGAGGAGCATGCAGCAGTTGTCAGAAGCATTGGTAGCTTCATGAATAATCAGCATCTACCGACTCCGGCATTAAGAAAACAGTTAACGTTCCAGTTATTAGCACAGCGAATTCCCGACACTCGGCATTAAGGGCTTAATCATTGCACCGAATCGTTGCGTAAAATTGTATCTGATCGCAGTGCTTATTTCTCATCATTTTATCGTTCAAAATATGTCGTGGGTATGGTGGTATTAATAAATGAAAGACTCAAGAAGCGCTAGTAAGAACTGGGTTTACCTCCACAACCTGTAACTACCGCAGCTAGAAGATTAGATTGCGAAGACGCTGACAGTGTGACAAGACGGCAGATTACAAGAACTACAGACCAGGTTAGACAGTGACTCATCCAGAATTTGTTAAGTAACTCATGTCTACTTCTAGCGTAATTATAACCAAATCTCCTCTGCCGCCGTTAAGTGGTATCTGAACCATTCGTGTTACGAGTATTGTCCTATGTATTTTGTGTCAATTCGACATACTGGAAGCTCCGATAGCCGTAGCGATTCAAAAGGCAACGAGAAACAGTCCCAGTCTCGCTCTGCTTGACGATAACATGTGACAGAAACCAGTGACTGCTCCTAAGCAGAGCGACCAATAAAAATGTGTGGCGATCTGGAGCATGCGGATGTGAAGCGTGTACATATTCACCACAGAGAAACGAGGAATTCGACGGGCATTTTTGGAATGTGTTCTGTCTGCACAGGAAACGAGCGCCCCCAGTTTGTTTGTTCGAAGCCGTAGGACAATAACATATAAAAAAAGTTCGAATGTGTGTGAATTCTTAAGGGACCAAACTGCTGAGGTCATCGGTCCCTGGCTTACGCACTACTTAAATTAACTTATGCTAGTAACAACACACACACTCATGCCCAAGGGAGGATTCGAACCTCCGGCGGGAGCGGTCGTGCAATAATGTATATCCACGCGAAAGTCCTGTACAGTCTGTTATCACGTGGTTTCTTATGCTGTCACGTTACGTTAACGACACAAAGTGCTTTTGAATGGGGGAAAAATCGAAATTATGTGATTACTGTGTTAGTCTATAGTCTTTCCTGATTACTTAGATATTTACTTTATTGGGTGTAGATTGAAAAGTGACTGCTATATACTAAATGTTAGAATCATTGTCATGTATGCTACCATGATCGCATTATTTACATTATAGAAAACCATTAGTATTTGCAAAAAACTGGGAAATTTTTTCTTCCAACGATTCTGTTTGGGGTACATCGTATACGCTGTTTCCAGCATCTGTAAATGATCATTTTTGCTCCTCTATATTTTCGCTTTGGTGAAGTGTTTTGCTTATGTCCTGCTGACAGTTTGTTGCCTTAGTGCTACAGAGTTTTGTGAGTCTAGATATTAAATAGAGTGCAATTAATACTAACAGTGACAAACATCGGGAAATTGGATGAAAGAAAATTTAAGAGTAACTAGTTTACAAACAAAACAGTATGTACTATTTAGAAGTACCATGTATCACTTCTTCAAGGATGAATCAATTTTTTATGTTAAAAGTGATACTGTTTGTAGCAGTGGGATGGAGCCAATCTTGGGACTCTTTTGATATGAAATTGATATGCTAAGTAATTAAATTGATAAATTAAACCACCTCTCCACCTTCCCTTATCCTATTGTTCCGCTAAGTGGTTGCCTTCCCCCACACTCCTCTCCCTCCCCCTCCTCCCCTACCGCTCTGGGAAAAATTCAATTCTGAGCCAGTTACCCCCTCCTGGAAATTTCCCCAACTCTCCGCTGCCCTCCCCCATTTCCATCTTCCTTTTGCATGTGGAAATTGGAGAGATAAAGGCTTAGTCAGTGCTGAGTTGCTATAGAGGAAGAGTCTCAGACATTAAAAATTCAAATCAGTGTCAATAATATACTGTTCAATTCAGTTTGGATGTTCTTTATTTAATCAGCTTGTGGCAGACAGGGCACCTGCCCTCCCCTCTCCCACTTCCCTCCTACCTTCCGCCAGCTGGTAATTGGTGGAAAAAATGCTCACAAGGCAAATCGTACCCTCCCTCTCATTCAGGAGTAAGATTTCTCGGTGGATAGCCTGTCGAAAACTGAACACAGATCAAGCATGAAAACAGAAAGAAGGTGTACTGACCTGTGAAGAAAAGAACCAAAATAGAAACAGTGAATGGTCCAACTCAAGATGTGCAATCGAGCAAATATGAAGAACCATAGCGCCAAGTTTATGTGGTCACGGTCTTTGACTGAGAAGGAGGATCTGCATTCAAATCTCTCTCGTGCTTCATTTTTTACTCACAAACTTATGAACTGTCCATCCGGTTTTTGATGTATGTGTTTGCTGTATTCAGATTTATATCTGTGTCATGGTGTGACGTCTGTCTGCAACAGCGAGGTGTAAGGAAGGGACCTCCAGATGTATGTACCTCCTATTTGCTCTACACATGTACCACATGTTATGAGTCTTACGTTGGAAGTTTTGACTCTTGAAATCCTTATAACATAGTTCACACTCGTTTATTTGTTGTTTTCGTTTCTGTGAGAGGTCCATGTGGCATCTCGCCTGCCTTCACTATTCATGACATTTACTTGTGACGGTAATATATTCTTACCACATGACTCATATTCTATAACCAATGTATAGTATGACAGTTGCCAAGATACAGAGGAACAGACACATTAATCAGCGGATGGACACTGTATAATTTTGTGAAAAAAAATGGACATGAGGGAGATTTGAACACGATCTACGTATTTATAGTGCGATACTGTGATCACACAACCACAGCGTGTGCTTCTACCTGTACACTCGTGGCTGTATACGTTGAATTTGAACAGTTCGCTGTTTCTATTTTGCTCCTTTTTTCACAGTTCAGCAGCAAATCTTCCTGTTTTCAAGCTTGATCTGCGTACAGTTGTTGAGGGGCTATCCACTGAGCCATCCTACCACTAAATCTGAGGGGGGTGCGACGTGGTTTCGGCGTAGCTGCTGGACTGGGAGGATCTCGTGGCACGAAGTGGGCAGTAGATTCAAGCGATATATTGTTTATTTATTTAAACATTAATCAAACTACCCCCCATGAACCATGGACCTTGCCGTTGCTGGGGAGGCTTGCGTGCCTCAACGATACAGATAGCCGTACCGTAGGTGCAACCACAACGGAGGGGTATCTGTTGAGAGGCCAAACGTGTGATTCCTGAAGACGGGCAGCAGCCTTTTCAGCAGTTGCAGGGGCAACAGTCTGGATGATTGACTGATCTGGCCTTGTAACATTAACCAAAACGGCCTTGCTGTTGTGGTACTGCGAACGGCTGAAAGCAAGGGGAAACTACAGCCGTAATTTTTCCCGAGGGCATGCAGCTTTACTGTATGGTTAAATGATGATGGCGTCCTCTTGGGTAAAATATTCCGGAGGTAAAATAATCCCCCATTCGGATCTCCGGGCGGGGACTACTCAAGAGGACATCGTCATCAGGAGAAAGAAAACTGACATTCTACGGATCGGAGCGTGGAATGTCAGAACCCTTAATCGGGCAGCTAGGTTAGAAAATTTAAAAAGGGAAATGGATAGGTTAAAGATAGATATAGTGGGAATTAGTGAAGTTCGGTGGCAGAAGGAACAAGACTCATGGTCAGGTGAATACAGAGTTATAAATACAAAATCAAATAGGGGTAATGCAGGAGTAAGTTTAATAATGAATAAAAAATAGGAGTGCGGGTAAGCTACTACAAACATCATACTGAACGTATTATAGTGGCCAAGATAGACACGAAGCCCATGCCTGCTACAGTAGTACAAGTTTATATGCCAACTAGCTCTGCAGATGATGAAGAAATTGATGAAATGTAGGATGAGATGAAAGAAATTATTCAGGTAGTGAAGGGAGACGAAAATTTAATAGTCATGGGTGACTGGAATTCGAGAGTAGGAAAAGGGAGAGAAGGAAACCTAGTAGGTGAATATGGATTGGGGCTAAGAAATGAAAGAGGAAGCCGTCTGGTAGAATTTTGCACAGAGCATAACTTAATCATAGCTAACACTTGGTTCAAGAATCATTAAAGAAGGTTGTATACATGGAAGAATCCTGGAGATACTAAAAGGTATCAGATAGATTATATAATGCTAAGAAAGAGATTTAGGAACCAGGTTTTAAATTGTAGGACATTTCCAGGGGCAGATGTGGACTCTGACCACAAGCTATTGGTTATGAATTGTAGATTAAAACTGAAGAAATTGCAAAAAGGTGGGAATTTAAGGAGATGGGACCTGGATAAACTGACTAAACCAGAGGTAGTACTGAGTTTCAGGGAGAGCATAAAGGAACAATTGACAGGAATGGGGGAAAGAAATACAGTAGAAGACGAATGGGTAGCTCTGAGGGATGAAGTAGTGAAGGCAGCAGAGGATCAAGTAGGTAAAAAGACGAGGGCTAGTAGAAATCCGTGGGTAACAGAAGAAATATTGAATTTAATTGATGAAAGGAGAAAATATAAAAATGTAGTAAATGTAGAAGGGAAAAAGGAATACACACGTCTCAAAAATGAGATCGACAGGAAGTGCAAAATGGCTAAGCAGGCATGGCTAGAGGACAAATGTAAGGATGTGGAGGCTTATCTCACTAGGGGTAAGATAGATACAGCCTACAGGAAAATTAAAGAGACCTTTGGAGAAAAGAGAGCCACTTGTATGAATATCAAGAGCTCGGATGGAAACCCAGTTCTAAGCAAAGAGGGGAAAGCAGAAAGGTGGAAGGAGTATATAAAGCGTTTATACAAGGGCGATGTACTTGCGGACAATATTATGTAAATGGAAGAGGATGTAGATGAAGATGAAATGGGAGATACGATACTGCGTGCAGAGTTTGACAGAGCACTGAAAGACCTGAGTCGAAACAAGGCCCCGGGAGTAGACAACATTCCATTACAACTACTGACAGCCTTGGGAGAGCCAGTCCTGACAGAACTCTTCCATCTGGTGAGCAAGATGTACGAGACAGGCGAAATACCCTCAGACTTCAAGAAGAATATAATAATTCCAATCCCAAAGAAAGCAGGTGTTGACAGATGTGAAAATTACCGAACTATCAGTTTAATAAGTCACAGCTGCAAAATACTAACACGAATTATTTACAGACGAATGGAAAAACTGATAGAAGCCGACCTCGGGAAGATCAGTTTGGATTCCGTAGAAATTTTGGAACACGTGAGGCAATACTGACCTTAAGACTTATCTTAGAAGAAAGATTAAGGAAAGGCAAACCTACGTTTATAGCATTTGTAGACTTAGAGAAAGCTTTTGACAATGTTGACTGGAATATTCTCTTTCAAATTCTAAAGGTGGCAGGGGTAAAATACAGGGAGCGAAAGGCTATTTACAATTTGTACAGAAACCAGGTGGCAGTTATAAGACTTGAAGGGCATGAAAGGGAAGCAGTGGTTGGGAAGGGAGTGAGACAGGGTTGTAGCCTCTCCCCGATGTTATTCAATCTGTATATTGAGCAAGCAGTAAAGGAAACAAAAGAAAAAATTGGAGTAGTTATTAAAATCCAGGGAGAAGAAATAAAAACTTTGAGGTTCGCCATTGACACTGTAATTCTGTCAGAGACAGCAAAGGACTTGGAAGAACAGTTGAATGGAATGGACAGTGTCTTGAAAGGAGGATATAAGATGAACATCAACAAAAGCAAAACAAGGATAATGGAATGTAGTCGAATTAAGTCGGGTGATGCTGAGGGAATTAGATTAGGAAATGAGACACTTAAAGTAGTAAAGGAGTTTTGCTATTTGGGGAGCAAAATAACTGATGATGGTCGATGTAGAGAGGATATAAAATGTAGACTGGCAATGGCAAGGAAAGCGTTTCTGAAGAAGAGAAATTTGTTAACATCGAGTATAGATTTAAGTGTCAGGAAGTCGTTTCTGAAAGTATTTGTATGGAGTTTAGCCATGTATGGAAGTGAAACATGGACGATCAACAGTTTGGACAAGAAGAGAATAGAAGCTTTCGAAATGTGGTGCTACAGAAGAATGCTGAAGATTAGGTGGGTAGATCACGTAGCTAATGAGGAGGTATTCAGTAGGATTGGGGAGAAGAGAAGTTTGTGGCACAACTTGACTAGAAGAAGGGATCGGCTGGTAGGACATGTCCTGAGGCATCAAGGGATCACAAATTTAGCATTGGAGGGCAGCGTGGAGGGTAAAAATCGTAGAGGGAGACCAAGAGATGAATACACTAAGCGGATTCAGAAGGATGTAGGTTGCAGTAGGTACTGGGAGATGAAGGAGCTTGCACAGGATAGATTAGCTTGGAGAGCTGCATCAAACCAGTCTTAGGACTGAAGACCACAACAGCAACAACAATTAAACTAATTATTCAATTCGTGGCAAATTCTGGACTGTGGTTCTCTTAATGTGTGCGGGAAAAATAGCCCACTCTTATGACGTCACAAATGCGATATCAGAAATTATCAAATTAATTGTTTAACACTCATCACTACCTTACGGTGATTCTTTTTCGTCTTAAAACCTATTTTCAACATTTGAAAATCACATGCAAACATTTTGCAAATCAAGTAATTAAATTTCGACCACAAATAGATCGTATCGCTAAATACAGGGTGGTCCATTGATTGTGACTAATCCAAATATCTCACGAAACAAGCGTCAAGCGAAAAAAGTACAAAGATCGAAATTTGTCTAGCTTGAAGGGGGAAGACAGATGGCGCTACGGTGGCCCTTTAGATGGCGTTGCCAGAGGGCAAACTGATGTCAACTGCGTTTTTTTTTTAAATAGGAACCCCCATTTTTATTACATATTCGTGTAGTACGTAAAGAAATATGAATGTTTTAGTTGGACCACTTTTTTCGCTTTGTGATAGATGGCGCTGTAATAGTCACAAACATATGGCTCTCCATTTTAGACGAACAATTGGTAACAGGTAGGTTTTTTAAATTAAAATACAGAACGTAGGTACATTTGAACATTTTATTTCGGTTGTTCCAATGTGATACACGTATCTTTGTGAACTTATCATTCCTGAGAACGCATGCTGTTTCAGCGTGATTATCTGTAAATACCACATTAATGCAGTAAATTCTCAAAATTATGTCCGTCAACCTCAATGCATTTGGCAGTAAGTGTAACGACATTCCTCCCAACAGCTACTAGTTCGCCTTCCGTAATGTTCGCACATGCATTGACAATGCGCTGACGCATGTTGTCAGGCGTTGTCGGTGAATCACGATAGCAAATATCCGACAAGTTTCCCCACAGAAAGAAATCCGGGGACGTCAGATCCTGTGAACGTGCGGGCCATGGTATGGTGCTTCGACGACCAATCCACCTGTCATGAAATATGCTATTCAATACCGCTTCAACCGCACGCGAGCTATGTGCCGGACATCCGTCATGTTGGAAGTGCATCGCTACTCTGTCATGCAGTGAAACAATCGGTAGAACATTACGTAGGAAATTAGCATACATTGCACCATTTAGATCGCCATCGATAAAATAGGGGCCAATTATCCTTCCTCCCTTAATGCCGCACCATACATTAACCCGCCAAGGTCACTGATGTTCCACTTGTCGCAGCCGTCGTTGATTTTACGTTGCCCAATAGTGCGTATTATGCCGGTTTACGTTACCGCTCTTGGTGAATGACGCTTCGTCGCTAAATAGAACGCGTGCAAAAAATCTGCCATTGTCCCATAATTTCTCTTGTGCCCAGTGGCAGAACTGTACACGACGTTCAAAGTCGTCGCCATGCAATTCCTGGTGCATAGAAATGTGGTACGGGTGCAATCGATGTTGATGTAGCATTCTCAACACCGACGGTTTTGAGATTCCCGATTCTCGCGCAATTTGTCTGCTACTGATGTGCGGATTAGCCGCGACAGCAGCTAAAACACCTACTTGGGCATCATCATTTGTTCCATGTCGTGGTTGACGTTTCACATGTGGCTGAACGCTTCCTGTTTCCTTAAATAACGTAATTATCCGGCGAACGGTCCGGAACGTTGGATGATGTCGTCCAGGATACCGAGCAGCATACATAGCACACGCCCGTTGGGTTTTTTGATCACAATAGCCATACATCAACACCATATATGCCTTTTCCGCAATTGGTAAACGGTCCATTTTAACACGGGTAATGTGTCACGAAGCAAAACCGTCCGCACTGGCGGAATGTTACGTGATACCACGTACTTATCCGGCTGTGGCTATTACAGCGCCATCTATTACAAACCGAAAAAAGTGGTCCAACTACAACATTCATATTTCTTTACGTACTACACGAATATGTAATAAAAATGGGGTTTCCTATTTTAAAAAACGCAGTTGATATCCGTTTGACCTATGGCAGCGCTATCTAGCGGGCCAGCCATAGCGCCATCTGCTTTCCCCCTTCAAGCTAGACGAGTTTCGTTCTTTGTAGTTTTTTCGTTTGATGCTTATTTCGTGAGATATTTGGCCCGGTCACTATCAATGGACCACCCTGTATATCCAAGGTTTTGTATACACAGACGTTTGAGAACATAAGCATCATCCTCCACCACAACGTTTTCGCCTTACGCTGAAAAAAACTTTGCACACACTCGCGATCGGGAAGCGCGGGCCGTCGTCTACTGACTGCCGGGAAGTCGCGGCCGCACCAACTGGGAGAGGACTACCGGGACTAGGGAGCCGGCCATGCCGGCGCTTGCGCACATCTCTCCAGTAGCAGACGCTCAGATGTAACAGAGACTGACACCGTGACCGTCAAGCAATCAAACGACCAATTTACATGGGGGAATAATCGTCCAGCACAAACACTCGCCGTATTGAATCTTCTCACATAACACACACGTCCGCTTCTGTCGCCGCCCGACCAGCGTACTGGTTACTTCGCTGTCCACCCACCCTGAGGGCGCAGCCGCCGGACTAGTCCCCATAGCTGCAAGCAACATCCGACAGGTCGGGTAGTTCATCGTGCCCACCGGATACGCGGGGCTGAGCTGTGGCTTCCGGTCGCCGACACTCTTGACCACCTCTGCCACTGGCTGCGCCACACTAGGAGACAAGCAGGCACGTTTTGGACTTAGGTTTCTAACCACAGTTCCACCCTCGACATAGACGCTCACCAGTTTAAAAAATTCGTTTTACCCTATCCGGAACAGGGATGTTGTTTTCTCCGTACGCCTCGAATTTCTCACGCGAAATGTATATTATTCATTTTTAAACGAATTGTTGTCGAAGACAGAAGAAACTGGAACATACACGCCGTTTCACGTTGCTAAAGTATCGTTACTTGTTGTAAAAATCATGTACGATAGAATTGTATAGGCTGTATTTTCTCTTAAAATCCTCTCATCAGGTAAAAAGGAGTCTGTTTCGTATCAGTTTCATATCTGTTACGTCCTGCATCACAGGACTAGAATATTAATCTCATTTTTGGCTCATGACGGAGTACTAAGAGCATCTGTCACAGCCGGCCGGTGTGGGCGAGCGGTTCTAGGCGCTCCCGTCTGGAACCGCGCGACCGCTACGGGCATGGGCATGGATGTGTGTGATTCCTTAGGTTAGTTAGGTTTAAGTAGTTCTAAGTTTAGGGGACTGATGACCTCAGATGTTAAGTCCCATAGTGCTCAGAGCCATTTGAACCATTTTTACACCTGACACAAGATGCCTTACTTCCGAACTCTCTTAGAGCAGCCAAATGCCTCGTCACCTATGAAGTCTCTTGAGGTAGCAGCACAGAGAAGTTGTAAATATCACGTTAATTCTACGTTTCACTTCATAAATTCGGTAATACAGCTGACTTTTTTTATTACGATGGTCATATCTCCCGTTGTAGCTGGGAGATCGAAATTCCGTTAAAAGATCTCGACGAGACGAAATAACGCCGCGTTACCACTCTCAACTCGCGAATCATATGCATGATACTCTCGCCCTCGCTTCCACCCACCCGGCAGCACGTCATTGATAGCAGATTGATAGACTAATTAATAAAATTGCTCATGAGATTCCCTTTGCATGGTGAGTAATTTTTTTCCTGCAGTCTGATTACACTCTCCTGGTAACCATTACAGACGCTTCTGTGACGTCTATAGGAGCCTCCCGCAGGCTGGGTAGTCACTTCCTCTGATAACAAAATGAGTGGTAACTGTCGTCAAATAGCTGAAGACATCCCACGATCGATCGGTCTGTCGGTTGCCTTGTCATGCTGGTGGAAGTACGTTACTTAGAATTCCGGTATACTGCCCCTGAACTAATTCCTCTGAGACCTGTCAGTGACACTGGACTCGCATTCGGGAGGACGACGGTTCAATCCCGCGTCCGGCCATCCTGATTTAGGTTTTCCGTGATTTCCCTAAATCGCTCCAGGCAAATGCTGGGATGGTTCCTTTCAAAGGGCACGGCCGACTTCCTTCCTCGTCCTTCCCTAATCCGATGAGACCGATGACCTCGCTGTCTGGTCTCCTTCCCCAAAACAACCCAACCCAACCTGTCAGTCTGTGGAAGCAGTAGGATGCTTCACTCTCCTCTCCACCCCCGTGACGCTTCTGCCCCCGTTCCCGATGCCACCACCTGTAGGGAAGAGATGTTCTTTTCGAGGAACACTATTGAGAATCGTCGGTTGAAGTTGACTGCAGAAGGACTCTACTGCCGCCAACATACGTTTCGCGTAAGGAACACAAAGATAAGATCCGAGAAATTAGCGCTCATGTGGATACATAGAGTATCCTTTTATCCCTCGCTCTATTTGTGAGTGGATAAGGAAAGGAAATGACCAGTAGTCGTACAAATAGGCTCCGTCACGCGTATAGATTTAGATGTAACTTTAGTTTACCTATGAAGATGTCAGTCCATCCATTTACAGGCACCCGAAACTCAAGGAAGAATGTTGTCTCTGATTTATCGACAAAAGACGAAACTTCTGCTGCTGATTGTCTCCGAGTAAAATGCTTCGTATTAGCCCGTAATTAGGTTGTAATCTGACTGTCCACAATACTTAGAAGGAACGGTACAGAGCTCAGCTCTCAACTCCCCGTTCGTCAGAGTATCGCTTACATAATTAACGAAGTAATCATTATGTTTCTGCGTTCCATGCATTAATAAATTACCAAGGCACATGAATTATAGTGAAATAAATGTAAAAACAGCCGAATTTCACTGATTCAATGGGGTAAGCACAACTTATTTATGAAGAAATACTTTCGAATATGTGCATAATTGCCGGCCGGAGTGGCCGTGCGGTTCTAGGCGCTACAGTCTGGAGCCGAGCGACCGCTACGCTCGCAGGTTCGAATCCTGCCTCGGGCATGGATGTGTGTGATGTCCTTTGGTTAGTTAAGTTTAATTAGTTCTAAGTTCTAGGCGACTGATGACCTCAGAAGTTAAGTCGCATAGTGCTCAGAGCCATTTTGTGCGTAATTGCAGCATACTTCGTTGACAGCAAGAGAATATTGAGAGGCACCCACATGCCTTGCTCATACTGCGGCATCAAGCAGTCAGGCCTGCAAGATGAGTGGTCTGCCAAGCGAGTGGATTCATTCTTATTTATCGAGTAACATGAACTCTCGTACTCACAATTAAGTTACAAATTATCCTCCTGTATGAATAATACGCAACGGAAACACGCATCTGACTATCAGTAATTTACAGAACTCTGACTGTACACTACGCACTGGCAATACCACATTTTCTTTTTGTCTTTTATTTAACGGCTTTTGTCAACACGTGGCCACCGCACTGAATATGAATGGCGCACACATTATAAATTCGGGACATTATGACAACATACAATTCGAAGGAAAAGTCCACCAATCTTTTTCTTTTCACTATCTTATTTATTCCGATAAATTCTCTAACCTAAACACACAAATTCTATAACCTACAACAAGAACACATGAGAAATTCCGCCCAGTGGGCATGGCTTTACATTGGTGAATCTCTATATTACGGTCTCGTAATTATTTAACGCTACAGTGCACTTTCTGGATAGGATGGTGGATCTTTTATTATGTCTCACACTTCGGCTCTCACAATCATCATCACGAAACTTTCCTCCAGACCGAGCGGTACAGAAGGAACAAGCATAACCCACTAATCTTTTGAAACTACCTTGCTACTCTCCCATGCAAACCACACATACCCAAATTACATGACATACACCACACTACGACATGAAATGCTACACAGAGAATGGTCACAACATTATCACTTCCAGCTTTCCCACTTCAATTAATATTTATCCCAGTTTCACACGACACAGCCCCACTTCGTAATTCTACTTTCCTACTGTGAACTCTGGAGATATATGCACGTATTCCTGTGCAATGCAAGCCAAGTGGCGTTGCTGGATAGACGGCCGACTCACCTTGATTCTCTCTCAGAGTTTAAATCTAGCGTCACACGGAATCATATCACGCAAAGTAATATTAAGAACACATTCATCACACACGCGAGTCCTCAACTGATACAATGGACGAGTACTTCTCTTTATCCTTTGTCTCATACACAGATTGAGACTCACACAGTACTCACCACGTGGAAGTACTCGTCTCTAATTTCAAGTCCTGCACACGCCATTACTTAAATATTTCAGCTTATGGTACACACGCTAGTAATTCAGCTTAACTTAAGCACACGGAAGTATTTCAACTTATTGCTACACGTGGTTTCATTGTGACCGTTGGTCACTTCCGAAGATTACTACAATCCCATTAATATTACCTGCCTGACATTTAATTCTCCCCACAAAAGTTCCTGAAACAGAGATATTAATATTTCAAACTACTCTTAAATATTCCACATGCATACCATGTCTCCACTCTTTCGTCATTACGGAGCACAACTAAAACAGGTCTTAACAGCACAAGATCCAGCGGCAGAGTGCTGAAACATGGCCGTTCTCGAGGTCCTCTCACACCTCTGTCCAAGTGGGGGAGCACCTTACTACCCCATTGATCAGCCACATTTCAGGCGCTCAAAGCACAGGTAAATTTCATCTCTTTGGTCCCACCAAAGGTGGCCAAAGGATCGACTCTATGATGATCATATATTCACATTCACTATCTGTGGTTAGCAGACTACCATACATTCATTCATTTCAAAAGATTTCACCAAACTGGACGTAGGGATTTACTTTGTGGGAGTGCACATGTGATCAATTAAATAAATAAATTGTCATTCTTTCCCACACTGGTATCCGGCTTCGCTGTATTAATTGAAATTGAGTTATTTTACAAAAAAAATGTGTTTTTCTGACAAAAATAATGAAGTATGTTGTACCTATTTTCAATGTCGGGCGGTACTGTACCCTTTCAATATAAATACCTATTTCGCGCATGAGAAGCATATATTTCTATTGTCTGTTCTTATTATGATAGCCACTTTCCTTGACACGTAAATAATTTTTTTAGGGTCTACCCTTCATTCGACTTCCTGATAAACGAATATTTTTGTAAATGTAATTAATTTTGCTTAAAAAGCCAATATCTTCAAGATTCTTAGCGTTTATGGCTCAGATGTGGTAGCAGTTGTGGAAATAGTATCTTGCCTGTTTCTAAACAGTTTTATTGCTTTTTTACGTATTATTATAACGTCTGTGCGGTTTAACCTCCAGCAAAAGGCGTCGTAGCTTATTTGGTGCGTTAAGTAATGTAGGTACTACTTTCGATACAGGTTTCTATGTTCCACATTCACTGATTTGACTGGAAGTACAGCGAACAAAACTTCGCGTCCTTGGGTAGATATATTACGTTTTCCTACAAAAAGTAAGTCTTCTGGTGTTTATAGAAATTTTTTTATAAAAGAAATAACATTCTTCAGTAAGTATACATACTTTACAAGAGAATAGTAATCCTGTCCTGCAATCTATCATTTCATACCTCCAAAGGATCTTAGGAAACTAAAGATCGACAAATGTGGTGACATTTTTTAGTTGTTGTCAATTTTTATGGCACACAGCTTTAATCTGCCAGAAAGTTTCATATCAGCGCACACTCCGCTGCAGAGTGAAACTCTCATTCTGGAAACATCCCCCAGGCTGTGCCTAAGCCATGTCTCCAAAATATCCTTTCTTTCAGGAGTGCTAGTTCTGCAAGGTTCGCAGGAGAGCTTCTGTAAAGTTTGGAAGGTAGGAGACGAGGTACTGGCAGAACTAAAGCTGTGAGGACGGGGCATGAGTCGTGCTTGGGTAGCTCAATTGGTAGAGCACTTGCCCGCGAAAGGCAAAGGTCCCGAGTTCGAGTCTCGGTCCGGCACACAGTTTTAATCTGCCAGATAGTTTCATATCAGCGCACACTCCGCTGTAGAGTGAAAATCCCATTCTTAAGATTAAGGTTATGCCTCCTTTTCGCCCTAGTGCAGTGCAACGACGTTCTACTAAACAATTTGTCTCATTACGAACTGTTGTATCTAACTTCCAGTCAGACACAGGTGCCTCCGTAACTATGCTTAATTGTGCCACGTACAAACAGTTAGGCTCACCATGCCTTTCTAAATTTAGTAAACACCTCACTGCTTACAACGAACAAAAAATTCCAGTGCTTGCACAGTACAGCCACTTACAAATCTCACACCAGCACAGTGAACGTTCGTGTTGAAATCAAGAGACAGTGAGAACATATTCGGATTAGATGCTTTTGATTTGTTTGGCCTTAGCATACAAGGCAATATACTTTCAGTATCGGCTTTTGCACCAAAAGACAATGTCGCTAGCTTGCATAAAGAATTTTCTTAATTATTTTGAGAAGGAATGGAAAAAGCTAATAACTTTGTTGCGCATGTTACATTGAAAGACAATGCACAGCCTAAGTTTTTTCGGGTCCACCCCGTTCCAGTTGCTTTAAGCGACAAAGTAGGCAGCGAATTGAATTGCAAGATAATTGTGTAATTGCTCCCATTCAAGCTGGTCAATGGGCAAGTCCTCTCGTTTTGTTGCCTAAGCCTTCTGGTTGCATTCGCATTTGTGTTGGCTTCAAGACTACAGTCAACCCACAGACAGTAGTTGACACTTATCCGTTACGTCGCCTTGAGGAACTCATGGACAGGCTTGGTGCCGGACGTTACTTTTCTAAGATAGATTTGCGTGATGCCTACTTCCAAATTCCATTGGATGAAGAAAGTGTTTGCTGTTAATACACACTAAGGCCTCTTCAAGTATTTGCGTTTGCCCTTCGGCAGTTCTTCCGCACCCTCCATTTTTCAGCGGTACCTGGAACAGGTGACTGCGAAAGTGCCATTTTGTTCAAACTAGCTTGACGATATTGTCGTCTCAGGTCGTACACCAGAGGAACACATTGCCAACTGACGTACTCTTTTTCGAGTGTTGTCAGACGCAGGACTCAAGTGTTGTCTCGAAAAGTGTGCCCTTTTTCAAACTGAACTACAGTACTTAGGTCATGTGACAAACAGTAAAGGTGAGCACCTCCTCCAATCTCTTTTGCTTGCAATCCGTCACCTGCAAGATGACGTACTACATTCGGTTCATACAGAATGCCGCTCACATCGCGGCTCCATTGCATCGCTTGCGTCGCAAAAATGTACCTTTTATGTGGACCAAAGACTGTCAAGAAGCATTTGAGAAACTCAAAAATGCCTTTGTTAGTGGCAGGTGTTTAATGCATTTTGACCATGCCAAGCTGGTAGTTTTGCAGGAAGACACTTCTTCCTACGGAATCGGCGCTGTGCTTTCGCACAGAATTAGTGCACAAAACAGACCTATTGCTTTTGCCACAGAGTTGTTAACTCCAACTCAGTGCAATTATTCTCAAATAGAAAAAGAGGCTCTCGCTATTGTGTATGGTATCCCAAATTCTGTCACTATTTGTATGGTCGCAAATTCTATTTAGCGACAGATCACAAGCCTTTACAGTCCTTGATTCATCCGTCAAAGCCGATTGCTCAAAAATTGCAACGATGGGCTCTGTTGTCTTCGCAGTATCAATGTGAAATTGTGTGAAGACCTCCATCTACATCTACATCTACATCCATACTCCGCAAGCCACCTGACGATGTGTGGCGGAGGGTACCTTCAGTACCTCTATCGGTTCTCCCTTCTATTCCAGTCTCGTCTTGTTCGTGGAAAGAAGGATTGTCGGTATGCCTCTGTGTGGGCTCTAATCTCTCTGATTTTATCCTCATGGTCTCTTCGCGAGATATAGGTAGGAGGGAGCAATATACTGCTTGACTCTTCGGTGAAGGTATGTTCTCGAAACTTTGACAAAAGCCCGTACCGAGCGTCTCTCCTGCAGAGTCTTCCACTGGAGTTTGTCTAACATCTCCGTAACGCTTTCGCGATTACTAAATGATCCTGTAATGATGCGCGCTGCTCTCCGTTGGATCTTCTCTATGTCTTGTATCAACCCTATCTGGTACGGATCCCACACTGCTGAGCAGTATTCAAGCAGTGGGCGAACAAGCGTACTGTAACCTACTTCCTTTGTTTTCGGATTGCATTTACTTAGGATTCTTCCAATGAATCTCAGTCTGGCATCTGCTTTACCGACGATCAACATTATATGATCATTCCATTTTAAATCACTCCTAATGCGTACTCCCAGATAATTTATGGTATTAACTGCTTCCAGTTGCTGACCTGCTATTTTGTAGCTAAATGATAAAGGATCTTTTTTTCTATGTATTCGCAGCACATTACACTTGTCTACATTGAGATTCAGTTGCCATTCCCTGCACCATGCGTCAATTCGCTGCAGATCCTCCTGCATTTCAGTACAATTTTCCATTGTTACAACCTATCGATACACCACAGCATCATCTGCAAAAAGCCTCAGTGAACTTCCGATGTCATCCACCAGGTCATTTATGTATATTGTGAATAGCAACGGTCCTATGATACTCCCCTGCGGCACACCTGAAATCACTCTTACTTCGGAAGACTTCTCTCCATTGAGAATAACATGCTGCGTCCTGTTATCTAGGAACTCCTCAATCCAATCACACAATTGGTCTGATAGTCCATATGCTCTTACTTTGTTCATTAAACGACTGTGGGGAACTGTATCGAACGCCTTGCGGAAGTCAAGAAACACGGCATCTACCTGTGAACCCGTGTCTATGGCCCTCTGAGTCTCGTGGACGAATAGCGCGAGCTGGTTTTCACACGACCGTCTTTTTCGAAACCCATGCTGATTCCTACAGAGTAGATTTCTAGTCTCCAGAAAAGTCATTATACTCGAACACAATACGTGTTCCAAAATTCTACAACTGATCGACGTTAGAGATATAGGTCTATAGTTCTGCACATCTGTTCGACGTCCCTTCTTGAAAACGGGGATGACCTGTGCCCTTGTCCAATCCTTTGGAACGCTACGCTCTTCTAGAGACCTACGGTACACCGCTGCAAGAAGGGGGGCAAGTTCCTTCGCGTACTCTGTGTAAAATTGAACTGGTATCCCATCAGGTCCAGAGGCCTTTCCTCTTTAGAGCGATTTTAATTGTTTCTCTATCCAACTGTCGTCTATTTCGATATCTACCATTTTGTTATCTGTGCGACAATCTAGAGAAGGAACTACAGTGCAATCTTCCTCCGTGAAACAACTTTGGAAAAAGACATTTAGTATTTCGGCCTTTAGTCTGTCATCCTCTGTTTCAGTACCATTTTGGTTACAGAGTGTCTGGACATTTTGTTTTGATCCACCTACCGCTTTGACATAAGACCAAAATTTCTTAGGATTTTCTGCCAAGTCAGTACATAGAACTTTACTTTCGAATTCATTGAACGCCTCTCGCATAGCCCTCCTCACACTACATTTCGCTTCGCGTAATTTTTGTTTGTCTGCAAGGCTTTGGCTATGTTTATGTTTGCTGTGAAGTTCCCTTTGCTTCCGCAGCAGTTTTCTAACTCGGTTGTTGTACCACGGTGGCTCTTTTCCATCTCTTACGATCTTGCTTGGCACATACTCATCTAACGCATAATGTACGACGGTTTTGAACTTTGTCCACTGATCCTCAACACTATCTGTACTTGAGACAAAACTTTTGCGTTGAGCCAACAGGTACTCTGAAATCTGCTTTTTGTCACTTTTTCTAAACAGAAAAATCTTCCTACCCTTTTTAATATTCCTATTTGCGGCTGAAATCATCGATGCCGTAACCGCTTTATGATCGCTGATTCCCTGTTCTGCGTTAACTTTTTCAAATAGTTCGGGTCTGTTTGTCACCAGAAGAATGTCTAATATGTTATCGCCACGTGTCGGTTCTCTGTTTAACTGCTCAAGGTAGTTTTCAGATAAAGCACTTAAAAAAATTTCACTAGATTCTTTGTCCCTGCCACCCGTTATGAACGTTTGAGTCTCCCAGTCTATATCCGGCAAATTAAAATCTCCACCCAGAACTATAACATGGTGGGGAAATCTACTCGAAATATTCTCCAAATTATCCTTCAGGTGCTCAGCCACAACAGCTGCTGAGCCAGGGGGCCTATAGAGACATCCAATTACCATGTCTGAGCCTGCTTTAACCGTGACCTTCACCCAAATCATTTCACATTTCGGATCTCCGTCAATTTCCTTCGATACTATTGCACTTCTTATCGCTATAAACACGCCTCCCCCTTCACTGTTCAGCCTGTCTCTGCGGTATACATTCCAATCTGAGTTTAGGATTTCATTACTGTTTACGTCTGGTTTCAGCCAACTTTCTGTCCGTAGTACTATATGGGCGTTGTGGCCGTTTATTAATGAGAGCAGTTCTGGGACCTTTCTATAGACGCTCCTGCAGTTTACTATTAGCACATTAATATTGTTATTCCCTGTTGCATTTTGCCTACTCCTACCTTGCCGCGTCTCAGGAGGCGTCTTGTCGGGCCTAGGGAGGGAATCTCTAACCTAAAAAACCCCCATGTGCACTCCACACGTACTCCGCTACCCTTGTAGCAGCTTCCGGCGTGTAGTGCACGCCTGACCTATTCAGGGGGACCCTACATTTCTCCACCCGATAGCGGAGGTCGAGAAATTTGCACCCCAGATCTCCACAGAATCGTCTGAGCCTCTGGTTTAAGCCTTCCACTCGGCTCCAAACCAGAGGACCGCGATCGGTTCTGGGAACGATACTACAAATAGTTAGCTCTGATTCCACCCCGCGAGCGAGGCTTTCCGCCTTCACCAATTCCGCCAACCGCCTGTACGAACTGAGGATGACCTCTGAACCCAGACAGCAGGAGTCATTGGTGCCGACATGAGCAACAATTTGCAGTCGGGTGCACCCAGTGCTCTCTATCGCCGCCGGTAGGGCCTCCTCCACATCTCGGAGGCAAAGCATGCAATGCAGGCACCCTATCTCGCCTTCCGATAGGCCCAGACTCTGATTTTGATGCATCTACCGCATCTCGTTGCGAGATCGATGCTCAGGACTCTGAACTGCTGGAATCTTTTCCCTTGCACCAAAGAAAACTTGCGCAGGCCACGGAAGCGGACCCTGATCTCAAGATTTTGTTGCATTACATTCGCACATCTGGCTTTGTTCATTGAACAGTATCCAGAACTCAGTTGTGCTCCAATATTTTGCAAGTCGGCATAACCTTCCAGTTCAAAGGGTGTGATTCTAGTTCAGAACTGCAGTGGACAATCGCGTGTGCTTATTCCCAAAGAGTTGCAAAAGGATGTGTTGCAATTGCTCCACCAACGTCATTGGGGAATTGTTCGCACTAAACAGTTTAACAAGTTTCTATTTGCGGTGCCCATGCCTTCTACCACATCACATAGCACCATTCAAGCGTTGTCCTCCATATTTTGCATAGAAGGTTTACCAGAAGTACTTACATCGGACAACAGACCATCGTTCACTTCACGTGATTTTGAACAGTTTTGTGAATGCAATTGCATTCGTCATCTAACAAGTGCTCTGTTTCACTCCCAGTCCAGTGAAGAAGCAGAACGCTTCGTGCACACGTTTAAACAACAGATGGCCAAGCTTCGCACCACCCACACAGGGAACAGGTGCTGCAATTCTTTCTCGCCTCCTATCGCTCCCACTCACGAGACGGACCATCATTGTTGGAACTTCTGCATGGCCGAACCATCGGACCCTGCTACACTTGCTACACCCGCCGCAGCATCTGACTCCACAAATCGTCCGCAAATATCGCTGTGCGCCGCGCGATCTTGTTATTTTCAGAGTTTATGGCAACCATGGGCGCTAGGAAAGAGGCCTGATCCGAGAATGCATTGGCTCTTTTATGTATTTGATTGCAGGCCCCAATGGTTTGCAGCGCCGCAACCAGAACCAAATTCGTGCGTGTCATTTGCCCCATGATTCTGCTGCTTTTCTTCCTCTATATTCACATACTTACGGGACCCCACGGCCTTCGCAGCCGCCTGCTGGTGCCACCAGGGCACCCCAAGAGGAGCGGATGGACGATGCGCCATCGCCCCGCCGTCCCCACTCGCTGACCCAATGGACCAGGACCCGCCATCGCTATCGCCGTCGCCGTCGCTCTCATCGCCTTAGGACGCGCCGCCAGACCTGGACGCGTGCTCTGGCAGCAGTTTTCTGGAGGATATTCCTGTTGCCTCACAAGCCAGATGGTGGGGTATGGTCGGAAGTACGCTGTCCTCCAAAGTCACGGCTCCCGGCTCATATCTACGTCCAGCGTCTTGCCTGCCTTCTCATTGTCGTTCGCATCCTCCGTAGGTGACAACGGTGCGGCATTTCGGGGGGAACGGGGAATATGCTGGCGTAAGCTGTCACCAGCACACTGTTTGGAAAGATTTAGCGCGAAGATCGATAGTAGGTGCTGGATCAAGCACGCCTATCACGAGAGCGGCCAGAGACAGACTCACAAGCAACACGCCACCAACGCCCTCTCGACCGCAAGTATTTAGGCCCTTGTCGCTGACTGGAGATGTCTCAGACTCAGTCACTGATGCACCAACTCGCACTCCAGTTTGGCGTCTGTCATTCATCACATAGCGGGACTTGTACTTCACCAGCAGTGAGGCTAACATGGACTATTACGGAAGAGCTTGTACCACAACACATGGACTCTTTTAAAGATAAGTAGCTTCCTGTTCATGTAAATAAAGAACCTTGTTAATACATGTGTGCAGTTGTGTTGTAAAAAGAGGATACCAGCCACCAGACAATGTCCTCTCCCTTGATTCCTATGGTACACGAATCTACAGTGTTGACGAGGACACTACACAAACACCTATGGATGTCCACAGAACTTCATCCAAAAGGAGGCAAGATTCAAAAAAATACCTTTTCTTGTATACCTTTGTTGACTTTAAGAAACTGTCATTCCCCAAAATGTAAATTTGAAAGGTACACAAATTTACTGTACCTTAAATGTCTGAAGGTTATCCGATCAACATTTTTTGAAGGTTCATTAGGGTTGTATCTTAAAACATGAGCGGCCCAGAATTCGGCTTGTGATCTATGCTCTGATTTGCGAGACACGCCCTTGCTTGTGAGCCATAATGCTCAGCCTCGTTTTGCACTTCCCCCACTGCCATGCCACACTGTCTGAACAGGAGGAGAGAAAATAGGCGGCAACTGCAACAGCATCGTATTCATATAGCAGTGCAGTCACAGTGCATCTACTTGGTTTCATATTTTATATTTTTTAACAACTTAGATCACAATGAAAGAACTTTTGAGTATTGTTTAACTATTTTTGGACCATTGGAGAGACAATTTTTATCTGGTACAGATTGTCGGCGTATGAACAGATGTGGACAATTTCACAGATTTTCGCACTCATATTCCCACATAATCGTGACTTATTTAATTTCATGATAGAAAAAAATGTCTTTCACACACATATGTTGATCGAAATATTGTAGCACTTTTGCAGTCTCATTACTGAGACGTGGAAACTCCACCTGAGGAAAGCAATGTAAATGTCCTGGACAGTAACATCGTAAAATGATTTGTCTTTAAAATGGGAATTATTTAGCAGATCAGTCAGATACACCTACACATGCACAGGGGCGCTTTCGACCAAAATTACAAACGGTCTCGATAATAGATTTAAGATTGATAGTGTCCTCAAAAAGTGTAAAAAACTATCCTTTCAATTCTTTCAAGACAGCAATGAATTCTTCAGATCGTTCGATTACTGTAACGTGAGCTTAGGGAACCTAACTGTGTTTATCAGAATCTGTTCCTTTTACAATGTGATTTTCTTTTTAAATGCATCCTCATCAAATCAGAAATAAGTGTCTTGCTGTGCGCACAGTGCAGTCAAGTCCACTTAAAATGCGAGGCCTGCAATCCACTCCGGATGTTCCAATTTTCTTTCCTGCGATTGTTTTTCATTATGAAAATAAACAACAGCGTGTTTTAAGTCGAAACATCGTTCCAGGTATGTCCCTTGCTTAACCAACGTACTTTTGCACTAATATATAAAGCTTCCATACCCTCCATTCATTTTCATCGGAAAGTGTTCCAACTGACAGTGTAATAATGCGTACAACTTCAGAAATTTTGCAGTTTGTATCACCAGTTTCTTCATACAAATTTAGCTCAAAGTGCTTCTTGATTAACAGAATAATGAATACCATCTGTCGATCGTTGTAATTTTTTGCTCTTTCTGTTGAATCTGCTAGTGTGGCAGTCAGCACAGACACAAACAAGGAGGGAGAGAAGTTGCGATGGCTGGTGACAAGAATCCAAATCATCTTGACAAAACACTTGAAGATTAATATAATTCTATATTTCTAAAAAGAAAATAAATACGACTTAACTTGAGGTGCTGCTTGTCCCTCCTATAAGCATTTACTGTTCACTATCACTACTTGCAGAACGCAGGGTAAGTAACGCCTTCGTATTAGTACTGGTGCTCTCGAAAACTGCGACCAAACTGAGTCGACCAGCGATGGGCGGCTGGTTAAATCGGCGTTGACAGGGGGCGCTGAACTCTGTCTACCTGAAGGTTTGGCGCTGCCCGTTCTTTCCATTGGCTTTCGGGTCAGCGCCTTCTTGATGTCGTTTCGTGGCTCTGCGCTAGTCACTGAGCAATCGATGCTTTAGGAAGCAAACGTTAAAAACCTGCGAAGATACCAGCGAGGATCCCCCCCACTCTACCTCCCTGCGACGCTCACCCCGCACTCAGCTCGCCCACGATGGGTCCTCACCCCACCCCCATACCTCGCTCACGAACGGGACCTCACCCCACCCCCTATAGTTCCCTCACAACGGAAGACCGGAAACAGTACCTGCATTTGCGGTTTGGAGCCCGGGTGGTGTTGCTGCTTTGTGCGTCGCTTTGTGAGTGCGGACAGCGCGTGATATTTTCGTGTGTGTTAAAATCATTGTGAGTGCGGAGTGCGCGTGGTGTTGCTGCAGTAGCTGTTTTTGTTAGTGCGGAGTGCACGTGCTATTTTGGCTTTGTGTGTCGCTTTGTGAGTGCGGAGAGCGCGTGATATTTTCGTGTGCCTTAAAATTATTGTTTTTTTTATTATTATTGTGATTACAGAATAGCGTTTGTGTTACTAAAATGAGTGCTTTCAAATGCGAAGTGTGTGGGCATGTGTGTAATTACAGAAAGAATCTCAGTCAGCATGTTTGCAAAAACCATCAGCAAGAGCTGCCTGTTGCCACTACAACTACTGTAGCTTCTTATCAGTGCTATGTGTGTGACAAAATTTTTTCTCTTAAAAATAATTTGTATCGCCACCAAAGAAATATTCAAGGTTTGCAGGAAGGGGGGTTGTTCTTCAAGTGTACATTGTGCCCATTTCAAAGTAGTTCAAAACAGGGTTGGATAGATCATTTACAAACTGCTCATCAAATTCAACTTAGTTCCGAAGATCTGCAGTTCTCAAATGAAGACGAGTTTTTGCAGTGGAAAGAAGACACTGAACGCACGACACATTCAAAGTTTATTAAAATGCATGGGTCTACTAGTTCCACACATTATTATGTCTGCCATCGGTCAGGTAACTTTATCTCCAAAGGTAAAGGCACAAGACATCTTAAATTGATAGGCATCAACAAAATGAATGGAAAGTGCCCTGCAGAGATGAAAGTAACTGTACACGAAGGTGGAACATACCAAGTACATTTTGTACCGACCCACATTGGTCACAAACAAGATTTAACGCACCTGCCCCTGAGTCAAAAAGACCGGGAAACCATAGCAACAGATATTGCAATGGGACTTCCGTATGACAAAGTTCTAGATAATGTACGGACAAGTTTGCAGGATTCTGACTTGCAGAGAATCCATTTGACTACCAAGCAAGACTTTGCAGCAAGCTATAACCTCTCCTCCAAGTCGGTCAGACATAAAAATGGTGCAATCAGTGTCGAAGCTTAGGTAAAAGAAATGAACGAAAGTGAGAATCCGTCTGTGTTATTCTATAAACCACAAGACTCGACTAGTGAACATCAAGAACTGAGGAGTGAGGATTTTGTATTAGTGATAATGAACAGAGCACAACGCGAAATGTTATCAAAATATGGAGAAGACTGTATCTGTATTGATGGAACCAATGGGCTTAACGGGTATGATTTCGAAGTGACCACTCTCTTAGTATTGGATGATCTCAGGCAAGGATTCCCATGTGCATTTCTAATTTCGAACAGGAAGGACGCCGATGTTTTAAGTATATTTTTGCAGTACATAAAATCACAGGTTGGATCAATTTTCCCCAATGTATTCATGTCTGATTTGGCAGAGTCATACAGTATTGCATGGAACAGGACAATGGGTGCTCCTAAAATGAGACTCTATTGTACCTGGCATGTGGACAGAGCATGGAAAACTAATATCAAGCAGAAAATTTCAGATCTGGATAAAAGAAATGAGGTGTATCGGCTCATTAAATCAGTGTCAATGCTGAGAAATGTAATTATGTTTCAGGAAACACTGCAAAAAGCACTGCAGAAGCTCAGTAGTGACCCTGACACATCAGAATTTGCTTCATACTTCAAGACACACTATGAGGGAAATGTGGAGTGTTGGGCCTACTGTCACAGAATGTATGCCGGTCTCAATACCAATATGCATGTGGAGAGTATGCATAGGACGTTAAAGGAAATACATGGTAATGCAAGACAGATAAAATGACTGGACAAAGGCATATCTACACTAATGTCCCTAGTTACAGCCAAGATGTTTGACTGGCTTATACCAAATGTAAAAGGGAAGGTTACAAGCAAAGTTCAAGACATTCGTAATAAACACAAAACTAGTTTGTTAATGGACAAGGACCTCATCACTGAGGTAGATGGTGGTTGGGAAGTGCCATCCACATCATCTTCAGAGGTGTACATTGTTAAAGATAACAGAGTCAACTGTGAGTGCAAATTAAAATGTAGTGATTGCAATGTGTGCATACATAGGTATTACTGTACATGTATGGATTACAGTATTAGATTCAATATGTGTAAGCACATTCACACTGTTTGCCGAGATGACAGTGTCGGTGAAAATCCCCTGCAAAGTCCAGAGGTACTGGGTACTGATGTTGATGCCACCAGTGAGAGAGCAGCAATATTAGCTGAAGTAAGCACAAAATATGTTTCAAAAACACCAAAATCTTTGTTAGAAGGGAGACAGAAGCTTATTTCAGAGTTTTCCAATATTGTCAGTGGAATGACTGAGACTGAACTGCAGTTGGCCAAATAAACTGTGTTATCCTTAAAGGCAAATGTAGGAGCTGTTTGAGCCCGAACCAGTTATTTCAAACAAACAGATAAGGGCCAGAAAAGAAAACTAATACCACAGAGGAGGCTGTTTTCTACCAAGAAGAAAACAGCACGTAATATTCCAATGTTCCAAATGCTGAAGAAAGATGTGAAGTAGTAAAATCACTTCTGAATGAGGGTATGTATCAGTTTTCAAGTTATTGAGTAGATACATTTATGTGTTGAACCCTGGCAGAGTAAAATGTAATTCATGGTTAATATACGAATTTGTGTTCAGTACCTGTCAACTTTGTGTGAATTATAATTTGAAATTTATATGCAGAGCTCGACATGAATCATGATGTTCCTGCAGAGCATAGTCGTGCCGTGCCAGATGTGCAGCACAGCAAAACAGGTAAAACTTGATGGGATCCATCATTCTAAATATGTGTGGTACTACTATAATGTCCTCACACCAAATAAACATGTCACATTAAGTAAAATTTAGAATTTTGCTGTTCAGTAGCAATGCAGTGTGTTTGGAATCTGATGTAATAGTTACTTGCAGTACAGTATATGTATATACTATCTTTCAGTACCTATCAATTTTGCCTCAATTGTGATATGAAATTTATTTGCAGGGCTTGACACCAAAAATCACTTGCATGTTGTAGAACAACCACACAGTATGTTATGGCAGTCAGGTATTCATCATGGTGCATCAGGTGTGAGTAAAGTAAATCTAATGGAGATAACATATCTGAGTATGATAATAATCTGAATTCATATTAATGTATAGTCATATCTTTAAATTCTATTTTACTGTGTCTGCATTATAATATAAAATTAATTTACAGGGCTGGACATGAACCAGTTTGTTGCTGTGCAGCATGGTTATGCCACACCAAATGTGCAACACAGCACAACAGGTAACACATTAATGGACCCATTATTCCCATTGTATCTCATGCTGCTCTAATGTCCTCATATGAACTAAAGATGGCAGATTAAGTAATATTCACAATGTTGCAGTTCACTAGCAATGTAGTGTGTTTGGATTCTGATTTAAAAGTTGCTTGCAGTGGAGTATATGCCACCTTCTAGACCTATCAATTTTGTCTGTATAATAACACAAAAATTATTTGCAGGGCTTGACACCCACAATCAGGTCCATGTTGAACAACCACGCACTATGCCATGGCAGCCTGGTGTTCATCATGGTGCATCAGGTGTGTGTAAAGTAAATCTAATGGAGATAACAATATTTGAGTATAATGAAATCTGAAGTTATATGCATTTGTGACCTACACAAGCATGTTTTTATAGGTTTGAAAACAACATCAAAATTGCTGGAGGTAAGACAAATAGGAACTTTCAACTCTTAAGATTTATGTCTGTCATTTATAGTACTGTAAGATTGATTGTTCACTGTCATCATGGTACAAGCAGTATTTCTCCTTAAGTGCCCAATGTAATTATGTTTTTTGTATGTCTACTTGTAATCTGTTTCTGTAATACTTTATTATTCATGACACTTCTTTTTGTACTAATGTATCTGCAATTAAATGATTGGTTGTATATTGTCAGAGTGCTCAGTAAACTTTTATTTTGTACAACGTACAATGTATGTATCATGTTGTAATTTCATTGTACTGTTGGTACTGTATGTGTGGAATTATTTCATAATGTTCTAAATTGTACAACTTTTGAATGTTAATGTGGTGTACTATCCTAAGAAACAATTGGAATTGAGGCATGTAGTGTAACACAGATTGTGTTTTCAGATATAGTTATCTGAATAATCAAATATAGTTTGCTACATCATTTGTATGACCAGTGAGAGAATTTAACCATCTATGACTGAGACTGTAGTTTGCAAAGTGAAAGGAATTCATTTGTGACCTTTGAGATTTTTTTAATGGTTAACTGTTGACATTACTACCCTCCCAAAGATAATGGTATCCTCTTGGAACATCAGATACTGAGTCCCAGGCTGAATGCACCTTTTTCCCCACATTTGGTTTACTCTGTTGAGTTAGTAATTTATAGAAAGTTAATGATTCAATAAAATTATATCACTGAAGAATTTTCATTTTCATTATTGCATTGCCTGTCCTACATAATTAAATGCCATTCTCTGTGCTGCGGTGTCAAGAAAGTAGTCATCCTAAATGTGTTATGTAACATGAATGTACTGAAGGCATAAACAAATTGAGCCTCTGAAGCAAATCTCATAGGTGGTTCACGATTTTATCCCCAGCACCTCCCTCCATATCTTTCTACATTTAACAGAAAATCAGCCCCTAGGCTGAGAGTAAGAATTCTTCTCTATCATTTCAGTCAATAAAGATCTTCCTGGAAGGTCTTGGAGAGAGCCACTGGTTTGCTTGGAAAGATATGGAAAGAGGTAGTAGATTATCAAAGTTTGATGACTGGCTCAATTGGCAAGAGAGCTACTCTACAAAAACAAGTGTGGTATCTGGATTCAGATTCAGGCTGGTTCACAAATTTCATGTTTCATTAATGTTTCAAAAACAGTACACTCCACTGCACTGTAAAAGATTTCATTTTTGCGGTGTATACATCACAAATGGTTCTAATTGGTACATCACTTCCCATGAAGCTAGGTTATTGTTCATGTCTAATAGTGGAAAAACTGGGATGTGACAAACAAATGAAGGAATTGAGTCACCATTAATCTCATTATCTTGCAGTTCCTTGGAAAATATTTCTGACCAGTTTCCTGTTTTTTTTTTAATGAAATCCAAGTGCTGCCACCATGCGCCACAGTACTGACGCTTGCTTGAGTTGAGAACTGGTAACACCTAATATCATGACAATACACATGATGTCTTGAACAATTAGTCAGGATATTTTAATGACACGGGACGTTGAGCCAGAATGGAGTCTGGTCCCTTTTTTCTCGCCACGGTATATCACCCGTGCAAGAATCTTTTCCATGTTCTGTGTGTTTACACATAATCCCTGGGGTTCTTGTTATGCTTCCAATAGCCAAGACAGTGACTGCATAAAGATGCAATTAATGAAACTTGTACTTCTGTGCAGAACACTTTTAAAATAAAAATATTAGGTCTCACAATATAGATAACTGATAATATTTGAAGTCATGTGGTGATATACAAAACTTTTCAGAGGATAATAGAATAGCTACATTTTCAGTTGTGATCAGTAACTTCATACCAAGAATGATCTCAAGAAAGAGATGTAAGCTAACTACTGAGAAATTAACTGTCAAGAGTCATGAAATATACTGGATCTAATGTTATAATGAGACTGATGAATTCTTTTCATGGGAGGAAATTTGCATTACTGTGATAAATGTCAATTTCACAGCAAATTCAATTATATAATCACTTTAACTACCTCCAGAATTTCTATGTCTACCTAATCTTATTATGATCTGAGGTATGTTGGTAGTTGTCTTTGTAGGATTTTGTTGTGAAATGATGTTTGATGAAATGTAGGATGCATAACACTTACACAAGTATACTGCAGCTAAATATATTATGAACTGATATAAACAACATTCTGATTTACAGTGTTATGCATTGTTATGTTTTCAGTGTGTGTTGTATCTGATGTACAACTATATTATGAGTTGTAATATAAATCAGAAATGAAATCAGACATTTTCACTTTAGAGTGAGGGTTTTCAAAATAATACTCAATAAAAAATAATTATGTATAAAGGAAACTTACGTTAAAGTGACATGTTCCACATCATTACAAAATATCGTATTCATAATCTATGGAACAAGTATTTATGTATGTATGTATAATAGAGATGGTACAATAATACTATTATACAAAATAAAACAGTAATATGTAATACTTATGTATGGTTAGTTTTCACCCACGCCAACATGTGGTTGGGGGATTTGGATTTTAAAAAAAAGTTCAGAGAAACAAAATTTAAACAACAACTTTGAGCCATTAGATAAACTCTTGTCAAGAAGGGGAAAATAATTTAAAATATAACAGAATAATTTTGCTGCTTAGTAAATGCGGAACATATTTGGCCAACCCCAGCCACTCTCTGAACACACTAAAATCTCCCATGAAAAAAAACGACATATGGTCTTTAAGACAAACGTAATGAGATAATCAGACACAAACAAGAGTAGTGTCACTGAGTAATCACCAGACTGATGTGAACTATCCATCATCTTTAGAAAAACAATTCTGTTAATCATTTTCAAGTAACAATCAAAATTTAGTAACAAATATTTGCAAAAGTTGACTTGTTGAAGGAACTCAGAAATTCTACTTAATCTCTAATTATTTTCCTTCAAGTCAGCAGACGTTTCTTTGCTAATCAAAGTTCGTGAGGATGAATGTGTGAGTAGCTTGGTGGAACATGGAAGTAATGAAATGCTTTTATAATGCTTAAAGACAGCCAACTGGCTGGCTACTGCCCAGTTAGCCATTTTGGGTACTCCCTCTGTCAGGTCTACTTTATCTGGTGCGTGGGTTCAGATGGGGAAGAAGTCACATGTACAAAGGTTGACAGCCACGTCCCAATGTGCAGTTTCTGTCAAAATGAGCAAGCAGGGTGAGAATAGATCTATGGTAGTAGGTGACCGTGTAGCAGTGCTGAAGCAGGTAGCATGCATTGCATAGCATAGAATGATATCTTCATTCTGTGTGAGACCCTCAGTTTCTCAAACCCTCAACTAGGTGCCACTCCCCTCATACTACACTGTATGCAGGAGAATTATCAGTGAAAACTGAGCAATAACCTCTTAGAGGGTCTCACTGTCAAGGATCATGTGGTGGAAGACACTATGACATTAAATAGGCATGTACCATCACAGCAACTGCCTATGCTGATGCGATTAAGGGTGCTGTAAAGGCTGATAAATGCCATTGACAAAAACAGCCAGCCCGCATTTTGCTCTGTGATTGGTACTGTCTTCTCTTCAGTGGAGGTTATTGTCTACCATCACAGGAGTGTCAATAGGTTCAAAAATGTTCCTTGCAAACAGAGACACAATTGTCTTTCCAGCACTATGAGCTTCATTTCCTGTATGTGAATTCTGTAACCCATTACATGGGTGCAATTTTATCTACTTTGCTTCTTCTACCCTTCTATTGTGACAGTGGGGCCGCACAGGAGTAGCCAAGTGGTCTAAGGCGCTGTAGTCATGGACTGTGTGGCTGATCCCAGTGGAGGTTCGAGTCCTCCCTCGGGCATGAGTGTGTGTGTTTGTCCTTAGGATAATTTAGGTTAAGTGGTGTGTAAGCTTAGGGACTGATGACCTTAGCAGTTAAGTCCCATAAGATTTCACACACATTTGAACTTTTTTTGACAGTGGGCAACTGATCTGTGGGGTAGGAAAAGCAGGATTTACAGATGCGAATGTGGAAGCATCGGTGTTGTGGCAAGCCTACCACTAGAGTTTGACACTGAAACATTTTCTTCCATAATCTTCCAGTTGCCATGGCAACTACTCTTATTTCCTTATGACAAGATCACCTGAAGGTGGAGGATTTTGATTGTTTTTTGAGAGTTGGCTCGTGCATATGTTTCTGTTGATGTTGCAGGCAGTGAGGAGCTGGTAATTATGATGATAAATAGTCACTCAGCACTTGCTACAAACACTTTTATTCTTGCAGCATATACACAATGGATGTAGCATAGAGCGCGAACTAAAGAGAATTGATCTGGCAAAGAGACAGTTCTTCTTGCTGCCGTATAGGGCAGCAATATTATTGGGGGTTAGAGCCAGCGGTTTGACATCCCCACACTGTCTTCACCACTGTAACAGCATAGGCCAGAAATGCTGGGATTTGGTGACCTACAATTAATCTCAGAGTCCACTGAATGTGATTCCTTTCATTATTTTTACTTATTACAATCTTTCTCTGCTTGGAAAATAGGGTAATCACTTCTCAAATCTGAGAGGTATCTGAAGTAGTCAATATGCACCAATGAGGTACATGCTGCCTGCTTCATGTGTGCCTCAACATATTTGCTGTAAGATGTCTTACCCTTGCAGGTCATTACCATAAGACCCAACTAGTGAAATTTAAAACATCACATGGTGCTGATGATGAATGCCCCAACCACTGCACACATTACTACCTGTGTTTACATACTGTGGTAAGTAGTAATGCTAAATCATAATAAATGTAACAGTTTTTCCAGGTCTTTATTGTTCCTACTAGTGACTTGTACTGCATCCATGATCCATTGATAAGCTGCTTCATATTTTAAAATCATGTCCATGAGGTTTTGCATATTACCCTTTCTACTATTTGGAGCATAGAAGCAAGCCTCATTGTTTCCTTTTCTATAAGTAGTATGCCATTAAACAGGCCTGTCATTAAAGTATATTGTCAAAATTCAAACAACAGAAACTCCAGGGAAGTATATCAACAGTGTAGGAAAAGACACATTGCTGCTTACCATAACGTTTATATGTTAAGTTGCAGACAGACACTATTAAAACACACTTAAACACAAGCTTTTGGCCACAGCCTTCATCAGATAAAGAGAAACACATATTTCATTCAC
The DNA here is from genome assembly GCF_023864275.1 of Schistocerca cancellata. NCBI lineage: Eukaryota > Metazoa > Arthropoda > Insecta > Orthoptera > Acrididae > Schistocerca > Schistocerca cancellata. The sequence goes on from NC_064627.1 coordinate 660,036,682, forward strand.
ACAAGCAAGCACATCTCACGCACACACGACCGCCACCTACAGCAGCTCAGCCAAAATGGGGGAGTTGGGGAAACCTTCTCAGAAGATCCCTCCCTTCTCCCATCATCAAAACCATATCCATAGATGCTGGAGCCCTGATAGTTTTATCATAGCTTTCAAATAATTATTTAAGAACTCTGAATCATTATAACTGTTTTTCATGGAACTGAGGTATTTAATGGCTCACGAGGACTTTTTAATATCTGCCGTTATCCACTTGTTTTGTGAGACATTGATATGATGTAGGTACCTCTGGAAATCTCATTTCAAAATTCAATTTAAAAATGTTGAGAATTTAGAGTTTTTCACATTTACATCAGTTTCTCCATATAATTCATCTCAACTTTGGTTTGCTTGTTATTTTGAAATATCTTCTATTTTTATTTCTGATAGATGTCGTTCACAAACTTGCAGTTTCGGGGATTTTCCGATGCCAGATTTTACTGTTGTTGTTTGCCAGAAATGGTCTAACAGACAAAGATATTTTTCAGCTACATCACACTTTTCCCTCTCCATGTTTGTGGCCACAGTGTCAATCACCAATGGAGTCACTGCAGTAATATTTATTACACCATTGACCAACAGTGGCATGAGAAAACTCTGAAGAATATTGATGAGGTTTCTACTTGTTTTGTTTTCATATTTGTGTTTACGTCTCCACAGAGAGGTTTGTTTACTTTAGTGTCTGAGGCTTTTAGAACTTCTGTTAATTTTTTGAAAAAAGTTCACACACTACTACTAGGAATTTGATACACACACAATATGATTAATTTTCTGGTTGTATCAAGCCCTGTTAATTCAGTAGCTGATATTTCAAAGTGTTTGTCTTCACTTATTGTAGTAAGGACACACCTTGACTTGAGCCACATTTCTTTTCTTGTATAAATTCACAATCCTCAACCCTTTCGAAGTAGCCCTGCGGTAAGGGTCTGTCCTTACATACAATGCTAATAATACATGTTTGATTTCTGTGTCTTTACACCAGTGCTCAGTGACAGAAACTATTGTGCAGTACAAGGACTGGATCTCACCTTCAGACTGTTGTATTTTATGTTTTGTTGATTGTATGATTTGGTGAAGAGTTGTTAAGTCTCTGGAATGTCCCATGATACTTCTTCCAATGGGTTCTTGTTTTCTTAAGACATGTAAAAATATCCATATTGTAAACTATTGTGTCAGATTTTTTTATCTGCTGCAGATACTCTTTAGTTGGGGAAATCTGTTATCTGGATTTATTATAAAAAGGATCTGCTTCTCCTGTGTATGACAGCAAATATTTCATCATGCTTGGCCCGAGGTACACCCCATATACTATGGTGAATCTACTGCACCAATCTTCACTTCCTCTTCCTGCTTAGGACTAGGCCATGTCTAGTGAGACAGCATGATGGTATTGACTGGCATGACAGCAACATGTGTGAACCTGGCTGCCATCACTGCCTTCTGTAACCCCACATTAATCTGCCTCAAAGTTCCATGTAGGTGTGTCTGATCATGACAGTGGGACAACTCATCAAAGTGTGCATTTGTGCCATGTGTCAGGGAAACTGTCTTCTCCAGGTCACCACCTATGTCTTATGCCCCATTCATGTCCAAACTGTTTCCGACCCCTACCCACCATCACCACATGGTCATCTTTTGTGAAATCCGTAACTAAAGACCTTAAATCCTCCATCATTTGACAAAACCCTGAATTTACTTTGAATATACTCGTGACCTTGTATGCTACCCTAATTTTTTCTGTAACTGAGGCCTACATCTTGCCCATGACTACTACCTAGCAGCACCACATTTTTTCTTCCCAACTCGTTGTATACTCCTAGGTTTCCTGAGATTGGTTGAAATGTATTGTACATTTCCTGTTGCTAGTCCTACCTGAGGCTCTTCTCCACTGAACTCTGGCAGAAGTAAATACCTGTTTTTTGCGTTGATAATAAAACTATCAGATCACATTCTCTTTCTTCCTGCCCACTGCCAGTTCTTAACCACTGTCCTCCCCTTTATCTCTCTTGATCCTGATCAATTCATACTTGCTTCCTTTTCTGTTCTTCAGACAAAATGTTCCTACTGCATACTCTGCATTTCCAGGAGTTTTCCCAGTGTTCTCCCCACAGCATCTCCCTCCCCCCCCCCCCCCGCCCCCTCCCACCACAGTGCGAATAATTTCTACAAGACTGGCAACAAATCACCCTACTCACTATTCTATAACAGCTCCTGTATCTCTCACTCATGATTGAATTCCATAGAAGAATTAAGTTCAAATTTGTCACAAGGACGTGAGATTGGCTGTAAGTACACACACACACACACGATGATAAATTGTTTTGTGTTGTTGCCGCTGTTTACGTTCTGTTTTAGAGGTACAGTGGCAGAAGAATTAATTACTAATTGTTTTGGTTTTGGAGAATCACGTTATAAAGAATGTTTGGATATGTTTTTAAACGTTAGCAACTCAGAAATTGTATGCCTACATCACGTCTGTCTAACCAGTAACAAATACGAACTGTGTTGATAAAAATGAATTAAATCGTTTAATTACTCTTTTCTGGTAAGAACAGACAGAACAAACACTACTGGAACTAACTGCTGCCTTGTTTTAACGAAATTTAAATTATTAATAAAACTTAAGCAGATATTTTAATGTTTATGTAACACAAAATTTCGGTCTACGTCGCGAGTATTGGGATTTCTATTAAACGAATTGCTTTTAAGAAAAAGTATTACTGAAAACGCTAAATATTCATTTTCGTAACAAGAACCGACTCCACATCAAGTATACAAAATAAGAGCTCCTACTTCTTAAGGCACTCCTGCACCCACACAACATTTAAGTCACTACAGATAAACTGAAAGTAGATCAATAAATAGTATGTAATTTTGAAGTGAATTAGTCGTTCCATTGAAGTATTTGGTAATTATAACAATAATTCATAGGTTGCAATATACCTACTTCTAACTTTACATACAGACACAAATACTATATTAATGAAATACCTCGTGTGTCATGTATGGAAACTATGACTGTCTTCATAACGTTTTTGTTATCAGTATGATTTTTATATTCTTCATTTCTTTAGGTATAATGAGTCAAACTACATTTTATAAACATAAAAATATTGAGTCAAGTGAGGACATTGTAAACAAGTAGGCCTGTCTATTCTTATTAGATTATTGCTTCTATTCCGTAGCAGAATATTTTGGATGTTTGAGATACAGAGACTAGAAACAAGATGGTGAAGCTAATGCAAATAGTGCAAGCTGTTTGGTGGATAAAGCTTAGATTTGTGTCTCTACTGACATAATACAGTATTTTTACTGTGCTGTTTTGGTTTGTGTTTGTTCTGTGTCTTTTATAATCTGGAAAGATTTTTTTGGATGAATAAAACAAACTCTGTTGCCATCTGCGACATCGTAAGCTTTTATTACCGACATACGTAACATTTCCAACCACATTATTTGCGAAGTGTAGTTTTCCCGAAAGATCACGTTATATTAAGCGATTAATTTGATGATAATTGGCTCACATTATAATTAACAGACAGCATGTTTGTATTTCGCTTTCATTTATTATTTTAAATCATTCGTGATTTTTTGTTCCGCTTGTTGTAAATACAATTAGGTACCGGAAATCCATTTTAAGTTATTGACACTTCTACTTCATCAATAACACACATTATAATCGTAGCCGTGTCTGTAAACCTTTACATTAATACCTGAAACTTAAATTCTTTGCATTATACGTTGGAAATTGTTCATTTTCTAGTTCTCGTTCTAGGAGTAACATATCTGCGACGACGTGCATCGTTTTGCTCCGGTTGGGTGGAGCATCTTGCTGATCAGGGGTGGAGCTTCAGTGGGGTGGGTGGGGACTATGAGTCGGGATCTTCGCAGGTTTTAAGCTCATGTCTTTAGGACTGCACACACCTTCCCCCCTCCCACACCCCTAAAGAAAACACCGTCCCGTTGTCGTGTAGGAAGCCATCTTACGACAACGGGGGGAGGGGGGAGGCAGGAAGCGGGGTGGTGCGAGAAGCCCGGTGCTGAGGCCCCGGCAATGCCCCGACATTCATCCTGCGCTCCGAGGGTAACATCGGTCGAAAACTCCCGGAAAGGCGCCCACCCGCTTCTTGAGCCGGCCCGACGGAAAACGGAGAGGGCGGCGATGACGACGACGATGGCGCCGGGTACGCGGCAGGTACCGTGACGAGCGCCGGGAAGTTGAGCTGCTGCGGTGGCGAAGGCGATGGATACAGCTTCATCGGTTCCGCAGGCGGTGCCGAAGAGGCCCCTGGGGGATGCGAATGTGGAAACAGAAAATCTGTGGAAGAATCTCTCAATCGACAAGCACGAATCTGTTCCTGATGGCGGCGCAGCAACCCAGCAGGACCTTGAATTAAATACATGCAAGCGCCCAAATTTCAAAGAATCGTTCCTTTCTCCCAGCGCAGGGTGCGACCAAAAACTCTGGAAAGAATAGAATCGTTAGGCGCAAAGCGATACTTGCGAAGCGTGGGAGGCGCCCTGTGCTCTGCGGTGGGTGCAGCAACTGGAGCAGCGTGCTGTGGCGCCGGTCACGTAGAAACTTCGCCGCCGCCGGACCGTCGAGGGGCTCGGAGCGGTACGCTGCGAGGAAGAGCAGCAGCTTTCGCTACCGTGTGTGGGAGCACGTTGCTTGAACGTACGCTCAAATCGTTCAGCTTCTCTGTTCAACTGACCACTGGTAAGGTGAGTGATACTTTTGGCAATACAAAACTCTTCAAAGTCCTGAACTGTAAACTGTGGTCCGTTATCTGTATCCAACACTTGAGGCAAATCTTCCAAGCAAAAAGTAGGTGACAAAGCCTGAATGGTACAACGCGACACAGTCGCGTTCATGGGCGCTGTAAACGGATATTTGTTAAGCGTCCACAACAATAAGCCAACGAGTGCTCCATAACAGACCAGCAAAGTCAATATGCACTTGTTGCCATGACGATTGAGACTTTGGCCAAGTTGAAAAAGTTTGAGGCGGGGCCGACAGATTTTCAGCACAAGCGCTACACTGTGACACCGTTTCACTGCAGGCGTCCATGCCCAGCCAAATACACTGCCGACGTGCAAACTGTTTTGTGCGTACAATTTCCCAATTCCCTCGATGGAGCAGTCGCAACACATCTTTTTGCAACACTTTAGAAATAAGCACACGTGAATGTCCAAAGTCATTTTGCAATAAAATCACATTGTGCTGGACGGGAAGGCTATGGCGACGAGCCAAATATCGGCGCACAAAAGAATTCTGAATGTTTTTCCCTGGACGAAGCCAAGCAGAACAAATATAGAGCAACAAAATGTTCAAGTCAGCATCTGCTTCCGTGGCCTGTGCAATTTTCCTATAGTTCAGTGGAAAAGTCTGTAAAAGTTCAGTGCCCTGCGCATCGATCTGACAAGATGCGGCAGTAGCGTCGAATTCAGAATCAGACCTAACAGGAAGGTGAGAAAGGACGTCAGCAGTTGCTTGCTTCGACATGGGCCGGTACAATATTTTGTACTGATATTGCGACAATAACAAAGCAGAACGTTGCAGCTTCTGAGCCACGCAGGGTGGAACAGGTTCAAATGGTTCAAATGGCTCTGAGCACTATGGGACTCAACATCTTAGGTCATAAGTCCCCTAGAACTTAGAACTACTTAAACCTAACTAACCTAAGAACATCACACACACCCATGCCCGAGGCAGGATTCGAACCTGCGACCGTAGCAGTCACGCGGTTCCGGACTGCAGCGCCAGAACCGCTAGAGGTGGAACAGGTTTGGACGTTTGAAAGTGTAGTGGCTTATGATCCCTCACTAGGTAAAACTTCCGACCACACAGATAATGGTGAAACTTTGTCACACCACAGATAATAGCAAGCATTTCCTTCTCGATTTGGGAGTTGTCATACTGAGTCTTGGTCAATAACTTGGAAGCGAAAGCACTCGGCCTGTCCTGTGAACCAAACATGTGCGAGAGCATACCTCTGATTCCATACGAAGAAGCGTTCACTGCTAAAGCCACAGGCTTAGCGGGATCGAAATGAACAAGGCACCTGGCACATTTTTCAGTTTCTGGAATAAATCCTGACAACCTTTAGTCCAAATGAAAGTCACATTCTTCCGGCGCAAACGATACAACGGAGCCGTGATCTGGGCTGCGCTGGGTATAAACCGGATATAATGTGTCAACTTCCCGAGAACTGAGGGAAATTTCGTCACGTGCCGTGGAGCAGGGAGATCCCAAATGGCCAGCGAATGCGACTGAAGGGGATGCACACCTTGGCTCCCAAGAATAGGGCCTAAGTACTGAATTTCAGACTGAAAAGGTCACATTTGTCCAGGTGACACTTCAAAACTGTAGCTGAAAGCACTTGAGAAAGCGTACGAAGTTACTGATGTGTTCCTCCAGTGAACGTCCTGATAACACAATATTACCCAAGTAATTTGAGCAGAATGGAAGTTTTGCTGTAAACTGTTGTAAGTAGCGTTGCAATATGGCAGATGTGGAAGCGGTGCCAAAGGGTAAGCGCAAAAATTTGAACAACTCTAAATATGTTTTGACCACATCTGAGATTCCTCATCGAGCGGAATTTGCAAATACGCATCACGTAAGTCAAGTTTTGAAAAATAGCGGCCTGCACCAAGCCTGTCCATTAATTATGCAAGGCAAGGCAATGGATAAGTAACAATTATTGTTGGCGGATTCACAGTGGATTTAAAGTCAGCACAAAGATGAAGTCTCCCAGATGGCTTTGGTAGGATAACTAAGGCAGAAGACCACTGACTAGCCAGGATAGGAGCAATAACACCGTTGTCTTGCCATTCTTTTAGTTCACATGCAACTTTGTCTCTAAGAGCGTGAGAGATGGGGTGTGCCCGAAAAAACCTAGGCTGCGTATTGTCCTTCATTGAAACGTGCGCCAAGTCCTTCAGGTAATAAATCAGAAAACCCCACAGTCAAACGAGTAACACAGTCGTTTGGGTTGAAAGCAGAAACAAAAGTACATTGTCCCGAATACAAAGCCCAAACAAATCAAAAGAATCGAACCCAAAAATATTTTCACAATCTCGCTAATGTACAATTGTAAATGCTCTGATGTGAGAGTGGAATGTTGATAGGTAAACTAAATGTGCAAAGCACTGGAACGTCATGTCGGTTATATTCACTAGGTTGCGTGCAAGGTTTTGTCAACTATGGTAAGCCCAAGTGTTCATAAATGGCAGAAGGCGCACTCAGCGTCTGGCAATGACTAAGTTACGGCTTTCCACACGCAAAGCACGTCGCATTCCGCGAAGTGCAGTTTTGTCTCTTATGCTTGGAAAAGCAGCGGGGACATGATTTCACAGAAGACACTCGCGTTGACACTTGTTTACTCTTGCCGTGGTGGGGTGGCCTATTTGTGCACGTTTGTCAGTCCCACGGCCTATCTGTTTGTCACTTTGCGTTACACTGCAAATGGGAGGTATTGCAAAATTTTCCGTAGCACTATCACACGAGTCCTGATGTTCAATAATTTGTAACACTTGTTTCAAAGTAAGATCAGACTGCTTAAGAATTTGTTCACGAATCCTAATGTCTGGCACATTGTACGTAATTGCATCTCGTATCATTGTGTCACTAAGGTACTATTCATAGCTACATTGAAGATGACACTGTGGTATCAAACCCTGAAGCTCAGTGACCCACTGACGGTATGTGTGTTCTGGCTTTCTCCACAGTCGAAAGAACTTGTAACGAGCTGCAGCAACCTGTACCTGATCCTCGTAATACGTAATGAGGGCAGAAACTAAATCTTCAAAAACTAGCAGCTATGGCCGGCTAGTCGAGAATAACTTCTGAGTGAGGCGGTAAACTCCTGTGCCGGCCACTGGCAAGAAAAGGGCAGGTACTTTATTTCAGTTTCTATAGTAATGTGTCACATCACCAACAAATTTAATCTCGGCACAGTTCAGTGCACCTTTAACCCACACTGACACAGACTCTGATTCATTTACTTTACGACGATTCCTTGTCCTGAGAACCAACGGCATTGTAGACATATAGTAAGATGAACCACAATCTCTGTCATATACTTCACATATCTGAAATGTATGATAAGCAATAACTTCTCGGCTGTTAAAAGTCTCCAGCCCTGATACAGTCTCCACTTTACCACGATGAACTAGAGCCACAGTAACTCAACCATAACTATGTGCACTAGCATCAGCATTAGAAGTGTAAAATTCAGTACACATCCACAAAACACTGAAGGATGGTGCAGTTGATGTGAGTGAACCACTAATTCCATGCCTCTTGTTGTTCACTGAAATCTCTGAATAGCGGGATGCTCGGAGGCGGTGCCTTGGATGTGGCTGGCTGTTGTGGCGGAGTTGATGCAGCAGCTGAATGTACATTAATGAGCTGCTGGACGCACATCATCCACTGTGACGTTTGGTGGTTCTGAAACGGAATAAATTGCATTAGATCAAAGCCAGCAGCAGCAGCTGGAGCATAGGTGCATGTGGTGCAGGAGGCGGGTTAGGGGCCATGTTAATGATAGGAGCGCAAAAATTATAAGTAGAAGCAAGGAAAAAGGAAGGCAATTAGTAGTAATGCACCTCTGAAAGGAAAAGAGAGGCGCCTCTGAAAGATAAGAGAGAAACATTAGTGAGGCGGTGTGACGGAGCGGCGAAGAGCGAAGGCAGTGTCGATTCTGGAATTCTCGTCGCCAAATGTTATGTCGCCTACTGTGGGAGTCAGCACTGACAGAAACAAGGAAGGAGAGAAGTTCTGATAGCTGGTGACAGGAATCCAAATCATCTGTACAAAGCACCTGAGGATTAATGTTACTCTTTATAAATATAACTTAGCTTGAGGTGCTATTGTGCCTCCTGTAAGCAATTACTGCTCATCATTACTACTCGCAGAATGCAGGCTAGGTAACATCTTCCTTCTACTCAGTACTGATGCACTCAAAGACTGCGACCCAACTGGGTCGACCAGCGATAAGCGGCTGGTTAAATCATTGTTGCCAGAGGGCGCTGAACTCTTGCTGGAGGTGTGGCGCTGCCCGTTCTTTCCACTGGCGGTGGGTCAGCGCCTTCTTGATGCCGTTTCACAGCGGTGCACTGGTCGGTGAGCAGTCGATGCTTTAGGATTGCACATTTTTATTGTTAACTAAATCTTTAAATTCTTCCTGTAAGTTACTATAATGTCGTTTCATAGCAAATTTGTAGTCTGTCTGTCATTACCATTCATTTTTAAAAGCTTGTGATGATAAATCACCAGATTGCCCCACTGAGCCTGTAAATGTCCCACATACCACAAAAAAATAACGAAGGGGGTAGGTAAATCGTGTTGACACCACAGTGCTGCCGAATTGAAGAGAGTTGTGCTAGCTGAAAAATGCCAGCCCCACCGCAACACTAAATGGGAGGTCGCGCTGTGCCAGGTACTTCTGAGAAGGACCGACGATGGTCAAGACAGGCTGAGCTTCGGCCCGCACGTGGTCTGCACATCTGGCTCATGTGCAGCCTGGCACGCTGTAATTGGCCGTCTTAAATGATTTTTAGAGATGCATGCCTGCGTCAATAAAAATGGAACACGTTATTGTTCGTCTGTTAAGACGCCTTTTTCTCAAAAATGGGTAGATGTATCAAACTGAAATTTACGTGAAATACTAGGTCTACGGTCCCATGACAGCGTAGAAAATTGAACCATCTATGTCAATGCAATCAAAAGATACAGCCTTCTCTTAAGACCCCTTTTTCTCAGGAATGGGTAGAAGTATCAAGTTGAAATTTATGTCAAATACTAAAATCTATGATCCCTTGGCAGAGTAAAAAATTCAAGCTTGTAAGTCAATGCAGTCGAAACATACGGCTATTTATGTCACATATGTTGATACCCGCAAACTCATTCAGCAGAACCTTTCATGAACTATGTATGTACATAATTATGTTTGTTCGAACGCTCAGAGCACGAGTCCTACTCTTGCTTGCTTGGTTTTTTTATATTATTATCTCTATCGCTTCATGTCGCTATGGACAGCTCCCCATGTACTAGTTAAAGAAGATACCAACACATTTTCGACTTTGAAAACACACAGTTTTTCCTCTATTTTAGCACAGTAAATGGTAATTATTCTGCGTTTGTGACCATATATGAATGATAGGCGAATACACCTACAGTATAGTGTGACCATCTTCTCCATATTCGACTACAATCGCATTACTTTGTAAGAAGACAAACGCTAACTTAACTGTTGAGGTTGAGTACCAGACGAAGGGGACGTCCAGTGGGAATTGGGAATAAGTGTCAGGCAGCTATATTGCAGCCATGACTGCCATGTTTACAGTCTATTTGGTGTTGGAGCTGTCTCTTTCTACAGTTCGTTAATTTCTGTAGAACGAAGCAACAGAGAAAAAAGCGGGTACTTTATGTCGACATCGCGCCGCACAGATTTACATCCGACAAGATTGCAAAACAACGCCGAGAGCGCCGCCGTGACAGGAAAAGAATATGATTTCCCGTGAACAGCCTGACAAACAAGCAATGATTTCAGTTTTTAATAAGGCACAATGTTTCCCCTTGTATTCGGCAGAGCTAAATCTGCGGTTCAGTAGAATCACAGGCAATCGTTCCTAGAAGTGCACGAGAATTCTGCAATGAATAAAAACTCTACTCGAGACTCCAGGAGGTGACATTGACACCCCTTGCGGATGCCGAAGCGAACACTGGCAACAAAGGAACTTTTGTCTTTTCTCACTCTTTTCTTGTCCCTACTGTAGTCATGCAGAACGAGGTGTTTCGCTCTTGTTCGGGCATAAAGGTGTAGTGCTGCTCATATGTTTGTGCATGTTAACGTCGTATGAAGAAAAGAGTTCCAGGTTTAATTAGTCAAAGTAAGCTAATACTCTTTTCCTCAAAGCAAGTTGTCATTATTCTGTCACACCATCTCATATTTTCCTGTTTGTGTACTTAAGCCCTTTTTCCCTGAAGAAGGGCGTGTTGTTTTCTCATGGTGCACCTTCGTAACTTTCAACCGATATTTGTTAGTAATTGGATAAATTTTTCAGGAGTAACGCACTTGCCTATTGTCCGATTATTAGTTACGAATTTTACTGGAAATATGGATCTACTACCAACAACAGTAATGCCTAACAGTGCAACAAAACAGAAACTTCAAAATGGTGATACAAAAAGGTATAGCTGCTGGGCATTAACATAGAGTGAGTAACAACGTCAGCATAATACATTGCAATGTTTCTTGCAGCTCAGAAGGTCGTTGGGCGTGCAGGTTCACCTTAGATTCTAGAAGTGGCAGACCACAGTTTCAGTTTATTGCAGCCTATGGGCGAACGTTTGTCTCACAAATCGCTGTGTTATTATTCTGAAGGAATGAAGAAATATGCCACACATAACGTTCCAAAAATGGTACTGTATCCATCCAATGAAATGCACATATCTGGGACAATAATGAGCGAAGAAGTAGCAGATAGCTTGTAGGCTTCATTGTTTGTATTTTTATAGGCGGTAAAGTTGATGGTTACAACAGTTATTTATAATCCAACACTTGCTTCTTTCTCAATACACTAACATGCTAGCGAAGACTCAGAGGTACCGGTAATCAATATTGAGTAAAATTAATGTTTAAAGTTGTCGACAAAGAAAGTAATGGACTTTCGAAAGTGGAGGCAAATAAATATCTTAAGGTGTCATCGATTACAAAGTTAACAGGCCATGAAAAAATAGCATTTGTAATTGAAGCAAAGGTGATATTAAAGAACTCAATTGCAACATCTCGAAATTTATCTCAGATTATACATGTTGTTGTTGTTGTTGTCTTCAGTCCTGAGACTGGTTTGATGCAGCTCTCCATGCTACTCTATCCAGTGCAAGCTTCTTCATCTCCCCGTACTTACTGCAGCCTACATCCATCTGAATCTGCTTAGTATACTCATCTCTTGATCTCCCTCTACGATTTTTACCCTCCACGCTGCCCTCCAATGCTAAATTTGTGATCCGTTGATGCCTCAGAACATGTCCTACCAACCGGTCCCTTCTTCTTGTCAAGTTGTGCCACAAACTCCTCTTCTCCCCAATTCTATTCAATACCTCCTCATTAGTTATGTGATCTAACCATCTAATCTTCAGCATTCTTCTGTAGCACCACATTTCGAAAGCTTCTATTCTCTTCTTGTCCAAACTATTCACCGTCCATGTTTCACTTCCATACACGGCTACACTCCATACAAATACTTTCAGAAACGACTTCCTGACACTTAAATCTATACTCGATGTTAACAAATTTCTCTTCTTCAGAAACGCTTTCCTTGCCATTGCCAGTCTACATTTTATATCCTCTCTACTTCGACCATCATCAGTTATTTTGCTCCCCAAATAGCAAAACTCCTTTACTACTTTAAGTGTCTCATTTCCTAATCTAATTCCCTCGGCATCACCCGACTTAATTCGACTACATTCCATTATCCTTGTTTTGCTTTTGTTGGTGTTCATCTTATACCCTCCTTTCAAGACACTGTCCATTCCGTTCAATTGCTCTTACAAGTCCTTTGCTGTCTCTGACAGAATTACAATGTCACCGGCAAACCTCTAAGTTTTTATTTCTTCTCCATGGATTTTAATACCTACTCCGAACTTTTCTTTTGTTTCCTTTACTGCTTGCTCAATATACAGATTGAATAACATTGGGGACAGGCTACAACCCTGTCTCACTCCCTTCCCAACCGCTGCTTTCCTTTCATGCCAGATTATACATATCCGTTTCAAAAATGGTTCAAATGGCTCTGAGCACTATGGGACTCAACTGCAGAGGTCATTAGTCCCCTAGAACTTAGAACTAGTTAAACCTAACTAACCTAAGGACAGCACAAACAGCCATGCCCAAGGCAGGATTCGAACCTGCGACCGTAGCGGTCTTGCGGTTCCAGACTGCAGCGCCTTTAACCGCATGGCCACTTCGGCCGGCATATCTGTTTCAAAATCAAAATCTTCAGTTAGTATGCAAATTTGCCGACTGGTATAACTTCATCACTATTCTTAACTATTTTCCAATAGGCATACAGACTGTATATATCTTTGTCTTACTGTAATTAATCACCAGGGTTACTGCCATATTGGCACTGATCATCCACTGACTTCACACTCTGCCCTTGGTCAAACTCAGATAGATCGCCCGCCTTTCCCAATCTACACACATGCATAGCTTTATATCGATAGTAGGTCGGTGGTCATAATGTTCTGGCTGACCAGTGTAGCAGCTGGCAGAAAGTAGCTGGCAGAGCTATCTGATCACCCAGACACAGCCCCTACCAGGGAATATGGGCCCAGCCTCGACAAGCTGCAGCCAGAATGGAAGCCCTATTAACCACTCTACCACTTCTTATTACATGTGCCCCCAGTTTCCAACAATATTTCCACTAAAAAGTCGTCGGTAAAGTAATTAAATCGTAAGTGGGCAATCATCGAAAAACGTGCTATTCCTTTGATATTTTCCTATAGTGTTAACGTCATTCCTCAACTACAGAATTGGTTTGCTTCCTGTGACTTCCACATGGAGCTGACACTGGATGTAAATTGTGCATACATAGAATAAGAAATTCAGTGCTGATCTTCAACACCATCGCTGGAGACAGAAGTAGCTGTATAATACGCAGGAGTAGTGGACCTAAAGAAAGTGGAAGTAGATGTTGGGCTGATAGAAATGTAAATCATCAGTGAAAGAAGCGGTTTCCCTAAAAAACATTACTACTGATAGTATTATGTCATTGGTTGCAGCTGACCTGCGAATTGAGCACATCATGTAGATGTTAGGACTGTATACTCCATTCAAAAATTTAACAGAAAAGACGACCAGAAAAATTTGATGTATTTCTCGCGCAGGATGTTTGCAGATGATACAGTTGTCTATAAACAGGTAGTAGTGAATTTCAGAAATACCTGTGGAGGATTGGTGACTGCTGGGGTAGTTGACCTGAATGTAAATAACTGTAACTACTGCATCTAAATAGGTATAGAAATTCTCTACCATGCAACACTGGAAACATTAACCATTGTAAAATACCTATGAGTAAACACCTGAAGCAAGCTATAGCATACATTGGATTCAGATTCATTTGCAGGAACCTTAAGGGAATATATTTAAATATCCACAAAGGAGTGAGCTGCAAAACACATAGTAGACTGATCTTTATTACAAGTATTTGCTAGTCAGCCTGTGATCCTTGCCATATTGGATTAATAAAAGATCTGAGTTTTTGTCGTAGTGTCATGAGAATACTATGGGTCTGGTCAACAATAACAATAATTTTTTGTTGTAGATACTATGAGAAAGGCGATATGCATCATGGAGAGGTATTTCGTGTTGAGAAAAAAAAAATCAGTGAGAGTATGTTGTGGGCGTGCATTTCTTTCCGGCGTATATGTCATGTGAAATTATTACAAGTTGAATGGAGCAGCATGAGTGTCAATAGACTCTCTACAACACAGCACAAAGTATTATGTGGGTGTTACAAATCTGATTTCTTGGCACGATGCCCATATAGACACTAGGATCATTTCAGAAACCTATTGCATTTTGAATCCTATTTAATTTCCCTATTGTACAAGCCTTCAATATACAGTGACTAAAGGAGACAAAATTCACACACTGTCCCTAAGGAGGGTGAGGATATACTCTACTCTAGTCGAAATCTGTTATCATGCAGGTACTATGCTAAGTATATTTTAATTCAAGGTGCAATAGCAAGGTCTCTTTGATCATTGCTCTGGAGAACCATAAATACATCTTCTTGTATATTGTCACCATTAAAATGCTAAATACGATGTAGAGATCATAAAAAAGATTAGGGTATCTACAGTGGCATGTAGACAATCATTTCTTAATCAGTCTTTGTGTGGGAGCAGAATGGAAGTGATATCAATAAGACTGTTGTGATGTGTAGTGGCTTACAGAATATATGTTTAGATGTTGGCAGTTCTCTCTATAAGGGAGATGCAACACTAGTAGGCTGTAGCGATGTACATTGTATCTAAATATGCATCTCATTATTCCAATACACACACACACTGCTCACAATGTTTTGGTCTCCACACATGTCGTCACGTGCATAATTATACTAGACGGAAGTGCCTACAATTGCTTGAAATGTGAAGTATCTGTCTCTTCGTGATCTTTGTGCTCACTAACCATAACCACTGATGAGATAAGGAAGAATATGAATTTTATTGCTGCTCGTTTCACTTGCAGCAAAGGGCTTTTGCTTCTTCATTGTGTAGATTGAACAGTAGTTGCAAAAGACTACATCCCAGTCTTACAACGTTTCTTATATTTCTCTTTTGGTTCTTGTACACATTGTATATTTCTCTATAGCCTACACCTATTTTCATGAGAATTTTGAACATATTGCAATATTTTATGTTGTCAAATGCTTTTTTGTAGGTGCACATATCCTATGGACATGTCGCCATTTTTCTTGAATCTTACTTCTATTATCGAAGATAGTGTCTGAACTGCCTCTCTGGTGTTTTTATCTTTTATTAAACGAAACTAATCGCCATCTAAGAGATCCTGAATTTTCTTTTCCATTCATCTGTCTGCTATTCTTCACTGCAACTTGGATGCATCAGCTGATAAGCTGATTGTGCGACAGTTCTTCCACTTCCCAAAGACATGTGATCCATGTCTTATAAAGCTTTGTTAAATCCTGGCTCTCATGCTGGATCCCCTTTGTCTTCCATATCGACTTCCATTTCCTCTTCTATGACTTCATCTGACAGTTCTTCCCTATTGTACAGGCCTTCAATATATTCTTTCCATCTACCCCTCTCTTACCTGTGTTTAGCAGACGAATTCCTCTAGGACTTTTAATGCTGATGGCGTTTCTTATAATGTCACCGAAAGCTGTGCTGATTTTTCTATATTTTGAATGAAACCTGCCAATGACCTTTTTACATTTTTCATATTTTTTCTGCATTCATTTCGTTTTGGCTTTATGCACTTCCTATTTATTTCATTTCCAATGGATTTCCATTGCTGGATCTTGTCTTTTCTTCAGCATTTTCGTGCTTTCTTCTTTCGTTGATTGGTTGAAGTTTTTCTTCTACTACCCAAGGTTTCTTTGCAGCTACCTTCCTTTTTAAATGCACGTAATCATTTCCCTGTACTTCAGCATCCCACTTCTTTCGACACTGGCTCTTCTGGACTCTTTTCTTATCTTGAACTTCTGTCTACGAAAATGATGATTATGATCTGAGTCTACATCAGCTCCTGGGTATGCCTTGCAATCCATATCTGATTTCGGAAAATCTGTCTAACTATTATGTAACCCAGCTCAGATCTTTCGGTGTCTCCAGTCCTCTTCGTCTTGTGATTTTTGAAAACTGTATTCTCTGTTACTCAGCTGAAATTAATTAAAGAATTCAGTTACTCTTTCTTGTTTCACTTTCCTACTAGTGATCCCATATTCTCCTGTAACTCTTGTCTTCTGTTCCTTCCCTAAAATAGAATTCCAATCAATCTTGATTATTAGGCTTTCATCTCCCTTTACATACCAAATTACATGTTCAGTATCCTCATATACTTTATCTATCTTTTCATTTTCTCCTTGTAACATCGATATGTATATGTGAATTGCTGTTTTTACATTGGGTTTCTGTCAGTCCTGATGAAAATAATCCTATCACTGAACTGTTTACAGTAATTCACTCTCTGACCTACATCCCTATTCATGACGCCCCCTGCTACCACTGCACTATTTCCTGCTGCTGTGGACATTACCTTACATTTGTGTGACCTAAAATCCATCATTTTAGACAACTACAAATTGACAAACTTTTGCTAATTTTCTATCTTCTCATCTATTAACAAAAAGTTTTGATTAGTTATGGCATTTGGTTATCAAGTTCGTTTAATTCACCTACCTATCCAATTTCGCACATTTTTAGACCTTTCAAACACTTTTCTGAGCTTCTCTTTTTAACTGTTTCTCTATTTTTTGCTATTTTAACTAGTTTTGAAACTGTGGTCGTATATGAACACAGACCAGTAGCAGACAACCATGCTATCATGCTCACTTATTGCTCACCACAACATCCTGTAATTCAGGGATAGTGAAATATGTACCAATGACTTAAAATCTTTAGAACAGGCTCTCACTTTTGATTAAGGAAGGACTAGGCCGAAGTTTGCACATATAATAAATTTTATTATAGTGTAGTTCCTCAGCACATGTTCACATTCCTTGGTACTCAAAAAAATATACTGTGCAATTTACATTCACTACACTCTTTTCCTTTAGCAAACTAATTTTGAAATAAATATGATCACTATCAAATTCTCTTTAAATCATTTCAGTAACACCAAAAATTTAAACAAAGGCTTTCGAAGTGAATTCAGAAGCAAACTCACCTCACAACGAGGCTAAAGTTTACCTTTCCCTTAAATAAAATATACTAAAAAACTCAACGTTAAAAGGACACAAGCATAATTGCATTTTAAAAAAATATTTACCCAATTTATAAAATTATTGAACGTTCAACATTATCCTAGTAAACCTTGAACAAAGCAAAATTTCTGCAAGTTT
This sequence comes from Schistocerca cancellata, assembly GCF_023864275.1. Taxonomy (NCBI): domain Eukaryota; kingdom Metazoa; phylum Arthropoda; class Insecta; order Orthoptera; family Acrididae; genus Schistocerca; species Schistocerca cancellata. Next base: position 660,054,319 of record NC_064627.1, read on the forward strand.
AATTACCACACATTTAAGCATAAGCTACTCAGACAATTATAGCTCAATAAGAGTGCTAAATTACAGGAAGAAAATAACGTTTTGAATTTTACAGTCCTGCTCTAGACACATGCCCTTCTTGCTCTCCGAATGGACCCACACGACCCGCGTACTCCTCCGGGCCAAGGTGCATAAACATTGAAACCAGAACAAGAAAGCCTTCCAGAACACACAGATATCTGCTATTGCAATCTTTAACATGCAAATAAAACACAACAAAATAGTGGCCATACAATTAAGAAAACAACCCCACAACTTAATTACGAGTAAAAACCTTTAACAATTACACATCTCTCTTTAACTAGTGAAAAGAACATTCGCTGATATACACATATGGAAACCAAAATTCCTCTTTCGCAACCAATTAGCATGTCCCGGCTTAGTCGAATATTAATTAACGACAAGTAATGAGCAGCACCAGTATCATAATCTGAATCTGAACTGAGAAAGTTTTTATCGACGAACGACCCTGCGCAATTCTTTAATTTTTGCGATAATCACAGTTGTCGTTGGAATGACGCTCACTAGAAATATTATCGCTAAGACTGAAACTCCAGCAGATGGAAACGGAGCCCCATAACCAACGTCTGAGGGCCAGAGAGCAGATCAGCGTCTGGTGTTAACACGAAGGCAGTCTAGCGTCACTCGCCTCTCTCGCACACTGTGCTCCAGTCGCAGCGCACAATTGCGCCTCCTGGTCTCTCAGTTCCGTCAGCCTCACTGCTTGCCTTGGATATGCACTATACACCCAGCAACGCGAGACAAAATCGATACTGGCTAGCTTACATAGTGTTTGAACCAGAGGAGATAGATTCTATTACCTCGATGTGAACACATAAAAATATGTGCATGATCTCTTATGATATTTCCATATTCGTAAAATTATTGAATAAAAGTGATTTTCTCACTTTTGTTCAAGCACACTCTGATTTCTTAATGTAACGTAGTTTCATGGGTTTATCATAGACCTAATTCATGCATTGCACTGGTTTGCCGCATATATCTCCCAATCCCATATGTACCAAATTAAAAGTTTCTGAGTAAGGCTCTTAACGAATTTCTCTGAGTAGAAGTAACAGCTGGAGTAAACATTGATACAGCTAAAGATAAGTCATACAACAAACTTCTATAACCCCACTACCGCAAAAAAAAAATCGAGTGTAAATAGCCTAGTAAGACGTATTAATTCATGTTACTAAGCAGTGAACTTAGCAATATGCTAACGACTGTACACTGAAGTGACAAAATACCGTGTCGGACCGCCTTTTGCCTGGCGTAGTGCAGCAACTCGACGTGGTATGACTCAACAAGTCGTTGGAAATTCCCTGCAGAAATATCAAGCCAAGCTGCTTCTATAGCCGTCCATAGTTGCAAAATTGTTGCTGGTGCAGGATTTTGTGCAGGAACTGATCTCTCGATTACATCCCATAAATGTTCGATCGGATTCATGTCAGGCGATGTGGTTGGCCAAATCATTCGCTCGAATCATCCAGTATGTTCTTCAAACCATCACGAATAATTGTGGCCCAGTAACATAACGCACTATCATCTGTAAAAATTCCACCGTTATTTGGAAACAAGTAGTCGAACATAACCATTTCCAGCCAATGATCCGTTCAGTTGATCAGTTCAGTTGAAATAGAGAATCCACTCTATTCCGTGTAAACACAACCCACCAGCTTGCACAATACCTTGTTGACAACTTGGGCCCATGGCTCTGTGGGGTCTGCGCCACACTCGAATACTACCATCAGCTCTTACCAACTGAAATCGGGACTCATATGACGAGTCCAGGGTTTTCCAGTCGTCTGTGGCCCAACTCATATGGTCATGGCGCCCAGGAGAGGCGCTGAAGGCATTTGCGTCGGTATTCTGCTGGCATAGCCCTAATAACGCCAAATTTCGCCGCACTGTCCTAACGGGTACGTTCATCGCACATCTCATGTTGATTTATACAGTTATTTCACGCACTGTTGTTTGTCAGTTAGCACTGACAACTCCACACAAGTGCCGCTGCACTCTCTTGTTAAGTGAAAGCCACAGGCACCTGCGTTGTGCGTGGTGAGAGACAATGCTTGAAATTTGGTTATCTCGCCACATTCTTAACACTGTGGATTTGAAATATTGAATTCCCTAACGATTTCCAAAATGGAATGCTCTGTGCATATAGCTCCAACTACCATTCCAAGTTCAAAGTTCGTTAATTCCCGTCGCGCGTCATAGGTCATAGTCACGTCGGAATTCACGTGAATCATCTAAATACAAATGACAGCTTCACCAGTATGCTGCCCTTTTATACCTTGTGTACCTGATACTACCCTTATCTGAATGTGTGCATATCCCTATGCCATGACTTTTGTCACATCAGTGTATATTGCTGTGTATGGTAAATACAGCAATCAGACATCATAGTAGTCAACAGTGAAAAACGCTAGACACAGAAGGTACAGACCAACTATCATTTTTTGTGCTCCATTCGCATGTGAAACGAAAAAAGGTGTACAAATCATAATTCGAAGGATCTTATCCTGTCACCTTTTAGGAATTCACGAATTATTATTTCCCAGTTAATGTTGATAGGAGAATAACACTGAAGCAAGTCTTGTAATCTTGGATCGCAGCATTTCACAAGCATTGTGAATCGCCCCTACAGCATATTTTACACAGAGTGTGGAAAACCAGATCATGAGCTCCAGTATGCATACATAGCGGCCATACCTAGCTAATGCAGCCTAGAAACTCTGCCAGACACTCGTTTTTGCGTCATTGACAACTAAAATCATATTCCAAGACACGTCTATCAACATTTGGAGTAATTTACTTAGGTGGTAGGATAGGCGTGTTCTAGCACATAAAAGGCACAACTATTTACAAAGTCGACATTTATTGATAAGACTGGTTACAAGACACTATTTGCAGAAGGAGACCAAATATCACAGATCATTTTTCATCACAGGACAACACTAAGTCACTGTACATGCTATGTTTCAGATGTGACCACTGAAATCATTGGACACATCCTGTCACATAAGCGAACACTGACATCATTGTACACAATCCTCACTTGAGCCATCACTGTGACCACTGGACATATCCCATTACACAAGTGGCTCCTGACATTGTAACACTATTATTCAATCAGTCATCTAATTTATAATTTTTTTTTTTACTTCAAAAGTTGTCATAATATAACTGTGATAAAAGACTATTTGGAAAGTGTGATGTTGGACGGCTTTGCTAATGTATATTTGTAACTTATGTAAAAAATATATGAAATGTACAATTTGCTAAATAATATTTTGTCATGGATTGATGCAATGAAAATGTTCGTGTATGTAATTTTATATACTTATGTAAATTGTCATTTGTATAAAATGGTACACACTTAGGGACAATGTGTAGGATATGTGTTTAATAAAAGATGGAATTCCTGAAAATAATTGTTGTGTACTAACTTTTAAAATGCAAGTAAAAGTGCTGAAGCGAAATTTTGCTTCACTACTGAAATAGATAAAATTCCTTGAGTTATAAATGAAATTCAGTAAAGTACAAACAGTTATAAGAAGAAAATTGCTTATGTGCCTCAGTAACACTGAAATAGGGATGCATAAAAATATTGAATGACAATATAGAGTGACCAAACCCTACCTTTTGCTTTTGACAGATCATTTATTAGCAGAAAGTCGTAGTCAAAGTTTCTTAGTAAATTTAAACGTGTGTATTATGCTAGTAGAATATTTAAGTATTTAATTTGTTGGTTATACAAAATGAAAACATAGAAGTCCTCTCTGGCCATTTTTTTAGTACATAGTGGTGATTAAAAATTCGTGGCCTTTCTAGGTCAGAACTATAAATGTATATGGGTTTAGTAGCTAAAAGATTCCTGTGTATTTCTCATAGCCATATTGTGAAAAGTTATGTTTATTTATGAATTTATGTTAGGGAATAGCAGGATCATAGGCCAAATTTACTTCTTCCGCTTTTCTGAAACTTATCCACCTCTTTGCATAGATAGGCTGTCGACCTTAAATCCACTAGAAAAACCACTTAATGAACTTGGTATAGAAAGGTCCTAGATTCAGTATTATTCTATTTTTACTGATAGTCTAATTTCCACATCCTTTAATCACACATTCACACTCAAATCTTGTAAAAGGGCTAACATTCTACGACAATTGTAGAAAGTATGCATGTTTATGCATATGTAGGTGTGGCAGTAGCCAAATTTTCATGAACAGGGAAAGGTTGTGTGCCATGCCAGTGGATTTTAAATGGACACGTGCAGTATGCGAACAAAGTGCATTCAGGAAGATTGGAATGCCAGAGGCATCACTGTAGATCAAGCTAGTGGCTGAGGCATTGGGATTTTGTGATGTCATTGCTCAATTATATCATTCCTGACAGGAAGATGGCAGTGGTGAGGTGATTATGAGTGCCACAGACTTGGGCATGCTCATTGAACAACTGGGATTCAAATCGTCTGCTGGTATCCATGGTCATAGGGACTGGGGAGCCAAAATCAGCTATACATATACTCACAGATGCTCATCCCACAGTTTTGGCTGAGATGTCAGAAATTGATGACACCTCTGGTCAGCATGCAAAATGGCTGATGATTGTTAAAAGATACCATTGAGTGTCAAAGATAGGAAGAGGACAGACAATATCAACATGGATGTGACTAAACCTTCTTGTGGCGTCAGGAAAATCATCAAGAAGAAGCATGGACAAGTCAGCCAACCTTTCTATGTGGCACATCAGTAGACCCTGGTGCAACAGTCTCAGCGGATGCCAGGCCATACGTAGCAATGGGTAACAATCCTGGTAGTGGCTTTAACACCAGTTTGTCTCAGGTTGTGGATGCTGTCAAAGGTCTGACAGTGGAAAGCGGTAGTGGTTGTACTTGTCTGTAAAGGTATCACACAACAATTTTGCGTCTGCATTGGGGATAGAGACGTGTTTCAGTCTGAAGGCAGTTGTTGGATCTTGGTGATAAGCACCCAACTCTTTATCAGCCTCTTGTGTCACAGCAAGTGCAGGAAAATCTGTGCAACTTCTGCTGTTGGCAACTCATGACAAACAGGCAGCAACAATGTTGTCCATTCATGAGACAGGCCAAATATCTGTGCTGAACTGTGAGATACACTGAGCTTATAAAACTCATGGGATAACGATGTGCACGTACACAGATAAAGGTAGTTTCTCGTATATATGATATAAAAGGGCAGTGCTGTCATTTTCATACAAGCGACTCATGTTTCCGATTCAGGTTTCTGACGTGATTATGGCTACACGATGGGAATTAATCTGGAATGGTAGTTGGAGCTAGATGCATGGAACATTAAACTTCGGAAATCGTTAGGGAATTCAGTATTCCAAGATCCACAGCATCAAGAGAGTGCTTAGATTACCAACTTTCAGGCATTACCTCTCACGTTCGACAACGCATTTGCCAGTAGCCATCACTTAACGGCCGAGAGCAGCGCCATTTGTGTACAGTTGTCAGTGATAACAGACAAGCTATACTGAGTGAAATAACCATAGAAATCAATGTGAGATGTGCGACAAACGTACCCGTTAGGACAGTGCTGCGAAATTTGGTGTTAATGGGCTACGATAGCAGAAGATCGGCGCAAGTGCCTTTGTTGACAGCATGACACTGCCTGCACTGCCTCTCCTGGGCTCATGTCCGCATCAGTTGGACTCTAGACGATTGGAAACCGTGGCATACTCAGACAAGTCCCGATTTCAGTTGGTAAGAGCTGATGGTCGGCTTTGAGTGTGGCACAGAAACCCATGGACCCAAGTTCTCAACAAGGTACTGTGCAAGCTGGTGGTGGCTCCACAATGGTATGGGATCTTTTTACATGGAATGGACTGGATTCTCAGGTCCAACTGAACCCATCTGTGATGTCACCGCCAGACACCACACTTGCTCGGTGGTAGCCTTTAAATCGGCCGCGGTCCGTTAGTATACGTCGGATCCGCGTGTCGCCACTATCAGTGATTGCAGACCGAGCGCCGCCACAAGGCAGGTCTAGAGAGACTTCCTAGCACTCGCCCCAGTTGTACAACCGACTTTGCTAGCGATGGTTCACTGACAAAATACGCTCTCATTTGCCGAGACGATAGTTAGCATAGCTTTCAGCTACGTCATTTGCTACGACCTAGCAAGGCGCCATGTTCAGTTACTATTGATATTGTGAATCATGTACAGTCAAGAGCGACGTTCACCAGTTATGGATTAAAGTTAAGTATTCAACTAGCTACGTCCATTTTTCTAAATTCTGATTTCCTTGTCCTGTTTCAGACCTCACGCCAGCCTGTGTGAGCTAAAACACGTGCCTTTCGGCTTCCTCTAATAACACGGAGTTGGCTCTCCTGCCAACCCACAACACAATCATTGACTGGAAATGGTTATGTTCACCTGCTTGAGGCCATTTGCAACCATTCATGGATTTCATGTTCCCAAGCAACAATGGAATTTTTTTGGACTACAGTCTGGCCACGATTGTTCACAATTGGCGTGAAGAACATTCTGGACCTTTCAAGCGAATGATTTGGCTACCCAGATCGCACGACATTAATCCCAAATGGAACATAATCTAAAGGTCAGTTCCTGCACAAAATCATGCACCAGTAACAATTTCGCGTTTATGGACAGCTGTAGAAGCAACAAGGCTTAATATTTCTGCAGGGAACTTCTAACAACGTCTTGAGTCGATACCACGTCGAGTTGCTGCGCTAAGTGGGGCAAAAGGAGGTCCGACACGATATCAAGAGGTATTCCTCGTCTTTTGTCACTTCAATGAATATTTAAATTGGCAGAACTGGCGTTGTGATCACTGATGTTTGTCTGACGGAAAGTATAAATGAGGAATTTGTAGTCAACAAGTATCATGAAGTTCTTACGCTCCAGTGATGGACAAAAGTAGTGAACTGTCTCATGGATGGCAAGGAACTCCCTCTCACAGATGCTTCATTTGTGCCATGAAAGTGTAAGCTTCTTTGAAAAGAAAGCCAGTGGTTGTCAAAGCTAACTGAGGTGTTTCTGTAAGGCTTCTTCTAAGCCATGCTGGCTGGCATAGATCACTAGTGCCAGCTGGGTGCTGTGCTGAGTTAGCCAGAAGTGTGGCGTTGGCAAGGCTGTTCATTGCAGTGGTAGAAGCAGCGTTCATTTGGTCTGTCCAAGAAGCAGGATTGTTATGCTTTGTGTTAAGACCGGCAAGGGGGTCTGTTAGTTTCTCTTGAATAGAGACTGTGCCAGAGAAATGATGCCAGCAGAGTTTTTGGAAGGTTTGTGGGTGCTGAATTTCCTGAATACCCTGAGCCTGTCAGGGCAGGGGGATGATGCTCTCTGCACAAATTGGTGGCCCAGGATTGTCACCTGGGAGGCACCATAGATGCATTTGGTGGGAGTGATGATAGCCCCAAAATCGTTGAACTGTTGAAACATTACTGTCAGATGATCATGGAGTTCCTGCAGTGAGGAAGAAAATACCCATATGTCGTTGAAGTAGGCGAAACAAAAGGGCAGGTCATGCAACACACTGTCAATGAATTGCAACCATTTCTCAGCAGCATTTCAGAGGTCAAACGTTATATAAAACGATTCAAAGAGGCCAAAGGGCGTGATGATGTCAGTCTGCGTGATATTTTCTGTGGCAACTGGTATCTGCATGAAAGCTTTTGTACAGCTTGCTGAACAGTGAAGGGTCTGACTGAGATCTTGGGAGTTTGGGAACCATATATCTGTCTGGCACAATAGTCGCCAAAGACATGTACTCAAATAATCATTACATCACATATCCAAATTGGATATCTACTCATCTGAAGCCTTGTCTCAACAAGTTCTGAAGCAATTTCTCACAAAATATGGAACAATATTGATAATAAATATAGTACTATCTTTCAGTTTCTGTCAAAAGCTGTAGTAAGGAAATAATCTGTGACCTGTAGGTCTCTGTACAAACTACTGCACATCAGAATTTGTGGTTCTGAATCTGATGACAGTCGCTTCATTGTCTGGAGAGGTGTAGACTGTCACTAGATCGTGACTCCTGTTCAGGAATTTAGTTACTTAAAATACGAAAATAAAAAGATATTTTAAAGTGAAAACGTGTAATTTATGTTGTTAAAACAGACTGTCTTGATATTATGTAACGATTTTCAACATAAATGTTGTGATGTTGTTGTTATGTTGTGTGTTTATGATAGTACTTCTGTGTAGGTCGATTTAAGGACAATATCTGGAGTCAGGATAACTACATCTAGTTAAAACTTTGGATGGAAGGAGGTGATGAGACCTTGAAGGGTATTTTGAAAGTGGGCTGTAGTCAGGATGTGATGTTGGTGATTATGGGTTGAGGATGGGTATTTGTCAGGTAAGGATTGCGAGAGTTGGGGTGAAGCATCAGGATCTGTCTGCAGTTTTGTGAAGAATGGGTGCAGCAAGAGTGGACATACTGCACCTGATATGGCCTGAGTGGTACAAAACAAGAATATATATGCAGGAGACAGTAAAATGTGTGTGGTTCTGTGATTAAGTGGTTATTGCATTCAGGTGAAATGTGGAATGGGTGACCAGTGTGATTTGCTGGAGATTAAGGGATTACTCAAACTGATGAGTATTTTCAGGAACAGTCATGATAAGAGAGATTGCATTGGGGATGGGATGTAGGGAATTATTTTGATAGAGTGAAAATTTAACATGGTAAATAGGCACTGTCATTTCAGATTATGTGGGAGAGGTTTTTATCTTCAACTTCTAGAAATATGTGAGGAGTAAAAGGTTACAGGTATTACTTTATGGAAGGGCATTGTCTTAGAAGGGGATTGGATTTTCAGTGAGGACAGCTAGGTGAGCTTTTATATTTCTGCCTTTGATGGTAAATGTAGATGAGAAATTTTAGGAGCAATATACATTGGTTTGAAATTGACAATATTCTTTGTATGGTGCCAAATGACGGTACAATTAACAATAGTCGACAAGCATTCTGGCAGAGAATGGGGAACAAGAGTAGTGGTTATGGAGGAATTTTCGATCTAGGAACCAAGACTGGAGTTAAGTTCCTAATCAACCTCCTGTGGTCTCAGACTCTGTCCCATAGAAAACAGCTGTGAAGGTTGACAGATAACTTGGAAGCCAGGGTTTATTTCTGATTTGAGGAGGGGGGGGGGGGAGGCCGTATGGTGCAATGATCCTTAGGGCCAAGGTCATGGATGGGAGTTTTTGTACCAACACAGAGCAGAATGCAGGAATTGAAGAGTGATCAGGTATTGATCATAGACTCTTTGCATAGTATGAGCTGAATAATGAATGGAAAGAAGATCAGAGTATAACGTCCCATTGATAGTGCAGCCATTACATAAGCTCTGATTGAGAAAGGGTAGGGAAGGAACTTTGCGACTGCCTTTCAACAGTACCATTAAAAAATTTCCTTGAGGGCTTGAGGGAAATCTAGGAAAATCTAAATTTGGATGTCTGGACAGTTATTTAAGGTGCTGTCCTCCAAAACTGTATGATGTTGGATTTATGTTTTCTATTCTGGAGGATAGCGTCCTGGGAATAAAAAATCTGTGGTCAGCAGAGCACAGGTATGTGTTGAAGAAGATGTTTAAAAAGTGATGAAGGTCATATCCATTGGTTTAGTGTTGGCAGTTTCATGTGGGATTTCCTTGGCTTCTTGGAAGGACGAAGTATCAGTACCCTGTATTTTGTCTGAGTTTTTTGTTTCGGCAAGCAAACTGTGGAATTTCGTTTGACACTGAATTTATCATAACTGGAATGTACTTCAGTTGATGCAGATAAGAATGATATGACTATTGCAGGTGCATATGAGGTTGAAAGGATGATGCTGCTGATGTTGAAACGTGTAGGTTACTGTTGCAGATGGTGCTACTGAACTGGAAGTGACAATGACCAAGGAGCTGATGTAATGGCAGCTGCAACAGGACAAGTAAATGAATTCAGTTGTGGTGGATAAGGTGGTAGATGTGTGTAAGGTGGCATAAAGACTGGAGAAGTCATTTAGCGGTGGAGTATGCAGGAAATATGGGCCAACGAAGGGGGAGGGGGGAGGGATGAAGTTATGGGTGTCGGTAGGAATAGAACAGAAGTGGGTGTAAATGACTGGATGTTGTAGTTGTGGTATTGTCCATGGCTGATTATTTCGGTGAATGTTCGGAAGAAGGCAGCAACAGAGACAGAGTGGACAACTCGAAATGAGGAGCAGGGGGCAGGAATGGTAAACGGCGACTGGGAAGAGACCAACCGTTACGACAGCGATAACAGTAAGTATGATCCTGGCAGTGTAGGTGCTTTGAAGAAAGATGATCTTGATGAAGGTGACGATTGCAGGGAACACGGAAAACTTTTCTGGCGATGACAGCCTAAATGTGGTTAGTGGGAGCAAGGAAACTTTACCTGTAACGGGTGTACCTTGCCTTTCTAGAGTATAAGTCGATGTCGATGAGGTGTCCCAGTACTCGGATGACGGCTGCCTAGTCAGCAGTGTAATTACGTTACGTATGAAAGGTGCTTTTATACATTTGTATTGACAACGTTTTTTAAATAGTTTGTCTGTTACCTAAATTATTAAAATTAAATTTTTTAAGGTTGAGTTTGAAAGCGAAGTTTGATGGCATTTTCAGCTGTCTATTAACTTTATTTTTCCAAACTATTACATGTGCCAGTAAAAGCACGAAGCGAATGCATTGCTCGGTCAATATCTTTGTACGTTTATTACTCTCTCAAAGATCATCAGTATAAGTGTATCACATATTTTCCCTTCAAATTGTTTGTAGCAAATTAGGTTGCATGTAGTGGTCAGGTGATTCAGTGTTTACATACCATGTGAACTGTTTTATCGGCCCAAACTTTTGATGTTGAGACTTAAAAATTGTTTTAGGAAATTCGGTCTGCCGCTTAACTTATGATTGATGTGCTCCTACCGCGACACAAATGGAATTAGGTCTTAAGAACTTGTAGGTTTTCATAATCCGCAGAAGTTGCGCAGGAAATAAGTCATCGGATTGAACGAGTGTAGTTTTTGCAGTTGGAGTTCGCAACCTTACAAAATTTAGAAGGTAAATGGCAATGTGTAACCTTCTCATAACCTCGTTAAAAAACCGGTGATATCGGTATTGTGTAGTTATAGACCTACACAACCTTTGTTATGAAAACACATTTCCTTTAAACAAACTTTGTGTTATTGTTGTTGTCTTCAGTCCAGAGACTGGTTTGATGTAGCTGTCCATGCTACTCTATCCTGTGCAAGTCTCTTCATCTCCTACTGCAACCTACAGCCTCCTGAATCTGCTTAGTGTATTCATCTCTTGGTCTCCCTCTACAATTTTTACCTTCCACGCTTCCCTCGTCAGAACGTGCCATACCAACCGATCCCTTCTTCCAGGGTAAGTTGTGTCACAAATTCCTCTTTCCCCCAGTTCTATTCAGTAACTCCTCATTAGGTACGTGATCTACCCATCTAATCAGCATTTTTCTGTAGCACCACATTTCGAAACCGTGTATTCTCTTCTTGTTTAAACTATTTATCGTCTATGTTTCACTCCCATACATGGCTACACTCCATACAAGTATTTTCACGAAGGACTTCCTGTCACTTAAATCTGTACTTGATATTAGCAAATTTCTCTTCTTGAAAAACGCTTGGGCTACGGTTGCAGGTTCGAATCCTGCGTTGGACATGGATGTGTGTGATGTCCTTAGGTTAGTTAGGTTTAAGTAGTTCTAAGTTCTAGGGGACTGATGACCACATATGTTAAGTCCCATAGTGCTCAGAGCCATTTGAACAATTTTTTGAAAAACTCTTGCCCTGCCATAGCTGGTCTACTTCAACAGTCATCAGTTATTTAGCTTCCTAAACAGCAAAACTCATTTACTACTTTAAATGTCTCATTTCCTAATCTGATTCCCACAGCGTCACCAGATTTAATTCGACTACATTCCATTATCCTCGTTTTGCTTTTGTTGATGTTCATCTTATATCCTCCTTTGAGATACTGCTCATTCCTTTCATCTGCTCTTCCAGGTCTCTGCTGTCTCTGACAGAATTACAATGTTGTTTGAAAACATCAAAGTTTTTATTTCTTCTCCATGGATTTAAATTCCTATTCCAAATTTTTCTTTTGTTTCCATTACTGCTTACTCAGTATACAGTTGGATAACATCAGGGATAGGCTACAACCCTGTCTCACTCCCCTCTAACCACTGCTTCTTTTTCATGCCCCTCGACTCTTATAACTGCCATCTGGTTTCTGTACCAATTGTAATAGTGTTTCGCTCCCTGTATTTTACCCCTGCCACATTCAGAATTTGAAAGAGAGCATTCCAGTCAACATTGTCAAAAGCTTTTTCTAAGTCTGCAAATGCTAGAAACATGGGTTTGACTCCCCTTAACCTATCTTATCTAAGTCATAGGACCAGTATTGCCTCGGGTGTTCCACATTTCTACGGAAACCAAACTTATCTTCCCTGAGGTTGGCTTCTACCAGTTTTTCCATTTGTCTGTAAATATTTCCTGTTACGATTTTGCAAACATAACTTATTAAACTGATAGTTCAGTGATTTTCGCACCAGTCAATACCTGCTTTCTTTGGAATTGGAATTATTACAGTCTTCTTGAAATGTGAGGGTATTTTGCCTGTCTCATACATCTTGCTCAGGGTAGTTCCATGAGTAACGGAATGACACTCAGTGATTGTTTCTGCACTTAAGCATAGAAAAGACCAAAAACCATGATAAAAGACAAAAAAATTTATTATTGTATTTTATACAAAACCAAAGGAACACAATTTATTTAATTTAATAGTTTAAGTTTTGTTTATATAAAGAGACTCACGTAAAAGAAACTTTCTGGTAGTGGAATGATATAATTCAGACATGCATATTTTTATCATTTATAATGCAACAGTAATTCAACATGTCCATTCCCTATAAAAATTCACAAAAATTATATTGTAAAGAAGATAAAGAGAAATGAAATGACATAGAAGATAAATGCATGAAACTAATATTTTAGTAACACAATAAAAAAAATCGCTGTTAATGGAAGACAGTCAATAATAATGGAATGACACTTTCACTTGAAAATTACAAGTTTTATTCTGCTCTGCTGAATGGGTAGGGAAAATGGTACTTATTCCTCTGGTCTATAGTAGATGCAGCTAGTTTCTCTACAATTTGCTCTTTTTCTACCCATCATTTATATTCCTTTGCGGGAAGTGTAAGTATATTTCCATTTGCATCATTCTTTGTAAGAAAAGAAATTTCAATGTAAATCACCTGCCACACAAAAAATTTTGATATGTTTCTTCCAGCATACGAAACCAGAGCAAAATCACCTTGATGCAAGGCCGTATCATTGATCAGGCCTTGTGAATTTTCTTTGGCTGAAGATCGCTTTTTGAAATTGTGCACAAACCTCTGGGGAGATAGCGAGTAATGCTGGTACTCAGTAATATATGGAATAATTGGTTTAACGCCCCCCCCCCCCCCCTCCCATGAACCATGGACCTTGCCGTTGGTGGGGAGGCTTGCGTGCCTCAGCGATACAGATGGCCGTACCGTAGGTGCAACCACAACAGAGAGGTATCTGTTGAGAGGCCAGACAAATGTGTGGTTCCTGAAGAGGGGCAGCAGCCTTTTCAGTAGTTGCTGGGACAACAGTCTGGATGATTGACTGATCTGGCCATGTAACACGAACCAAAACGGCCTTGCTGTGCTGGTACTGCGAACGGTTAAAAGCAAGGGGAAACTACAGCTGTAATTTTTCCCGAGGGCATGCAGTTTTACTGTATGGTTAAATGATGATGGTGTCCTCTTGGGTAAAATATTCCGGAGCTAAAATAGTCCCACATTCGGATCTCTGGGCGGGGACTACTCAAGAGGACGTCGTTATCAGGAGAAAGAAAACTGGCGTTCTGTAGATGGGAGAGCGTAATGTCAGATCCCTTAATCTGTGAGGTAGGTTAGAAAATTTAAAAAGGGAAATGGATAGGTTAAAGTTAGATATAGTGGGATTAGTGAAGTTCGGTGGCAGGAGGAACAAGACTTTTGGTCAGGTGAATACAGGGTTATAAACACAAAATCGAATAGAGGTAATGCAGGAGTAGGTTTAATGATGAGTAAAAAAGTAGGAATGCGGGTGAGCTACTACAAACAGCATAGTGAACGCATTATTGTGGCCAAGATAGACACGAAGTCCACGCCTACTACAGTAGTCCAAGTTTATATGCCAACTAGCTCTGCAGATGATGAAGAAATTGATGAAATGTATGATGAGATAAAAGAAATTATTCAGGTAGTGAAGGGAGACGAAAATTTAATAATCATGGGTGACTGGAATTCGACATTAGGAAAAGGGAGAGAAGGAAACATAGTAGGTGAATATAGATTGGGGGTAAGAAATGAAAGAGGAAGCCGTCTGGTAGAATTTTGCACAGAGCATAACTTAATCATAGCTAACACTTGGTTCAAGAATCATAAGAGAAGGTTGTATACATGGAAGAATCCTGGAGATACTAGAAGGTATCAGATAGATTATATAATGGTAAGACAGAGATTTAGGAACCAGATTTTAAATTATAAGACATTTCCAGGGGCAGATGTGGACTCTGACCACAATCTATTGGTTATGAACTGTAGATTAAAACTGAAGAAACTGCAAAAAGGTGGAAATTTAAGGAGATGGGACCTGGATAAACTGACTAAAACAGAGATTGTACAGAGTTCAGGGAAAGTATACAGGAACAATTGACAGGAATTGGGGGAAGAAATTCAGTAGAAGAAGAATGGGTATCTCTGAGGGATGAAGTAGTGAAGGCAGCAGAGGATCAATTAGGTAAAAAGACGAGGGCCAGTAGAAATCCTTGGGTAACAGAAGAAATATTGAATTTAATTGATGAAAGGAGAAAATATAAAAATGCAGTAAATGAAGCAAGCAAAAAGGAATACAAACATCTCAGAAATGAGATTGACATCAAGTGCAAAATGGGTAAGCAGGGATGGCTTGAGGACAAATGTAAGGATGTAGAAGCTTATCTCACTAGGGGTAAGATAGATACTGCAGAAAGGTGGAAGGGGTATATAGAGGGTCTATACAAGGGCAATGTACTTGAGGGCAATATTATGGAAATGGAAGAGGATGTAGATGAAGATGAAATGGGAGATATGATACTGCGTGAAGTGTTTAACAGAGCACTGAAAGACCTGAGTCGAAACAAGGCCCCGGGAGTAGACAACATTCCATTCGAACTACTGACAGCCTTGGGAGAGCCAGTCCTGATAAAACTCTTCCATCTGGTGAGCAAGATGTACGAGACAGGCGAAATACCCTCAGACTTCAAGAACAACATAATTCCAATCCCAAAGATAACAGGTGTTGACGTATGTGAAAATTACCGAACTATCAGTTTAATAAGTCACAGCTGCAATATACTAACGCGAATTCTTTACAGACGAATAGAAAAACTGGTATAAGCTGACCTCGGGGAAGATCAGTTTGGATTCTGTAGAAATGTTGGAACACGTGAGGCAATATTGACCCTACGACTTATCTTAGAAAATAGATTAAGTAAAGGTAAACCTACGTTTGTAGCATTTGTAGACTTAGAGAATGATTTTGACAATGTTGACTGGAATACTCTTTTTCAAATTCTAAAGGTGCTAGGTGTAAAATACAGGGAGCGAAAGGCTATTTACAATTTGTACAGAAACCAGGTGGCAGTTATAAGACTTGAAGGGCATGAAAGGGAAGCAGTGGTTGGAAAGGGAGTGAGACAGGGTTGTAGCCTCTCCCCGATGTTATTCAATCTGTATATTGAGCAAGCAGTGAAGGAATCAAAAGAAAAATTTGGAGTAGGAATTAAACTCCATGGAGAAGAAATAAAAACTACGAGGTTCGTCGATAACATTGTAATTCTGTCAGAGACAGCAAAGGACTTGGAAGAGCAGTTGAACGGAATGGACAGTGTCTTGAAAGAAGGATATAATATTATCATAAACAAAATCAGAATGAGGTAATGGAATGTAGTCGAATTAAGTCGGGTGATGCTGAGGGAATTAGATTAGGAAATGAGACACTTATAGTAGTAATGGAGTTTTGCTATTTGGGGAGCAAAATAACTTACGATGGTCGAAGTAGACTGGCAATGGCAAGGAAAGTGTTTCTAAAGAAGAGAAATTTGTTAACATCGAGTATAGATTTAAGTGTCAGGAAGTCGTTTCTGAAAGTATTCGTATGGAGCGTAGCCATGTAGGGAAGTGAAACATGGACGATAAGTAGTTAGGACAAGAAGAGAATAGAAGCTTTAGAAATGTGGTGCTGCAGAAGAATGCTGAAGATTAGATGGGTAGATCACATAACTAATGAGGAGGTTTTGAATAGAATTCGGGAGAAGAGGAGTTTGTGGCACAACTTGACAAGAAGAAGGGACCGGTTGGTAGGACTTGTTCTGAGGCATCAAGGGATCACAAATTTGGCATTGGAGGGCAAAAATCGTAGAGGGAGACCGAGTGATGAATACACTAAGCAGATTCATAAGGATGTAGGTTGCAGTAAGTACTGGGAGATGAAGAAGCTTGCACAGGATGGAGTAGCATGGAGAGCTGCAGCAAACCAGTCTCAGGACTGAAGACCACAACAACAACAGGTTTAACAGCAAGGATGGTTTTGGTCAGCTCTATTGAAACTATTCCTATCCACGTTTGATCTAATTCCTCTTTATTCTCTGCAATTTGCAGGGCAGAGATATAAAAATGTTTATGCCACAACATCTTTCACATGCAATTTTTGCAAAGTCCTCAGCAGCAGATAGTATGTGTTTGCCAGTTTTGCAGACATTCCAGAGTGCAAGCTTTACTGTTCCACCAATCCATGTGACGTGACAAAGAAGTTCCATGAAATATTTATTCCATAGTGTTCTCGTAAAAATGTCAAGTTGGCAAACAGGAAACACTGCTTAAATTGACTGGCTGCACCATCACTCATGAATGTGACAGATTCTACCTCTGGGTTCGTGGACATAATGTGCTCTACAATCTTACTTAGGAAAGCATGCAATGAATATTTATTGTGATCAAGTTCATCACTAACAACAGCAAAAGAATATGCATCATTTTGTGAGTCCCAACATATGCTGTAATCAAAGTGATTTGTGGTTTTGACCAATGAGCACTCTGGACTTTATTCTACAGGTGAACAGTATAATTTTCTGCAAAATCTACTTGCACTGAGGTGTTCTTCTTGTTGGCAGAATTATTTTTGCTTTCAAAAAGTTTTGATTATTGTCTTTTATTAAATGTATGTTGTGAGAATTGGGATAGCATGTTTAAAAGAGCATCAAGACTCTGGCCAACAGTACCATGAAACTTTTTCAGAGTGATTCGCAGGTTCATTTCACAGGTTCACTGTTTGCCATCGGGTCCATTTGATCAGCTTCTTCATTAAGTTCTCAGCCAAAGAATACTTTTCTTTCAAAGATGCATTTGCACACTTTTCACAGTTTGACATCATGCAAAGTTCTTTCTCTTGATTGCAAGCTATTGTGCTAATGAAGGCAGTAAAAATGGTTTTCACTTGTGGAACAACCTCATTTATAACTTTCAAAAGTAGCTTTACATTCTCAAGGTAATGGCAGAGACACACATTGTGCGGTGTATCTTGTAAGGTGCACAGAAACTTGGTCTTGATGTGCAGGGCTTGTACAATTTTATGGACATGTCAGGGAATTCCTCTTGATATATAGCATGGGCTTCTTTCAAGATCATGATCATGTACCTATTCTGGACTTTGGTTTTTCCACTTTCCTTATCCTTCATTATCACATAATCTTTCATCCCAGGAGTTTGGCATTAAATATCATCTCAAACATAAAAAGTATCAACAGATTCTTCTGTGCTTGGATTTAGGCAGCTAATTCCAAGACAACTTTCTTGCACCTTCTTGAACATCTAGGTAAACAAGTTTCTACATGTTTAACTGCTTTCATTAATGAAGCAGGAGATTTACATGGAATGTTGGGGTAGGTGACGTAAGCATCACTAACATTGCCTTCACTGCTGGACTCTAACTTTATTTCTGAATTTTCTTTGATTAAGTTTCTCTTTTTCTCGTTATTTCTTAAGTTGAGCAACAGTTAAACTTCGCTGTTTTTTCCTTTACCTGTCTTTCCCCTTAATCTCATCACTTAACGCTGTTTCCGGTATTCTCTCATTTCCTCACCTGATGTGAGGAGCATGATAACAACTGTAAAAATGAAATATCTTGTTTGATAAGTATTGTGGAAACAGTGTAATTGCTAGAAATAAGCTAATATCTATTTTCAATAAAAAAAATTCTATTCAACACCCTATATTAAAATGTGTCTATTATTTAGGCATAATATGTAGTGACCTTTAAAGATAACTGCTAGTACATAGGAAGTCAGTAACTTCTTTTACTATAGACAATATTGAGCCTTCCTTATAATTTGACATTGTTATTGCTTCCCAGAGAAAACATAGGTTATAGAAGAATAAACACTGTTTATCAAAATAATTAACTCCATTCTATATGTAGTATGCAGCCGTTTATAGTCATTTCATTGTAATCTTTCCTAAGGAAGCTTATTAACTCACCTATCAGCGTTTACTCTTAGACTTACTGAATGTAAGTTTCTTCTCTCTGAAAAGAACATTCTTGGTTTGTAGAACTTCCCCATTTTCCCTCCAATTTTTACTAATAGTATATCCAACATACGAAATTGCAGTATAGCCAACATATAAATGTATTTGACATACAATTTCTTAAGGAATGTCAGTCAAATTCAGTTATAAAATTATTGTCATTCCGTTACTGCAAGTGTGTCATTCCATTACCACTATAAAATATTGTCTATAATGAACTTTTTTTTTTCTCTGCTGTGATACATTTATCTGTCTCATAAATCTGTATTTGCATGCCTATTTTCAGGAGTCTATAAAAGTGTATTGATCCTGAAAAACAAATTTCAGGCTTTTTTCAGTAACAGAATGACAGGAGATAATAATAAAAAATAAACCAACTTGAGGACTGTACTAATTAAATAAAATCAATATAAGCTATCGAAATGGGCTGCCCTTAGATACTTGTAAAGTTTTTCCGATATATTCTGTTAATAAATTGCTTTACAATCCATCATTGTAGTACTTTTGAAAACTAATTTCTTAGAGGGTCTAGAAGCTGAAATTTAAGACAAGCTGTAAAGCCATTTGTCCAGTTCCAGTACTTCTTAACATGAATATGAAGCTTCAAATTTAAAAAATTGTGTTTCAGCTAACAGAACTGATGATCAGATTTGTCATAAAAATATTTTTAATTTTTATGGTTTGTGTCCATATTCTCATGTAACAGCCTCTCTCCAGATGGAAGTGTTTTGTCATGGGTGGTTCTCCCAACGCTGTCAGCAGTTCTGATGGAATGTTGTCTACTCTCATGGCCTTGTTTTGACTTAGGTCTTTCAGTGCTCTGTCAAATTCTTCACACAATATCATATCTCCCTTTTCATCTTCATCTATGTCCTCTTCCATATCTATAATATTGCCCTCAAGTACATTGCCCTTGTACAGACCCTCTATAACTCCTTCCACCATTCTGCTTTCCCTTCTTTGCTTAGGACTGGTTTTCCATCTGAACTCTTGATATTCATACATGTGGTTTTCTTTCCTCCATAGGTCTTTTTAATTTTCCTGTAGGCAGTATCTAATCTTACCCCTAGTGATATGCCTCTACATCCTTACATTTGTCCTCTAGCCATCCATGCTTAGCCATTTTGCACTTCCTGTTGGTCTCATTTTTGAGACATTTGTATTCCTTTTTGCCTGCTTTGTTTACTGCATTTTTATATTTTCTCAATTCATCAATTAAATTCAGCATCTCTTCTGTTACCCAAGGATTTCTACTAGCCCTCGTCTTTTTACCTACTTGATCCTCTGCTGCTTTCCCTATTTCATCTCTCAAAGCTATCCATTCTTCTTCTACTGTATCTCTTTCCCCTGTTCTTCTCAATCGTTCCCTAATGCTCTTTCTGAAACACTCTACAGCCTCTGGTTCTTTCAGTTTATCTAGGTCCTATTTCCTTAAATTCATACCTTTTTGCAGTTTTTTTAGTTTTACTCTACAGTTCATAACAAATAAATTGTGGTCGGAGTCCACATCTGCCCCTGGAAATATCTTACAATTTAAAACCTGGTTCTTAAATCTGTCTTAGCATTACATAATCTATCTGAAACCTTCCAGTGCCTCCAGGCTTCTTCTACATATGCAATCTTCTTTCATGATTCTT
This sequence comes from Schistocerca cancellata, assembly GCF_023864275.1. Taxonomy (NCBI): domain Eukaryota; kingdom Metazoa; phylum Arthropoda; class Insecta; order Orthoptera; family Acrididae; genus Schistocerca; species Schistocerca cancellata. The sequence continues at coordinate 660,074,683 of NC_064627.1, forward strand.
ACACCAAGTGTTAGCTATTATTAAGTTATGCTCTGTGCAAAATTCTACCAGGCAGCTTCCTCTTTCATTTCTCACCCCCAGTCCATATTCACTTACTCCTTTTCCTACTGTCGAATTCCAGTCCAGTCTCCAGTCTCCCTTAACTATCTGAATAAGTGCTTTTATCGCATCATACATTTCTTCAATCTCTTCATCATCTGCAGAGCTAGTTCGCGTATAAACTTGTACTGCTGTGGTAGGCATGGGCGTCATGTCTGTCTTGGCTACAATAATGTGTTCACTACGCTGTTCATAGTAGCTTATCTGCGTTCCTATTATTTTATTCATTATTAAACCTACTCCTGCATTACGCTTATTGGATTTTGTATTTATAACCCTATAGTCACCTGACCAAATGTCTTGTTCCTCCTGCCACCAAACTTCACTAATTCCCACTATGTCTAACTTTAACCATCCATGTCCCTTTTTAAATTTTCTAACGTACCTGCCTGAATAAGGGCTCTGACATTCCACACTCCAATCTGTAGAACGCCAATTTTGTTTCTGCTGTTAATGACGTCTTCCTAAGTAGTCCCCGCCCAGAGATCTGAATGGGGGACCATTTTGCCTGTGGAATATTTTACCCAAGAGGTTACCATCATCATATGACCATGCAGAAGAGCTGCATTCCATCGGGAAAAATTATGGCTGTAGTGTCCGCTTGCTTTCAGCCGTTTGCAGTTCCAGCACAGCTCAGCCATTTCGGTTGATGTTACGAGGTCAGATCAGTCATTCATCCAGACCGTTGCCCTGAAACTACTGAAAAGGCTGCTACTTGTCTTCAGGAGCCACACTTTCGTGTGGCCTCTCAATACCCGTCCATTGCGGGTGCACCTACAGTACGGCTATCTGTATCGCTAAGGCATGCAAGCCTCCCCACCAATGGCAGGGTCCATGGTTCAGGGGGGGATAATCTTTAAAGGTGATGAAATCTTTTGTATTCTACATCTTACGATCACACTGTATGTCGTAAGGGGAGGTATGTTGAATTGTATAATTTTTTTGTTTATGTACGAGGAGTGTTTAACTGTCTGGTTTTGAAGAAGTGTATTGTGCAAAGGCATCTGAGGATGCCACATGACCTATGTGATTCACTATGTGGTTTCCAAGAATGGTATTTTACAAAGTCATCCAAGGATGTCACATGACTGTACTCAGACATTAGGTCTAGAGCTTCAGCTATTTGATATGCTGGATACACTTTGGGAGAGATGCAGTTGAGAGCTGCTGTAGTTATGTCAGAAGTGTTCATATAGCTTGGTGGTACTGTATTACCTCAAAAAGTACATATCTACATTTCAGATTACAGGTAGTAGGCCCACACTGTTTTAGTATATCAGGATGCCCCATATATCGCTTGTTTCTGTTGAGATCAGTTACGTATGCATATTTAATTTAAAATTTTGAATGTGGTACTTAGATTTTGTTGCTTAAAGGTTGGTAGCCCATGATTTTCCACAAAATCTATTAACACTCCCTTTGAGAGCACCCATCCAACTTTGCCTAGTGACTCAGGGCATCTTTGTTTTCATTATTTAACTATCACAAAAATCCTCATATCACCTTTTACATCAGTAAATATGGCTATGCCGTGACTAAACTGTTACACTTAAAATTGGAAAATGATCTTTTGGATCTTAGTACAGCCACACCATTTTGTGTTTTTCATTATTTCCACAACTTGTTGCAAATGAATCTAATGTGATTCATTGAACAAGGTAATGCCAAATTGTTTCCTTTGTCCACTAATTCTGGTAGTTATTGCTGAGATTTTTGTTAGTGGAACATATGCAAAAATGTCAGTTTTGTGTATCGTAGTAATTCCCAACCCATATCTCTCTATTTAGCTCTCCTCGGTTTTTGAATGGGTTTTAACTAGAAGTCCTTACCTCTCTGCCGTGACTCAAAGCTGCTAATACATGCCAATTGTTAAACTTTCTTTTTCAGGTGTGCTGGAAGCTTATTTAATTCAAACCTCTATTTAGTGTGCCGAAAAGACTTCAGGCCTTAAGTCTTATGTTTATTTCTTTTCCTGCCCATACAGTTGTCACCTCGAGTTCCCCCCCCCCCCAAAATACAAAAACCCATGTTGTAGGACGTCAAAGTTAACAAGTGGTAATAAGTTATTCCATTCATTGTCTAATTTTATCAAAAATAGTGGTAAACAGACTGTCAGTTTGTTCAGACATGTTCCACTAATACACATTCTTTTTTTCAGTTTGAGAATGTGGTAATTTCTGTTTAACTATTGAGATCAGTCTTTGTGTTAAGGAATTATCATACCTGACTCTTCTTAGTTCAGTAGTTAGTTAGTTTCATGTTCCATAGGTCTTTTGCAGGATAGAACAAGTCATTTTGCATTCACACCGTAAATTAATTTGCACATATGGTTACATTCTGAACAATGAAGTTTTTTCCCATAAAAGGGAAAGAAGGTGTGCAGATGTTGTGGGTTAGTAAGTCCTGCCCACCACCTTTTACACATTACAGTGTTGGAAATTGTTCTGTGGGATAGGAGTTGTGAAGGAGAAACTTTCTCAGTTTGTTTTCAAATTTTACTTTGCAGTCTTTCAGACATTTTATATCACTTGGTAAGTGATCAAAAATTTTTGTTGCAGCATTGTGTACCCCTTTTTTGCGCAAAAAACAACCTTAATGCAGAGTAATGAATGTCAGTTTTCTTTCTGGTATTGTAATTATGTACATCATTATTCCTTTTGAGTTGTAGTGGATTATTTACAACAAACACTGTAAGGGTCTAAATGTGCTGTGAAGCAGTAGTCAGAATGCCCAACTCCTCTTAAACAGGTCTCTACAAGATGACCATGGATGAGCACCACATATTATCCTTACAACGTGTTTTTGTACAATGAGGACTTCCTTTCTTAAAGATGAATTACACCATGACATTATTCCATATAACACTACTGAATGAAAAATGTGCAAAGTATGTCAACTTAATGATCTGTCTCTCCCCAAGATTTGCAATGATTGTAAGTGCAAATTTAGTGAAACTAAGTTGTTTCTGGAGTTCCAAAATGTCCTTTTTACCAATTTAAAAATCCCGTTATGGAAACCTAAGAATTTTGAAGTTTCCATTCTATTTAATATTTCCTTGCCCTGTGTTATAACATTGATGTAGTGTCCCTAGATGTGCAGAACTGAACATGTTGTGTCTTTTTAAAATTGAGGATGAGACCATTCAGTCAGTGATACTTTTAAGAACTTCGTTTACAATTTCTTCTGTTCTTCAGTTTCTGTATGTATGCTTGGATTGATTAAATACTTACATCATCAGCAAAAAGAACTAATTCTGCTTGTTTTATATTAGACAGCAGGCTGTATACACGTATGAGGAACAATAATGGACTACGATTGGGCCTTGTGGATCCCCATACATGATTTCTCCCTGGCCTACATTGGTTGAATTACTGAGTACAACTTTCTGCATTCTTTTGGTTAGGTATTACATTATCCATTGTTTGGCTATACCCATCAACCCCATAATACTTTAATTTACTTTGGAGAATACTGTAATTCACACATTCAAAGGCCTTAGATAGGTCGCAGAAAATACCAAATTTTATTATTTAATGCTTGTGAAATCTGGTGAGTGAACATGTAAATGGCATTTCAGTAGAGCAACACTTCTGAAAGCAATACTATGATTTACACAGGATATTATTATTTATAAGGTGAAATACTATTCTGGAATTCATCTTCTTCTCAAAAGTTTTGGAAAATGTCAGCAGTGAAACAGGCTGGTAGTTATTGATATTTCTCTATCACTTTTTTTTTTCTTCTAATAAAGTCTAATGTTAGCTGTACCATCGATGTATACTACACACACACAGAAAATTGACACTTTGCTCGGCGGCTGATTGGAGCGACCGTAACAAAATTTCCTATTTACAGTCGCTCCCATCAGCCACAGCAACGAGTGTCAATTTTGTTTGTGCGAATATTATGTTCTTCAGTATACTAAGATGCTGAAATTGCTGTTTAATTTAAACTTGTGTACCTCCTCTTTTCTGAAATAAATTCTTGTACCTGCATCACTGATTTCATGCCAGAATAATATGTTTCTTTTGAGCTGTGCACCTGTTTTTCACTGTGCTTCTCACTAGTCTGTGATCACTTACAAATTCTAAGGTGGCCTAGGACTATGATGCCATTCATAAAGTTAGTTTAAATTTTAGTTTGAATCTGTCTTTTCCAGAATCCATTTTATATTTGTTTTCTTCTGAAAGAATGTGTTTAGAACAAATGTATTATCATTCTTGTCAGTTTCTACTGACATACGATATTTGCCATACCTTAAAGTTTCCCACTGAAGACTTGCTCTTTAATTTTGTCACATGTTTGCATTTAATTTGTAACCACCTATTATTTTGTACTGAGATTTCCTGCCTGTCGGTTTCTGTAACTCTTTGTGATGGACTTGCACCTTTTCTTCAGAATGTGGATATGTTAAGGCAAAGACTTGAATAGTTTCTATGTATTAAAAATCTTTCATTTCTTTTCCAAACAAGGCTTGATATTGTTTTGGCAAATTCCTTCAATATCTATAAACTCTTTTTAACTTTCTTATTCACAATAAAGTGTATTCCTGAGTTTCTTGTTTGCTTTGTTTCTTGGGTATAGAACGCATGTCCTGATTTTAATTATGTTTGACTTATTTCTAATAATCCTACTAGGACTATATCCCAATTGATATTAGTTAATTCCACTTTTTACTTGACTGGCCTTTGTATCATCCTAAGATTCTGTAACTATATTATCCCTAAATATAGTAGAAGCTGTTTGTGTCTGTCAATCTTTATGTGACTAGAAGCTTTTTGATCAAATGGTTTACAGGCATTGTCTCACTGTGTTGTATGTAGTGTTGGTTCATGATCAGACCATTGATATTTCTTCCCAACAAAGATATCCCTCAGCTTGAGTAAATTATGTTTACTATCAATTACACAATGTTAATGATCTAGCGGACAATATTAATAGTAACTTTTCACAGACGATTTAGTTATCTACAGTGAAATACATTCTGAATGAAGCTATACAAATATTCTATAAGATTTTAAAGTTATGCAGTGATTGTCAGCTTGCTTGAAATGTCCAAAATGTGAAATTACACCATTCACAAGAAAAAAACATATTAGCCTATGAATACAATATTAGTGCATCACAGTTGGAATCTGTAAACTCGTACAAATGCCTGGGTGTAACATTTAGTAGGGTCATTAAGTGTAATGATCACATATGTTCAGTCATGGGTGAAGCAGGTAGCATACTGTGGTTTATTGGTAGAATACTAGGGAAATGCAGTCCAGCTACAAAGGAAATTACTTAAAAATCACTCATGTGAGGCATCCTAGAATACTGCTCTAGTCTGTGGGACCCATACCAAGTAGGACCGGCAAGGGGTACTGAATGTATACAGAGGAGGGCAGCGCGGGTGTCACAGGTTTGTTTGGCAAGCAGTAGAGTGTCCCTGAGATGTTGAAAGAACTGAACATCTAAGAAAGCGTACTAAGAAAATTTCAAGAACTGGCTTTAAATGATGACTCTAGGAACATACTACAACACCCTACACATTGCTCCCATAGAGATTATAGGGGTAAGATTAATTACAACAAGCTCAGAGGAATTTAAATAATCATTCTTCCCACACTGCATATGTGTATGGAATAGGGGAAAATGCACTAATAACTTGTACAGTGGGATGTATCCAATTGCCGTGCACTTCACAGCGGTTTGCAGAGTATAGACGTAGGTGAATGGGAATTTGTGGATTTGACATTGGAATCTGTTGTGGTATGCTCCCTGTGAAATAATAGATATTTCCACCCAATTTCTGGAAGATGCTTGTTTTGAGTGTTATTTAATGATAGGCTATACTCATATAAGTAAAATCCGTATCATTAATTGTGTTATATATTATTATTTAACATAATGCCAATGATCACTTTTTTCTGAATGTTGCAGTGAATAATGAAGCCATATGTAATTATAATTCACGTATTTCTTATTGCGACTCACATGTGGGTAGCTGCACATCTCAGAGATGAAGTTGAAGATAATGAGTTTGCAGAATTTGAAGATTTTGAAGAAGATGAGGAAGAAATTCCACTGAAGGACTCACAAGAAACCAATCAGGTGCCCAAAGCCAAAGCACCTCCAGATCATCCAGAAATTGAAGAAGAAGAGGAGGAGGAAGAAGAAGATGAAGCAGTAGTGGAAGTAAGTAAAACTTGACTTGGCATGCTTGTTGGTTGATTTTAGTTGTTTTGTGACACCATTAGACCTGACAATAACTTGCCTTTTCTTGTTTAAAGAGTTATGGAATGTTTCTCTTCTTTTGTATCACATGGGAAATATATTATCCACATATTACTTGTTTGCAATTAAATGTCGAGTAAAGTAATAGTCAGACAATAAAGGCACGTATTAAGACACAGCTTTCGTTTGTTAAATTTCATGAGGGCTATTCAATAAAGAGTGATGATGGAAAACACCTCCCATGAAAGCATTTCTCTCAGATTAAGGAATAGGAAAAAGTTACATTGGTCCAAATCCGAAGTATAGAGAGGGTGAGGAGTGCAATTCACATTGATTTTTGTAAGACATTTAGTAATAATATTTGCAATATGTGGCCACACGTTTTCAATGTGCAGCATCCACCTATTTCACAGATATGTGGACTTTTGCACTTGATATGAACTTCCAAACTTTTCAGAACAATCCTGTAGTATTGCTCATTTTATGGTTTGTGCAGGTAGAACATAGTGATAATCTGTTCCATGAATATCAAAAAATGACTATAACTTCCCAGCAGAAGCAGTCCTGTTTTGCTTTTTTGTAAGTTGGTGATGGAGATTCCCATGCTGAGCTTTGCTGTTTGCTCTCAGGATTAAAATGAGGTAGCCATGTTTCATCAGCAGTGATTACCTTTGAAAGAAACTCTGGATTTTCCTCTAACGTACCTTCAACCGCATGCAGACCTACAAGCGAATGTCCTTTCGTTTGGGAATTAGCAGTCTTGGAACCCACCAAGGACAAACATGTTTTAGGTGTAAATTATTTTTTGCCAACTTGTGGGTGGCATACTGTTTAATTTTCTGTGCTCCAGAATGTGTTAGTAAGATTATTCATCGATCCTCTCGCACAGTAACACCTGCAGTGTTGTTTTATTCTGTAAGAGCAGTGACTGGAACACTGGGTCCAACTTCCTATGAAATTGGTTGTCTCCCGTCTTTAAACATTTTAAACCATCTTTGAGCTGTGCTCTAGGGAAGAACAGATTCTCCATAGGCCTCCTGCAACACTGCATAGACCTCAGCTGTAGCTTAGTTGAGACAAAAGCAGAGTTTCAAAGTCGCATATTGTTCATCACACCTCGCCACCATGGTTGCAATATGTCTCAATTTGCGTGCCTCTCACAGGTGTGAACCAGGAGTGCCAACAATGAAACTAATATAGCATGTTCTGTATGCATTAAGCAAACGAAATATAAGATTAAATTCTAGCATGAGAAATTATGACAATAAAAATGTTACGACCATTCTTTAGTGAACAGCTGTTGTACATTTGTTATGTAGTAATACAATTGTGACACACATGTATCTGTCAAAAGAGTGATAGAAATGGCAGTGTGGGCTGTGTTGCTGTCAGTTTCTTGGACTTTCTTTGTAAGATGAAGTCCAGATAAAACCTCTTTACTGTAATGGAGGTCCATTCCAAACTTTACTGCATGCCTTGGAACACAAGCTGCACTAGGTCTATAAACTTAGTTACAGTGTGGGTAACAAGTGGCTGGCACTACTGTTGTTTTGTCTCCCTGATTAAATCAAATGTTGAAAAATTATGATAGAGTGAATAATCTTATCAATATTTTAGGATCATTTGGAATAATTTAATGTTAGATTGCAGTTATGAAATCACTATGAAGCCACTGTTTTGTTTATTGTGATCAGTCACAAACTGAGTGAGATGACAGTGGTTAGAACACTGGACTCTCATTTAGGAAGAAAGCTGTTCAAATCCCCATATAATTATTCTTATTTAGGTTTTTCATAGTTTCCCTAACTTGCCTAAGCCAAATGCTGGAATAGTTCCTTTGAAATTCTGTAGTTTTTCTTCCTCCTGTTGAAGCTAATGTATTCTCTGATTGACAGGACATTGAAGTGTAATCTTCATTCTTCATTCAACTTTTTCAACTGGTTTGATGCAGTGCTTCAACTACACCTATCTTCTGCTAATTTTTTCAGTTTGGAGCTCTCCTACACCCAATGTCCTTCCATCATATTTTACGTATATTAAGTTCTCCCTAGCTCTGTATTATTTTCTCTTAACTACTTCTTTCATTGTCAAGTTTACAGTTATTGGATGTGTCTCAGCATGTCTCACGAATTTGTCCCTTCATCTGGCAATGGCTTTTCTTTCGACTGTTCCCTTCCTTTCTAAATTCTGTACTAAGATGTAAGTTTAACTCTTTCTTACTGATATGCAGAAAGGCTGCTTTGTCTCTGAACAGAAGAATTAGCATCTGTTACCTTTGATCTTTAATTCCTCTTTTAATAGTAAAGGAAACCATACATGAGCAATGTGTTTGTCTGAGGGTAATTAAGTGAATGTAAGGCAGCCCAGAAGGTAACTATTGCAGATGTTGCTTTACTTTCTGTGATCTGGAGCCCTGAACACTCAAACAATTGGTAGGATGGGAGCACATAATTTGTTCTTTGTTGCAGTCCTCAGAAAAGTAACCACAACATAGTTTCGTGCCCAAAACGGGTCTTGCTAAAGTACAGTTATGGACACTGATACCAGGTAGCTACTCTAAGCAGCAGATACAGAAATACGTACCCACTTCCACATGCTATTTGATTTCAAAAGCTCGTAAAATAAAGAATGAGAAAGGTATGTGGGCATGCCCAGATTCATACTGTGGGCATCTGTTGCAATATGATATGCTTACTGTTCCTCTGCAATATTACCCAAATGATGACAAAGATTGCAGCAGCGAAGTCCTAACCGGGCTGATGTTATCTCTGTTAGTGAAAATGGTAAAAAAGTTAAAAAGATGTATGACAAGATCAATAAGAGAAGCGTATCTCCTAATGGAAAAAAGAGAACCCGAATTTAAAAATTGGTCTCACAAAATTTTCCTCTTTACGACCAAAATGGGTAGAATGCCAGTCAGTGAAGGAAGTATGCGCATGTATTTACTGCTCTAATTTGAAACTTGTTTGCTTTGCCATAAGCAGTGTTACGAAAAAGATTTACACAGATGTACACAGATGGACACTATGCTTTTGTGTATATGTCTAGAGACACAAGATAAATGTTGGTTGCAGGAGGGTGCAATGTGTCGTGATACTGAAGTGATGACTGTTGAAGCATTACACCTTCAGGATACTGACAATAACATAATATATGCGTTGTGGGAGGGAGGAGAGTTGTTGAAGAAGACAGTAGAGCCAGACAAGTTTGATACAGAGGTTAGGCATTGGGTCATAAAAGGAATAGCTCACCATCATATCCAGACGATTCAGAGACAGGCCATAGCAAAAGTAAAATCAGCCACATCCCAGAGTACTGCCACATTAGTTCCTCATTTTAACTTTGTTGAGAACTTGTCTGTTGCTTTACAGAACGAAATTCAAAGTTATCGTTGGCACACATCACAGGTATCAATATTCACATGTGTTGCTCACTTCCTGGGAACATCACACTAATTTGCTATTGTCAGTGATGATCTCAGTCATGCCAGTGCACATGCATGTCACGCTGTCAGCATGATAATTGATGACATAGCATCAGAGGCCATGCATTTCATTAGTAACAAACATGAAACTCTTAATTATAAATGAACGTACATCAAGGGAATTCCATTAAAAAAAAGAGAGAGAGAGAAGAGTGTTCTTCTATGAAGCATGTGGTAGGAATTCAATCAAGTCACTACTGGGTTGCATCCCGGAGTGACACATAAATTGCAAGAATGGTTCTGTACAAAATGCAGTTTGTTACTGTGTGAGAAATGCAGAGACCACAGTCTACAATAAAAGACTTCATAGTGAGCCACTTCATTTCTTGTGTGTATGGCAATCTGTGTTAGGTGGGGCAGATAGTAAATGTCTCTCATGAACTGCAAAATATAACCATCTCCTTTATGACACCTCTTGGTCCTGCATATGCTTTCAAATGGCCATCATCAAAAGGTCAATGTACAGTTCCCATTTCCCTAGTGCTGCTCTTATTGGATCATCTTTGTTTGCATGAAAATTCAGCTTGGCTATACAAGTTCAGTGAGCAGCAGATGAAAAACGCAAATGAACTCTTTCCAACAGTGCAGTGTTGATTGTTACATTGTAGGCAATTTTAATTTGTGGAGAGTATGAAGAAGTAAAATCATGACAGAAGAAAATAATAATATGTGAACAATATCATAAAAAGAAAAATGGAAAAATGGGTATAAAAAATATTCTGTATCTCATTATTGTTATAAAATGTATTTGAACAAAATTATAAATTGTTTTCTCACTCACCTATAATGTAAAGTAATTATTTTGTTTCAGAAATACCAGTTTTGCATGATATTTACTTAAAATCGGCAAGGAATTTAAATATTTAAGTGTCCATTTTTTTTTATTTTTTTTTATTTTATTTTATTTTATTTTATTTTTTTTTTTTTACCTTGAGAGTAGAGCTAGGTCTACCTAATAAAATTCTCACATTTTGTTCAGACAAGTATTGCCCACTCTGATTGTACATTTCCTAAGTAAAACAACCAACTAAAGTACCATGAAATTTTTAGAACATTTAGGATGGGGGTTTTGGAGAAAATAATTTCTAAATAACCAAAAAATGTCAGATTCTTTCATCTTTATGTACAAATATTTTGACAGTTTAAGAATTTCATACATTAATGCCATAGCTGACAGTTAGCAGTCTTCCACTTTATCATTTCTCAAGACAGCTGGCATCCTGGGACTATTCATATTTTCAAAACAAAGTGTTTATTGAAAGTATTCAGATCTCTATCACTTTTGGTTTCTTTATTACAATTTTTCAATTTTCCCTTTCATTACAACATTTTCACAAATACTCTCATTTTGAGAGGTTGTTGTTGTTGTGGTCTTCAGTCCTGAGACTGGTTTGATGCAGCTCTCCATGCTACTCTATCCTGTGCAAGCTTCTTCATCTCCCAGTATCTACTGCAACCTACATCCTTCTGAATCTGCTTAGTGTATTCATCTCTTGGTCTCCCTCTACGATTTTTACCCTCCACACTGCCCTCCAATACTAAATTTGTGATCCCTTGATGCCTCAAAACATGTCCTACCAACCGATCCCTTCTTCTAGTCAAGTTGTGCCACAAACTTCTCTTCTCCCCAATCCTATTCAATACCTCCTCATTAGTTACGTGATCTACCCACCTTATCTTCAGCATTCTTCTGTAGCACCACATTTCGAAAGCTTCTATTCTCTTCTTGTCCAAACTAGTTATCGTCCATGTTTCACTTCCATACATGGCTACACTCCATACAAATACTTTCAGAAACGACTTCCTGACACTTAAATCTATACCCGATGTTAACAAATTCCTCTTCTTGAGAAACGCTTTCCTTGCCATTGCCAGTCTACATTTTATATCCTCTCTACTTCGACCATCATCGGTTATTTTACTCCCTAAATAGCAAAACTCCTTTACTACTTTAAGTGTCTCATTTCCTAATCTAATTCCCTCAGCATCACCCGACTTAATTTGACTTAATTTGAGAGGTCTGTAGCATTTTAACAAATCATCAGAAAATCAAAATATTATAGTTTTGGAGAGGTACCGGGTGGAACTTAAGATCGGGTGATCAAAAAGTCAGTATAAATTTGAAAACTGAATAAATCGTGGAATAATGTATATAGAGAGGTACAAATTGACACACATGCCTGGAATGACATGGGGTTTTATTAGAACCAAAAAATACGAAAGTTCAAAAAATGTCCGACAGATGGCGCTTCATCTGACCAGAATAGCAATAATTAGCATTACAAAGTAAGACAAAGCAAAGATGGTGTTGTTTACTGGCAATGCTCAATATGTCCACCATCATTCCTCAACAATAGCTGTATTCGAGGAACAATGTTGTGAACAGCACTGTAAAGCATGTCTGGAGTTATGGTGAGGCACTGGTGTCGGATGTTGTCTTTCAGCATACCTAGAGATGTCGGTCGATCACAATACACATGCGACTTCAGGTAACCCCAAAGCCAATAATCGCACGGACTGAAGTTTCCTTGCACTCCCACAGATTTTTTAAGTGCTATTGGTTGCTTCTTAGAGATGTTGGATCTAAGCTGGTGGCACCTTGGTAAGTTTTTCTACAGATTTTGCAGTGAATCGCTACTGCTATTTCTAGTGGGAGCAAAGCTTTAACATGCTACATGGAATTGATATAACGTGCTGTTGGTGGCAGGTTTTGAGTGAGCACAAAATTTAATTCTGTAGCAAGGATTTTCAGTGTAACCTCATAACACTTATTTCAGTGAGGTTAACTACAGTATGGGTCCCTGTTTCTTGTCACGGCTTTTTGGACAAGAGATCGTATTCTGCTGTCTGGCACGCAGTTGTTTTTAGCAACGTGAATTCTGCTTATGACTGTGTCATATTTTCAACCCATTCCCAAGAAACTGTAGAGTGTGTAGATGGCACGTAAAGCTGGAGCTGAAGAGAGTTTTAGAGTGATCTCTAGCATTCATCAGGTGTCACAAATTCTATCTTGTACTAGTACTGGATGTACAAGACACATAATTTTGTTGGCTACTCATGTGTTAATAGGACGATAGATTTTGGCAAACATATGTACATCTTGCTTATCTTGACAGGTTGTTAGGAACATCAGCATACTCATCTTAGTCTTCCTGCACACCTTGTGACTGTAGTAGATCTTATATGTGGCAGACAATTAGATCAGTCAAAGAGAGGTTCAAGAAACAAAAGTAACACACCTGACTGAAACAACCAAGTAAATAAGCTGCTGCACATAGGATCAAGAAAGGAATTATGATGAGATCAGTATCACTGTGTGAACGCCAAGTTTTTGGAACAGCATATTTAAGAAGCCTGTCAAAGTAAGAGATACTGGAACACCCCCCACAAAAGAGAGAAAAGAAAAAGTACGTGATGGAGGTTTCACTTTAAACAAAGCTTGGAGTTTTTCACTCACTTTCTTAAGATCCAACTGGCTAACCCGTCCACCAGAGTGGGAAAATGCTGACTTTTTCAGAGTATCAGTGTGGGCTCTGAAAGATAAATGAGTATTGGGAGTCAAACTCTTTTATAAATAGCTCTGCAACATCAACAACAGTGAAGATGATGACTAGGTTGGTCATTGAAATATTGTACATAAAACAGAATCCACAATTTTGCTGAATAAGCAAAAGCACACTGTTAGTCACACCAAGAAAACACTAGAGACCATAATGTTTTATGTATAAGTAAAATTTTGTGAATGGAGAAGAATGTAGAATTTGTATTTTTTAAATGGTTTGTCTTGTTTCTTGAAAACTCCTTTCCAGATTCAATACTTTTGCTTTGCTGAATATTCTAAAAATATTTTCCATGAAGAATGAAAATGAATTTCTCGGTGATGTACTGAGGTTGTGGGTCTTTCATCTTTGAAGCTCCATGGGGGAAGGGGGGGGGGGGGAGAGGAGAGAGAGAGTGAGTTAGAGTTTTTTGTGTGGGGGGGGGGGGGGGTGCGCATGCTGGTATATTAAAGCAGCAATAGTATTAATTAGTTTTTAAGCTTTGAATGAAATTGTACTTATTTGTTTGATTTTAAGTGAATATCTTTGATGTCTCATTGCAGATTGTCTGTTTCTTGTTTCAGGATGATGATGGTGAATTTGATCATTTCCAAGATGAAGAAGAGTTTGAAGGTTTTGATACTGTTGGCCAGGGAGGCAAGCCAGATGACAAAGAAGCGCCAAAAATTACAATAACAAAGGTAAAGATAGTGAAATTCAGGAGGTACTTCTTTTCATTCTGGCAACATTCAACTCATTTCTCCACACAATTGCACCACAAACAAATTGCCACTAATGAATATTCATTTCCAGTAAATTTGTAGTGAATGCCATCCTGGCCTGTCCAGTAGATGATTTGCTGTGTAATGTATTGGTATCATCTGATGATGACTTGCTCAGAATTTGAGACTAACCTGACCCTGAAAAACACCGTAATTACAAGATGGTTATTGTGTTTCCCGTAGGTCTCATACCTAGTGTGCTAGTCACCTTTCTGTTTATTCCTTCTTCTGTGTGCCACCCAGGGTAGCTGTGCGGTCGAGGGTGCCTTGTCATGGTTCGCAAAGCTCCCCTCTGTCGGAGGTTCGAGTCCTCCCTTAGGTGTGTGTGTGTGTGTGTGTGTGTGTGTGTGTGTGTGTGTGTGTGTGTGTGTGTGTGTGTGTGTGTTGTCCTCAGCGTAAATTGCATAAGGACCGATGACCTCAGCAGTTTGGTCCTGTAGAAACTTACAAATTTCCGAAATTTCCTTCTTCTGTGTGGCTTATATCCCCTATTTGAGGGATTGGAACAATTTCTATGTGCTACACACAGTGTGCGATCAAAAATTTTCTGCAGCAACATTTGTTCTGAGTAATCTGACACTGTATAGGTGGTATGCCTCAAGGCAAAACTGATGAAGTGGTTCTTCCATCTGCCAAAAGAAGGTTGCAGTTACTCGTCAATGTAAAGCTTAAGTGTTTAACTGTTTATTTGACATTGCGTATAGGGGAAGGGAGCAGAGAATTCTGTGACTTGCATGGTAATGAGATTGATAATGTGCTTGTTAAGTACGGTTTGCAACTGGTAAAAGTTCTTCAGCAATCAGACTCAATTTTGTGTAGGGGAAGGGAGCAGGGAATTGTATTGTCATATGTCTTGCTGTATAGTATGACTGGAGAGGTGGCTTGTGAAGTACTTTTGCAAGTAGCACATATGCTCCAGAAATCCAACTCAAATTTGTGTAGTGGGAGTCACTCATATTGGTCTGATGTCAGCCAGTTAAATCATATGGTTATCATGTTGATCTTAAGATATATGTTAGGAACTGAAAGCCATGGATGTGCTTGCTGAGAATGCTTTATATTCACAGTAAATGTTGAAAGTGTTATATTTAGGTTGTTTTTCTGTGGAAGGTGCATCTTCATGACTTCCTGCAGCTGATGTATATAGTTACCTTTACAATCAAAGTTGTATACTTTGTGTTACTTTTAGTTCTTCATGTGTAGGGGGATGTGGGGCAACTAAACATAGAGATTTGTAAAATGAAGTACATTTGTATATGAAATGTTTACTATTGATTTAGTCCTCTAGTCTGACTCTGATCGTATGATTGTATTTCACAGTGAACTTGGCTTTCTTATAATACCAAAATTCCTTTATTCTTTGTGAATAGATTTGTGTGCTCACTCTGTCCACGAGGCATAGTGTCTTGTATTAGTTCTTTGTGTCATTTCATACTGTTTCATTACTATTATGAATTAATGTTTTCATTTTGGCTTATTGTGCTATCTTTTCTTTTAATAAGTATATGGTCTGGGAGTGTGTTTCTGTTATGAATTTCCTATTGAATGAAGGTTAAATTAACATATAAACTAGTAGTTATTGGGCTTACAGGAATTGCATCATCTGTTGTAGGTTCCACTGCACTTCAGAACTAACTGGGACAGTTTCTACCTGGAAATGCTGATGATTGCTGGTTTAGTAGTTTATGCCATAAATTTTTTCAGTGGAAAAAGCAAGAATAGCAAACTAGCAAATGCATGGTTTAATGCACACCGTGGCATTCTAGAAGAGAATTTCAGTCTTGTTGGTTAGTATCAGAGTGTCCCATATTTTAGACTCTAAAAATTAGTTATCCTTATGCTAGTCTAGTCTATGTTTATTATGAAGTAAATTGTGTTTATAATTTTGCTTGATCAGTATATTTTCGAAGCTCAACAGGAACTGAAGTATAAGTACAGTATCCTCCTGATTATTCAGAGTAATTGGAAAATAATTTTCAAATATATATTCTTTGTTTGAAAGTTGTGTGCACTGTAGGTCTGTTATTTCTTAGAATTATCTGTGATGTTAGTCTGCTTCTGAGAAGAGATGACATTTTTTCACACAACATTTTGAATTTTTCTCACAGCAGTGATGTCATTGCACTAAAACCTGCAGTGACCCATATAATCTCGGAGAGTATCGACACATTGCAATGCAGTACTATGGCCGACAGGGCTACTGTCTTCATCCCCAATTTCACATTCAATGTCCTCTTCTTTGTTTTTTGTGAAGCAGCGGTCACAATTCCAGCATAACTCACTGACTGGAAGCAGGGTTATAGGCATCAGGCTTCAGCCATTCAGTCAAGTTTTCTTCATTGACATCTTCAGAACCATTTTAAACCCATTGTCAGATTCATTATTTGTGTAGTTATTTTTTCATCACTGAAATCTTGAAAATCAGTTTCTTCTTTATATGGAAAAATTTCCCTCCATTCGAACTAGTGTGTGTGGCTTGACTTCCTGTCAGGCATCAGATATTCCATGTATAGCATCTAGATCTGTCAATCTGTTCCAGAATGCCACCAAATCACCCTCATCAACTAGCATTCTCAGTAGATAAGGCTGGTAGTGTTGTTTCACTGACGCAGTTACGCCTATTCCATTGACTGTATAATGGCAGTCATGTTAGGAGGTAAAAGCTTAGTTTCAATGAGACCATCATCAGATATGAGAATCCTCTCATCGGGAACTAAAAGGGGAGTTATCAAGTAATAGAACAGCCTTCTGTGGCAATCCTTTCTCTTCTAGAAATTGCCGAACTTGTGGTACAAAATTTTACTATCCATTCCTGCTCCTTTCTGGTTGTAATAAAGCACAGGGAAATCCTTAGCTGTAATATCCTTAGCTGCTTGTGATTTTTTTTATTTTCCAGTCACTAGTAGTTTCATTTTGTGGTTCCCAGAAGCATTAGGGCTGCACAAAATCGTAATGCTTTCTTTAAATGACTTTTATCCAAGACCACGAATTTTGCTCCTAAAAGTTAGGGTTCTAGTTGGCAGACATTTCCAGTGCAGACCACTTTTATCTGCATTATAAATTTGGTTGGGTGTGAAATACTCTTATTGCATAAATTTCTGGAACTCATCCTGGAAAGAATCAGCTGCTGTAAAATTTGAATTACGCCTGTCCTCTTGCACAGTAAGCCTGCAAATCCCCTGACATTATTTGAATATGGTTTGCCATCTGGATTAGGTTTAAATAGAGCTTCATGAAAAAATTTAACTTTTTTGGCACACACTGTGCCTGAAACAATGACACCTTTTGTTCATTTTTGGTTAAATCATAGCCAAAGAGCAGCATCTAATTCATCAGACATAGATCTCTTAATGCATTTTTGTGCAGATAATCCAGAATTAGAATCGCATTTTGGGACAAAACCTTGTATTTTCTGCTTATCCTTTTTAATGTCCTGTACAGTCTGCATTCCAGTACCATAATCAGCACTTAGTTTTGCAGCAGTTTCCCCCATCTTTCAGTTAATTCTAATTTTTGTTTTAATGTCAAACATGTTTCATCTATATCTCAGTCATCACTTTTCTTTCAAGTTGCTTCCTTGTCACTTACACACCGACTAATATCAGAAAACAGAGTTTGTTTTCTATTTACATGGAACAAGCAGGCTGATAACAGTGGAAATGGTACTCTGTTGCCACACGGCAGTTGTTTAAACAATGGAAATGGCACTTACTGTCATGCAGTGGGTTGTTCTTTGCTATTTAATAGAGAAAAAGGTGCAGATGTTTTTTAAGCATGAATAATCCACAAAGCAGATAATCTGCACACACGTAATCAGGAGTGCACTGCTGGGTGTGGTGGTTGTTTGGGCAGACTGTGGTTCTTTTGAGCTGTAACAAGTGCAGTTAAGATTCTGTTAGCATTGGTTACTTTCCAAGTACTTTTGAATAAATGTAATTCACATAACAAAAAGAATGTATACATAAATAATGTGCCCTTCTTGTGTCTTGTGATGAACATAGTAGACATCTCTGTACATTTCCAGTGTATGAAAAATCTTGTTTGTGCACATGATAAAGCTTTTCGCTGTTAGTACACACAGCTGCCATTCAGTTCAAATGGCTGCTGTGTGACGAGCAGTTATTGGTAATAATCAAGTTGTGATGATAAAATCAGTTTCCTGTGTACAGTGTAATGTTTCCTCTCCTCGGGGTTCTGCCATAAAAATACAAAATAGAAAATCTGATTGGGTTTTGAATTTTGATGGAGTAAGTTACGGATAAGGCGGACTTCGCATTACTGATTGAGATAGTGCTGTAATTTGACCGTGAATGGCAGACCAGGTCGGCAACACTACAAAAAGCGACTGTAAGGAAGTAGCATCAGAAATAAGTTGAAATGTACCTTATAATTCTGTTAGAAACGTAGTATTTATTATAATATAGTCTTTGTGGCTGTGCCTGGAAGACTTCTTAATTTTCTTGTAGGATGACCTGTTTTTATTGTTCGCTGTCAGGATTAATTTATAAATTTGACGATAACCATTGTGATTCACTACTGAAATAACTTCGTTTCATAATATAGTTTTAATTTCCTCATTGTTTAACACAGCGCCGAAAAATACACATCTTGAACGTATGAAGACAAGAGAGTAATAAACTAGTTGTTAAAAACAAACAAAACAAGCAAAAGTAAAAAAAAAAAAAAAGATCAAAATTACTTATAAAAAATCTGTCACTGGCGCAGCGCTCTTCTGCATGCGCAATCGTAAATCATATCTTTGCACTGGCGGAGGTGCGGTAGTCAAAGTACCGTTACAACAGCTAGTATTTGTTTGTATCATTAAGTGTAAGCTGCCACTCTTTGTGTGAGAGCTACCTTAGCTTCCTTAACAGTACAGGTGACATTTGTTTAAATTTAATTCGCAAATTAATATGCGAAGTTAAATGAAGGCACATGCGCCACAAGTTCAAAATGGCTAAGCAGGAATGGCCAAACGACAAAAGTAAGGCTGTAGAAATAGAAGCATCAGTCTTTTTACTGATTTGATGTGGTTCACCATGAATTCCTCTTGTGTGCCATCCTCATCATCTCAGAGTAACAGTTGCAACCTATGTCCTCAGTTATTTGCTGACTGTGTTCCAGTCTCTGTCTTGCTCTACATTTTTGACCTCTACAGCTCCCTCTAGTACAATGAAAGTTGTTATGTGATGTCTTAACATACGTCCTACCATCCTGTCCCTTCTTCTTGTCAGTGTTTTCCATATACGGTATTCCTTTCCTCACTGATTCTACAGAGAACCTCTTTGTTCCTTACCTTATCAATCCTTCTAATTTTCAACATTCTCCTGTAGCACCACACCTCAGGTGATTTGATTCTCTTCTGTTCTGGTTTTTCCGCAGTCCACATTGCACCACCATACAGAGCTGTACTCTAAACATAGGGGGGAGATAAATGCCACCTATGGAAAAATGAAAGAACTTTGGAGGAAAGGGAATCAGTTGTATAAATATCAAGAGCTCAGAATGAAAACCAGTACTAACCAAAGAACGGAAAGCTGAAAAGGGGAAGGGATACATACAGTGGCTATACAAGGGAAATGAACTTCAAGACAGTATTATAGAAAGGGAAAAGGAAGTAAAGAAGACAAGATGAGAGATATGATAATGTGAGAATAATTTGACAGAGCAGTGGAAGGCCCAAGCTGAAACAAGGCCCCTGGCGTAGACAACATTCTGTTAATTAATGCACTATTGGAAGGACCAGCCAAGGCAAAACTATTCTACCTTGTGTACAAGACATATGAGATAGATGAAATACCCTCAGACTTCAAAAATAATTAAATAATTCCTATTGCAAACAAGACAGGTGAGAACTGGTGGGAATATTTCCAAAGTATCAGTTTAATAAATCATCATCACAAAATACTGACATGAATTATTTACAGAACATTGGCGAAAACTAGTACAGGGTGAGTCAGCATTGTCTGATAGTTTTTTAATTTATAGCACCCAGTGACATTTTAAAATATAGTAACTTATTTTATTTCGAAAGATACACAGTGAATAAATGTTTACATCTTATGTGTTCATTTTGAGAGAAATTAATTGTTTGTGAAAGATATTGCCCTTCAAGTACTGGCCCTCTTTTTTGGTGTTCGCATTGACCCTCTGCACAAAGTTTATCATCACTCTCTCCAGTGTGTTATGGGTTATAGCATGAATCTGTCACTTAGTGGTATCCTGTAATTGAAGCACACTATGTGACTTACTGATGTACACTTTGCTCTTGAGGAAGCCCCACAAGAACAAGTCACATGGAATGAGGACAGGAGAGCAGGGCAGCCAGTCAACATCTCCTCAGTCGGATATCACTTTCCATGGAAACGACTTCCCTACTTCAGACATAAATATATTGGAAGTGTGAGCTGTTGCACAATCTTGCTGAAACCAAACATTTCAACAATTTATCCCAAGACGACGAAGTTCCAGGGTGACACACGACATGGTCAAATAATGCTCTGAGTTCACAGCAGTGGCTTTCCCATTTTCTTCAAAGAAATAAGGCCCCATGACACAAAATTTCCCTAATCCAACCCACACTGTGACACAGCCAAAGAGCACCGACACTGTGACACAGCCAAAGTGCAGTGGGCACTGGTGCAGTCGTTGAGCATTGTTTGGATACCAATAACGGTACTTTTTTTTAAACACTGCTGTTTAGGTAAAAGTGAGCCCCATCTGACATTAAAATCGCAATTCCAGGTTCTTGCACCAACACATCTGTCGTTGCTTCAGCGAAACATCTTCTCACAAAATGTTGAGTCTTCAACACCTGAACAATTGCAGTTTTGTGGAAATGAAAATTTAGACAGTGTAAAGTGCATTGAATGGACAGATTTGATAACCCAAGAGAATGTGCGTGTCATCTAGCAAATTGGTTGGGTCTCTATTGAATTGCATGTTGCACAACTTCAATGTTTTCAGGTGATGTGGCCGTCTTTGCACTGCCTCCTGGTTTTTCCTTCAGTGCAGAGCCTGTTTCAAGGTAGTTATTAACCTGTAGCAGAATTTTATTGTGGGTTGAAATTGCACCATTATGTGGAATGTTGAATTGGAGATAGAACTTCCTCTGAATGGTGGCCACAAGTACTGCATTTTTAAAGAACATCTCTATGATGAATTCACGGTGTTGCCCAATCCAATTCTCCCCATTGTAACTAAACTGTTGTTGTTATGGAAAACAAGTTTTAGATAGTGTTGGCTGGAATATACTCTTTGAAATATTGAAGGTAGCAAGGATAAAAAACAGGGAGCAAAATGTTATCTACAACTTGTACAGAAAGCAGACTACAGGAGGAGATGAAAGGGAAACAATAAGAAGGGAGTTATTCAATCTGAACATTGAACAAGCAAAGAAAATCAAGTAAAAGTTTTGAAAATGAATTAAAGTTCAGGGAGAAGAAATAAAATCTTTGAGGTTTGCTGACGACTTTGTAGTTCAGTCACAGTTGGTAAAAGACTTGGAAGATCAGTGGAATAGAAGAGAAAAAAGATTAAAAGATGAACACCAACAAAAATAAAACCAGGCAAATTGAATGTAATCAAATTACATCAGGTACGGACAAAGGGGAAAAAAGCCTTTCTGAAAATGATAAATTCCTTAGTACTGAATATAAATTTGTTAGTAACTCTTTTCTGAAGGTATTTGTCAGCAATGTAGTTTGGTAAACAAGAGAAGCATGGATGAGCAGCACAGAGAATAATGAAACAGAAGAATTTGAAATATGACACGACAGAAGAATGCTGAAGTTTAGATGGGTAGATTGAAACCAATATTCGGGCAGAAGACTACAACAACAACAACAGCAGCAGCAGATTGAAATCCAATTGGTCAGAGATGTGTGAAAGAATAGAGGAAAGATTATTTGATTGGTGCCTCTGTGAGGTGGCAGCAGTGAGCATAAAAGTGGTTTGTGGTAGATAGACATGGCAATAGAAGCTAAAAAAATGGTTTTATTTGATTTCAAAATAAGAGCAATAAGAAAGGAAGAGTGATAAGGAACACTGATACTGATTCACACAAAAAGACAGGGATCAGAATTTGTTCTTAAAGACAGCCAGAAACCTGACAGTATATGTTGGTCCTGAATAGTGGTTTACAGTAATCAGTTACTACTTACTAACCTCGGGAGGTTTTATGGAATGTTCAGCATAGATTGGGTAACAAACCAATGACTGAGATTTGATGTGCCATGAGCTGAATTTTTCATTGCGCTGAAGTTCTGTTTTTGTTCAGAAACTATCACAAGCCGTTCTGCTATTGATGCATGGGAAATGTTTCACAGTTATGTTAGCCACGCAAGAAGAGAGCACTGGAAAGCTCTGTTCACTGTCATTTATCTGGAATACTACACAGGTTTAGTAAATGTAAAATTAATCATTAGATGTAATTAGACTATTGTAATGGAACTTCACATCTAGACACAATGGGAATTTCAAAACTCTAATATACATTGTTAATCAGTTCAGATATAAGTGTCAAATTGAAGTGAGAAGTATTTCTAAGAGGGTAGTGAGCAGTAATAATGGACAATTTAGGTTTTCTGAAGCAGGTCAAAATGATACTTCTGTAAAATGAACACAGCACTTAGTTACATGGGACATTATAAATGCCAATGATATGCATGAGTAATATTTGACTTTTCTAACCACAAAATGTAATTGTGGATCTTCCAAAGCTATTTACAATAAAGCTCTGAGAGATGGAGTATAGCATTGAGAGAAGTTTACTTTGAAGAGTACAGCCATGTGCAATTAAATTGGGACAAGGTGTTGAGCCTCTAGACAAGTGAGAAGTAAATGATTGTGAGATTAATACATATTAGCTTAGTGCCTGCTGCTTCCCTTGCATAGACTGTATGGTCTGCAGAGATATTGTTTGTTCTTATTTAATAGAATTTTTATGTCGTCCACAAATTGCAACTCCTTGTAAGCTTTTTGCACCAATTAAGGCCATATAAGCATGGTCTTTTCTGAATATACTTCTGATCAAAAAGCAATTCTGGTAGCTGGAGTCCAAGGTTTTTCTTAATCATACCTTTTGCGTTCTTGTAGAGATATTTCCATAGCAACTTTTATTCTCTAACGGATATTTCTCTGTATCTAACAGAGAAGTGAAATATCATTTTTGGCCCGCCCGGTTAGCTGTGTAGTCTAACGCACTTCTTTCCGGGTGGGAAGGCGTGCCGGTCCCTAGGCATGAATCTGCCCGGCAGATTAGTGTCAAGGTCCGGTGTGTCAGCCAATCTGTGGATGGTTTTTAAGGCGTTTTCCCATCTGCCTTGGCAAATGCGGGCTGATTCCCCTCATTCCGCCTCAGTTACACAATGTCAGCGAATCCTGCACAAACTCCACATACACATACACCATAATTACTCTACCATGTAAACATTGGGGTTCCACTTGTCTGGTATTCCCAGGTGGAGGTGGGGGCAGGGGGAGTCCACTGGGGGCCAAACTGCACAATAACCCTGGGTTCGGTGTGGGGCGGTGATGGGGTGAGTGGACTGCTGTAGCCTGTTGTGGGGTTGTGAACCACTGAGGGCTACGGTGAGGATGAAGCCCCTCCGTCGTTTCTAGGGCCCCAGTTCCATACAATACAATATCAGTTGTTATAAACTTAGCTTTAAAATTGTTTTAATGTAACAAAATATTTTCTTAAAAATTTTCATCTCCTGTTGCACTCCCTTAGTGGTGGAATTTTCAGAAAAACTGAAACATGAATTTTTTGTATTTCAAAATGAGAAGTAAAATACCATTTTTCATAGATGTAGCCTTAAAAATCCTTTAGAAGTTGTTTAGTAATTCTTTATCTTCAAAAAATTTTCACCCACTGTTTTACACCCTTAGTAGTTGTCTTTTCAAAAATGCTGAAAAATGTATTTTTTTATTTTATGACTGAGATATGAATTACCAGTTTTCATAGTTCCAGCTTCAAATTTTCCTTAATAGCGACATATTTTCAATAAGTCTTTCATCCCCTACTTCATAACCTTAGCAGCGGAATTTCGTTCAATCGCTTCTTAAACGATGCCTACAGTACAAAATCCACACCCTCTCCAAACTTCAAGTTCCTATTCTTAGCAGTTAGGGCTGGGCAATAATGAGTCAGTGAATCAATCTGACCCAATACCCCTTTAGGGGTGAATTTCCAAGAACAGTGAAACACATATTTTTTCATCTCTAATTGAGAAGCCAAACTCCAATTTTCAAAGATTTAGCTTTAAAAACGTTTTCATAGTGAAATACTTTCGTAGAACATTTCACCACTTATTTCACCTCCTAAGGGGTTGAATTTCCAAAAACAATGACATGCATATGTTTTATTTCTAACAGAGGAACCAAATATGAACGTTCATACATCAAGATTCAAAAATGCTCCCACAGTGAAATATTTACATAAAAATTTTCATCCCCCCCCCCCCCCCCCCCCCCCATTTGACCCCCATGAGAGTTGAATTTCCAAAAACAGTAAAACATGTATTTTTTATTTTTAACTGAGGAGCCAAATTTAAATTTTCGTTGATTTAGTTTTAAAAATGCTTTCATAAGAAAATATGTTTGTAAAAATCTTTCATCCCCTATTTCATCGCCTTAGGGGTTCAGTTTCCAGAAACAGCTAAAACACACATTTTTCGTTTGTAACCAAGAAACCAAATAGATGAGATTAGATTAGATTTACTTTCATTCCAATTGATCCGTAGTGAGGAGGTCCTCCAGGATGTGGAACATGTCAGAAAAACAACAATACATGACAAATATTTACAACTAAAACAAATAAGCTAATGTACCATTCCACAGGTCCCAAGTGGAATGAACGTCATTTTTTAATGAACACTATATGAAAGTCATTTTACAAATACTAATGCACTGAATTTAAAATAAAAAAGTTTTTATTTATTTATAAGGTAATAAATATGTAATACAACTACTATAATACTTATTTACAATGAACACATTACTGCACTGAAATGGCGCAGAAGTTAGATTGTACTGACACACACACACACACACACACACACACACACACACACACACACACACACACACACACATTTACAATGAACACATTACTGCTCTGAAATTGCGCAGAAGTTTGAAACATTCCACGTGGGAAAAATATATCTAAAAACAAAGATGATGAGACTTACCAAACAAAAGCGCTGGCAGGTCGATAGACACACAAACAAACACAAACATACACACAAAATTCAAGCTTTCGCAACAAACACTTGCTTCATCAGGAAAGAGGGAAGGAGAGGGAAAGACGAAAGGATGTAGGTTTTAAGGGAGAGGGTAAGGAGTCATTCCAATCCCGGGAGCGGAAAGACTTACCTTAGGGGGAAAAAAGGACAGGTATACACTCGCACACACACACATATCCATATCCATCTGCACATACACAGACACAAGCAGACATTTGTAAAGGCAAAGAGTTTCGGCAGAGATGTCAGTCGAGGCAGAAGTACAGAGGCAAAGATGTTGTTGAAAGACAGGTGAGGTATGAGCGGCGGCAACTTGAAATTAGCGGAAGTTGAGGCCTGGCGGATAACGAGAAGAGAGGATATACTGAAGGACAAGTTCCCATCTCCGGAGTTCTGACAGGTTGGTGTTAGTTGGAAGTATCCAGATAACCCGGACGGTGTAACACTGTGCCAAGATGTGCTGGCCGTGCACCAAGGCATGTTTAGCCACAGGGTGATCCTCATTACCAACAAACACTGTCTGCCTTTGTCCATTCATGCGAATGGACAGTTTGTTGCTGGTCATTCCCACATAGAAAGCTTCACAGTGTAGGCAGGTCAGTTGGTAAATCACGTGGGTGCTTTCACACGTGGCTCTGCCTTTGATTGTGTACACCTTCCGGGTTACGGGACTGGAGTAGGTGGTGGTGGGAGGGTGCATGGGACACGTTTTACACCGGGGGCGGTTACAAGGGTAGGAGCCAGAGGGTAGGGAAGGTGGTTTGGGGATTTCATAGGGATGAACTAAGAGGTTCCGAAGGTTAGGTGGATGGCGGAAAGACACTCTTGGTGGAGTGGGGAGGATTTCATGAAGGATGGATCTCATTTCAGGGCAGGATTTGAGGAAGTCGTATACCTGCTGGAGAGCCACATTCAGAGTCTGATCCAGTCCTGGAAAGTATCCTGTCACAAGTGGGGCACTTTTGTGGTTCTTCTGTGGGAGGTTCTGGGCTTGAGGGGATGAGGAAGTGGCTCTGGTTATTTGCTTCTGTACCAGGTCGGGAGGGTAGTTGCGGGATGCGAAAGCTGTTTTCAGATCGTTGGTGTAATGGTTCAGGGATTCCGGAATGGAGCAGATTCGTTTGCCGCGAAGACCTAGGCTTTAGGGAAGGGACCGTTTGATGTGGAATGGGTGGCAGCTGTCATAATGGAGGTACTGTTGCTTGTTGGTGGGTTTGATGTGGATGGACGTGTGAAGCTGGCCATTGGACAGATGGAGGTCAACGTCAAGGAAAGTGTCATGGGATTTGGAGTAGGACCAGGTGAATCTGATGGAACCAAAGGAGTTGAGATTGGAGAGGAAATTCTGGAGTTCTTCTTCACTGTGAGTCCAGATCATGAAGATGTCATCAATAAATCTGTACCAAACTTTGGGTTGGCAGGCCTGGGTAACCAAGAAGGCTTCCTCTAAGCGACCCATGAATAGTTGGCATACGAGGGGGCCATCCTGGCACCCATGGCTGTCCCTTTAATTGTTGGTATGTCTGGCCTTCAAAAGTGAAGAAGTTGTGGGTCAGGATGAAGCTGGCTAAGGTAATGAGGAAAGAGGTTTTAGGTAGGGTGGCAGGTGATCAGCGTGAAAGGAAGTGCTCCATCGCAGCGAGGCCCTGGACATGAGGAATATTTGTGTATAAGGAAGTGGCATCAATGGTTACAAGGATGGTTTCCGGGGGTAACAGATTGGGTAAGGATTCCAGGCGTTCAAGAAAGTGGTTGGTGTCTTTGATGAAGGATGGGAGACTGCATGTAATGGGTTGAAGGTGTTGTATACCTGTCCTTTTTCCCCCCTAAGGTAAGTCTTTCCGCTCCTGGGATTGGAATGACTCCTTACCCTCTCCCTTAAAACCCACATCCTTTCGTCTTTCCCTCTCCTTCCCTCTTTCCTGATGAAGCAACCATTGGTTGCGAAAGCTTGAATTTTGTGTGTATGTTTGTGTTTGTTTGTGTGTCTATCGACCTGCCAGCACTTTCGTTTGGTAAGTCACATCATCTTTGTTTTTATATATATACACAAATCAGTTGGTTTTACTGAGAAATTCATCAATGGAGTAGAAGGAGTTGGCCACCAATAAATCCTTTAGGCTTCCCTTAAACTGAATTTCATTGGTGGTTGAGCTTTTTATGGCTGCTGGCAAGTTATTGAAAATGTGTGTTCCCGAATAATGCACACCTTTTTGTACAAGACTAAGTGACTTTAAATCCTTGTGAAGATTATTCTTGTTTCTAGTATTGATTCCATGAATTGAGCTGTTGATTTGAAAAAGTGATGTGTTTTTAATGACAAATTTCATTAAGGAATAAATATATTGGGAAGTAGTAGTTAGTATCCCTAGTTCCCTAAACAGGCTTCTGCAGGATGTTCTTGAGTTCACACCACATATAACTCTTACTGCACGTTTTTGTGCCCGGAAAACTTTAGCTTGGCTTGATGAATTACCCCAGAAAATAATCCCATATGACATTATGGAATGAAAGTAAGCATAGTATGCCAGCTTTTTCATTTTTATATCCCCTTTGTCTGACAAAATTCGCATTGCAAACAGAGATTTGTTAAGACGTTTCAGCAGTTCTGTGGTGTGCTCCTCCCAGTTGAATTTATTGTCAAGCTGTAATCCCAAGAATTTAACACTGTCCACTCTTCTATCTTCTTGTCATCGTATGTTAGACATATACTCGTGTGACACCCCTTACAAGTTCTGAACTGCATGTACTATGTTTTTTCAAAGTTTAGTGACAAAGAATTGGCTAGGAACCAGTGATTAAGTCCACAAATATTTCATTAGCTGATCTTTCTAAGACTACGCTTGATTTGCTATTTATTGCAATGTTTGTATCATCAGCAAACAAAACGAACTTGGCTTCTGGTAATGTTACTGATGAAAGGTCGTTGATATACACAAGAAAAAGTAAGGGCCCCAAAATGGAACCTTGTGGGACCCCACATGTAATTAGTTCCCAGTTGGATGATGCTTGATACATGTCTCTTTCCTAATAACACCCTTTGTTTCCTGCCAGAGATATAAGATTTGAACCATTTTGAGACATTTCCTGTTACACTGTAACACTCTAATTTACTTAAAAGGATATTGTGATTTACACAGTCAAATGCCTTTGACAGATCACAAAATATACCAGTTGCCTGCAATTTTTTGTCTAATGAATGAAGCACATTTTCACTGTAAGTGTAGATAGCCTTCTCAATATCAGAACCTTTTAGAAATCCGAACTGTGACTTTGACAGTATGTTATTTGAGATAAGATGGTTATAAAGCCAACTGTACATTACTTTTTCGAAAATTTATGCGAATGCTAGCAACAGTGAAATTGGATGGCAATTTCATGCTATTTCTTTATCTCCCTTAAACAGTGGCTTAACTTCAGCATATTCCAGCCATTCAGGAAATATTCCACTGATAAATGACTGGTTACACAGATAGCTTAATATGTTACTTAACTCAGAATCACATTCTTTAATTAACTTTGTTGATATTTCATCATACCCACTAGATGTTTTTGATTTTAAAGATTTTATGATGGACATTATTTCTTTTGGGGTACTGAGGGTCAAATTCACATTATGGAAGTTGCTTGAAATTTCTGGTCTGAGGTATTCCATAGCAACATCTACCGAATCTGACAACCCCATCTTTTCGCTAACAGTTATAAAATGTTTATTAAAAAGTTCTGCAGCACTATACACATCTGTCACCGATGTATCATTTACTCTTAATGCTATTTGTTCCTCTTCATGTCTGGTTCTACCAGTCTCCTCCTTCACTATATCCCATATTGTCTTTATTTTGTTATCTGATATGACTATCTTTTCCTTGTAATATATGTGCTTTGACATCCGTATTAGTCTTTAATATTTTGCAGTATAGTTCATAGTTGTAGCTTTAAAAATTCTTTAGTAGTTCTTTACCAATGATAAATTTCCAAAAAAAAAAAAAAAACACCTTTCACCCACTATTGCAACCCCGTGGGTTAAATTTCAAAAAATGCTGAAATACATATTTCTCTATTTCTGACCAAGAAACTCAATACCAGTTTTTGTCAGTCTGGCTTCAAAATTGTCTTAATATTGACATTTCATTTTGTCCCGTTTCACCCCCTTAGGGTTGGAATTTTGAAAAGTCCTTTCCTAAATGATGCCTACAGTGTAATATTCACACCTTCTCCAAACTTCAAGTTGCTATCCATAGTGGTTTGGGCTGGGCAATGATGAGTCAGTCAATTGGTCCGGACATTGTGTTTTATATACAGTGATTACAAGTTGACTGCTTGTAGCCACCAGGAGTGATCTAGAAATTTCAAAATGAAAAAGAAGTGTACAGTGAGACATAATCACATTGTCAGTGGAGGGTAAAATTCTTACAGTTATTGTCCTGTAGATTGTTGTGATAGGAAATTATCAACTGCAGTAGCACATACAGCTATTGGTGTGCAGCATCTGCTTTAATCTAGAAATTTATGAAGAGCTGATGGCTGATAGTAATAAATGTTGAGATATGTGAAGGGAAGCAGAGTCATTAGCTTTTTGCAATCATCGCCATAAAGTGTAAGCTTTTACAGTCAGAAATGTTAGCTTTTTCAGACTGTTAAGCGTATGCAAGTGGATTTTCAGAGGTGACCTACTGTGTGCAATGAAATGAAGCCAAAGTCTCCCATGAATGGATCCTCTTCAGATGGGTGTGCACACATTTGACCATGACTTAACTGCATGCAAAATTTTAATAGTTGTAAGCTTTTGAAATTGTCCATTTATTTTCTACTTAGCTTGTCTCCCCTTGCATCCTACCATTTATTCATTCCCTTGTCAGTTTTGAGTTGATTGTAGCTAGGTGGTAAATTTTGTCAGTAAATGATATATAGTCAATATATGAGTTTACAATCATAATTACACTTAATAATAGAATTTTGTTTGTTGACCACTTTTTTTATTTTACTAATTGCACAACCTTACACATTTTGGCTCTCAAATAAGAAAGGAATAAATGAGAACTTTTATACAAACCAGAGGTAGATCCAAAGATTTGAGGTTGTATCCCCTGTCAGTTAAAGGAGTTTTTCTATCATTTATTGTTTCTTTCACCTCTGACAGTGATTTATTAATGTTGCAAATACCAAGTTGCAGTGTGGTTCACAGTCCACTTTTAACTGTGGGTCATATTACAAGAGGCTTGGTAAGTAAGTTGAGTGGTCGGAGGAAGGTAAGGACCATGCCTAATAAAACAGTGTGGTCTACAAACAATTCTTTGATTGAGGATAGTTTTATTTTTACTACTACTACTTCCTGATTGAATGCTATATGATATCTTTTTTCCATCTACATTGCATGCCATATTTTCTGACCATTTTCTTCTCACTTCAGAACAAGGCACTTTGCCACCTGATATCCAAACCATAA
Organism: Schistocerca cancellata; assembly: GCF_023864275.1. Taxonomy (NCBI): domain Eukaryota; kingdom Metazoa; phylum Arthropoda; class Insecta; order Orthoptera; family Acrididae; genus Schistocerca; species Schistocerca cancellata. Next base: position 660,105,498 of record NC_064627.1, read on the forward strand.
AAGTGTCCTGGCGCTATGTCTGATTGGCTTCTTGCTGCTACAGACATGTTCCAGGTCACATTTATTATTTATTACAGTACTCATACTGCAGCTGTGGTAATATGTATGCTAATTGTTTCGATTTTCAGTACTTGACAATAAAATATAGATTTATGAAGTTAGAACCCTTTAGTTCTATCTGTTCATGGTCACAACTTGATCTTTGACATGGTTTGTTATCTTTAATCCTAGAGTTATAGTTTATCCTGTCTTGAATATTATGGTTCATTATCATCAAAAATTGTGTAAAAATGCTTCATCAAGGTAATGCAGACAGAGGAAGGGTGCAGCTTTGTTGATGAAATTATGAAATGGTATGTGAACAATATGGTTAAAATTAATGAGGCGTAGATTATAACTGATTCCTCAAAATGGTAAATTCGGGTCTCATTGATAATTATGGATAACTGAATAATGTTATGCATGATAATCTTGACAACCCATCTTGCGGCTTTTGTGTGCCCTTGTGCCTACTTACTTTTCCTGGGGACAGCTGAGTAATTATCTTTTCATAAACACACAGTTTTTAAGTGGCTGTTTGATCTGTCAGTGAAACATGTGCTATTACTTGAAGTTCTAAACCATGTTAGAATTCCAGTGTCCAAGATTATGACTTTTGTTTTGTCATCATTTTTTATAGTTTTGCTATATTTAACTCTTTCCATAGGTGATGATGGGAAAATTGAAAATGAAAATCCTGGGCTAATGAAAGACTCAGAGAGCATGTATCTATTATGGTGCAGTGGCCGAACATGTTGTGAAGGAATGCTTGTGGAACTGAAGTTACTGAAGGTATATCATGTCATAAAATGTAATAAAATATAAAAAAAGCTGTTGTTTCAGGCATTTCAATTATGAAATTTATTAATGTTTTAGACTCTATGCCTCTAAGAGCTGGGCTTGACCAGACTTGTTGAACACATAAATTACATTTCATTTGAGTGTCACCAGCTGGCGTCACTACTTCATTTTTGATGCACTGAAGACTAGTGGTTAATGAAACAACTCTATTAGTCGTTTAATTGCATAGTGGGGTAAAAAAATAAACATATTTGCAAGTTGAAATCATTGCATGACAAAATTTCCAGTATTTACATGCATTACACATGCATTCATGCTGGTGCTTACTGCTGTCCACATGCCCCGTAAAGTACTGTGTTAATGTGTTCTTTTTCCCTCACAATATGCAAAACTATGGCTGTCAAGTGAAGCTGTTAAAATGAATGATGGCTGACTACTGCCAAAGCTATAACTGTACTCAAAATTATGAGACATAATTGCTGGCTTACCTTCACGGGGCAAAATGTTTAGTCCTCCTTATAGACTCATATAAAATAAAAATTATATAATCAAACAGTGGAAAATCCAGGATGGAATGCAACAGTATTATGAAAAGGAAAGTTGCCACTCTTGGAGATGCTGAGTCGCAGATAGGCACAACAAAAAGATTGTCACAAATAAAGCTTTCAGCCATTAAGGCCTTCGTCAACAATAGAAGACTTCTATTGTTGACTGTCACAAGTAAAGCTTTCAGCCATTAAGGCCTTCGTCAACAATAGAAGTCTTCTATTGTTGACGAAGGCCTTAATGGCTGAAAGCTTTATTTGTGACAGTCTTTTTGTTGTACCTGTCTGTGACTCAGCATCTCTGCTATATAGTGAGTGGCAGCTTTTCTTTTCATAATATTGCTAAATTACAGAGTCATATATTTTGCAACCATTTTTCCTTTGTGAGGAGGGTGATAGCTTAAGGAAGGTTAAAAGGAAGAGCAGGTCTCTCAGATCCTTTTCCACCTGTAGTGATGATGGGAATAGACAAAGATGAAGGAGGTGGTGTCAGAGAGTAAAGATCAGAACACCGGTAAGGACTGTGCCAGCTTCATTACAGGGATGATAAGGACATACAAACAGAAACTAGTTTGATGTGTCCATTTATATCAGTTACACAAGAGACTGATATTTGCTTCTCTTGGTTCTGACATGCGTAATGTGCACTCACTGATTGCCTCAATTGTTTCTTGTTTATATATTCCACCAGCATTACCAACTGTCAATAACCACTTGGGTACGGAAAACCTAAGTCATAAAAAGGGGCTGTATCCTACAATTGAAAGAGTTAACTTAGTCACCAACCACCAAGCTTGTGTTTGCGGTCTGTAACTCTTAGGGAACTAATGTGTTGCATGTCAGCTAAGTCATAGTGTGCCACTGAATTGATGTAACTCAACTTTGGTACCAATGCAGTGAGCACTGCTTTGAACTCTAATCTATAGAAATATGCGGAATGTTTATGTACCCGCATTGTCTGCTTTGCTGAACTGGCAGGAAACATTTTGCATTGTGTATTCACATCAAGCGCTACGCTATGACAAGTGAAGAGAGAGAATTAATTATATGTTGTGCTGCATTAACAACACTCGACGAAATAAGCAGGAAGATAATGATGTATTCACTGTTCGTGAACAAAGACGTGTTATAGAATATGTGGCAGGAATGAAACACTGTGTGAGCTGAATTTTTAAGTTGGTTCTGGTTTTTGTAACTTCACTAGGATGTCACCATCTGATTTTGAAATCCTAGTGAATAGTACAGTGCCATTTCTTTCAAAGAAAGATAAAAACTTCAGAAAAACAATTTCTGTGAAACAAAGACTTGCTGTTACTCTTCATTTTTTGGCAACAGGACATTCATATCAAAACCTTGCACATTTATTCCACATTTCAAAGCCAGCCATATCTCAGATAGTTCATGCAGTTTGTGAAGCTTTGGTTGCAGGACTGAAGAATATAGTAAACACAATTAAGCTATGTTAGTATTGCTGAAACATGTACTTAATTTATTATATATTTATTTTTATTTTCATGTTAAGATTATTCCAAAATATCATTTTCAATAAAGACAACTTCTCCGATGAATGTGACGGGTTATTGTTGTTGCTGTTGCTGCTGTTATTTTTGCTGCTGCTGCTGCTGCTGCTGCCGCCGGTGCCATTGTCATATTGAGAAAGGAGAGACTTAATTTTTTTATGTATGTCACTGCTGCTGGTGATAAAAAAAACAGTACTTCTTTCTAATATTTTTATAAATATGACTTCAAACATTCCAAATGCACTCCTCTGTCTCATAGAGTGTGACAAGTTTGTAAATTTTGCTTCTTATCCAGTCCTTTTCATAAAGGAACACACACAAAGACAACAGACAACATTACAGACTGAGCCAAAACGGACACTATCACTGTGTAGCAGCATTTAGTGATGGCAGGCCAGGAACAATTTTCTTTTGATCTGACCATCACAGCCATGGAACACTTGTTGTGTGTTGACTACCATATTTACTCGAATCTAAGCCGCACTTTTTTTCCGGTTTTTGTAATCCAAAAAATCGCCTGCGGCTTAGAATCGAGTGCAAAGTAGGCGGAAAATCCGAAAAATGTTAGTAGATGCCGCCACAACTAACTTCTGCCGTCAAATATACAGGGTGGTCAGAATGTATGAAATGCTTGTAGGGATGTTACAGGGCAGGTTGTACTGAGACATTAATGTTAAGAAAGAAATTCGAATTTAGCCAATCGGGGCGTCGCGCACTCGCATTCAAGCGGCCTGCCAGGGGCGGTGTTGCCCAACGAGTGCTTTGACTCGTTAGCTGGAACTTGAATTTACACGCGCGACGATCTGATTGACTAACTCGGAAACGGCGCAACGTATCGAATTTCTTTCTTAACATTTATGTCTCAGTACAACCTGCCCTGTAACATCCCTACAATTATTTCACATATTTTCTGACCACCCTGTATGTGCTACACAGGCATGCTATGCAGGCACAAAGATAAATACTGGCGCCAAAACCTCTGTGTCAGTAAATAAATTTAAAAAAAAAAAAAAGGTGGAAGACGAGCTTTTTTTCTCTGCCCCAAGTTTCGACCACTGCATTTTCATACATTATCCAATGAAGTAAATAAAAATTCCGTATTATCTTCTAATGTAGCAGCATTTCAATTTACTACGAAAATCCGACTGGCAAGACTGGGATGTCTGTCAATATGGCCAACTCAACGTTCTGAATTTTTTTCTACCTGTGAGAAGAGATGGTTGCTAATAGGAACTTTTATGAATTGCGAATCACATGCAGTATTGTCTTCACCATAAGAATAATACGAATATAAACATTTTGCCATGTATTCTTTCATGTTTGCTGCTATCTCGTTTAAATCCTGTCTGCCTAATAAACTATGAAACTAGAGTGAGACAACAGCAAACGCGGAAGAATATACATATCATGTCATGTTTATATTCGTATTATTCTTATGCCTAATAGTGATACAGTCAGAAATGAAGCACGGCGATTGACTAGATTTTTAAATCTAAGATGACTAATTTCTGTGCAGAATGTAATGTACTAAAGAGGCGTCTGCAAAGATTTTCAAACGGAGAAAAATTTTCGCTAAACTCACGTTCAGAACATCATCTATCATACGCAGTCTATTATTTGGTTTTTGTTGATCATTATCAAAGAAAGCAGCAGTGTAAGTAACAACAAATAGCAGTCTCTTGCCATGGTTTCGCTAATGAGACAATTCCTGTCTTTTTTTATTGTAAGCGGCGGAAGCGCGCACAAAAGCAAGCCGTGCCGCGAGCGGCGACAGGCCGTAAACACTCATTATCAGAATGCGACAAACAATGCACAGTACAGTAATGCATTTTCAGCTGAGTGACGTAAACACCTATAACAAAGAGAACGGCATTTATCAGATCAAAGAAAAATAAGCAATCAATTCAAACCAGACGAAGCACGTGGAAAAGGAAGGGTACCCGTATAAATACGGACGGAGCACCTGACGCATAGCAATGGCTACCTGGTAAAGCTTAACTGCTGAGCTTATGACTCGAACCAAACTACTGTAGCTGTATCGTCATTCATTCGACCTAAATTGTCTCTCATATTACAATGGACCAACTTTGTTTCAATTTGGGGGTGTGGCCTAAAAATTTTCTCTCCCCTTGAATTTCGAGTCTCAAATTTCAGGTGCGGCTTAGATTCGGGAAAATATTTTTTCCTTGATTTCGAGTCTCATTCTTCCGGTGCGGCTTAGATTCGAGTGCGGCTTAGATTCAAGTAAATACGGTACGTGCTGTGAACACTGTTAGCTCAGTACTGGCCATGAACAGTGTTGCAGAACATGTTTAGAATTCAGTGTAAATGTGCCTTTATGCAGCTTCCCCAACCCTTACTCCTCCATGGTGTTTTTAAAGCACACAGTGTGCTTCGGGGCTCTGCAGCCATGTGCCCCAGATGTAGAGCAATTGAGAGCTTCTAGTGTCTTCATACGCATGTTTGTTGAATATGGGGCAGAGCACGCACTCTCTCTCAATCTCCTGGTATGCTTTATAGTGCTTGCACACACCACTCAGTGGGAAGTGGTCAATGACTTGTACTCAAGTGATCACTTCCTAATCTGAATTCATCTGCCAGACAGAGTGGTGCCAGAAAGATAGTCACAACGATGGGTGCTCAGTAGGTCAGACAGGGCACTTTACGGCCAACTTGCTGTGTTTGAATACTGTGACATCATCGAGAAATGGGTGGATCATATTATCAAAATAATCCATCACACCACTGAAGCATCCATTCCACAGAGTTCATGCCAGCTGAAAAGGCAGCCAGTCCTGTGATGGACAAAGAAATGTTGTTCTGCAATCAATCGGGACAAGGATGACAGCTCTGTGTATATTCAAGTGCCGGCCAACTGCAGGGAATCAAGCTGCCTCTTAGGTAGTGAGGGGAAAAAGTTGTCAAATTACATGACACATCAAAAAGAGATCGTGGCAACAGTTCCTGAACACCATAATCCATTCCACTAAAAGTACAGTTGTATGGGAGGCCATCAGGATGACTTATGGAGAGGAGGGAATTGCACAGTGGCTGTTGTAATGGGGAATGGAAACCACCAGACCAACCTGCAAGAAATTGCCCAAAGTACGGCAGCCTATTTTGCCACAGCTATCACCGCTGCCAGCCAGAAATCAGCATTGGCTGTTGAAAGGGGCAATTGGGACTCCCATGTGGGAGCTAGATACTGTATTGTGTGCAGCTTGATACACATCACATGGTCATGATATGGTCCATTATGGTTTCTTAAGCACCTCACAAGGCAGAACAAAGAAATCCTCCATTCCCTTTTTAACCTCATTTGAATATCAGGATAATTTCCCAACTCGTGGAGAGAGGTAATTTTAATTCCATTTTTAAAACCTGGGAAGGATGGTATATACGCTAATAGTTTTCATAGTCTTGCCTTCACTAGCTTTTTGTGAGAGACCTGGAAGTGGATGGTTAGCTGCCATCTTGTCTGGATTGTAGAATCTCCTTAGTTGCTTTCAGTGTGGGTTCCACCATTGATGACCGGACCCTTCTGGAAGCAGCTATACAACAGGCTTTCCTGCGCCATCATTTTTTGACACCAAGAAGGCCGGTGATACTGCTTTTAGACACATGTCTTCCCATATTTACACAGTCCTTCCTCTTGGTACACTATTTTAGATACCAAGTCAGTGACTTCCTTTCTGATCGCTTGAAGCAAGAGAATGCTGTCTCTCAAGGTAGTGTTTTAAGTGTGACTGTCTTTGGCATAGCTATTAATAGTGTCACGTGAGTAGTTGAACATTCTGCCCAGTGTTCTTTACATGTTGATGACTTCTTTGTCTTTTGTTCCTCCTCTCCTGTGTTTTGTTCCTCCTCAAGCCTTGCAACAACTACCCATCAATTGCAACAGACTATTTGTCAGTTGGAGGAATTGGTAGAGAAGAGGGGCTTTAAATTCACTACCAAGAAGTCTGTGTGTGTTCTCTGTAACAATTCACATTCTGTTTTAAACTTCCTTGAATTGAGGATTAGGGACACTGTTCTTAATTTTAAAGGCATGGTGAGGTTTCTGGGCCTTACACTTGATTTGGCACACCTTAGGAACCTGAAAAGATGGTCCCTTAAATGATTCAGTATTTTAAAGTGTCTTAGGCACAATTCATGGGTAGCAGGCAGAACATGACTGTTCAAGCTTTATAGGAGCTCTGTGAGTTCTCAGCTTGATTATGGATGGATGAGACCATATGGGGCTTGTGCAAAGTATTCCCTTTTAGAGATGGGTGTGGTTGGTTGTAATTTATTTCATCAAGGTCGTAGCAGACCTCCACTGTAACCCCTACAGAGGCCCAGACTTATTTGATGCAGTATTAGAAGGATTACATTCCAGAGTTAACATTTCCAAATCTGCTTTTTTAGATAGGCAGCAAAATTTTAAAGTTGTGTACACTGACAGCTTCAAACAAGGGAACTCCTCCCCAACCGGTTTTCAGGATTTGCCTTTGCTATGAATACACTGTAGTTAATGCAGAGCTCCATGCAATCGTGAAGGCAGTCGTGCAGATGAAGCATCTTCAGGGCAAGCATCTTGTCCCTGCTCTGATCCCATTATTGCCTTACAATCATTGCTGCACAGCACGTAGCAGAAAAACTGGTCCAGCTAATACTTCTTTCAATGGGTGGGAAGTAGGTATCATTCTGCTGGGTACCGTGACACTCAGGAATCTGGGGACCGAACCACCAAAGAGGCCTGCAGGGAACATGACACAACAAAATGCACCACACCCCTGCGGACTGTCATTTCACTATTGCACCAGAGATCCATGCAGTTGTAGAGGAGTAGTAGTTGCCAGTGAGTGATATTAATCTGTGGTCGCTGTAGCCAGATACCAAGCCATGACATTCCTCATCCTGGTCACACAGGTGGGATAATGTGACCCTGGTACACCTCTGAATTGGGCATTGTCCCCAAACTCATGGCTCCATAATCTAGTGAGAGGATCCCCCAGTCTGTGAAACCTGTGGTGTGCAAATCACTGCAAGCCACATTTTTCCTGAGTGCATTTTATATTGTGATGAGAACACAGAAACAAATTTCTGTTGGAGTCAGCCCTCTGTTGTAGCTGATATAAGATAAGTGTGGTGAAGATTTTAAAGTTTTGTGAAGTGTCTGGACTCTAGGCTGGGGATTTTAGTATGTTGCAGAGAGGCTGGCTCGTACATTCTATCTCAATGATTTGCTAACCACAGCTATATCCTATATTCTTATACTTCTTTCTCTTCCTTTTTAATGTTTATTGTAGGGGTACCAAGCTGAGACACCTCTCCTTGTCCGGATGGTGTTGTGGAAAGTGTAGACTATCTTTTGGCACTAGTGAAACATGATTAGCAAGTTAATATTTATTCATTCAGATTTACAGTTCTTTTCTTCTTGTCAGCCTCAACTGACACCCTGTGCTAATGACACAGTGAAATTCCCACTTTCGGCTCAGCTGGCAAGGTTGCTGCTCCAGCCATTTGGCCGAAGTCCTGCAGTTGCAGGCTGCTATCTGGCAGGCAAAGCCATAGCATGAGATTATGCCCCCACCCCCCCAACTGTGTTACAGCATCCTCAGTCTCTCTCTGGAAGACGTCGATGATATGCGGTGACCCATTGGGGTGTACCGCACTGTTGGAAGGCATGTAATTGGATGATCCTAGGCCACTGGGCAGATAGGGTCTTGCCTTGGCACTCGGAAGTACCTACAGTGATAATCAGGAACATAAGTGCCAGATGGTCCTCTCACTCAGCATAGGCGATGTTGTTAATGTGATAAGCACTGCGAGATGTACTGGTGTTGGAAGACCCTCAGTCTCCTCATCAGCGATGTTGTAGGCAGCGGCAAATGCGAAGTCTGACTAGTGGCAGATCATGGTTATTTTGACGTTACCATCTCAGGAACGTTCACATGAAGTGCTGGAACATCTAACACATGGGTGTCACTACATCATAATAATCATTGAAATGAGTGCTTTGGTACAAATGCCATCAGTGCAAATGACCAACTGAATTCAGAGATGGAGAACCACAGTACTTATGGAGATGGGAGGTAGGTAATGCCGTGATGTTTTGTTCGTTATAATCCAATGTAGCCTGCTTCTTTACTAGTGGTCAACAGTCGTAGTTCTTCTCTGTTTGCTTCTTTTTTTTTTTATTTTTTGTCATCAGTCTTCTGACTGGTTTGATGCAGCCTGCCACGAATTCCTCTCCTGTGCTAACCTCTTCATCTCAGAGAAGCACTTGCAACCTACGTCCTCAATTATTTGCTGGATGTATTCCAATCTCTGTCTTCCTCTACAGCTTGCTCTAGTAACATGGAAGTCATTCCCTCATGTCTTAACAGATGTCCTATCATCCTGTCCCTTGTACTTATCAATGTTTCCACATGTTCCTTTCCTCTCCGAAATCCTTACCTTATCAGTTCATCTAATTTTCAACATCCGTCTGTATCACCACATCTCAAATGTTTAGATTCTCTTCTGTTCTGGTTTTCCCACAGTCCATGTTTCACTACTATACAATGCTGTACTCCAGACATACATTCTCAGAAATTTCTTCCTCAAATTAAGGCCTATATTTGATATTAGTAGACTTCTCTTCGCCAGGAATGCCCTTTTTGCCGTTGCTAGTCTGCTTTTGACGTCGTCCTTGCTCTGTCAGTCATTGGTTATTTTACTGCCTAGGTAGCAGAATTCCTTAACTTCATCTACTTCGTGACCATCAATCCTGATGTTTAAGTTTCTCACTGTTATCATTTCTACTACTTCCCATTACCTTCGTCTTTCTTTGGTTGGTTGTTTTTTGGGGAAGGAGACCAGACAGCGTGGTCATCGGTCTCATCGGATTAGGGAAGGATGGGGAAGGAAGTTGGCCGTGCCCTTTCAGAGGAACCATCCCGGCATTTGCCTGGAGTGATTTAGGGAAATCACGGAAAACCTAAATCAGGATGGCCGGACGCGGGATGGAACAGTCGTCCTCCCGAATGCGAGTCCAGTGTCTAACCACTGCGCCACCTCGCTCGGTATTTCGTCTTTCTTTAATTTACTCTCAATCCATACTCTGTACTCATTAGACTGTTCATTCCGTTCAGCAGATCATGTAATTCTTCTTCATTTTCACTCAAGATAGCAATGTCATCAGCGAATCATATCATTGATGTCCTTTGACCTTGAATTTTAATTCCATTCCTGAACCTTTCTTTATTTCCATCATTGCTTCCTTGATGTACAGATTGAACAATAGGGGCAAAAGGCTACATCCTTGTCATACACCCTTTTTAATAGGAGCACTTCGTTCTTGATCCTCCACTCTTATTATTCCCTCTTGGGTGTTGTACATATTGTATATGACCTCTCTCTCCCTATAGGTTACCCCTATTTTTTTTTCAGAATTTCGAACATCTTGCACCATTTTACATTGTCGAATGCTTTTTCCAGGCCTACAAATCCTATGAATGTGTCTTGATTTTTCTTTAGTCTTGCTTCCATCATTAACCGCAACGTCAGAATTGCCTCTCTCATGCCTTTACCTTTCCTTAAGCTAAACTGATCGTCATTTAGCTCATCCTCAATTTTCTTTTCCATTCTTTGGTATATTATTCTTGTAAGCAACTTGAATGCATGAGCTGTTAAACTGATTGTGCAATAATTCTCGCACTTGTCAACTCTTGCCGTATTTGGAATTATGTGGATGATGCTTTTCTGAAAGTCAGATGGTATGTAGCCAGACTCATACATTCTACACACAAAGGTTAATAGTCGTTTTGTTGCCACTTTCCCCTACAATTTTAGATATTCTAATGGAATGTTGGATATCCCTTATGCCTTATTTGATCTTAAGTCCTCCAAAGCTCTCTTAAATTCTGATTCTAATAATGGATCCCCTATCTCTTCTAAATTGACTCCTGTATCTTCTTCTATCACATCAGACTAATCTTCCCCTCATAGAGGCTTTCAATATATTCTTTCCACCTATCTGCTCTCTCCTCTGCATTTAACAGTGGGATTCCTGTTGCACTCTTAATGTTATCACCCTTGCTTTTGATGTATACTGAGTCTGTCATTTCTTTTTCAGTGTCTTCAGATTTTTCTTGCAGCCATTTTGTCTAAGCTTCCCTACACTTCCTATTTATTTCATTTCTCAGCGACTTATTTTTCTGTATTCCTGAGTTTTCCGGAGGATTTTTGTACATCCTCCTTTCATCGATCATATGAAGTATTTCTTCTGTTACCCATTATTTCTTTGCAGTTACCTTCTTTGTACCTATGTTTTCCTCCCCAACTTCTGTGATGGCCCTTTTTAGAGATGTCCATTCCTCTTCAACTGTACTGCCTACTGAGCTATTCCTTATTGCTGTACGTATAGCCTTAAGGAACTTCAACCGTATTCCGTCATTCCTTAGTACTTCCGTATCCCACTTCTTTGTGTATTGATTCTTCCTGACTAATGTCTCTTCATCCCCACTATATTGTGGTCTGAGTCTATCTACTCCTGGGTACATCTTACAATCCAGTATCTGAGTTCAGAATCTCTGTCTGACCATGATGTAATCTAACTGAAATCTTCCCGTATCACCCGGCCTGTTCCAAGTATTATCTCCTACTCTTGTGATTCTTGAACAGAGTATTCGCCATTACGTGCTGAAACTTGTTACAGAACTCAATTAGTCTTTCTCCTCTCTCATTCCTTGTCACAAGCCTCTATTCTCCTGTAACCTTTTCTTCTACTCCTTCCCCTACAACTGCATTTCAGCCCCCCATGACTATTAGATTTTCATCCCCCTTTGCATACTGTATTACCCTTTCAATACACTCATACACTTTCTCTATCTCTTCATCTTCAGCTTGCAACGTCAGCATGTATACCTGAATTATCGTTCTCAGTGTTGGTTTTCTGTCGATTCTGGTAAGAACAACCCTGTCACTCAACTGTTCACAGTAACACACTCTCTGCCCTCCCTTCCTATTCATAATGAATCGTAACCCTGTTGTACCACTTTCTGCTGCTGTTAATGGAGCCTTTGCATTTTCTAGTTTCCCTGCCATGTTCAAGCTTCTGACATTCCATGCCCTGACTCATACAACGTTATCCTTTCATTAGTTATTCAATCTTTTTCTCATGGTAACCTCTCCCTTGGCAGTCCTCTCTCGGAGATCCGAATGGGGGACTATTCTGGAATCTTTTGCTAAAGGAAAGATCATCATGGCACTTCTTCATTTACCGGCCACACGTCCTGTGGATACACGTTATATGTCTTTAATGCAGTGGTTTCCATTGCCTTCTGCATCCTCATTCCATTGATCATTGCTGATTCTTCCACCTATAGGGGCAGTTTCCCATCCCTAGGACAAGAGAGTGCCCTGAACCTCTGTCCGCTCCTCTGCCCTCTTTGACAGGGCCGTTGGCACAATGAGGGTGACTTCTTATGCCAAAAGTCTTTGGCCGCCAATGCTGATTATTAATCAAAATTTAAGTGGCGGCAGGATTTGAACCCGGGGCCGAAGACGTTTTGATTATGAATCAAGGACGCTACCCCTAGACAACAGGTGCAATATCAGTTTGTTAAATGCTCTTAACTACACTGTCAAGTCTGCGATAGATGTTTGCTGCATCCAAGGTAGAGCTTGTTGCTCCATGTAACAAGAGCTAATGAATATTCTGTCTCTCTCTGTCTCAGTGGACATTTTGCTGAATGTGTAAGTCGTGTCTGCTGCTGTAGCAACTCGTGCTCGTGTAAGTGACAGACTTTGAGCATTAACTGTTTCTTCCTTCTGCATAGCTATGTCATCATCTCTGCCTGGTGTCACCCGTGGCAGTAGTAGTGTGAACTTAAGAAAAAATTTAATTTCTTCCTTTTTCTGTCTGCACCATAACAATATTTTCAAACTGTGTGTGTGTGTGTGTGTGTGTGTGTGTGTGTGCATGCATAGGTGTGGGCATGCACAAGTGTATCTACATACACACTTAGGGTCTTATTTCACTTTTCCTGTAGCTACTCGTTAAATTATTTTTTACGCTTCAACCACACTCATTCTATGAAATGTTAGTATGGGCACTAAAAATCTTACTGTTGTGTGATCACACTAACAAACCATTGTTACCGTCGTCATCATCTTCATCTTCATCATCATCATCCCCCCCCCCCCCCCCCCCCCACTACCAGCCATCTGTGGATTTGTGCAGTGCATCTCTCCTGATTGCCCGACTCATTGGACAAGCCCCTATTGGGCAAAAGGACTACTTACACTAAGGTCATCCAAGAGACGATAAAGGCAGAGTGAGAAGTAAAGATAGAAATGAATAATGCAGTCAAAAACTAGGACAGCAATAAAACTGACAAGAGGGAAATAGGGGGGAGGGGGGGGGGGGAGTGAAGAAGAAGAACAAAGATGAAAAAATAAAAGTTTTAAAAATATAGTAAAAAGTATAATATAAAAAAACTTTGAGGATGTGTGCTGACAGTGATCACTTGTTAGGGGGGTGTCAGGATGCAAAGATGTGTTGGAGGCCATGTTCCCTACTCCAGATTTCAAGGAAACTAGCATTGAGTGGGAGTATTTAAATAGCCCGTATGGTGTAGCAGTGATTCCTTTGAGTCATGCTGTAGAGCAGTGGTTTTAGATCACTTGGATCCACAGTTTTAGATCATTTTGAATCCACAGCTTCTTTGACCTGAACATGAACACCCACAGCTTCTTTCGCACATGACCTCTGACTCGGAGTATGGGGAAAATAAAGTCAACTTTAAAAAAAAAAATGAATAAGAGTAATTATTTCTTTTGTATCTATTACCATAACACATTTTAAGCCACTTCTAATGTTACTGCATCATATTCTTGCAATGAAATTGATGGGAAGTATAAGCTTGCTTCTTCATCGTCAGTTCTTTATGTCATGGCACAAGATTGGAAATTGTGACTCACATCTCCTTCTCCACATTCATTTGTGATCTATATTTCATGCTGACACTCCTGCTTCACTAAGTTCCAAAACTTGAACAGTGATAAGGAAACAAACTTTGATTTCATCGTGGTGTCTGAAGAAATATTAATAAATTGCTCTTATTCTTCAGTGGAAAGTGTTGACAGAATTCAGTACTGAAAGGGTGTATGATCTTGGTGTGCTTGTGTGGTTCTAGAAAGTACTCAGAATATAGCCACTGAATTCAGTTAAATGACACAAACCAGATCACAGTTTTCAGTTCTTCTCTCCACTGAATGTTAACTTTTAAGACTGTGTGAAGGGCAGGGAAAATGTAGAGTACATCTTAATCATACCACTTTCTCCCACAATAGTAGTTTCTTCTTGAAGACTGATATTTTGTATCAATTTCAGACAGTTGGTCTCATTACATTGAACAGATACATCCAGTGAATTGAGTTTTATGAAAATGCATGAGCTTCAAAACAGTCACTGTTAAATGAATCTAAGTGTTTCTCATGAACAATATGAGAGTTAAATTCATTCCTGAATTCAATAACCCTTTCAAGACATTCTCACATGAAAGATAGTGATATTTACTGTAATAAATTAGCAAAATGCGCTCAGCCTCCATATCAACACACATTTGTCAAAAACATCATAAGTGGCTGACTTTTAATGAAGTTTGTCAATCACTGATTAAATAACCTCATGAAGGACAGCACTCTCATGCTTTTTAATGCCATTGCTTCTTGGTGAGTGAAACAGTGTATCTAAATAGCATGAGGAGTGTGTTTACAGATCAGAGCTTACAGACTGGTGTAACAACCAGCCATGCAATGACATCTATCTGTATACTAGTCTATCCAGTTTTCCCAATTAACATTGTTTTCTTGCATAACAGAGTGTAGTATTTCAAAGAGTTCTGTGGCTTTTGTTCCAAATGTTACTTTTTCTGCAGGAAAGATGATGATCTCTGTGAATTTTTTTGTAATGTACAAACCACATGTAATAAATTAGATGCACATCACACTGTTCATTAACGTCCTCAGCCATATTGAATATTCAATGACTAATAGTGTTGTCTGACAAGAGCATATTTCCAGATTGCTTAGCAGCTGACTTACCCATCGTAATACATACCATAACTGGGCAGGCTGGTAAAATAAAGTGCCACCTCTGCTATAGTGTGAGGTTTCTTGCTCTTTGGTACACAATAGGCAACTTTGTAATGTGAAAGAGGAGCCTTTGTCGGAATCTCAGCTTGTTTAGTGAAAGCTTTCTTTTGTTCTGTCATTTAACTTGTGGGACCATTCGTATGGTTTGTTTACCAACCTACTGTGAATTGACTCCAAATGTAGTATCATTTTTTGGGAAGCATGCTTTCAATAGCTAGGACTTTGAAACAAATGATGCTCTGTGCTTGTGTTCCATTTCCAGTGACAGTACACATTAAAACGAAATTCAAGTAACTGTCATCATACTTCTCTTTAAAACTGCATGGTACAATGGAAATATTACATTTTGAACTTGCATGTAAAAATTTGTCCATGCTGACAGAGAAACACAAATGACAGAAGACAAGCAGCAATTAAAAGCTATCTACATTTGACAAAACTAACCTGCATGCTGACTGTTACTGAGTGATAACAAGCAATTCGTGTGATTCAACTGTTATCTACATCACTCCAATATTAACAACACTTTATACACTAGCTTTGCAATATGTCACTACTAGTTCACATGTTGATCCTTTACTCAGAAAGCAAACAATACAAATTATTATTTTTATGACACCCGTACCTAAAGGTCATGATGGCTATGAGAACCGTGACTTGAAGTTTGAAAGCCCCTGCTGCTCTTTTATGCCCATTTAAGCACTCAGCCAGATAAGTGTTGGCCATGCCTCCATGAAATGCCTTGACAGTGGACACAGGTGGACATGTTAAACAACATGTGTGGTTTTGTAAGATGCTCCGTCTTTGGTATTGTAGGATTCACCAGTGGTGAGGCTAGACTAGATAGGTGTACGAAGCAATTTTTACAGCTGGGGAAGGAGTCTTGATGTCCAGAATGTCATACTAAGATGTTACGGAGGTTGGGAGAAGTAATGTGTTGAGGGATTTGAGGCCAGGAAAAGAGGGGAGTGCTTCTTAGATTTTCTAAAGTGGGAACTATATGACACAGAGGTTGAGGGGGGATACTGCCCAGGAGACTTGTTTGTGAATAAGATTAGTGGAGTAGATGCAGGCGAGGAAAGTCTGGAAGAGGTTGCTGGTGTAGGTGTTGACAGACTCAGTGATAGAGCATAGAGCAGACACATTTTGTTGTGGATTCCCAGGGGAGGAATGTTTGAAGTAGGAGATGTGACAGCTGTCATTGTGTGGCAGCTGTCAAAGTGTAGTTATTGTTGCTTATTGGTTGGATTTTTTATCACTTGCTACTGTGACATTGTGGTATTTAATGTAGCATTAATCCAGTCATTATAAGTGCTTTCCAAGATTTAGCCACTCACTGCTTCTCCTTTTGCTTGTGTCACGTAACAACAATTAAAGTTGTTTGCCGGTGTAAAACTTCAATCGAAGAGACAAAGCCTGTACATATGTTTTCCTTTCCCCATTATTCACCTTGAAGTGCTACACGGATTTGTGCTTTTCATTTTTATATAGTCCTAATAGATGAAATGTTAGTATCTTAACCTTTACAAACTGCAAAGAGAGAAGAAGTTGTAGGGTTAAAACTGTTATTTACAGAAATGTAAAATTGCAGTGAGTTTGTTATCTGTTACATTTATCAATTTTCTTTTGATCTGTATTTTATGCAGAAGTTTATCTCTTGTCTGTTACTTAGGTTTGGATCTTCCACTATTTGGGATTGCAGATTTCTAAGATCCATATAGAACATGAAGATATGTAGACTAAATGATAATTCAGTAAATAAAAGAGCAATCAAAATGATCGTGCAATACAGATGAGAACAACAGTTTTTTTTTTTTTTTAATTGTACCCTGCAGAAGTTGTTTCTGTCATTACTTAGGGGGATTCACCAGTAATCGTTCTGTTGCAGCGCCAAGATCTTGTTGCTGTCATAGGACAATTGATGCGGCCTTCCAGTGATCAGGTACACATCAAGGTTGATATGAACAAGGAAGATATGGACAGTTTTGTCTTCTGTATTGCTGCTAAGAAAACTGCTTTAAGACTTTCAAAGGAAATGGCGGATCTGGTAAGTATGGTCAAATCCTTTTTTAAGAAATAGGATCAAGTTTCTAATTAATTTTTTTCCTCTGCCCATTAATGTGCCAGTATTAAAAGTAGTTTTATCATATACAAAAAGATCCTGTATAGCTAGTGTATACATTCCACATTTTACACAGTGCAAAATGAAGTTATAGGATGTTCCAGGAGAAGGTGAAAATTTTGCAACAAACAGACGATATATGTACTTAGGTGGAAAATACAATCCCCATAAGACTGCAGGTCACAACTGACTACCACACTGCTCATGCTCCAATAGTGGTTCACAAGAGACTGACTGTATGTGTCCACAGCTAAATCAAATGCAATATTGTTTTTAATGCATAGAGTAAATCTGCCAGTGGTAATAGCATTAAGCCACTACCACTACCCTTCAAAGATGTTAGTCAGTTATCTGGGACTCTTTATCAGACATAAGTTAACCTCAGAGGTACACACAAAATACATGTCTAAGAAATGGGAGGTGGCTGTCAACAGGATTAGAGCTATGACATGACTTGGGTAGGGCTTAAATGTCAGCACGGTGCTGACAACAGTACATCCAATTATGGTTGATGGGAGTGATGGTTATGTATCTGCAACTGACAATTACCTCAGCAGAATTAATAAATGCAAGTGTAAAGCAGTGAGAGCTTGTGTGGGAACAAAACTTGCCACCCCTACCAATGCAGCCTAAGTTGAAGCACATGAACCTCCGGTCCGTCTACTCCAGTGGCATCTCCGCATCCATTTTTTTTTTTTTCCTTAAAATGAATCACCATGAATCCAGCAATATGGAAAAGATTGCCTCAGACCTAACCCTACAGTGCTTAACCGTGACATTCCTGGATAATTAGAATTCTTCCTCCTTAAGTCCAAGGGTATGTAGATACTCAGGAGATTGCAAGGAATATCATTAGAGCAGATATCCTACATAGTTTTAGCATCCCACTCACATTGAAATTGTCTAAGGTGTACATAATAACTAGAGTTACCTATGACCATGAGGCTTACATTAACAATAAAACTTTGTTGCTGATTTTAAAACCATATCTGGAGGCAATATATACCTATACTGATGCCTCCAATACCAGTGACTGTGTTAGAAGTACGTACTGCATACCATGTTTGCAGAAGTCTGGGCTAATCAGATAACCAGAATAGGCAAGAACCATAACCGTGGAATTAGTTGCAGTACTAGAAGCATTTAATTTCTCCTAGCAGATGACAGCATCTCTGGATTTCCTACTTGACAACTCACTCAAAAATTTCAGCAGCTGTTTGACTTAAAACCTCATTTTATACAGGAGTGTTGAAGTGATTGAATCCTTGTGTGAAGAAGGCTATTCTGTTCATTTCATTTGGGTAAAATCACACTGTGGGTCACTGACATTGAGCTTTTAACCATTTAGCCAAAGAAGCTGCTGTGACAGTGATTACCACATGCACTGCAATCCCAGGTCTGTGTTACCAGTATGATGGCAACAGGAATGGGAGGAAACAACAAGATACAAAGATCAGAAGTATGCAGTTCACCCATCGCTCCTCTATTCCACAAAATCTCATACATATTCATTGCTTAAACACCTTGGTGCTCTAATATTCAGACTCAGATTGAACCAACAGATTGTTTCTGTAAACACCTTCACAGGCTGCACAAGATAGAAACACATTTCCGCTCTTTTGGAGAAGAAGAGGACACAGATCACTTTTTCTGAGGTTGCCCCAGACTGCTTGGGAGTATTACATTCATTGAGCAATAACTTGTGAAGCTTTGTCATCCATTGTCAACCTGTATGACGCCTTTGTTAGCAATACAAAATCATAGACTTCATAATGTGACGTACAGATTCACCACTGCCACAGGTATCCACATCTAATACTAATATATGATTGATGCTGAAAAGCTCAAAAGTGGTCTATATCATTTGATTGTACACTGTTTATAGGGTATTGGTCTGTCTGTAACTACGTATGTTCTGTCTACAATATGTGTGCGCATGCAAAAAAAACAAATATTATAACATCAGTTTTCTATCAATAGCTGTATATTTTTATATAGTTTGTTTTCTATAGTATTATGGTGTAAGCTAAAGGCCAATAAATTAAAAAAAAAGGTTTCTCAGAATCATTTTGTGTAGCCTTCTGTTCTAAAAGGATCTTTCTGTCAGTGATTTGAATATAGGAAATAAAAGATGGAAATGCAATGTTTTAGTGATACAACTCACTAAAATGTTTTCAACATATACTGTACATTATCCTTATAAATTCAAATTTCACACCCTAAATATCTTCTTGAACAGAATATATTGATGATGCCCACCCAGTCCAGCTTCTGAAATGACTTGGGAAGTTTCTCATTTTAAGTGGACCTTAGAGGTTCATTTCAATCATCTAATTGTGGGAGTACAATTGAGTAATGATTATTCTTCACCATATGGTCATGCAGGTTTTTGGAACATAGTAAAACACACTCAAACTCTTTCTCACTTCAGCGCTTCTCTCCATTTGTGTGATCACTGTCTTCAAAAATTGCAATTTCGGCTGCTATTATTCAGAAGGATTCCGTCATCATCTTAGTTAGCTTTCTCACAGAATGAGACTCCTAAAGTTTGATTACTTCCATGTCATTGCTTTCTGTAATAGCCACCCAATCCTTATTCCTCAATTCTTCAGAATTTGAGTTTAGAGCCTTACACTTTCTATTCAGACATCTCTAGTTCTACTGTTTGTGCCATCCCCATTCTTTTTTCTGATTCATTGGCAGTGTAACTGATGTCCAGTTCATTTTCTGCAACTGATACAACATCAGACGACAGTTTTCAAAAGAAAACTTTTAATATATTTTGGAGTGATCATTGTCCCATTCATCTCTAATCATATTGATTTCCACCTTAATCTTTAACTGTGGCTGAATGTCTTGGTGGTAACCTCACCTCAAGCCACAGTCTGTTAACAAGCTTTGAAAATGTGCCAATAGCCCCTTGGTTCATAGGGTGCAATTTGGAAGTAATGTTAGAAGACATTAAATAAAATTGATACTTTCATTCAACTCAATAATTGGAGACAGAAGGCTGGGAACATCACCAGTGAGGAGGACTATTTTGGAAAGTATTTTTTATTTCTTACACTATGCCTGAACTCATTTTTCAGATCTTTTTGAAAAAAAGCACTTCAGTTTGAAGATGCCATCCAACCTGTTCACTTCTGTGAACAGAAAACCTACTCTTACAAAATCACTTCATTGTCTTCTGACATGGGGTAAGTAAAACCAGATTTAGTTTACAACTCCCTAAAAGTGTTTCCTCTGAAAATGAGAATGCATTGATTATTAGTGGCCATAAAACTGGGAGCAGATTCTTCAGCAATAAAAATGAATGTACACCTGGTCATTAGTTTCGAACCCTTTTTATCAAAGTTAAAAAATTGATTCTTTGTGTAATATTTAGTCTCACTTGAAATTATTATTATTTTTTCTCAGAATTTATTTGTTTTAACTGTCTCCTGTTGTCACTTTTATATAATGGAAGCAAAATCAATGCTTCAAATGATCAAACCAATATAGTCTGGCAGAGAAACTTGGTGGATTGCCTGGTTTAATGAGATTAACCAGTATCAAGGGCCACGTTCATATGCATTAGATACAGAAATTTTGTTAAATATCATACAGCCATATTGATCGAAATACGCCTTACAACTCGTGTAGAGAAACAATTTTATAGTGATACTAATGTACTGTACCGACCAGTAACTACATTGTTGTGTTTTTGTTTGGTAAATTTTTGGAATCTGTTCCTGTACACAGAGTAGTGTCCTACTGTTGTAAGACTCATTTCGAGGTGAAAAGTGATATGAGGGTATTCATTTGTGTACCATGAGCAGCTTTGTTTTTATATATGAATGTGACGTTCTGTTAAATACATTTGCACTAATCTTGTAAATATTCTCATTGCAATACATTTTGAAAGGTGATTTGGAAAACAAATCAAATCAATTACTCTGACACCACTGGGTTGTAAGGGTTTGTTACATGAAAACACTCAACAAACAATCCTCATCAACTTCTGGAAGCTAGTCAGTGGACTTTTAATTTTCACTGTATAAGATTGTGTTAAGCATTGCTTACAGGACATTACTCCACTTCTACAGACCTCACCAAATGGGACATTAAACCCTAACTTTCATTCTTTACTGGAAGCCATTAATGTTTGATGTGCCCTTTTGTGTTTAGAACCCTCAGCAATACTATATAAAAAGTATAGGTGCTACTCGCAACATAGATAGGCATTGAGTGGCAGGGAGGCACATTGAAAAAGAGTGCTAGATACTGGTAGCCATTCCACAAACTCTTTCATCAGACAGAGGCAAAACAAAACAAAACACACACCCGCACACCTCACAGACACATGGCCACTGTTGTCCCTGGATGCTAAGATCTGAGTCAAGCATTAATGTCTGGAAACAGCAGTGTTTTGTATCCCGCCTGGCAGGTGGTGTGTGGGTAGAATCAGGAAAACGTAATACACGTCGGTACTGCAAGTGAGCAAAAGTGGTTTACTGGTGCAGGAATACAGGGTTATTACAAATGATTGAAGCGATTTCACAGCTCTACAAAAACTTTATTATTTGAGATATTTTCACAATGCTTTGCACACACATACAAAAACTCAAAAAGTTTTTTTAGGCATTCACAAATGTTTGATATTAGTGATTCGGCAGACATCAAGCCGATAATCAAGTTCCTCCCACACTCGGCGCAGCATGTCCCCATCAATGAGTTCGAAAGCATCGTTGATGCGAGCTCGCAGTTCTGGCACGTTTCTTGGTAGAGGAGGTTTAAACACTGAATCTTTCACATAACCCCACAGAAAGAAATCGCATGGGGTTAAGTTGGGAGAGTGTGGAGGCCATGACATGAATTGCTGATCATGATCTCCACCACGACCGATCCATCGGTTTTCCAATCTCCTGTTTAAGAAATGGCGAACATCATGATGGAAGGGCGGTGGAGCACCATCCTGTTGAAAGATGAAGTCGGCGCTGTCGGTCTCCAGTTGTGGCATGAGCCAATTTTGCAGCATGTCCAGATACACGTGTCCTGTAACGTTTTTTTCGCAGAAGAAAAAGGGGCCGTAAACTTTAAACCGTGAGATTGCACAAAACACGTTAACTTTCGGTGAATTGCGAATTTGCTGCACGAATGCGTGAGGATTCTCTACCGCCCAGATTCGCACATTGTGTCTGTTCACTTCACCATTAAGAAAAAATGTTGCTTCATCACTGAAAACAAGTTTCGCACTGAACGCATCCTCTTCCACGAGCTGTTGCAACCGCGCCAGAAATTCAAAGCATTTGACTTTGTCATCGGGTGTCAGGGCTTGTAGCAATTGTAAATGGTAAGGCTTCTGCTTTAGCCTTTTCCGTAAGATTTTCCAAACCGTCGGCTGTGGTACATTTAGCTCTGCTTTATTCGTCAACTTCCGCGGGCTATGCGTGAAACTTGCCCGCACGCGTTCAACCGTTTCTTCGCTCACTGCAGGCCGACCCGTTGATTTCCCCTTACAGAGGCATCCAGAAGCTTTAAACTGTGCATACCATCGCCGAATGGAGTTAGCAGTTGGTGGATCTTTGTTGAACTTCGTCCTGAAGTGTCGTTGCACTGTTATGACTGACTGATGTGAGTGCATTTCAAGCACGACATACGCTTTCTCGGCTCCTGTCGCCATTTTGTCTCACTGCGCTCTTGAGCGCTCTGGCGGCAGAAACCTGAAGTGTGGCTTCAGCCGAACAAAACTTTATGAGTTTTTCTACGTATCTGTAGTGTGTCGTGACCATATGTCAATGAATGGAGCTACAGTGAATTTATGAAATCGCTTCAATCATTTGTAATAGCCCTGTATTTACAGAGGAATACATAACTTAGTTCATAGGTGCAAAGCAGAAGCAAAGTGTCCCAGCCATCTACTCTTGATCCAAATGGGCAGAATCTGGAGCGGAGCTGTCCCGCTCCGGCTAGAGTGCACTGTCGTCGGTGTCTCATGCCGTGGCATTGTTGCTATCGATACCACACACACACACACACACACACACACACACACACACACACAGAGAGTGAGTGAGTGAGTGTGTGTGTGTGTGTGTGTCTGTGTGTGTGTGTGTGTGTGTGTGGGCGCACACGTGCGCAGTTTTTTGTTTTGTTTTGCTTTGTCTGTCTGATGAAGGATTTAGTGTGCTGGTTAATTATATCTAGCAGTCTTTTTTCAAAGTACCTGTCTGCCCCTCAACACCTCTATGTGGTGAGTAGCGTCTATCATTTTCAAGTTGTTGTCATTCCATCTCGGATTTTCCATTGTTTGGTTTATAATTGTATATTCATCTTGAGATAAGAACAATATTATCAAAATGAAATGTGTTTGTGGTTAAACATATTTCTAATTTTTTGTCCATTTTAGAGTGTATACTGTCCAGAGAGGCGTTCAGTGGAGAAATACGGCTTGCCAGCCAGTTTTAATTTGCTATCTGAAATAGCTGAAGCATCTTCTGCTCTTTTGGATTCAAAAGTTGTAAACGTCATTAAAACTCACGCAGATATGATTGATTACATTCATTTTTCTGATCAATATTCAGGCCCAAAGCAGCCAGAGTAAGTACTGGAATTCATTTGATTTTCTTAAATGCTGCATAAGAAGGTCAAATAAAAATTTGTTAATGCATTCTTGCTGACTGTTGAGAATACTATTGTTGTTCTCACATAAATGATGTTTTCCATGTAGTTCTTTCTTTTTTTCTTTACCTCTAAATCCACTTTTGATAAAGCTGTGTTCAGAATTTCCCTGTTGATATGTAAGTGTTACAAAACTACTTTATATTTGTTCAGAAAATTCAAGGGATTCTGAATAATTTCTGATATATAGTAAATTATATAAGAGCAAGGAGAAAATTTCTCAGTGTGGCACAGTGATTATACTGATATCAGCATGTCTTCATGTGTTGTGTTGATAATGTTCAATGTAAGTGAATGTTTAATGTTAGTGAAGTATCAGCTTCATTTGTGGAACAGTTTTGTTAGTAAGGTATTTTGAAGTAATTTTGTTGTTTTTGCTTTGTTCATATGGATAAAATGGAATACTACACCATTAATTTTCTTTGCATTGTACATATTAACACTAACAGAAATTTATCCAAAATTGTTGTTGGTGTCTGTTTATTTGCAACCATTACGAAATGAGTGGCAGATTTAAAATATATATCATACTTGCCTTGAAGTGAGAGGCATAAAAGCTGTCCCACAAAGTGGTTTCACAGATGAAAACACCAAGAAATTGCACAGTACGGTATTAGCCTGTAACAGATAAATGTGTATGAAATAAGCATATCAAAAGAAACAGATTAGTGTATTTTACATGATGAACTAACTGTCCCACCCGGCATTTCCCAGGCATTCATTTTGGTAATTTTCTATGAGGAACATTCAGTTTCTGTACACATAACACAGATGTGTCTCGCATTTACAACATGTTTTTGTAAATGTCTGTGGCAATGCCTCTTCATAGCTCTGTAGATGGCTATTGTTTCTATATACAGCCATTCGAGTTTCACAGTTAAAAGCTGTCAGAAATGCTGCTAGGTGTCAGGGATTTCCTCAAGGTGACTCGGCTGTAGGAGTGTCTTAGTAGCAAAGAATGCATGATGTGGTATTTTTTTTCACACATCTCAGTGTTTATGATGTCATATCTCCTGAACTGTGTGTGGTACCATGATATAATTTTGTTGGTGCATTGGGTGACATATGTGGAGACTGTCTACGAAATTGGTTGTGAATAGAATTCATAGCTCAGAAGTAATAAATTTAAACATCATGCATGATGTGGCAGTTTTTCACACATCTCATTGTTTATTACATTATATCTCTTGAAATATCATAGGTTGGTGGTTCTTGTCCCACAGCAATTGTTGCCTGACAGTAAGGGATATGTGCAGTTACTGTGAACATGATACAGATCTACAATCCATGCTAGAATGAGAGCAGTTAAAGCAGTGAGTGAAAGCTGGTGGTCCCCACAGGAAAGGTGACTCATCTGCTGCAAAAACTATAAGCAGTGTTTTCTGTGATGCATAAGGGATTTTTCTTTTTGATTACCTAGTAAAGGATAACAGAGCAGCTGGTAAATGTCATGGAAGTCTTTTATACTGATATGTGAATAAATATGTGAGAAAATACCAGGACTTAAAAAGGAATGAAATCCACTTGTATCACTGAGTGAGGTGGCACAGTGGTTGGCACACTGGACTCTCTTTCGGGAGGACGATGGCGTCTGGCCATTCTGACTTAGGTTTTTCATGATTTCCCTAAATTGCTTCAGGCAAATGTTGAAATAGTTGCTTCGAAAGGGCACAGCTGATATCATTTCCCGTTCTTCCCTAATCCGTGCTTGCATTCCGTCTCCAGTGACTTTGTTGTGACAAGATGTTAAGCATTAAACTACTACTACTCTTCCTCCTCCTCTTCCATCAGAATATTGCACCTAAACATGGGAAAACTGAAGTAAACATTATTGGGACAACCATGATATCCACCATACTGGGAATCTTTGTTTTCACTTCCTCTCATATTTATTGAAATTTTTGGGTGATAAATGCATTGAAGTTAATGAAGATGTGGCAAAAGTTAATGGATATTTTGCAGACTTTCCAGAATCACAGTCTTAAGAATGGAAGCTACTGAGAGTAAAAACGCTGAACAGCGTGCACTGTGCTAAAGGAGATTGCATTGAAAAGTTAGTGCATTAATTAACTAAAGATTTAAAAAAGCTTTCTTTCACTTGCCAGGCTGAGAAATTTCCCGAGCATTTATTTGTGGACCACATAAGTAGTCTTTTTCTGTTGTTTGTTTGATATGCGAAGAATTAGTGCATCATTATTTTAGAGCTACTTCTACGAGGGTCACTCCAAAAGAAATGCACACTGTTTTTTTTTTAAATCCATCTTTTATTCTACATGTTTGAAAGTTTTACAGTGTGTAGATACATCCTTTAGGTACAATATTTTCATTTCTCCACATAATTTCCATCCCTCTCAACTGCCTTACGCCATCTTGGAACCAGCACCTGTATACCCACACAGTAAAATTCTAGACCAACCTGTTGGAGCCACTGTTTGGCAGTGTGCACAAGGGAGTCATCATCTTCAAACCTTGTTCCACGAAGAGAGTCTTTCAGTTTCCCAAAGAGATGATAGTCATATGGAGCCAGGTCAGGACTGTAAGGCGGATGTTTCAGTGTTGTCCATCCGAGTTTTATGATCACTTCGATGGTTTTTTGACTGACATGTGGCCGCGCATTGTCGTGCAACAGCAAAACATCCTTTTGCCGATGTGGTTGAACACGACTCAGTGGAGCTTGAAGTTTCTTCAGTGTCGTCACATATGCATCAGAATTTATGGTGGTTTCAGTTGGCATGATGACCACAAGCAAGAGTCCTTCGGAACCGAAAAACACTGTAGCCATAATTTTTCCAGCAGAAGGTGTGGTTTTGAATTATTTTTTCTTGGGTGAATTTGCATGATGCCACTCCATTGATTGCCTCTTCGTCTCTGGTGAAAAATGATGGAGCCATGTTTCATCACCTGTCACAATTCTTCCAAGAAATTCATCTCCACCATTCTCGTATTGTTCCAAAAGTTCGCTGCATACCGTTTTCCTTGTTTCTTTGTGAGCCACTGTCAACATCCTGGGAACCCACCTGGCACAAACCTTTTTTAACGCCAACACTTTCAGTATTCTGCAAACACTTTCTTCCCCTATCCCAACATAGCGTGACAATTCATTCACTGTGATGCGTCTGCCAGCAGTCACATTGGAGTGTGTGCAGTATGAGACCACCGCTGCAAGGACAATCCTCAATATTGCCGTGCCCACTTTCATCATGTAACCTGCTTGCCCACCAACTAACTGTACTGGGATTGACAGCAGCATCTCCGTACACCTTTTTCAACCTCTTGTGGATGTTTCCCACTGTCTCATTTTCACAGCACAGGAATTCTATGGCAGCACGTTGCTTCTGACGAACGTCAAGTGTAGCAGCCATCTTGATGACATGCTGTGACGGCGCCACTCACGGGAACAGGTTGAACTAAGTTTGAAAACAAGTGGGAAGGATGTATCTACACACTGTCAAACTTTCACAAATGCAGAATGAAAACTTTATTTTTACAAAAATAGTGTGCATTTCTTTTGGAGTGACCCTCATATGTGTGGACTTCTATGAAACACAGACCTCAATGTAGTGGTATCATCAACAAATGTGGCATGAAGAAGGTGGAATATTACTTGTTGACTAGGTTACAGATAATCATGATATAAGGGACCAGTTTTATGACTGGTTTGATGCAGCTCTACATGTTGGTCTATCTTGTGCAAGTCTCTTCATCTCCAAATAACTACTGCAACCTACATCCATTTTAACTGCAACCTACATCCATTTTAACATGCTTACTGTATTCATCTCTTGGTCTCCCACTCACTTCCCTCCACTACTAAACTGGTGATCCCTTGATGTCTCAGAATGTGTTCTATCAAGTGCTCCCTTCTTTTAGTCAAGTTGTGCCATAAATTTCTTTCCTCCCTGATTCCGATCTTCAGCATTCTTTGTTAGCACCACATTTCGAAAGCTTCTACTCTTTTCTTGTCTTATCTGAACCATTTATTGTCCACATTTCGCTTTATGACATTGCCTTAAAGTTCACCTCTATTGTATGGACCCTCTATATATTCCTTTTAGCTTTCCCTTCTTTGAAACTTCCTGGCAGATTAAAACTGTGTGCTCGACTGAGACTCGAACTCGTGACCTTTGCCTTTCGCGGGCAAGTGCTCGAGTCTCGGTCAAGCAAACAGTTTTAATCTGCCAGGAAGTTTCATATCAGCGCACACTCTGCTGCAGAGTAAAAATCTCATTCTGGAAACTTTCCCTTCTTTGCTTAGGACTGGTTTTCCATCGGAGCTCTTGATATTTATATAGCTGCTTCTCTTTTGTGCAAAGGCCTCTTTAATTTTTCTGTAGGTGGTATCTATTGTTCCTGTAATGAAATGTGCTTACAAATTGTTTCATTTGTCCTCTAGCCATTTCTGTTTAGCCATATTGCACTTCCTGTCACACTCATTTTTGAGACTTATATCCTCTTTCATGTGTTTTATTTGCTGCGTTTTTATATTTTCTCCTTTCATCAGTTACATTCACTATCTCCTATGTCGTCCAAGGGTTACTACTAGACCTTGTCTTTTTACTTATTTGATCCTCTGCTGCATTCACTCTTCCATTTCTTAAAGCTAACAATTCATCTTCTGCTGTATTCCTTTCCCTTTTATAGTCAGTCGTTGCCTAATCCTCCCTCTGAAACCCTCAACAGTCTCTGGTTCTTTCAACTTATCCAGGTTCCATCTCCTTAATTTCCCACCTTTTTGTGGTTTGAAGTTTTAATCTATAATTCATAACCAATAAATTGGACAGATAGTCCTCATCTGGCCCCAGAAATGTCTTACAATTTAAAATCTGGTTCTGAAATCTTTGTCTTACCATTATATAAGCAATCCGAAGCCTTCGGGTGTGTCCAGGTCTCCTCCACACATCTGACCTTCTTTTATAATTCTTGAACCAAGTGTTAGTGATGGTTAAATTATGTTCTGTGCAAAATTCTACCAAACAGCTTCTTACATTCCTTCCCACCAGTCCATATTGATCTACTGTTTTTCCTTCTCTTCATTTTCCTACTGTTGAATTCCAGCCCCCCATAACAATTACATTTTCATCTCCCTTAACTGTATGAATAATATCTTTTGTCTGGTCCTATATAAAACACTAAGCGTGTTTAAGGCTACCATCCAGCCCCTTGTTGACCAGTCTGGTGTGGCAGTTGAAGATAGGCAAACAAAAGCTGAAGTTTTAAATTTCACGTTCAAAAAATCATTCACAGGGGAGAATCGTACTACAAACAGACTGTCATTTGGCCATAGGACAGACTGCCATATGGACGACATAGTAATAAGCATCCCTGGTATCGAGAAACAATTGAAAGCAAATAAATAACCAGGCCTCAATGGAATCCCAATTCGGTTTTACAAAAAGTACCCTATGGCATTAGCCCCTTATCTAGCTGCATTTATCATGAGTCTCTCGCCCACCACAAAGATACAAATGACTGGAAGAAAGTGCTGATGACTCCAGTGCGTAAGAAGGGTAGAAGAACATACCCGCAAAATTACAGACCAGTATCCCTAACTTTGGTTTAGTGCAAAATTCTTGAACATATTCTCAGTTTGAATATAATAAACTTTATTGAGAGTGAGAAGCTTGTGTCCACAAATCAGCATGGTTTTACAAAGCATTGTTTGTGTGAAATTCAGCTTGCCCTTTTCTCACGTGATATACTGGAATCTATGGATGAAGGGCAACAGACAAATGCTACATTTCTGTATTTCCGGAAGGCATTATACATGGTGCCCCATTGCAGGCTGTCAATGAAGGTATGAGCATATGGAATAAGTTCACAGATATGTGAGTGGCTTGAAGACTTCTTAAGTTATAGAACCCAGTATGTTTTCCTCGACAGCGAGTGTCCATCAGAGACAAATGTGCTGTCAGAAGTGCCCCAAGAAAATGTGATAGGACCACGGTTGTTCTCTGTATACATAAATTATTTTCTGAACAGAGTGGGCAGCAATCTGCGGATGTTTGTTGATGATGCTGTGGTGTACAGTAAGGTGTCAAAGTTGAGTGACTGTAGAAAAATAAAAGATGACTTAGACAAAATTTCTATGTGGTGCGATGAATGGCAGCTAGCTCTAAATGTAGAAAAATATAAGTCAATGAGGATGAGTAGGAAGAACAAACTTGTTATATTCAGATACAGTATCACTAGTGTCCTGCTTGACACAGTCATGTCGTTGAAAATTCTGGGTGTTAACATCGCAAAGCAATATGAAATGGAACAAGCGTGTGAGAACTGTGATAGGGTAGGTGAATGGTCGACTTCAGTTTATTGGGAAAATTTTAAGAAAGAGTGGTTCGCCTTAAAAGAGACGGCGTACAGGATGCTGGTGTGACCTGTTCTTGAGTACTGCTTGAGTGTTTCAGATCTGTACTAGGTTGGATTGAAAGAAGAGAACAAAACCATTCAGAGTTGGGCTGCTAGATTTGTTACTGGCAGGTTCAAACAACACATAAGTGTTACAGAGATGCCTGGGGAACTGAAATGGGAATCCACAGAGGGAAGGCAACATTCTTTTCAAAAAAACACTACGAGAAAATTTAGAGAACTGGCATTTGAAGGTGACTGCCAAACAGTTTTAATGCTACCAACATACATTGTGCATAAGGACCATGAGGATAAGATACAAGAAACTAGGGCTCATATGGAGACATATAGAAGGTCTTTTTCCCTCGCTCGATTTGCAAGTGGAACAGGAAAGAAAATGGCTAGTAGTGGTACAGGGTACACTCTGCCACACACTGTATGGTGGCTTGCGGTGTATCTATGTAGGTGTAGATATATGTGTATTTCTACTACCTCTTCATCTGCAGAGCTAATTGGCATATAAACTTTTACTACTGTGGTAGGTGTGGGATTTGTGGTTATCTTGGCTACATAGTTCATTTCCTAATCTAATTCCCTTACCTTCACCTGGTTTAATTTGACTACACTCCAGTTCCCTTGTTTTGCTTTTGTTGATGTTCATCTTATATTCTTCTTTCAAATACTGTACATTCCGTTCAACTGCTTTTCCCAGTATTTGCTGTCGCTGATAGAATCGCAGTGTCATCAGCAAACCTTAGAGTTATTATGAGGCGCTGAGAACCATAATGGCCTAAAGCACACAGTCATCAAGCACAAATGGAAGTGAGACAGCTTTTCGTGAATGTTCATATAGGTAACATGGACCTACAATACAGATAAACCTGACTCACCATAATATCAATAGATGTCAGGAACCTGCATACCTGCTACAATCTCAAAGCTGATGTTGATGTGCTTAAGGCCACTGTGATTCTCAGTGCCTTGTATGTATTTTTTTAGTAGTTAGAACTGCAAGTCTATGACAAGTTTCAGTGAGTGCTGCACTACCAATCTGTGAGTTTGATTAATTATATTTAATACCCACATGTGAATTCACCTGTGCTTTTTGTAATTAAAAAGTGACAGAACAGAGCTATGAAAGTGCCAGCTTAGATTATTAAATAAAAAAATATTTTCATTGAAAATTGTCTTTGCATGTTTCGTTATAAGGCTAGTACAAAAGGAGAGGTCAATATCACAAGAGATGAAAAAATAGCCGTTTGAAATAGAATATTTCATACTGTCATAGGCTTTATTCTGAATTATTTACGGGATACAACAAATTTAACATATGGTGAGGTCTCACATTTCCACTAATATAAATAGTGTGTATATTTATGGCCTCTGTGATAGCTGTTGTGTTCGCTCTTAAACACCAAATTCTTCCATATTGTCGAATTTTGGGCTGGGGGAGAGGGGGGGGGGGGAGGTAGAAGGGTATATTGAGCATATCATATTTTTAGTATTCTAGCATTTTAATTGAATTCTACAAATAACTTTAACTACAACCATTTATATTTCCTCTGCAGTGATGCAAATCTTACAAAATTGCCTGAAACAAAGAAGGTATTGTTGTTCAATTTCAACATGATCGTTAAGGGAAGACAAATAGATGAAGCCATGGAACAGATGAAACCACTTATGATGCTTGTTATCTACTGCATGGAGAAAGTTAAGAGATTCCGTCTCAGCAGAGAGGTGTGTATTATCATTGCTTATTAACACACAAAACAGTTTTGGCATTTGTGTTCATTCACTTCCTGTCTCGTGTATATGATTATGTGCATACAACTAGATTCTAGGATTAATAGAGGAGGAAGGGGGGAAATTTTCCTATTTACGTAATCTTCTGTTTTGTATATCTTTGCCAGTTAATACATTAAGACATTTCTTTTTCTCTTTTCGTAGACATATCACAGAAAGATACAACCAGTTGTCCAATTTGGTGTTGCTATTATTTCTCTGTTGCTAGCACAGTGAAAATTCAGAACATTAATTTTGACAAAATTCAGAATTACAACCAGTAAACTGCAGCTGCAGATAATTACTAAGCTTCCAGCCAGTATAGTATCATAAAAACAATTGTGATTCAGAATTTCAATAAAAAATTAGATAGAGAAAAATGAGATGCATATTCTGTCCAGTTTGTCCTAAACTTCAGTTAGGTAGCAGAAGAAAGAGATTCCAAGCTCTTGCAATGCTGTATCTTAGAACTCTGGAAGGAGTCTGACCATTGATGGACGTTTCAAATGACAGATGTGAGTTAACCGGAGTTGTAAAGGTTGAAGCAACGTATTCAGTTGATATATGGATGTAAATATGTGAAATTTAATTTAAAATATTCTGGTTGATGCAGGCAAAGAATAAAGCACAGAAAAATAGGAACCGTGTGGATGAGGCTTTCCTCAAGACGACACATGCTGCAAGGGCAGAAGCAGCTGCAGCCCGCCGTGAGGAAAAGAAGAGGCAGGAGAAGGAACGTATTTTGCAAGTAAGTTTTACTGGAATGGTAATGTTTGAATAAAGACTACAGTTCATCACCACTGTAAAATCGGTAACACTTAAAAGATAATATTGAAGGTTTCATGCATAGCTGATATTTGGTTCATTGGAACACTTACAGCAAACGTGGAGCACCATCAAACCAATACACATTTATAAGTTCAATAATAATGTGTAACTACTAGACACGGCAGGAAGACTTTCATTGCATTCACACTCCTGGTATTCAGTATGCTGTCAGGTTGAAAGATCATTATTTTTTTCCAGTGTCAGTGTGGAGCTGTGTGTAAATCAGTCTCTTGAATAAGTGTACTAGGCATTTGAGGATTCTGTTTGTTCTGTGACCATGGTCTTTCTTTTCTTTGGTCACGTCAGGTACAGAAGGATTATCATGAATACGAAATCAGTTTGAATATCAGCTTCGATCTGCCAGATTGAGGTTGAGAAGTAACTGTCCAGAGAACTTCAAGCACTCACCCTTTGTTTCTATATAAATTGGTATCTACTAGTTCTTTTTCACCTGTGAATCTTGAGGACAGCTGATCTTTTCATTATTTTTCAAAACACGGAACACATGTTCTTTGGTAGCAGGTCTCGATCCATTACTAAGCAGGCAAAAACTGAATTGCTACTCTTATATATTTAGTTGAGGCAGATGTTTTCTTCTCTCTCCATACATTATTTGAGTCATAATTTAACTTACACGAGATTTCTTATAGTTTCTACATCTATACATTCATGAAAATATAATAGTGAGCTTTCTGGTTCGTAGATTTTTAATGAATGATGAAATAATGTAGTTCTTGTGCCTTCCACTGATTTGAGTAACTCTTTATACAATTACTTCTGTATACTTCTTTCAATCTCAATTCACATTAGATGTCCTTTCATCCCCCTGTAAGTGATTCCTGCTGTAAATGCGACCTCTGTAACATCAAACATGCTGCAGCTGATGCCATGGAAGAGCAGGGTAAATGGGAACGTGAAAGAGAGTTACATCAGCGAAAGGCCAGAGCGTGCGGGCAGGAATGCATCGCAGTGCAGCAGAAAGGAGGCATCAGAACAATGATACAACTGTGATTGCCTTTGATTTGATGAGGACTTTAC
This sequence comes from Schistocerca cancellata, assembly GCF_023864275.1. Classification (NCBI taxonomy): domain Eukaryota; kingdom Metazoa; phylum Arthropoda; class Insecta; order Orthoptera; family Acrididae; genus Schistocerca; species Schistocerca cancellata. The sequence continues at coordinate 660,139,304 of NC_064627.1, forward strand.
TGACATTTATGTTACTACACGTGGCAATTGTCGACATACTGCCTTGGAATACACGACCTGCGTACCAAGAAAGCTACCATGTATGTATGAAGTGAGGGCAAAGCATCCTGAGGACCGCAAGAAACTGGATTGTGTCTCATGGATTACTTTAAACATAATGTCCAAACAAAGCGACTGATTATGTACTCGGATCAATGTGGCGGGCAAAATTGGAATATAAAAAATGACCTTCCTGTGTCAATACATGGTTCTACATGCAGACTTCACACCGAAAGTAATCCACCATAAATTCCTAGTCAGTGGGCATAATACCTACCATGTGACCAGGACTTTGGTATTATGGCAAACAACAGGAAATTTCACCCAAACATATACACACCCTCTGACTGGATGAATGTCATTATCACTGCATGAAAACAGCAACGTTACACCGCTATATGTATGACAAAGAATGGTTTCGTGTCCACAGTACATTTAGAGAGAAATGTACGTAAGCGTAAAGTGTCGACACAAAATACCAGGGTGCAATGGTTCCATATTCAGTGGCTTCAGTATAAAGCATCCTCTCCCCAGATCATGTTTTATAAGGACCCCAATGAGCCAGATGTCCTGAATGCTGACGTTTTTCTAAATGACGTTAAAAAGTAATGGAGAGTCTGGACATACTATATCCAATGGACATGCTATTAGCGCATTGAAAAAGACCAATTTAATGACCTCGCAGCAATTCGTAACCCTGGTGTACCATAGTTATTACCGTAACTTGAAGACAACTGGTGTGGCGACACTATCCCTGCAAATGATGATATGGATGATGAACATTAAAACCTCATGTGTATCTTGTCCAATGTTCGACTACAGTTTAAAGCATGTTTCGTGTATTATGGCCAAGTGCACTGAAACAATAGTGGCCTAACCCACACAAAAAAGGGTCTAAATACAGTATTACGGCTAACTCCACGTTTAGCCGATTACCGGACACCATACCATGTTATTTATACCACAATCATTGCTATACGCCACAATCACTACCTTACACATCAATTCTGCAAACGTCAATATCTTCCAGTGGCCATTCCCACAAACCAGTGTGCTGTGGGTTAGGGCACTATAGTGTTGATAGCCTCAATTCTGTTCTGTGGCTTCTTTATAACTCTGGATGAGAGTACTCCCTAAAACCTCGTAACTTTATCATCTACTCTGTATCTTTAAATAAGGCTGTTTCCAAAATGTGATGATTCATTGACATGGAAGTCTTTCTTTGGCCAAAATTACTCATTTTTTGTTTGAAATTTAAGCTATGAATGAATGGGATCAGACCTGACACATTTAGTTTAGTAGTTATAAATGTTGGGCATAGTGACTGTTTACTGTTATTAATTTTTAGGTACAGCAGAGTAGTTGTTCTTCCATAGGTTGGTCTTGACATCACAATGCTTCACTAAGTATAGTCTTGCTGCAATGGTAGGCTCTTGGTTTGTTTGGCCTAAGGCGCAACTTGTCTATTCAGTTTGGAGGTCAGACAAATTGCGATACATGGTATATTGAAAAATGTCATCCAAATAATATTAGAACAAGCTGAGAGGAGGAACCATATACCTTAGCACAATTAATCTCTCTCTGCTTGACCACCAATCAAATAACACCAAGGTGTTGATCAGTTAATATTGTATTTGTCTGTATTTGAAGGAAGATGACCCGGATAAGCAGCGCAAATGGGAAGACCGTGAAATGAAACGCCAAATGAAGAAAAAGGCGCCAAAAATGAAGCAGTTGAAGGTAAAAGCATTGTAATCTTTCTCATTGTGCCCATGTCCCTGATCAGTTCATTTTTTTATGTCACAGTAATAATTTATTTTCAAAGAATATGATCACCATTTTCTTTTGACAGTTATGAGAACACTTCTCCGCCTGGGTTATGCTTTTGTAAGTGAACATTTAGTACTTAACTAAAAAAACATTTATTTATGAAGAATACCATACATATATTCATTAATTCTTTGTAATAAAGTATTTTCAAATTTTGATACCTACCTTTAGGTCATTTTTTAGAATTACTTGTCATATTTATTATTGTCTTCCAAACAAAATTTTGGAAAATTGTAATTAAAAGTGGATAAAGAAAATTAAGCAGCTAGCCTACTCATATTTTACAACCTGTATTTATGAAGTGCAATAAATATATTATTTATTGTGTGGTGTAAGTGTCTTTATTGCAACATTGTTATTAAAGAATTTTATTTTGGTTAAATATTAAATAGTTGTCATTGTCCTTAAAACATCCATAGTGTAACCTTCATAAACTCAACAGTTCGTAATGCCAACAGCCTCCTAGTACCTTATTTAACACAAGTAAATCAGATGTGTTAATGCGCAACTGTACAGCAAACCCTCATTTGTGTGGGGAATTTTAAGTTACTGGGTTAAAGTTAGGACAATTTTACTCTTATTTGGCTCCAAGACCCAATTTTCAATCTTTTCTTGCAATAATTTCTACACTGCAGCAAGGATATTTCACCGCATATTGCTAGTCATGTAGGTATATCAGATCACAAGACTTTCTAATGCCATTCTCAGTTGAAACTGACTACACACAAAAACAGAATAGATCCAGTACATCCAGAGGTTCTTGCTTTAATCGTTGCTCTGAATTAAAACAAAACCTTAATTTGAGGTTCTGTCACCTATTATGTGAGGTATCTGTGATGTTTTAGAGAGAGGAAACTTTTTTACATCTCATCTCAGTTTGTTGTATAGTCAAAGTGTTACATGTAATGACTTTAGCCAGAGGTGACTGTTTATAAATTATCTTCCAAAAATAAAAATATGACCTACCTCATACTGTCCTCTGAAGTGGAAGGGCACACTGAGGGATATCTATGGTGAAAGGTTGTGCACCCTAAAATAAGGTGCTTGCCATTGTCGCTTCTCCAGCTGTTGAAAATCTCCAAAACTGCATCCTGTATATGTTAAGTGAGTTGTACAGTAGAAACAAAATGTGAAAACATGCAGGCTGATCACATAGCTTCCTTTATAGTGACTATCAGTTAAGGTGAAATACATCAAAATGGAATATCTTAAAATGGGCAAAATTTCTTCAACCATGTTTGAGGTTTCCTGTGGCTGCTTCATTAGGAGCCATATACAAAGGCAGGTAGTGAGACCTTGAAATGATTTTCAGATTTCCGTTTCAAGGACCAGCTCTTTTCTGTTTTCTTCATATACTAAAATTTGGAGCTCAGTGCCCAGACATCAATTTCTTAAAGCATTAAGTCACAGTTATAAAAATAAAATGAAATAGGGGGAAAAAAATGTTTTAGAAGATTTCCGAGCACTATTAATATCTTATTCACTGTCGTTGGTGGCTGAGTGTGTGACACAGAAGTATCGTAATTGTGAAGTCGTCAGTTTGAACCTCAGTAGTCACATTGTTGATTTTCAATGGGGGGGGGGGGGGGAGGAAGGAAGGGTGGGGGAGAGAGAGAGAGAGAAGCACACCTCATGCTCACATGACCACCATCTCCGGCAGCTCAGACTGGAATGCAACTGCACGTGAATGAATGCAACAACGAAAAGGGGGCAGGGTAGGGAAAGGGATAGCAAGGTACAGGTGGAGGGGGAGAAGAGTGTTGTCTTAAAGAGTGTGCAGGGACTAAATGGAGGCATGAGAAGACTGCCACTAGGCACAGCACTGAGATGCAAGGGAGGTGGGGAGGGAGAGCAGGATGGAGAGCTGAAAAGTAGAGGAGCATGGAAGGGGAAGGATGGACAGGTGCATTGGCAAAGGGCAGCACACAGTGAGGGGGAGGGGATATGAATAGGGAGGAAGTGATAGGACAGAGGGGTCAAACTGTACTGTGTCCACACTCTCCACCCAAATCTTAGGTTAGGGCCAGGATAATTTTGGTTGCAGAGAATGTGTTTTAAGGATAACTCCTATTTGCACAGTTCAGAAAATCTGGTGCTGGTGGGGAGGATCCAAATGGCCTGAATTGTGAAGCAGCCATTGAAATCAAGCGTGTTATGCTCAGCTGGATGTTGTGCCACAGTGTGGTCTACTTTCCTCTTGGTCATAGTTTGGCAGTGGTCATTCATCCTTGTGGACAGCTGGTTGGGAGTCACACCAACATAAAAAGCTGTGTGATCGTTACAGCAGAGGTGGTATATGACAAGGCTTCTGTCATAGGCGGCCCGCCCTCTTTTGGGGTAGGATAATCCTGTGACAGGACTGCAATAGGAAGTGCTGGGTGAGTGGATGGGATAGGTTTTGCACTTGGGTCTTCCACAGGGATATGATCCTTGTAGCAAGGGATGGGATTGGCATAAGGATAGACTAGGAAGTTGTGGAGTTGGGGTGGGCAATGTAACACCATTTTAGGAGGGATCGGGAAGGATCTTAGTTAGGATGCCCCTCATTTCAGGGCATGATGATATGTAATCAAAGTCCTGACAAAGGATGTGGTTCAGCTGTTCCAGTCCAGGGTGATACTGGGTGAAGGCTTTCATTGACCTGACAATTGCATTCTGCTTCGAGCCACCGGAGGTGGCATCATGTGTAAGTGAGGTGTACTAATTTGTTTGGACAAATGTGTGTGTGTTTCCTTTTTTGAAGTAAGCTTAGGTCAAAAGCTAAATGTGTAACAGTCTTTACAGTGTGCCATCTTAACTGTGAGTAGCAATCTATTCCTTTTCCTTATATTGATATCCCAACCTGAAATATCCTTAGTTTAATAATTTTGTCAGATATTCTTTGAGATTAATGTTAGCCAGTATATTTCCATGTAAATGAAAAAAAAAAAAAAAAACTGTGTGCGTGTTTCTATAAGAAAGAGCAATGCTTTCGGTATTTTGTCCAAATGTCCACGAAGAAGCAGCACTGAAATTCTCTATTCACCTATCACCATCCATACACAGATTTCTTGAATTGTTATGCAAATGCAACTACAATCACACTGACACTTGACAAGAGACCTACGAAAATGACAACAGTTAGACAGATTTGTACCACAGCATGAGTGAGGAAGGAGGGAAAAAAAAGTGCTAACAAGTATCAAAAGATTATACAAAACTCGTCAGATGAATACAACCTAAGAATATATTTGGATCTGTTTGTGTGCTGCTGTTAAATATATACAATAAACACTGGAAGTATGATAAATATGCCAAGATCAGTTGTAATTTTTTTGAGGAAATTGATTTATTTATTGGCATTTCTGTAAAAGGTGAGTAAGCTGTAAAGTTAAATATGGTAAAATATAGGCAGCAGATTGCAAGAGTCCAGTGCAGTCAAAGCTAATTGTCATTAACAACAGGCAGAGAAACTTTCATGATGTGGGCATTTAAGAGAGCCAGACGACAAACTTTATGTACCAGTACTTGCTGTAGACAGTGGCGGATATATAAGGGGGACACTCCCCCCCCCCCCCCCCCCCCCCCTTGCAGGGCCGCCTGCATTGCCATCAATTAGCCCACACACTATTCAGTCGACTTGACTGAATCTAGTTTTCAAGTAGTTGTACTTTCCTATGTAGCATGTGCTTCTGCGTCATCGTATTTTATACGTTTCTGCCTGGCAAAAACTGTGATCATAATAATGATGCTATGACATATTGGAAAAGAACTGTCTTTATTCCAACACTGGGCCATGTTACTACTCACACAAGAGCGTTTTGCTGAAGAAAATATTTATCATTTAAAATTCAACATACTTTTGCCCTCACAACTGTTGAAACATGATTGTAATGATCTGGCACAAATTGAATCAGTGCTTCACTGAACTACCATTCTTTGAAGAATAATCATTCATTGTGATTAAAAAGAGACTAATGGGGAGATTCTTCAATACAAGGAAACGAGCATAAATGCCCTTAATGACCGTGATTCAGTTATGCAGGTGTTGTCTATTTGTCCTAGAGCTCAATATCCAACTTTGCACATGCTGTTCAAAATATATGCTTGTCTACCTGCATCTATTTCTACAGTAGAAAGAAATTTTTGAAGATCGCTGCGTACAAAGACATGGCTGACATCAACAATGGAGGAGGACCAACTTACTGGCTTAGCTCTGTTGAATACTCACCCTGACATTGATTGTCCTATTGATGATGTAATTAAACAATTTGCCTGGAAGAATAGGCACATAGAAGTCATCTTTTAAGGAAGAGAACCACAACTGTAACTTTTTTATATCATAAGATGGCAGTGTCTTATATATGTGTATAATCAGTTAAAATAAAACTTTCTTAAACTATGCATGTGACTTATTTTTTATTACAATAAAAGTAAATGTAGCTCAAGATATCTTTAGTGCCCATTCTTAGGTTTTTCTGTACTGCCACTGGCTGTAGGATACCTCTGCTAATCATGTAGAATATTTAGCACTGACTTACAGACAGAATTAACAGCATGACCAGTCATCTGCTAGTCCAACACTACTTTGTCAAGCCGGTATTCACCCAATGAAGGTCAAATCTATTATGAAGATAGTAATTTAAGAAAGTAATAAAATGAATTTCTACACTTGTTGAAAGATTTGTATTTCATGTTTTCTTTTTTACTGATTTAATTACAGTAAATAACTGTTAGATTAGTTTCAGAATTTAAAAGTGGATGTCAGTTTTCATTTTCCCAGCAAACAATACCTTTGATACTTGTGGAAAAGTTGTCGTCAACCCTCCGAAAGATTTTAACATTACCCTGCTTTATGGGTATGGTTTTATTAGAGATGGTATACACTTGTCTGCATCAGGTCTTTGAAGGTAATTGCTAGTTATAGGGGAACCTGCATTTTTTGTGTGTACAGTCATTGCCAGACATGAAACCAGCAATAAGTGACAGGGAAAAAGAAAAAAAAAAAAAAAAAAAAAAAAACTCTTTCGACAGGGAATATTGAACCCCTGACCTTCGAATTTTTGGTCCAGCCAAGCCAAAAAATGGCATTGCAACAGAAGCTAAAATGAATCATATGAGATATTCCATGTAACGTAGGACACACGTACAATATTTAATTTTTTTTTTTTTTTGAAAGGGCTATACTTTTTACTGTATGGCAACGATGGTTTGTGACCCATTATTGCTTTCCCTCCATAATTTGTAGCCATTTTTATAACACCATACGTTTTTCATGTAATGAGAGTGTGAGTTATTGGAGATTTGGACCTTCATTTCAACTAATTGGCAGGTAAGAATTAGAATATCATTATTTATATTACTGTTACATACCCCAACGTATTGCATAAAGAGTTTAAAACTGAAGTAGGGAAATTATAGGTTTGGGTAAACAATATAATACAACAACATGAACTTTCATGCAACATGAGTCACTTTCATGTAATTAAGTTTTTATACAAATAGAGAGATTAGAAATAACTTTATCTTGTTCAGTAATTTACTTCTTAATGTGAATGTGGAACTAATATCACTACTAAAAATTTCCCAATTTCAACCAATATTGTAAAAACAGAAAACACTAGTCACGTAATCTGAGTCACAGTTGTATTATTTTAAGAGCAGCAGAAAGACAGAGTAGGAGGAGGGAAAAGTTAAAGAATAAAGGAAAATATGAAGAATGTAAGAAGCAGCATCTGGAAGAAGCTCGAAAAGGGCAGCAGAGGCAGAAACAAAAGTTTCTACATTTGAGTCAACATACGCAACGGCTGTTATTAGAAGAAGAGCTAAATATAGGGAGAGAGTCAGAAAACACAGGATGCAAGATCAGCAACCTAGTAAAGCAAGTTTATCACCATATAAGTCACTTAGTGCTGGATAACGCCATGGCTCGAATGCTGCAATTGCTTACATTAGCAACGTACTGTCAACTATACCTGCGAAAATGTGAAGGTAGTTTCAGTCTGGTCAGATAGACCTGCCTCACAATTTAAAAACAAATATATTACTGCTGCTGTACCTTAATTTCATCATTTCATAATGTGGAAAACTATTGGAATTTATTTGATACATCCCATGGTAAAAAAACTATTGATGGAATTGGTGAAGTTGTGGAACGGCTACTGGGATGCATCAACTTTTGCTCAGGTAGCTGCAAGTACCACAACTATGCAGGTTTTTCATGTGTCTATTCATCAAATTCAAGGAATCAATGTAATACTTAATCTGGCTCATATATTTTCTTCAGTACCAAACAAAGAGCATTGACTGCTATCACCACAAGAAAGGAATACTACAAACATATCTGCTTTCTCCAAACAATTTTGCTACTGCAGATCATCGTACTGTAGAAACTATAGAAAGTGTGAAAAGTGGAGACTGGTAAAAAGTAGGATAAGACAGTAAATTCAATGCTGGAGAAGTGCATGCAGTTTTTGGAAATTCTTACTTAACCTGTGCAATGGCCTGTAAAATGTGATTAAATTATAAAGAAAATTAATCCACTTGATTTAAATGCAAGAGGATATTTTTCAGTTCTCTGACTTTTAACTGAAATTACAGTTCGTTTTCCAAGATGTCATGCTCTTATAATTTTTCATAGTGTTTGAAAAGTGAAATGTTAATGTTAAGTTTACCTTATTTCATATTTTCATATCTCTGCTAGCAGGAAAAAAAGTAGCAAGTAACATGAGTTACGTAACATTGAGTCACGCGCCTTTTTCAGTATTTCACAGGGTATAAGTATTTTAGAAATTTGTAACTGTCATTTAAATGCCAACCTAATACACATTTTCTGTGATAAAAACCATACTCCTAATAGTTTGAGGACCCTTTTGACCTAAAATGCACATTAGGAATTGGATGTCCCAAATTTGTAACATGAGTCATAAGATAAATTACATTCTTGTTCTTTAATTTTAATGCTCTTCCCTGCTTAAACAACACTTCAAAATCTTTGCCTGAATAACACAATTTATAATGATGATTTACCAAAGAACATATGGGTTTATAGATTGATAACATAATAAAACACCAATTATTTCAAAATGTAACGTGAGTCACCATGGAATGCCCCCATATAACTGCTTTGAATGAATTATTAAATTACATAAATTATGACAGAGTGTGTGTGTGTGTGTGTGTGTGTGTGTGTGTGTGTGTGTCATACACCCATCATTATTTTATTATTAATATTATTATTATTATTCAATAACATGTGAAGATTAATACCTTTATTTGTGATTATTTACATACAAAGATCAAGAAAAGCCATTTTTTGCATATCAGTGGCTTCTTTTCAAGATAAATATTAGTTCTATCTATAGGGGCAGACAAGTATATACGCTATACCTTGAAGTTCTTTGTGTGCTTGACTTTGGCTGTCCCACATGTCTGCAATATTAATTTTCTGAGCTATAAATTTCCATTTCGTAGTTGGTCTTCTCAGATTCTCGATTATTTTGCAACAGTCTGAGGTTAAGCAGGATAACTGTCTCTGTGAATGGGAAACCTTTGGTGTGTACGAAGTCAGCTATTATGACATTGATTCCAGCAGGACCAGGGCACTGTTTTTCTATCCAAGGCAGTACAGCTCGGTTGCATGGTTCACCACACGTTTTCTTCAATGTGGATAATGGATTACATAGTACAAACTTCGTATTAGGTGTAAGTACACACTGACTAACAAACCCAGACCCTGCTGGACGACGATTCAGTGTCTCTGTGAGGAATGTAAGCATCTTCTGTGGTGATGTCGTATCTGGCCAGGGAGTAGGCCAGCGCCGCGCTGGCCAAAACCCTTGCCCTGCAGCATCCCTGTATATTACAATCACTTGGAACCCTTTCTCTCTCATCCAAGAAAGACTAATACTTTTCACATCACTAATAGCAGGACAGATCATGCCATTAAAGACACAATCCAAAAGTGATACAAGCTGACTATGATCTTCAATAGAGAAATTATAAAAATGTTGGAAGTCAAGAATCACCACTTCTCCTTGATGTGTGTCAAGAAATGCACGCACTTCTTGTAACAGCGAACTTATCTCACTGCCATACAAACCATGTACAAAGTAAAGTTCCTTACAGTTCTTTTTTGTTGCAACTCGCAAATCAAAATACCTGTTACAAAGAGAGAACAAATGTATATATTTTACAAGCCACTACAAATAAATTCTTAGCATGAAACATGACAATTTTAAATCTTTGAATAAAACAGTACCCTGAACACTCTAAAAAATAAACATATATAAATTTGCTCTTATTGCAGAAAAAATATATTTTGCCAAGAAACTATAGAGATATAACGACTTCCTTTACTCACTGGGAATGTTTAATTAATTTAAAATTGTGTGTACTGATGGAGTACCACAGATTATGCTCATAAAAAGTGAGTACTGTAGCAAAAATTAGGACGAATCATGAATGAGCACAAGAAAAATGTGGATTGCTAATTTTTGCTTCTCAAAGTCAATCAGCAGAACAAATTAATACACTAACTGAAATGGGGGTCCACTTATTCTTCAATGGTATTCAGATGAACAAAGGAGCAATATTTTTACAAAAAAATATAAGTAACTTATCTGACAGCCCTTTTGTATCTGTAAACCACAGGCACACATTATGTTTCACTTTCATTTCTGTCTCAAACAATAAATGTACAACACACTTCACATGCAGTCACTCACTTATTTACACAGTGAAGCATATCATTTCAACCTATGATGGAAGACAGTGTGGGTATCTACATGATGTGGGTTGAACAGTAAATAGCAAACATGTAACATTAAGGTGCATGGTGGGCAACCAAGTACTACAAATTTCCATGGTCACATTCTACCTGTCCATTCATATAAATGGGACGTTCAGTAGTTAAAGTCATGGCACAAAAGGCAGTACAAATATATGCTTGTGAGCTATGTTGACACTTTAATATATATTGCTTCCCCTTATAGCAATCGTGCTGTTACAATTTTTCTTGCTGTTGTTGTTGGTATATGCTGGGGCCTACTGGATGTTGAATGCAATAAGTGATCCAAGAAAATGAAGAGATTGAATGAGTGATAGAAGAGACATTTCTAGATAGTCAGGAACAAGTTATTATGCAGTATTGTGGGAATCTGATTTTTTTATTTAAAATACCATTTTAATACATCTTCACTTGAGAATTATGTAGCAGCTATTTCTACACAAGGCACCTTTTAATTTTCTGGCTGAATTGTCTAAAAATAGGCTCACAGTCACTGAGGTCAAAATAACTTTGTTGTTACCGAAAATAACATCTCAGTTTAAAGAATGAGAAAGACACAGTGAAAGATAAATATTACTTAAAGAAAATATGAAAGCAAGTGTTGTCACCTACTAAAAACATCCAGTGTTTGAAATTACACATTATTACAGAGCTTTACATGTTGTTACATTTGCAGTGATTACCTGATACCATATTTCAGTTGTTCAGTAAGAGAGGTTTGCTGAGTGACTACCCAGTTGTAAACCAGGAATTTAACAATTGGTCCAAATATCTTCCCCAATCTCCGCACAAGGGGTCCTGAATCCGGGGCAATGGGTGACATTCGTGTAATAGAGCTGCTACCGGAGTCATGAGTACCTGCCAAATAATAACAAATTAACAGAGCTGTTGCCGGAGTTGGTAACAGTAACATTCTCAATAGTCCTTATCAGCAGAATCAGACTTCATTCAGAGGGTAATACTTGGCTGTTCCGTACATCAATAAATGAAGATATCTTTGATGCCATGACAGAGGGTGGATAGAATATGAAGAAGAAAAAGGAGAATCATGTTACGGGCAAAGAAAGTAATGTGAAGTATTCAAACGGATGAATTCTAAAACTAGCATCTATAGAAAAGATATTTTAGGGGACAGCCCAGTGCTGTTACTACAGAACTCAACTGCATGCTCAAAATAAAGAGTCCAACGTGTGGAAAGAAATGAACACAAAATATGTATAATGGCAACAGAAGATAGTCTACTCATGAGTAGAAAGAAGTTAAAAAAAATAATGAATAAAATTAAACAATACACATGTGATTGAAGTCTTAACAGGCATGCTAAATGTACCACAGGATAAGTAAGAGTTCAGAAAAATCACCATCTGAGGAAATGATCCTGTGGAATACGTATCACATTAAATGAGTATTATAGTGTGATACACTGCCTCTTCTTGACACTGTAGACTGCTTTTCGGCTGAAAATAGAATATAACAGATTATGTAAGCAACGTGATGCACTTTGCAAATTGGCTCTCATTTAAAGTGGTACACAAAATTGAAAAAAATATGACCAGCAAACTGGTATGAATACCTAGGGCACTTGCATGGCTAACAGTCACTGAAGTTGATAAGAATGAGTGACTGAAAAAACAGATAGCTAACAGAAATCATGTTAATTGCACAGTTTAATAATCAATGCTCTTGCAACACAAAATATCTTCAAAGGAAGAGCAGTTACATTTTGAGTGAAAGTACAATGTACATTGTACAGTTGTGAAAAATATACCAAATGCTGTATGAAACACGCAAAATAAAAATTCTGGAACCATCAATTTTCAGCAACGATGAAAAACGTCAGTATGTCAAATTGTATTATACTTGGGTTTCGAAATTTCACTGGATTTACCAGAACACTATTATACGCTATTTTTATAAACAAATTATAGGTAACCTTCAATGGAAGATTAATACAGCCTACAAAAAAAGTCTAATGTATATTCGTTAGTCATTCACAACTTTCCATACATATTATTCTGAGGAGGAAAAAGTTTATGTACCTGGTATTGCCAGACATATTATCGGCAAATTTTGCAACTCTTCTGGAAGGTCTGACATCCAATTCTCTAAATCGAGAATGACCGGACTAGTAGCTGTGTCCGAATCGCCGTATTTTTCTTTGATCATTCTCGTGTTTCTCCTCAGCCGACACTTTCTCAAGGTATAATAAATTTTAAAACATTAGTTAAGTAACGCAGAATTCTTCATTATGCCGTATTTACTGACTATGATGGTAAATTTCTTGACGAACTTTTATTTTTACGGGAATGAGATCCATGCCTCCTTAAACTGTACGCAATTTTGTAAGTGTGACGGACTACATCAGCATCATACATCGCATTGACTGCTGTTTACATGTCGAATACGATGCAAAGCCTCTAACAAACACCCCAAATTCCCACAGGCATCACGATTTCGTGCACTTGCGGGTACTCAACCCGCAGAGCAATTGCGAATCAAGAAATTCAAGCGTCTAATTTTTGACATGTTGCCAACATTGAGAATTCATTGGGATTTCCCTGTTTGTGATTTAATTCCAATGATTACACTGTAAAGTGCATTAATAGAAAACCCTTAACAATATCATTTTTGACAATTTTCCTGTAAAATTCATCGACGGAAGTCTCTAATCAAAATTTGGATTTTCAACATATTAACTTTTCCCAGGAGATAACAAACTAGCACCCCCGTGTGAAGTTTCCCGCTTGGTTTATAGGCAAAAATAAAAGAACGTCGACGGTAAGGCAGTATTTCGCAAACAAAACGTCTGGTGTTCACATGGAAGTGTAATAGATGTTTAGTGGTAATGCATAATGTTACAATTTATTCGATGACTCCATAATGAACTGTAGTTGCTGTGATACTGCAGTTAAGTTATGTTCTTATTTGGGGCAGTTCAAAGAACAGCAGCAGGATGTGTCAACTCGAAATTAAGCAAGATTTCAACAAAAGGAAGAACAGGGTCTCTAAGTAACAACCAGAAATATTTCGATTAATACACAACGTATCTCATTTGCTAGATTTGAACTCTTCAGTTTTCGTAAATATATAGGACTATTTTCCAAAATTACTAGTTCGCATCCCGAATACATCACCCACGAAGGTTTCTGCAGTAACCACTGCTGTGCTAATTGTGTCTTGTTTTCCCGCACTATTAACTGGACCCTGGACCTGACCATAAAACTCTGTGACAAACACGAAATCGTCAGAGAGTTATCTTAGGCAGAGATATCTGTGGGTGAGATGAGTGCTGTCCCAACTATAACGCGTACTGGCAGCACCCCCTATAGAGGGGTACTGGTAACCTGTTGCACATTTGTTTACATATACACATTTCCACGCAAGTCTGTGAATCTTTTAATCAGTTCTTTTATAAGCCGGTCTCTAATTATCTTAGAAAGTTCTTCTTCAGCCTCAGTCTTACTTAATATACAGTAGATCCACCGAACTCGATAGCACTCATTTAGAATCGTCTCTGTATTATGTGATAATGGGATATGTAAGGGAGGAATGGTCCACTGGTTCACCAGATGTCCACGTCTTGTACCCACCAACAAACATTTATAGAGTTATTTAAAACAAATGTATATGTACAAAACTAGGTAATCCTGCGTTCTGAACTGCAGGGGTCGTAATTGTGAGCAAACGCTAGGTGATGCAGTCAATAGAGCACTATTACCTACTGGTAATACTAGCCTAATCCTAGTCCACCCCAGCTCCTTAGCGTATGAAGTAATAATAACAGAAACAAAGTTACCTTTGGGAACGAGGGTGCAAGCATGAGATGTCCAAGGCAGTGTGCGATTTGTGCTTTTACCAGTGGGGGGGATGTCTTAGGGGATTAGTATAATTATATATGTTACTAGCTTGGACCGTGGCGTTACCCATGGTTAAACAGTTATTTATAAATAGATGTTAACGCCGAAATTCACTATTCACGCGTATGCACTATCAGAAAAGCCACTTTGTGAGATGTTTTAGTAAACCGAACAAATTTAGATCTCTCCTGAGTTGATCAGGAACCATAATGTCTCAGTTTTTCAAAAAGATGGACAAGAGAACTGGACTTTCAAGAAAAGCTCGAAAAGCATTAAATGAGGAAGCAACCCAACGTACGCGAAGAATACGGCCTAGTTTTAATAGCTGCGAGGATAATTCTTGTGAAACACTTTGCAGTAGTCTCCGATTTTTGGGACTTCGAGAAAACACAGAATATAAGGAATCTAAAAAAACTGTATATGGTATACATCTGCTACATCATTCATAACATCGTGGACAGCTAATTTCATTTTGTGGTTCATAAAATGAACGACAGTTAAATCCTTACGTAAATAACTACGCAGTAGAGCGGCTACGCCTTTGTAAGGTGCAAGCATTGTTGAGCCACCATCTGTTGCGATACCTACAAGGTGGTTTTTTAGTTCATCATTTGTAATGCCATACTTTTCAAGAGCTGCTAACAGTGTGCTGAAAATGCATTCTCCTGTCCCACTTTCTAATTCAACAATACCAAAAAAAAAAAAAAAAAAAGAAAAATCGCAAGCAACTCCCTCAAAGGACAAACATATATATATTATTAAAAAAGTTTTATTGGAAACCGTTGTACTTTCGTCCATCATGATACATGCTCGCAAGTAAACGGATGACGCACCTTAGATGAAAGCAACAATGACAACATGATAATGATGATTTAGTTCTAAACGTTATGAAATGCTTAACTACTACATGCATGGAGAGCTGGATCAAATCAGTCTCTGGACTGAAGACAACAACAATAACTACTAGATAACACTTTTTCAAAATTAATAAGCAAACATATTAATATTAAGACCGTATTAAAAACTTTCAGTGTTCGGCTCCACAAATTTAAATTATATGTAAAGTTTTACTCCAGTGCGTGGGAAATAAACATCCCAGGTTGGGATGCATAAACTAAAACCAGAGGAGTGGATGGTCTGATGCGGAGAGGGGGAAATCCCCCCCTGCAAATCGCACATTGGTCCAAGGTAATGCACCAATAATAAGAAAAATCGTAACAAAAGAAGACAATACGGAACCTACATGGGACTTGAACTCGAGGCCAGGGGCGCTGGGGCCACACGAATCCAAGATTTGCATACAGTGAGTACCGTAACTAATTGCGAAAACCGGCACGGGTGAAAGTGTACGGACGAAACGAGGGAGTGGGGGGTGGCACCAAATGGTAAGTCGCTTGTATGGAAAAATGTTATCAAATCGTCTCTGCACGAACTCAATTATCCTCACAATCTGTTCACCAAAGTAATTTTAGTACACATCGCTGTCAAATTGCTGCTGCGACACCTGGCTTTCAGTAGGCAAATCCTGATAATACGGATCAAGTCAGTTTGAATGAGAGGTAGCTCCAGGATTCATTTCTGGGGTGGTCTAAGTTTTTTAAAGTCTCACTCCCTGCCCTCTCTCCCTTCAATATAACAAGGCATCACCCCCACTTATGACCATAGATGTTAAGGCCCATAGTGCTCACCCCCACTTTGAATGTCCCACAGATGCTTATAATGATAATAATAACAATGTCAATACATAAATTTTTTGTATAATAATACTAATTACAATTTGTTTTCATTGCCTTGGCATACCTTACAAGAAGTAGTAATTCAGAGAAACATAGCAGTTGAAAAGCATTTGTCCAAAAATTTGAAAAGTTTGAGTGATGTACAATAGGTTTCATATTTATAGTAACAACACACTCACAACTTAGACAATATATTTACACAATATACATTCGATATGTGCATTCGCAGTTATCAGTACTTCACTTAGTATCAACTTCCAACTTATACTCGGCGCATTACCTTATAGTGTGTGGCGGAGGGTACGTCTGGTACCATTATGATTTGCACCTTCTCTGTTCCATTTGCAAACGGTTTGTGGGAAGAGCAGCTGTTGTTAAACCCCCTCAAGGTCGAGACACACATGTTCGAGCTTTGTCCACACCCAGACACGTCCGCAAATCAGACATCACCCGGCGAACAAAATATATCATTAAGGGTCTGGTCACACATGTCTAGATCAAGTCCATGTCGAGACACGTCCGAGTATTAGCCATCACCCGGAGGACGAAATATACCATTAAACTATATGTAGCGGTCCAGACACGACCGGGCCGCACGTGAGGAACGTCAGTGAGCCGAGAGCAGTCCAGGCGGAATTTGTTCTCTTTAATTTTTCATGTGGCGTACGACGTGACGTTAGAATTGTTTTGTAGGCTGTGCAAGTGTGCAAGATTATTTTGTGTAGAAAAATGTGGACGTGGAAAGATTAATAGAAGTGCTTAAGTTTCCTGTGCAAATTCGTAGATTACCTGAACAAATTCGTAAGTTTCCTGTAATTTAGGAACAGTATCCAAAAAGTGTCGTTTTTTCTCAGTTTTGGTTCTAATTTGTTTAAGAGGTGACAGAAGGTGTGCTGCGTAGTCTTTAAACATTCATAAGACTTTTAAAGCAAGTACAAAAGGTCCCAATTCACTATTACGAAAATCAGCGAAGATATTTACAACCTTCACAAACAGGAACAACAGAAACGTGGACAGGCCTCGGTTATGAGTGGTTCTTAGAGGAACGGGCCAGAGCTCTTGTCCGACGCTCGGTCCTCGCGTGGCCAGGACATGTGTGATCAGACCTTAAAATAAATGTAGCGGTTCAGAAATGACTGTTCCACGCTCGAGGAAACTCAGTATGCTTTAATTTTTCAGGCTATGGACGACGCGATGGTAGAATCGTTTTGTAGGCTGTGCAACTGTGCTAGAATGTTTTGTATATAAAAAATGGACGTGGAAAGACTAATAGCAGAAGTTTGTAAGTTTCCTGTGCTTTACGGCCAGACAAACGAAAAATACCGATACGGAGTGCAAAGACAGAGTCTGGAAGGAATCTGTAATAGATTTGTAAGCCAAAGGTAAAAAAAATTCTGGTGTGCCTTTCAGAGGGGTTTTCTGTTGATGCTGACTCAAATTTTTTTTTTAATTTGTGGAACTTCCTATGGGACCAAACTGCTGTCATCGGCCCCTAGACTTACACACTACTTAATCTAACTTACACGAAGGACAACTCACACACCCATGCCCGAGGGAGGACTAGAACTTCCAACAGGAGGAGCCATGTGAATCATGTCAATGTGCTACAGACAGTGCGGCTATCCCACACAACACTGAGTCAGATTCAGAGTAGCAATAAAAGTGGAGATCATGTGTTAGCTAAAGACAGTTATCTCGATTTTCGAACGAAAAAATCAGTTTTGTCTTCCATTAATTCAGAGAATAAGAGCAAAGAACTGCCAGTTTAAAACATGTGAAACTATTGTTTCAGTTGAAACACATACAACAGAAGCAAAGCATCTTAAACGGTACATGGTACCTCGAGGCACTGTGTACACTATAGCACAAAGATGGGACATCAGATAGAAGTGTGCTCTCTATCTAGTAGCCCTATGACCAATTGCAGAAGGGAACTGCATTTTACCTTATCACCAAAATTAAAAGCATTTCATCCACAGTGACTCCATTTGAAACCACTTTGTTCGAGTTCAATTCATGTATGTAACGTTTGTTTTTCACATTATTCTGTGATAATGTATGTCTAATACTCCAATAAAAACAAGAAATTTTTTTTAAAAAGTTTAATATTTAGAGTCTGAAAGGGTTGCATGTAGTTCCTAGAGGAACAGGCTGGAGCACAGGCATCACTTGTCCAATGCTTGGTCTTGACACAGTCAGACACGTGTGTCCCAATCTTTATGAGTTATGATTTTATCATTATGGTTATTTCATGAGACGCATGTGGTGGTGGTGGGAACTGATACGCTGCTCAGCTCTACTTGAGACATTGATGTTGTTGTGGTCTTCAGTCCTGAGACTGGTTTGATGCAGCCCTCCATTTTACTCTATCCTGTGCAAGATTCTTCATCTCCCAGTACCTACTGCAGCCTACATCCTTTTGAATCTGCTTAGTGTATTCATCTCTTGGTCTCCCTCTGCGATTTTTACCCTCTACACTGCACTCCAGTACCAAATTGGTGATCCCTTGATGCCTCAGAACATGTCCTACCAACCGATCCCTTCTTCTAGTCAAGTTGTACCACAAACTCCTATTCTCCCCAATTCTATTCAATACCACCTCGTTAGATATGTGATCTACCCATCTAATCTTCAGCATTCTTCTGTTGCACCACATTTCGAAAGCTTCTATTCTCTTCTTGTCCAAACTGTTTATCGTCCATGTTTCACTTCCATACATGGCTACACTCCATACGAATACTTTCAGAAACAACTTCCTGACACTTAAATCTATACTCGATGTTAACAAATTTCTCTTCTTCAGAAACGCTTTCCTTGCCATTTCCAGTCTACATTTTATATCCTCTCTACTTCGACCATCATCAGTTATTTTGCTCCCCAAATAGCAAAACTCCTTTACTACTTTAAGTGTCTCATTTCCTAATCTAATTCCCTCAGCATCACCCGACTTAATTCGACTACATTCCATTATCCTAGTTTTGCTTTTGTTGATGTTCATCTTATATCCTCCTTTCAAGACACTGCCCATTTCGTTCAACTGCTCTTCCAAGTCCTTTGCTGTCTAGGCGGTCGGAACTGCAACAGTAAATTTCTTCAATATACGCAACACTTGTCTTGTAGCGTCTGCCACTGGAGTTTGTTGAATATATCCATAAAACACTTTCCCACTTACTGCATGATCCCATTGATGAAATGTGACACTCTTCATTAGATCTTCTTTCCCTCTCTTCTATTAAAACAAGCCGTTAGGGTTGCGAGATAGATGAGCTGTGCTCAAGAATCGATCTTACATGTGTTTTGCAAGCCACTTATTTACAGATGAATTTCATTTCCTTAAGATTCTTCCAATAAGTTTCAGCCTGACATCTGTTTATCTACAATTAGTTTTATATGGTCATTTCACTTTAGAATGCTGTGAACAGTTACTTTTAGGCGCGCTCGGGTCCACGTGGCGTGGGATATGGTGTCACAGGGCTAGATCTCAAACCTTTACAACTACTCCATGTTGCGATGTCTGGGCAACTGTATTCACCACCTTGGGACGCAACACCACACTAGCATATACGTTTTGTGCAGTGGCGGATTTAAAAATTTTGCGGCCATGTTATATGCCCCCCCCCCCCCCCCCAAAAAAAACATGTTTTAAATAATTACTATTACCGGATCACTTCACAATTGCCGTTTTAGATGGGAGCGCTGTGAGCTGTTTCCGTACTCCGCTGTTCGTTGCTCTGAAGGACGCATTAGCGGTCTAGTTGCGCTCAATCAAAATGTAATATGGTTTCTGAACTGTACTTCGTATACGGCAGCGGATAAAACAAACTTAAAACTGCATTGTGTTAACACATTCTTCTGTCGAAAGACAACAAAAACGAACACGAAGAAAATTAAACTTCCTGGCAGATTAAAACTGTGTACCGGACCGAGACTCGAACTCAGGATTTTTGCCTTTCTTTCAGGAGTGCTAGTTCTGCAAGGTTCGCAGGAGAGCTTCTGTAAAGTTTGGAAGGTAGGAGACAAGGTGCTGGCAGAAGTAAAGCTGTGAGGACGGGGCGTGAGTCGTGCTTGGGTAGCTCAGATGGTAGAGCACTTGCCCGCGAAAGGCAAAGGTCCCGAGTTCGAGTCTCGGTCCAGCACACAGTTTTAATCCGCCAGGAAGTTTCATATCAGCGCACACTCCGCTGCAGAGTGAAAATCTCATTCTGGAAACAAGGAAAATTACTTTTCTTTTGTTGTGGTCTTCAGTCCAGAGACTGGTTCGATGCAGCTCTCCATGCTACTCTATCCTGTGCAAGATTCTTCATCTCCCAGTACCTACTGCAATCTACATCCTTCTGAATC
Organism: Schistocerca cancellata; assembly: GCF_023864275.1. Classification (NCBI taxonomy): domain Eukaryota; kingdom Metazoa; phylum Arthropoda; class Insecta; order Orthoptera; family Acrididae; genus Schistocerca; species Schistocerca cancellata. The sequence continues at coordinate 660,159,874 of NC_064627.1, forward strand.
TGTTTAGTGTATTCATCTCTTGGTCTCACTCTACAATTTTTACCCTCTATGCTGCCCTCCAACACGAAATTGGTGATCCCTTGATGCCTCAGAATATGCCCTACCAATCGATCCCTTCTTCTAGTCAAGTTGTGCCACAAATTTCTCTTCTCCACAATTCTGTTCAATACCTCCTCATTAGTTATGTGATCTACCCATCTAATCTTCAGCATTCTTCTGTAGCACCACATTTCGAAAGCTTCTATTCTCTTCTTGTCTAAACTATTTATCGTCCACGTTTCACTTCTATACATGGCTACACTCCATACAAATACTTTCAGAAACGACTTCCTGACACTTAAATCTATACTCGATGTTAACAAATTTTTCTTCTTCAGAAACCCTTACCTTGCCATTGCCAGTCTACATTTTATATCCTCTCTACTTCGACCATCATCAGTTATTTTGCTCCCCAAATAGCAAAACTCATTTACTACTTTAAGCGTCTCATTTCCTAATCTAATTCCTGCAGAATCACCCGATTTAATTCGACTACATTCCATCATTCTCGTTTTGATTTTGTTGGTGTTCATCTTATATCCTCCTTTCAAGACCCTGCCCATTCCGTTCAGCTGCTCTTCCATGTCCTTTGCTGCTCTGACAGAATTACAATGTCATCGGCGAACCTCAAAGTTTTTATTTCTTCTCCATGGATTTTAATTCCTACTCTAAATGTTTCTTTTGTTTCCTGTACTGCTTGCTCAATATACAGATTGAATAACATCGGGGATAGGCTACAACCCTGTCTCACTCCCTTCCCAACCACTGCTTTCCTTTCATGCCCCTCGACTCTTATAACTGCCATCTGGTTTCTGTACAAATTGTAAATAGTCTTTCGGTCCCTATATTTTACCCTTGCCACCTTCAGAATTTGAAAGAGAGCATTCCAGTCAACACTGTCAAAAGCTTTCTCTAAGTCTACAAATGCTAGAACCATAGGTTTGCCTTTCCTTAATCTGTTTTATAAGATAAGTCGTAGGGTCAGTATTGCCTCACGTGTTCCAGCTTTTCTACGGAATCCTAACTGATCTTCCCAGAGGTCGACTTCTACCAGTGTTTCCATTCGTCTGTAAATAATTCGTGTTAATATTTTGCAGCAGTGGCTTATTAAACTGATAGTTCGGTATTTTTCACATCTGTCAACACCTGCTTTCTTTGGAATTGGAATTATTATATTCTTCTTGAAGTCTGAGGGTATTTCGCCTGTCTCATACATCTTGCTCACCAGATGGTAGATTTTGTTAGGCCTGGGTCTCCCAAGGCTGTCAGTAGCTCTAATGGTATCTTATCTACTACTGGGGCCTTGTTTCGACTTAGGTCTTTCAGTGCTCTGTCAAACTCTTCACGTAATATCATATCTCGTATTTCATCTTCATCTATATTCTCTTCCATTTCTATAATATTGTCCTCAAGACCCTCTATATACTCCCTCCATCTTTCTGCTTTCCATTCTTTGCTTAGAACTGGGTTTCCATCTGAGCTCTTAATATTCATGCAAGTGGTTCTCTTTTCTCCAAAGGTCTCTTTAATTTTCCTGTAGGCAGTATCTATCTTAGCCTTAGTGATATGTGCCTGTGCATCCTTACATTAGTCCTCTAGCCATTCCTGCTTAGCCATTTTGCACTTCCTGTCGATTTCATTTTTGAGACATTTGTATTCCTGTTTGCCTGCTTCATTTACTGCGTTTTTATATTTTCTCCTTTTATCAATTAAATTCAATATCTCTTCTGTTACCCAAGGATTTTTAGTAGTCCTCGTCTTTTTACCTACTTGATCCTCTGCTACCTTCACTATTTCGTCTTTCAAAGCTACCCATTCTTGTTCTAGTGTATTTCTTTCCCCCATTCTTGTCAATCGTTCCCTAATGCTCTCCCTGAAGCTCTCTGCAACCTCTGGTTCTTTCATTTTATCCAGGTCCCATCTCCTCAATTTCCCACTTTTTTTGCAGTTTCTTCATAACCAATAGATTGTGGTCAGAGTCCACATCTGCCCCTAGAAATGTCTTACAATTTAAAATCTGGTTCCTAAATCTCTGTCTTACCATTATATAATCTATCTGATACCGTCCAGTATCTCCAGGCTTCTTCCGTGTATACAACCTTCTTTTAAGATTCTTGAACCAAGTGTTAGCTATGATTAAGTTATGCCCTGTGAAAAATTCTACCAGGTGGCTTCCTCTTTCATTTCTTCCCCCCCCCCCCCCCCAATCCATATTCACCTACCACATTTCCTTCTCTCCCTTTTCCTACTATCGAATGCCTGTCACCCATGACTATTAAATTTTCGTCTCCCTTCACTATCTGAATAATTTCTTTTATCTCATCATACATTTCATCAATTTCTTCGTCATCTGCGGATCTAGCTGGCATATAAACTTGTACCACTGTGGTAGGCGTGGGCTCCGTATCTATCTTGGCAACAATAATGCGTTCACTATGCTGTTTGTCGTAGCTTACCCGCATTCATATTTTCCTATTCATTATTAAACCCGCATTACCCCTATTTGATTTTGTATTTATAACCCTGTATTCACCTGACCGGAAGTCTTGTTCCTCCTGCCTCCGAACTTCACTAATTCCCACTATATCTAACTTTAACCTATCTATTTCCCTTTTTGAATTTTCTAACCTACTTGCCCGATTAAGGGATCTGTTATTCCACGCTGCGATACGTAGGACGCCAGTTTTCTTTCTCCTGAAAACAACGTCCTCTTGAGTAGTTCCCGCCAGACATTCGAATGGGGGACTATTTTACCTCCGGAATATTTTACCCAAGAGGACGCCATCATCATTTTAACCATACAGTTAAGCTGCATGCCCTCGGGAAAAATTACGGCTGTCGTTTCCCCTTGCTTTCAGCCGTTTGCAGTACCAGCACAGCAAGGCCGTTTTGATTAGTGTTACAAGGCCAGATCAGTCAATCAAAAGGCTGCTGCCCCTCTTCAGGAACCACACGTTTGTCTGGCCTCTCAACAGATACCCCTCCGTTGTGGTTGCACCTACGGTACGGCCATCTGTATCGCTGAGGCACGCAAGCCTCCCCACCAACGGCAAGGTCCATGGTTCATGGGGGGCGACTTTTATTTTATGGCCTAAAAATTTGGCAGAACGTGTAGGAGACAACGGATTTTTGTTATACATTCACTTTTAATATGTTCTTTTGCACGAAACTGTTGAAAATGAAAACAGAAAAGTTGCGTTACAATAATTGAAGCGAACGTGTCATATATTAGAAATTAATACGTATTTTTACAGACATGCGTTCAAAATTAAAATTAAACTGTCGTTTTACGATCTAATAACTTTAATGTGTAGCAGATAAAAAAGCACATCTGGTACTAATACGTGAATCTATAGGAAAGCGTAAGAAATGAAAATGAAACAGAGATTTCGGTGCACGAACTGATAACTAAATACAGACGAACAAACACAAAACTGAATTTGCTATTACATAATTTTACAGACTAGTGTGGAAAAATCAAATTTGTTTTATAATCTAATCATTAACATGTAAAGCATTAGGATCTGTGTAGTTAGATGCTGCATAATAAGTGTACACAACACCTTTAATCCATGTAAGGGCTGAACAGTTTTGTACTGCAGTTACTGTTCTCACCATAGCTCTTTCTAATAGTATTAGCAAAGCTTTTACGTATTTATCGACAGAACTGAACTACGTTATTAACACTTTTTCATCTGAGCGTACTCTCTCATAATGTATATTTCCACGATAACTATACATTTCAGTAGACGCCAAGAATACGCATCATTTGTAATATACTAGAGTGTTAGAAAGATTTGGAGTACAGTGCCGAGCGGCCTGGATCATTTGGGTCCTGTTTAGCATTGTCACGCGCCTTCGGTCACGTCTGGACGTAAACGATGTTTAGTTCCGCGTTCTGCCATAGGCAATTGTAAAATAAACAGGTAATACGTAGTTTGTAAATCCGATGAATGTGATCTAAGTTATAATAAAAATCACATTATGATTTTAAATTTTTAAAACTAATATGAATAAATAAACAAACTCACCAGTCAGGAAAATTTGCGTCTGGCTTTGATGGCAGAAAACTCGTTGATCACATGTTCATAGTTCAGGCGGTTATCAATTAGGAGGTCGGCTTCGATGTGAAGAATGGACAGGGAATTCAATCTCTCCTCCAACAACGTAGAACGTAGGCAAGATTTCAGTCTTTTAAGAGCCATAAACGAGCGTTCTGCTGAACAATTTGTAAGTGCCATACATAGAAAAATTCTAAGAGCAATGTCAACATTCAGAAACACGGACTGTAACTGCTCTTTTCGTAAAAATTTACTCATTTCGACTGGTGTATCACTAATCTTAGAAGATTTCAAAGATTACGCGAAATGTACACATTCGCTAGGGAAGGAAGGCTCTAAAACTGTCATATGACACTTGGAGTTTTGCTGCACGTTCAGCAATATCGTTAGGTGAACTGTTCTTAAGGTTACTGAAAACTGTGAAGGAGTCCAACTGTTCTATAGCTTTCCTTCCTCCTCACTAATTCGGATTACAAGTTGTCATGTGGTGGGAGAAATGTCTCGACTCGAGATTTTTCCCTTCCAGTCAGAAAAACTTCTTCAGTCCGCTTCTTCGTCATCATGAAGTTTGCGTTTTCGTGATCTTTTATAGGTACATTCATAGTCTATATCGGTCACAATTTCCATAGATTTATTTTCATAATAGTCGAACATGCCACGAATAGATGCAATTTATCCTACAAGTTATTCATATTATTCATGCACTATTTTAGTATCAATATTTACACTTTGCAATTTTAGATTAACACTATTAAATCTCTGGTGTATGTCCTTCCAAAATGTCATCATGAATACCGTTTGATTCAATAAAGCTGAAGCCTCATTTCGCACAAGTGGTTTTTCAAACGTATTATTGACAATATGTGTGAGGGCATTGACAACGCCTTCCCAGTTTTCATATAGACTTACACACGCTTCCTCTCTTACTGACCAACGCGTTTTTGATAAACTTTTTACCGTTTTACTTCCTGGTTTCGTGAAAGAAAGAAGTTTATCCCAGCGCTGTGTAGAAGCAGAGAAATAATTATAAAGGCTTTGAACTACATTGAAAAATGAACACGCTTCCCCACAACAGCTTGCAGCACTAGTGCCGACTAAATTCAAAGAATGTGCTGCACAAGGCACATAATGCGCTTTCGACTTTCGTTCTTTAATACATGCCTGCAAACCAGTGTAGGTTCCTGACATATTGCTTGCGTTTTCATATGAGTGGCCTCGGTAATGTCATTAGAATTTGTAGATAGGACTTTTAATACGGTCTCAGCTAAGTTTTCGGACTTGTGTCCCGGGTTTGGTAAAAACAGAAGGAAACGTTTAACAGGTTCACCATTCTCGTTCACATATCTTAATATGAATGATAATTGATTAATATGTGGAATGTCCACATTAGAATCTACTGTTATAGGGAAATATTTGGCCTGTTTTATTTCACTTATGATAATTGTTTTTATTCGTTCAGAAAGAAGTTCTATTATTCCGTCACAGATTGTCGAAGAAAGATTACTTGTATGTCCCTGCCCTGGGTTTTCATATCGTTCAATGTGCTCTGCGAGAAAAGGATCAAACTCAGCTATAAGTTCAAGAGACATCATAAACTGACCATTAAGTAATGAATGGAATCTTTCAACGTGTCCATGTAGGGGAAGTCCACAACTTGTGAGCTTCTTCTCTACTGCAAATACCCACTTCAACACACTGTGCCATTACATTTTTTCTGTCTCAACATATGACTCGAAATGATTATCTATCGTTCCAAGTGACATTTTTCTTGTTAAGAAATAGAAATATTTTTCCAATCTACAATACCATTAGTAGCATTTGCGGCCTTACCTCCAAACAATTTACACGGTGCACAAAAAAGCAGCACTGGTGCTACAGGAGTATACTAGAAAATCATGCAAAGTTGATTCACCATTTAAAAGTTTGCGGTAAAATACATTTTGGTTCAAATATCTGGTTTTATCGCCTATTGATCTTCTTGAATTAGAAAAATCAGTTACAGCTTTGATTAATATCACATTGTAAGAGAATGTCGATTGGTGATTCATTGACTCACCATTCTGAAGTATCATCACTAACGACGTTATTTCTTTTTGTAATGTCTGACTCAACACTTAGTTTTTTGTGAAACTCGAAATCACGAACAATTTGCTTTTCTTCATTTTTAACTTTTGTTTCGTCTGTATTTATCTCTTTTACAACAGCTGCAGTGCCAGAAATATCATCTGTATTACTTGAACTCGAAGTCAAACCAGCAATCTTTTTTGCGAAAAATGTGTCTACTCTACCAAGCGTTTTTAGAACATTGGCTACTTGTTTTCGACTTTCCTTGGATTATTTCCTAATTTGCCGCCACACTTAATTTTGCACATTTGCTTTTTTGATTGTTATTCATGTTAAGACTCAAAATTGTCAACCAACAGTCAAAACAAAGGAAATAATTGTAAAAGGAAAGATAGAATGATTGTCTCCAGTTACAATCGCACTACACCGCACATGACGACAAAGCTTTTTATTTTAAACAAGGCACAAAAATTTTACCTTTAAACACGAAGCGATGGACTGACCAACTCGGGTTACTCGACGTAACTGTGGTAGGAGACGAGGTACTGGCAGAAGTAAAGCTGTGAGGACAGGGCGTGAGTCGTCCTTGGGTAGCTCAGTTGGTAGAGCACTTGCCCATGAATGGCAAAGGTCCCGAGTTCGAGTCTTGGCCCGGCACACAGTTTTAAATGCCAGGAAATTTCATATCAGCGCACACTCCGCTGCAGAGTGAAAATCTCATTCTGGAAGCATCCCCCAGGCTGTGGCTAAGCCATGTCCCCGCAATATCCTTTCTTTCAGGAGTGCTAGTTCTGCAAGGTTCACAGGAGAGCTTCTGTAAAGTTTGGAAGGTAGAAGACGAGGTACTGACAGAAGTAAAGCTGTGAGGACGGGGCGTGAGTCGTCCTTGGGTAGATCAGTTGGTAGAGCACTTGCCCGCAAAAGGCAAAGGTCCCGAGTTCGAGTCTCGGCCTGGCACACAGATTTAATCTGCCAGGAAGTTTCATATCAGCGCACACTCCGCTGCAGAGTGAAAATCTCATTCTGGAAACATCCCCCAGGCTGTGGCTAAGCCATGTCTCCGCAATATCCTTTCCTTCAGGAGTGCTAGTTCTGCAAGGTTTGCAGGAGAGCTTCTGTAAAGTTTGAAAGGTAGGAGACGAGGTACTGGCAGAAGTAAAGCTGTGAGGACGGGGCGTGAGTCGTGCTTGGGTAGCTCAGTTGGTAGAGCACTTGCCCGGGAAAGGCAAAGGTCCCGAGTTCGAGTCTCGGACCGACACACAGTTGTAATCTGCCAGGCAGTTTCATAACAGCGCACACTCCGCAGCAGAGTGAAAATTTCATTCTGGAAACATCCCCCAGGCTGTGGCTAAGCCATGTCTCCGCAATATCCTTTCTTTCAGGAGTGCTAGTTCTGCAAGTTTCGCAGGAGAGCTTCTGTAAAGTTTGAAAGGTAGGAGACGAAGGTCCCGAGTTCGAGTCTCGGCCTGGCACACAGTTTTAATCTGCCAGGAAGTTTCATATCAGCGCACACTCCGCTGCAGAGTGGAAATCTCATTCTGGAAACATTCCCCAGGCTGTGGCTAAGCCATGTCTCCGCAATATCCTTTCTTCCAGGAGTGCTAGGTCTGCAAGGTTCGCAGGAGAGCTTCTGTAAAGTTTGGAAGGTAGGAGACGAGGTACTGGCAGAAGTAAAGCTGTGAGGACGGGGCGTGAGTCGTGCTTGGGTAGCTCAGTTGGTAGAGCACTTGCCCGCGAAAGGCTAAGGTTCCGAGTTCGAGTCTCGGCCCGGCACACAGTTTTAATGTGCCAGGAAGTTTCATATCAGCGCACACTCCGCTGCAGAGTGAAAATCTAATTCTGGAAACATCCCCCAGTCTGTGGCTAAGCCACGTCTCCGCAATATCCTTTCTTTCAGGAGTGCTAGTTCTGCAAGGTTCGCAGGAGAGTTTCTGTAAAGTTTGGAAGGTAGGAGACGAGGTACGGGCAGAAGTAAAGCTGTGAGGACGGGGCGTGAGTCGTGCTTGGGTAGCTCAGTTGGTAGAGCACTTGCCCACGAAAGGCAAAGGTCCCCTAGTTCGAGTCTCGGCCCGGCACACAGTTTTAATCTGCCAGGAAGTTTCATATCAGCACACACTCCGCTGCAGAGTGAAAATCTCATTCTGGAAACTTCCCCGAGGCTGTGGCTAAGCCATGTCCCCGCAATATCCTTTCTTTCAGGAGTGCTAGTTCTGCAAGGTTCGCAGGAGAGCTGCTGTAAAGTTTGGAAGGTAGGAGACGAGGTACGGGCAGAAGTAAAGCTGTGAGGACGGGGCGTGAGTCGTGCTTGGGTAGCTCAGTTGGTAGAGCACTTACCCGTGAAAGGCAAAGGTCCCCTAGTTCGACTTTAAGTAGTCTTGTTGGCCAATGATGTGGTGTGTTGTCATTTGTGTGAACACTGCTGTTATGTTTTCATGCAAATGCACCTTTTGTTCCAGCATAAAATAAAAATAACTTTTCCTCAATGTAAAAAAGCTAAGTTAAGAAGTTTAATACAAAATTTGCAATGCCACGTACTATTCGATTGCACGGAGTGGGAACATTGATATCATGTAGGCTGCAGCACAATAAATGAGACAAACGAAAGTTGGTTTCTTCTGGTTTTTTCGCCAAAAAAAGTATATAAGTAAATAAATAAATTTTTTAAACTGCTGTGAAGTTTATGTCACACATTATTTGATATTCTGCTTATGTTCTTTTCGTATAAACATATGTTTAAAACTGTAAAACATTCCCAGAATCAACATTTTTTCTTAAACGGGTGTCATTAAATCAAAGCTCAGATACTGAAGACCACAGAGCTTTCACATTAATTACAGTAATGAAGACTGACTTGATACTTCCCAGAACTTCTACAAGAAATTTAAGTAGAGTCAGGTTTTACATACTGAGGCCCACAGAAGTTATAGTATTTAAGAAACTGCTGATTAGTTTATCACTCCTTTTCAGGGGTACCGGTATTTCCACGGGGAAAAATGATAGGTTTGGGTAGAAGCCAACAACAAGACGATACCAGACAGAAACACAATGTTAAATTTCCATTCAGTCTCCAAGTAAACTATGTATATTTCCAAGCTTGTATCGTCAAATTTCGTTGTTAAGGCTTATTTAAACTAGCAAGTTAACCCGAAACATCTCTGAAATGTGCGTAACCACAAACATGCACTCTCTCAGACTATTTTATAGCACAGAACTCCACATAAGTTGACAGAAATCAAGGCAATACTCAGTTAATTCATGTTATAAATAAATTTAATTCTTTTCAGCACTTTGTTGTTTAAATTACATAAAATAAACACGAAATATCACAAGTGCATGCAGTCATTCAGTGTCAGTTTCCATATGATTTTCACCACTATTCTACCAGACAATATATTCCTAAATATAAATAAAATATTGCAGAAAATGTAAAAAAAGATAATAATCAACTGAACTGAAGTATTAAATCACATCTCTTTTGCACAGTCGACATGCATCTTTCTGCTGCATTCCAGCAAACTGGGTGACCACATTCGATGCACTTATACGCCGTTTTCCTCTTCTTGGACGCAGGGCATGCCTTCCTTTTGTCCATTCTATCACTTGGTATGCCTTCGCTTGATTGCCGAGTATCTCTCAGAACTTTGAGGATCATTTCCTTGATATTTCTAGGTAAATTTTGAATTTCCAGGCGTGTTATTAAATGTGGCTCTATCTGCTCCATGGCCAGACTTTTGGTGAGTTTGAGCCGAGTTAGCATGGGGTTTCCTCTGTAGCACAAGTAAAGAACAAAGCTGTTCACGCTACTGATGTTTTGCAGTTGTGTAAAAGACTGCCATTACTCGGTGTCTTGTACGTCTGTTTGACGAATAATTGGCACATTTCATGTCGAGCAAAACTACTCCAGATTTCATTGCATTGTAATAACAAATAATTTCTGGCTTATTTTTTATAGTATCAATTTCACTGTAATGGTGCATTGAAGACTCAAGAATTACTGCCTTGTTTCTCTTAGGACCAAATGAAACCAGTGTTGTATTCTCAGAGAATCCATATACTGCTGAGCCAACTGGTATTTCGCGTTTGTTCTTTCTGACCGTTCCTACGTATGTTAGTCCTCTCTTGCTCACCTCACGAATGGGTTCTATATGTAAACCAGTTGTCAGCGGTAATGTTTCTGTTACTTCCTTCTACTGGTCTGTACAGACGTAAAACAGCCTGAGTTGGTTTAGCAAGTTTTTTCTGTTCTTCTGTCAGGCCACATCCATCACTATGTTTCCCTGAAAATGTGTAGGCATTGAAGAGGTAAGCGCTTCCAGAGTCTGCCAGGCACAAAATTTTTATGCCGTATTTGGCTGGTTTAATACGCATATAAATGCGGAAAGGACATTTTCTCCTGAATGGTACTAACATTTTATCCACCGTAACGTTGCCTTTAACACAATATAACTGCTGAGAATAGAAAATTAATTTCTCAAAATTGTTTGATATTGCAGCTGCACCATCTGACTTCTTTCTTTCGTCTCTGGTAGCCGCACCGTCAAGCCTCAGGCTGCTTAGAAGTATTTCAAAACGCTTTGCCGGCATTGTCACCACAAATATAGGACGAGCGGTCAGATCCTTTTCGAAAAGAGACAACATATCTTCATGAGACGATCTGAATACTGATGTCATCATTAGAATGCGTATGAAAGCTTTGATCTCAACGTTGTCAGTGTCTCTGTAATTGGACGGATTAGCTGTTTCCTGCAACTTTGCCCTTATTGAATTCAGTTTCACGTTTGTATGTAAAACTATTTCGTCTATCATGTCATCGTCAAATAAATTATCCCATATTTGAGATTTAGTAGGACTTTGTCCCAAACTTTGACTTTTGGTTGTTAGGCCAAGCATTCCTCCTTTCAGAATGTCGTGCTCTGGTGTTCTTCTCATTCTAACAGGCTCGGAATGTTCCCATTGGAAATTATTTTTATCATAAAAGTACTGTGTTTGCTGTGAGGTATTATCTGTAGTATAGACCACTCCAGGCTCTTCTTCCAATAAAACATTTTCTTCACTAGTATCACTCTCTGTTTCATGGTGACTATCATCTATCAAGAAATCTGGATCATCATCAGAATCCTAAAATGTGTCGTCATCGATCCCATTTTCCTCTTCATCTAAATCCCGAAACTGCACTTGCACCCAAGCTTCCAAATCTGGATTAGTTGCAGATAGGTTGCTCTGCTTAGAAAGTCGATCCATGTTATACCTGAAATATTACATAAATTCATGCACAGAAGAAGACGTTATAAAATAACAGCCACTGAAAGCAGAATATGTCGTAATTAGGAACTTGCGGTCTATTGGACTTACCAAATTCTTGTACATAATACGAAACATGCGGTATCTCAGTCACACAAGGTCGCTCACTCCTCTTAACAATACTCTGTATGTCTTCACTGACGAAGTAAAACTGATTCTTGACTGCTGCTTTGCATGCGGCGAAGATACTGAAAAAGTGAAGCCGCGCTTTTTTGCAGTGCCGCCACACTCGACTTTGAAAATAAACAAGGGGCTGAGCACACGATCATCACCAAACAATGCGTGCAAGAGATGTTTCACGCGTCTAGCAATACTTTTTTTTTTGTTCTAATAAAACCCTATGTCATTCCAAGCATGTGTGTCAATTTTTACCTCTCTATCTACATTATTCTGTGGCTTATTAAGTTTTCAAATTTATACTGACTATTTGATCACCCGGTACATCCGCCACTGGTTTTGTGGCTGTGTAGCAGAATACATGTTGGTCCTTCCAAGCTGAAAGTGTAATCATTTCATATGTGTGATACCATCTACCTGCCTACCAACAACGATCACAATCCCTCTTGTCCTTTTGGGTGCAGTTCTTTTTATGGCAATGAGTGTGTATTGGAGCTAATAGCAACAAAGAGACCTGACCTCTCTGAAGATAACCACGTTGAAGCTGGTATCAGTGACAATGAGGCAATTGTAGCAACAATGATTAGCAAAGTGCAAAGCATAGCTAAAAGATGTAGAAGGATTAATATGTACGTATCTCAATAAGGAATCTAAAACGTTCAGCTATGCAGAAAAGCATGTAGATCAACTGAGGCTCAGGTTTAGAAGAATAATTTACCATTTACTTCATAGATATGAATTAGGTTGATGCATAAGTTCATAGCGTTTATGGTGTGCATTTTGGTATTTTGGTTGCTATGGGTTTATTTTTCGATTGTCATTTTTCATTGTAGTTCACTGTTGCTACTTGAGTTTACATATTGTCAGTTTGTTGTTTGGGGATAGCGAGTGAAGCTGTGGACGCTAACAAACGGTGTACCAAGTGGAGAAGTCAAACATTTCATTTGCATTCAATAGTGGGGTGACAGTTGCGGAGGCAGTCAGAAACATTTGCGCTATGGAAGGGGGATAATGCAATTGGACAGAGCAAGGCAGGAAAATGATTTTCTCGTTTTGAGGAGGATCGTTTTGACATTAGTGGCTGTCGACGTTCAGGAGGACTTTTGGGGTTGATTAAGATCGTCTATACCCGTTAATTCACTATGATCCACGTCAGTGTACTCGAAAAGTGGCAAATGTGATGAACTGCGATTATTCCACCACCATGCGACATTTTCATGCAATGGGGAAGATTCAAAAGTCGGGTATGTGGGTACTGCATTCTCTAAGCCAAAATCACAAAAATCAGTGGGTGGCCATTATGTGCATCTCTTTTTGCTTGTCGTCAATTGATATATGAACAACACCGACCATTCCTATGCTGTACAGTTTTTGGTGACGAGAAATGATGTCTGCATGCTAACATAAGGAAAATAAAGGAATGGCTGAGCCCAATCAAAGCAGCAACTCCCTTACAAAGACATGCACACATCCACAAAAGATAACATTAAGTATCTGGTGCAACAGTAACGGTGTGGTGTACTAAGACCTGCTTCCCCGAGGTGTAACCATAGATACTGACGTTTATTGTCAACAACTAAGACGATCCGCAAATGCAATCCAAGGACTGTGTGCAGTAATGCTATTCCACGATAACGCCCACCCGCGTTCTGTTAGACTGAAAAAAAAAGACGATATACAGGAATTGAGTTGCGAAGTCATTCCACTTCCAATTTATCCACCTGATCTTGCGTCCTCAAGTTTTCGCCTGTTACACTCTATATCGAACAATCCTCAAAGGAACTTCCTTTCTGGATGAAAATGCTCTCTGAAGATGGCTCGATGAGTTCTTTGCCTCAAAACCATGTGATTTCTACAGTCGCGGAATCGAAAAGTTACCCCAGCGTTGGCAGATAGTTGTAAATGGTGAAGGAGAATATTTATGGAACAGCGCTACGAACGTACACACCAATCTAGTGTAGAAACCGCTGCGAGCTTCGGGCACGTCTCTTGGGGTATGGGCGGAATTCTAAGGATGGCTTCCTGTCTACTGTTCGGCAGATAGAATTTACTGGCCGCACTGCACTGTCCACCGCGGTGTCAGGTAGGTGCGCTTGTGACCCTTGGGCCTTAGAAATACAGTCCTCGCCCTGTGCAGCCAGAGGCTCTCAAAAAAGCTTGGTTCAGGGAACAGTGTTCTGTTCAGGCAATACAAATAAGTATTTTACGAGCTGGTATTTCTGCTCAAAGAACAGTTGAGGGATACATCTTCGGCCATCTAGCCTTTCAAGAAAGGTGATGAAGCCTTCCTGGGTGAAAGTTAGCCATTTCGCTGCTTTCACATGGAAATGCTATATCACAACTATTGTTAAAGTTTTCTTTTCTTTTATCTGTTGTGAGGGAGATATGGCATCATCCAGACATCAGTCTACGTGGACAACAAACTCTCTCACACAATGTGGGAAGGATCCTCATTGGGCGACGTAAAAGTGGTTGCTAAGCAGAAGTTTGGAAAACTGTTTCTCGAAATTTCACATGTGGCAAGACATTTCGTTGGGGAACTTAACCCTTTAACTATGGCTGACATCTGTAGACCTCCACTGTAACTGGGCTCTCAGATGGTGGACTGCTGTTGAAGTTGACTGGGAATGAGATGATCCCTCCAGTGGACTGCTGTCGCGCGTTTATCGTTTTGCTAAGCTAAATTGTTGTGGAAGCAAGGTCCTTGGTGGTATCTAGCGGGCATTTTTAGTCAAATGTATTGTCACTAGATTTCACGGACATTTACTTAGTATAGTGGTGCATGCAAAGGAGTTTGGGCATTTAGTTAGTAATGTAGTGTGGGCAGAGGTACATTTGTTGTCGATATAACACAATCTGTATTGCCCAATTTCTTGCTCTAGACGTATTACTTTTGTGTAAAATTTTATTTTGAAAGTGAACAAATTTTTTTATTTAGACAAAGACGCTCTGAAGCTTTTATTAGACTATGATTTCGAAGTCAGCAGTGACATTGAATCTGACAGTGATTCATTACCACAACCAAGTGCTTTGGCACAACCTTATCACAAGATGAGGAGGACAATGGAGAAGGAACCACACGTCCACATATAAAACAGAAACTAGTACGCTCAAGTAACAATCTGACACTGTGAAAACAGCAGTTTTTGTCGACAGATTCTGGACTGAAAAGTGCAGTGGATACAAGAAGTTTCTTTATCTTCTTTCCCTGCTTGCAACTCGAAGTTCTGAACATCTGACGGACATAATAAAGAAAGAGTGGACTGACCTGACACCAAATGAATTGTTTATTTTTATAGCTATGTCTCAAACTATGACAAGGTTGGAAAATTGTCATTTTCAGGTTATTGTTCAAACCATCCACTTCCTGAAACTCCGATTTTTTCACAACTTCTTTCACGAGCTAGATATTTGTCCATCCTACGATTTCTACACTTCCGTAATAATACTTTAGAAACAACTAACTTGGTCCAATTTTGGAACACTTTCGTAGTGTTTTCAAAAAATATACACACATATCTGAGAACCTTTACGTGGATGATTTACTCCTTCTGTTCAAAGGGAGACTAAAAATAAAAGTATATCCCAGTCAAGCGAAATCCTACTTGAATTAAAAGCCACTAGACGCTTCCCTCCAACCCCCTCCCTGCTCGCCGCTTCTCTGCATCCCTCATCCCACCTCAATATGCCTGTGTTAACATTCTTAGAGTGTAAAAGACTGTAAATCTATTTAAAAGACAGTTTCATACAACATGTTACAATTACGCTACACAGTGATGATTCACACACACACACACACACACACACACACACACACAGCCTCATATATACAAGACACAAAATCCTTCCCTCCCTCACATATCGCTC
Organism: Schistocerca cancellata; assembly: GCF_023864275.1. Lineage (NCBI taxonomy): Eukaryota > Metazoa > Arthropoda > Insecta > Orthoptera > Acrididae > Schistocerca > Schistocerca cancellata. The sequence goes on from NC_064627.1 coordinate 660,175,323, forward strand.
CCGATCTGCCTGCCCATTTTTTTTCTTTTTATCTCTTACACGTAACGATAAATCAAGTGCGATCGAGTTTATCTCGTCTACGTGACAATATATCACGTGCGATCAGATACACCTCAGTCACAATGCTATCCCATGCCCTCAACAGTCACAATATTATCCCATGCCCTCTACACAATTCCTTTCACTTCTTACATCCGTCAACGTTACTTAACTCCTCCTGTAACCACCTCAACCTTTACCCGCCACTTTCAGCACCAACTTCCTCCCCCAGTGACAACCCCCCCCCCCAAACGCAATGGACTCCTGCTCTATTTATCTTCATCAGTTCAGAAAAGTTTCTCTGTCCCTAGCCAAAACCCTGTCTCATATCCTGTCCGTTAAATGCTGCCTAAACCATGGAATCCCCTCCCTCCCTCCCCAATGGCGTAACCATAAAAACCCCTATTTCTGGTTCCCACCCCTCCTTCCGGAATGACCATCACCTTTTCAGATTTCACCACTCCCTTTCCCTCACAAAGCTGGATCTACAAAAACATGACACAGGCATCTCTGAACCATCTCCATTACCTCTGCAAAATACCCCCACTACCTACACCTCATCATGCAAATTGAAATCTTGACTCTTGCGATGTCACTATCCGAATGTACTGTAATATTTTTAGACCATGTGGCATCGGACGTCTGGAAAGCGGCTATCGCGTGTAATAAACCTGAATAGCTTTGCTATGTAGTTCAGACTACTACACGGAATTACTGAATATTACTGAATATTGGCGATGGCGTACAAGAAATCGAATGTTAAATGAATTCTGATTTTCATTACTAAAAATAACCTCTTTGAAGTGACTGAACAGAATGCACTAACTGGTGTACGTTAATCATGACTAGCAGGCGATCAACATTTACATAACACAATATACATACACCTATGATAAACACTTGAACTTGCTGTAAGCTAGATTGATCTACACCAACTATCAGTAATGATTTTAATGTTACTGAATTTGCATTGTACTGAAGGTACAATGAGTACTGTGGTGGCAATAAATTCTTTAATTGAATAATCACTGAACACTATAGAACTGTTGGTTACTAGAGATGTTGAAAACATTACTTTAGAATCATTTTGTTCTAATGAAACTGAATGAGTTTTTACGTTGATAATGTATTGAAAAGCCAGCATATCGAGTTGAACTGTAATTAATGTGGCACAATACCTGGCGTCTTTTGTCACTTGTATAATCCGGCGTTTGTTGGAAATTTTCGGCGTTAACTCTGATTATATCCTCGTGTTGCATTAATACGTCGATACTCGCGTAATATAGCCTTTTTACTGGTATTGCTGCACACACAGTGATGGATTTGGGATAATAATGAACTATTTTCTGTAAATAATTGATGACACTCATGGAATGTACTTCGAATCACAAACTTATTATTTCACTCAGACATTACACTGTAGAGAACTTGTCTTGATAAATACATAAACTGGTTCGCTATGGATAAATGTACTTGCGTTGCTTGTGCTGGCGTGAGTTCATCAATGGATCTCATATGGTAGTAAGATCACATTGCAACATTAGCTGCAGACACTGGTCACTTCATACCTTGCTGTTGGTCGCTGCAATCCGTCTTAAATTACGCAGACTTCCACAAGGCGTGCCATGTGCTTTGTGAGCGGGAACAGCAACTAGATCGCTCACAAGCTGTCTCCGTCGAAATGTTGCATCCTGCAAGCCTTATTGTCTATTTGACTTGCTGACACACCATAAATCCAGTTCGTGTTTGTTGTAAGCTCACTTTTAACTGTCTATAAGCAACATTACCGTACCGTACTTAAACCGTCACTTACGCGCCGCGTAATCTCTGTTCTGCATCTGAACAGTTCCAGAACACATCTCTCTCTACTGCCAAATTCACGCGCCAACCTGCATTGTCCGCGTTCTCAGGGATTTCCCTCACATTTAAACATTAATTTACACTATGCCAAGTTCTCTATTTACAAATGGACATACCATAACATTACCATATTCAATTACAATTATATATATATATATATATATATATATATATATATATATATATATATACACTCCTTGAAATTGAAATAAGAACACCATGAATTCATTGTCCCAGGAAGGGGAAACTTTATTGACACATTCCTGGGGTCAGATACATCACATGATCACACTGACAGAACCACAGGCACATAGACACAGGCAACAGAGCATGCACAATGTCGGCACTAGTACAGTGTATATCCACCTTTCGCAGCAATGCAGGCTGCTATTCTCCCATGGAGACGATCGTAGAGATGCTGGATGTAGTCCTGTGGAACGGCTTGCCATGCCATTTCCACCTGGCGCCTCAGTTGGACCAGCGTTCGTGCTGGACGTGCAGACCGCGTGAGACGACACTTCATCCAGTCCCACACATGCTCAATGGGGGACAGATCCGGAGATCTTGCTGGCCAGGGTAGTTGACTTACACCTTCTAGAGCACGTTGGGTGGCACGGGATACATGCGGACGTGCATTGTCCTGTTGGAACAGCAAGTGCCCTTGCCGGTCAAGGAATGGTAGAACGATGGGTTCGATGACGGTTTGGATGTACCGTGCACTATTCAGTGTCCCCTCGACGATCACCAGTGGTGTACGGCCAGTGTAGGAGATCGCTCCCCACACCATGATGCCGGGTGTTGTCCCTGTATGCCTCGGTCGTATGCAGTTGTGATTGTGGCGCTCACCTGCACGGCGCCAAACACGCATACGACCATCATTGGCACCAAGGCAGAAGCGACTCTCATCGCTGAAGACGACACGTCTCCATTCGTCCCTCCATTCACGCCTGTCGCGACACCACTGGAGGCGGGCTGCACGATGTTGGGGCGTGAGCGGAAGACGGCCTAACGGTGTGCGGGACCGTAGCCCAGCTTCATGGAGACGGTTGCGAATGGTCCTCGCCGATACCCCAGGAGCAACAGTGTCCCTAATTTGCTGGGAAGTGGCAGTGCGGTCCCCTACGGCACTGCGTAGGATCCTACGGTCTTGGCGTGCATCCGTGCGTCGCTGCGGTCCGGTCCCAGGTCGACGGGCACGTGCACCTTCCGCCGACCACTGGCGACAACATCGATGTACTGTGGAGACCTCACGCCCCACGTGTTGAGCAATTCGGCGGTACGTCCACCCGGCCTCCCGCATGCCCACTATACGCCCTCGCTCAAAGTCCGTCAACTGCACATACGGTTCACGTCCACGCTGTCGCGGCATGCTACCAGTGTTAAAGACTGCGATGGAGCTCCGTATGTCACGGCAAACTGGCTGACACTGACGGCGGCGGTGCACAAATGCTGCACAGCTAGCGCCATTCGACGGCCAACACCGGGGTTCCCGGTGTGTCCGCTGTGCCGTGCGTGTGATCATTGCTTGTACAGCCCTCTCGCAGTGTCCGGAGCAAGTATGGTGGGTCTGACACACCGGTGTCAATGTGTTCTTTTTTCCATTTCCAGGAAATATATATATATATATATTTTTTTTTTTTGTCGTCCGAGCGCAGCACTATTCAGATACTGTCTTACTCGTAGCGCTATTTCATTTGACTGCTGCCAGACAGAAGCACCTGTGCTTTTGTTTGTGCAACTATCCAACAGATGGCATGAGTGTTCACTTATTCAACTGCTGCGCCTTGGCTATGCTTCGTTGTGGCATTACACTCTCCAGCACCTAGAAGAACATTCAAAATACCATATCCACAACCAGACTGCCTAGCTGACCTTTTCAACCTACCACATCCTCTAAAACCCTCCACCAAAACTCTCGGCGCTACACAAGTTTAAGTCCTTTCCAAAGACCTTGCATTCAGCCCTACCCGCAGGTTTAACCATGTTGGACTAGTGAGAGACCCACTCTCGTTCTGCCACTCCCTACAGTGGAAACACTTCTTTCTTGCCAACCCCTCCAACCAAAGCCAAACCAATCCTAAAATTGAACCCTGTCTATCCCAATTCATACTACCATCCAACTGTGACCCTCCCACACACCCACCTAACATCCGCTGGTCATCTTTCAGGAGTTCCTAACGTTCAATCTGACCTCGCCATCGTTCCCCAGGTCCCTATCTAAGGACAACAACCTTTCTGCAGAAGAAAGGACTGCCTTACACAACCTAATAACAGATCCTGACCTCATCATCCTTCCTGCAGACAAAAGTTGCATAACTGTTGTGATGAACCAGAGTGATTATCCAGCAGAGGGCCTCTACCAGTTGTCTGACACCTCCACCTACAAGCTCCGCCGAATATACCCCATCCCAGAAGTCCTACATAACTTCCAATCCCTACTGAAATCCTTAGGCCCTTCCCAGAACCTCTTCCCTGTATCCATCTCTCTATTCACCCCAACAACAGCCCGCATTCCCACCTTCTACATGCTCTCCAAAATTCACAAACCTAACAATCCTGTGTGCCCCACTGTGGCTGGTTACAGTGCCCCCCCCCCCCCCCCCCCCCGCTTTGAGAGAATCTTGGCCCTTGTTGACCAACATCTGCAACCAATTGCCCAAAACCTAGCCTCCCACATTAAAGATGTCAACCACTTCCTTCACCAGCTCTCCACCATTCTCATAACCTTACCTTCCAGGTCCCTACTTGTCACTCTTGATGGAGCCTTCTTATACACCAACATCACTCATACCCATGGCCTTGGCATAATTGAACACTGCCTCTCCCAACAACTTGCAGATTCCAAAACTACCACTTCATTCCTCATACGCCTAACCAATTACATCCAAGCCCATAACTACTTCACCTTTGAAGGAAAGGTATACAAAGAAATTCGTGGCACAGCATGGCACCCTTGTATGTCAACCTCTTCATGGGCCACCCAGAGTAAACTCTTCAAAGCTTCCCAAAATCACAAACTGCTGCTCTAGTTCAGGTTCATTGATGATATATTTATAATCTGGACCCAAGGCCTGGACATCTTATCCTCATTCCTCCACAATCTCAGCACCTCCTCCTCCATCCCCTTCACCTGATCCTCCTCCATCCATCGTGCCACCTTCCTAGATGCCAATTTCCTCCTCTTAAAAGGCTCTATCCACACTTGGGTCCTCATCAAACCCAGCCACCAACAGTACCAACATTTTGGCAGCTGACACCCCTTCCACTCCAAAAAATGCTTTCTTTATGGCCTGGCCACCCAAGGCAGGCACATACACTCCTGGAAATGGAAAAAAGAACACATTGACACCGGTGTGTCAGACCCACCATACTTGCTCCGGACACTGCGAGAGGGCTGTACAAGCAATGATCACACGCACGGCACAGCGGACACACCAGGAACCGCGGTGTTGGCCGTCGAATGGCGCTAGCTGCGCAGCATTTGTGCACCGCCGCCGTCAGTGTCAGCCAGTTTGCCGTGGCGTACGGAGCTCCATCGCAGTCTTTAACACTGGTAGCATGCCGCGACAGCGTGGACGTGAACCGTATGTGCAGTTGACGGACTTTAAGCGAGGGCGTATAGTGGGCATGCGGGAGGCCGGGTGGACGTACCGCTGAATTGCTCAACACGTGGGGCGTGAGGTCTCCACAGTACATCGATGTTGTCGCCAGTGATCAGCGGAAGGTGCACGTGCCCGTCGACCTGGGACCGGACCGCAGCGACGCACGGATGCACGCCAAGACCGTAGGATCCTACGCAGTGCCGTAGGGGACCGCACCGCCACTTCCCAGCAAATTAGGGGCACTGTTGCTCCTGGGGTATCGGCGAGGACCATTCACAACCGTCTCCATGAAGCTGGGCTACGGTCCCGCACACCGTTAGGCCGTCTTCCGCTCACGCCCCAACATCGTGCAGCCCGCCTCCAGTGGTGTCGCGACAGGCGTGAATGGAGGGACGAATGGAGACGTGTCGTCTTCAGCGATGAGAGTCGCATATGCCTTGGTGCCAATGATGGTCGTATGCGTGTTTGGCGCCGTGCAGGTGAGCGCCACAATCAGGACTGCATACGACCGTGGCACACAGGGCCAACACCCGGCATCATGGTGTGGGGAGCGATCTCCTACACTGGCCGTACACCACTGGTGATCGTCGAGGGGACACTGAATAGTGCACGGTACATCCAAACCGTCATCGAACCCATCGTTCTACCATTCCTAGACCAGCAAGGGAACTTGCTGTTCCAACAGGACAATGCACGTCCGCATGTATCCTGTGCCACCCAACGTGCTCTAGAAGGTGTAAGTCAACTACCCTGGCCAGCAAGATCTCCGGATCTGTCCCCCATTGAGCATGTTTGGGACTGGATGAAGCGTCGTCTCACGCGGTCTGCACGTCCAGCACGAACGCTGGTCCAACTGAGGCACCAGGTGGAAATGGCATGGCAAGCCGTTCCACAGGACTACATCCAGCATCTCTACGATCGTCTCCATGGGAGAATAGCAGCCTGCATTGCTGCGAAAGGTGGATATACACTGTACTAGCGCCGACATTGTGCATGCTCTGTTGCCTGTGTCTATGTGCCTGTGGTTCTGTCAGTGTGATCATGTGATGTATCTGACCCCAGGAATGTGTCAATAAAGTTTCCCCTTCCTGGGACAATGAATTCACGGTGTTCTTATTTCAATTTCCAGGAGTGTATGTAGTGATGAGAACTCCATCGCCCAGTATGCTGAGGCCTCATAAAGCCCTTCATAGAGGGGCAATACTCTCCAGATCTAACATACAGACAGATCTCCCATGCTATATCCCTCCACACTCCTCATCCTCACATCCATCTCAAGAACCAGTCACAGAGAAGTGCCCCCATTGTCCACCAATACCACACGGGACTGGAACGACTAAACCATGTTCTTTGTTAGGCTTTGATTATCTATCATCATGCCCTAAAATGAGAGACATCCTACCCAAGATACTTCCATTCCCTCCCAAAGCGGTGTTCCACCACCCACCCAACTTCCACAACAACTATGCCACTCACACCCTCAATCCCCTGCCACATGGATCATACCCTTGTGGGAGATCCAGATGCAAGACCAACCCAATCCAATCACCCAGCACAACCTACTCCAGTCCCATCACAGGCTTATCCTACCCCATCAGAAGCTTGGCCACCAGTGAAAGCAGCCATATCATAGACCAGTTCTGCTGTCACCACCCACAGCATTTTACATTGGTATGACAACAACCAGCTATCAACTAGAATGAATTGGCACCGTCAAACTGTTGCCAAAATCAGGGTGAACACCCAGTGGCACAACATGCAGCACAGTACAACATGCAAGATTTCAATGGCTGCCTTACAACCCTTGCCATCTGAATCCTCACCACCACATAACCAGCTTTGCTGGTCTGTGCAGATGAAAGCTATCCTTACTGCATATCCTTCACTCCCACAACTCCCAGGCCAAAATTTAAAGTAACTCACTGTCCCCTCCACTCCCACCCAGTAGTGTGTGTGTGTGTGTGTGTGTGTGTGTGTGTGTGTGTACACCATCCCCTATCCCAGTACCCCTGTCCAATTCGTGTCAGTTGTGCAGTTGTGTTCTGCTATCTCATGCCCTAGTCTGTGAAATAGCATGCCCAGCCTCTGCCACCTGCCCCACTACCTACACCCATCTAGCCTCCAGATGGATTCCCATTCTCCTACAAGCTGCTAGGTGCTTCCCCCCAAATCCTCTCCTTGCCTCCTCCTCTCTCCATTCCTCCCCCCACCCCATCCTGCACTCCCACCTCACCCCAGTACGCTCACCATGGCAGTCGACAGAACACAATGTAGGAAGACAGACATGTGCATGTGAGTGAGTGTGTGTGTTTGTGTGCATGTTTTTCCTACAAGCTGAAAAAGAAAGTTCATTTCGAAAGCTAGCAAAGCTCTGTACCCCTTTGTTGGAATACCTATCGACAACACAGCATTTCTGCATTTCGGTGAGTCATATCTTTTATTCCTAAATAATTTAGAATTAAAATGTTTGGTTTCCGATTTTCAAGTGAATTATATTCTGGGTTTTATCATTTATTGGAAGTGACACAGATGCCACAAAATACAGTCTCGGGGTCTCTGGAGAAGTCATTGAATCTCTAATTGTGCCATACTTGCAAAAGAAGCGTACATTATTTTGTGATAATTGGCACACAAGCCCAGCTCTCTTCTGTTGGCTTTATGATAGGCAACTAATGTGTGTGGTACAGTATGCCACAACAGAAATGTCATGCCAAAAATGGCAGAGAAATTGCAAAAAGGGAAAGGTCTGTTCCAGGGCTAATGTTGGTGATGAAATGATGTGACAGAAGGGACGTCTACATACTGTCAACTTTTCATTCAGAAGACAAGCAAGACAGATTTAATAACAACTACAGAACAGGTGCAAAATGAAAGAAACCTTTTGTTGTAACTGCAAGGGTGAGTCAAATGAGAAGCTTAAATTTGTAATAACAAACCGAAATTTCGCGCCTTTATCCTGTAAGTTGGTAAGCGTGCTACAAACAGCGTGCAGAATGGCCTGTAGGTGGCAGCATAGTGCAGATGCACACATACCGTCGCAGTATCAGTATAAAGATGGCCGCCCACTTGCGACTTGCACCAGGGAAGAACAGCGTTCTGTTATTCGGTTTTTGCGTAGTGAAGGTGTGAACCCCATTGAAATTCATTGACGAATGAAAGTTCAGTACGGTGATGCACGTTTGTCAGAGCAGTTAGTCTATGAATGGAGTAGGAAGTTCGCAAATAGTGTGACTTCAGTGGAAGATGATCCTCGTCCAGGTCAGGCACAACGAGTTATGACTCCACAGAACATTGCAGCAGTTGAAGCCATAATGAAGGAAAACCGCCAAGTGGCACTGAATGACAGTGATGCATGTTTACAGATTAGTCATGGGTCAGCACACCACATTGTGCAAGATGTGCTCCAGTTTCACAAAGTGTCTGCAAGATGGGTGCCATGACTGCTGACTTCTGAAATGAGAGAATGACGTGTTGATGCTTGTGAAGAACTTCTTCGGCGCTTTGAACGAGAAGATGATGCCTTCCTTGCAATAATTGTTGCTGGGGACGAAACATGGGTTCACTTCCACCAACCAGAAACGAAGAGAGCGAGCAAGGAACGGCGCCAGTCCTCATCACCAAAACCAAAGAAGTTTCGAACAGAACCATCAGCAGGGAAGGTTATGCTGACTCTCTTTTGGGACGAAAAAGGCGTCATTTTGGATCATTACATGCCTAGAGGGACCACTGTCACCAGTGCATCATACACAGATCTCCTAAAAAATCATCTGCGGCCTACAATCAAATCAAAGCGACGTGGATTGATGCTAGCAGCTGTCCTTTTGCAACATGACAATGCAAGGACCCACACTGCCCATACAACTGTTGCAACAATCATAGACCTGCATTTTGAGTGTCTTCCTCATCCATCATACTCATCAGACTTTCCCCAAGTGATTTCCATATATCTGGAGCACTCAAAGACGCAATGGGAGGTAAGAAGTTCCATTCTGATGGAGAGGTATGCCAATGAGTGGTTGCACAGACCACCAAAAGAATTTTTTTCTAAAGGTATTTATGAACTTTGTAAGCTCTGGAGGTCTTGCATTGAGCGTGGGGGACATTATGTTGAAAAGTGATCCAGCTTTGTACCACTTCTGCACAATAAATAATATTTAAAAAATATTTAAGGTTTTCATTTGCCTCACACTCGTGTAAAAATGCATTGATGGGAGGAACTGACTGAAAAGCATCTGTGGAAAGTGTCAGGAAAAGCACCAGATGCTATTGAAAATTTTTCTTCCACATAATAGACATATTGTTCGATGTATTTTGTCTTTACAAATTGTCACCTGGTAAGCTGCTTGTATGTGAATTTCTAGTTGGGCTTAATTCAGGGAATATTTGAGAGACACAAAGTCAACAAAAGAAGTAAAACTGTGGTTTGCAGCCAAACTGTTGTCCTGCAGAGGCTGACTGCTGGACTTTGTCTTCCTGGACAGCTGCCAAAGTATGCATCAGGAAAAGATACTAAAAACGAGAGCAAACAAGACTTTTCTATAAAGCCTGCAAGCAAACAATATGTGAATTTCCCTGTTTTGTTTTGTATGAAGAAGGCAAAAACGTATTCCCTGGTGCTGATATATAAGTTATATCGACATGTGTGTATAATTATTATTCCTATATTTGTGTATAAAAAGCAAAGATAAGCAGCAGACACAATGTTTATTTCAGTGTTGTCAAATAATACGTAATTATGTGAGCAATGTGCACAGTACCACGGAAACTGAGTTCATTTCTGCCGTGTCAATTCATGAATTATGGATATCATATACCTATTGTTTGTTTGAAAAGGAAACAAAAAGAGAATCACGTTCATTTCGGCAAGCGGCGAGGTTTCTTATGTAACATTTAGTACAATGTGAAAAATGTTTTATCTGATGCTGACTCATCAATAATAAAGTGTGTGTCGTACATACTGTAATTGTTGATAGTTTTCAAATAGAAAGCATAGCACACAATTAAGCCTAGGAATTATGTTTCTTTCTCCAATATCTTTGCGTTCATAGCAAAACTGAGTACCATTTCACTACCATTTTTTCATATGTCTGAGGCATCTTTGTAGGTATCACATAAACTTCATGTGTCATTATAAATGAGCACTTACAATGGTGAATGTGGCAAACAATAGAAATATTAATTGACACTAATACAAAATACCAAAAAAGTAGCAAATAGTGAATCTATCAGCGACTGATGGTCATAAATGGCAAAAATCAAACTGGGTAGTACATGGCCCGGGAACAGCCCCTTCAGTGAGCCAAGCTGTCCAGCCCTGCCTCCTGTCCACAAGGTCACCCACTACATTCTTGGCTCCTGTCGTTAAAAGGTTAAAAAGTGATGTGATAAGTGGGGTGTTGGAATGCTATCACTTAAACAGTCGTTCGTTAATAGTTGGTCATACTTTCCAGTTGGTGGCGAAACATTTGTGTGGACTTTTTGGAGGAAACTCTGGATCACACAGAAGTGTGTGTAAATTTTTGAGGCCCTTTATTATGGGACAGAGACGAAGACACTTTTTCAGGGGACATGGAAGAGACACCAGGCTTTGAGATGTGGAAGAGACCCACAGATTTGTATTTCGAGAATCAGCTCATCACGATATGTCTAAAGATTTTAGCTTTGTAGTATATTTGGAAACAAAGTGGATGCATGAATTTGTTTGCATACCTCACATGAAACTATTGAATGTTTATACGTTTTGCTGTTTGGAGATGACAAGTTGTAGATCGCAAAGCAGACCTTGAGATACTAGCATAAACATCCACTAGCTTCATATGATGTATGTAAACAAATGCAGCCCTGCAGCCAGGCGACTAGCGCGAGTTTTGGTGTTCTCGTAAAGATAAGTCGTTTTAGATTATAAAACATATAGGTTAGTACTGATTACGTGGCAAATAGGTGTATTAGTGTGCCGTTTAAGTGTACCATTAAAGGTTTCATTTTTCTTTACATAATATAGCAGAAAACGCGAAAAGACCGTACAGTCGTATTTTCTGTTTACGTTCTGCTGCAGCAAATCTATAGAATTTCGTTTAGTTGTTCCTTGCTCTCTCCAGCAATTTAACTTAGCGTACCTCTTCATTATCTAACTAGCATTTCCGGAAAGTAGCGTAAAGTTTAAGTTGTTATTTTAGAAACTTTGCACTTTTGTTTTTGTTTACACACAGTTGCGTATAGGCCAAATTTGTGTAACATAATTTCGTGTTTATCTGTAATTTAACTGACTTATTCTTAATAAACTATTACGTTTATCATGAGTGAAAAGTGCTTGACTTGCCGTAGAATTGTTAGTTTTTTCCATGTGGGTGACTGTAGTGGCGTGGGAATAGGGGAAGTAAAAGAGACTCATCAGTGGTTTGTAGGATTTGTAGTAGAGATAGGAAGATACTAGAACAGGAGGGGAAAATTGCCGCCCTTCAGGCTGAGTTAGACAAGGCCAGGGGAGATCTTGACAGGTTAAGGAGGGAGAAGGGTAAAGAGAGGTGGGAAGTGGCAACAGGCAACAGGAGGAACAGGCCTAGAACTTTGACTGACAGATTTATGGTGCATGTGGAAAATAGATTTGACCTGTTGCTTCAGTTAGAAGCTGGTGAGCCTCAAGCAGTTGCAGGTGTAGACAGGGTACAACAGACTTTCAGCAGCAAATTGAAAAGTAAGAATGGAGGGAAATCAGTAAAGAGAAAGAAAGTGTTGTTGTTAGGTAGTTCCAATGGAAGAGGTGTTGGCCAACTTTTGCAGGATGAACTAGGATCATAATACCAGGTCACCAATTTTTTTAAACCTAGTGCTGGTCTGGAGCAGGTGACAGAGGATTTAGGATCACTTTGCAAATATTTCACTAAGGAAGACACCGTGGTTATAGTGGGTGGGGCAGGTAACAGTATTGACAGAGATCTTGGGTACAGTATAGAGTGTGACCTGGCGAAGATTGCATCAGCATCGAAGCATACTAGTGTTGAGTTTGTATCTGTTCTTGGGCGCCATGACCGACCTCATTTGAAATCTTCTATCAAGAGAGTTAATTTGGAGCTGGAACGGCTGCTCATGTTGGGTGCGGGGTCAGACATTGGTGTGGTTCATGTTGATTCTCTCAGTAGGTGGGATTATACTAGGCATTGCCTTCACCTCAACAGGAAGGGGAAGGGTAAATTGGCTGGGGAAATAGCAGGAAAGTTAAAGGGGGGGAGGCACTGTTATGAGTGGTAAAATACCAGTGGTTATAGGATTCACAAAAGACCCTTTTTTAGGGTAGGGAGGACAGATAGAAAGCAAATTTTAAGAGAGGTTAGAACTGAGACAAACCTTCAGTTTGAGAAAGAAATCAAAAAACATAATTCCAGCTTATTACATCAGCATAAACAGCCATTGGTTAAGAATTTTCAACTGTCAGCGGATATTTTAACTCCACCAAATTTTAACTCAGTCAATGTGAAATGTCAGCTATCTTTATTGCATCAAAATATTCGAGGACTGAGAAATAAAATTAATGAATTAACTATCTGCGTTGATGAATTAGAGTCTTCAAACCCAGCTGACATAATCTGCCTCTCTGAACATCATGTGACCACTGGTATAGAACTTTTGTAGATCAGAAATGGAGAAAGGAGGAGTTGCCACATTGATCAGGAACTGTCATAAATTTAAGAACATAGACATTCATAAATTTTGTCTTGACCAGCATATGGAAGCATGTGCAACAGAATTAGAATTTCACAAAAGATCCTTCATAATATTAAGTGTAAACCACCTTGAAGCTGTACTGGCCCATTTAACAACCAAAAACAAAGAAATAGTGGTTGCTGGTGATTTCAATGTAGATTTCCTTAAAGACTCTCCCAATAAGAACTTATTTGAGTTAGTAACACTATCATTCAACTTAATTCGCACTGTAAAGTTCCCCACTAGGATAGCCACTTGCTCACAAAAAGCCATTGATAATATCTTTATAGAAAACTCCAATGAACAAAATTAAATTACAAAACCAATAGTCAATGGGCTCTCAGACCATGACATGCAGTTCCTTTCGTTAAATGTTAATACTGAACAGGATATAAAATCTGTTAAATCTGAGCTCAAAAGGGTAATCAGTAAGCCAAAAATTGATTATTTTAGGACACTCCTCAGAGACATTCACTGGACTGATGTTTATGGTGCTCATGGCATAAATGAAAAATATAACATTTTTGCTAATAAAGTGCTTACCTTATTCGAACACTGCTTTCCTCCAAAACTTACCAAGGTTAGAGCAAAGTCTACAAAGAAGCCATGGATTACTCGAGGAATAGGGGTATCTTGTAAAACAAAAAGAAAACTGTGTCTGTCAATCCAAAACATTTCCAATGTTGATGCTATAGCACATTATAAGAAATACTGCAAAATATTAAAGACTGTAATACGGATGTCAAAGCAAATATATTACAAGGAAAAGATAGTCATATCAGATTACAAAATAAAGACAATATGGCATATAGTGAAGGAGGAGACCGCTAGAACCAGACATGAAGAGGAACAAATAGCATTAAGAGTAAATGATACATTGGTGACAGATGTGTATAGTGTTGCAGAACTTCTTAACAAACATTTTATAACTGTTACTGAAAAGATGGGGTTGTCAGGTGGATTACCTTAGACCAGACATTTTAAGTAACTTCCATAATATGAATTTGACGCTCACTACCCCAACAGAAATAATGTCCATCATAAAATCTTTAAAATCAAAAACATCTAGTGGGTATGATGAAATATCAACAAAGTTAATTAAAGAATGTGTTTCTGAGCTAAGTAACATATTAAGCTATCTGTGTAACCAGTCGTTTATTAGTGGAATATTTCCTGAGTGACTGAAACATGCTGAAGTTAAGCCACTGTTTAAGAAGGGAGATAAAGAAATAGCATCAAATTTCCGTCCAATTTCACTGTTGCCAGCATTCTCAAAAATTTTCGAAAAAGTAATGTACAGTCGTCTTTATAACCATCTTATCTTCAATAACATACTGTCAAAGTCACAGTTTGGATTTCTAAAAGGTTCTGATATTGAAAAGGCTGTCTACACTTACAGTGAAAATGTGCTTAATTCATTAGACAAAAAATTGCAGGCAACTGGTATATTTCGTGATCTGTCAAAGGCATTTGACTGTGTAAATCACAATATCCTTTTAAGTAAACCAGAATATTATAGTGTAACGGGAAATGCTGCAAAATGGTTCAAATCTTATATCTCTGGCAGGAAACAAAGTGTGTTATTAGGAAAGAGACATGTATCAAGCTATCAGGCATCATCCAACTGGGAACTAATTACATGTGGGGTCGCACAAGGTTCCATTTTGGGGCCCTTACTTTTTCTTGTGTATATCAATGACCTTTCATCAGTAACATTACCAGATGCCAAGTTTGTTTTGTTTGCCGATGATACAAACATTGCAATAAATAGCAAATCAAGTCTAGTCTTAGAAAGATCAGCCAATCAAATACTTGTGGACATTAATCACTGGTTCCTAGCCAATTCTTTGTCACTAAACTTTGAAAAAACACACTACATGCAGTTCAGAACTTGTAAGGGGTGTCCTAAGAGCTGGCATACTATTCTTACTTTCATTCCATAATGTCATATGGGATTATTTTCTGGGGTAATTCATCAAGCCAAGCTAAAGTTTTCTGGGCACAAAAACGTGCAGTAAGAGTTATATGTGGTGTGAACTCAAGAACATCCTGCAGAAGCCTGTTTAGGGAACTAGAGATACTAACTACTGCTTCCAAATATATTTATTCCTTAATGAAATTTGCCATTAAAAATATATCACTTTTCCAAACCAACAGCTCAATTCATGCAATCAATACTAGAAATAAGAATAATCTTCACAAGGATTTAAAGTCACTTAGACTTGTACAAAAAGGTGTGCATTATTCAGGAACACACATTTTCAATAACTTGCCAGCAGCCATAAAAAGCTTAACAACCAATGAAATTCAGTTTAAGAGAAGCCTAAAGGATTTATTGGTGGCCAACTCCTTCTACTCCATTGATGAATTTCTTAGTAAAACCAACTGATTTGTATATAAGTACAACATAACTTCTGCACAGTTTCAGTGCAGTAATGTGTTCATTGAAAATTTGTGTGTGTGTGTGTGTGTGTGTGTGTGTGTGTGTGTGTGTGTGTGTGTGTGTGTGTGTAAGTATAATCTAACTTCTGCACCATTTCAGTGCAGTAATGTGTTCATTGTAAATAAGTATTACAGTAGTTGTATTACATGTTTATTACCTTATAAATAAATAAAAAAACTTTTATTTTAAATTCAGTGCATTAGTATTTGTAAAATGACTTCCATATAGTGTTCATTAAAAAATGACGATCATTCCACTTGGGACCTGTGGAATGGTACATTAGCTTACTTGTTTTAGTTGTAAATATTTGTCGTGTATTGTTGTTTTTCTGACATGTTCCACATCCTGGAGGACCCCCTCACTACGGATCAATTGGAATGAAAGTAAATCTAATCTAATCTAATCATACACTTTATTTCTTAATGTACTACAATACTAGAACCTTTAGATATATCATAAATAAACAACGCAGAATACATCAGCGCAATGATACATACTTTGTACTGTATGCAAAACAATGCAAATTATTTGACTATAACCGCTCTTTTTATGAATGTAAACATTTTTACAATAGGTTCTTTAGAGGTTAATATACAACAAAAATTTTGTAGAAGAAAAATAAACAAAAAACCCACTAAAGATAGCAAAAAAGTGCTGAAACATGTCTGGGTGGAAACAAAACTACAAATATATCTTGGATAAGGCAGAATTCTTCTCCAACATCAAATTTTGCTGCACATATAGTGATGCGCAATTGAGGCAGCTAAGCTCATCATTGGCAGAAACACTGAAGAGGAGGATAAAATTGATGTATTACTCGAGTTTATGGCAAAATTTAGTCACAAAACAAAAGAGATTATGTATCAGAATAAAAAACAAAAGAGATGTTGAGCCAGCAGAGTAAAGAGATAAAAGAGGTGTTGAGTAGGCAGCAGGAGATGTGTTTCGTCGAAACTGGGTTCCACCTGGAACAAATCCCAATAATGAAGCAGCAAATTTACAGTCTACAACATTAGCAAAAGAGGCAAGAGGGCTGCGTTGAGAATGTGGAAAAAGGGACAGGTGAAGTGAGGAGTAAGTTAAGTAGATGCTGGAAGAAACTGATAATTAGTTTTGTGAGGCAACAGAACAATGTAAGATCAGCAACTGTGAGATAATAGAGCAGGAAATGAGAAATGTGAAGAGTCAGACCCAATACCAGCCACAGTAACTGCGAAGTACAATCGCTTCTGTATTATAATAATAAAAAATGTGGATATATATAATTAAAATTGAAAAATTAAAGAATAGATGGACTAGGTGTGGTTGTGTTTCAAGAGTTTGAAGAAGTTGGTCCATAATGAAGAAAACAATCGCTTTTGGGAACAAAGTGTTGTCAGAATGTGGGAATAACCACTTCATTACTAAGTTGGAGGCAACCTGGTATAACCAATTTTCATCTCAACCTTCCACATATCACCAAAGTCTGCAAAGAGGATTATGCAAGAGCTATACAACCTGTGCAAAATGTACTGTGCCATCTTGGCCTGTTTTCCTAGCTTACTTTCAAGACGTTATGAATGAGCTCCCCATGACACCACACAATTCCAACAGTCAATGTGCTGAGGAACTGACCACACAATGAGGCAGTGGGAATTGGTAAGTTTCCTGTGACAACAGCCACTACGCCATAAAGCTGGTTTCACACACCCAACAAAAGTGTCGCTGCAGCTAGTGGAATACGGCAGTTGCAACGCAGTTTTTAGTGGCGCAACTTAAGAGACGCAACTTTTGTCAAACCACAAAAAGTTCTGTTGGGTTGTACTTTGTTGCGCCACTTTCCTGCCACCATTGCTCCCTGGTGGCAGTATTACCTGTCGTAGTTATCATGGTGTAATTGCTGATGTATGCCATTCCATTTTAGAGTTTCTTTCTATTTTAACTCTGAAAAAAGTGAAAACAATGGTCGGAAGGTGTACTTTCTCAGCTTCTGGTACTACAAGGACAGCAACCTTTGTTTGATTTCGTGCAGCAGTGTGTGTGTGTGTGTGTATGTGTGTGTGTGTGTGTGTGTGTGTGTGTGTGTGTATGCGCGCGCGCATGAGTGTGGTTATGTTGTGATAATTTCTACATTCGATGACTCTTTGGACACCAGGTTACATTAATAGCCAAGATTGATAGGTGTATGGACCCTAGATTATAGAAGGATGCTCATTTGTTTGGTGTTTTTGTTTAGGATCTCAGGTGGAGCAGAAATGTATTAGAGTTGCAAGCAATGTTCATGCATGCAAGGATATGGAATGATATTCAGGAAGAAGATAATTTCGAAACCAATCGAAGAATAAGGTTGTTAATAATTTATATCTAGAGCCCAATGGAAATGAGGCACTAACTTGAATGGAACTAATCCTCATGTTTTCCCTCTAAGTTACCGTATTTGGAGCATCACCGTAGCAATTAGCAATGAAACTGCTGCAGGCCTATTGTATCAGTGGAGTGTTAATATTAAGAAGTACATGCATCGAGAACAAACATTCTGTGGAAGAAAATGCTGAAATGAAAGAAAGTAATTCTGGAAGTAAGCAACAGTGAATTTCACATGTGTATTTAAGCAACCATATTAATGTAACGATTTGTTTTTGATATCTTTGTTGTCTGTCATGAGTATGTCGAAATTAGTGAATATATTATGTTTTCGTAGATGTTTCTTTTTTCTACATATTAATTGACAGTCATTGTTACAAAATGAAGTAGTGTGACACTACGCTGCAAAACATCATGGGATACTGAGGGGCAAGAACGAATATGGTTAGAAAGAGGCAGAGGAATGGAAAGAACAAGACATAATGGAATATAAGTATGTGTGGAGAAATGCCTGAAAAGGACAATCAAGAATGTAGGATGAGAGCAGGAAGCTGGAAGAAGAAAGGACATGCAGTTGGCGTAAGGTTTGGATGTAGAAGGGGTGGTGTTTTTGGTTTATTGTAGAAGTTTTGAATGGTATATTCCTTGGTTTCCTAGAAATGAAAGTACATTGCTGTGGGGTATGAATTGAGGGGGAAGTAGTTTGCTAATACAGTGACTAACCAAGTAACATGTTTCTTTTATTGAATGATGAAACAGCTTGTAATCAAAACTTTTTTGTGGCCCCTGATATAAATAACTGGACTAAACTAGAGCTTGTAAAGCCCACCAGGGCACTGGTCACATCACTATGGTGACAACTGTTTGCTCATTGTTAATGGAGATGAACAAACACTGCAGAGCCACCTGCATTAGTGACACATCTGTTCCTTTTTCTTTTCTATGTAAGTAAGTATATTTATTCATAAAAATAGGCTAATCTTTACTAACATTTACTTTACTTTCGTTTATTATGTGATTTATATGACCCTCCTTTACACGCGCGAAAATTCGTGACATGGTCAGTCGTGTGGATGACAGGTGTCATCCACAAAGCATGCGGTCTATTTGTATGCTTTGAGCGGTCTTTATGACAGATTTTATGATTTTTTTATGAAATGTAAATATAATACATTTAATATTCATACACAGTATAATGTATTCTAATGTTTGAAACAGTTTGTTCGATAATTTAATAAGGTTACATTTCAAAATAACAAATTTACATCTATTTTCCATGTAAGCATTGAGGTTAGTGTAACAATGCCACTATTTATCAAAAGAACATGAAAATGTTTATTTCAAAATAATGACCTAACTAATAAGTATAAACAAACAATAATTTAGTTACAAAGTGCAAACAAAACTGAAATAAAGAACACATTATTTGACAAAACAGTTTCCACATATGTGTTTCAGATGATCTACACATGATTGTTTATTTCGTATTCGTCCACATATATAACACCTTCCACGTGATACAGTTGATTTTTCTGGCTGTTCCACAATTTCTTGAGTGCCTGACAGTAATTAGCCCTCCTCCGAAATTCGCATGCATGGCTTTCAGTAAGGGATCGTCTCTCTGTTTGAGGCTTTATTAGTTCCCAACTGATTTTTTCTGTAAAATCAACCCTTTTCACAACCTGATTTGAAGCCATGGAGAGGTATTTATATATGCATAAAGCATTTATGGCTGCAATGTCCTAAATAATGTAAAACAGTACCAATGACCACCTTCTTGTATTACATGACACATTGTTCTTCTGACAAAGCTGGTCTTAAAGATCTGCCCCCACTTTTGACATGTTGTAGAAAGTAATTATTTCAGGTTTATTTTGTTCTCCTGTTGAACGATCTATAGCGATATCGAAATACATGCTTGATAATACCAGCACTGTTCTGTTTTTCTTTGGGCAGTATGAGACCAATGTACAGCCCTCTTGAAATCCAAAGATTGTTGATTTTGGCTCCCTTTCTCTTTTTCGTAGAAATTCTGTAGGCGCTTCTCTCTTGTTGTTCCATATCCCGGTGTCTGCACAAAACTTTGAAAAAAAAGTTTTGTGCAGACACTGGGATATGGAACAACAAGCACTCTGACAAGCATGGGAAGTGAAAGTCAACTGCTGACATAGCTCAGACAGCCTATTGCAACAAGGCACATTGCCACGATATAGACCTGGGCCACAACTCGCTGTTCACAGTAAGTAAGAAATTGGCCATGCAAAGGAACGGTCAACAGTGTGTTTCCTTATCTCTTAAATCACTTCAAGATAAAAATGGAATGGTATTTTGCATTGCGCCTCAGCATGCTAATTCTTCTGACGTGGGATAATTCATAATGGTTGGAGTAGAGTGAAAATGAGCATTTTTAGTTTGCAGTTAAGGTAGGATTCAAATAAAAGTCCCCATTGAAACTGAATCTCTGCATTGTTATCTTATTTTTTCCATTATCTGAAACCAGGGAAAGAGATTCCTGTAGGAGACAAGTTGGGTGACGTCTGACTACGTTAAAATGCAGCACAGCGCATGAAATATGTCGTAGTGCACAGGAAGAACAATCAAACTTCGTATGACAAACAATTTAGACGGCAGGTTCTAATAGGATGAAAATATGCATATGATAGCACGCTGATGACACATAATCGTCACATCACCAAAATTTCGATTCCCATCGGAATTAAACTACTGGAACATGTAAAAAACGTGTGCAGAAAATTAGTGATATTAAAGGTTTGTAATCAATAAATAGTAAGACACTTTAATTCAATAGCAAAGTTTTATTCATAATTAACTTAAAGCTACAAATCTAGCGATCTCAAATTCATCTACACAGAAGGAGTGCGTGAATCACTAGGACTCTACGCAAATTACTTTGTTTCATTGGAAAAAATAACATTTCATCGACTTTAGAACCTCACGTTCAAGGACATACATACTTCTCTGCAGGCTACTTAATCAAACAACAAAATTTAATTTGGTATAACAGGCACTCTCCGCACTGCCGCACCATCCGGGGTCACATGGGAGAATACGTTCTTCATCGACAAATTCCTCGGGTGACTGTACACATGGCAGCCAGTTCACTGCAGACAACACTATAACATTACGGCTACTGTGCTTTCGTGAGAGAATCGGTGAGCCACAGCCCCAGTAACTGCAGCAACCGGAAATGCGCCGAGGCACACGCTGCCAACGCCGAGGTAATCTGTCAGTCCTTCACTTCCTTATCGTTTCCGTCTAACTACTTTACTTTGTCAGATAATACAGCTCCACCGAGAGTTTACTTGTGGCAGAAGTCCTTATTTGACCTATCTACGTCATCTTGCTCTAGGACATCTAAATTAGTAACCAGTAAACCTTTTGGAGGACTCAACTTGACAAGGCCAAAATTAAAAAAATTGTCAGGAACCGAAAAAATCGCCATCTATTTCACTGACAAGTCCTACACTTCTGCATACAAAAGAGTGTGACTTATCCAGTTCCTCATTGCATTCCAATGTCTGTACAACAGATAATACCTCCTTTGATAAGTCCATACCCACACTAATGCAAACCAACTTCCCTGTATATTGCCATATGCTATCAGGCGAATTGATCTTTAGTGCAAGTGTCCACTGTTTATTTGGCACACCTTCATGATTGGTGAACCTTGTAACATTGTCACATTTGTAGTTGTTGCCCCTCGTGAAACAATATCCCACCAAGATCAACTTTATATTGTGAAAGATCAATTTTTGTGTGATGTTTATTAAGAAAAACAATAGTGCAGTACTGCTCACCAACATGTGGCAACACTTCCATAGGATACTGAGAACTCTTAGTTCCTATGCTAAAGGTCAGCAGTTTTTTTCCCCGGTGACGTCATATATTGTCACTTATCCCACATAATTTGCATTATGGGGACCTCAGTCTCTTTCTGGCCAAGAGATCTAGAGTGATGACCGACATATGAGCACTTGTGTCCACCAAAAATTTATGTTCTCTTCTGCTTACTGTGCCTAGCATGCAGCATCCCATCTTTGCATACGTTTTGTAGTCTTTTGTTCTACTGGAAATGCCATCCAATGGATGAGGCGCCCCTGTTCCCATTTAACGAATGCTTACTTAAATGTTGTTTATTCCGTTTCTTGCTTTGGCTATCACATGCCTTATGCCCTACTTCTCTACACTCATAACATTCCAGTTGGTGGGATTGCTTTCTGGTGTGACCTGTACACACACACCTATAATACTTTACCTTGGAGGAGAAAACACTATGGTTACTCTCTTTTCATGTAGCAATGTCAATTTCTTCCAGGTGTGTGTTAATTCTAATAGCAGCAGACAAACAATTTGTGTTCTTCATCCTGACTCTTCTTGACGTGTCAGCAGAAATAACCCTCACAAGGTGTCCACAAGGTGTCCAAGGAATATAAAAGCAACTGAAATCACTCAACAGAGGAAAGTCCACTGGACCTGACGGGATACCATTTCGATTCTACACAGAGTACGCGAAAGAACTTGCCCCCCTTCTAACAGCTGTGTACCGCAAGTTTCTAGAGGAACGGAAGGTTCCAAATGATTGGAAAAGAGAACAGGTAGTACCAGTCTTCAAGAAGGGTCGTCGAGCAGATGCGCAAAACTATAGACCTATATCTCTGACATCGATCTGTTGTAGAATTTCAGAATATGTTTTTTGCTCACGTATCATGACATTTCTGGAACCCCAGAATCTACTCTGTAGGAATCAACATGGATTCCGGAAGCAGCGATCGTGTGAGACCCAACTCGCTTTATTTGTTCATGAGACCCAGAAAATATTAGATACAGGCTCCCAGATGCCATTTTCCTTGACTTCCGGAAGGCGTTCGATACAGTTCCACACTGTCGCCTGATAAACAAAGTAAGAGCCTACGGAATGTCAGACCAGCTGTGTGGCTGGATTGAAGAGTTTTTAGCAAACAGAACACAGCATGTTGTTATCAATGGAGAGACGTCTACAAACGTTAAAGTAACCTCTGGCGTGCCACAGGGGAGTGTTGTGGGACCATTGCTTTTCACAATATATATAAATGACCTAGTAGATAGTGTCGGAAGTTCCATGCAGCTTTTCGCGGATGACGCTGTAGTATACAGAGAAGTTGCAGCATTAGAAAATTGCAGCGAAATGCAGGAAGATCTGCAGCGGATAGGCACTTGGTGCAGGGAGTGGCAACTGACCCATAACATAGACAAATGTAATGTATTGCGAATACATAGAAAGACGGATCCTTTATTGTATGATTATATGATAGTGGAACAAACACTGGTAGCAGTTACTTCTGTAAAATATCTGGAAGTACGCGTGCGGAACGATTTGAAGTGGAATGATGATATAAAATTAATTGTTGGTAAGGCGGGTGCCAGGTTGAGATTCATTGGGAGAGTCCTTAGAAAATGTAGTCCATCAACAAAGGAGGTGGCTTACAAAACACTCGTTCGACCTATACTTCAGTATTGCTCATCAGTGTGGTATCTCTACCAGGCTGGGTTACAGAGGAGATAGAGAAGATCCAAAGAAGAGTGGCGCGTTTCGTCACAGGATTATTTGGTAACCGTGATAGCGTTACGGAGATGTTTAGCAAACTCAAGTGGCAGACTCTTCAAGAGAGGCGCTCTACATCGCGGTATAGCTTGCTGTCCAGGTTTCGAGAGAGTGAGTTTCTGGATGAGGTATCGAATATATTGCTTCCCCCTACTTATACCTCCCGAGGAGATCACGAATGTAAAATTGGAGAGATTCGAGCGCGCACGGAGGCTTTCTGGCAGTAGTTCTTCCCGCAAACCATACGCAACTGGAACAGGAAAGGGAGGTAATGACAGTGGCACGTAAAGTGCCCACCGTTCGGTGGCTTGCGGAGTATAAATGTAGATGTAGGTGTAGAAATACATCCAAAGCCATATTCTCTGCCTCAGAAAGGATGATTCTGTCAGTCTCTGTATTCTGCGTCAGTTCATAAGTTTGTGCATTAATCTTCCTAAATCTGCCTCAGAAGGACTCCATCGATTCGCCATGTTTCTGCAACAACCAGCTGAGCTTCTCCTAAAAAAACCTGGCGCTGTTTTCTTTACAATAGCGCTGGATAAATGCGTCAGCCAGCTCACCTAATGTTTGTACCTTACTCAGGGTCTCACAGCACACAATGTACATCTTCGTGTCACTCTCTAACTGTAACATAGCCATATTTAATTAATTTTGATGAGAATGGTTTCCAGTTTAGCGGCAGCCTTCACATCATTAATAGGAACACACACATCATCGGTCGTTTTTCCCAAAAAATGAATATGAGGTTAGCTACCGTGGGATCAATGGAAGGAATGGAGATTTATAACAAGGCTCCTGTCTCTCCCAGATCAGATTGTGGTTGCCCGCTAATAACTTCCAACAATGTTACTTTCGGTAATGATGTATCATTCAACTTTTTGTGTTTAGCTGTAATTCCCAACAACACACTTATCTGCCCTTTCGAAGCTTCCACCATATTATGCAAAGACATCACACATATTTGACATTTGTATAACCTTCATTTGCAATTCCACAAGAAACGAGAGGAAAAATGTGCCAATAGTGCATAAACAAGAGACGAAGTCTATTATTCCTGGCACAATAACATGAGCCAACGGGATTCTGTAAAGTGCTGTGCCCCGTGGTCATATCTTCTACATATGCTACACACAACTGACACAGACTGAATACACGGCAACTCATGTCCAGGAAAATGCCGATATGGACATGCCACTGGCCACACGTAACTTATCTGCGATTTCTATGGAACTCAGACAGATTCGGAGGACCCTCTGGTTTAATGAATAACAAACACTCTCAAGTTCATGTGACAATTAGGATGGCCAACCTTGGCCATAAACAAAAGAAACAAAAAAAGGCCAACAAGACAGTCACTTGTGATACCGTCGTGTGGCGAACTGTAAACTGCAGCAGTCGAACTTGAGGTGGATCCAGACAGATGACGTTGGCTGCTGATGTTGTAGATGTGTGGTTGTGGTACCAGGTTTAGACAGCGCTATCACTGGCAGTCATTTTCTGACACCAAATATAGAGTACCAGGAGCTTGACCTCTACAGTCATCAGGATAGTTACGTGTGGAATGTGGCAAGGAGGAGCTGTCGAATGCACAAAAATGTGAAGGAAACATTATTTTCAGTTTATCCAGTTATTAACAACAAATACAATGTTATCATCCTCAGATGTCTACCAACCAAGTAAGTCAGCACAGCACACACCAGCCAGTATTTGCTGATGTGGACACACCTCTCTGTTGGCGTGGCAGTGGCAGCTCACTTAGAGCCTGCTACATCGGGGACAGCTGATGACTGGTAGCACCATAAGCACAGCTAGTGTTGCTCTGCAGCCTGCAGCTCTTCTTATCGGATTCCCAGGGCAGTCTAATTGACATAGCAGACGGCACCCCAGATAGGCAGCCTGCACCTCTGTATGAGGCGGCCATAAACGTGGAGAGTTGAAGCTGCAGTCTTCCCATAGCTGCTAGTTGAGGAACAACAATTAGTGTGCTCCTTCAGAACAATGGTGGTTGGTAAACTCATGAAGGTCCATCAGTAATACCTGCAGGAACCCTGGTGTTAAAGTGCCAGTCTTCCATCAGTAGCGGCAAGGATGAGCTCTCAACAGCAAAGTTCATCAGATCTAGTTGGCCATGGTATCATATATTGTAGTCATTTTAGTAGGCTGTGGTCAGAGTGTCACAGGTTCCACCTCAGTACTAGTTGCTGCAGCACTGGAATACAACTGAGAAGTAAGCTGTGGAAATCTGCTGATGATGTTATCGTTGTGTGGGAATGCCTGATCTGTCCTAGTTTTCTGAGCTCATCAGCACTCTTTGTCGCAACTTCACCTTCCAGACGCACTTTTCTGCTTTGTCAGCAGCTGAATAATTACACTTGCTTTGGATCTGAGCTTCCTTGCGACAAATTGCACAGTCAACATTATGATGTTATCCTTCTGTTGTCATGATGTCAGTTCGCTATGTCTGCTGCTTGAGTGCTCAGCTCACCCAAGGTATTGCAATCGCTTCTACATTTGCAGCTATTCCTTCAGCATTTCTCATGTGCTGCCATTCTGCCTGGTTGTTGACCCGTTCTGCTTGGCCTCTGGTTCTCGTATTGCCAGGGATGAACTTCAACAATTATTTAATACCTGCCAGGAATATTACTCTTGGGTGCAACAATGTTTTGCTGCATATGTTTACTGAAAAATATTTTTGTTATAATTTACTACAATGTACTGTGAGTTTCTACAACTATGGAAACTATGATAAATGATAAAAACAAAATAGACTGGCAGTTACCAAAATGGTAGAGGTGTCCATCTTTCCCAGCCATATGTTATGCAGGAAGAGGTTAAGAAGAAACTCAGTGTTCTATGCACAATGTAAAATGGGGAGTACAATGAAATTTTAAAAAAGTTGAAGCTCACTCGTTCTTCTGCAGCGAGGTAGGCTATATGTTTCCTCATTTTGTTATATTAATGAATGGTCATTAGAAGATTAAGTAGAAAAGAATAATTTTCTCATCTTTGCGTCTCCTTTTCCAGAGTGAAGGTGAAGCAATCCTAGACATGTTGTTAAAACGTCAGTTCGGAGAAAATTAATGAAACCATTGTAACATTATTGTTAACAGATTTTCATACGTACATTTCTCTCTTATTTTAAACAATTGCCTCTTACATTACTATTTTGGTGTCTCCTATATCTATCATTACTTATCTACGTCAGTGTTGTACTCTACTTTACTTCCAAAAGCACATTGTCAATCTGTCTTATCGAGAAAATCTAAGAGATCATATCATTACATAATTTGGATGGAAAGTCGTTTAAGATAAAAATACGCTATTTGCACTCCAGATAAAGGCACCGTTGATGTAGTACTGAGGCAAATGCTTTTCAGAAGGCTAGAAATGCTGCAGCCATCTGTTTGTCTTAATCTACGACTTTCTGTGTGTCATGTGAGAAGAGCGCGAGATATGGTTGTTCGTTGCGTTTGAGCTCAGAATGTGTTCCAAAGCCTGGTCCACACATTATGATCTGTCTGTGCGAGTATCTGTGCATACAATAAATACACACAAATCTTCTGAATTCACACCATAGTTTCAGAGTGCTCCCAACCCGCCATCTGTCGGTCAAGGAAAGGACTTAGTGGCAAGAGGCTACCCTCTCACGAAGGATATCAGTTCAAGACACTAACTGATAATACAGGAAATTCAACTGTGGTCTGCGTTCACAACTAGGCTTAAACATTTTGATAAGGCGTCACAGGCAGAAAGAACATGTAAACATCAAGACAGTGACTCGTTAAGCAATAGCAGTTTTCACATATTAATTTATTTCTCGAGTTACATAGTGAACCTGATGACAAACGAAATTATTTGCATACGGACCTGGAGATATATAAGTAATTATTGACGTTTATAGCTCCTCATATAACATGGCAAAATACTTATATGAGAGTAGTAATCTCATCACATGAATAGATGATAGCGACACTGTGATTTCTAGTAACAAGTAGAAGTTATAAAGACATAGAATTTTCGACAGCAATGTCCAAATAAACTTGGAGCGAAATAGTTAGTTAGCTTCATGTTCCACGAATCATTTGCGTGATTAAACGTAAAGATTTGAAACTAGTCACTTTACATTCACATCTCAAATTAATTTGTAAAATAAGGTTTTTGTTATGTTTCATAATTATTATTAAGTGTACAGACGTGAGTTAGTAATTCCTACCCTCCACCTTTTACAAATTCCAACAATAGAAACTCTTCTATGGAGTACCTGCTATGTGCAAAGCTATATAATTGTCCTGATGAAGGATATCATGAAGACAACTATGGTATCTCGGTTATGTAATCTATCTATTGTGACAAGTGACAAATAATATTTTTACCTTCTTAGATGTGTTTTGCACTCCATACACTCTAATAAATCATGTAATTTTTTATCTTGCTCCTGGAAATCTGTGAATATTCAAGTCCATACTTGAAGTCTACCAAAAACGTGTTATCAACTTTTGCACCAAAATATAAAGCTCCATTCTAAACTTTAAGCAGATACTCATGATCCATACAATACATTTTACTTTTAATATTATTGTTTATGGTACAGTTAACCTTTAATTCACTCTTATAATGAATCATGTGTTTCATCAGGGAATAAATGTGTTGACACACAAATACAAGAATCCGTAATAGGTCCCTGAAGACACTGCCGCATATGTCCATTTGTCAACTTAATGCAATGTTCTGACTGTTCCCTTCTGTAGAATTAATACTTATATTTTTTTATTTTATCGACACTGGTACAAAGGATTATAGCAAAGCACAGTATTGGGAAAAAGTATGCTAGCAATTTCTTATTCAAGTGAAAATGACAGAGATTTTTCTAAGTGCAAAGAAGACAGAATAAACAATTTCGGAAAATTTTTTAACGATTTTTTTTTAGAATAACAGTTTCCCTTTTTGTAGAAGGGTCAACAGCTCTTGACTCCTCTAGTAAGGAATCTTAAGCAACTGCCACATCATCTCTACCACTGGAATCCTTAGTCTTAGCGTCACACAAATTCTTTCGTGCAAAGAACTCCTTAAAGCACTGCCATGTATTTTAGCATTCACTTGGTATGCAAAGACAAGAAACACTGGACTGAAGAAACAGCTGATGCAAACACGTTATGTACTCCAGATTTGTCACAATCTCCTGTCCACATGCTACGATTTGCCTGCACAGAAATTACTTGCACTGACAGATATGAGCCAGTTTGCTCACACCTTGAATTTCCAACTTGACTGCATAGGAGATAGAGGAATAAAGTAATTACCTTTGTGGTCCAGAGACCACTGTACGCCCAACTGGCGGACAGGAAAACTTTTATTTGGTAGAAAAAATCCATCTGCAGCATCTCTGGGATTAACAAAAATATCAAATAAAATAGGCTTTATTTCAAAGAATTGTACATGATGACAGTCCTGTCTCTTTTTATATATAGCTGCCTTTTGTACATAAAACATAACACTTACAGCCTTACGCAGTCCGTTTATAATCATGGTACTTGTCAAGCATTAAAAATAAATACATTTACAGCTTGACTTAAAAAGCATTAGACAGTTATGAATATATAGGAACAAGGCTTTTCAGCACATGCTGTATCCTCAATGTCTTTAAAAATGAGACCAAAAAATGGCTGAAAGATAAAAACTTTCTATATTCTTCAGGAATTTGAAAGTTCTTGACTTATTTACTAAATAAGTCATAATAAAGTTTGTTCATACCTTCTTACTATGCTTTTTTGTGCCCTATGGCATCTTGTCTTGCTTATACAATGAATGTACGAGTAACTAATTCATGTTTGGCT
The DNA here is from genome assembly GCF_023864275.1 of Schistocerca cancellata. Taxonomy (NCBI): domain Eukaryota; kingdom Metazoa; phylum Arthropoda; class Insecta; order Orthoptera; family Acrididae; genus Schistocerca; species Schistocerca cancellata. The sequence continues at coordinate 660,204,747 of NC_064627.1, forward strand.
CATATTTTACTACCAACCATATTGGGAAATTTTTGTGTATGCCCTCTATTCCTTTATTATGCTGCACTTAGTAAGTAACTCAACAATATTTATTTCCATATTTAACTATGAAACCATGTGGTGACATTTGTATGTATCACCTATGTTAAGGAAGTACACATGAGCCAATTCTAGTCACAAGATCTCAACTCACACGGCTGTCCTCAACTGTTGTTTTCGTGGGAATTGCGATCTTTGCAAGATGATTTTCAACTGTTTTTATGTGTGAAATGCATGTACACAAAGTGGTAGCTTATATATGTTGATACTGGAGTCCACATTTGTACAAAAAAGACGTTTATTGGACTCAAATGGTTTATGGGTTTCAGGGACAACTTGTATATTAAAGAAGGAAGACAAAAGTGCAAAACAATGCAAAAAAGAGTGTGAGTCCGAAAAATTTCATTACTTGCTACAGAAGAGGTATTTCATACACTATACAAGGAGCTCAAAGAAGAGAAATCTGCGTTTTATAAGTAATAAAAGTCGAGGAACCAGCTTTTTCATTTGTTACAGCAAATTACTAAAGTGAATATAATGCTATGAGCTGCCATTACATCCCATGAAAAATTCGTTTAGGTTTAGTTGCCCATCCAGTGGAAATTTCTGTGCAATAGCCATATCTACATGAATAATTTTCCCTTCACGTTTTATAGGTTTCCTTTACATCTTGTATTTCGCTTTTCATAGTTAAGTGCCTTATTTATACTAGTGTTAGCTAGTGCAACCACATAAACATTTATCATTGGTGTTTGTGAAACTGTTACAGGCACAATCTAGAGAGCTACTTAACAATAAATAAGCCCACTACAATGACATATTTAGTCAATCAATCGTAATACATCACTTGATGTATACTTCACAAAAAAAGCATTTTGCAATGTTGCAGTGTCTCAAGGTTTCAGTCCACATCTTTAGCAAACATCACAAATGCCTAACAGCATACAAATAAATTCCAGTTCCCAATTGATCTGATTCTACTCACAGTATTTTTTTCACTTCATGTTGCAGATATATTGTAATTATTTCATGGTGAAATATTAATTACGGTACTGGTATGTATAAAAATCCAGTTTATAAATGTATTAGATGGCAAGTAATTCAGTACACTCATAGCATACAAATCAGACTTTTGCCTGACTGCTTTAATTAATCTTTCATCATTTCTTATAAAATTATAAATTTTAAGAAAACAGTAATGAAACGAGACAATTTATAACAAATAACAAAAATAATGAACAACTAACAACTAATATCAACCACGATGAAACGAAATATGGATATGTTTACATGACCATGTCTCCAGAGGAAATGATCTAATCTAATCTAATGTAAGCTCTTGGGGATCACAGATTAACAATGCATGGATGACGTCAGTTACCAATACTTTCTTCCTGAGAAACCTTGACAGTATTGTGCCATTACTTAATGTGACAGGTTGGTCAGTGTCGATGCCGCCATTTGAAATGCATTATAGAATGTTTTGAAGGGACAGGACATGAGGGGACGGGATGGGAAGTGACAGCCAGTGTGAGCTGCCTTAATGTTTAGTACCATAGTGTATATACGTATGTTTCTTAATATGTCAATCACACTTTACAAAACCTCTTGTACACAACTTATGACGACATCAAGTATATGCAAATGCTTAAAGATGGATGAATAAATAAACTGCTAAAGCTGCAAACTATACTCTTTTCACTCTGGCGAAATAGCTCAACGTTATTCATTCCACACTCTGCATTTCACGTGATCACTCCCTCTACAACGGCTTTTCCCTACACTCCCAGTGCAATATCCATCCCTTTTGCAGCTATACAATAGAAGTGGGGAAGTGAGTCTAAGAATTTGTGTTTAAATTGTGCATAATATCGAATCTGAGTGGTACTAGGCAACAGTCTAAGGACATTTTGCGTGAAATATATAATTCTTTCAAAGCGCTGGAAAACTGCCAAAAAAAGGATTGCGATTTTTCTCAGAGATACACAAAAAGCAACAGCAGAAGAATGCCATGTCTCGGAAAGAACAGTGCAATGGATCTGCGAGGAAGCGAATAAAAGTGTAATCGAAAATGAAGATGCCCTAGGGACAAGCTTTTCCTCTCCAAGAAAAAAATATTACACGCCAAAAACCTGTCACAGGGTTAGATTATTTCCAGAAGGACGTAATCTGTCGCTCACTTCAGGAATTTTATGATAATGGTGAATTCCAAACACCTAAAAAGCTTAAAGTGGTTTTAAAAGCTAAAATAGACTATGCAATAGATATTAATTCTTTGCATAAAATTTTAAGAAAACTTGGCTTTAGATGTTTTAAGATGAATGCATGAGATTAGAAATGAAGATCATCCTCGTACTCTTATTTACACCGACGAAACTTGAGTCAATCAAAACCCCCCTAAAAGTTTTATCTGGTAGGATTCTAAAAGAAATGGTGGTCTACAGCTGCTAAAATATAAAGAATCACAACTGGTGATCTGTCATGCCAGATCAGCCAAATACGGTGTCATAGAAGGGGCAGAATTGGTGTTTCAATCTAAAAGTTAATTATCATCACGAGATGAATAAATAAACTGCTAAAGCTGCAACTATACTCTTTTCACTCCGGTTTACTGATCTCCTTCGAAGCATGGAAGAAGAATGTGTGATAGTCATGGACAATGCAAGCTATCATTCCATACTTGATGAAAAAAATTCTCAACACAAAACGCAAGGAAGAACAAATTTTAGCATGGCTGCAAAGCAAAAGCATATCTCATGATTCCACACACATGATAGCTGAATTGCTTTGGATTGTTAGGCAATATAGCAGCAATTATAGGCGATAGGAGCTTGATGATTTTTCTGCAGAAATGGTACATGAAGCAAGATGGCTTCCTCCATATCACTGTCAGTGTAATCCCATTGAATTGATATGGACTAAAATAAAACGAAAGGTAGCACACAAAATTTCTACATTTAAAATTAGACATGAGAAAATCACTGGAGGGCGCTATTGAACATGTCACAATACAAGTTCGGCAGGAATGCGTTGCCCATGCGGAGCGACTGCAGGGAGAAGACTTCATGTAGGAAGGACTTCATCATGTACGCATTCAGAAAGCTGTTATAAATCTATATGAAAACTGTGACAGCAGTTCCAGTGACAACGATGACGATGAAGGTAGTGAAGATGATGTCTGCCCACTATAATTTCTGTTTGGTTGGTTAAATTTAAACTTTTCCTTTTCTTTCCCTTTATTGGTATAATTATTTTAGTGTAATAATCTCTAGAGGCGTGTATAAACATCCTGCAACATGTGAAACTAAGTTCATTAAAGTACAATAAATTAATTCAAAAAACTTGTAACACTTATTTTCGTTGGTGTCTTTTTTAAGTGGCAATAGCTGTTGACTGAAATGTGCTTGCAAGGAATTATGGGGGAGTATCTTGAGTCAGGATAAAGTAATGTGACCTTGAGCTGCCTCGCAAAAGTAAAAATAGTACAGTCGCCACTATTAAGCTCACTGACTTCGACTGACCAGGGGAGTTTCTTCCAGTGACACCAAAGTGTTTAATAATTTCGCACCTCAACACCATCAAACCAGTCAGAAAGCTTGGGAACTGGGAGAATGTCTGTGTCAAATGCATTTGCATTCATATGGTTCCAATGAGCGAGGTTAACTGTCTTTTTCATTTTATTGGCATCTAGCATACAAACTTATAGCCATCACAATTTCAATGTGTACACATACACATACACAAAGCAACGTAACATTTTTTCTTAAATGTATTGATACACAAGACAAAGTAAGGTAACATTTGTTGTTCTTCATTCATATGTCTTCAGATCAAGATAGTTGTACAAATATTACAAAGACACTAATTCTTGTATTTAGTTATATTGAAGGGCCACAATTCTGTTTAAATTTGTATGTCTTTTTTAGCTATAAATAAGGATAGATCCTCCTGGTTGTGTCTCTGAGAAATAGGGTCATGCAAAGTGGCTGGCAGTGATCAAGTCTTAAGGTATCCTTTAAAAAGTTGACTCTGCCTTTCTTATAGAGTCTACAGTGAAATTTGGTTTAAATCACCAATTGTTGCTTCTTCACACTGACAGTAGGGTGTCTCCGACATACTGATTCTATGTAAATCGGTAGGGAAAGATCTATCATTGAAATTCATTCTTATAATGGATATTATAATTTTCCTTGAATGCTTGGACTTGTCAAAACATGTCTGTCTTCATATGAATGTCTGTATATGTGCATAGCTCTTACTTGCCATGAGAGAAGCGCTTGTTCTTTTACTGTTAGGAGCCCGCATCTCGTGGTCATGCGGTAGCGTTCTCGCTTCCCAGACCCGGGTTCCCGGGTTCGATTCCCGGCGGGGTCAGGGATTTTCTCTGCCTCGTGATGGCTGGGTGTTGTGTGCTGTCCTTAGGTTAGTTAGGTTTAAGTAGTTCTAAGTTCTAGGGGACTGATGACCATAGCTGTTAAGTCCCATAGTGCTCAGAGCCATTTTTTTTACTGTTAGGAGGTATTCTGCAAATGGGAGATTAATGGGTTGTATGAATAAAAATAGAATATTCTCTGGAAAAGATTCTCAGACCAAACGCACATTCCTTAAGAAAGTTCTCAATTTCATATGAATAAAAAATTCGAAACATATTCATTCCCCTCGGTGTGTGTTGTCTGTAGTGTCTGGCACAGAACGCACTCGTAAACTTACATTTCATTCAACTCACTCAAACTGGCAAACTACGCAGTGACAAATATGGAACTGGCATCAGTATGTTCTGCATCTACATCTACATCTACATGGTTACTCTGCAATTCACACTAAGTGCCTGGCAGAGGGTTCATCGAACCATTTTGATACTACTTCTCTACCATTACACTCGCGAATGGCGTGTGGGAAAAAGGAACACCTAAATCTTTCTGTTCGAGCTCTGATTTCTCTTATTTTATTATGATGATCATTTCTCCCTACGTAGGTGGGTGTCAACAAAATATTTTCACATTCAGAAGAGAAAGTTGGTGATTGAAATTTCGTAAATAGATCTCGCCACAAAGAAAACCGCCTTTGTTTCAGTGACTGCCACCCCAACTCGTGTATCATATCAGTGACACTCTCACCCCTATTGCGCGATAATACGAAACGAACTGCCCTTCTTTGCACTTTTTCGATGTCCTCTGTCAATCCAGCCTGGTAAGGATCCTATATGCGCAACAATATTCCAGCAGAGGACGGACAAGCGTAATGTAGGCTGTCTCTTTAGTGGGTTTGTTGCATCTTCTAAGTGTTCTGCCAACGAAGGGCAGTTTTTGTTTCGCCTTCCCCACAATATTATCAATGTGGTCTTTCCAACTTAAGTTGCTCGTAATTGTAACTCCTAGATATTTAGTCGAATTGACAGCCATTAGATTTGTGCGATTTATCGTATAACCAAAATTTATCGGATTTCTTTCAGTGCCCATGTGGATGACCACGCACTTTTCTTTGTTTAGTGCTAATTGCCACTTTTCGCACCATACAGAAATTCTCTCTAAATCATTTTGTAATTGGAATTGACGTCTGACGATTTTACTAGACGGTAAATTACAGTGTCATCTGCAAACAATATAAGGGGGCTGCTCAGATTACCACCTAGATCATTTATGTAAATTAGGAGCAGCAGATGGCCTATGACACTACCTTGTGGAACGCCAGATATCACTTATGTTCTAGTCGATGATTTACTGTCCATCACTATGAACTGTGACCTCTCTGAGAGGAAATCACGAATCCAGTCACACAACTGAGATGATACTCCATATGCACGCAATTTGATTAATAGTCGCTTGTGAGGAACGGTATCAAAAGCCTAGGAATATGGAATCAATCTGAGATCCCTTGTCGACAGCACTCATTACTTCATGGGAATAAAGAACTAGCTGTATTGGACAAGAAGGATATTTTCTGAAACTGTGTTGTTTATGTATCAATAAGTCATTTTCTTCAAGGTGATTCATAATGTTCGAATACAGTATATGCTCCAGAAACCTACTGAAAATTGAGGTCAGTGATATGAGTCTGTAATTAAATGGGTTACTCCTATTTACTTTCTTGAATATTGGTGTGACCTGTGCAACTTTCCACTCTTTAGGAACAGACCTTTCGTCAAGTGAGCAGTTGTATATGATTGCTAAGAAAGGCGCTATTGTGTCTGCATACTCTGAAAGGAACCTGATTGGTATACCATTGGACCGGAAGACTTGCCTTTCTTAAGTGATTTGAGTTGTTTCGCAACACGTAAGATATCTACTTTTATGTCACCCATGCTAACAGCTGTTCTGGTTTCGAATTCTGGAATATTTACTTCGTCTTCTTTCGTGAATGAATTACGGAAAAACGTACTTAGTATCTCCGCTCATAGGTAACATTTCCATCGTTATCGCGCATTGACTGTTTTTTGCCATTAGTGTACTTTAAATACGACCAGAATCTCTTTGAATTTTCTACCATTTTTTGAGACAATGTTTCATTGTGAAAACTACACTCCTGGAATTTGAAATAAGAACACCGTGAATTCATTGTCCCAGGAAGGGGAAACTTTATTGACACATTCCTGGGGTCAGATACATCACATGATCACACTGACAGAACCACAGGCACATAGACACAGGCAACAGAGCATGCACAATGTCGGCACTAGTACAGTGTATATCCACCTTTCGCAGCAATGCAGGCTGCTATTCTCCCATGGAGACGACCGTAGAGATGCTGGATGTAGTCCTGTGGAACGGCTTGCCATGCCATTTCCACCTGGCGCCTCAGTTGGACCAGCGTTCGTGCTGGACGTGCAGACCGCGTGAGACGACACTTCATCCAGTCCCACACATGCTCAATGGGGGACAGATCCGGAGATCTTGCTGGGCAGGGTAGTTGACTTACACCTTCTAGAGCACGTTGGGTGGCACGGGATACATGCGGACGTGCATTGTCCTGTTGGAACAGCAAGTTCCCTTGCCGGTCAAGGAATGGTAGAACGATGGGTTCGATGACGGTTTGGATGTACCGTGCACTATTCAGTGTCCCCTCGACGATCACCAGTGGTGTACGGCCAGTGTAGGAGATCGCTCCCCACACCATGATGCCGGGTGTTGGCCCTGTGTGCCTCGGTCGTATGCAGTCCTGATTGTGGCGCTCACCTGCACGGTGCCAAACACGCATACGACCATCATTGGCACCAAGGCAGAAGCGACTCTCATCGCTGAAGACGACACGTCTCCATTCGTCCCTCCATTCACGCCTGTCGCGACACCACTGGAGGCGGGCTGCACGATGTTGGGGCGTGAGCGGAAGACGGCCTAACGGTGTGCGGGACCGTAGCCCAGCTTCATGGAGACGGTTGCGAATGGTCCTCGCCGATACCCCAGGAGCAACAGTGTCCCTAATTTGCTGGGAAGTGGCGGTGCGGTCCCCTACGGCACTGCGTAGGATCCTACGGTCTTGGCGTGCATCCATGCGTCGCTGCGGTCCGGTCCCAGGTCGACGGGCACGTGCGCCTTCCGCCGACCACTGGCGACAACATCGATGTACTGTGGAGACCTCACGCCCCACGTGTTGAGCAATTCGGCGGTACGTCCACCCGGCCTCCCGCATGCCCACTATAAGCCCTCGCTCAAAGTCCGTCAACTGCACATACGGTTCACGTCCACGCTGTCGCGGCATGCTACTAGTGTTAAAGACTGCGATGGAGCTCTGTATGCCATGGCAAACTGGCTGACACTGACGGCGGCGGTGCACAAATGCTGCGCAGCTAGCGCCATTCGACGGCCAACACCGCAGTTCCTGGTGTGTCCGCTGTGCCGTGCGTGTGATCATTGCTTGTACAGCCCCCTCGCAGTGTCCGGAGCAAGTATGGTGGGTCTGACACACCGGTGTCAATGTGTTCTTTTTTCCATTTCCAGGAGTGTATTAAAAGCATCTCGCATTGACGTCCGCACTAAATTTCGATCTTCGGTGAAACTTAGCCAGTCTTTGAGATTTTGCATTCCCCTGAATTTGGCATGCTTTTTTCGTTGTTTCTGCAACAATCTTCTGACGTGTTTTGTGTACCATGGTGGATCAGTCCCGTCTCTTATTAACTTATGTGGTATGAATCTATCTATTGCTGTCGATACTGTATCTTTGAATTTGAGCCATATCTGGTCTATACTTACATAATTAGCTTGTAAGGAATGGAGACTCTCGCTTAGGAAGGCATCAAGTGGATTTTTATCTGCTGTTTTAAATAGATATATTTTGCGTTTATTTTCAGTGGTTTTGGTTGATATGGTTTTGAGCCTCGCAACAATGACCTTATGTTTACTGATCCTTGTATCCGTCATGACGCTCTCTATTAGATCAGTATTATTTGTGGCTAAGAGGTCAATTGTGTTTTCGCAACCATTTACAATTTGTGTGGGCTCATGAACTAATTGTTCAAAGTAATTGTCAGAGAAAGCATTTAGTACAATTTCGGAAGATGTTTTCTGTGTTCCACCGGCTTTGAACATGTATTTTCGCCAACAAATCGAGGGTAGATTGAAGTATCCACCAATTATAACTGTATGAGTGGGGTACTTATTTGTAATGAGATTCAAGTTTTCTTTGAACCATTCAGCTATTATATCATCTGAGTTGGGGGAGTCGGTAGAAGGACCCAATTATTATTTTGGTACTGCTGTTGAGTATAATCTCTACTCATTGTAATTCGCAGGAACTATCTATTTCAACTTCACTACAAGATGAACTACTACCAACAGACACAAACACACCACCACCCACTTTATTTAATCTATCGTTTCTGAACACGGTTTGCGCCTCTAAAAATTTCGGCAGAATTTATCTCCAGCTTTAGCCAGCTTTCTGTTCCAACTTTCTGTTCCTATAACGATTTCAGCTTCAGTGCTTTCTATCAGTGCTTGAAGTTCTGGTACTTTTCCAACACAGCTGGAAGAGATGCTCTACGTTTGGATTTTACTTTTATGTGTGGCAACGAATTATTAAGACAATTACGAACAGTTCACGAAAATGTGTTTTCTTGCGAATTTACCGAATTTTCGTAATGTTTCTTATTGAAGTTACGTGAACAAATTATGGAAATGAAATCTTAAGATTACATGACATTCTCATCTATTCCAAACCGGAACTCTGTCAGCATTTTCTAACACGAAATAATTTTGGTTAAATATGCCAAGCACATAAGTAGTCTCCTTTTTGCTGTCATTTACAAGCAACAGATCGCTACGTTTGTAATAAATCAGTTATTAATTTTTCTAATCCACCTGCTTATTTCTAATACAATAAAATATAAGTTTTATACTGTGAGAAAACATGAGATGAATCTCTGAAAATGTCAGTGACAGAGTAGTCTGGTGTATCCCAAAATCGTCTCGTACACTAGTCTGAAAACTTGCATCTGGTAAATAGTAACAAAAATGTTTTAATTTACACTTTATTTGAAAGATCACCCTCTCTTCTTTTATGATTTTTGGGAGGAAAGTTCGTCACGCAAATAATTAATGCTTTTAATGTTAAGCCCTTATAAACTTGTACAGTTTCTCTTTTCAGTATTTTTTCAGGCTACGTTTTTTTCCCTTCCAAACAACATTAATTCTGCCATTCCCACCAAAAAGTCGATAAATCTCAACCTCAACAGAACTTACTCAGCTCGGAGTATGCTACAGGGCTCACTTCAAAAAAAGTAGAATGTTCTCTGCTTATGGGAAGCTCCTGTAGTCATACGCAATCAGAGAATGTTCTTTGTTTTGAATAACTTCCCAACCTTTTACAGACGTTTAGAATGTTGGGTCATATGAATAAAATGGAGAATATACTTTATGCTCTAAATTTCGGAAAATATTCTCAGGTTTGCATGAGTAAAGCGTATCAGAGAATACACTTCATATGAAAATGTTCTCACCGTGAGTAAAAGGTTGGGGGAAGTTCCTCAAAACTAAGAACATTCTTCGATTTTGCATGAATAAAACAAGAGAAACTTCTCACAAGCAGAGAACATTCTACTCAAAAATAAAAATAAAAATGAGCTCCACAGCGTCCTCTGAGGCGAGTAAGTTACGGTAGTAATGGCAGAATTTATGTTGCCTGGAAGGCAAAGAAAGGTATTAAATGCGCAAACAAAGTTGACACACTGTGCATTGTCTGATGGGAGCGACTGTATATAGCTAATGCTCTTAAGGTCGCTCCCAGCAGCCACCGCGCCGAGTGTCAACTACTATTCGTGCAGATTAGGTTGACAGTCGGCGTTGTGGCTCAGAGGAGCGACTCTGAATGAGAAGTGCATTTGCAGTCGCTTCCATCAGCCACCATGCCGAGTGTCAACTTAGTTTGCGCGATTAGTATTCATAGCCTGAAGAAATACTAAAGGAGAAACTGTAGAAATTTATATGGGTTTAACAATAAAACAGTATTTTCCTGGTGAGCTTCCTTCTAGAAAATCGTGAAATGAGAGGGAAGGACCTTTCAAACAATGTGAAAATTAAAACATTTTTGTTGCTGTTTAGCAGACCCAAGTTTTCAGACTGATGTATATACCAAACAGCTGAGTCATGGACATTTCCAGAAGTTCAGCATCATATCCTTCTCACAGCATAAATCTAATATTTTAGGTTAGAAATATGTAGAGGTATCAGAAAAATTAATAACTGGTTTATTACAAATATAGCAATCTGCTTCCTGTAATAAACTGCACGGGCGACCGCTTTCATACTTGACATTATCTCGTGTTAGAAAACTTTGACAGAGTTCCAGTTTGGAGTCGACGAAAAGTCATATAATATTAAGATTTCGTTCACATATGTATTCACCTAACTTCAATAACAAAAAATTTTTTTGGGCAACATGGTTGTGGAGATGAAGCAGCGATTAGTATGATTAATCAATTATTCTTAATCGCATTTATTATTATTATACCGCCAACCGGTTTCAACCCGACGTAGGGGTCATCTTCTGGGCGTTTACACTATGAAATTATAGATATCCATCAGAAAGACTCCATTATACAATGGCTAAAATGACGAAAATTTAAAATATGTTACCCGTTGGCCAACTGCTGGTGGTGTCATTCCTGTCTACATAACGGCAGGAAGCTATGCGAGACTAACCCTTCGTATGGGCTTAACCACCGTTTCTAGCATTTGTAGACTTAGAGAAAGCTTTTGACAATTGATTGGAATACTCTCTTTCAAATTCTGAAGGTGGCAGGGGTAAAATGCAGGAGCAAAAGCCTATTTACAATTTGTGCAGAAACCAGGTGGCAGTTATGAGTCGAGGGGTATGAAAGGGAAGCAGTGGTTGGGAAGGGAGTGAGACAGGGTTGTAACCTATCCCTGATGTTATTCAATCTGTATATTGAGCAAGCAATAAAGGAAACAAAAGAAAAGTTCGGAGTAGGTATTAAAATTCATGGAGAAGAGATAAAAACTTTGAGGTTCGCCGATGACATTGTAATTCTGTCAGAAACAGCAAAGGACTTGGAAGAGCAGTTGAACGGAATGGACAGTGTCTTGAAAGGAGGGTATAAGATGATCATCAACAAAAGCAAAACGAGGATAATGGAATGTAATCGAATTAAGTCGGGTGATGCTGAAGGAATTAGATTAGGAAATGAGACACTTAAAGTAGTAAAGGAGTTTTGCTATTTTGGGAGCAAAATAACTGATGATGGTCGAAGTAGAGAGGATATAAAATGTAAACTGGCAATGGGAAGGAAAGCGTTTCTGAAGAAGAAAAATTTGTTAACATCGAGTATAGATTTAAATGTCACAAAGTTGTTTCTGAAAGTATTTGTATGGAGTATAGCCATGTATAGAAGTGAAACGTGGACGATAAATAGTTTAGACAAGAAAAGAATAGAAGCTTTCGGAATGTGGTGCTACAGAAGAATGCTGAAGGTTAGATGGGTAGATCACATAACTAATGAGGAGGTATTGAATAGAATTGGGGAGAAGAGGAGCTTGTGGCACAACTTGACTAGAAGAAGGGATCGGTTGGTAGGACATGTTCTGAGACATCGAGGGATCACCAATTTAGTATTGGAGGGCAGCGTGGAGGGTAAAAATCGTAGAGGGAGACCAAGAGATGAATACACTAAGCAGATTCAGAAGGATGTAGGCTGCAGTAGGTACTGGGAGATGAAGAAGCTTGCACAGGATAGAGTAGCATGGAGAGCTGCATCAAACCAGTCTCAGGACTGAAGACCACAACAACAACATGGGCTTAAATAGTGTTCTGGGATCACGTGAATAGATGGCAACACCCCCAGCGGTGATCAAGGCATTTAATACAGTTTATTAGATGTAATTACTAGTCACCTTGGTTTAACATAAATTTAAGTGACAGTCCGTCTTTCTGACAGATATCTATAATTTCACAGTGTAAACGCCCAGAAGATGACCCCTACGTCGGGTTGAAACCAATTGACGGTGTAATAATAATAAATGCTAGTAAGACTGTTTTTGAATAATTGAACAAAAAAGTGTCCCACATTTCGAAAATTCGGTAAGATTACAAGAAAATCGATTTTCATAAAATGTCCGTAATCGTCGTAATAATTTGTTGCCGCACATAAAAGTGAAATCGAAACGTGGTACAACTCTTCCAGAATACACTGATACCCGTTCCATATTTCTACACTGAACATTGGATTGAAATGTAACATGACGCATGCGTTTTGTGCCGGACATGGCAGACAACACACACCGAGAACCTTCTCAAGAAGGAGGGAGATAGCGAAAAGGAACTCCCTCGCCAGAAAATATACTTCTAACTTTTCATACAGAGAACATTCTCAGAGAATGTTCTTTTGCTCTGAGAATATTCTCCGGAGAATTTTGTCTTTCTTATTCATACAAACCATTTCTCATGTACAAAGTGAGTAGAAGAATATACTTCAACAGAGAACAGATCATATGAATATAAAAGAGAACATCCTCCGGAGAATATCCTCAACAGAATTTATTCAGACCGAAGTATGCTACAGAGCTCACTTAAAAAAAACGGAGACTGTTCTCCGCTTGTGAGAAGCTCTACTGGTTTTATTCATACGAAATCGGAGAATGTTCTTTGTCTTGAACAGCTTCCCCCACCCATTTACTTATACTGAGGACATTCGCAGGTGAAATATATTCTCCAAGTCGCTTTACTCATGCAAACCTGAGAATGTTCATCGAAATTTCGAGTATAAAGTATATATTCCGTTTTATTCATACGACCCAATGTTCTCCGAAATTTCTTGTATGTTTTATTCACGACCCAATGACCACAGGTCTTCCGCTACTAATCGCATCTCTCACTAGTTGGTCGGACTTATTTATAGAATGCCAGAATGTGATTTGATCCACACAAATTGTATACAGTATAACGACCTTAGCTGCAATGAATCTGCGCAAATCTCCTGTGTACACGCTGAGAACCATATGCGCTGAACGAATGTGTGCAAGTAAATCACTGTACGCCTTCGACCTAGTATGGTCGAAGCTGTACGCATTTACCGGCCGTTTAAGACCCTACAAGAGGTAGATGTCAATGAAACTGGACTGTAGTTTACTCGATTATCCATTAATTTTATTTGTTTAACCGTCCTTGGACCATTCAGTACAACAGTATCGGGCAGGTCAGAAACATTACAGAAATAATATATAAAACATAAAGATAGGGAGGGTATGGTTGATACCCTTTTTCTGAATAGATGTGACTCTTATTCTAAGGATCTACAATATTATATAGTTAAGGGTATATGGAACGCCCTATGCTTACAATGTTAAATTGAGCTAAAAGTTAGGAACATTTTCTCATTTGTTATTTGGACGATATTCTTGACTTTTTCACAGAACGCAGATATATGTTCTGCTTTTATGCTGAATTATTAATTTTGAAAAAAATAATGTATAGTTTTTCATATATTTTATGTTTTGTAAATGTTAAAAAAAGTTATACATTTTAACAAGTGTTTTAAAATTTACATCCATTAATACAAAATAATTCCACATATCTTTTAATTCAGATATATTAGAAGGTCTTAAGGAACAACTACAGAAAATTTCATCTTTCTACGATAAATAGGCCCTGAGAAAATGTACCTTATACACAAAAAAACTAAAGTTACGGGAAATTAGCTTCAAAGTTTTTGCTTCAGTACAAACCTGCTCCATAGCTTGTATCATCAGAATCGTCCAACAGCTTCCTCTTGATGGCTCTGCTTTGCTGTCTAGCCATCTTTGAATATACTTTTATGGCATTATTTGAAGACCTGAGTCGTTCCTTGTCCAAACAAAGCATAGCTGCAGCAGTTTGTAGTCCTACACAGAGCCCCAACTTCTCCCGAACTTTGCACTTTGTTATATTGCCCTGATTAATTGATGAAACAGCATCATAAACGCCAAAGTGAAGTGTGTTTATACCCACAAACACAGTTTTAGGTAGTCTATTCCATATCACATGGTTCACACACTCATTTGGATTTTGAGTCTGGCCATGAAGACATTTCTTTAGTAGACTAATATCTGCGAGATCTCGGAATATTGGTTTTATTTCATCCATTATGGCAGGTGGCAGGTGATGAGGGTGATTGTATTGTTTCTTAGTTACCTTGCCTCTGTTGTACTTGCACCAACTATCATCTCCTTTTGGACATAGCCCATGTTGGGGATTCTCATTGTTTGAAGCTGTATGAAAAAACAGAGCCCAGACTGCTCTTCTCATTAATTCTGCATCTGCTGTATTCTGTCTTATTGCTAGACCATAGACCTCTGAATATGATCTATTGTAGCATCTGTCAAGTCTATTTTTCCCATCTAAAGTTTTTCCATCACTCAATTTCTTGCCTTTCATGCTAGCCTTGAGCCGTCGAAGTCTTGATCCCACCCTTTTCTGAACATGGCCAACACACTCCAGTTTGGAAATTTTCACATCGTTACCATAGGTTCTCAGTTCCTCAATTTCTTTGAAAGCCTTTGAGTCACCATCTCCAAGATAATTTATGCATCTAACGTTGTACCATTTTACTGAGCGTTGATAAATACTTCTTACACCAGCAACTTCCATACCACCACTTGACCCATAGTAATTTGCCATGAACTCCTCTTCATGTTTAGTTTTCATTTTCTCCTTGCATCTGCAATGCTTGGAAAGTATTGCCACATCAACTACCTTACCAGTGTCCACACTTGTAGCTGTTACTAGACCATTCAAAGATGTGTAGCCTCTCTTCTGCCAGCTTCCATAAAAAGCTATGGACAAGTCTCTGCTATTATTATTTTCAACAACTGTTTCCTCAACAGCATCTTTCATGTTTTCCTGTGCCACATCTTCTACAGCAGAGCCTATTGCAATTATGTGTTTGTTAAATTTTGAAGGTAGAGGAGGGAGGTTCATCACACCACACAATATGGCACCTGCAGCCCTGCCCTTTCCTATAAACTGTAATCCATAAACCAGTCTAATGTTTATATCATATAGTTTACCTGTATCTGCAGTAACATGTGAGGAATTGAAGAAAGTAACAATGTGTTTGCAATAACTGCACATCAACTCTAATTCACAACAAGTCCTACATGTAAGTTTGTTTTCAATGAAACACCACATTTTTCACATTGTTTGCAGCACACATTGTTCTCCAAAACGTCTGATAATAAAGAGACGTTAATTACCTCATATTTTGTAGTCCCAGCATTTAGTTTCTTGTATTCTTCTTCAAGTCCAGCTAGTTTTCTTCTTGAAGCACTTTCCGGTGTAGTGGCAGTAGCATCACTCAATGTATCACTACCAGTGTTGAGGTTAGTCGCTACTGGGACATCAGATACTGATGAAGATGAATCAGACGAATTTTTAGTACACTTTACTTTCTTGCGCCAATGTACACGCTTTCTAAATACCTTCAGACTAGGTCTTGGCATGTTGAAGGAAAGAAAACTCAATGACTTCTCCACATATGACTTTCACAACAATGACAATGACATGGATGTACTCACAAAGGAAACAATACAAATGGTGCAGAATCTATTGTCAACTGTCTAGCAGTGTAGCCAACAGAAAAGCTAACTCTCATGTGCTCAATTATATCTCTGGCAAAGCTGTCTATATCAGGTATATTTCGCGTCTCATATACAAGGTGCGGAATATCGTGTGTCGAAGTTATTTAAAAAAATTATTTAAAATAGTTCTATTCACGTCACCCAAATATTTTATACATGATATTAAACGGGAGAGTCTAAATTTTTCGAAAATGCATTTACCCAAAAATCGATGTTTTCAGCGAAAAACTCATTCCGTATACCCTTAAGAGAGAATACCACTCCGGTGCAAATTCTGCATATAATTAGTTAGGAATTCAATTGCACCGTGGTGCCCTTTTCATTTATGAGAAGCATCTTTCTTCGTAAGCATTCTAACGTCAATAAAAGTTTACCAAATCTTCAGGGAAAACTGTAATTCTGTTCTATAAAAATAACCTCGATTAAACACAATTTTAAATTACCGAACTACCGATAATTTAACATTTTCATTGTGAAACCGATAACTGACTGCACATTGAATAAAAACGCGTTTACTTGGGGAATGATTGTAGTCAATGATTCAGAATTTCCGCAGCATGAAATTAAATTCTACAAAGGAATTGTAAATCTATTCTTCCTTCATTTTACAGACAATCGCCATCAAAAGGTGATAGTGCGTAAAAGTTGCTGAATCATGTAAACATAGTCACGTCGCAGGTGAAGAGTGAAAGTTAGATGGGTTTAACGTTTCGGGTCACATGAAGTAAACCAGTATAGCTAATCAGACACATAAGAATAAACCGTTCTTGGCGACATTTACGGATTAAACGTTTCTGTAGAAAAAAAATATGTGTCAAAGGAAAGAAAAACGCGTAAGTTGATATCGGCCCATAAACTTTATTCCCTTAATTTAGAGATAGATACTAAGCAGACACGGCTAAAATTTCCAGAAAACTAATTCTTGTATATCATCTTCTCTTGTGTGTGTGTGTGTGTGTGTTTTTTTTAAGGAATACCACAAATTTAAGTAATTTTTACTGCAGAGAATTGTCTATTTTTTCTGTTAGCTTTTACATTTCATTCGGGTTTTCGTAGTTCCTCGCAGATCAATGGGAAAAAGTGCACACTTGCGTTATGCTCTTTAGTATATTTTTAACCAGTATCATCGAGACAGTCAACAAGCAATGTTACTTTTGTGCCTGTAGACACCCCTAAGAGAATTGTTCATTATTTAGAGAAACAACACGAACAGAGTGACTTCAATATGATAATTATCACATTTTATATAACTTCCCACCGTCTAAATTTTATAATCACGGTACAAGTATTCTTCATTCAGTTTATTTAAATTAATGAGTTTGTAATTCATGTATGTGGGCTTCCCCCATGTCTGATAAAGTTTTTCTACCGTCTGTACACCGTCAGTCATGATTTAAAGAAAACTGCACGACTTAAATTGTTTTTAAAGTGTGGTGGTAGTTCGTGGTATTTTGCCTCGCCATAGTTATTTAAATGGAATGAATATTTTAGCTTGTTTGAAAAACAAGTATTGCTTGCCATGTTTGAAACACAAATTTCATATTTTTAGAATGTCATTAAAAGTATAGCATAGGCTAAAAGAGAAACCGTTTGGTGCTACATTTGTGCCAATACAACTGTTCACCCATTCCAGTCAATCATAATACATCACTAACAATACATAAAAGATATTGCAAGCCACTTCTCTAAATATTATATAGGCCTACCTGCTTCCTCTGTACTGTACCTAATACTCATTCTGCATCAATATATTATTGACTAGGTTCAACTGAATCCTTTGCATATCATTTGGGATAATGAAACTGAAGTCAGGAAAGTGTTCATTCACCAAAAGTGAATAAGAAGAATACTGTGTAAGATAGGCAACTGAACATCTTGCAAAGACCTGTTCAGTGATTTTGGAATTGCTACATTCACTTGCCAATGGCCGACATTAATTTGGTAATGGTATTTGTTTCTACACCCCCCCCCCCCCCCCCATGAACCATGGACCTTGCCGTTGGTGGGGAGGCTTGCGTGCCTCAGTGATACAGATAGCCGTACCGTAGGTAAAACCACAACGGAGGGGTATCTGTTGAGAGGCCAGACAAACGTGTGGTTCCTGAAGAGGGGCAGCAGCCTTTTCAGTAGTTGCAAGGGCAACAGTCTGGATGATTGACTGATCTGGCCTTGTAACAATAACCAAAACGGCCTTGCTGTGCTGGTACTGCGAACGGCTGAAAGCAAGGGGAAACTACGGCTGTAATTTTTCCCGAGGGCATGCAGCTTTACTGTATGGTTAAATGATGATGGCGTCCTCTTGGGTAAAATATTCCGGAGGTAAAATAGTCCCCCATTCGGATCTCCGGGTGGGGACTACTCAAGAGGATGTCGTTATCAGGGGAAAGAAAACTGGCGTTCTACGGATCGGAGCGTGGAATGTCAGATCCCTTAATCGGGCAGGTAGGTTAGAAAATTTAAAAAGGGAAATGGATAGGTTAAAGTTAGATATAGTGGGAATTAGTGAAGCTCGGTGGCAGGAGGAACAAGACTTCTGGTCAGGTGACTACAGGGTTATAAACACAAAGTCAAATAGGGGTAATGCAGGAGTAGGTTTAATAATGAATAGGAAAATAGGAATGCAGGTAAGCTACTACAAACAGCATAGTGAACACATTAAACACATTATTGTGGCCAAGACAGATACGAAGCCCACACCTACTACAGTAGTACAAGTCTATATGCCAACTAGCTCTGCAGATGACGAAGAAATTGAAGAAATGTATGATGAAATAGAAGAAATTATTCAGATAGTGAAGGGAGACAAAAATTTAATAGTCATGGGTGACTGGAATTCGAGTGTAGGGAAAGGGAGTGAAGGAAATGTCGTAGGTGAATATAGATTGGGGCTAAGAAATGAAAGAGGAAGCCGCCTGGTAGAATTTTGCACAGAGCACAACTTAATCATAGCTAACACTTGGTTTAAGAATCATGATAGAAGGTTGTATACATGGAAGAACCCTGGAGATACTAAAAGGTATCAGATAGATTATATAATGGTAAGGCAGAGATTTAGGAACCAGGTTTTAAATTGTAAGACATTTCCAGGGGCAGATGTGGACTCTGACCACAATCTATTGGTTATGACCTGCAGATTAAAACTGAAGAAACTGCAAAAAGGTGGGAATTTAAGGAGATGGGACCTGGATAAACTGAAAGAACCAGAGGTTGTACAGAGTTTCAGGCAGAGCATAAGGGAACAATTGACAGGAATGGGGGAAAGAAATACAGTAGAAGAGGAATGGGTAGCTTTGAGGGATGAAGTAGTGAAGGCAGCAGAGGATCAAGTAGGTATAAAGACGAGGGCTAGTAGAAATCCTTGGGTAACAGAAGAAATATTGAATTTAATTGATGAAAGGAGAAAATATAAAAATGCAGTAAATGAAGCAGGCAAAAAGGAATACAAACGTCTCAAAAATGAGATCGACAGGAAGTGCAAAATGGCTAAGCAGGGATGGCTAGAGGACAAATGTAAGGATGTAGAGGCTTATCTCACTAGGGGTAAGATAGATACTGCCTACAGGAAAATTAAAGAGACCTTTGGAGATAAGAGAACCACTTGTATGAACATCAAGAGCTCAGATGGAAACCCAGTTCTAAGCAAAGAAGGGAAAGCAGAAAGGTGGAAGGAGTATATAGAGGGTCTATACAAGGGCGATGTACTTGAGGACAATGTTATGGAAATGGAAAAGGATGTAGATGAAGATGAAATGGGAGATACGATACTGCGTGAAGAGTTTGACAGAGCACTGAAAGACCTGAGTCGAAACAAGGCCCCCGGAGCAGACAACATTCCATTGGAACTACTGACGGCCTTGGGAGAGCCAGTCCTGACAAAACTCTACCATCTGGTGAGCAAGATGTATGAAACAGGTGAAATACGCTCAGACTTCAAGAAGAATATAATAATTCCAATCCCAAAGAAAGCAGGTGTTGACAGATGTGAAAATTACCGAACAATCAGTTTAATAAGCCACAGCTGCAAAATACTAACACGAATTCTTTACTGACGAATGGAACAACTAGTAGAAGCCGACCTCGGGGAAGATCAGTTTGGATTCCGTAGAAATACTGGAACACGTGAGGCAATACTGACCTTACGACTTATCTTAGAAGAAAGATTAAGGAAAGGCAAACCTACGTTTCTAGCATTTGTAGACTTAGAGAAAGCTTTTGACAATGTTGACTGGAATACTCTCTTTCAAATTCTAAAGGTAGCAGGGGTAAAATACAGGGAGTGAAAGGCTATTTACAATTTGTACAGAAACCAGATGGCAGTTATAAGAGTCGAGGGACATGAAAGGGAAGCAGCGGTTGGGAAGGGAGTAAGGTAGGGTTGTAGCCTCTCCCCGATGTTAATTCAATCTGTATATTGAGCAAGCAGTAAAGGAAACAAAAGAAAAATTCGGAGTAGGTATTAAAATCCATGGAGAAGAAATAAAAACTTTGAGGTTCACCGATGACATTGTAATTCTGTCAGAGACAGCAAAGGACTTGGAAGAGCAGTTGAACGGAATGGATGGTGTCTTGAAGGGAGGATATAAGATGAATATCAACAAAAGCAAAACGAGGATAATGGAATGTAGTCGAATTAAGTCAGGTGATGTTAAGGGTATTAGATTAGGAAATGAGAAAGTAAAGGAGTTTTGCTATTTGGGGAGCAAAATAACTGACAATGGTCGAAGTAGAGAGGATATAAAATGTAGACTGGCAAGGGCAAGGAAAGTGTTTCTGAAGAAGAGAAATTTGTTAACATCGAGTATAGATTTAAGTGTCAGGAAGTCATTTCTGAAAGTATTTGTATGGAGTGTAGCCATGTATGGAAGTGAAACATGGACGGTAAATAGTTTGGACAAGAAGAGAATAGAAGCTTTTGAAATGTGGTGCTTCAGAAAAATGCTGAAGATTAGATGGGTAGATCACATAACTAATGAGGAAGTATTGAATAGGATTGGGGAGAAGAGAAGTTTGTGGCACAACTTGACCAGAAGAAGGGATCGATTGGTAGGACATGTTCTGGGGCATCAAGGGATCACCAATTTAGTATTGGAGGGCAGCGTGGAGGGTAAAAATCATAGGGGGAGACCAAGAGATGAATACACTAAGCAGATTCAGAAGGATGTAGGTTGCAGTAGGTACTGGGAGATGAAGAAGCTTGCACAGGATAGAGTAGCATGGAGAGCTGCATCAAACCAGTCTCAGGACTGAAGACCACAACAACAACAACATTTGTTTCTAATAATTAAAATAAATTCCTTTTGAATTTTGATTTATGCAACCACAAAACAGTAAGGAAAGAAAAATTTCTTTTAGACTTTTCCTCATTAATTTGGGTCTCAGGGTGATGTTCTGTGTATTAAGGTGCAAAAATCTTGAAGTCTTACATAAAGCAACTACACATTGCCTGATTGGATCTAGAGCCGATAATTTAAGTTTCCTGTTGTCTGTGTTACAAGTTGCAATACTCATACAAAAGGGCTATATTCGTATTACTGAGATAATTTCATCTTTTTTCAAAATAGTGGTTTTCCTGTCAATTATGTCTTTGAATGTCAACTAATAATTTAAAGTATTTTAATGTTTATTAACTATTAATGCAGTTTCTAGTAGCTACTTCATCTTCATTTTCTTAATAGGTACCTTGACTCATTTCACATTCATGAAGGTATTTCTTCATGATGGAATCTGCAGGACATGAAACTGTGGAGGAGTACAATGATTAATTACCTATTTCTGAAACACTTGAAAACTTATTGCAGTGACTCTAAGACATTGTACTTGATCAGTAGAACACTGGATAAGCTGGGCACTGTAAAAGAAAAGCATGTTTTTTCATTTCATTATGTATTCTGTTCTGTAAACTACATTGTAAAGGAGACCTCGAAAGAGAAGTCAGGCAAGAAGATTCCAAATCACTGACATTGTTCTCAGCAGTCCTACAGAAATTGGTCAGATCCTTAAATAGGGAAAATGTAAAAGGATCGTACTTCAACCAACTTTATTTTTGCAGATGCCACTTTTGCTGTTTGGCTCTAGTGCTGATAGTGGTACAAATTAATCAATTGGTTTGAAAATGGGCCTGAAAAACAGTCATAATATAAGAAAACTCGGCAAATTAACAATCAAGTCATAAGACTAGATAACACATTTTGGTATTTAGGGCATTTGAAAACGTTGTGGATAGTCACTAAAGGAAATAAACAAAAGGTTAAAAATGGATAGAAGTTCTTTTGTTAAACTAAATGAAGTTTTCGAACTAAGTTTTCAATGTACCTGGAATGAAGTCATTCACAATCAGTAGGTATTACTGTATTTTTCTCTTATAATATAAGTACTACTTGATGATAATAATAATAATAATAATAATAATAATAATAATAATGTTCCGTCATCAGTAACCATTTGACAACTGCTGCTGGATAAACGCCACTGCTATATTTTTGGTGGTTTAGGGTCTTCTGCAGTCCATATTCATACTGCTCCTGCACGTTTACTTATGTTATCTACCGCACCCCCCCCCCCCCCCCCCCCTCCCAATTAGATCATTGTCCCAGCCTTCTCTTACTTCTTGGAATTCAGTGTAGAACATCCATTTGTCTGGCTACAAGCCCCACCTAACTTTGATTAATTTTCATTGTTCTACCACATCCACTCCAATTTGTACCCTTATCTGCCTGTTTTCTGTTTCTCCTAGTAATTCCCATCAAGCAGTTCTTGGAAAACACCATGTTTCTAATGGTGTACACATTTAAAGTGCAGGTCTCATTACTGCAAATCAGAACGGGTCCGCACTCATTCCAGACTTTGTCTCAGACCCATCAAAACCTGTATTTATTTTACCAAAAATAATACAGACTATTGCTTTTGTTTGTTGATTTTGTAGTCCATCTATTTATTGTCATCACCTATATGGATAGTCTACAAATTACACTTAGGTGGCTGGCAGAGGGCTCATCGACCAACTTCATTACAATTTTCTATTATTCCAATCTCGAATAGGGTGCGGAAAAAATGAACACCTATATCTTTCTGTGTGAGCACTGATTTCCCTTGTTTTATTGGGGGTGATCATTTCTCCATATGTAGGTTGGCATCATCAAAATATTTTCACATTCAGAGGAGAAAGTTGGCGATTGAAATTTTGTGAGAAGATTCTGCCACAATGAAAAACCCCTTTGTTTTAATAATGTCCACCCCAAATCCTGTGTCATGTCAGTGACACTCTCTCCCCTATTTCATGATAAGACAAAACGTGCTGCCCTTCATTGAACTTTCTCGATGTACTCTGTTAATCCTATGTAGCAAGGATCCCACACCACACAGCAGTATTCTAAAAGAGGAAGGACAAATGTAGTGTATGCAGTCTCTTTAGTAGATCTGTAACATTTTCTAAGTATCTTGCCAATAAAACACAGTCTTTGGTTTGCCTCCCCCACAACATTTTCTGTGTGTTAATTTCAATTTAAGTTGTTTGTAATTGTAATTCCTAGGTATTTTTGAATTTATAGTTCTATGATTTCTTTCTGATTTTTTTGTCAATGTGTTCAATTTATGTTGTTTTATAATCTTATTGTAATTGTTTTTAAAGCCTACTTTCAGCCTTTCTGTGATAATTTCTGCCAGTAGCTGTTAAAGTTTTTCTGCACTAGAGTTAAACGGTACACTGTCATGACTAAAATGGAGATAGTTTAAACACATTTCATTAAAACAAATTCCTTCCTTTTTTTCCCATTTTAGGGACCTGAAAATTTTCTGTAGGGCTGCTAGTAATAGTCTTGGTAATGGAGAGCCTCCTGTCAGACTTCTTTTTCAATTCAGATTTTTTTTTTTTAGGTGAAATCCAACAGAAGTTGTCTGTTTGGTGTTCAGTATACTAACATAGTTTGAAACAATGTTTTATTTTCCAAGTAATATCCAGTGCAATATTTTCATCATGAGTGGGGTTTTGAACTTCCTTATGTAGGTGATTTTCAGAGAAGGTTGTAATTTTTACCAGTTGATTGTTAGATGATTAAAATATCCTCCAATAATGACATTATGATTGGTGAAAATATGTATTAGTGAACTAAGGAGTTCTGTAAAGTATTCCGTGCATCTGGAGATGGGTCCGACAGTTGACAGAAGTACCCTGCTAAAAGTTTATTTCCCACCCTTGGTACTGTGGCTAGCCCATACAGTCTTGCATGCATTTCATTTCCGTCTCAGTGGGTATGAGTTTTATCCTTTCAGCAGCTATGATATTGTAATCCATGACTATGTGGCATCCCTGGCCAGAATCCACCCCTGTTATAGCCCCATGTAGATAATCTAGGGCAAGACTTATACCTTACACCAAGGAACAATATCCAACTGCAGTCCAAAAACAGCTGTTTCCTTCCCAGAAAAAGGTACAGTGAAATTTGATATCACCCATGCTGTATGCTGGCTGTTCTGCAATTACTGTGCAGTGTTGTATGAACGTCATCTGGAAATTAAGTTTTGCTGTTATTTATTTATTTTTTAATAAATCATAGTTACATGAAAAACTTTATTGATAACAGATACATCAATGCTTGAGCTATTTTTCAACATAATCAACACAGAATGGAGACACTTGTCATATTGTGGGATCACCTTTTGTATTCCTGTGTCATAGAGTAGGAGTGGAACAAGCGTACAGCAGTCATTGTCAGTTCTTTGCCATTGTGAAAATGCTGACTGGCAGGTGCGTATTTGTTGAGGTCCAAGAAAATATCGAAATCACAGAGAACAAGATCAGGATTGTTTGGCTGATGGTCAAATAGCTCCAAATCAAACTTCTTCTGAAGAAGTGTTCTGTGCCAAGCCGCATGTGGGCAATCATTGTCATGGATTAACACAACACCTGCACTGAGCATTTCATACGTCTTGTTTTGAATGGCTGATCGCAATTTCTTCAGTGTTTCACAGAAACAGTCAGTGTTCACTTTTTCATCTCTTGTTAAGAAGTCAATGAGCGGAATGTGTATCCTGTCCCAGAACATGACTACCCACACTGAACTGTCTGTTTTAACTTCATCTTGACTGGAGTCCACTATGACACCAATGCGTCGATTGCTACTTGGTTTCCAGGGTAAATTTAAAAACCCATGTCTCATCACCTGTGACAGTCTGGTCGAGGAATTCATCACCGTCCTTGTGGTACCCACTGTTACTTCTAAGCAGTTTACTTTGTGTTTTAGTGTGAGGTTTCTCATTACCCACCTAGCATACGCTTCCTGTAACAGCAGCCATTTAGTGACAATTTCATGCAGCAAGGCTCACAATATCTGCAGAAAATGTCTGCAGAGATCTGTAACTGTGGAGCAAATCCTCTCCATAATGTGTTGCTGCACCAGCTGCATAAGGTCATCATTGATGAGGGGCGGTCACTTGCAGCCCTGTGCAATAAGGACACTTTGACAATCTTTGGACAATTGCCTCCACTATTAACACATCTACATCTACATCCATACTCCACCAGCCACCTGACAGTGTCCTGTTTGCTCATGATCTTTGGACCTTACACCTGCCACAGCTGATGGTGATTGTCAATTGACACTTGTTTTGTGCATTAAGAAATTTTATTACAGACTGATCCTCATGGTCGGGGGGAGAAAGAATAAGAGCTGGCACTTTCAGCCACTGCTGCAACAGTACATCATAGCTCTGTCACCCAGGTGCTATATTTAAGGATAAATATGTTAAAAGAAAAAAGGGAACTTAATTTCTGGATGACCCTCAAATGTGGATATGACAAGAAGGTACCTATCTTCCTGCATGAATGGACATTATCCAAATGAGGCTAATGTCAAAATCAACCATCCAGTTGCTGTCAATAAGAGCACCAACTTTCCTGAACTGAGAAGGTATGAGGAGACATCCCTTAAGCACAGGAACCTGTCCTCACAGTCCACCTTTCCTAGATGTTCTCTGGTCCCTGTCTTCAGCTGCCCCTTTCCCACACCATCCATCCCATCAGCTGCAGGTGAGTGGCAGTCTTTCCTCATTTTTCTTTTATTGTTTGTATTCTCGAATTTTCTCTTGTGTGATAGGATCTGTATTTTTCTTTGTTCACAGAAAAGTATGTACAAAAAATCAATGAAGATCTTCAAGAACACTGTGATACCATTAATTGTGCAGTTGTTGGCACTAGTCCGCATTATCATTGACCGAATAATAGATTTCTGCTTTTCTCTGTATTATGATGACACCAAGAAGATAGCGGTGCCTGAAGCAAAAACTTCTCTTTTGATGGAAAGTGCACTTTCCTTGGCGAAAAAAATAAGGAACAAAGAAGTAAGTTAATAATCGTATTGCTTTTTCTACACTTAGCAAGATTGGCATATTGACCACAAATTGTCAGAATATGAATCATCACCATTACATTGCATCGTTCTTATGGAAAGGAGTCTTTGTAATCTGAAAAGAAGCCAAGTAATCAACCTAAATAATCAACTTACATTTTTCTACGTTTAGAGCAAGCTGCCATTCTTCACATCAAATATATATCCTGCCTTAATCATCCTATATCCATGTATAGTCACTCAATGATGATATTTCCCCTTATACTACAGCATCATTAGGATGTGACAGAGCTGCTGCTGTAGTTTTAGAACAAATAGCTATATCAGCTGTGAAACCCAAAATTTCTTCTGGGTTGCTATTGCAGAATAGTTCTCTGATAATTTTAACAGTCTAGAGATCCCCTCTAGGAAACTTTCAACTGTTTATGAGAAATCTAGATGCATTATTGAGCTACATATTAGACAAGAAGAAAAAGTAGTTTGTGGAGATCTCAGTGTAGATTTCTTAAAATATGAAGCTATGAAAAATGAACCAAAACATTATGTGGGTGCCTCAATCGAATTTCAGTGGTCAGTTTTTCCATCGTGAGTGCAGGAAGATAGTAGGACACTAATCGGAAACATTTTTGTAGACAGTCTTTAGGATGAAACAATTCATGTGCACCCAATTGTTAATGGACTATCTGATCATAATGCACAATTAATGGAAATAAACAATATGGCACCTCAAGCCCTGAGACAGGCTTGTACAAAACGGTGGGGCTTATTAATGAGAAGAGGATACAGTATTTTTAGAGTAAGCTAAAAGAGGTAGTATGGGATGAGGTTTATAGAAAGAGGTGCGGATGTCAAATTCAGTCTATTCCATAGTGAATTTGTGTCAGTATTTGAAAGTTTTCCAGAAAATTTATTAAAAACCAAGTAAGCCATGGATAAAAAAAGGAAATAAAATGTCAAGTAAGAGGAAGAGGGATATTTATAAAAATACCAGAATAACTCAAGAACTGACATTACGTGCATACTACAAAAAAATATTGTAATATTTTAAAGAAAGTCATTAAACTGTCGAGAAGTATGTACACCCTGACGGAAATTAATGATGCAGATAATAAGATTAAAACCATGTGGGATAGGACAGCCAGTGAGTGTTCAAATGTTCAATGTGTGAAATCTTATGGGACTTAGCTGCTAAGGTCGGACTCGAACCTCCGCCGGGACCAGCTGCACAGTCCATGTCTGCAGCACCTTAGACTGCTTGGCTAATCCCGCGCAGTGCCAGTGAGTGTTCAAGATACCATGAGAGTTAAACTAAATCACAATGTCGCTACTGATAATCATGAGTTGTGAGTACTTTTAACAATCACTTTCTAAATGCAGCAGCAAAAATTTTATTAAATGATTCAGTTTAAGGACCAAGAGAATATGTTGAAAATGTCATTCCACAAAACTTTAAGCAACTAGAAGTAACACCAACATCCTTCACTGTAATTAATATATTTCTAAAAATTGTAAAAACAAAAGTTCATGGGGTGTTGATGGAATTTCAAACAGATTTCTGAAAAGTAGTTCTAACAATAAGTACTGTGCTTAGTGATATATGTAATGCATCACTGGCATAGGGAATTAACCAGACAGGTTAAAATATGCAGTTGAAGGGCTTTGTGGAAGAACCAGATATCTCCACTTTTGGACTAAAATGAGCTGGATATTGATCCTGGCAGGAAAAAAATCCTCTCTCTTTTGGTGTTAAAAGCACATGGTTTCACAGAACAACCATGCTGCTAGAGAGTGAAAGGAGCTGTCTGGTTACTTCACCAAAATGATTTGTGTATGTTAGCACAGGTGACTGTGCATGATGGCTAGTAGTACACAAAGACATAGTGCTAGCAGGAGCATCACACATCAGTCAGTTGTTGTTACTATGGTAGGAATAAATGATGTGAGTGACTTTTCTGCTTCAGAAAGTGAATTTGTACCTTCTGAAGACTATGATACATTCAAACATCTTATCTTTTGGAACTTCTTAAAAGAGGAAAGAGGGATTTGTTGGGAAAGCTTGGGCAGATTTCTCAGACCCTTGGTTGTGAGGACCCACCTGTTATAAGGAGAAGGCAAAGCAAAACTGAAAGAAAAGGCATCAGAAAGTATGAGGTTCAAGACAGTACACTGGTGAAGACTGCACCAGCTTGAGTTCAGAGGGACAATCTAAGAAGTAAATATCAATTAAAAAGGTAAGAGAAATGAAAGGTGGAAAGTTATTTGCAATTATACATCTACATACATTCTCCCCAAGCCACTGTACAGTGGACTGCAGAAGGTACAACATACCACTAGTAGTCATTTCCTTTCCTGTTCCACCTACAAATAGAGTGAGAGAAAATGAAAGTCTATAAGTACAAGCCCAAATTTTTCTCCTCTTATCTTTGTGGTCCTTATTTAAAATGTACATTGGCAGAGGTGGAATCATTGTATCGTTGACTTCAAATGTTGGTTCTCTAAAGTTCCTCAATCTCAATGATGCCTCGTGAAAAGAATGCTGTCTTCCCTCCAGGGATTCACATGTGGGTTTATAAAGTGTAGAAAGGAAGAAGGGAAAAAGAGGGAAGAGAGAGAGAGACAATTTTTAAATTAAGAGAGAAAGGCGAGAGTCTAAGAAAAGATAAATGACTAATTTAACTCTGCCATCCTTCTGTTAGTTGTTGTTTTCATTCTATAGAAAGTCATCCAATGAACACACATCAGTTGGCAAACAAAATGATTCCTTTCACATTTTGCTCTGCCTTTGATGTTACAGTATTTATTAGTGGAGAGGGTGGATTAAGTATTAGTGGGTGGGTTGTTGGGAGTGTCGTGTGGTTTGACAAGGTTGTTATAAAGATTATTAGAGCAGTGGAAGATAGCAAAAGGTGTTGTGGTGAATTGACCAGGGAGAGACTACCATTTTATGGCGTGACTTACATGTGTCATAGGCATAGAGGAGTAAACTATTGAGGTATTCAGGGTGTAGGTTGTACTGAGTGACAAGGGGAGTTTGGTATATGCTGTTGCTGATAATGTCATGACAAAAGAGGATGCAGAACCAGTGGTGCTGGCACCCAGCAAACTGCTTACAGTGGCTACTGACAGGGTGGGCCAGTGCTGTGTGTATTGTAAAGAGAGCCTCTAATCTCTTTTCTCGGCGTGCTCTCTTGTCATATTAAGTGTGCCGCTGACATTTCTGGCTTGCGTATGGCTTTGTGTGATTTAGTTCTTGAGATGTTGGAACTCTCACTGTTGACAACTTGGTCTGACTTAGACACAGTGCAGTGTTTTCCTCCCAGGTTGCAAATTCATCTTTTCAAACCCCAGGAATGAGTTGCCAAAGTGGTGACGAGTCTGTCTCGCGCATGCATCTGTTGGGTTGCATCATCATGGATTACCTCTTTATGGAATTGTGGCGGCAGCAGCAGCAGCAGCAGCAGCAAATACAGCACACTAAGTGCTGCGAGTGATGGGCAACTGCGGCAACAGGCACCACCCACCCCAGCCACCCCTCAGGCTTTAAGACATTTTAACATAGGAACAGAGATTTCTACTGCAAGGTAAGAAAAGTTGCCGAAACTGTAGATGTGAATGCACTCCTCCTTTCTTCTCGTTCCTTTCTTTATAATTTGGTACAAACACTTTCTCTGCACATGGACCCTGCTTTGTTGAAATTTGATGATTTGTGTGTGGTTTTGATTGCACATTTTGTGCATAAATCACGTGCTGTGGCAGTGCGTCTTAAGTTAAATCAGCTATGAAAGTGGGGTTAATGAGTTGATAGCAGAGTTACAGGGTTTGGCTAGAGATTATAAGTGTGATTGTAGTCAGTGTGGCATACGTTACTAAGAGCTAACCCTCCACAAAGTAAATATTTGATTAGCTCCAGATAAGCCATTTCAAGTGAGGGCCTTTGGGTTGTCTGACTCGTCTCTAGCCAATGGGGCACAGTTAGCATGGTCGTATGAGTTGTCTGTGGTGGCACGGAAAACCTTTGCTGATGAGTGCCATGTAGTGGAAGTGGAGTGTGGCTTATTCCATAGTACATCATCATACAACACAGCAGATTCTCATTCCCCAGAGTCTAACATGCCTGGGTCTCACTTAGTTGCTGAAGAGCAGTCTCACTGCAGCTGTGTTAAGCAGCTTCATGAGGGATATACCAGGAATCAGGTTTCTCCACCATAGGACCAGCCTTCATGCAAACAGTGGAGTGGTCTTCACAATTCCTGGTCTGGTATGGCAGGCAGTAACATCTGTCCTCTCTTGGTGTTGGAGAGTTCGTTAGATGGTTGGGCGTGTCACATCCAACATAAGTTGTGGAAATGTCTGCATTTAAATAAAATTTGTTTATAGTGCAACCACAGGGAGGCCACAGTTTCTGTGTATGCTACATAGCATCCTGTTCGCAATGTTGACTAGTTGGGTATTAATGCACTTTCCATAACAGGTGCACGCACTTGGCAAACGGTTCATAAGCTTGTGCTGCAGTTTTCTCTTTTGGGACACTCAGTTGAGTTTCAGCTTGATACTGGGGCTGTGACCTCATTAATCAGTTTGTCTGCATGTCATGAGCTAGGTAGCCCTCTGTTACAAGTAGTTACAAAAACAGTGTAGTTGCCAACAAATTCTATTGAAGGGTCATCTGGTTGTGGTGACAAAATATAACGTGGAACAGCAAGTAACATTATTAGTGGTCAATTGTGCTGCAATGTTGAATATTTTTTGGGTTGAACACTTTTATATGGCAATTGATTTCCGAAGGTTGATCATGTAAATTTAAAGTCTGTAGTCATCCTCTTCACGACCTTGAGTCACTTTTGCAGACCCATAAATAGTTGCTTGAGCCAGTGTGGGGTAAAGCAAGTGATTTTATTGCCCACATTTAGCTTAAACCATCTGTGACCCCTAAGTTTTGTGGTGGCTGCCCTTTGCCATTTGCTGTGAGAGACATAGTTAAAGCTGAATTAGACAGACTACACAATTAGGAGACATTTCACCTGTAGCATCAAGTCTCTGGGCAACACCATTTGTGGTGGTTAAAAACCCCTATAGGGTGATTCTGTTGTGTGGCAATTTTAAATCCACTATTAACACCCAGAGTGAGTTGGACATTTATCCAATCCCTCGCACCAAGGCCGGTGGATGCAATTTTTCAAAAACTGATTTGTGAGATGCCTGTCTACAGTTGCCCCTCAATGCCAAGTCATAGCAGTTGCTCATTATTTATACACTGTTTGGCTTCTTATAAATTTACCATGTTACCTTTTGGTGTTGCATCAGCCACAGGAATTTTTAAGCAGATTATTGAGCAGAGATTTCACCATATTCCAAAGTGTGCAATTTATCAGGATGACTTAATTGTTGCTTGGGCCACCAGGGTAGGACATTCGCAAAATTTTCAGGCAGTGTTTCGGGCACCAGAGGACAGTGGTCTTTATTGTAAGTTGGAAAAGTGTACATTTTTTTTTGCACCCAGTGTGAAGTGTTTAGAGTATGCCTTATGTAAGGAGGGCATTAAACCACTTGATGATCATGTCGCAGTAATTCATAAGTTGTTCATCCCTCAGAACTTAAAGGGGCTGCAGGCATTCCTTGGCAAGGTTAACTATTGTAACAAATTCACACCATGT
The DNA here is from genome assembly GCF_023864275.1 of Schistocerca cancellata. Lineage (NCBI taxonomy): Eukaryota > Metazoa > Arthropoda > Insecta > Orthoptera > Acrididae > Schistocerca > Schistocerca cancellata. The sequence goes on from NC_064627.1 coordinate 660,236,844, forward strand.
GAATTGGAGGTCTTACAACCTCTCAGACACATTGTAAGAAGGGTGTGAAATTTGTTTGGTCAGGCACTTGTCAGTGTGCTTTTTTGTGACTAAAAGCTTGGTAATGCATTGGTCCCTGCCTTGCTAGCTTTGGCTCAAAGACAAGCTTAATACTGACTGCTGACACATCACAGTATAGGACTGGTGCCATACTGTCCCCCAGAAATCTAGACAGATCAGAACAACCAATTGCTTTCACATCTAAGACCCCCTTGCCTGCCCAAAAGAATTACTCCCAGATACAGAAAGAGCCCCCCCCCCCTCCCCCCCATGTACCATGGACCTTGCCGTTGGTGGGGAGGCTTGCGTGCCTCAATGATACAGATAGCCGTACCGTAGGTGCAATCACAATGGAGGGGTATCTGTTGAGAGGCCAGACAATCGTGTGGTTCCTGAAGAGGGGCAGCATCAGCCTTTTCAGTAGCTGCAGGGGCAACAGTCTGGATGATTGATTGATCTAGCCTTGTAGCATTAACCAAAACAGCCTTGCTGTTGTGGTACTGCAAACGGCTGAAAGCAAGGGGAAACTACAGCCGTAATTTTTCCCGAGGGCATGCAGCTTTACTGTATGGTTAAATGATGATGGCGTCCACTTGGGTAAAATATTCCGGAGGTAAAATAGTCCCCCATTCGGATCTCCGGGCGGGGACTACTCAAGAGGACGTCATTATCAGGAGAAAGAAAATTGGCATTCTACGGATCGGAGTGTGGAATGTCAGATCCCTTAATCGGGCAGGTAGGTTAGAAAATTTAAAAAGGGAAATGGATAATTTAAAGTTAGATATATTGGGAATTAGTGAAGTTCGGTGGCAGGAGGAACAAGACTTCTAGTCAGGTGAATACAGGGTTATAAATACAAAATCAAATAGGGGTAATGCAGGAGTAGGTTTAATAATGAATAAAAAAATAGGAGTGCAGGTAAGCTACTACAAACAGCATAGTGAACATATCATAGTGGCCAAGATAGACATGAAGCCCATGCCTACTACAGTAGTACAAGTTTATATGCCAACTAGCTCTGCAGATGACAAAGAAATTGAAGAATTGTATGATGAGATAAAAGAAATTATTCAGATAGTGAAGGGAGATGAAGATTTAATAGTCATGGGTGACTGGCATTCGACAGTAGGAAAAGGGAGAGAAGGAAACATAGTAGGTGAATATGGATTGGGGCTAAGAAATGAAAGAGGAAGCCGTCTGTTAGAATTTTGCACAGAGCATAACTTAATCATAGCTAACACTTGGTTCAAGAATCATAAAAGAAGGTTGTATACATGGAAGAATCCTGGAGATACTAAAAGGTATCAGATAGATTATAGAATGGTAAGACAGAGATTTAGGAACCAAGTTTTAAATTGTAGGACATTTCCAGAGGCAAATGTGGACTCTGACCACAATCTATTGGTTATGAACTGTTGATTAAAACTGAAGAAATTGCAAAAAGGTGGGAATTTAAGGAGATGGGACCTGGATAAACTTACTAAACCAGAGGTTGTACAGAGTTTCAGGGACAGCATAAGGGAACAATTGACAGGAATGGGGGAAAGAAATACAGTAGAATACGAATGGGTAGCTCTGAGGGATGAAGTAGTGAAGGCAGCAGGGGATGAAGTAGGTAAAAAGACGAGGGCTAGTAGAAGTCCTTGGATAACAGAAGAAATATTGAATTTAATTGATGAAAGGAGAAAATATAAAAATGCAGTAAATGAAGCAGGCAAAAAGGAATACAAACGTCTCAAAAACGAGATCGACAGGCAGAACAAAATGGCTAAGCAGGCATTGCTAGAGGACAAATGTAAGGATGTAGAGGCTTATCTCACTAGGGGTAAGATAGATACAGCCTACAGGAAAATTAAAGAGACCTTTGGAGAAAAGAGAGCCACTTGTATGAATATCGAGAGCTCAGATGGAAACCCAGTTCTAAGCAAAGAGGGGAAAGCAGAAAGGTGGAAGGAGTATATAGAGGGTCTATACAAGGGCGATGTACTTGAGGACAATATTATGGAAATGGAAGAGGATGTAGATGAAGATGAAATGGGAGATACAATACTGCGTGCAGAGTTTGACAGAGCACTGAAAAACCTGAGTCGAAACAAGGCCGCGGGAGTAGACAACATTCCATTAGAACTACTGACGGCCTTGGGAGAGCCAGTCCTGACAAAACTCTACCATCTGGTGAGCAAGATGTACAAGACAGGCGAAATACCCTCAGACTTCAAGAAGAATATAATAATTCCAATCCCAAAGAAAGCAGGTGTTGACAGATGTGAAAATTACCGAACTATCAGTTTAATAAGTCACATCTGCAAAATACTAACACGAATTCTTTACAGACGAATGGAAAAACTGGTAGAAGCCGACCTCGGGGAAGATCAGTTTGGATTCCGTAGAAATGTTGCAACACGTGAGGCAATACTGACCTTACGACTTATCTTAGAAGAAAGATTAAGGAAAGGCAAACCTATGTTTCTAGCATTTGTAGACTTAGAAAAAGCTTTTGACAATGTTGACTGGAATACTCTCTTTCAATTTCTAAAGGTGGCAAGGGTAAAATACAGGGAGCGAAAGGCTATTTACAATTTGTACTGAAACCAGATGGCAGTTATAAGAGTCGAGGGGTATGAAAGGGAAGCAGCAGTTGGGAAGGGAGTGAGACAGGGTTGTAGCCTCTCCCCGATGATATTCAATCTGTATATTGAGCAAGCAGTAAAGGAAACAAAAGAAAAGTTTGGAGTAGGTATTAAAATCCAGGGAGAAGAAATAAAAACTTTGAGGTTCGCAGATGACATTGTAATACTGTCAGAGACAGCAAAGGACTTGGAAGAGCAGTTGAACGGAATGGATAGTGTCTCGAAAGGAGGATATAAAATGAACATCAACAAAAGCAAAACGAGGATAATGGAATGTAGTCGAATTAAGTCGGGTGATGCTGAGGGACTTAGATTAGGAAATGAGACACTTAAAGTAGTAAAGGAGTTTTGCTATTTGGGGAGCAAAATAACTGATGATGGTCGAAGTAGAGAGGATATAAAAAGTAGGCTGGCAAGGGCAAGGAAAGCGTTTCTGAAGAAGAGAAATTTGTTAACATTGAGTATAGATTTAAGTGTCAAGAAGTCATTTATGAAAGTATTTGTATGGAGTGTAGCCATGTATGGATGTGAAACATGGACAATAAATAGTTTGGACAAGAAGAGAATAGAAGCTTTCGAAATGTGGTGCTACAGAAGAATGTTGAAGATTAGGTGGGTAGATCACGTAACTAATGAGGAGGTATTGAATAGGATTGGGGAGTTTGTGGCACAACTTGACTAGAAGAATGGATCGGTTGGTAGGACATGTCCTGAGGCATCAAGGGATCACAAATTTAGCATTGGAGGCCAGCATGGAGGGTAAAAATCGTAGAGGGAGACCAAGAGATGAATACACTAAGCAGATTCAGAAGGATGTAGGTTGCAGTAGGTACTGGGAGATGAAGGAGCTTGCACAGTATAGATTAGCATGGAGAGCTGCATCAAACTAGTCTCAGGACTGAAGACCACAACAACAACAACAACAACAACAACAACAACAGAAAGAGCCACTATTTGTGAGAAAAAGTATCACATTTTCCTGTATGGCTCCAAATTTCACTTTTTATGGGTCATAAATTGTTGGTATCATGGTTTAATCCCAAGGCTGGACTCCCCCCCCCCCCCCCCCCCCCCCCCCCACACACACCGACAATACAATTACAGCATTGGGTGTTATTTCTTAGCAATTATTTTTATGATATCCATTTTCAGCCCACCACAAAGCATGTGAATTCTGATGCATTTTCCAGGTTGCCCATGGGTTCTGATACAGAGTGTTATGGATGCCTATGCTGTATGGAAAGGAGTATTTGATGTGGATGGAGCAACAGGTGTCAAAGTGGAGATACTGTTATTTGTTGTTGAGTTTGATATGGACTGGGGCTTGATTGTGAGTCTTGTCTAAATGCAAGTAGATATCCAGAAAGGTAGCTTTGGATTTGGAGAAGGACTAAAAGAATTTGTTTGAAGGAGTTGTTCAGTTTGAGTCTGCACCACCGAAAATATTGTCAGTAAATCTGTACAAAATCAATAAGCGCAGCTTCTGGGTGTTGAAGAGTTCATCTTTCACGTGGTCCATTAAAATGTTGGTGTAGGGCCATAGAGGGATCTGGATGAGAGGTTGAGGTCTGAATGGGGCTAGGATTATGAGATGCTGGGGTTTGATTTTGGCTCTTATTTGGCCTCGATGAATAATGGGCTAGGAGTGGAAGATTAACAAGGGAGGCAAAGCTGAGTTTGTTGATAAGTAAGGGATTTTTGAGAACATTTTTGTGGGTGGCTGTCATTTGGGTGGGCTTGAGGGACACCACTTTCGAGGTACAGGGAGCAGCAAAACAGCCTCACAGATTTTAATTAATAACAACACATGTATCACACAACATTTTAATTGTTGTAAAATGTGGAAGTATTCCCTGCCAGATGACAAGGAATGTCCCAATAATGGGATTGAAGTGGTTAGTTGCACATAAGCTTTATTCACAAAGTGTGAGACAATAGCATGTGCACAACGTATCATAGCTCAGAATGCACTTAAGTCTTTCACTTATCCACAGATGTTCCTCTCCTCAATCGCCAGTGATGCATGTCATGGTCGATGTCCCCACAGAGCCCCCTCTTGTAGCGTGGATCACTGAAGGGAAGATATAAATTGTGTCGTCACTTGGCTGGACTGTTATGCACAGATGTGCAGTCATGCGACCAGCTGTGTCGTGGCTGGCTACACTGTTTCTCAGAGTTACGTCAAGTATGGCAATGGTGCTGTATAGCTGTTAGGGGAGCAGGTGGCACAGAAGACACCTGGTGTGCCCAAACCAGGACAGTGGCTGGGCAACCAGGAGAGAGGGAAGTGGTGCGGCATTACCAGGGGGTGCCAAGTAATTTTTGTTGTAATAAGAACACCACATCTACATCTACATCTACATCTACATTTATACTCCGCAGGCCACCCAACGGTGTGTGGCGGAGGGCACTTTACGTGCCACTGTCATTACCTCCCTTTCCTGTTCCAGTCGCGTATGGTTCGCGGGAAGAACGACTGTCTGAAAGCCTCTGTGCGTGCTCTAATCTCTCTAATTTTACATTCGTGATCTCCTCGGGAGGTATAAGTAGGGGGAAGCAATATATTCGATACCTCATCCAGAAACGCACCCTCTCGAAACCTGGCGAGCAAGCTACACCGCGAAGCAGAGCGCCTCTCTTGCAGAGTCCGCCACTTGAGTTTGTTAAACATCTGCGTAACGCTATCACGGTTACCAAATAACCCTGTGACGAAACGCACCGCTCTTCTTTGAATCTTCTCTATCTCCTCCGTCAACCCGATCTGGTACGGATCCCACACTGATGAGCAATACTCAAGTATAGGTCGAACGAGTGTTTTGTAAGCCACCTCCTTTGTTGATGGACTACATTTTCTAAGGACTCTCCCAATGAATCTCAACCTGGTACCCGCCTTACCAACAATTAATTTTATATGATCATTCCACTTCAAATCGTTCCGCACGCATACTCCCAGATATTTTACAGAAGTAACTGCTACCAGTGTTTGTTCCGCTATCATATAATCATACAATAAAGGATCCTTCTTTCTATGTATTCGCAATACATTACATTTGTCTATGTTAAGGGTCAGTTGCCACTCCCTGCACCAAGTGCCTATCCGCTGCAGATCTTCCTGCATTTCGCTACAATTTTCTAATGCTGCAACTTCTCTGTATACTACAGCATCATCCGCGAAAAGCCGCATGGAACTTCCGACACTATCTACTAGGTCATTTATATATATTGTGAAAAGCAATGGTCCCATAACACTCCCCTGTGGCACACCAGAGGTTACTTTAACGTCTGTAGACGTCTCTCCGTTGATAACAACATGCTGCGTTCTGTTTGCTAAAAACTCTTCAATCCAGCCACACAGCTGGTCTGATATTCCGTAGGCTCTTACTTTGTTTATCAGGCGACAGTGCGGAACTGTATCGAACGCCTTCCGGAAGTCAAGAAAAATAGCATCTACCTGGGAGCCTGTATCTAATATTTTCTGGGTCTCATGTACAAATAAAGCGAGTTGGGTCTCACACGATCACTGTTTCCGGAATCCATGTTGATTCCTACATAGTAGATTCTGAGTTTCCAAAAACGACATGATATTCGAGCAAAAAACATGTTCTAAAATTCTACAACAGATCGACGTCAGAGATATAGGTCTATAGTTTTGCGCATCTGCTCGACGACCCTTCTTGAAGACTGGGACTACCTGTGCTCTTTTCCAATCATTTGGAACCTTCCGTTCCTCTAGAGACTTGCGGTACACGGCTGTTAGAAGGGGGGCAAGTTCTTTCGCGTACTCTGTGTAGAATCGAATTGGTATCCCGTCAGGTCCAGTGGACTTTCCTCTGTTGAGTGATTCCAGTTGCTTTTCTATTCCTTGGACATTTATTTCGATGTCAGCCATTTTTTCGTTTGTGCGAGGATTTAGAGAAGGAACTGCAGTGCGGTCTTCCTCTGTGAAACAGCTTTGGAAAAAGGTGTTTAGTATTTCAGCTTTACGCTTGTCATCCTCTGTTTCAATGCCATCATCATCCCGGAGTGTCTGGATATGCTGTTTCGAGCCACTTACTGATTTAACGTAAGACCAGAACTTCCTAGGATTTTCTGTCAAGTCGGTACATAGAATTTTACTTTCGAATTCACCGAACGCTTCACGCATAGCCCTCCTTACGCTAACTTTGACATCGTTTAGCTTCTGTTTGTCTGAGAGGTTTTGGCTTCGTTTAAACTTGCAGTGAAGCTCTCTTTGCTTTCGCAGTAGCTTCCTAACTTTGTTGTTGTACCACGGTGGGTTTTTCCCGTCCCTCACAGTTTTACTCGGCACGTACCTGTCTAAAACGCATTTTACGATTGCCTTGAACTTTTTCCATAAACACTCAACATTGTCAGTGTCGGAACAGAAATTTTCGTTTTGATCTGTTAGATAGTCTGAAATCTGCCTTCTATTACTCTTGCTAAACAGATAAACCTTCCGCCCTTTTTTTATATTCCTATTAACTTCCAAATTCAGGGATGCTGCAACGGCCTTATGATCACTGATTCCCTGTTCTGCACTTACAGAGTCGAAAAGTTCGGGTCTGTTTGTTACCAGTAGGTCCAAGATGTTATCTCCACGAGTCGGTTCTCTGTTTAATTGCTCGAGGTAATTTTCGGATAGTGCACTCAGTATAATGTCACTCGATGCTCTGTCCCTACCACCCGTCCTAAACATCTGAGTGTCCCAGTCTATATCTGGTAAATTGAAATCTCCACCTAAGACTATAACATGCTGAGAAAATTTATGTGAAATGTATTCCAAATTTTCTCTCAGTTGTTCTGCCACTAATGCTGCTGAGTCGGGGGGTCGGTAAAAGGAGCCAATTATTAACCTAGCTCGGTTGTTGAGTGTAACCTCCACCCATAATAATTCACAGGAACTATCCACTTCTACTTCACTACAGGATAAACTACTACTAACAGCGACGAACACTCCACCACCGGTTGCATGCAATCTATCCTTTCTAAACACCGTCTGTACCTTTGTAAAAATTTCGGCAGAATTTATCTCTGGCTTCAGCCAGCTTTCTGTACCTATAACGATTTCAGCTTCAGTGCTTTCTATCAGCGCTTGAAGTTCCGGTACTTTACCAACGCAGCTTCGACAGTTTACAACTACAATACCGATTGCTGCTTGGTCCCCGCATGTTCTGACTTTGCCCCGCACCCGTTGAGGCTGTTGCCCTTTCTGTACTTGCCCGAGGCCATCTAACCTAAAAAACCGCCCAGCCCACGCCACACAACCCCTGCTACCCGTGTAGCCGCTTGTTGCGTGTAGTGGACTCCTGACCTATCCAGCGGAACCCGAAACCCCACCACCCTATGGCGCAAGTCGAGGAATCTGCAGCCCACAAGGTCGCAGAACCGTCTCAGCCTCTGATTCAGACCCTCCACTCGGCTCTGTACCAAAGGTCCGCAGTCAGTCCTGTCGATGATGCTGCAGATGGTGAGCTCTGCTTTCATCCCGTTAGCGAGACTGGCAGTCTTCACCAAATCAGATAGCCGCCGGAAGCCAGAGAGGATTTCCTCCGATCCATAGCGACACACATCATTGGTGCCGACATGAGCGACCACCTGCAGATGGGTGCACCCTGTACCCTTCATGGCATCCGGAAGGACCCTTTCCACATCTGGAATGACTCCCCCCGGTATGCACACGGAGTGCACTTTGGTCTTCTTCCCCTCCCTTGCTGCCATATCCCTAAGGGGCCCCATTACGCGCCTGACGTTGGAGCTCCCAACTACCAGTAAGCCCACCCTCTGCGACCGCCCGGATCTTGCAGACTGAGGGGCAACCTCTGGAACAGGACAGGCAGCCATGTCAGGCCGAAGATCAGTATCAGCCTGAGTATCAGCCAGAGACAGAGCCTGAAACCGGTTCGTCAGACAAACTGGAGAGGCCTTCCGTTCAGCCCTCCGGAATGTCTTTCGCCCCCTGCCACACCTTGAGACGACCTCCCACTCTACCACAGGTGAGGGATCAGCCTCAATGCGGGCAGTATCCCGGGCAACCACAGTCGTAGCCCGATCGGGGGATGCGTGGGACGAGCTGGCCGTCCCCGACAAACTCCCATCCGGACCCCCACAGTGATGCCCATTGGCAACAGCCTCAAGCTGTGTGACCGAAGCCAACACTGCCTGAAGCTGGGAGCGAAGGGATGCCAACTCAGCCTGCATCCGAACACAGCAGTTGCAGTCCCTATCCATGCTAAAAACTTGTGCAAAGAACGTCTGAACTAATCTACACAGAGCGCAAACAAATCGACACAAAATTTAAACGGTTATTAAAATACGAGATTGCCTAGTAAATGCAGTAACTTGTGCACTGCTGACACACTGCTCGGCGGCGGAAGGAGACTACGCGAATTTACACTATTCAGGTACTAAAACGCGATGCTACAACTCTCAAATACTATAATACGCACGAAATTTATGAATGTAACAATGCAAGTACCAAAAACACGCAAATAAATTAAGAATTAAACTATGTAACAAATGAGTGAGCTAGGAGTATACGAGTTGCTGCTGCAGCTGCTTATCCAACGGCGGCAGGGAGCACACTGACTGTGACCAACCGACACTGGCCGTTCAAAACAAAAACATAAGACAGACGACTACGCGAATTTACACTATTCAGGTACTAAAACGCGATGCTACAACTCTCAAATACTATAATACGCACGAAATTTATGATTTAAACAATGCAAGTAACAAAAACACGCAAAGAAATTAAGAATTAAACTATGTAACAAATGAATGAGCTAGGAGTATACGAGTTGCTGCTGCAGCTGCTTATCCAACGGCGGCAGGGAGCCACATGTGGAGGCCCTCCACATCTAAGATAGTAGTGGTAGAAGAAAACTTGGAAGAGACTATTGGTACAGATATTGATTTGATGCTGAAGCAGATTAGTTTTCTATGGATGCCTTTGTTGTATGGAAAAGGAGCATTTGATGTGGATGGGATGAGAGGTGTCAAAGTGGAGATACTGTTATTTATTGAGGAGTTTGATAAGGCTGAGGTGCGGTCACCTCTGCAGCGGGATATGCCCCAGCCTCTAACCGTAGGTGAGGGTGTAGGTTGGTATCATGGTAGGATCCTTCCACAGGTGATGGTGAAGATGTCATCTGTTGAAAGGCGGGATGATGCGGGAGTGTAGTCAGTGTTGTCGGGTAGGCTGTATGTACAGTTCAGGAATCAGATGTCTGCAGCATCACCTGTCAGAGTGTCTTCATTGCGATGTGAGAGACACAGTACATTATTGACCAATTTTATGGTGATGTCATCAAGGTCGAAGTCACTGAGATCGTGTCTAATACTGACAGGGAAGTTGTGTTGGGGTTGGCTGTCCATTCACTGGGTAGTGAGCAGATGTTGTGATCATTGCTGTCCATGGTGTTAAGGTCAATGTTGTCCTGGAGAACCCATGTTGGTTTTGGCGCTTAATTAAAATGGTCATTGGTTTGTCAGTAATCAGAATGTCAAATGCATGTGTGCCTCTCAGAAGCACTTTCAAGGATCCTGTGTACGATGGTATTAGTGCCATTTGGACTGTGTCGTTCTGTAGCATAACATGTTCGCAGTTGGAGAGTACTTTATAAAGAAAGACCTTGTACACCGAATGTGGAGCAGGAGGTGGCATGTGAATATATGTAATGTGGTCTAGCTCTTGTTGAACTAGTGCCGGGAGGTCCATATGCTTGGGGGTAGAATGAAGTCGGCGGGAAGCACCAGTGATTCCCTGTATAGTATTTCAGTGTGGGATGCTTGTAGGTCCTCCTTGAAGGCAGTTCAGACACTGAAAGTACCTATGGCAAAGCTTTGGTCCACAATCTACTGTGGCACATAAGGATGGCTTTGAGAGTCCTGTGCCACTGTTCAACTAACTTATTATGTTGGGTGTGAGGCTGTAGTGTGATTGTTACACTGGCTCTGAAGAGCACCAACATGAATCGGTGGCCTTGATTGGTAGATATCATGTCTGACATGATGGAAAGCTCTATCCATGGTTCTATGAAGGGGCAGATGGTGGACTCGACTGTGATTTCCTTGAGAAGGGCTGTTTCCACCCATTGGAAAGCTCTGTCAATCATTAACAGTAAACACTTGAATCCCTCTGATTCCAGAAGTAGGCTGATGGAATATGTGAGTACAGGGCAGAAATGGGCTTTTGAAATTTCAGACAGGTCTAATTGTTGCTGTGCGGGTCTGCCGACTTCACTGCGTTGCCATGGTACACATACCTGTGCCTAGGAATGTGGGCCAGGCAAATGCTCAGTGGGCAGGACATTTGTAAATGGGCATTTGCCCAGGAATTTCCACAAAGCAGTTTTAAATGCCCAAAATCTGAGCATTTATAAGAAAGGTACTTTTTAGTTTATACTGCTAGAATGTATAATTTACTGATTAAAACAAGGGATGGGACGATACTCCTGATATTAGAAGTCAGTAAAAGTTTACATTTAAACATACATATGTCATTCATTGCCTTTATTACTAGGAAAGAAGAGAGAATCTTTGTTATTTTTTACTAGCATTCCAACTTGCTGTAACACTTGCGTGTGTTACTGACAGCTGCTTGTCATTTACAAAGTCCTTTTTACTTTTACCAGTTGGTGTCCTCTCTCCCTCCCTCAACTGCTCAGCACAATAATACAGTGCTACAACTTAAATAAAACACACCCATACAACTGTGTAAGCTAGGACTGAAAGTTTTACACTGTATAGAGGAACCAGAGCAAGAAAAATGTGAAGTGTTTCTACTGGCAGGTAAATTGATTGTTGGGAGGATGTGTGATAGATGGTAATTGGCAATACTATAATTTTACTAGAAGAAATAGTCATTCTATAAAGTGTGAAACTGATTAACAAGATAAATAAAACTTCACATAATGTGGAAGAATCCTACACAGAGAGTAGCCAAACAACAAAAATTGGTTATTAACAGGGAAGTATTATCATCAGACAAAGAGAAATGTCTTGCAAAGGAAGAAGATCGTAAGACAAAGAAATTAGATTGCCAAACAAGGTAAAATAGGTTATTAAACAAAGCCACGGGCCCTTAAACAGAGGAACACAACCATTGATTGTTCAAACTGTGAGGAAAAAATCACTTGGACTGATGAGTTACAATAGATGGTGATACACTTTGATGGCATGAGTGAATGATATGTTGAAAACAAGATAAGGTGATTGGCAGCCCATTCTTCAAGGAGTGCTGCACTGAGGAGAGATATCGATATCAGTCGGTGAGGCCTGGCATTAAGTCGGCATTCCAAAACATCCCAAAGGTGTTCCATAGGAGATCAGGACTGTGCAGGCCAGTCCATTACAGGGATTTTATTATCTTGTAACCCCTGCACCACAGGTCGTGCATTATGAACAGGTGTTCGATTTTGTTGAAAGATGCAATCGCTGTTGCCAAATTGCTCTTCAACAGTGGGAAGCAAGAAGGTGCTTAAAACACCAATGTAGGCCTGTGCTGTGCCAACAAGGGGTGCAAGCCCCCTCCATGAAAAACACGGCCACACGATAACACCACTGCCTCTGAATTTTACTGTTGGCACTACACACACTGGCAGATGACATTCACCGGGCATTCGCCATACCCTCACTCTGCCATCGGATCGCCACATTGTGTACTGTGATTCATTACTCCACACAAAATATTTCCTCTGTTCAATTGTCCAAAGTTTACGCTCCTTGCACCAAACGAGGCGTTGTTTTGCATTTACCGGTCTGATGTGTGGCTTATGAGCAGCCGCTCGACTATGAAATCCAAGTTTTCTCACCTCCCGCCTAACTGTGATAGTACTTGCAGTGGATCCTGTTGCAGTTTGGAATTCCTATGTGGTGATCTGGATAGATGTCTGCCTATAACACATTACGACCCTCTTCAACTGTCGGCGGTCTATCGGTCAACGGATGAGGTCAGCCTGTATGCTTTTATGCTGTATGTGTTCCTTCACGTTTCCACTTCACTTCACTATCACATTGGAAACAGTGGACCTAGGGATGTTTAGGAGTGTGGAAATCTAACGTACAAATGTATGACACAAGTGACACCCAATCACCTGACCATGTTCGAAGTCAGTGAGTTCTGCAGAGCACCGCATTTTGTTCTCTCATGATGTCTAAGGGCTACTGAGGTCGCTGATATGGAGTACCTAGCTGTAGGTGGCAACACAATGCACCTAATGTGACAAACGTATGTTTTTGGGGGTGTCCCCATACTTTGATCATATATTGTTATCAGGACACTATTCATATAAGTGGTGGAGGTACACTTAGGTAGTAGATGTTGGAAATGTGTCAGTCATAGTGACACATAGTCCAATCATGTGCTGCAGTTTGTTTGCATAAAGTGCTCTGCATGTTACCAGGACCTTCAGCAAGACTGCATCCTGACATGGCTCATGTTACAATTGTGTCATAACAAAGAACTATTGGTGTCACAGTGGCTGAGCAACACTCCATTTACATGAGGGAGCTTGTGCAGTAAGGTCAGAAGAGCCACTCTGGTATTTGCAAAGTAAAAAGACTGAAGTTTGGAATTGGGTCATGAGGCGTGCCTGGATTGATCAGTTGGCTAGAGCATTTCCATGAAATGCGAGTGCCTGGATTCAAGCCACCAGCATGTACACTGTAGTAATTTTTCAAGTTGTGTCCATACAGTGTTCACTCTACTGTAAAGTTAAAAATTTATTCTGGTGTGTTACTTAGCCCTTAATAATCATTTCATCCCATATTGTTTCAGATAACATCTGAGGAAGTGGTTCGGTGTTTTGTGGAACGCATACAGGAAGTGAATCCAATATTAAATGCTGTTGTGGATACACGTTTTGAAGAAGCTCTCACTGAAGCTAAAGAAGTGGATAAAATTTTGTGTTCTGAGACTGCAAGTGATGTTGAACAGAATAAACCTTTTCTCGGCGTTCCTTTTACAACCAAAGACAGCACAGCATGCAAAGGTAAGTTATAGAGCTAGAGATATGTCTGTTGATATAATGCCTTTTGAATTGGGAGTTCCAGTATTAGGAGGACAATGGTGCCCCTCAGGGAAATAGCATTAGGGTGGAAAAGAAGTCCAGTGTAGACTTACTATGTTTGCTGGAAGCAATGGGAGGTGGTCTCATCTGAGACATAGAGGGGACTCTAGTGGTGGCTTCAGAATGCACTGGGTGCTAGTGGCTGTAAATCGTGGCTCACACCCACAACCATCCCCGGGCATTTGCAGCTCATTTGTCAGCACATGTATAGTGTGCACAGGGCCCTGAGTTGCAGCATTTCTTCTTAACTTATCCAACCAACCACTTCCCTGTTTTCCTCTTCCCAGTTACTGTCCTTCCTATATAACCAACCCCTTCCCCCACTGTATGTTATTTTATTCTTCTTTTATAGCTGATTTCACACTTCTCTTGCCCAAAGACTCCTATTTTAATTATTCTTTGATTCTGTTTGTCTGTTCTTATCGTCATCTTTGGACTAATCAAGTGCAGTCCCCATTAATGGGTTTGACTCTCCACTGTCCAGAATAGTTTTTCAGTAGTGCACACTGTGTGGGAAAGGTTGCCCACCCCATATGAAATTCCACGTTATCCACCGAGCGCTTTTGATATGTCAAGGTGCTCAAAACCCAACACAGTAGTTGTACCTTTTGCGGGGGAGGGATCATCAAATACTTGTGCAGTTGTAGCCTCCTGGCAGTGTGGGGATTACACTCTTCATGGCTGAGCTGTCAACTCCACAGGAATTTATCCAAGAGTGAAACTTGTATAATCTTTATCTGATGGTCAGACAGGACTGTCTTGCTGGCCTCCAGGCTGGGATGGTTGGTCACCTATTGCCACAGTCTCAGCCCCCGAGGGCATCTGGCTAGGGCTTGATGGAGTGTTAGTCAGACATCATAAACTTTCAGTTCGTGTATGCCTTTTCATTCCTCATCACTTTAATCCTCCAATTTCATTGGCATAACTGTTGTACTGGTTTTTTAAAATGGAGGGGGGAGAGGCTTCCAATTGGGCTTAGGAGTGTGTCCTACTATTTCCCCCCTCGAGCATATTCCCCCCCCCCCCCCCCAATATATGTTATTTTATTCTTCTTTTATAGTTGATTTTACACTTCCCTTCTTTTACTTGCCTGTTTTCCTCCTTCCACCTTGGATGAACATACTAAGGGGCAGTTAGGCTTCCCATCGCATTGCTTTTAGGATGGAGAGATCTTTTATTCAGAAATTTGACCAATCTGTCCTACCCAATCCAAATTCTTGCTCATGTCAGCTCCAGTGATGCCTCTTGTATGGATTCAGTGAACGTCATTTTATCATTTTGGAAGTTGGCTGAAGTAGTGGTGAAGGCTTCCAATCTTGGAAGCACTTCTGGAACTCGCTATTCAATAGGTTGTTCAGCTTCTTCAGCAGTTTTGTTTTATTTCCTGGGTGGTGGCCAAGTGAAGTCTTCTCATTGCTCTCCTCAGCCTTGGAAATAGGAATAAGTTGCAGGGCCCCATGTCTGGTGAATACAGTGGCTGAGGCAACATAATGGTTTTGTTTCTTGCCATAAAATCACAAACAAGCATTGAGCAATGAGTGGCAACATTATCCTGATGCAGTTTACATGCAGTGATTTTTCCATAATTCTATGAAAAAGGAAGTTGCTACTCACCATTTAGTGGAGATGGTGAGGGGCTCTTCAGGTAGTTTCAATTGGGAGGATAGGGCCTTGGTTTCAATGTTGTACCATTATACCCATGTTTCATTAGCTGTTATAACCTTCTTAGTTCTGTATCATTGTCAGCTTCATTCAGCAATCCCCGAGTGATGTCTATGTTATGTTGTTTTTGGATGAAATTCAACAGATTGGGAACATATTTTGATGCTACAAATTTCATGCCCAAAACATCTGAAACAATTGCTTTGCATGAGCCAAAGGATATGCCGACATCATCAGCCACCTCTCTGATGGTGATTCTGCAATTTTCCAGAACCATTTTCTTTACTTCTTCCACATTGTTATCTGTAATTAATGTGCTACGGTGTCCAGAGTGGACATCACCTTCAGTATCTTCGACCATCTTTGGAGCATTTATACCACTCGTAAACTCTTTTCTTCCTCATAGTAGGTTTGCCAAAACCCACAGTCAACATTTCAAATGTGGTGCTGCACTTTAGTTCATTTTTTAAGCAAATTTTAATGCAAATTCTTTGATCCATCTTTTTCAAAAGTAAACATTCGCCGAGCACTAGAAAACGCTTATAATCTTTTCGACTGTATACAATAAACTAAATATTCGAAACAGCTTAAAATGCAAACATACATCAAGAACATGGGTGCCAGCAAGATAAAAAAAATTGAAAATCAGACGTATAAAGCCCGCGAAATTAAAAAATTCCCATTACTTTTTCTTCACACCTCATACTCTGTATAAGTGATCTGGCTGTTCACAGATCACACAGTTGTGTATAGGGTGATGACATGCAGAAGGACTTGCAGATGATACTTTCCTTGTGTAAGGATTGGCAGCTGGTCTTGAATGTACAGTAATTTATAATGCGTATAAATAACTGACAAGATCTGGTATCATTTGATCACTGATTGCATAGCCAGTGACTGGAGTGAGTCTTAATCTTAAAGTATCTAAGAGTTACAGTGTGAAAACCAGAAGAAAACAAAGTGGATATGTATCTCGGTATTCTGTGGTGCTGAATATTGGAAAACAGATAATGTTAATAAGGAGTGTTACATAACTTCCTAAAGACTTTACTGTGTAATTAAAAAGAACACTCCTATTTTTACATGTTCTTATGGAATAACACTCATGAATTTAAAGTATCTTAGGTGTACATGTTGTAAAAGAAATTACTAATGGTGAAAGTTCAAGATATGGTACTGAGAGGGAAACATACATATGGTCTCTGTGACAAAGCAGAAACCAAGGTCTGTGACAAGACATTATGTCGTGCAGTATAGTGACTGTGTCATCTGCCCAGATAGCTGGACACATTAGTATGCCATTTCTGGGATTGACAGAGATGCACTGGCTCCAGATTGAATCTGCCTGGTGGATTTATGATGAGGGTTGACGTGCTGGCCAGCCTGGATGTGGATTTTAGGCAGTTTCCCACATCCGACTAGGTGATTATGAGGCTGGTACCCATGTCCCCCCTCAGTTATATGATCCGCAAACATTCTCACACTTTCACATGGGATTACACTAGATGAAAGGTGATGGGGTAAACATATTCCATGCTGGGGGGGGGGATGACATGGAGGCCATCTGGGCACCACCTACTATTAACATTGCCAAATTCAAATTAACTTTGCGACCTCATACGGGTACTGACTAAGGCCAGGAAAAAGGAGTAGTATGGTATCTTTGTGTCAGTTCAATCTCACCCACAACTTCACACTTGTTATGTCAAAAAGGAAAAGTTAAAATGCACCATGAATTGCCTTGTGGTTGCTCCATTTAATGAATTTTGTATAAAGAACAGTAAGTGTGTGTGAGAAGTTTTGCATTTATGATGATCACAGTACGCAATAATGTCTTGTCACAGACATTGGTTTCCTCTATTCATAATTATGCCTTTTAAATGATTAATGGAAAATCTCATATAAAGATGTGAAACAAATACTAACAAAGAGATAGAGGGGCTGGCCAGTACTTACCTCAGCTCAGTACAGCCGATAGATACACATAAAACAGAACCGAAAATTTACATTCCTAGCTTTCGGAACAAATGTTCCTTCATCAGGGAGGAGAGAGGGGAAAGAAAGGGAAGAAGGGAAAGGAGATTCAGTTACTCACAACCCAGGCTATGAAGCAACAGGGAAAGGAAAATAGGGAGGGTAGCAAGGATGGAGGCATGGTTGTCAGAGGGAAGCCAAAGATATTCTACTGTAAGTACTGTGCCAGCTTCAAACCAAAGAGGATGCATACAGAAGTAAAGAGGTATATAGTATAAAGATACACACAACTATGTAGGATGAAAAGATGCGTGAATGGCTAAAGAGGAAAGGGAAAGAGGAGAAGACTGAAGAGTAAATGGGAGTGAGGTTGTTTAATGTAGGTTCAGTCCAGGGGGATGGCGGGATGAAAGGATGTGTTGGACTGCAAGTTCCCATCTCCGCAGTTCAGAGGGACTGGTGTTGAGTGGGAGAAGCCAAATGGCACATACGGTGTAGCAGGTTCCTAGGTCCCTAGAATTATGCTGGAGGGCATGCTCCGCTACTGGGTATCGGGCATCTCCTAGGCGGACAGTTTGTCTGTGTCCGTTCATGCGCTCAGCCAGTTTAGTTGTTGTCATGCCGATGTAAAAGGCTGTGCAGTGCAGGCATGTCAGTTGATAAATGACATGTGTAGTTTCACACGTGGCCCTGCCTTGAATTATGTATGTTTTACCAGTAGCGGGGCTGGAGTAGGTGGTTGTGGGGGGGATGCATGGGGCAGGTTTTGCAGTGGGGTCGGTTACAGGGGTAGGAACCGCTGGGTAGAGAAGGTAGTCTGGGAATATTGTAGGGTTTAACAAGGATGTTACGGAGGTTAGGGGGGCGACGAAAGGCAACTCTGGGTGGTGTGGGGAGAATTTTGTCAAGGGATGATCTCATTTCAGGGGTTGACTTGAGAAAGTCATATCCCTGGCGGAGTAATTTGTTGATGTTTTCGAGGCAAGGATAATATTGGGTGACAAGGGGGATGCTTCTGTGTGGTCTGGGGGTAGGAACATTGTTGTTGGTCGGGGAGGAATGTATTGCTCGGGAGATCTGTTTGTGGACAAGGTCTGCAGGAGAGTTGCGGGAGAGGAAATCACTGGTCAGGTTATTGGTGTAATTGTTGAGGGATTCATCACCGGAGCAGATGCGTTTGCCACGAATACCTAGGCTGTAGGGAAGGGAGCGTTTGATGTGGAATGGATGGCAGCTATCAAAGTGAAGGTACTGTTGTTTGTTTGTGGGTTTGATATGGACAGAGGTGTGGATGTGAGCTTCAACAAGATGAAGGTCAACATCCAGAAAGGTGGCTTGGGTTTTGGAGAAGGACCAGGTGAAATTCAGATTCGAAAAGGAGTTGAGGTTATGGAGGAAATTAAGGAGTGTTTCTTCACCATGAGTCCAGACCACAAAGATGTCAACCTATACCAGGCCAGGGGAAGCAGCTGTTGGGTCTTCAGGAAAGCCGCCTCCATGTGGCCCATGAAGAGGTTGGCAAAGGACGGAGCCATCCTGGTTCCCCTGATTTGTTTGTAGGTCTGGCCTTCAAAAGTGAAGTAGTTATGGGTGAGGATGAAGTTGGTAAGTGTGATAAGGAACGAGGTTTTTGGAAGATCTTCGGGTGGGCGTTGGGAGAGGTAGTGCTCAAGGGCAGAGAGACCATGGGTATGTGGGATGTTTGTGTAAAGGGGTGTAGCATCTATGGTGACAAGAAAGGTTTCAGGTGGGAGAGGAGTGGGAATGGATTTGAGGCTTCTAGGAAGTGGTTTGTGTCTTTGATGTAGGATGGGAGTCTGCGGGTGATAGGTTGGAGGTGCTGGTCTACCAGAGCTGAGATACATTCGGTTGGGGCTTTGAAGCCTGCTACAATGGGACGGCCAGGATGGTTCTCTTTGTGGATTTTGGGTAATAGGTAGAAGGTAGGGGTACGTGGCTCAGGTGGAATGAGTAAGTCTATGGAAGCCGTTGTGAGGCCTTGTGAGGGACCTTGGATTTTTAGGATTTTTTGCAGCTCAGTCTGGATGGAGGGAATGGGATCCTGGGTAACAGCTTTGTAGGTTGAGGTGTCGGAGAGTTGACGCAGTCCTTCTGCCACATACTCCACACGGTCAAGTACGACAGTTGTGGAGCCTTTATCCGCCGGGAGGATGACAATAGAGTGGTCTATTTTCAGCTCCTTAATGGCACGGGATTCAGCTGGGGTGATATTGGGGGTTGTCGGAATGTTCTTCAAGAAGGACTGGGAGGCAACACTGGATGTGAGGAATTCCTGAAATGTCTGCAAGGGATGGTTTTGGGGGAGGGGAGGAGGATCCCTTTGGGAAGGCAGTCGGAACTGTTCTAGACAGGGTTCAACACTGGGTCTAGTATTTGGGGGCTGTGTTTGGGTAGTGAAGTGATATTTCCAGTTGAGGTTCCGGGTGAATGAGAGGAGATCTTTAACCAGGGCAGTGTGGTTGAATTTAGGCGTGGGGCTAAAGGTTAAGCCTTTTGATAGAACGGATGTCTCTGGAGGAGAGAGGGATCTGGATGAGAGGTTTAGGACTGAATTGGGACTAGTGATATGTGGCATTTGACTGTGGTTATAGTTGAGATTTGGTCTGTGTGGGGTATGTGCTGGGATGGGGAGGTTGAGTAGGGTGGCTAGGCTAGGTTTGTTGGCTATGAGGGGGGTTTGTTGAAGGTTCTGTTGTGGTTGGTGTTTGTGAGGGATAGGGAGAGGGACCCCACTTCTTAGGTGTTGCACTAGCACTGTGGATAGTTTTTTCAGGTGGTGTGTGGCATGGAACTCAAGTTTGCAGCTGGCTTCTAGGATGATGTTCCTGAGTGTGTTCTCCAAGCAAGGGTTTGAGAGGTGGAGGACTTTGAAGAGAGATAGGAGCTGTTGGGAGTGGTGGTTACATGAAGTAGTGTAGAGATTCAGGACAAGTTGGGTAAGGGCTAAGGATTGAAGGTTCTGGAAGTCCAGGAGAGACTGGTGGAAGGAGGAATTGCACCCGGAGATGGGAACTTTTAAGGTAAGCCCTTTAGGGATAATTCCAAAGGTTAAGCAGGACCGGAGGAAAAGTATGTGGGATTGCAGTTTGGCTACGGTGAATGCATGTTTCCGGAATGAATGTAAATAATGTGGTATAGGATTAGGGTACATGGTGGGTAACTGGTGGGTAGGGAAATTAAATAACTAAAGTTGAAATAGTAATCATAAGAAGGAATAAAACGGGGAGGTAAGGACGAGAAAGAAAGAAATTGTGTTGGTAATGTTCAATACCAAAGGAAGACCACTAAATAAGAAAAATACGGAAAAAGTTGACCAGACCAAGCAAGTATGTCCAGATCAGGGGAAAAGAACACACGTTGCTCAAAAACAGAGATAGCGAGTGGCGTAAAAAAAGATCGCGCGTGCCGCAAAAGCGATCGCGCGTGCCGCAAAAGCGATCGCGGGTGGCACAGAAATGTCCCAAAAAAAATTTTCTTGTGGCAGAGAAAGATAGCCAATGGCACAAAAATATCGCCAGCAACAAGAAATCGACGGAAATGGTTTATACTGGTAGGTGTGGAAGAGATTGTTGGCTGGGAAACAGCGAATAACGAATGTTAAAACTATGGAATGTTGAATAAATAAATCAATAAATAAAAAAGAGAAGAGGACTATAAACGGAACAAGATAATAGGAGGAAGATGAAACTAGCACAGTTGGTGACGAAAATATTTATTTATGTATATATAAAACACTGAAGAAGAGAAAGTGTTAAGATGACAGACGTAAGTGATAGTTAACAAAAGGGACAAAACAATGAAGGATGTGGACCATATAGGTGATCTGAATGATTAATGGAAAATCTCATATAAAGATGTGAAACAAATACTAACAAAGAGATAGAGGGGCTGGCCAGTACTTACCTCAGCTCAGTACAGCCGATAGATACACATAAAACAGAACCGAAAATTTACATTCCTAGCTTTCGGAACAAATGTTCCTTCATCAGGGAAGAGAGAGGGAAAAGAAAGGGAAGAAGGGAAAGGAGATTCAGTTACTCACAACCCAGGCTATGAAGCAACAGGGAAAGGAAAATAGGGAGGGTAGCAAGGATGGAGGCATGGTTGTCAGAGGGAAGCCAAAGATATTCTACTGTAAGTACTGTGCCAGCTTCAAACCAAAGAGGATGCATACAGAAGTAAAGAGGTATATAGTATAAAGATACACACAACTATGTAGGCTGAAAAGATGTGTGAATGGCTAAAGAGGAAAGGGAAAGAGGAGAAGACTGAAGAGTAAATGGGAGTGAGGTTGTTTAACGTAGGTTCAGTCCAGGGGGATGGCGGGATGGAAGGATGTGTTGGAGTACAAGTTCCCATCTCCGCAGTTCAGAGGGACTGGTGTTGGGTGGGAGAAGCCAAATGGCACATACGGTGTAGCAGGTTCCTAGGTCCCTAGAATTATGCTGGAGGGCATGCTCCGCTACTGGGTATTGGGCATCTCTTAGGCGGACAGTTTGTCTGTGTCCGTTCATGCGCTCAGCCAGTTTAGTTGTTGTCATGCCGATGTAAAAGGCTGTGCAGTGCAGGCATGTCAGTTGATAAATGACATGTGTAGTTTCACACGTGGCCCTGCCTTGAATTGTGTATGTTTTACCAGTAGCGGGGCTGGAGTAGGTGGTTGTGGGGGGATGCATGAGGCAGGTTTTGCAGCGGGGTTGGTTACAGGGGTAGGAACCGCTGGGTAGAGAAGGTAGTCTGGACTGAACCTACATTAAACAACCTCACTCCCATTTACTCTTCAGTCTTCTCCTCTTTCCATTTCCTCTTTAGCCATTCACGCATCTTTTCATCCTATATAGTTGTGTGCATCTTTATACTATATACCTCTTTACTTCTGTATGCATCCTCTTTGGTTTGAAGCTGGCACAGTACTTACAGTAGAATATCTTTGGCTTCCCTCGGACAACCATGCCTCCATCCTTGCTACCCTCCCTATTTTCCTTTCCCTGTTACTTCATAGCCTGGGTTGTGAGTAACTGAATCTCCTTTCCCTTCTTCCCTTTCTTTCCCCTCTCTCCTCCCTGATGAAGGAACATTTGTTCCGAAAGCTAGGAATGTAAATTTTCGGTTCTGTTTTATGTGTATCTATCGGCTGTACTGAGCTGAGGTAAGTACTGGCCAGCCCCTCTATCTCTTTGTTAGTATTTGTTTCACACAATTATTCCTTTTCTTGTCAAGTGGACTGGCAGTTACTGTCTCCATCACTTATCCATTGCTGAAATTTTATTATTGTTTTCTTGGCCATGTTTTTCTTGTGGATGTGACTCAGAGGTGATGTTCATTTATAATCCTTGCAATTCTATTTCTTCAACCTGTAGTGGTTCTGCCTGCTTTATTGTTCTTCGTTTGTTGTCCTTGGTGTCGACGTACTAGCTGATATATGGGGTTTGTAGTTTGGACACTGTCTATGGTAAATAATGTAGTTGACAGATGCTCAGTTGCATTTCACTGTCTTTTACTTTCACTTTGCACAACCCCTCATTAATACACAGTTATATATGTATGTCCAGTGCACTATTGTTTAAATTTTCCATAAGCCTCATTAATAGTTCGCAGGCGAACCTCCACATACTGCTACAATAGTTTTGTGTTGAACATCTACGAGCAGTAAAAACATAACCACATAGTTCACAGTCCTTCAATTAAATTGAACAGTCACTGTCATTGCTTTAACACATGTCCTATTGGTGTAGGACTTATTTCACTGTTGAGTTGATACTTGTTGTCGTTCTAAGCAACACAGGTTCCTTGTCTGAAACTTGGCCATGGACTGACTGTCTCGTGACCAAAATCCTGGCCCTTATTTATCATCACAATAGTAGGTGCTGAAACTACACATTACAATTAAAATAACTGAATACATCGAAAGATTCCGTCTTTTTAACAGTTTCTTCTACTACAAGGTTTTGGCTGAATTATTTGTTTAAATCATGAAATTAACATATATAGTTATGTAAACAATACTTTTGACAAAACTGTTAATTACTTTGGAATTTATGAGGGGCTGGTTTTGCTAACATGTTTTTGAAGAGAGCCAAATAAATACTTAAAGAATACTAGCATTTCATCTTCCAAATGTTTATAATTAATACAGATTTTTTATTTGTTTATACATCAACAATAGAATTTAAGTTACGAAATAATTACTGATTTCACCCTATAATGAAAGATACTAACTAGAAATAGTTGAAATAAATTATAAAGTCAATTACATACCTGAAACTAAGCACAAAATTAGATCTGGTGTTATATTCTTTAAAACTGAGGGCCAGTCTTTCTCTTTTATGGAAGTACAGATAATATTCACGTATGTTAATGGTAAATTGTTAAAAGTGAAAAAAAAATTTAAGGAGGAAGATGGCAAAACAAGAAGGGATTAAAAAAATTAAAATTATCCCAGCTTGCTTCATCACAAATCCTTTTTTCTCTCCTTTTACCAAATGAGGAAACCTCTTGTTACAAAAGTTAGAGTACAACAGATTTCATTCATGCCTCTGACCACCCTGTAAAAAGAAATACAGAATGACGGGATCATCAAATACAGCTCAGTGAGCAGCCAGCAGATTTAAGTATGAAACAATTTTATCTGTGTGCTAAGTAAATTACAGTTTCAAATCATTGCGTGTAAGAAGTAAGATTTTCATCTTTGGTGTAATGTTGATTAACAAACTAACTTCATACTACCTTCAATCTCATTGTCTCTCCCTGTAAATGCAGTGTTTAGTTGGCTATAATTGAATATCTCTTATATCATTTCAAGCTATTTTCTGTATAAGGGTTATATGGTAGTACCAAAGTGACTCAGAGTAAATCTCAATTCTACTGTGAATTCAACATGTACGTAATACTACTTCAACCGTATTATGAAAAGGATAGGTTGCTACTCACCCTAAAGGCAACATGTTGAGTTGCAGACAGACATGACAAAAAGACAGTATGCAGAGCTTTCACCCAAGTCCTTCTTCAGAATAGGAAAATGTGGTGTCACCGCCAGACACCACACTTGCTAGGTGGTAGCTTTTAAATCGGCCGCGGTCCGCTAGTATATGATGGACCCGCCTGTCGCCACTGTCAGTAATTGCAGACCGAGCGCCGCCACACGGCAGGTATAGAGAGACGCACTAGCACTCGCCCCAGTTGTACAGCCGACGTTGCTAGCCATGGTTCACTGAGAATTACGCTCTCATTTGCCGAGACGATAGTTAGCGTAGCCTTCAGCTACATTTGCTACGACCTAGCAAGGTGCCATTACCAGTATAGATATTGAGATTCTATTAATGTATCAACAGGAGCGATGTTCTACAAATGTGGATTAAAGTTAAGTATTCCAGAAGCTATGTACTTTTCTTTATAGCATTCATTACGTATCGTGTTTCAGACCTCACGCCAGCCTGCGTGAGTTTAAGCGCGTGCCTTTCGGCTTCCTCGCATTATGTCTAGACTGTCTTGTCTAGACACAACAGAAAACACTTGCACATTCACACAACTGAGCACGCCTGACACACACATGACAGCTATATCCAGCTGGAGATAGCAGTCTTGTGTGTGACAGGTGTGCTTGCTTCTGTAAATGAGTGAATGTTTTTCTGTCATTTTACTGGAAACGTTGTGTAGTCTTTTCCTCATGCCTGTCTGCAGCTCAAGGTGTCGTCTTTATGGCGAGTAACAATCTGTCCTTTTCATAATATCACTCAATTCCAACCTGTATTTTCCATTGTTTAATATTACTTCAGTCAGTTTTTATCATTTTATTTTCCCTATTTATCAATTTTAGTTGTGTTGTAGACGTAGGATGCATGTTCAAGTATCCTTTATTTCCACATTTCCACATTAAAGTAGTGCTGATAATTTGTCACACAAATTCTCAGTAAAGAAAATACTGAGTGCAGCATTTAAGAGCTTTCTTGTGATAGTACACAGTGTTTATAAATGATTATCAGGGTTTTATCGCTTTGTAATGTTTATTACATTAAACTTGCTGTTATAAATGATATGTCAAATGAAAGAGCAACTCAAACAGTTGTGTTTGGCACCAGTGCACATGTTCAGTGTGCAATGTTTCTGCCGCAATCCACTAGACTGGTTGAACTTCGCTGTACCCAAGCGCTAAATAGGCCACAAGGGGTCCAATGACAGGGCTTGCTTTGGATGGCATCCACATTCACCCAACGTAATACCATGCCTCTCTGAATTAAGAAACTGGATTGAAGTAGCTGTTGCTACAATCACTGAAGACACACTTATCAACGTTTTGGAAGAACTCAGCTATAGTCTTGATGTGTGCCGTCTGACAAATGGTGCTCACATTGAACATTTATAAGGTTCTTGGTAAAACTATTTGAGTTGCTCTTTCATTTGACATATCATTTATAACTGTAAGTTTAATATAGTAAATATTATAAAGTGTTAAACCCCAATATTCATTTATAAACACCCTGTATTTTCCAGTATGATGGAACTGTTAAATAAAGAACTGAAAATATCAATTTCAGGTTATGTTTTCAGCAAAGGACTGACAGTTAAATTATGGAATGAATGTTTCAACCTACAGAATTATTTTGTGGAGAATGTGTTGCTTTGGGGCTTTCTTAAGGTAATTTTCCAAGAATGGTGATGGTACTCTCTAAACCTCTCATGCATGGAACTAATATTAAGTTATGTGTTTGATGAACTGCTAGAATGTCTACAATGGGTTTTTGATAATTGTGAGTGTAACCTGTTATGTATTCAGTCAAGTAACATTATTGAAATATACAAACACAATCCACAAACAGTGACCAGAAACAGTCTGAATAGCTTGTAAGGGTGTTGCAGGTTAGGTTGTGCTGAAAAATAATTGTTAAGAAAAAAATTTGATACATTGAACCATTTCTGAGTTAATTAGCATTAAAGACCCAATCTGGCCTTTGTGTGCGCAAATTCAATCAGCCCTCCAGAGACAGTATCACCAAAAGAGTGATACAAAAATTGGACATGGGTCTGTTATAAGGATCAAACCCAAGCGAAAGGCTGAGTAGTCTTGTGCACTATTATGTATGCTTTGAGAACAGCTGACAGTAATTGTTTCTGGTGGACCACTTGAATTTGGACATACATTGGCCTAATTGGCTAACTTATCTTCTAATTCAGTTGGAAACAGCACAGCATATAAAATTTTTTTCTTAACAATTGTTTCTCAGCACAACCTACCCTGTGGCACCCTACAAAATTTGCAATATGTACCTGACCACCTTGTACATGTTAAACTTCCTGACAGATTAAAAACTGCATCCTTGACCAAGACTTGAACCCAGAACATTTGCCTTTTACAGACATGTGCTCTATAAACTGAAATGCCCAAACATGGCTCACAACCCAAGCTTTACTTCTGCCAGTCCATATTCTACTTTTTAAACTTCAAAGAACTTCTGCCAAACTTGGAGGACTAACACTCCTGGAACAAACTGTATGGTGAAGTTAACTTTTATTTAATCGTATTGAAAGTGAAGTATTTGTGTAGAGTTACTAGTTTAGGCTTTGCAGTAGCCATTTTCAGATTCTGCAATGGAAGTTAAAGAGAGTGTATTACTAGTTACTACATTAAGAAATTAAGACAAATGACAGAGCTTATAACAAAAGCATGATACAGCTCACATTCTCGTGTGTTGCAACAGGTCATAACATGTAAGAAGAACCCAAGTCAAAACTGTCATGCATGCCTCACCCAGTTTTATTGGATGCAAAGCTGTCCTAAAGGACACTGATGCATGTGTAATGTACAAATAATTATACAAAGTAATCAAAAGGAAGTTAATTTAAAAATACAGTTCTTTAAAATATTCTCAGTTGTATGCACGAAAGCAAGATTTCCTAAAGAATGTTTAACCAAATGAAAAATGTATTCATCTTCAGTCAGTTTGAAGCTGGTCAGAATTTAACAAAATGTTAAAAAATAAAAATTGATTACAGATTTTTTTTAAACTGAATACATTGCGATGGCTGTAAAATTAATCTTCTAAAGGAAGAAGAGGCAATAAACTTTGACTATATGCATATTATCCTGTTTCTCACATACCAGTTTTCATTTTGATTAGAACAGAAAGTAATAAAAATGAAACAGGAATGGATGCAAAGAAAGGAGAAGCAATAAATTATGAGAGTAGTTGAGTAATATAACTAACAGATAGCATAATTTATAATGGAAAGGTGGTGAAGTACAGCAGTCATCAGTAAATGGCATGGGTTATTTGTAGTTCCATGTTACTTTCTCTTGGCTACAGCTCTTGTTGTACTATTCAAGGCAGCGGATGTTCCTGCAGGGAAAGGCACACTGTCCCTTGTGCTTGGCATCTGCAAAGCTCCATAGATGATGGTAGCTCCGTTGACCTCTGCATGCCTTCTACGGTGCATGAGGACACTTCTTACCTGGAACTCAAAGGTCCGGAAATAAGTTATTCAAAGGTTTTGAAATGAAATTTTTGGTTGAAGACATTTTCCTTTTTAAGAACATGATGAGTTTGTTGTCTATTACTACCAAAAATTTCAGTTCCTCCAAAATGTTGAGGTATCTGCTTTTGGGAGTAGTTTGCAAAATCTTCAGATTTTGTGCTAAATCCGTTATCCTGGTTTTTTTTATTTTTTTAAATGATCACCCAAAGCTGTTTTATGAAATACTAAATGAGTGCTTACTGGCTTTTTTGAGAAAACTCACCATCACAGACTGTACAATTCTTGTCAAATCATGCCAGTCCCAATGATACATAGAAACCTTCTCTATTTCAGTGATCAACTACATCACATGGCTCCCTTTGTTACAAGAAGAAATAGATAACACCATGAAACAAATAGTCTGCACTAATGGCTACAGAAATAAAGATGTAGTGACATTTTACTACAAGACCAAAAAGCGAATGATGGCACATGGAAACAAATGTCAGAACAACAACAAGAAGAAGAAAACAAAATATGTCATGATTGAATATCAGGGCAAGGTGTCTCAAAAAATTGACAATTGCATCTCACATTAGGCTTCCAAACTAATAATTGTCTGCAAATGTGTTTTCACCAAATTGAGAGAGACTGAGGACTGTGTATGGGATAGCATCTGTATGGAAAGCCACTGTTGTGGGATGGTGTGCCAAGTGCCACTCTGATCCAATTCAGCACAAGACCCACATCCTCATATTGCAAATGTCATAACACAGAAGTTACGCCAACTCAAGTGGTAGACACTTGAGCACCTGCCATATAGTCCTGACCTATACCCAAGTGATTATCATGCTTTCAGTCCTTTAAAAAAGGCCTTGAAGAGTCAACAAGTCGGGTTGGAAGGGGATGTGCAGCTGGCAATTATGGGTTTCTTCACATATCAGGACATGGCAGTTTACCAAACAGATATCCTCAACCTCATATGTCAATGGTATGAAGCCTCAGTGTGCATGCAGATTTTGCCTGATTGGCATACTGATTCTGGACTGTACGGTCTTCAAAAGGAAGCTTTTGATCACCCCGTATACTTCTTTTACTTCCATTGCAGATTCTGAAGATAGCTACTGCATGGCTGAAACAGGTCGTTCTATTAAAAAAGCTTTGTGATGAAGGCAAATAATAAATAAATAAATAAATAAAAATTATGTATATCATGATCACTCCACAGATGGTCATTTTATGCCAAATTCTGTTCAGTACGGGTGAGACATAGCTTAGCCACAGACCAGGGGATGTTGCCAATTTCTGCCCAGGTGTTCTGCTCATATGCAAGCTTATGTCACAATCTAGCATTGCTAAACTATTTCACTAATACTGTAAATGAGGCTATAAACTAAGACCTCTCCACTTTTGCATGGTTATTTTGACCTCTAATCTTAACTCACTTGTAGTTGTTGTTGTGGTCTTCAGTTCAGAGACTGGTTTGATGCAGCTCTCCATGCTACTCTATTCTGTGCAAGCTTCTTCATCTGAGAGTACCTACTGCAACCTACATCCTTCTGAATCTGCTTAGTGTATTCACCTCTTGGTCTCCCTCTACGGTTTTTACCCTCCATGCTGCCCTCTAATACTAAATTGGTGATCCCTTGATGCCTTAGAATATTCAGAAAACACTTTGTGGCACTTAAATCTATACTTGATGTTAACAAACTTCTCTTCTTCAGAAACGCTTTCCTTGCCATTGCCAGTGTACCTTTTATATCCTCTCTACTTTGACCATCACAGTTATTTTTCTCCCCAAATAACAAAACTCATCTACTACTGTAAGTGTCTCATTACCTAACCTTATAAGTCACTTAACACCACTGAATTCAAGTAAAACAACTCAGTTCATTTTCCGATTCTAAAGCACTTTGAAAAACATTGGAATAAATGCTACTTAACCATGATAGTATTGCACTTGCCTGGTATCAGAAACACACAATGATGTTACATTAAACAAGTTTCAAGTAAAGAAAACTTGTCACAAGTCAGTGCTTTCAGGTCAGTCGTGCTTATACTTATTAACCTCGATTACACACGGACTCATGGTAAACTGACCAAAGCACCTTCACTCCCAGATGCAACAATATTGTGACTGACTAATAATGGTAACCATTCACTTTAAAGTGGAAGAGTGTATTATGGAAAACACACACACACACACACACACACAGTGATGGTTACCAACCATGCAGTCTAGAGAGGCTGTTGTTTGGAGTAAGGCTCTAGATATAGGGGTTGTGGAGCAGCCAGTAAAGTGTACACTGAGGTGACAAAAGTAATGGGATAACGATATGCACATACATGGATGGTGGCAGTATTGTGTACTCAAGGTATAAAAAGGCAGTGCATTGGTTAACTTGTCATTTGTAATCAAGTGATTCATGTGAAAAGGTTTCTGGCCACACAAAGGGAATTAACAGGCTTTGAACATGGAGTGGTTGTTGGAGCTAGACACACCGGACATTCCATTTTGGAAGTCATTAGAGAATTCAGTATTCCAAGATCCACAGTGTCAAGAGTGTGCTGTGAATACCAAATTTCAGGCATTGCCTCTCACCACGGACAATGCAGTGGTTGACGGCTGTCACTTAATGACCAAGAGCAGTGGCATTTGTGTAGAGTTGTCAGTGCTAACAGGCAAGCAGCACTGTGTGAAATAACTGCAGAAATCACTGTGGTACATACGACAAACTTGTCCATTAGGCCAATACAACGTAATTTGGTGTTAATGGGCTATGGCAGCGGACGAGTGACACAAGTGCCCTTGCTAACAGTATGACATCATCTGCCATGCCTCTCCTGGGCTTATGACCATGTCAGTTGGATCCTAGACAACTAGAAAACCATGGCCTGGTCAGATGAGTCCCAATTTCAGTTCATAAGAGCTGACGGTAAGATTCAGATAGGGTGCAGACTCCGTGAAACCATGGACCCAAGTTGTCAACAATGCTCTGTGCAAGCTGGTGGTGGCTCCATAATGGTGTAGGCTGTTGGTCCAACTGAACCAATCATTGAGGGGTAATGGGTATGTTAAAGTGATTTGAGATCATTTACAGCCATTCATCAACTTCATGTACCCAAACAACGATAGAATTTTTATGGATGGCAATGCACCATGTCACTGGGCCACAATTGTTCACGATGAGTTTTAAGAACACTCTGAATAATTCATGCAACTTATTTGGCGACCCAAATCACCTGACAAGAATCCTGTTGAACATTTATGGGAAATAACTGAGAGATCAGTTCACGCACAAAACCCATCGTACACTGGCAACACTTTCACAATTGTGGACGGCTATAGAGACAGCAGGGCTAAGTATTTGTGTAGGTGACTTCTAACGACTTATTGAGTCCATGCCTTGTGGATTTACTGTGCTACACTGGGCAAAAGGAGGTCCGACATAATATTAGGGGGTATCCCATGACTTGTCACATCAGTGCATGGTGATTAGCAGCATGTACTGTCACTGGGTGGTGTAAGCTGTACCTAGTCAGTTTGATTATGGTCATTGATACAGGCAGTAGTTTGCTGGTTGCCATTGGTGCACAAATAGAAATGCAGAAATTAAAGTTGAGATGAATAATTATATGGGTTCTTTTCACTGGGATGTGATGGGACAGGATTTTCTGCATACTTACGTGGCACATGTACTACTCCTAGGTCTTTCATGTGATAAGGAATTGGAAGCAGGGTGTCAAAGACTGCACCAGAAAGCTAATAGACTGGCCAATTACCTTCTCAAACTTGCCACTATTTAAGTCTGTTGACCTATCAATTAATGATGCACTAAAATGTGCCGGTGACTATTTAGTTTGTGATATAAACATTACTTTTCACCCTATATTTTAGAAAAGTATTGGCACATTCATAAGCAGTAATAAACAGAGTAATAGAAGAAAATACTTTTAAAAATCTAGATGCTATTCTTTACTGAAATAAGATAAAATTAGATAATGAGTCATGAGGTAACAGCAGCCTTTCATCACTCAACTGTGTGACACATCTACATGTCATCTTCATACTATGCTAGCCATTGTACAGTGCATGATGAAGGGTACATCATACAGTTATTATTGATTTTCTTCCTTGTTCCATTTGTCTCTTGAATGAGGGGAGAAATGATTTGTCTGTATGCCTCCTTGAAACCGCTAATCTCTCCTTTCTTATTCTCTTGATCCCCACAAGAGATATACAGTGGAGACAGCAGAATGATTGCACAGTCTACTTGAAGTACAGGTTCTCTAAATTTA
This sequence comes from Schistocerca cancellata, assembly GCF_023864275.1. NCBI lineage: Eukaryota > Metazoa > Arthropoda > Insecta > Orthoptera > Acrididae > Schistocerca > Schistocerca cancellata. The sequence continues at coordinate 660,268,987 of NC_064627.1, forward strand.
TCCAACACAGTTTTATGAGAACTAAATCATCTTTCTTCGGAGGATTTCCATTTAAGTTCTCCAAGCATTTTTGTTACTGTTTTGTATGGGCTATACCAACCTGTCCAAACAGAGTCACTGAATGTTTCCATTGTCAATTGTCATGTTGCTTGGTGTGAAATTTGAACGTGGAAACAATACTTTCTCTTGTACGTGAGTTTCTTTGTAGAAGTATTACATTTTTTCAGAACCCTTCCAACAAATCTAAGGCTTTCATTCTCCTTTCCTAATACTGTTTTTATGTGATCTCCTTGTCATGTTAATTCTTACTATTCTAAGTAAGTATATCATATAACACACTGAAAATATTCACCTCTAATCTTATAATCAGGTACTATCAGGCTGTTTCTCTTCATTGTAGACATTATCTAACATTTATCCACATTTAAAGAGAGCTGTCATTCATTACAACAGATGGAAATGTTGACACTTTCTACAGTTCCTTACAGTCATCCAACATCGGTACTTTCCTGTACACACCAGCATTATCAGTGAACAGTCTTGTAGTACTGCTGTGCTTTTGGAGCACCCGATGTTACTTTCACTTCTGTGGAACATTTACTGTCCAGTATAACACACTGGGTTCTGTTTATCAAATATCCTGAAGCTAATAATATATTTGTGAAGGTACTCCGTGTGATGGTATCTTGGTTATTATGTTGAGGTGACAAAAGTCATGAGGTACCTCTTAATATCATGTTGGACCTCTTTTTGCCTGGAATATTGCAGCAACTTGATAGGGCATGTACTCAACAAGTCGTTGGAAGTCCCCTGCAGAAAGATGGAGCCACGCTGCCCCTATAGCCAACCCTAACTGTGAAACTGTTGCCAATGCAGGATTTTTTTTCAGGAACTGACCTCTCAATTATGTCCTGTAAATATTCAATGGAATTCATGTTGGCCAATCTGGGTGGGCAAACCATTCGCTTGAATTGTCCTGAATATTGTTCAAACAAATCACAAACAATTGTTTGGGAACATGACGTCCATAAACGACTGCAAATGGTCCCTAAGTAGGCAAACATTCAGAGGACCCAGATCATTCCATGTAAACACAAACCACACCATCATGGAGCCACCACCAGCTTGCATAGTGCCTTGTTGACAGCTTGGATCCACGGCTTCATGGGGTCTGCACTATGCTTGAACCTTACCATCAGCTCTTACCAACTGAAATCGGAACTCATCTGAACAGGCCACAGTTTTCCAGTCATCTAGGGTTCAATCAATGTGGTCATGAGCCCAGGAGAAGGACTGCAGGCAATACCATGCTGTTAGTAAAGGCACTCACATCTGTTGTCTGCTTCCATAGCCCAATAATGCCAAATTTCATTGCACTGTCTTCACGGATACATTCATTGTATGCACAACAGTGGTTTCAGCAGTTATTTCACACAATGTTGCTTGTCTGTTAGTCCTGACAACTCTATGAAAAAGCTGCTGCCTTCAGTCATTAAATGAAGGCCGCCAGCCACTGCATTGTCCATGGTGAGAGGTGATGCCTGAAATGTAGTATTCTCAGCACACTCTTGACACTGTGGATCTCAGAACATTTGAGTTCCCTAGTGATTCCCGAAATGGAATGTCCCCTGCAACTATCTCCAACAACCATTCCACGTTCAAAGTCTGTTAATTTCCATTGTAGACCCACAATCATATTGGAAACCTTTTCACATGTATCACCAGAGTACAAATGATTGCTCCGCAATGCACTGCTTTTTTATACTTCGTGCTCGCTGTACCCCCATCATCTGTATATGTGAAAATCGCTATCCCATGACTTTTGTCACATCATTGTAGTTTATGACATGCCACAGAGTTGAACACCTTTTGAGAAACCAGGGGGTGGAATCTGTCCGTTCACCTGCCTCTGTTTGCAAGAGGCTATGGATAAAACCAGCTGCATTTGACATGAGTGTTTTTTCGTCAATCCATACTGAAACTTAATTTTCTCCAGGAATATTACAATGTTTGAGCTTAGAATGTGCTCTAGGATTCTACAATAGATGAATGTCAGGGATCCTGGTCTGTAGTTCTGGGCATCCAGTCTTTTACCCTTTATGTAAACAGGAGTAACCTGTACTCTTTTTCCATGCACACAGAACTGTTTGCAGTACAAGACATACTTGACAAATGTGAACTAGGAAAGTAACTAATCCTATACATTTTATGGATTCAAGCCCCCCGTGGCAGTTTTTGTCTTTGTTTGGGCTAATCTCCAGAACTAATGCGGGGATTTCGATATGGTTTCCACTAATAGATAGACTGATTGACTGTGTATCAGTACATATTATAAACAAGTTGTTTGGAGAAGATGGGATGCTAGTTCAATATAAAACCAAACTGGAATTTCCTCAGGTGTTGGTGTGCTGTTTGCTTTAAGTAGTCCTAATTGTTTTTCAGGATTGGGGCTATTAATATTGATATCTCTTGTTTGTGAGTTTGTGTGATGGTAAAACATTGGTGCGGTTGTATCCTCTTGTGTGAATACATTTGAAAATAGGGAATTTAAAATTCCTTGTTTTTGCCTATTGTCTTCAATTTCAGCAAGAGACTGGTCCATGGGAGACTGAATGGAATCTTTCAACCTATTCATTGACTTTATTTGTAACCAGAACTTCCTAGAATTTTCTGATAGATCTTTCACCAGTGTGTGAGTGTGAAAATAGTTGCCAGCTTCACACGCAGCCCTTTTTATGGTTGCATGAGTTGCTATGTATTTTTCTCTATCAGTTTCCCTGCAGTCTCTTCTGTAGTTACAGTATAATGGTCTCTCTTTTCGCAACAGTCTCTGAATGGTACCATTAAACCAGAATGGATCTTTGCCACCTTTTATTATTTGAAACGTGCTTATCCATATTGTGGTTTATAACCAGACTTAACCATTGTTGAGGAGTGTTTTTCCAATAGTTGATAAATGCTCAGATTTTTGTAGTTACAAATGTATGACCTATTGAAACAGTTTGGTCAGCATCTTTAATACTTGTTATTGTTATAGAGTATTGAAAACTGCAAGTTTTTGCAAAATTTGACATTTGCTCCAGCCAGTTAAACAAAAGTCGATAAATGCAATCTGTGCATTGTTTCTGAGAGACTGGAAGGGAGAATACCAATGTAGGACATAAATAGCAATGTAGGACATGATTGTCAGTGATAATGTGAGAGGTTTCTGCAAAAAATAAACCCTGTAGGCAAGCACTTGCCATGAGAACCAACAATAGAAATAAATTAGTGATTTACACAGTGACATTAACTCCCTATTATCTGTTGCTCAGTTTCAAATAGCTTCATCGGAGACAAGTTTGCAGTAAAGGAGTAGGCTGTTAAACTAATAAATGGAGGTTAATACAAGTGATCCAAAAAATGGCTTATGTATAATTGAGTGCACAGGTGGTGGTAGGAAGTCGAGATAGAGAATGAAAGCATCCACAAAGTCCATCAAGAACAAGAAAATCCCAGCTATTGACTGTTCACGTGGGCCACCAGACATACTAGTGAACCAAAGAGCCATAGAAAGAAAAGAATGCGGAGTAGCTGCTCTCACTTGTGATGATATCACAACTTTTCATCATCATGTGAACAGTATAACAAAATGGACCAGGATAAACTATTACTAAACATTGTTCCATATTACTAAACATGTTAATCACATCACCAAAACACAGGAACACCAAGAAAGAAGCAGAAAGGAAGAATACTGTTTCAAGAAAGAGCAGCACAAGCAGAAAAGATGGCCAGACAGTGCCTGTGTGTGGCACAACATTTCAACCCACATCAGGGATGTTCAAAGACAGACTCTCAAGTTTAGCCAAGAAATTTCATGTAACAGGGAAGTTACCGACTGAAAACTGAGGGGGAAACAGCAACATTATGATGGATAAGGAAGTTGCTCAAGTTATAAAGAATGATATCACAACAGATAGGTGTAGAGGGAGCCACTGTTAAAGGAAAAAGTCCAAAAGAGGATATTTACCATCCAGGCTGAATGTGGAAATGTTTCTGTAAAGAAAGGTAATTGTTAGGCCTTTGTACCTGCTCTTTATCAAAGTACAAACATATTTTCTATAACTTTTTTAATTTGTCATTTAAAGCTCCCCATACAGTTACAAGATCAGCATGCAAGATTGGTCTACTGAAATTAAAAAAGGAACAAGATGTGATGGAAAAGAATCAATAAATAACAAACTACAGATTACACAAACTTCATGCAAAAGAGTTCTATGCAATAATGAAGGAGGAAATTCCAAATGTGGTTTAAGTGAGTTTTGATATACAACAGGATCAGTCAATACCTAAGCACTCTTAGGTGAAGTATTCTATTCAAGACAGGTATTGCTATCCAGTTTGTGCATTATGATTCATTCCCAAGCACAAAGGAAAGGACTGCTTTTATACTTGACTTGAAAAAGAAGGACCAAAAGGATGCAACCACATAGTCTCCGCTCTATTGGTTTTTCTCAGAAACCTTGAGGTGTCCCAGCCAGAAAAGAGTCCAAATGAAATTCATTTATATTCTGACTCTTGTTGCAGTCAAAATAAAATCACATCAGTGGCCCTCATAAAAGAGAGAAGAAAATTTAATAAGCTGGTACATTCTTTCACTAGTCATGGTCACAGCTATATATGCCTTCTGACACAGTGTTTGGTAGAGCAGAAAAAGACTACTGAAAAAAGAGAGATATTCTTCCACTAAGTGAATATTATAAAGTGTTGGAACAACGTGACATCATCAATAAAATAAAGATTGGGAAGCAAAGGGTCTCAAATCCAGTGCACTTAAAATCCTAGAATCTGAGATGCCTTTCAAAATAACTATTCAGCAAGTATGGTTTATGAAAAGTCTAAAGAGAAGATACTGTTGGCAGTATCGAACACTTACAGTGGAGGTCCCATATTGGTTGAGGTACAGAAATCCAGACATGGCAGTGAGGAATTGTGAAAAGCAACCACATTATAAAAGGAGAACATGGTCAGCAAGGACAGAAGAAGAATGTGTTTAAACTTATGAGGCATTTTAAAGTAACAGAAGGAGCAGAAGAGTTTGCGAGGACATTGATGAAAGTGCTCAGTAGATTTCCAGTTCAGTATGGTTGATCAGTAGATTTGCAGTTTAGTATGGTTGTGTCCAGTATTTTGTATTTCAATAACATTGTTGCTGTTTTGCACCTCTGTTTGTCAAACTTTTATGTAATAGTATGAGACTAATGTGTTACACTGAAGTACATTATTTTGTTTCTATGCAAAATGAACAACGAAGTAATTTTCTTTGTAATTAAATATAAAAAAGAAAACAAGAAAAAATCACAGTGAATTTTTATATTAAGAAAAACTTTTAACTTCCACGTTTGCATTTATTGACTTTGAAAGATTTTTCCTTCTGGAGAACCTAATCTATCTTTCAGATTTAATTCCACCTGTGAAGAATTTCTATACATTCTGCTTTAGGTTTCAACCCAATTTCAGTTCCTGCTTTTTTCTAGGAGAGATGTGAGCTCCCAGTCGTCACTGCAAATACTGTGCTAGTTAGCAAGTAATGTTTTGAGATTCTCACTCTTGCATTTGCTGTCTTGTCTGTTGAAAAAATTGGTTTCTCTGATACTGATTTTCTTGCTGGGGTCTCAGAGATGCTCAGTAATTAAAAAAATACATTCCACACATACTCAGTTAGCAGAGTGACCATTTCCATTGTATATAGCACACCTGAACTGTCCAAGGTAACTCCACAGTGTAGCGTAGGTCAGGTTATCTTCAGATAGTCTCATACCCGTGAAGCCTCTTGCTTGGACCATTCACTGCAACTGGATATCCCCTGAGTGATGACAGGTTGCCTTTTCAGATGAATCACATTCTATGCTCCCTCAGACAGATGGCATGTATGATGTGAAATGCCTGTAAGTAAACACCCTGAAACAATTGTCAGAAGGGTGCAGGCTGGAGGAGGGAGTGTAATGGTCTGGATAATGTTTTCGTGGTATTTAATGGGTGATCTTGTCATTCTGGAAGATGCAGTTGATCAATCCAAGTATGCATTTATTCTCGGGGGCCATGTTCACCCCTAAATGCAGTTTGTTTTTCCTCAGCGTGATGGCATATACACGCAAGACAATGCAATGTATCACATAGCTTGCAGTGTATGTGTGTGGTTTGAAGAGTGCCAGGATAGAGTTTACCATACTCCCCAAATTTGAACCCAGTCGAGAATCGGGAGACCATCTCGTTCGGGCTGTTCGTACTATGGATCCTCAGCCAATAAACCTAGTGCAGCTGGCCACAGCACTGTAGTCAGCCTGGCTCTACATCCCTGTCTGACCTCACTGACACTCTTCCTGCACATCTCACAGTAGTCCACACTGCAAAACGTGGCTATTCAGGAATTTTTTGACAGGTGATCACATTAATGTGGCTAGACACTGAACATTACTTTTGTTCAATTCACACTTAAGTTCTTGGCAGATGGTTCATAAAACCATCTTTAGATTATTTCTGTTACCATTCCATTCTTAAACAGTGTACAGGAAAAATAAACTCTTCAATCTTTCCATGCAAGCTCCTATTTCTCTCATTTTGTTCCAATGATCATTTATCCCCATGTCAATTGGCTTCAACAAAATATTTTCCCATTTAGAGGAGAAAGTTGATGATTGAAATTGTGTGAAAAGATTTTGCACAGTGAGAAACATCTTTGTTTTAATGATTGTTACCCCAACCTGTGTATTATATCCATGAAACTCTCTCCCCTATTTCTCAATAATACAAAACAAACTGTCCTCCTGTGGACTTTTTCTATGTACTCCATCAGTACTATCAAGTAGGATATCATACCACAGAGCAATACTTCAGAAAAGGATGGACAAGTGTAGTGTTGGCAGTTCATTTTGTAGATCTGTCACATTTTCTAAGTGTTCTGGCAGTGAAACAGTCTTTGGACCACCTTTCTCAAAACATTTGCTGTGTGATCAATCCATAAGTTATCTACAGTTATAGTTGTATGTATTTAGTTGAGTTTCTGTGATTTTTCATACAACCGAAATGTAACAGATTCTTTTTAGTACTCATGTGGATGACCTCATACTCTTTATTGTTTAGGATCAAATGGCACTTTTCACACCATACAGATAGCTTGTCTAAGCCATGATGCAATTGGTTTTGATCTTCTGATGACTTTACTACACAGTGAGTGACAGCATCATCAGCAAACAATCTAAGAGAGCAGCTCAGATTGTGTCCTAAATTATTTATATAGATTAGAAACACCAGAGGGCCTATAATATTTCCTTGGGGAATGCTGATATTACATCTCTTTACTCTACAACTTTCCATCAGTTTCTAAAAAATGTGACCTTTCTAAAAGGATATCACAAAACTGGTCTCACAACTGAGACAATATTCCGAAGGCATGCAGTTTGATTAGAAGTTGTATGTGAGGAGCATTTTCAAATGCCTTCTGGAAATCTAGAAATAGGGAATCAATTTGAGATCCCCTGTTGATAGCATTACTTCATGTGAATAAAGAGCTAATTGTGTTTCACAAGAATGATGTTTCCTAAATCCTTGCTGACTGTGTCAGTAGATGGCTTTCTTCGAGGTAATTGTAGTGTTCAAATACAGTACATGTTCCAAACCCTACTGCAAATCGCCATCAGTGATATGGGTCTGCAATTCAGTAGATTACTTTTATTTCCATTCTTGTGTATTGGTGTGACTTTCCAACCCATAGGTAATGGAGGGTTGAGTGAGGGGTAAAAGTTTTCGATGGAGACCCTGGCATAAAAACAGTAAGCAGATTCAGATGGCTGTAGATTTCAGGAGTTATTCAGAGATGAAGAGGCTTACATAGGATAGACTAGTGTAGATAACTGCTTCAAATCAGTATTTGCACTGAAAACCATAACAACAGATTTCTCAGTTTTTGTTTAGCCTTATATTTATGAAGACAAGTGTTCTTTGTTCTGCAAGGTTTAATTGGTCGTTATGTGATTTATTGGAATTCTTTTGTTGGTGGAGTTTCAGCAGCAAGAGACTGTGGTCATATGTGTATGATTTGCACTGGCATGTGCACACAGTGGTGTGTGTGTGTGTGTGTGTGTGTGTGTGTGTGTGTGTGTGTGTGTGTGTGTGATAGCTCTCTTTCTGACAATGTTTTTTATTGTGCATACCTGCAACTCAGCATATTCGCTGTATGGTGATTAGTAACCATCCTTTCCATTAAATAGTGTATGACATAATTACAATATTCTGCAGGAAGTGACAATGCAGTGCAGTGATTAAGACACAGGAGTCACATTCTGGATGAACAGGGTTCTATTATCTATCAACCAGCATGACATATGTTTTTCTTGGGAATAATGCTGGGATAGAAATGATTAATGGAAAATCTCATGTAAAGATGTGAAACAAATACTAACAAAGAGATAGACGGGCTGGCCAGTACTTACCTCAGCTCAGTACAGCTGATAGATACACAAAAAACAGAACCGAAAATTTACGTTCCTAGATTTCGGAACTTTGTTCCTTCATCAGGGAGGAGAGAGGGGAAAGAAAGGGAAGAAGGGAAAGTGGATTCAGTTACTCACAACCCAGGTTATGAAGCAACAGGAAAAGGAAAACAGGGAGAGTAGCAAGGATGGAGGCATGGTTGTCAGAGGCTTACACAGGATAGACTAGTGTAGATAACTGCTTCAAATCAGTATTTGCACTGAAAACCATAACAACAACAGATTTCTCAGTTTTTGTTTAGCCTGATATTTATGAAGACACTGACAACCATGCCTCCATCCTTGGTACAAAATTTCTTACTTTCAGTTGCCTATCAGGAGCCTCAATTTCTTGAGTCTCCTGTGTAAGGCATTAAAAGAAACATCATCAGTACCAGTTTCAAAGTAGGAGTTGAGATCTATGGTAAAATTTCCTGTATTGCTTCTGCATATTGTTAGAAAGAAAAATTGATGAACGAAAATAGTGCTAAGTTATGGATAAATATTAATTTTAAAAAAACCTTACCATTGGAAATTACTGGATGAAATCTGGTTGAGTTGACCAGCTTGGCCTTTGTCGATGACTTTGTAATAGTAACATCTAGTAAGCAAAATCTATGACAGAGCATCCAGCAACTGGATGGAATTGTTGAAGAAGAAAGGACTGGAGGTAAAAATTAAAAAGCAAAAACAATTATTACAAACAAAAGGGAAAAAAGGCCAACATTTTGTATTGCAGCTGCAGAATACAGTTGATACTATTAACATCTGCGAGCTACAGTGATCTAGGGGTGCCGCAAGGAGGCACAAAAATCAGCTGCATTAGCAACATTTTCAACCAGAGACCAGGGTATAAAGCCAGCTGCGCAATGTACTAACAGCCAATACACTCTGTGTGAAGCTAACCATTGTGTATCATATGAGACGTGCTAGATTTACTTAGCTATTCTCTTTTTGTTTGTTGTTGGAACTCTATGTTTGATGTATGGTGACTTTGGCTTCTCTTACTGGTGCCGTGTACAGTGCTGTGGTCACTGAAGCAGTCTGTCGGAGAGGCAGGTGTTTATATTCACAGCTTTGCTGTTTACTCTCGTGACTCCAAATTTTTAAGATTGAGTTCTAGTGCATTGCTAAATGACATAACAATTTAATGTAAGCCTCTTGAACGGGTTTGTCTCTGTCATCACTGTAGGTGGGGGAAGAAATTAGGGAAAAAGTCACAGCAGCATGCTGTCTGTTAACTTACTCAGATGAGCAAGAGATACTGAAATTGATAAAGTTAACTGTGTACAGACATTGACCTATTGCTGTGAATCCAGAATAGTGAATAATTAAACAAAAAGTGATATCGAGGTAGCAGGAGAGAGAGATCTTCAGAAAATACAAAATAAACTATGGGAACAGGGTACAAAACACAGCTTTTTGAGTGGAAAATATATAAAGCATGTGGAGCAGTCTATCAAATAACAACAGCCAAAGTTATTTCGACATACACAGCAAATGTCAAAAGTTCACCTACCAAAGGTAATGAAGCAGATCATGATAGAAGGCAAAAATAGATGAGTTAGTCCAACAAAGATGGGAAGAAATGGAATAGAAAAGGCACTGCAGTCTGGGAGAAGTGGGGCTTTTTGTATCCTCCACACTGTGAGGAAGATCAGTACTGGATTAAGTAAATATTACACCAAACAACAGAGGTGTAAATGCAGTTTGTTTTGAATATGTGTTTTTAATTTTGCAAAAACACAGTAAGAAAACAAATTATAGAAGTTCAATAACTACTGTTAATAAATATGAATTAATGGTCATAAGAACTCTGAAGCAGTTTGGTGGCTGTTGAATGCTAGGTCACTTCAAAATAATGCTAATTCATTTTGTGTTAATGAAATTTGATGACCTTAGCACAAAATGATTAAAAATATAGAACATTGCATAGCTTAGCTTTGTCATTATTTCAAACTCATTGCAGCATCTTATTCAAGTGGTCAATTATTGGTAGGTGGCCCTTTCCTTTGTGAATGGTATTTGGAGTCAGGTTGTCTCCAAATACAAAAGTAAAAATAAAATTATTTAATTGTATGAATAAAATAGAAAGAAACATTCCACATGGGAAAAATATATTAAAAACAAAGATTCCATGACTTACCTAACGGGAAAGTGCTGGTAGATAGACACAATAAAAAAACACAAACACACACACAAAATTTCAAGCTTTCGCAACCAACGGTTGCTTCGTCAGGAAAGAGGGAAGGAGAGGGAAAGACGAAAGGATGTGGGTTTTAAGGGAGAGGGTAAGGAGTCATTCCAATCCCGGGAGCGGAAAGACTTACCTTAGGGGGAAAAAAGGACAGGTATACACTCGCGCGCGCGCCACACAAAGAAATATCCATCCACACATATACAGACACAAGCAGACATATTTAAAGGCAAAGAGTTTGGGCAGAGATCTACTCACCAAGTGGCAGCAGAACACACACAGCTCCACTTTTATCTATCCAATTAAATAATTTTATCAATAATTAAAAGTAAAAATAAGCCACACAGTGCACCAAACAGTGGCTTTGGGAACCATCCAAAGGCAATATCATATATAACATTACACACAAACTTGGTATCATCCAGTTAATATAATTTCTTGTGTAGAAAGCACTATTTGTTTGTTCATTTATCGTATTCTACACTCCTGGAAATTGAAATAAGAACACCGTGAATTCATTGTCCCAGGAAGGGGAAACTTTATTGACACATTCCTGGGGTCAGATACATCACATGATCACACTGACAGAACCACAGGCACATAGACACAGGCAACAGAGCATGCACAATGTCGGCACTAGTACAGTGTATATCCACCTTTCGCAGCAATGCAGGCTGCTATTCTCCCATGGAGACGATCGTAGAGATGCTGGATGTAGTCCTGTGGAACGGCTTGCCATGCCATTTCCACCTGGCGCCTCAGTTGGACCAGCGTTCGTGCTGGACGTGCAGACCGCGTGAGACAACGCTTCATCCAGTCCCAAACATGCTCAATGGGGGACAGATCCGGAGATCTTGCTGGCCAGGGTAGTTGACTTACACCTTCTAGAGCATGTTGGGTGGCACGGGATACATGCGGACGTGGATTGTCCTGTTGGAACAGCAAGTTCCCTTGCCGGTCTAGGAATGGTAGAACGATGGGTTCGATGACGGTTTGGATGTACCGTGCACTATTCAGTGTCCCCTCGACGATCATCAGTGGTGTACGGCCAGTGTAGGAGATTGCTCCCCACACCATGATGCCGGGTGTTGGCCCTGTGTGCCTCGGTCGTATGCAGTCCTGATTGTGGCGCTCACCTGCACGGCGCCAAACACGCATACGACCATCATTGCCACCAAGGCAGAAGCGACTCTCATCGCTGAAGACGACACGTCTCCATTCGTCCCTCCATTCACACCTGTCGCGACACCACTGGAGGCAGGCTGCACGATGTTGGAGCGTGAGCGGAAGACGGCCCAACGGTGTGCGGGACCGTAGCCCAGCTTCATGGAGACGGTTGCGAATGGTCCTCGCCGATACCCCAGGAGCAACAGTGTCCCTAATTTGCTGGGAAGTGGCGGTGCGGTCGCCTACGGCACTGCGTAGGATCCTACGGTCTTGGCGTGCATCCGTGCGTCGCTGCGGTCCGGTCCCAGGTCGACGGGCACGTGCACCTTCCGCCGACCACTGGCGACAACATCGATGTACTGTGGAGACCTCACGCCCCACGTGTTGAGCAATTCGGCGGTACGTCCACCCAGCCTCCCGCATGCCCACTATACGCCCTCGCTCAAAGTCCGTCAACTGCACATACGGTTCACGTCCACGCTGTCGCGGCATGCTACCAGTGTTAAAGACTGCGATGGAGCTCCGTATGGCACGGCAAACTGGCTGACACTGACGGCAGCGGTGCACAAATGCTGCGCAGCTAGCGCCATTCGACGGCCAACACCGTGGTTCCTGGTGTGTCCTCTGTGCGGTGCGTGTGATCATTGCTTGTACAGCCCTCTCGCAGTGTCCGGAGCAAGTATGGTGGGTCTGACACACCGGTGTCAATGTGTTCTTTTTTCCATTTCCAGGAGTGTATGTATGCCACTAGGAAGGATGACGTTGAGGGATCTGGAGTAAATCAAGGAATACTTTAGCAGAAAAAAGGAAATATTATAAACTACTGCTGTGTTTACTAAGTATCATTCACTATAATGTATCATATTAACAAAAAAAAAAAAAAAAGAATCCATTCTACTCTGTTTGCACTTAATATACATTTGAGTGAATATCTCACTTGATTATATGGAAAAGCTGTTGCATGTTGCAGTTAGATATTTGGCCATCAGTATAATATACTTCTTTTTACATTCATATGTTATGTGTAGCAATAGTCTTAATTTTTGACATTGTTTAGTGTTTCACTTTCGTATAACTACAGTAGAGTCATGATAGTTCAAAATAAATGGCACCAAGGCCACCTCAAACTATTGAAAACTCAGACTATTGAAATTTATGTCTGAAAAAGAAATGTTGAAAAGAATCCAGGTGTCAAAATATGAACTTTATTAAAACAAAGTTTTCACGTAAACATTTACATTGGCAGAATAAAGGTTTTACCTTAAGTCTGGTAAGAGTTTACTTCATGAAATAATGGTGGAGTGTCTTTTGTTTGGTGAAGCTACAACTTTCCCTCGTGGTAGTACCACACCACCATCTGAAGAGCAGGGTGTCAGTTGGTTTTGCCACTGGTTGTTGTTCCACATAACGCATGGCAGCCTCACATTTAGCATAGCCATCGGTGTGACTCATTATTGGTACAGTGTCTGCCTCATCATCCTCATCACTCTCACACTGCATTGAGGTATTAACCGTGACAATTATAGAAGATTTTGGACATGTCCAAAAGAACGGGCACCATTTTTATCCTGCAGCCACTATGAATCAAGACACAAAGAATTAAAGACATTAGACGCCAGTGAGCATTGATTTATATCAGTGGGGCAAGCTGAAAATTTGTGCCGGGCTGGAATTCAAACTCTGGTCTCCTGCTTTCTATAAAAAAAGGTAGGTGGATGTGCTGACCATTATGCCAACAGGACCCAGTGGTCACCACAACAGCATGGACTACCCTATCAAGTCTCCTGTCGGACTCAAATTTTCAACTTATTCCACACATTACTGATGTAGTGCCCTGCCCATTGGCCTCATTACTCATGGCATCTCACCGATTTCCATCAGAATTTCAGCTCAGTGTGCATCTGCACTGAAGGGTTCATTGGTCATCTTACTTGTCAACTCTGTGGATTCAGACTTCATAATGCGCTTATTCTGCATATTACCTGAGTTATGTAATTGTAAAAATTGCAGATTCTTGCGTTTTCTTAAGAGAGTTTATTGTTTTTATTATATTATGTATGTCAGTCCTGTAGCATGTGCTGTTATATTAAATCTTTTTAAATATACCAAGAAACATCTTTCCTTTTAGGGTTGTTGCATACAATGGGCATAGTATCTCGCAGTGATGTGAAGGCAACTGAAGATGCTGATGTAGTAGCACTGATGAAAAATGCTGGTGCAATATTAGTGGCAGTTACAAATGTGCCTGAATTAAACTTATGGTCTGAAACTCGTAACAATGTTATTGGACAAACCAAAAACCCATACGATACGAGAAGAAGTGTTGGTGGATCATCTGGCGGTGAGGTAATACATGGAAGGATATCTCTCTCTCTCTCTCTCTCTCTCTCTCTCTCTCTCTCTCTCTCTCTCTCTGTGTGTGTGTGTGTGTGTGTGTGTGTGTGTGTGTGTGTGTGTGTGTGTGTGGGTGTGGGTGTGGGTGTGGGTGTGGGGGTGTGTGTGTGTGTGTGGGGGTGTGTGTGGGTGTGTGGGGGGGGGAGACATTTTTGCTACTGTTCCCTTTGTGTCTGAATATCATCTCCTGTAGCTCCAAATGAAATAATGCATTATTGCATGCAATACTGTGTGATATGTAGATTTTTTTTGCCTTTTGTTTTCAACAACACAGGAAAGCTGTTGACTAGACTGAATGAAAAATTGGGGACATACAGAAAGACGCCAGACTTCCACTTATGCAGTGTGCGGACATTTTGTGTCATACTATTGCACATTATTTTTTTTATTCTTGCTAAGTGGTTGCAGTTATCCCTTCAGAATGTAAATGTTATATGGATGAGAAACCCCGCAGCACAGTAAAAAACAAATTGATAACTGCATTTTGCTGTAAAGCAGAATTAATGTTGGGCACTTTCAGATATGTTGATAATTTATGTTTGTAAGTTATGATGTGTCATAAAGGTATTTCGATTACATTAGATACAATGTTCATTCCATAGACCCATACAGAAGGTAGAGCATCTCAGAAAAACAAAAGTAGATGAGGCAAATTTACAGAATAACTAATATTCAGATAAATTTGTCATTTGTCTAGGCAAATTGATTCATTCTGAGTAACAGAGTAATGTGTCACATTGAGCTGAATTATTTTTCAGATACTGAAAGTACTGCATTTTGTTTTAACCTTTTTAAACTGTATGCTCATTCTCTTTCTTGCATTGTTTGTTTTGACAGCCTCATACAAAGCAAATGTCAACATTAATTGTAAAATTGGCTTTGGCTTGGCCATACCTCAATATTCATTTGTAGCTTTCTACATCTTTTGTTTATGTATGAAGAGTCTTCTCACTCATTGTGCACAGAAATTTGGAAATTTAATGCCATGCTAAATATCCAGTATATCTGTGGTGTACCCATCAGTACTCTGTGATCTTTACTGTTATAGAGGAAAGTGCTGTGTTGTTCATGATCATGTTCACTGTTGTGACTGGTGAATGTGATCCATTATAATAAAGGTCATTGTTCAATTCTTAACAAACAGCATGTGGAAGAACATTTTCATGATATATCTGCAGCAATACAGTAGTTTGTAAACTTCTTTGGAAGGTTTTTGCAAACAAAAGCAAAATTATTACCTACATATTTTTTCTATTGAATATTAACTGTTGGTGTCAGTTACCTGCTTGCCTTTATTGTGGGACTGTCATCAGGCAGATATCTATGTGACATTGGTTTATGTATACCCAATTTGTGTGATACATGGAACATTTTCACCAACATAAGCATAATATAATGCACAAAAGGGAAAAAAATCATTCTCACTTTTCTACTTGTCTCTTAGGGTTACTTGGTTGTTTTGTGTTGCAGGTGGTTATAAATAAATATTCAGGCCATTCTATTTATTGGCAGAGCTAACAAGTTAATTAAATGACTGACTATAAGTACAAGAATTTGACAAAAATTGTTCTTGGTGAATTTGCAAATCTCATTTGAGTGGACATCATTTCAGCAGAATGTTAAAATAAAACTACACTTTTTTCAGCATTCTTTGATGAATTTCTGTAATTTTTCTTGTAGTGAATGAGACCCACCAATTCTTAACTTTATGCCCAGCAAAACAGGCTCTGAAATGCATACCTTAAGAGCTACGAGTACTTGTTCATCTTTGCCGCAGTGAACCATATCTCTTCTGCTGAACATGTGCTCATAGCTTGTAACGTATGTATTTTAGACCTCAGGTTTACTAGACACTTTCTTCTTGTTTCGGTTCATGTTACTGTGGTGCCAATCTGTAGTGAGTGTGTGGTATTTTTTGCAGTGGGAAGGAAATATTTTTGATAATATATTGATAATTTATCATTATACAGGGTGTTACAAAAAGGTATGGCCAAACTTTCAGGAAACATTCCTCGCACACAAATAAAGAATAGATGTTATGTGGACATGTGTCTGGAAATGCTTAATTTCCATGTTAGAACTCATTTTAGTTTCGTCAGTATGTACTGTACTTCCTCGATTCACCACCAGTTGGCCCAATTGCAGGAAGGTAATGTTGACTTCAGTGCTTGTGTTGACATGCGACTCATTGCTCTACAGTACTAGCATCAAGCACATCCGTACATACCATCAACAGGTTAGTGTTCATCACGAACGTGGTTTTGCAGTCAGTGCAATGATTACAAATGTGGAGTTGGCAGATGCCCATTTGATGTATGAATTAGCACGGGGCAATAGCCGTGGCGCGGTACGTTTGTATCGAGGCAGATTTCCAGAACGAAGGTGTCCCGACAGGAAGACGTTCAAAGCAATTGATCGGCGTCTTAGGGAGCATGGAACATTCCAGCCTATGACTCGAGACTGGGGAAGACCTAGAATGACGAGGACACCTGCAGTGGATGAGGCAATTCTTCGTGCAGTTGACGATAACCCTAATGTCAGCGTCAGAGAAGTTGCTGCTGTACAAGGTAACGTTGACCACGTCACTCTATGGAGAGTGCTACGGGAGAACCAGTTGTTTCCGTACCATGTATAGCATGTGCAGGCACTATCAGCAGCTGATTGGCCTCCACGGGTACACTTCTGCGAATGGTTCATCCAACAATGTGTCAATCCTCATTTCAGTGCAAATGCTCTCTTTATGGATGAGGCTTCATTCCAACTTGATCAAATTGTAAATTTTCACAATCAACATGTGTGGGCTGACGAGAATCCACACGCAATTGTGCAATCAGATCATCAGCACAGATTTTCTGTGAACGTTTGGGCAGGCATTGTTGGTGATGTCTTGATTGGGCCCCATGTTCTTCCACCTACACTCAATGGAACACGTTATCATGATTTCATACGGGATACTCTACCTGTACTGCTAGAACATGTGCTTTTACAAGTACGACACAACATGTGGTTCATGCATGATAGAGCTCCTGCACATTTCAGTCGAAGTGTTCGTACGCTTCTCAACAACAGATTCGGTGACCGATGGATTGGTAGAGGTGGACCAATTCCATGGCCTCCATGCTCTACTGACCTCAACCCTCTTGACTTTCATTTATGGGAGCATTTGAAAACTCTTGTCTACGCAACCCCAGTACCAGATGTAGAGACTCTTCGTTCTCGTATTGTGGACGACTATGATACAATACACCATTCTCCAGGGCTGCATCAGCGCATCAGGGTGGATGCATGTATCCTCGCTAATGGAGGACATTTTGAACATTTCCTGTAACAAAGTGTTTGAAGTCACGCTGGTACGTTCTGTTGCTGTGTGTTTCCATTCCATGATTAATGTGATTTGAAGAGAAGTAATAAAATGAGCTCTAACATGGAAAGTAAGCGTTTCCGGACACATGTCCACATAACATATTTTCTTTCTTTGTGTGTGAGGAATGTTTCCTGAAAGTTTGGCTGTACCTTTTTGTAACACCCTGTGTAATAATAGTGCATAAACTGCGTATGAATATTGAGGGTTGAATAACACTTTGGTGATTTTTATGTTCTACTGATTTTTATTTGTATGAAGTAGTTTTTGGCTTATTAGGTCATCTTCAGATAACTACTGGCTATTGTTTACAAGGAGCTTGTGTTCTTACGAACCAAACATTCTGGATTAAGATACCACGCACTTACATAAGGTCTTCAGTTGTGATATATTGTCTTTGGAATTGTCAAACAGATCTTTTGACTTCTTGTTCTGTAAAACTGTTCTTTATCATAATAAATCACATGTTATGGTTTGTCAGTAGCATGTATGACAACAATTATAATTATTTAGAATACACGTTATTACAAAATTACATTTTTTTTGGTATTTGTTGTGAACAGTTGCACTGGACACTAATTGTTGGTTGTACAACAGCAGTGTTTTCTTTGTGGGTTACATTTTGTTATTAGAAAGTGGAAATGTTCTATCAAAAAGCAACGGAAGAATCCATAAATATGTTTATGAATAATTTCTTGACACTTTTTTTGTATTTCTAACAGGCAAGTCTCATTGCTGCAGCTGCTTCTCCATTGGGTATAGGCACAGACATTGGTGGTTCCATTCGAATTCCAGCATGTTGTTGTGGTATTTTCGGTCATAAGCCAACAACGGGTGAGTAACAATGTAATGTGGTGTTGGTCAGTTACTGGTATGTGAAATCATAGTATGAGAAACCGTAGTTCATTCTTTCAAATATGTTTAAAATTACTGATAAATGATCATATAGCTTGCTGTGAAGCAGTTGGGAAAAACTGTATACAATTTTTCACTATCACTTAGTGTGAAGTTTCCTATTCTTCCTGTTGTCTGTCACTGTATCTAGAAATAAAAATAAAACAGTCATATTTTTTATTAATGTTATTGAACATCATACAAAGTTATTCAAGTGAAAGAACAGTAAAACAAATTTTCCAATTTTAAGTGCAAAATATTACATAAGAAGGGGCATTTACCTCATAAACTGGTTAAATAATATTTCCTTAACTTATTTTGTTAGCTGTCTGCATAATCTGACAGCATGGTAGGATGTGGAAGTTCACGGAGGTAATTTTGTCGTCTTGGTAGAGGGACTCCTTGCACTATTTAAGGGCACTGGTTGGCTTTACTAGGTACACAGCGAGTGATACCACACAATAAACCTAGTTTCGGTGCAGGCAGTGGCGGGTCAGACCCAAGCTGTTTTAGCTTCCCTGTTAAAATCAATCAATCAATCAATCAATCAGTTTTGTCATCCACTCGAGACATTGTGGTGCCGTATCTGCTCGTGGTAAGTGTTGCACTATGTAGACACTAATTTACGAGTTAAAGTTCACCCTATCCTTTATTTCTTAAAACTGCTTTTTGGCTGTCTACTGAAAGTAAGCCTGGTGGATCTTCATGGATATTTTGCTTCACTTTTTTACTCACCAGTAACTACCAGAAACATTTTTTCCATATAGTCGTCACCAGCCACCTACCACTGGCTGCCTGATGCCATCAGGCATCTGCCCAGGTGATCGTGACAAATGAACCTTGGATAAGTTTCTGCTGTCACATTGGCCAGCACAAAATTGTTTATTGTGTCAGTTTGATGTTCTGTGTGAAATACGAGGGCTATCCACAAAGTACATTACGTTTTGGAATTAAAAATAAATAAAGTATTGGAATTTTTTTTTATTATATACAGATGAAAGCCACACTTAAATACTACTTTTCTACATAGTTGCCATTTAAATTAAGGCACTTATCGTAGCGATGGATGAGCTTGGAAATTCCTTCATCGTAAAATTCGGCCGCCTGCGCCTTCAACCACGTGGTTACCCCTTCTTGAAGCTGTGCATCGTCATCAAAACGCTGCATAGCCAACCACTTCTTCATTGCTAGGAATAAGCAGAAGTCGCTCGGTGCCAGGTCGGGACTGTATGGTGGATGAGGTAACAACTCCCACTTAAAAGATTCGAGAACTTCACGAGTGGCATTTGCCATGTGGGCCTGGGCGTTGTCGTGAATCAGCAAGATCTTTGAGCCCAACTTTCCCCTGCGCTTGTTTTGTATTGCTCTTCTGAGGTTGTGCAGAGTTTGGCAATACCTTTGAGAGTTTATTGTAGTGCCTCCTTCCAGGAAATCCACAAAAATCACACCTTTTCTGTCCCAAAAGAGGTAACCACGTGGTTGAAGGCGCAGACGGCCAAATTTTACGACGAAGGAATTTCCAAGCTCGTCCATCGCTATGATAAGTGCCTTAATTTAAATGGCAACTATGTAGAAAAGTAGTATTTAAGTGTGGCTTTCATCTGTATATAATTTTAAAAAATTCCAATACTTTATTTATTTTTAATTCCAAAACGTAATGTACTTTGTGGATAGCCCTCGTAAATTTGATGAGCCAAGTGAAAAAAAATGCAGGAACACACGCATTTATGTTTCTCTGAAGTTCTAGTATTTATCTTGCAGTTATATATTTGATTTTGCATACTTGAATCTACTAAGTATTGTTTAAGCATTATAGAATAGTTAAAAGTGGAAAGTGGTGTAACATTTGTGGCATATTGTTCCCTTTGGACTTAACAGAGGAATGAAGGCAGCAGAGACAGCTTGAAACATTTGTTTCGTGCATGGGGTGAGTGGTATTGGGCAGATCACATCAGAATAGGATTTTCTTGTTTCAAGATAGATCATTTTGATATGAATGATTTTACGTATTCAGGAAGTCCTTATAGTTGACATGTGTAATGAACTGTAACCATTTAACCTTTGTGTGACACTTGAATTCAATAGGCAAGGTCCAGAAGTTGGGCGAAAGAGAAGTGCATGCTCTAACTAAAAAACAACAACATTGAACATTTCTATGCAATATTATTATTATTGACAAATTGTGATGCCTTTATGATAATTTGTCAAGAAGAAGTTAATGGCTGAAATGTAATGAAAGACATTTCCTTGAGCAACGGGCTGTGTAACCAGATAATATTTTGCACCTGGTGGCACAAAAAGGGTGTTGTGCACTACAAACTACTTGGCAGGGATGTGTCCATCACAGCTGGCATTTTTTGGCAATAACTGAGAAATCTTTCAGTCACAGTATAAGAAAAATGGCCAGCAAATCTGTATCAAGTGTTGCTGTTGCATGATAACTGCCCCCATTTACTCTGCTGATTTTACAAACAGAACTGTCCAGGAGTTTGTTTGGGAAGGCACTCCTCACACACATATTCTTCTGATTTGGATGTTTACCTTTTCCACTCCTTGTCAAACAGCCATAAGAAAATTACTTTCTGGATGAAAATGAATTTCAAACCTGGCTTGGTGGCATCTATCAACTAGGTGTGGAATTTGTCGACTAGGTGAGCATTGTCAAACTGTTTTAGACAATCTGTGAGAATATATTTTTGAGATTAACTTCTCTCTTATGATTTCTGTTATGTTCAAGAAAGTAACTGAAAAACAGTGTTAAAATATGCACTGCACCAGTACAAATAAATTGAACCTGTAACACAAGCATGCCTAAATTGACACGAGTTAGTAAGATATTAGGCACTTTGAAGTTTGAAATGGTCTTAGTTGTTGTGCTCTCCTGAAAAAAAGTTAAAGTATGGCAATGTGGAGGTTGGAGTAGATGCATAAAGAAACCCAGTTAATAAATTACACAGTGCCACAGTTTCATAATAGAATTGTGTATTCATAAAAACCAAAAACTGTGTTGGCAGAAACAGAAAAAAGGCATTTCTAATTGTATAGTATCATAATTTTTTTGCCCTTGGACTATGGTATGCTGTAAGTGTTATTGTAGAATCCCTTACTTCTGCCCCATATCCAATAAACTAAGGAGAAGTTTGAGATCTGTCTGTGTTATTCCCATCTTTTTTGTACCTAAAAATAATGAGCACCTTCGGGGCCAGCATGAAGAGCATGTTGTTGGCCATCATAATGATGATATTTTCAGAGAACATGGTGCCACTCGTAATTGTAAGTCAACTTTGGCACTGCTTTTGGTTCGCAATATGCACAGACTCCATAACATTAAGAATGACTTAGAAATCTCGCACATACAGTAAAAAGGACTGGTCCTTAACATTTTGGAAGAGTTAAAAATCAGGAAGTGCAAGTTGCAACATCCAGACACTAGCCTCACTGAGAAACTCATTAGCTATCTACAATGTCTGCAGCAGTCTCCACTATAGTAGGTGGTCAGATTTGGCCATCTTTGTGTTATTTGCATCTATAACATCTCATCCCCCAATCTTAGAGGTTACATTTCGTGCATTAGTTCTGGGGATGGCCACCCTATGACATGTGTGTCCTGAGATGCCACATTGTGGTTCAAGCGGCAGTCTATTGACAAGTCTTGTTGGATATCCATGGCATGTGGCAGGTGGGACACTTATATAGTAAGCTACTTTGGAGGTTCACAAATTGGCATTCTGCAGTATTTATGCCTTAATATTTCATTCTTAAGCCAATGCCATGTGTCTGGCCATTCATAGTTGGTTCCTAGGTTACTTCAGTCTGGCAATGAGTGTTTATTTTGTTGATTCATTCATTGTTTTTTTTTTTTTAGACCCTGTTTATACAGTGTAGTACTGGCTAGCTCAAAGAACATTTTCATGCCTCACCTGCACACGATCTCACTTGCTACTTGACAAATTTATTGGATTTTTTTTATATGACTAGTATGATTTTCTGTTATGCAATCTAGGCAGGACCTGATATTCATATTTGTATGGAACCTGTTAATGTTAATTTTATAGAGTTTACTTCATTTTTTGTTCTGCCTGAAGATGGAATTTACATCCTGAAACCTGAGTCATGTGTAAAATTTTATCCAAAATAAAGGATTTTACAACCGTTGTGGATGCCCCACAAAGACTATACAACAGACTTTCTTGATTTGGAACTTTCACATTCTTCGTAGCTTATGAAGTATCTCTGTGGATGCTCACATTTTGCAATCAGTGCTATGTTTTACCCTTTTCAATTGCATTCCTTCATTTTGGGGACAGTGTCAATGGCATAATTCTTAAAAAAAACTTTTATATATCTATAATGGTCAAAATATATGTAGTGTACTCATAATTTTTACACTATAATAACTGGAGGTGATCCAAGAGGTGAATTGCATCTTGTGGATGAGTTTTCAGTCACTTAAAACAGAAACACAAAAATAATTTTGATATTGATTTATGATGTTTAATTTGCAGTTGGTGCATCTGAGTATTATCAGTAACTACACTCCAGTTTGTAAACCTAGTTACTGAAATGGGGAATAAAACTCATTGGCCTATAATTTTGATATTCTGACCCTCAGCAGCTAAGTCTTTGAGCATCAAGCTGTACTAACTTCCGTGCCCTCTCAAAAATCCAATCAGCTGCAGAAATGCATTCTTCCTGCTGGTAGCATAACAAACTTGGCAACAACACAGAATTTTTTGGAATCTCTGTGAGTGTAGAGTTACTTCCTGGCAGCACAGAATTATCCTACTAAATTCAATAGATATTTTCGTGTCATTTCCATTGAGAAATATGAGTGATTTTCACTCAAGGAGTGACATCAGTTTATAAACGTATAGTTTTGAGCCCATGAAGGTCATTTTACTCAGAAATTGCAAATAATATTGCATTTACATTGAGAGTTATCTGTCCTAGCTACCACTGGGGCAATAAGGGAGACATGAATGCACTGGCGTGTTTCAGTCTCAATGGACACCAGGCTGTGATATTTCTTTGATAAAGCTACAAGCAGCTACATCGGAAATCAGTATGGAAATTCTAAGATAACTTCTTCATTATAAGTCTAATTGAGGTTAAGTTTGGTGTCGAATTAACAAATTTGTTTCGACATGTGCTGACTTCCACTTACTTTTTATTCAATGGTCAGTACTACGAACAGACTGATGGAGTTGCAATGGGAAGCCCGTTGTCACCTATTGTGGGCGATTTGTTTATGGAGGACTTTTGAGGAACGTGCATTGGAGTCAGCGACCTTGAAACCTGATTGTATTTTTTTTTTTTTTTTTTTTTTTTTTTTTTTTCAGATATGTAGATGATACTTTTGTTGTGTGGCCTCATGGTAGCGAGAATTTAAACCGGTTTTTGGAACATCTGAATTCAAACCACCCGAATATTCAGTTCACTATGGAGGTGGAAAAGAATGGATGCCTTCCCTTCCTTGATGTTTTGGTCAAAAGGAAGACTGATGGTACGTTGGGACATTCTGTTTATAGGAAGCCCACCCACACCGACTTGTATTTGTGAGCTGATAGTTGTCACCATCCAGCTCAGCGTGAAGGAGTACTTCGCACCTTGGTTCACAGGACCCACATTATCTCAGACCCTGAAAGTTTGGCAGCTGAGCTAGCACATCTCGAAGTCACCTTTCGTCAGAATGGTTATAGTGAGAGGCAGATCAAACGTGCGTTGCGCCATCAGCCTTCTGTGCAATGGGTGAGGGACGATAGCAACGAAGTGGCACCTAAGTCTACGGCCTTTTTGCCTTACGCAGGAAGCATTTCCAACAGGATTGGCTGTATTTTATGGAAATATGATGTGAAATGTGTTTTTCGACCACCTTCCAAGATTAAGGCCCTGTTCGCGTCTGTAAAAGATGATCTTGGTTTGTGTAAGGCTGGGGTCTATTGTATTCCTTGCAGTTGTGGCAAGTCATATATTGGTCAGAAAATCAGGACTGTGGAAGACCGTTGTATTGAACATAAGTGTCACACATGCTTACAACAGCCGAGCAAATCCGCTATTTCAGAACATTGCCTTGACACCGGTCATCCTATGGAATACAACAACATGGAGATTCAGGCTTGCACATCAAATTATTGGGATAGTGTTATTAAGGAAGCTGTTGAAATCAGACTATCAAGCGACCTTATTAACAGAGATGGTGGATTTTGTTTAAATGCTGCTTGGAATCCGGCTCTGTCTCTCCTCAAAAAACAGAGGGACAAAATTAGTGCTACCTCACCTGTTGATTAATAGTAACCATCGATATTTCTGACGTTGGTTATCTTTGGTTGTGTTGACACTTGTTCTGTGTGTGGTATCTTCCTTGTTTCTCCTCTATGAACCGAGGTATTAAATTTGCTTGCACATTTTTTCTTCCTTGCATTTGTGCCTTGAGAATGGCAGGGTGTGCTCCTGTCGAAATATCGGCGGTGTCCGACGACGTCACCCGGCAGCAAACCCGTAAGTTATTTGAACATTTGATTCACCGGAAAAAGTTAAGGTCTCACAATATAACAACAGATCGTTATTATACACCTATAGACATAGACGAGGAGCTTTACAATGATGACAAGTTAACTTTGATGGGTACACTGAAGAGTAACAGAAAACACGTACCAGAACAGCTAAAGAAGACACAGGGTTGAGAGCTATATTGCTCTAAGTTCTTATTCACAGATCCGAAAATGGGCAATGCACCAGTTACCTTGGTTTCATACATCTCCAAACTGAAGCCTACTAAGAATCTCCTACTTCTTTCCACACAACACAATGATAACAAGGTGGATGAGTTGACAGAGAAGAAAAAGTCAAACATCAATCTCTACCACAATGAAACCAAAGGGGGCATAAACAGCATTGATCAAATGACGCAACATCATTCAGTAAAACGAGGGATGAGAAGGTGGCCATTACCTCCCTTTTTCACCTTGATAGATATTGCCTGTCTCAGTGCTGGAACAATTTTCATGATAAATAACCCAAACTGGATTAGAAGAAGCATAATGTAAGAAGGCTGTATCTGCTAGAATTAGGTCAACAGCTCATTAGGTGAGCTGTGGAAGAGAGAGCAAAGAATATCATAGGTTTACAAAAGCCTATCATCTGTGCAATGGAAAGTGCTCCAGGGAAAATGCTGCCCAGCATTTCTGCAACTGTTCAATCTGTTGGATTTTAATCAAGAGGAAGATGTCACATCTGCTTCAAGAGTAAAAACTGTAAAAACTCTAAAAAGGAAATAGACAAATGACAGAAGTGTCTGTAGTTTGTTGCTGGTGTTCAAAGTATGTGTGTTCCACTCATTCTGCAAAAACTATCATATGCAAAGCTTTTGAAATAGAAAGTGAGTAGGAAGGAAAAACTCAATTGTAATTCCTGACTTTGATTTTCTGTTTTCTTATTTGTGGTTTGCTATTGTATGTTCTTTTATGATTTTGTAATATAAGTCTGATGTCTATGGAAGTGTTAGTTTCATGATAAAAATATACTAATATTTCTCATATTCATTACTTTATTTATTGTATTTGTTTATGTTATAATGTTCCTGATAACTGTGGAAAGTGTGTTGCAACCTAGTAAAGAAATTCCTATTAATTAAATAATCAAAACAAACAAAACGTTAAAAAGTGAAATGAATGTGAGGGCAATTTTTGCCCCCCCCCCCCCCCCCCCCTAGACATTCATGTGACAGATCCAAGCTTAGTGGTGCTAGGGTTAATAGCCTCTAATTCTTGGTTCGCAGCACTAGGACTCAGTAGGATTTCTGACATCAGATGGAGCAGTGACCGAAAAACAGCTGTTCTATAACACTTTGGGTGCTCAGACAAATGGAGAAGTCAGCATGACTAGTAAACATCAAAATAGTACTGAATATATATTGAGTATGTAGCTGCAGAGCTACACATTTGTTACAGAGTTGAGGATCAGTATATTAGGTACAAGTTTGTTGAAAGAAAAATTGAACCTAGCTCTGAAAACATCATGAAACACCTCCCAGTTGGCATGACATGCAACCTCCAAGGTCACAAAATGAGATGTTATAGATGCAGCTTATACGAAGATGACCAAAATTAGAATTTCTAGACACTTCAACAATAGACTGTGCAAAGTTTCCTCCATGATGCCACAGATCGTTCTAATCACACTTTTGTGAGCTAATAATTTTCCTTGTGCAGACACACAATTGCCCAAAAATATGATACCATAGCAGATAAAAATGTCATAGAAACATTTCACAGTCAGGGATCACAGTAGATAATTTTTATAGTGAAGATAGCAATATTAAGTTTCTGCACAGGACCCTGAATGTGATTAATCAAAGACAGAGTTTCTATCTCCAGTCCTAAGCATTTAAAATATTCAACTTCATTGATGATTTCATCATATTACAATAATAAAAGTTCACTCTTGTGTAAATTATGTGTCAAAGAGTATTTGTACTGTATTTTTATGGAATTAAAAGTAGTGTTCACATATTAATGTAAAAATACTATTAAGCAATTATTACATCATTAGAGAGAAATTCTTGGAAGTTTCCAATTGCATGTTCTCAAAGCCTGTAAGAAAAATAACTGTGCTGTTGCCAAATGTACGTTACCAGACAATTAATCGTTTCTTCACAAACTGATCAGTGTGGCACTGTATTTAAAATGGTACACTTCCTTTGTGGAGAAGCAAGTTGCAGAATCCTATGTTTATTGATTTTATCCGTAGTGTTGCTGAGTCACCATGCTGTCAAGGTTCCTTCTTTAAAAACATGACCACCTCCTTTACTCAAATGAGCTAATGTTCCACCCCTAATCACAGCTGATGTTGAGAAGAAAATGGTTTGTATTCAAATTCCACTTATTTAATTACTTCTGGATGTTTTGCTTTTTCAGTGCATAACAATGTTCAAGATGAAAGCTCAATCACTTTATGCAGAGACATTAAAAATAGCTATTTTTTGGGTAATTTATACTGAGTTGGTAATAAAGGGTACAGAAATTTTGTTTCGTTTAATTATTGATGATTAACAACAAATACCAGACTAAAACTGGAGATGCTATACTTTCTGGTCCCTTCATTAAATGAATTTGTGTGCACATGTGACAAATTCAACTGTCTTTATTATTCATTCCTTAAAATTGCTTGGAGGAAATTTCATATGTGAACATCTTTAAAGTTTTTGAGTAATTCATAAGTGTATTAAATTCTTTATTTTACAGGCTTAACACCACTGAAAGGGCTAACATTTAGAACTGGAGAAGAAGGCCAGACAATGGTTACAGCAGGACCTATGACAAAATATGCATGTGACCTGAAACCATTTCTTAAAGTACTTTTAGGTGGCAATGTAAGCAGGCTAAGGCTGGATTTGAAGGTATATATTTGTCGAACTCATTCAAGTGTTGTTGCGAGTAGTTACTGGGCATTTTACTAATATATGCCATGCTGTAATCTGTGAAAATCAGTTTAAATGTTACATTTGTCTAGGTAAACCTGAAAGATCTGAAAGTCATGTACATGGAAGAACTAAATGATCCCCGTACAAGCTTTGTGACAGAAGACATCAAAGTGGCATTGCAGAGAGCCACTGATTATTTTCAGGAGATCTCACACACTATTGAAAAGGTCCGTATTGTCAAATTCAGTGCTTTTATAAAGAGATTATAGATACATTTATTATGTATATTCTCGAATCAGAAACATTCAGATTTACAGTACCCATACACATCAATAAATATGTACATATATATACACAAATTGTATTTATATTACATGTGCCCAGTACTTTGCAACCTCCAAGGCACTTGGAGTGGCTTGCAGGAGATCAATCTTCGTGCAGGATGTAGGACACAAAAGGCACTGGAGCATGTGGCTTGTGGTTTGTTCTTGTCCAAAATCACAGGACGTATCTTCTGTTATGAAGCCCCATCTCTTCAGGTTGTCTCTGGATCGTCCAACGTCCAACTCCTGATCATAATCTGTTTAAAGATTTCCACACCAGCCAGCTCTCATTGTGTCCAGGTGGTAGTTCTTCAGCTTCTGGCGTCTGCAGGTGAGGTGTCGACTTCTTCCATAACTCCAGCCTTGCCTTCTCTGGTGAAACGGTGAGCTTCTTGGATGCTCTCAGGAAGCTCTTTCGCAATCTCAGCCGTTGCTGTGGTGGATTATGTCTGTGCAGTGGATGGGAACTGTCCTGTTCCACTTTCAGTCTCTCCTTGTTGGCAGCCACTGTTCTGTGTATTCATGGTGGCGTTATTCCAGCCAGGCAGTAGAGCTTATCAGTTGGGGTAGGTCTTAAGCAACCTGTGATCAACCTGCAGGTTTCGTTGAGAGCAATGTCTACTTGTCTGGCATGAGATGACCTGTACCAGACTGGAGAAGCATATTCAGCAGTAGAAAAGCACAGTGCCATTGCAGAACAGCGAATAGTTTGTGGATGTGATCCCCACTGTGTCCCCGCTAGTTTGCAAATTAGGTTGTTTCGAGCGGAGATTTTCATTTTGGTGTTCTTGCAGTGAGTTTTGAATGTCAGAGTTCTATCGAGAGTGACTCCCAAGTATTTAGGTGCGTGATGATGCTGGAGTTGGATGACTGACCATGCAATATGTAGCTCACGATTAGCTTCCCTGTTCCTTAAATGAAAGGCACACACTTGTGTCTTTGAAGGGTTTGGTCTGAGTTGGTTCTGATTGTAGTAGCTTATTATTATGTGTAGTGTAAGCTCACATAAATATTGTTTTAAAACTGCTTTATTAAACAACATGTCATTGTAATGGAGTGCTCAGAAAAATAAGTGTACAGAGTAAGAAATCACATGTCAGTATTTTTTTAATTTGAGCAGCATTCTTTTCATGCTAATGTTTACAGTTTTATTATTTTATTAATATTAAGCAATATTTTTATTGTGTTGTATAGTTAGAAAAATAAGTTTACAGAGAAAGAAGTTGCATGCAAGTTGTAGTGAGTAATGATGCTATGGTGAAATAATAACATTTAACACCACTTTATCGTAATGATATACTTTATTCACTTTGTGATTACAAAATGTAACAACACAGAACAAAACTAGACATCAAGTCAGTTCAAAGATCATCATAGAGAGAGATATCACACAAATCGATACAGGCTCCCAGGTAGATGCCATTTTCCTTGACTTCCGGAAGGCGTTCGATACAGTTCCGCACTGTCGTCTGATAAACAAAGTAAGAGCCTACGGAATATCAGACCAGCTGTGTGGCTGGATTGAAGAGTTTTTAGCAAACAGAACACAGCATGTTGTTATCAATGGAGAGACATCTACAGACGTTAAAGTAACCTCTGGCGTGCCACAGGGGAGTGTTATGGGACCATTGCTTTTCACAATATATATAAATGACCTAGTAGATAGTGTCGGAAGTTCCATGCGGCTTTTCGCGGATGATGCTGTAGTATACAGAGAAGTTGCAGCATTAGAAAATTGTAGCGAAATGCAGGAAGATCTGCAGCGGATAGGCACTTGGTGCAGGGAGTGGCAACTGACCCTTAACATAGACAAATGTAATGTATTGCGAATACATAGAAAGAAGGATCCTTTATTGTATGATTATATGATAGCGGAACAAACACTGGTAGCAGTTACTTCTGTAAAATATCTGGGAGTATGCGTGCGGAACGATTTGAAGTGGAATGATCATATAAAATTAATTGTTGGTAAGGCGGGTACCAGGTTGAGATTCATTGGGAGAGTCCTTAGAAAATGTAGTCCATCAACAAAGGAGGTGGCTTACAAAACACTCGTTCGACCTATACTTGAGTATTGCTCATCAGTGTGGGATCCGTACCAGATCGGGTTGACGGAGGAGATAGAGAAGATCCAAAGAAGAGCGGCGCGTTTCGTCACAGGGTTATTTGGTAACCGTGATAGCGTTACGGAGATGTTTAACAAACTCAAGTGGCAGACTCTGCAAGAGAGGCGCTCTGCATCGCGGTGTAGCTTGCTCGCCAGGTTTCGAAAGGGTGCGTTTCTGGATGAGGTATCGAATATATTGCTTCCCCCTACTTATACCTCCCGAGGAGATCACGAATGTAAAATTAGAGAGATTAGAGCGCGCACAGAGGCTTTCAGACAGTCGTTCTTCCCGCGAACCATACGCGACTGGAACAGGAAAGGGAGATAATGACAGTGGCACGTAAAGTGCCCTCCGCCACACACCGTTGGGTGGCTTGCGGAGTATAAATGTAGATGTAGAATGTAGATGTAGATGTAGATCGATATATCTAACTGCCACAGAGCCCCCTGCCTGGGAGTGCAGAGCACAGTGTAGCAGCAAAAGGAGAAGGAAATTGTATTGGGGAGGCGATCAGGGAAGACACAACATAATCTTTGATCCACGTCGGTTGGTGTAGGGGATGGCCGGCATGGGATAAAAGTATCTGAATAGGAGGGAGAGGGAGGAACTGTGGACAGTCGCATAGAATGAAAATTCACAGTATGCCATTCTCGTCGATAAAAGCTTGAAGGGAGCCATTGACAAAGTCTTTGGGTAAGTTAATAGCTCAGACGAGGGTGAGGTTAACATCCTTAGATTAACATACATGACAAGATGCACAAAAAACAAACAAACAAACAGTCATTGTGACATTGCAGTGAAGTGTCATCCACTGGGAACGCCAAGACGTTGGCAGCAAATGTGGTCATAGTTGAGCACAGTGTTGGCGGTGAGAAGAAGCGTACGGGAAGTTTGTCACATGCATCACTATCACTGGGGTCCACAGCTCGTGGTCTAGCGGCTAGCATTGCTGCCTCTGGATCACAGGGTCCCGGGTTTGATTCCTGGCCGGATTGGGGAATTCTCTGGTCGGGGACTGGGTGTTTGTGTTGTCCTCATCATCATCATCATCATCATCATCATCATCATCATTCGTGATTGTGGCTGGATTGGATTGTGTAAAAATTGGGACTTTGTATGGGCGCTGATGACTGCGCATTTGAGTGCCTCACAAACCGATCATCATCATCATCATCATCACTGTCACTGGTGGAGACACGATCACTAGCACTGGCATCACAAGAAGTAAAGGAGGATGGGAGGGAAGTGCCTTCTGAACACTTACTGGAAACCAGTTCAGTTGTTGTGTTGACAGTTGGAGGAAGCTCTGAGCCCTCGTTGTTCAAGACGTGTTCAGTGAGGACCCCTGCTGGTTTAACTCTGCGTAGAGAGACCATTTGTGGTATTCCATTTAGCAGGATGATCATAGTGTTTGCAGCATGTTCGAGAACCTGGTGAGGTCCTGAATAGAACGGAGTAAGTGCCGGACAAACGGTGTCCTCTCGCAGCATAATAAAGTCACAGTCTGCAAGCTCATTTTGTAAAAAAAACTAGTGGGCGAGTATGTGCTTGTGGTTGTGGTATGCGCGATACGAGAGTGAACTTGCTCGACTAAGGAGGGTAGGATCTCTTCATGAAGAGAAGTAGTGTCCTTAACATTCTGCTGGGAGTACCAGGGGTTCACCATAAAGGATCTCTGCCAGAGAGGCCTTTAAATCTTCTTTATATGCTATGCCTAGCAGTACCCACGGAAGTGCATCCGACCAGTAGTCAGTGTGGAACTTTAATGCTGCCTTTAGTGTGTGGGGCTAGTGCTCCACTAACACATTACTTTGAGGGTGGTAGGCTGTTGTATGGAAATGCTTGGCACCACATAGGACACACAATCATTTGAAGAGTACAGATTTGACTTGCATGCCCTGCTCTGTGGTAAAGGATGCAGGGCAGCCAAAACAAGCGGCCAGCATGTAATGAGTGCTTGAGCCACGGTATCCGCCGAGATATTGTTCAAAGGAACTGCCTCTACCCAACGTGTCACACTGTCAGTGACTGACAAAATGTAATAGTAGTCATTAGAAGGGGGTAGAGGATTGACAAGATCCATATGAATGTGTTTGAAGCATCCCTTCAGTATTTAAAGTGTCCCACAGGGGGGTGGGCCTCTCGACCAACTTTGACATGTTGGCATGATATGCAGGCACATACCCACCCACGACAGTCTTTCTTGATGTGTGACCAAAAGAAACATTCAGTTACTAGGTGTACTGTCACTCTGATGCTTGAATGATCTAGACCATGCAGCGAAGAGAAAATGGCCTATCAAAGGGGATGGGGTACGATTGGTCATTATATGTTAGTCTAAGTATCACAAAGAATTTGATGGCAGGGAAAGGGCATGGTTGAATGTGGAGAGAGGTGGAGTTTTTAGTAGCTACCAACGGTACCTCCAGATCAGTAGTTTGTAGTCACACGAGCTCCGTAGGATCAAACAGGCTTGTAATAGTATTAATTTATGGCATGTAGTCTGCTATGAGGCTATCGATGAACTGTATGTCTGTTGTGTATTGGCTGATGAAATCCATATGCGATGTAGAGGGAGATCACTAGCAGGGTTACGCAGTGCATCGACCAGGGGATGGTGATCCATGTAAATGGTGATGTCATATGCCTCAATATCCTCTCAGAAATAGCGTATGGCTTCATAAGTGACCAGTAGCTCCCTCTGTAGTGATTGCGATAGGCGTATTGGTGCTGGGATGGGCTAGTGTGACTGCATTAGCTAGGGCCATTTTTAGGTCATTGAAGGCATGAGTCATGTCCTGGGTCAACGTAACATTGTGGTTATCTGTGGTATGTTTGCATCGTTTAGAGGAGACAGCAAGGAGGCACCTGAAAAAATTGATCATGTCCAAGAAGCAATGTAGGTCATGAAATGTGACAGGTGGTGGTAAGCTCATAATGTGAGCGACGCATTCAGATGTGGTACATATGCCTTCAGAATTCACTGTGGAGCTCAGGAACATAACTTATGACTGGTGCAGCTGTGATTTGTCATAATTTATCTTCACACCATTAACTGAGAGCATGTGGAGTACTTCAGAAAGATGTTGCTTGTATTCATTAGCAGAGGTGGAAAAAATTAAAATGTCATCAATGTAAGCATAGAAATCTGATGATATGCATTGTGACAGTCAATGATGCTAAAATCCCTAGCATCATGTAATTGCAACGCAAAATTTTGAATGTGGGGGATGGGTTACTTGACTAAAATGGTGCGGGCATTGAGTCTATGGTAGTCTCCACAAAGTCTGAAGGTTGAGTTCTTTTTGGGGACGAGATGAATAGGTGATGACCAATTACTGTCAGAAAGATGTACGATTCCTAGTTGTAAAAGTTCCTGAATGCATTCTTTTGCGTCGTGAAGTTTCTTAGTTGATAGACGGTGTGCTTTTGCACGGACAGGGGGTCCTTCTGTAGCATGTAGCCTATGACATGTACCGTTAACTTTAATGGGGAACCTCACTGGGCTTACATGAGCAGAAGGCACTCCGGAGCAGGGAACAATGTAACACGCAGCACTGTGAAGCTGAGAACTGGCTTGTAGAATAGGTGGCGAAGGTGGTGAAGACTCTGCCATCAGGTACGTGTCAGCAGCTGTAGGTGTGGAGTCCAGGCCAGCGGTTGTATGCGGTGTCAGCATGGCAAGACGGGCATAGTCTGCATCGGTGGTGGGTGAGGTGGCGTGAGAGCATGCGGGCTCGATGTGAGCATGCGGGACAGCATTGATTGTAGTGGCTGTGTAGCTCATTGGTTTGACAGCTGTAGAACAAGCATAATCTGTTGATGTGAAGGAGGTGGATTATGCGCCTTGGGAGCCAGAAGACACTTCACGTTGAACGTTGTCCACAGAGAGCAAGACCGGAACAGTGGCCAGCGTTGTAGTGGTGGTAGCCACTGAAAGTGCTGCAGTGATCGTTCGTGCACATGCCAGGTCAGTGGAAGTGTTGTAGATCAATGCCTGCAGCATTGCGTTGGCCACACATAGGGCTGCAATGTCATTTCATTGGTTGAGTAGCTTGCGCAGTGAATCCACCAGCTACGAAGCGAGGGGTGTGAGTTCAGCTAACTGGCACAAAGGGGCAGCTGTTGTTGCTCAAGAATGTGTGGGAGTTGCGACAAAGGAGCCCTCGATGTGTGTGTCAGAAGAGTGATGGAGCAGCGTTCCTGATGATAAATCTGGAGTGAGGCCATAGTGATGTAGAAAATCAATGGCCAACACCAGCCATATTGAATGTCCATTCCAAACAAAATTTCATTTTAAGTTTGAGGCGAAGGAGTGTGGAGCTGTAGACAGTGACCGACAAATTGTTTGCTGCTCACAGTGTCATGGTGGAAGGTGTCGGTGGCGAAGTTGACAATGCTGGAGGTATGTCACTGGTATCTGTGCTGGTGTTGACCAGAAAGAACATATCTCTGGTGAGGTCACGTACGTGACTCAGCGTTGCGGTGAGTTGTTGATGTCTGATGGTTTTATAGGTGTCATCTGCTCACCATAGGCAAATCTCTAATGGATCGATGGCGTGTGATAAAAAGTTGCAGCTGGAGAGCTTCTGGTATTTTCACTATCCATAGCGACACAAAGTGGCATTGGACAGGAAAGAGGGATCGATCCATGCTCTGATCTTTCACCATAACTGTGATGGTGTGAGCTCACCGAGTGATATGTTGTGCACTATGTGATTAATTGCTTCTTGCAGAGTTCTCAACAAGCACTCAAGAATAATAGACTTGGCATATTCATAGTGGTCCCTCATTGGTGCCACGAAGATGAGACCAGACATCAAATCTGTGTGCTTGTGCAGAGCTGTAAACAAAGATACAAACCATGCTTCATTGGATAAGACTCAGTCAATGTTGAGGATGATGTCCACTAGGGCAAACCATGTCTGACCATCCTTGTTGAGTGGAGGCAGTTGTGGTAGATGTCCTGAAAGAACAGGCAGCACCAGAACTGTGAACACAGACAATGTTGGGTGGCTTGACATTACACTGTTCTTGATGCTTGTACATATAACCAGACGCAGCAGACATGGTTGCAGGGGTGACCAGCGTGGTAGAAACAGCCATGGCCACCAAGAGATTCGATATGCATGACACAGTACACTGCAGAGGTTTGTTTATTAGTTCTGGTGCACTGGGACAGATGGAGCACTGGCAAAAGTCACATTGTTCATTAATAAAAGGTCACTGTTCAAGCACTGTTGCTGTTCCACTGAACCAAACACTTGTGGTTTATCGCCTAACAGGCAATAAGGCACCATGGCACAGAGCCGATGGCATCATCTGTATGTTACAATTAGAAAGAGTAACAAATGGATTTTGTGACACAGCGGTATTATCACATGCACAGAAACCTGTTGACACAGCAGCGTAATGCGTAAATTGTCCTGGAAAATGTTCGCAGGGCATAGAAGAATGTGCAGTGATGTCCATTGTCCATGCACTTTGTTGAGCAAGTTGTGATGATCCCGATGAAATTTGGTCACAGTTTTTTATTTTCACACAATTCGAAGCACAATGGTGGCAAATTCAAGCAGAAGATGTATGTGTAGGCATAGAATCTGAGGATGGAGTCATTTGCTGCATCATAAGTCGTCGTTATTGTAGGCCACATTGTCCTGTGGTATTTTGATCGCAGAAATTGTTCAAATTGCTAGATTCACAGAAAAAGTGTAACATTGTGTCACCAGTGTAGCAAGTAATGATATTATGGCAAAATAATAACATTGAACACCACTTTATCATAATGATATACTTTATTCACTTCATGATCATAAAATGTAACAACACAGAACAAAACTAGACATCAAGATCTTCATGAAGAGAGATCACATGGATCAATGTATCGAACCACCACAAAAGAAAATTCTTTTCATACAAATATTCAAAATTTTATTCAGTGACTTTTTTTGTAACATTTGTCTGCGACAGTGACAAGAGAACATACTGATCTACAAAAACAAACTGTGAACAAGTACTCTTCTCATTAACAGGCATTGTCATGGGCTGAAACCATTTTGTCTGCTAGGACTGCGACTACGACTACCTTTCATTATGCTATGAAATGAAGAATCTCCCTCCCATAATCCTTAACACCTTCCCAAAGCAGTGTTCTGCTACTGACCCAGTCTACTAACAACATCTAGGGCCTTTAGCCAAATATATGGGGGGCAGCTGTGTCACCCCCCCCTCCCCCC
This sequence comes from Schistocerca cancellata, assembly GCF_023864275.1. Classification (NCBI taxonomy): domain Eukaryota; kingdom Metazoa; phylum Arthropoda; class Insecta; order Orthoptera; family Acrididae; genus Schistocerca; species Schistocerca cancellata. The sequence goes on from NC_064627.1 coordinate 660,305,601, forward strand.
CCCCCCCCTCCCACACACACACATACTTGGAAAAAGAAAATTTCACAAACTGAACTCACATCCTTCCCAGCAAACAGATAGACCTATCAATCTGATATCAGTTTCAAGAGAGCAACATGTAATGGCTATTGACAAATAGCAAGTATACCCAGAGATGGGAGACATATTCAACACAAAACTAAAAGGAATTCCTTTCCCCTTTCCATCTCAGGTCCCAGCTACTCTCATTATTGTTTTTATGATCTAGGTGCACCGGCAAGTCCTGTTCCATTTCCATCACAAGCAGATACTGTTCCATCAGAGGCAAGACCTCCTGTAAAAGCAGTCATGTAATCTATCTGCTCTTTTGCACCTCCTGCACAGCCTTTTATGTTGACAAGGCTACCAAGCATTATGCACCTGAATGGTCATGGCCAAACATACAAAACTGTAAAGTAGGCCAAACAATAGCACAGCATACTGCTGAGCACTCTATGCTCGGCTTCAGCACTGGTCTTTTACAACCTGTGCTTGCATCTGGAGCCTCCTGTACCCAGCTTCAATTAATTAAATAGATGCGAATTGTCTGTACAACACTTCATTCAATTCTGTACTGCCCCTAACCTCTATCTCCACTAGCCGTTCTCCTACATCCACCTCTGCTCTGTTGCCTTGCCTTTTCTCACCCTCCTTTCTTCGCCCTTCCAATCAATTCCAAACATTTCACTTTACTTAAATTCAGTTTATTAATCTACACCTACACTGTTGTCTTCTCCCTTCTGTTATTCTGACCCACTTCCCCTTAACCAACACATCCAGTTTCATTGTATACTGTATATGACCTCCCCATTCCTGTAACAGCATGAGCTCACTAATGCCATATTCTTGTTCTCTGCTCTGGCTACCCATCTGCCCTCCACTTTCTTCCTTTAATTGTTTGTTTGAACTGAAGCTAATCTAAAAGTTCCAAAATTCATTTATGTGCCTGTCTATCACTCAGTGCCTTATTTTTACTTGTCTTTACTCTCTGTATTGCTAACAGAAATACAGTTTTTATATATAATCTGCAGCAGAAGTTGAAACATCCTGAAATGCTGGCACACAACATTGTTTCTACTTTGACAACGTGTTCCAGAGTGAACCACACTTTTTAGCCATTTTAGTATGGGAAATATTTCATATCATGCGCTTTACAGTTTAGAATCATGTGACAGGCATTTATGACAAATATGTCAAAAATGGATGTCTTTAAGTTCCAACATTAGCTGAAACATTTACACAAGTAACAGCTTGAATGACAGTCTTGTGAAAAGTCGTAATGCTGGTCTGTTATCTAAAAATTACCCTCTGTTAATTAATATGTTTCGTGTTGACCTATTATCCTTAGCTCTTCAAGAAAACTCATATACATTATGGACTGCATGCTTCATTGTAAAATTGTAATAATTGTTTGCAGGTCAAATTTGCTCACATGAAGTACAGTTTTACTCTGTGGAAATATTGGATGAGTAGAGAACCTACCAACTTTGCAGCAGATCTGGCAAACAGAAAGGTAACTACACCACAGGTACTGCTAAATAAGTAAACAAACTGTAAAATTTAAAAAAGCCTGGAAGCACTTTTTTCACTGATAACATTAGGAACTTGAAAGGATGAACACACAAATTCTTCTCCAATTGTTCAAGTTACCATATTTCTGTGATTGATTCTCCATATTTCTGGTATGAGTAAATGGATTTAAAATTAATGAGATGCTATTTAAACATTACAATTTTATGTGCAACCTTTTTGCTGACTCACAAGTTTGGCTATTACATTGTAATTTGATCTGATGTTTTTCTTTGTTGCAAGTGGAACTCATTGGAGTCCACAATTTTTAATATACATTTTACTAATTGGCACAACACATCAATCCCTTTTTTAACCTTCATAGTTCACACCAAAAGTTTAAAAAAACATTGATCTGAATTAACTGCATTCATATTGTGTAACATGTAAACTCTTTTGTGTACTAGAGTAGTAGTAAACAGGATTCATATTTACTGTAACTAAGTTTTGCTGATTGTTCATTTTTCATTTTCTTTCCCCAGTAACACAAAAGAATATGTTATAAGTAAAGTGCTCTGCATCAGGCAGTCTCCAGTATATGTTGATTAAAAGTTATTTTCTTTTAGAATTTTCGGGTGTCTGCACGGGTCATGTAATAAGTTCTCCATGATATTTTGGCAACCAGTCTTGTTGCCAACTTCAGGTGGTTGTTGATGACTGCTGCTCTGCTCAGGTCAGCGTCATGTATGCATTGGCTCTTAACTCCTCCACCATTCTGGTTTTGTCACTGTCCTTGCAACGATCTTGGTGGTAGTTTATGGTAGTGGGAATAGCAATGCCCTGCTTCAAACTGTGATCTCCAGTGTTGATGCTATTGTTGTCAGGTGCAGACCTTACCGTACAGGAACTCATTTCTTTTTCTAGGTTCAGTCCAGGGTTCTACACCATAGTCCATTGTAGGCGATATCTTTGTTAATTAGACCATCTTGTATTCTTAATTTCAAAGTTCAGTAGCCTTGTTAATCTCATAATCCCAGAAGGAGCGAGATAGCCTAAGTATCTTACTTTTGTTGTAAGTTGTAATATGGCCTGTTTCTGTACTGAGATTGACCACAGCTGATTTGGTGGCCTGGTGTAACTAAGTGTGGAGCCTGTGTTCACAGTACTTCTGTTCTACCATATTTACAGTTTCCCAATCTCTATTAAATCTCTAGCCAATGTGAAAAGTCACACATTGGGAAAACTGTGTGCACAGTAGAAGAGAGATGCTGAGAACATAGACCCCACAGTTGATTATGCCGGACCAACAAATCAGCTGTAGCCAGCCACAGTTTGAAAACTGGCCATACTATAGATTACAACAAAACCAAAATACTTAGAGAATCTTCCTCCTTCTGGGAGTGTGTGATTAAAGAGGCCAAGAAATGATGAAGCATTCCCGTACAGTGAGATCTGCGCCCAGTGACAGTAGGGTGGAGTCTGGGGCAGAAGGGAGGGCGGGCCGACACAATTCACATCCCTCTAGTGCCACTCCCTACTGCAGCGACTGCACAGCCAGGGACAGCAGAGTGATGAAGGGGGTAACTGCCAATGTTTACAGGATGCCAATCCAAGCAGGGCAGTAGTTATCAGGAACCACCTGAAGGTGGCGGCAAGCTTGTCTGCCAAAATATTGTGGAGAACTTACGTGGCTCAGGCAGACACCCGAGAATTCTAAAAGTTAGAAAGATGCTGGAAAAACATCAGGTCACAATAGTTCTTTTGTTTCATATACCCAGTAGTCATGAGTATTTTTGTTTGTTATGCAATATTACTGGTTAATTAATTTCCTTTACTACCAGGGTTCATTATCACCATGGATTGAACTACCAAAGAAGTTATGTGGCTGTAGTCAGTTTACATTGGCTGCAATAATTGGGCTTGTGAACAGTCGGTTGCCTCCTATAAATAAGAAATGGGCTGAAACAGTTACTGCAGAACTGAAAGAGGAAGTGTGTGTAAGTATTTGTTATGATTTATTTTATTTTTGTTGATTGACATAGGTGGAATAATAGTATCATCATAGCAAATTAAATTGTATAGCAATATTTAAGGCTTTTTTGGCTCCTTAATACTAAATGATATAATGTAAAGTTATAGGGGCAACAGAAATAATTTAAGACACACAAACATGATTAGAAACTTTGCTACACTTTTAGAGGATGTCTTTCACCTCACCTGACTATTATAGAATATGCACACCCACACACCACACCTAACATGTGCTTGGCAGATACATTGTACCAACACAGCAGCTCAACTGTGGTGGTTTTTTTTATGTGAAGTGGACAAGGAGGGAAAGGCTGTAGAGATAGGGAGGAGTGGTTGGAGGGAAACATGGCTGCTGGCTGGAAGGGTGAGGCAGCAAGCAGCTGTGTTGGGAGTGTGGCACAGGTACGCTTGCCTTGACACAGGCAGAAGGAGTTTCCTGTTGCAGAGAGTCATGTGGATTGGTTGTGGGAGTGGGAGGTAGAACAGAGGAAGAGGGGAACTGTGGTAAGGATTATGTGTGTGTAGAACGAGTGAGTTTGGGGCCATGAGAATGTGTGGAACTGTGTGCAGGGCAAGGGCTAGTAGAGACTGAGGCTAGGAGGATTGCGGAATTGAAAGACCTACTTAAGGACAAGTCCCAGCTACATAATTCAGAGAATTGATATTAGGGAGACAGATATACCCCTCTCTGCGTACTCCACTTAGCCCAATTACTTGATGCAAGCACTTGCCCTTGTTGATCTGCAGAGGTGATAACTGTTCTTGTGAGCTCTGAAGGAAGATATCATCTGAAAGGTTCTTAACATTTTCAGTCTTGTATGTGTACCTGTCAAAGCCAACGGCCTTGCTGCAATGGTAACACCGGTTGTCATCAGATCACCGAAATTAAGCACTTTTGGGCTTGGCTAGCATTTAGATGGGTCACCATCCATTTCTGTTGAACGTTGTTGGCAAGTGTGGTGCACTCAATGCTTATGACCTCAAGTGAGGAGCTACTTTATTGAGAAATTGAGGGTCTGATGTGTTAACCACATGCCCCACCGTATCCACATCCAATGACTTGAATCGGCAGAGGTTGACATGGCAGTTGGTCGGTACAGTTGCACCTTACAAGGCCTCTTCAGACAGTGTTTAGTTTACTTAAAACTTCCGGGCTGATAGGCCGTGGTCGAAGTATAAAACACTCTCCTGACGTTTCGTCTCCAACTGCGGGAGACATCCTCGGAGGTAAAGCGGCGAACTGCGAAGAGAACTCGACGAAGCGCTGATTATATAGGCAGTACAGAGGGCGCCACAGTCGATCACGTGGCGTCAGCTATGAGATTGTCTCTGGTAATGCCAACATTCTCGATTGAAAGTAATCGATCGTCACGCTTGCGGTGCAACGCTGACATCCAAATTTTATCCAGTTTAACACCTTCGTCTTTCCTGTTAAAATTATTACGATGTTTATCAATCTCGATAGCCTCTCTATACAAGCGTGCATAATAATGCGAGGTTTTTGATATGACGCTCGTCTCGCTGAATTTTATTTCATGATCACCTTCCTGGTAAACATGTTCCACTACGGCCGATTTATCCGTGTGACCCAGGTGGCAATTCCTCTCATGTTCAACAAGACGGGTGTTCACACTTCTCTTTGTGGTACCGATGTAAACCTGTCCACAACTACAAGGAATTTTATATACCCCCGGTGTAGCCAAAGGGGTATATAAAATTCCTTAGTTGTGGACAGGTTTACATCGGTACCACAAAGAGAAGTGTGAACACCCATCTTGTTGAACATAAGAGGAATTGCCACCTGGGTCACACGGATAAATCGGCCGTAGCGGAACATGTTTACCAGGAAGGTGATCATGAAATAAAATTCAGCGAGACGAGCATCATATCAAAAACCTCGCATTATTATGCACGCTTGTATAGAGAGGCTATCGAGATTGATAAACATTGTAATAATTTTAACAGGAAAGACGAAGGTGTTAAACTGGATAAAATTTGGATGTCAGCGTTGCACCGCAAGCGTGACGATCGATTACTTTCAATCGAGAATGTTGGCATTACCAGAGACAATCTCATAGCCGACGCCACGTGATCGACTGTGGCGCCCTCTGTACTGCCTATATAATCAGCGCTTCGTCGAGTTCTCTTCGCAGTTCGCCGCTTTACCTCCGAGGATGTCTCCCGCAGTTGGAGACGAAACGTCAGGAGAGTGTTTTATACTTCGACCACGGCCTATCAGCCCGGAAGTTTTAAGTGAAGACAATACCGGCCGCGAAAGCTTACATTGTATGAGTGTTTAGTTTAGTTATATGTACCTGTCAACTATGCATGTCTTAACAACATGGTCAATTATTACCGTTACTCTTTCCATTATTTTTGTAAAATAAAATGTTAATCGTAATTAAACCACTTCTTGTCCAGTGCTTGAAAATATCTACATCTGTATTTGTACTCCACAAGGCACCTTACAGCATGTGATGGGGAGGACACTTGTAGTACAGCAATCTTTTCTCACCTTCCCTTTCCATTCGGAAGTGATGGCTGGAAAGAATCATTGTCAATATGATCTCTAATTTCTCAGGTTTTCTCTTTGTGCTCATTTTGAGAGATGCATATGGGAGGAAATATTTTCAATTGTTTCCAGAACGTGCTCTCTCAGAATTTCAATTCTAAGCCTCTCCATTGATGCACAATGCCTCTCTTGTAACATCTGCCACAGGAGTCTGCTGAGAACTTCTGTGATGTTCTTACCATAACTAAATGATTCCCTGGCATGCCACTCTTCCTTTGATCTTGCCTCTCTTGTATTAATCAGCCCTGGTAAAGTCCCATACTGATTAGCAGTACTCAAGAATTGATTGAACAAATGTTTTGTAAGCCATTTCTTTTATGGATGAATTAAATTTCCTTAAAATTCACAATTCATCCAGTGAACTCAGCCAACCATCTGATTTTTCCCACAGGTAGTCATTTCAGTTTAGGTCACTCAGGATGGTTATCCCAAGGTATTTTACGGCACTTACTGTTCCCAGTGACTTGTCCCCAGTACTATAACTGTACAGTAGTGGATCTCTTCACCTTTATACATGCAGCAGGTTACATTTACTGACATTCCGGATCAACAGCCAATCCCTGCACCAGTCATCGGTCGTCTGCAGGTCTTCCTGCCATTCTCTACAGTGTTCTGGTGTTTTTACGTTCTTGTACATAACACCATCATCTGCAAACATCTTCATGGAGCTTCTGATGTTATCCACTAGATCATTTTTGTAAATCTTAAACAGTAACAGTTCTGGTACAGGTCTTAGGGTACTCCTAAAATTACCTTTACATCTGTCAGTTTTGTTCCATTGAGACTGACTTGTTGATTTCTGTCTGCAAGGTACTTTTCAATAAGAGACCAATTTGTTGATACAGTCACCGGAGCCACAACCTCCTCTGCTCTGTCACATACAAAGGGGTTAGCACAATAGTTTCCTACAGTACAACCCAACATTGCACGTTACTGATGTTGATACAATCATCTCCGTACATAGTCTTAATTCTTCTATGGATTCAGTTGAAGGCACGTCTTCTGTAATTATTAATTCAATTACAGCAAACTGTTTCCATTGCACCAACACAGTTACTTTACACATCGCCATGTCACAGGCTGCAATTCAGAACTTTCTAACTGCAGAGATTGCAGCCTGAGTCATTTAAGCAGGAAAATCGACCAATTAATATGCATGACACATAATATCTCAACCAATATTGAGGACAGAATAAAAAATTTGGAGGCTTTGCTTTTCAGGATACCCTCATAAGACCAAAACTTTTTAGGGCTTTTAGTCAGATCAGTTAGCAGATTCAGTACCAGGAATCATCCAGAAGGAAAAAATGGCATAGTTCAATCACTCAAAAAATCTAATATGAATTTAACTTTTGGTTTTTCTGCTGTTTCTTCTCGCTACATCTCTCTCTGCCACGTTCTTTTCATTTTTAGATAATAAATTATCCATACAGCTACGCATAAAAATCTTGAAGAACCAAGAAATCATCATTCAGTGATCTGTCACACCATAAAGTTATTTGTCTTTAGTCCACAAAGTAAGGCTTGTTGCGAGTCTACTAAGCATATCTTCTCAGCACTGTAGACAGTAGCCAATGGGAGGATAGTATGCAGAAGCCAATAAACATTTGTTAACTAGGTGCATCTGTTTGTTGCTAACATGTGAATTACTCACATTTTGTGTATGTCGAAATGTTATAAATGATGGTTGTGCTTATGAAGTTATGCAAATTACTTGCATTGTGTAGACAGCACTTTCTTCATTTTGTGCTGTTGCTCCTTACTTCTTTTACTCATATATACAGCACTTTGTACTACCTATACTGAAATAATATTAATGAGAAAGGCAGACTCTACAGTGTGGTGACTGGTGCAACTCAACATCTAGGTTTGCTTGGAATGTGATAGTTTGGTGAAGCCATTGAGTGAATATTTCATCTAGCTTGTAGTGACAGATTGATCTGTGTGTGTAACAGAAATGCCAAGATGTGACAAAAGCAGAAAATTAAGACTATGTGTTGAATTATGTAGTACATGTTTGTATGTATTTGCCCCAGAAAATTGTACGTTTCTCTCTGAAAATTCAGTTCGTATGCACTTTAGCATCTAGCCTGTTAAGAATGTTGTTACAGTACATACTTAATATTTTCCCAAAACAAAAACATCGTTACATCATTGGCCATACAAATCAATTGTTCTCCCATTGTAATTTCCCATGACCATTTGCGATAGTTGTTCTCCAATTGTAACTTCCCGTGATCACTTGTGACAGGTGTTACCAGCGTACATTTTGAGGTAAGAACATGGACAACATGCCATAAGGTTTTAGTTAGCTAGTGATTCATTACACAACCATGTTAAAGTTTATAAAAAACAGCATGATGATTATTGAACTATAAGAAATAAAATTGTCATAACTTCTGAATGGTTTGCGTTAGGACGTTCAAACTGCATGGTTGGCCATGGGGCATGATTGGAATTAATATGGTTTAGTCTAGCAATGTAGCCCACTTTCATTTGGATGAGTTCATCAATAAGCAAAACTGGCGCATCTTGGGGACTGAGAATCTGCATTTCATGATCAAGAAGTCTCCTCACCCTCAATGGGTGACTGTGTGGTGTGCAATGTCCAGTCATGGAATAATTGGTGCGATGTTCCTTGATGGCACGGTGACTGCCAAATGGTATGTGAAGGTTTTAGAAGATGTTTTCGTCCCCATTATCCAAAGTGACCCTGATTTCGACAAGATGTGGTTCATGCAAGATGGTGCATGACCCTGTTGAAGCAGGAGAATGTTTGATGTCATGGAGGAGTACTTTGGTGACCACATTCTGGCACTGGGGGAACCCAGAGACCACTAGCATGGGTCTTGATTGGCTGCCATATTATCCAGATCTGAACACAGGCAAATCCGTTTTATGGGGCTACATTAAAGACAAGGTGTACAGCAAAAACCCCAAAACCATTGCTGGTCTGAAAACAGCCATTCAGGAGGTCATCAACAGCATTGATGTTCTGACACTTTAGAGGGCCATGCAGAATTTAGCTATTTGTTTGTGCCACATCATCATGAATGATGGCAGGCATATCGGACATGTCATAACCTAAATCTAGATATCTTTAGTGACATTTACATGTTGAGCAAAGGGTGTGCACACCATAGTTCGTAACCAATTTATGTTTTTTTTTTTTTTAATAAAATGGCTGATGAGGATTTAAGATCATTATAATGGAAATCTGATGAATCCTTAGTCTTCAGTTCACCATAGGATGAATATTACATTTTAATTGAAATATAAAATGGCCACTCTGTGTTCATTTTATTATATAAAATTATCAGTATCAAAGAATTATAATGTGAAGTGACATTTCCAACTGTTTCATGAAAAATCAGTTAACAATAAAAATAATGAAGAAATTAAAGCCAAGCTTTTTGAGCTTAGTCAGAACAAAGAGAAAGAAATAAATATTCATAAAGGTAGATTTATGTAATTTTTTAAAATCATTATTGTCATTGGTAATGATTTTACCTCCTCCTTGTAATGTATTTACAGGAAAAAAGTTATGTGATACATAATGATGCTGCACTGAAATTGTGTTAACATACAAATCTTAAAACAGTGTGTCCTTTAAGTGATGGTGAATTTGTAAAAGAATGCTTTGTGAGTGCCACAACAATTTTAAATCCAACAAAAATTCCTCATTTCAAAACAGTTAAGGAACATCTACATGATGCTTTTTTGTGTTCAACTTTGTGCATGCACATAAATTTCCAACAGCACACTATGCATGCACATTTGTGCTTGTGTAATTTCCTGGAAATGAAGCCTGTGTGTAAAGCGGATTACATGTTTTAGCAGATGATGGGCAATTGGGGCCCATTTGTGTTTGATTGTGTTGTGTGTTCAGGTTATGCTGTGAAGCAATTTATGTGCAGTAATATCTGTTGCCTCAAAAGGAAGCACACTTCAGTTTATAGATGAAAAATGTCGTATGAAATGCGGCTTCTGAAGATTATTTGAATAAAAATTTAGTGTGTATTGCCCTGAGTGTCAAAAAGACACAGTGACTCTGATCAATATTACCTCTGTTGTCTAGAATCTTCTTTACCTACATTCGATTTTGTGCTTTCTTTTTCTGTCACCTTTTCATCACACTACATGCAACACAAGCTTCCAAGCAAAGAAGAGGATTCATAGTGGACAATTTGCACAATGAAGCAACATGTAGACACGAGAATGCCCAAGTGTACATGCATTCTTTCCACAAATGTTTGTGCTTGCTCTTTCATTTCCCTGCTTATGTGATTAACTAAAACAGGCTGCAGACATGTTGATGAAATGGCAAATTATTTTCCTATTTGGGCTTGGACAAAAGCAGTGACATAACTGAGGTTGTTCAGCTCATTATGTTTTTGAGAGTTGTTGATGCTGATTTCAACACAAGCAAGTCCTTGATAGGACCCAGTGCAGACGCAGCTGCATCCTATTTTGATATCTAGCAGAAAATACCAGCAACACATTATGTTCTAGATCCCATTAATCTGTTGCCAAATGTACAAAACTAAATAGTGTCACGGGCATAGTTGTAAATACACATACATCATATGATTTGGGGTATTGTCAGTTTATGACTTTCCTGACAGAACTCGACTGTGAAATAGGCAATTTGTCTTATTTTTATGAAGTACACTGGTTGAGTAGAGGTGGTGCTTTCAGGCACCTGAATGTCTTGAACACAACTTTGCAGGGCAAATATAAATTAATCACTAAAGTATGAAAAGGATAAATTGCTACTCACCATAGAGGTTGCACTTAGTTGCAGACAGACTCAGTGAAAAAGACAGCTGAACACTTAAGCTTTCACACAAAGAAGTCCTCCTCCTGAAACAGTTAACAAACATACATTCACTCAAGCACAGCTCATACACACATGGCAACTGTGTCCAGGTGCAGCCCAAGGGAGGCATAATGAAGTCTAGTGAGTTGAGTGGTTCTACCAGTGTCAGAAGCATTGGACAATGTTTATTACACCTCCATCCCATAGGTTATAACTTACAACTGGCTCAATGCATTAGCCTTTAATTGCACCATCCATCCTAAAGAAAGCATCACCTTTGAGTACGTCAAAGAGTCTGTGTCAGTACTTCTGCAATTTTGAATAATATACATTTTCAAGGTGATTGTAATCTCTCAAAGAACCAGTGAATACTGTATGCTGACTTCAAATACAAAGAAAATTGGAGGGGTAAAGTTGAACTCAGTGAGAAGTTTTTACTATACAAATTACATATATGAATTGTTAATGATATCTAGTACAGATTTATGTTAATCGATAAATAAAATTAGTCAACAAAACATATTAAGCTGTAGCTTACTCTGAATCTGTATTTTCTCCTTGTGGCCGCTAATGGTTGTAGTCTTCTTCTTTGTTCACATGAGAAAGTGTTTTTCTAAATAAGGAAACCTTCTTTTAGGAAGTTCTTGGTGAGAATGGTATCCTGCTGATTCCTAGCCAACCAACAACTGCTGGATATCATTACACAGCATTTTTGCGACCATTCAACTTCATGTACTGTGGGATATTCAATGTTCTGAAACTTCCAGTGACACAGGTACCAGTGGGACTAGGGAGAGATGGATTGCCAATTGGCATACAGGTTAGTTTTTAACTTATTTTCTCTCAGCTTTACTTTGTTAAGGCTTGTTTGGTTTCAAAGTCTTTTTATGCCTGCATTGTATTGAATAAGTAAAAAATAAAATAGAAAATTTTGCTGTAAAATATTCAACTTATGTTTGTTTGTGTTTTTGAATATTTAAAAGTCTAGTATTTTATAAAGAAGGTTGCTGTGTTTTATCCCCGTACATATTTAACTTCTTTCTGTTTTCAAAAGCAGTGTGAGAGCAAGTACAGGAGAAGAAACAAGGGTGAAATAAAAGGGTGCATTCAAGACTCAGAAAATGTAAAACTCAAATTCAATTGGTTACATTTTTGTCTTCTTTGCACATCCGAAAACGAGTTAGGAAGTACCCATCTTTGAAGGTGGTGAAGAAATAGAGAAAAGTTATCATAAACCATAACAAGTGAAACAAAGAGCAATGCCTGGCACAAAAAAACTGTATCTTTAGTATTCATACTGATAGATGTATCTTAGCTCTGCTGGCATGAGTATTTTATATGATTTTCATTACCCCTTCAATGTATGTCACAAAACTAGCAATTTTTGCTATTGTAGCCCTTTCCTCTTTTCTCTTATTCTTATAAATGCACGCATTTATGTAACAGAAGACACCACAACATTGTGAATACAAGTAGACGGAATATATTCTCAGTGAATGAATTGTTTATCAGTCATCATAATGTCAATACCTAAGAATATCACAGTACTGATGACTGCAGTATGCGACCAAAAGTCTCTAACCCCACACTGAACACATGAGGTACGATACAAAACAGTGCCCCTGCAGACAAAATGTATTAACATTGCATATGTCTTTCTGTGAGAGTTAATCAAGAGAGAGAATCAAGTGTTTGTGAGGGGGGCATGGTTGTGGAAGCCCACAGATTTTAGCATTCTACTGCAGAGGTGTCACAGTAGTTTGATGAGTTCAGGGTGACTGAGTGATATTGTCAAGTCTAAACAATGGGCAAACACAAAATTCAGTCTTTCCCCTGGTAGTCTTAAAGAATTAACTGAGAAGGAAAATTTTAAACAGCAAAATATGAGGGGGGACCCAAAAGAAACCGGACTCAGAGGGCGCTGCCACTAGTAGACGTAGTGCAGGGTTCTCATGCTAGATGGTGTTAGTAGAGACCTACATGAAACAGCTGTGCAGACGGTGTCAGTGTAGAGCTGAACGTGCAAGTGTGGTATTGTGTTTCTCTGACTGTTGGCGGGTTACCTTTGCAAAGTCGTTAGGGCAACTTTAAAAGAACAAAGAGTGCGTGTGAAATTTTGTTTCCTGCTTAAAAAAAACTGCAACGGAGACACACCAAATGCTTCAGGAAGCTTTCCAGGAGGACGCTATGAGCCGCACACAGGTTTTCGAGTGGTTTGGGCGCTTTAAACGTGGTGAGATGTGTGTTGAAGACCAAGCTCGTTCTGGATGCCCTTCAACTTCGCGAAATGAGGAGAACATTGAAAAGGTTTGCCAAAAGAGCAACGAGGATCGTCGCCAAACGATCGACCAAATTTCAGCAGAGACAGGAATCAGTTGGAGCTCGTGCCAGATGATTTTGAGTGAGGATTTGCACATGAGACGTGTTGCTGCTAAATTTGTTCCGCGCCTTCTCACACAGGAGCAAAAAACCATCTGCAGGAATGTGTGTCAGGACTTGAAAACAGAGATTGCACGTGATCCAAACTTCTTGAACAAAGTCATTACAGGAGATGAGAGTTGGTGTTACGGGTATGACCCAGAAAGCATGCAAGCGTCAAGCCAGTGGAGGACTCCCAGCTCTCCCAGACCAAAAAAAGCAAGGCAAGTGAGGTCAAATGCGAAGACGATGATCATTGTCTTTTTTGATGTTCGTGGAATTGTGCATCGGGAATTCGTACCCCCGGCCAGACTGTTAACCAGCACTTTTACTTGGATGTTTTAAGGCATCTGCGAGAGGATGTGAGGAGGAAATGCCCAGAACTTTGGCGATCAGGTGACTGGTTTCTGCATCACGACAACGCTTCAGCACACATGGTCTTACGAGTGACCCACTATTTGGCATCTCAGAGGTGGTCTGTCGTTCCCTATGCTCCGTATTCGCCGGACCTAGCCCCATGCGACTTGTTCCTATTTCCACAAATGAAAAAACGCTAAAAGGGGAGCGTTATGATGATGATGTGGAGGCGGTAAAAACAGCTCCGCAAAGGGCACTGGACAATGGCAAACTTGAAGAGTTCCAAACATGCTTCCAACAGTGGGAAAAGAGACTTGACAAGTGCATCGCATGTAATGGAAAGTATTTTAAAAGTGACTGAAGTAATTTTGTAAAAAGGTTCATCAATAAATTTTTTATGACAACAAGCCAGTTTCTTTTGGGTCCCCCCTCGTAGTACTCTGGTTAACTTCATACTTTCATCTTGTGCTGTCACAATGGGCAAACATAAAATTCAATTTTTCCCCTGGTAGTCTTAAAGAATTAACTGAGAAGGAAAAATTTAAACAGCAAAATAGTACTCTGGTTAACTTTCATCTTGTGCTGTCATTTTTTATAGCCCACAAACCATTTAAGGGTCTGTATTTCCTATGGAAATTTACATTTGGGTGTACTAAGAAAAGTACATCATATACCCTAGTATAGCAATAGAAGAGAGAGAACAGAATAAGACTTACTGATGTGAATTATTGTATAATATCAGGTCACATAAACGGATTATTTATCTCTAAATTGAGTTGCCATAAAATAGACTGTAATACTCCTTTCAAAATATTTATACCATGTCATGAAAATTCAGTAATTTCTTGAATAAGTATATTCATTGATGTGTCCTATACATCTTTTAGTTGTATTCTGTAGTAACTGATGTACTATTCTTAATAGGTAGTGGCTGCACCATACAACGATCATCTGTGCCTTGCAGTTGCTGAGGAATTGGAAAAAGCATTTCATGGTTGGGTTCCCCCATTTCCAACCAAGCCATAAATGTGAGAAACACACCATAATCATGGTGAAGTTTCTTCTGTCAACTTATGAATGACTGTATTCATGTTGTATATTAGTATGCAGCTTGTTAATTTAGTAATATGATCAGTTGTGGAACAGGTATTACAGACTGCATTTTATGCAAGTTGGAGCTCATGTATCTTTATCGGTATTAATGGTAAGGATTATTTAAATTTCCACATTGAAAAATGTTTACACATTATGGAAGAAGAAGCTTAACAATCAATAAGAGACTGATTTTTATATCTGCTTCATTTTTTTAATATGAATACATATGCAGTGGATAATAATGTAATCCATTACAAATTTATAAGCACAAAAATAACTTGATATAAATGAAACTGTCCCTCTTATTGTACTGTATTGGACGGGTTTTATGTCTTTGTCCTTCACATGGAAGTATTACAACAGAAACTTAATCACTGATAATAAAATGAAGTGATATAAGAGGTTTTTTTAAAAAAAAAGTAGAGACAGTTGTTTCATTGTTTTTTACAATATATGAAAATTATTCTTACTATGTTTGATTATTGTATTAGAGTGATTCAAATATAAATGGTAATTATTTTTGTACATTTATTGATTAATTATTTACACAATTGAAACCTTCACTTTTTCTTTAGATAGCCTCCTGCATGCTCTACACACTTTTGCCAACAATTTGGAAGCTTCGACATTCCTTCATCATAAAAAGTTTGAGGCTGCATCAACCAATTGTGCACACATTCCTTGATGACTACTTCATTATTTTTGAATTGTTCCCATCAGGGTGGTTTTATTCATGGATGCAAGCAAAAAACATTGGGGGGGGGGGGGGGGGGGGGGCAGATCTGGACTGTAGGGTGTATGGTTGAGGGTTTCCTAGTGCGTGACCACTAGTTTGTCCCTTGTCAAATAGGCGGTGTTAGGCTTACCATTGTCATGGAGAAAGATAGCATCTCTGACGTGCATTGCACATCTTTTGTTTCAGTAGGGGGCTTTCGCTGATGTTAACAACTGGCAGTAGTAAGCTACATTCACCACATCTCAACTGTGAAGAAAGTCAATGAGTAACACTCCTCTGTAGTCAAACAACATGGTCGCAAGGACTTTTCTGGCTAAGGCACAGATGTTGGCTTTGACTGGGCAGGCTTTGTCCTTTCTTTGCCACTCCTTACTCACCATTTTGGATTCTAAAGTGTAATAATGGACCTATGTATTACCATGTGTGATGAAGCACTTCAAAAAATCCTCATCATGCCAGAATTGATTCAGAAGTCTCTCACAGATCTCCAATTTGACATGTTTTTTGCTATTCCTTTAATGACTTTAGAACCCATTGTGCTCTAATTTTTCTAAAGCAAATCTGTTCACTCATAATGGTATGAGCACTTCTGTTGCTGATTCCCACTTCTGCTGTGATTTCTTCAGCAGTAAACCAGCAATCACTTTCAATAAGCTCCTTAACAGCATGAATGTTGTCATCTGTGATACTTGACCTATGATGTCAAGTAGGATCTTCATTTTCTACACTTTCTCAGCCACCCCTAAATGTTCGGGCACAAGTAAACACTTGGTTCCGTGACAGTTTAGTATCCCCAAACTGTGCCTTTAAACAAGTTAAAATCTCTGAGGGTTTAATCCTTTATCGGTTAAAAACTTAATGATAATGTGGTGCACAATAGACGAAGGAATGTCTTGTATACTCATGTCTGTACTGAAGCCAGAGTAGCATGCAGCAGCAAACAAAGCTGGTTGCCCTTTCCTAACACACTGACCTTCAACGCCCTACGCCACCATCCCACTTAGAACTGCTTGTGCAGTACTCTAGTGCAACTACGAGGGTGAGTCAAATGAAAACCTTAAATATTTTTTTAAATATTATTTATTGTGCGGAAGTGGTACAAACCTGTATCACTTTTCAACACAATCTCCCCCACGCTCAATGCAAGTCCTCCAGCACTTACAAAGTGCATAAATTAATTTAGAAAAAAATTCTTTTGGTAGTCCATGCAACCTCTCATGCAATGCATGGCGTACCTCTTCATCAAAATGGAACTTCTTTCCTCCCATTGCGTCTTTGAGTGGTCCAAACATATGGAAATCACTTGGAGCAAGGTCTGGTGAGTATTTTGGATGAGGAAGACACTCAAAATGCCGATCTGTGATTGTTGCAACTGTTGTACGGGCAGTGTGGGGCCTTGCATTGTCATGTTGCAAAAGGACACCTGCTGACAGCAATCCACATCTCTCTGATTTGATTGCAGGCCGCAGATGATTTTTTAGATGTGTGTATGATGCATTGGTGACTGTGGTCCCTCTAGGCATGTAATGCTCCAAAATGACGCCTTTTTCGCCCCAAAAGAAAGTCAGCATAACCTTCCCTGCTGATGGTTCTGTTCGAAACTTCTTTGGTTTTGGTGATGAGGAATGGCGCCATTCCTTGCTCACTCTCTTCGTTTCCGATTGGTGGAAGTGAATGCAGGTTTTGTCCCCAGTAATGATTCTTGCAAGAAGTGCTTCACAAGCATCAACACGTCATTGTCTCATTTCAGGAGTCAGGTGCCGTGGCACCCATCATGCAGACACTTTGTGCAACTGGAACACATCATGCACAATGTGGTGTGCTGACCCATGACTAATCTGTGAAAATGCTGCAATATCATTCAGTGTCACTCGGCGGTTTTCCTTCATTATGGCTTTAACTGCTGCAATGTTCTGTGGAGTCACAACTCGTGCCTGACCTGGACGATGAGCATCTTCCACTGAAGTCACACCATTTACAAACTTCCTACTCCATTCGTAGACTTGGTGCTGTGACACACATGCATCACCCTACTGAACCTTCATTCGTCAATGAATTTCAATAGGTTTCACACCTTCACTACGCAAAACCGAGCAACAGAACGCTGTTCTTCCCTGGTGCAAGTCGCAAGTGGGGCGGCCATCTTTATATTGATACTGTGATGGTATGTGTGCATCTGCACTATGCTGCCACCTACAGGCGATTCTGCACGCTGTTTGCAGCACTCTTATCAACTTACAGGATAACGGTGCGAAATTTCGAATTTTTATTACAATTTTAAGGTTTGCGTTTGACTCGCCCTCGTATTATTTATGCTTTAATGATGGTTGGCTCATAGGTTGCTCCAGTTTTACAACTTATCAGGTATTTTTTTGCACAGTAATTCGTAAGCACACTGAAGAATTACAGAAATCAATGTTTTCAATAAAAAGTATTCATAGAAAATATACTCGATTGAAAAACTGTTCTTATTCATACACATTGTTTGGGAAGCCAGTGATGTCCACTAGAGGCTAAGGAATGCTTTACAAGTCTAGTCTTGCATTTCCCATGAATCATCATTCCAGTGACTTGATCATCCCTGTAGTTACTATCAATGAATCATTCATCAAATCTGATTTGGAAGCAGTATTATTCACCTTGAGGATAGTTTGTAACAGTGCTTGAGAATTTATATCCTTTATTTATTTATTCGTGTCACAAGCGCTGCATAAAAAATAGACAAAAGGAGAAAAGCCGACTAAATATGTAAAATTAATACATACAAAGGAAATATAGAGACAGTGTGAGGCAAATAGAGCCATATAATAACAGTTACGTATAAACAGATTATAAACGCTAAATATAATCAGACCAAAAATCAGCGACCTCAGCAGCATTGTTCCTGGCCCACAGTAGGTCCTCCAGCATGCAGGAAACTGGGCAATGAGAACAGTTGTACAGGTGCTTGGTGGTTTGTTCAGCTCCACATTCACATACATTTGATAGGTCCCCAAGGTAGTTTCATTTGGCCATATTATCCATTGTTCTACCCACACCACTTCTTAGTCTGTTGAGGAACTTCCGCATTTCCCATTGCAGGTTTTTGCATGGGAGGAGGGGGGGGGGGGGGGGGAGGGGCTCCGAAGGTGGGATCCATGATCCGATAACTGCGTTTCTGTTTGTCCACAGGTTTTGTCATGCCACTAACGGTGTCATATTGTAATGGAAATTTTTGGAAAGCTCTGCCTAGATTTGAGTCTTCTTGGGGGACTGCTGTTCATGCAGTGTGTGAACAGTGTATAGTTCCATTTTGCTTTTCTCTGTGTTCATGGCAACTTCCAGCCTTATATCTGGTGGAGCTATCTGCACCACGCTGTCGAGTTTGTAGGTAGGTGTTACTCTCAGGCATCCTGTTATTCTATATGTCTCGTTGAGGGCAAAATCCACATGCCTAGCGTGTACAGTACTGTACTAAACAGGGCGGGCATATTCAGCAGCAGAGTAACGTAATGCTAGTGCCGACATTATGAGTACTTTCAGTTGGGCACCCCACCTGCTGCTTGTGAGCTTTCTGGTGATGTTATTGCTGGCGGATAATTTTTTTGTTTCATGTTTAGGTAGTCCTTCCTAAATGTCAGCCTCTATGGAGAGTGTGTATTTTGCACTTTCGTACACTCGGACATCCCGTGGGCAACAGTTGAAATTACTCCCAGCCGGATGATCTTTCCACTACAGAAGCATTGCGATAGAAAAAGTGTAGGGTCTTCCTCAAGACCAAAATTGACAATAGTGACCATAAAGATTGAAGGCTTATCAGCCAGTAAAGAATAGCTTCTACAAACTATGTGTCAAGCAATAAGATATGAATAGTGATAAAATTCTGTAATATAGAGCACTGAACATTGTGCAAGTCAGTTACACTTTTTTTTTGTATATAGCCACCCTAATAGAGTTTGATAATCCTTCACACTACACATGTTACCTCAACCTTTACTATACATAAAGTAATTATACCTGTTATTTCATCAAGTCATTCCAGAGATCTGTGCCAGAGTATTGTTGTGTTAGTGCAGGGACGCACAGGCAGCAGACAACATGCAGCCCTCCATTGATCTTATGGTGGCCCAACTTACTGTTTGTTGTAACTAGTATGCTAATAGCACATTATTTTTAAATTTTCATAATCCTGTAGTGCTTTTGCACTTATGTAAAAATGCAGTCACAACAAGAGCAGCATCCTGGCTGTGGGGAGTGACCTTGTATTGTCATGAATAATCAGTCAATAGAATGAAATAAAACATAACAATTTTTTTCACATAAATTTCCTCTCCCCTTCTTCATAGGCATTATTGCTAAGATTCAGTATCAACTCTCAAAGGAGGTCAAAAATTAATCATGCAGTGGCTAATTTAGGAAACTTAAAAGTGCAGAATGAAATCGACAGTTTCAGGATCAGGATTACTGGATAGTTTTTTTTAATAATGTTGTTTGCTGTATTTGCAGACTTCCCAAAGGACTGCAGCATAAGGAGACACTATGAAAGCCTGGATTCTCCATTTCCAGAACTACTACATAATCATAAAATTTTATCCTTAAGAAAAGAATTGCCATGTCAGCAAGCATTGTTAAAAAAATTGTTGAATACTAAGAAGCAGCAACAGAGAAATTTTGAAATAACTCGTCTTATACCAAAAAGTTGTCACCCATTTATAGACAGAGATTTTTTCAAAAGTTGTTTAGAGATAGAAGTTTAAAAAAATTGTCCAGAGGTGGCAAAAGATTTTGAGAAAATTCAGTCAAACTTGATGAGGTGAAAATGAGAATTACTGCAGCTTTGGAAAATACAAATGAGCACATAACAATTAACTCAAGGAAATTTGCTTACTTTTCATTGACTATTGATGAATCAATCAAGAGCACAAACCAGTCTTCAGTATTTGCACATGGGGCAACACGCATGTTTGAAGTATTTGGCGAGCTCTTTATCAGAGCAAACTAGGGTAGTGATATGTTCACTGGATTCTTGGAACAGTGTTCCAACATTGATTTAGATCTGAAAAAGCTTTTGGGTACTATTTCATGACAGGAATTAATTCTGGATTGGCATTGTTATTGAAACAACATGATGGAATGTGTGATGGTGGTTACATTGTATAACTCATCAGGAGGCTTCATCTCCAAAGAAGTTAGGTTTTGAAGATGTCATGATAGTTGTGGTTTCCACAGTTAATTTCATAAAACATGTCTCAGTCGTGGCAGTTCAAAACATTTCTTGAAGACATTGATGACATGTATGGTGATTTGATTTTATATCCAGATATAGGATTATTAAGTCTTGGTAAGGTAATCTAACAGTGTCTGAATTTAAGAAATGAAATTGAAATTTTCACAAGCTGAAAGAACAGCCACCTTACTTTGTCTTTCCATGGCTAATAATTCAAGCATATGGAATGCAGTACACTGAATTGGACCTGGAACTACTACACGCCTTGGTGTGGAATTTCACCATGGTGGATGTAACCAAACCTAGAATCGGAGCCAATTTTTTAGTGCATTATTGTTTGCTATTGGACATTGCCAATGCTTGTCTATTAGACATCATCACCGGACTATCTGCTGATTTGTTCCGTCATAGTGTGGCAGTACATGGCACCAAATTGATGAGTATGCCAAACTTCTAGAACAGTTTCCTGGTATCAGGAGGCCTTCTGCGGCTCCACAAAAGGTGTGTCACAACACTGTACGTTATATCAACACTACCATAGGCCCACCAACTTCATGCAGGCCCAGACATATCGACTCTAATCAAGACACTGTTGCCATAGCGGGATTTAATAGCATGTTGAAGGAAGGCATTGTTCGCCGGTCTCGTGGACCTTGCTCATCACCACTACATTTAGTACCAAAAACTAATGATGCATGGTGGCCATGTAGTGATCACCGCACTCTGAATGTTAGAAAAATGCCAAATCGCTAGTATGTTCCTCTGCTGAGAGGTTATAATTATGCTTTATGTGGGAAAAAGGTGTTTAGTGTACTAGATTACACAGAGGCATACACACACATTTCTATAGCTGAAAGAGAGATTTCAAAAATGGCTATTGTAATGCCAGTTGGTGTTTTTGAAAGCCTGTGTATGATGTTTACATTCAGAAATATTGTCCAGATATGACAAAGATTTATAAATTCAGTTTTACAAGGCTTGCCGTATTGCTTTGCCTATCTTGATGATATACTCATTTTTTCAGCAGGCTCATAGGATCACAAGCAGCACTCGACTGAGGTATTTAAATACCTTGACAAATATGGAGTAGTGTTGAACACATCAAAGGCAGAGGTTACCTATTTAGGCCACCTCATTTCATCAGCTAGATCACTGTCGTTACCGGAGAAAGTTGAAACTATTTTAAGTATTCCACTGCTAAAAACTGCTGAGGAATTCTTAACTTATTATCAATGTCCCCTATCTTGTGGCAGAACCCAAAGAGCCTCTTACTGCGGCTTTAGTTGATCGTAAGGTTAAAGGCCAAATGTCAGAGCAACAGACAGAGTCAATGGTAAATGCATTCAAAACAACTGAGAAAATTGTAACAGAATGGAGCCCTCCTTGCATCTCTGTCTTTAGAAGCATCTCAGTGCTCGTAGTAGACGCTAGCCAAACAGCAATAGGTGCTGCATTGTAATAGTATATAGACAAGGCTTGGTAGCCTCTCACATTCTTTTCATGAAAACACTCTTCAGCTCAGCAAAAATGGAATGTGCATGATGGTGAACAGTTGGCCATTTATGAGCCCATTAAATATTTTTGTAGACAGTTGGAAGTGAGAGATTTCAACACTTTTACAGACAATAAACTACTAACCTGTTCCTTTCAGCACAAATCACCGCTGATGTAAGGTAAATATCAGGAATTGACGATGTAGTGGCACACTGCCTGTCCCAAGTGAGAAGTATCATAAAAAGAGGTGACTTTACACATAGCCCGAACGCAACATTCTGACCAGGAACTTCAGGATTTTTTAGGAGATGCCACATCTGGTTTTCAACTTAAGCCTATTGACATTTGAGCCTCTAACACCAAGTTGTATTTTGAGGTTTCAAATGGGAAAACTCAGCCATTCATTCCTTCAGCAACTTATGCCACCCCGGTGAGAAGGCAACAATTAAACTAATAGCTAGCTGTTTTGTGTGGCACAGAATACAAATGGACTGTTGAACATGGGCTTGCACAGGTGTACAATTCCAGTACAGCAAGATATCTCACCAGTAATAGACGATTTCACGTGCTGGCAGAAGCCATTCTGGTGGATAATATTTCTGTTGAGACACTAGCCACTGGGTTTGTGTCACACTTGATCTTCCATTTTGGTTGTCTGCCTCACATAACAACAGACAGAGGATGGCAGTTCAAATCTGATCTATTTGCCAAAGTAATAAATTTTGCAGTGCAGTGCACCACACAACAATAATTTACCACCCTGCTGGTAATGCTGGCATCAGTCATTTAAAGCCGCAATAATGTGCCATGAATCACAATAGACATCCACCTCACCATTGGTTTTTTTCTCAGCCTATGCAATATGTGCAAGCCAGAGTGGGATGCCTCACCAGCAGAGCTAGTATATGGGGAAGTCCTACTGCTTCTCAATGAGTTTATCAATCCACACATTTTTGATGAATGATGTTATTACACCAGAATTTGTTGACCCCCTCAGAGAAAGGTTGATGCAGATACAGCTGCAACAAGCATCACACCATTGTACTCCGAATCTTCATACATTGAGAGTTACAATGCTGTAAGCATGTAATGTTGCAAAGAGATGGTGTCAAACCGCCAATGCCACCACCTTATGTCAGTCCCCATCGTATCATTAACAGAGGTGACAAAACATTTGAAATCTTCGTAAACAGCAAGATGAACACTGTCTCCACATTCATCATACAAGAACCTTCACACCCACAGCTTCCACACAACCAGATGAAACTTCTGCCAGTTACCAAGCGGTATCCACCAAGACCTTCACTGACTCTGATCAATGTCGGGCATGTTCTGGATGACGCATATACTTTTTGGCACAATTCATGGATGGCACTCCGGGCATCAAACAAGAATGATGCTCCCCTTTCCTGAAGGGTGCTGTGTAACGATGACAGGTTACAGCCATCGCAGACATCAGATAATCACCTGATCGTTTGGCAGACATCAATAGGGTTCATACACTGGCCACCAAGAGCCCTGTGGAATACCTTCTTGCTGCAGCACGGAATTCTGTGACTTTAATATTGTCGGTATTCTTTGCTTTCCTTTTTTTATTTGTTCAGTGGGTTACCTAGCTTATGCTTTTGTGTTAGCAAGTCATCGAATTTTCTGGTCATCATGTTGACTATGAAGGCATGCTATTTAACATTATAAAATGTTACTCCAAGCCACACATTCATTCATATCTAATTCTTGTTGTTACCAGAACACAATATCGAGTTCGCAAGTCTACCAACATGCAGACTTGCGACAATGTTGTAAGGCCAGATAAATCAGTCATCCAGGCCGTTATCCCTGCAATCACTAAAAAGGCTGCTGTCCCTCTTCAGGTTTTTCCTTTGTGGTTGTACCTATATCATTATGACATGAAAGCCACCCCATCTCAGTGAGGTCCAAGTTTCATGGAGTGACTTTGCTAGGTAAGGCATGAAAATGGACTAGCCTTTTTGGAGCAACATATATCTAGAAACAAACTTTCTCTATTACGAACATTAATAAAAAACAAAAAAAAAGCAACCACTTGACCAATGAAAATTTAGACTCAATTTTGCACTTGGCTAAGACAAAAACTGATCCAAACATCGAAGCAATTCTGAAATCAGTGGAGTTTCATGTTTAATATTACCTTGGGTAAATAATGTTTCTGCAAAAATGTATAGTAGTAATTATATTTATTAAATAAAATGTTTATGTATAAAGCAAATAGGGTGCTCCAGAAATGTTGTGACAAAGAACTGCATGCCAACTGATGGCCACAAATGTCATGGGTAATAGGTAGCACAGGTTGAAGAAGGAAAACAAGTGGCTGATACATTTGCAACACATATTGGATGTAATAAGTATACATGGTGTATGATAGAAAAAAAAGCTGTAATGTTACAAAATATGCTTGAAATTTGCACCATCAGGTGCCACGCAAAGCTGACACCAACAGAGCACTTATTGCCTGACATGAACATAACAGCTGTTTCTTTGATTATAGCAGCTGCACAGATGATTCTTGCGATGTGATCCATTTCAGATGCCACAGGATCACAATACATGAGGGATTTTGTGCCTCTACACAGAAAGAAATCAAGGCTCAATAAATGTGATGAGTGTGGGGGCCAGGGAACCTGTCCACCAAGCCCACTCCATCAATACAGGAATGACCTGTTGAAATGCCCTCAAACAACCATTCCAAAATGAGTAGATGCTCCATCATGTTGGAACCACATGCATTGCCTGATATTTGCTTGAATGTATTCAAGGAAGTGGGGAAGAACCTGTCCCAGAATGGTCAGGCACCAAAACACAAATAAGTAAGTAGCACATGGCCACATACTGTGCGAATGAGTGGGTGTCAGGAACACCTGATTCAGCACCATGGCATCATTGCAAAGGATGCATAACAATATTCTGTTAACAGGGCAGCATGGTGTAGCTATACCTAAAAATATGCAAGAATGCCTTTCAGACTGCAGACTTAGCATAAAAGAATGCTCTGAAATTTTGAAATTAAACTTCAGTCTAGCAGAGAATGCTGACAGGCTTAAAAAACAGGAGAACATTTGTTCACCCATAGGGGGGAATCACATCACTATATAGACCTCCCCTCCCTTCCACTCAGTGCTCAGAGTCCGTTCTTTCCGCCTATCATGGTTTACCCACAGAAGGTCAGTTCCGTTAGTTGCTGATGACCTGTTGACATATGATGAAATGTTGCCAGCTGCTGCTAGTTTAGAGTCTACACCTATGACCCCACAGCCATCCGGCTGTGGGGAGGGAGGGAGGGGGTCTTCAGCTCTTCTAGCTGCCATTCCTGTAAGTCACAATGTTAACTGACTGAAGATGAGGGCCAGGCAGACCTTCTATAGATGAAGAAATAATCTGTCCAACTGCAAGCCATTTGACATGGGAGCAGGGCATCTGGTGCTGCCCCTCCTTAGCAGTTCATTTACCACCTTACAGGCTGTATGCTGGGATCACCCCTCAGGTCGTCCTCTGTGCTGCTGTTGGGACTACTGCTTATTCACCATCACAACAACCATCATGAAGGGTATGCAAACTACACTCCATGAGAGTGCTGATACTTTGACAGGTGTCCACAGACACGCTAGACTGTGGGGGACACCAACCGCCTTTCAGTCCTGCATGAGGCCGCAGCACTAATCGCGTGCTACACCGAGGACTACAATTGTAGATTTGATGACAGGCTCTGACATGTCATTCAGCATGTTACTTTAAAGTGGTCACAGCCCAGCTTCTACTATTCTAGGCTGGAGAAGAGACTAACTCATTGTAAAATTCTGAGCAATAAATGGATGTTAATATAATGCTCTCTCACTGACGCCTTGGATGTGGCACAGGTCGTCACCACCACCACCACCACCACCACCACCACCAGCTCTTCGCTCAACCGTCCTATACCCTCGTAGGGGAGTTACATCCAGTGAGCCCCTACAGGTCATAAAATATTAATCTGGTATACGTATGTCATCCAGTATAATTACTTCACCTCACTGAGATTAACTTCACAAAGCAGCACTCAGTATAACCTAGAACAACACACACTAGTCAACAAGGAAGCACAAGTTCACCCCCTACGACCAACACCTTAACCAAACATGGACAACATACACAATCTTCAGTGATATAACAACTTAACTTGCATCACATTTATTCAAAATGATGTAGACACTATGATCTGATTGCAAAACATGTTTGTTTTGAGGTAAGGTGTTATGTGATCACAAGCATGGATACATCAGATCAAGAATATTTATTTATTTTTTATTGCTACAGTGATCTTTAGCAATGTGGCTGCCAAGCTAATGGAGAAGGCATTTTGCAAGAGTGAGTCTGCTGCAACTGCAGTGCATCAGAAATTGAGGATCACGTTCAATAAGGCTACGCCTACCAGACAGTCCATTTATGAATGCAGACAGAATTTTAAAGAAACAGGATGTCTTTGTAAAGATGAACATATCGGGCCAACTGTGACTAACACCAACATGAACACTTTGGGGTGAGTATGGGCCGAATTGGACTATAGAGTGGAGACATGCTGAGTGACTAAAGGTTTGCACATTGAACATTTGTTAATACGGCACAAAAACTTCTTGACCTGCTGTTTCTGCGCATATAATGCCTTAGCTCAATACAAACATTTTTACAATCACTTAAAAGTGCCCCTGTATGCCAAAGGCACATTTTCTTTATCTTACAGCCAACCATCCATAATTCCCAATGATCCCACTAACTCCATGATAACAGTTTCATCAAATGTTATATTTAGTATCTAACCTTCCCCCAAATTACATGCAATAATTAAAAGATGTATCCACTTCCAATTTAAAACCCTGAATTCTACTTCCCCATCCACATTCATCCCATCAAGGTGACTTACACAATAAAATATCTTGGAATAACTGTTGACAATGAACAAACCTAAGTATTTAACAACTAGCCTAATGATTTAACTTAATTTTGTAAAAGCCAATCTACACACACAGCCAATGTGGCCTCACCACAGTTTATTCACAATAATAGATATATACAGGATGCTACTTGAAAACAGTGCACGCTCTCTTAAATTCATATTCCAAAGCAAAGTTCAGTCCTTGTTGTATAACATTTGTGCCTATGACAAATAGAGTCCACAATATAAACACCTTAGTCAACCCAATAGCACTTTTGCTGTGCATCCACAGATTGTATCACACCTTACTGAATTGGCTCTGAGCCAGCTTATACACCATGATCTGGCATGGTCTTGTCAGAGGTTGTTTCCGATGACAAGTGCCCTCTGGGTAGTGGCCCCACAGCAGTTGACAGTGATGTCTCATCAGCTGCTCTGTTTCTGTAGTGACATCAGGTGGTGCCTCCAAATTCCTCCCCCCCCCCCCCCCTTCCACCCACCCCACCCCCCATCCCCTCCCCTAAGCAATGACCCCAGGCACCTGAAAATAAGCTTTGTTGGTGAGCATCACCTTTTTCAGATAGTCTGCATCATACTCAATGCAACTCAGAATCTCAATAGCAAAACACTTTGCACTTAGTCCGGTCATCAGGTTGAAGTGCATGCAGCAGCTGCACCTGGTAGGCATCAAGCCTCAGTCTCTTGTGTAGTACAATGTGCTCCATGGTTAGTGTTAACTGCAACTGTTGAGACTCTTGACAGATTAGTTTGCTTGGGCTCTCAACAAAAGCCTGTTGCACCCGTTACACATCTGCATCACTCTTGCTCGGATGTCCAGGACTTGTCCTCTTCATGACGCTTCCAAATTCCTTGAACTTTGTGTACCACTGTCTGATGGTTAGACATTATGGCGGTGTGCTTCTGTAATGCGTTTAGCAGTTCAGCTGGACTTGGATGTAAGATTTGATCTCTCTGAGCGATTTCGCACACTGGCCATATGCTGGTGGGTGGAAATTTTTGTTAATAACTATCCTAAATAAAAAAGAAGAGTTTGTGAACATTCTTACACAAACCACACCTTTCTATCTATCCCTATGTAATGGAATGCACTCTCCAGCGTCTTGATTAGACTTATTTAATGCCACAACCAAGTTACAGACCTCAACTTCAGGCTGTATGCAAAAAATGAGAGACCAAAATGGTTGAGGCTGCTTATGTCGAGCTGACTTCAGCAGGCATGCTGGCAGTTTAAATAGCGCTCTGTATCTTGCTGTGTCTTGAGCATTGTGTTGTTTCTGATGACGAAGCTCTTTAATTTTAAAAAAATCTCTCTGTAAGCTCTACCTTCCAGATTTTGTGCATTTATCTTCAAAATTGTAAAACAAGTGTAAGGCAAGCAATGTGAGCAGTTAACTTAAGACATTTTAAGATTCAAAAATATAAGCTATATCCATAGTAATTTGTATTTTTGCTGAGCCTGGTCGATTTGCAGGTATTAAGAAATTTAGTTGACTGTCAAAATACTATTTATTGCACTTAAAGATGCATACCATAGTAAGCTTTCTGTGCTATGGCTTGTGAAGGCAAATCAATGTATGTAGCTTACATTCATTATTCATTCAAACAAACATTATATTCTGTAAATCACATCATGAGGAATCTTGAAAGGTGTGGAACAACATAAAAAGGTTGTTTAGCTCTGTATTGTAACAGATCATTGACTGTTTTAGTCAGCGCAGCATTTAATGAAGTTTCATGGCCAATACTAAGCTCAGAGGAAGGAATGAGTGCTGCAAGCAGAAGGACAGATACACCTCTATCATTATTACAGTTTTGTTCTTCAAGTCAGTGGTACTGTAAAGGTGAAAATTTGTTATACAGTTCTGTATCTATATTAACAATCATACTCTGCCGATCACTATAAAGTGTGTAGCAGAGAATACTGGTACTTCATATTGTATTGTGTATTGAGATTTCTTCTCAGTCCATTCATCTGTGGATTTCATGAAGAATCACTGGCTTATGCACCACTGTAACAGCTGTCATTAGTCTAACTTTATCTTCCAGGTCTCTAAAGAGGTGATGCATGCAGGGGAAGGGGCTAAAGAATATATACACGATGACATGCTGAAAAGTACAGTGTCATCACCTTGGTGACAAACACGCTTCTCCCAATGAGAGACCAGTTTGTCTTTGTTGATGGAGCCACAATCTCACCTCTATTAGCATCGCTTCCTCACTATCAAAGTGAAGTCCTTGAAGGTGTTCGTTAAGTTTTGGAAACATGAAAACTGGATAGAGCCAAGTCAGGATTGTCTGTAGGATGATCAATGACAGTGAACCCAAGGTGTTAGATTGTTGCTAATGTCACATCACTCATGTGTGGTCTGGCATTGTCATGCTGTAGGAAACAGTGCTCCATGTGTGGACGAGCTCTTCAAATTCAAAACTTTATTACAGCACACTGTTTCTCATGTATGAACATAGTTACATTACTCACCACCATGTTTCATGCAACAATTCAGAGCCATCCAGTGGCAGAGAGGTGCAAATGGGTAGACATGAAGAATAAAGATGTGGAATGTTGGTAATGTTTGCTTATTTTAAAAGCTTTAAGAGTTTTTATATAAAAAATTAAGAGGCACAAATTTTCAGCATTCCCACGTAGTTTTCACCCTTAACCCTCTAAGTATGAGATCTGTCACACAACAGACCAATGAGAGAGTACGAGATAAAACAATATTTTGAGGTATGTACAAGGTGTACAACTTTGCTTCCGCCGTTTTACCCCAACATTTGACGCTTTAATGAAACTAATTGGTTACACATGTACCATTCAAAGTATTTTCCATCGCTGGCCACTACATTCTCCCATCCCATCTTTTGGACAGTGTACGAATCCCACGTCGAAAAAATTGTTCATCTTTTGAAGCGATCCACGAATCGATTCAGTTTGTGACTTCTTCATGAGATCGGAAGTTCTGGTCAGCCAGGCCATGCGCCATTGATCTAAACAGGTGATAGAGGGAGCAATATCTGGAGAATACGGTGGGTGGGGTAGGACTTCCCATTTGAACGTTTCCAAGTACGTTTCGACCTCTTTTGCAACGTGGGGTCGAGCGTTGTCGTGCTGCAAAATCACTTTATAGTGCCTCTCGCTATATTGCGGCCGTTTGTCTTTTAATGCTCTGCACAAACGCATTAATTGCGTTCGATAACGAGCACCTGTGATTGTTTCACTTGGTTTTAACATTTCACTTCATAGTACATGAAGCCGAGCTGGTCCCACCAAATGCAGAGCATGATCTTGGAGCTGTGAACATTCGGTTTAGCTGTGGACGTAGAAACCTGGCCGGGGTATCCCCATGATTTTTTGCGTTTGGGGTTATCGTAATGAACCCATTTTCGTCCCCAGTCACAATGCGATGCAGAAATCCCTTCCGTTTTTGCCTCTGAAGCAACTGATCACAAACACACAAACGCCGTTCAACGTCTCTTGGTTTCAGCTCACACGGGACACAAATTCCTTCTTTTTGAATCATGCCCATATCCTTGAAACGGTTTGAAATGGCTTGCTGTGTCACTCCCACTAATTGTGCCAATTCTTCTCGAGTTTGACACGAGTCTTCACTCAGAAATGTCTCCAACTCTGAATTTTCGAAAACATTCTCTCTTCCACCACTATGCCGGTCTACGACGTTAAAATCACCGTTCTTGAAGCGTTGAAGCCACTCACGACACGTTCTTTCACTGATAGCGTCCTTATCATACGTACTTGAGTGCATTCGATGAGACTCAGCCACTGTTTTCTTCATATTGGAACAAAACAGTAACACCTCCCGCAAATGACGAGAATTAGGCTCGTAAACTGACATTTTCAATCAAGAACAACTTTATGATGCAGACAAAAATCGACTAATGTTTGAATAACGTTATGTTGACCAAGGTCCAAGCTAACTGCCTGACGTCTGCGATCTGTTTATTTCGACCGCTACTTGCCTTTGTCGCCACCTATCGGCAAACGGCCGAAGCAAAGTTATACACCTTGTAGTATCAACAATGTAGTTGTAAAATGTAACTCAGTCAGTCAAATTTTAAATTCCTGCTTCTTACTGTTGCTTCTTGTGGCCATCTATTTTGAGTGAAGTAAAAGAAGGATCAGCCAGAACATTATAACCACCGACCTACTATCGATATAAACCTGTCTAGGCGATAGCAGCGTGCATGGTGCATGTAGTAACAGTGAGCGTGCTGTCTTATGTGTAGAATGGGAAGCCGTGCAATCTATCCGAATTTGATCGAGAGCAAATTGTATGATCCAGACGCTCGGGACAAGCATTTTGGAAACTGCACCACTTGTCAGATGTTCGAGGAGTGCTGTGGTGAAGGTCTTCAACACGTGGCAAAACCAGGTTGAAACCGCGTCCAGACATCATGGGGTTGGGCGGCCACTCCTTGTTACAGATGTTGGACGGTGGAGGCTGACTGGTAAAATGGGACAGGCAGCGAACTGTGGTGGAACTAAGCCTGTAATGCTGAGCAGAGTACAAGAGTGTCTGAACACACAGTGAACCGAACACTCCTAATGCTGGTCCTCCACAGCCGACAACCCATGCATGTGCCAAGGTGGACACCACGACATTGGCAACTACAACTGGAATGGGCACGTGACCATTGGCACTAGACATTGGCACAGTGGCTGAGCATTGTGGGCTGATGATTCCTGATACCTTCTTCATCATGCTACTAGGAGGGTGCGAATCCGTCGTTTCCCAGGGGAACAACTCCTTGATTTGTGTACTGTGGAACAGAGACAAGCTGGCGGTAGCTCCATTATGCTCTGGGAAATGTTCACTTGGGCATCCATGGGTCCAGTAGAGCTCTTACAAGGCACCATCATGATCAAGGAGTATCGTACACTGGTTGCAGACCACGTACGCCTCTTCATGACAATCATGTTTCCTGACAGCAGTGGCATTTTTCAACAAGATAATGCGCCATGGCACAAGGCCAGGAGTGTGATACAGTGGTTGGAGGAAAACAGTGGTAATTTCCAACTGTGCTGCCCCCGCCCCCTCCCCCCCCCCCCCAAACTAGCCAGATCTGATCCCGATCGAACATGTGGGATGTGATTGAATGTTGCATCAGAGATCATTTACGGGAATTAGGTGGCTTGTATGTGCAGATGTGGTGCAAACTCCCTCCAGCGATCTACCAAGGCCACATGGTTTCCGTGCTACGAAGCATCGCCACTTTTATCTGTGCCAAAGGTGGACGTACCATTATTAGTAGGCGGTCAAATGTTGTGGCTGATCAGTGTAGATGAACACACCTTGATTGTAATAATTGATTTAGGTCGTATTTCTGTCAGTATTTTTCTCCCGTTTGTAGACTGTTGATTGATAATGAAATGAAATGAAATATTATTTTTATTATTACACTAATTCGTATAACAGTATAATGATATATAGATAAAATCACCAATTATAATGCAGAAAAGATAGTGACTTGACTACCCATCGAGTATTTTTTTTCTTTTTTGAGTTTAGCTGACGTTTATCTTCAGGATGAGTACGCAATAACATGTACTCGTACTTGTTATGTAAAATTAATTCTGTATTTCGCATGGGAAATAAGAATATGCGATAATTTATACGTTAAAATGTAATAATCGAAAGAAATACAGCCAGTGCCTGTGCACGGTCCGGATCTAAGAGGATGATGGGAGCTTCATTTGCACGTATTTCGTTGAGGCTAGACTAGATTGGCGTGTCCGTCCGCAGTCTCGTATTTCCGTGCACAGCGGAGATCGTTCACGCGCACGAATTCGAACATGATGGCACAATGCGAGACTATGGCCTGCTCTAAGCGACTGAACTTGATTCTCGATACCTTATAAGCAAGCTGCCTGAATCTAACGTCTATGCTTAACTGAGTATGAATGATTTATTAAATTAAAAGCTTTCTGAAATTCTAGGAACAGTGAACCTACCTAGTTATTTCTACCTAGTACACTTAGGATACCAAGTGTAAAGCTAATGAATGCAAATTGGATTTCGCAAACTAAATGTCTTTCCAATTCCAGATGATTTCTATACGCTGGTGGCAACACAGAGAATTTGGGAGAAACTTAAAAAGTGTGGTTTATAGTTTACATTGGTTCTTCCTACAAAACTGTCTGTCTCCAACATGATCTAGACTCCCGGAAACTTTGTATGTAAAGCATACTGTGCCCGTGTGCCATGTCATACATTGGTAAACTATTAAAAACTGTACAACAAAAATCCAAAGACGAACAACATTAAACCGACTCCAGCAGCCAAGTAAATCAGCTGTCGTTATGCTCCGAGTTACACTATGTGATCAAAGTATCCGGACACCTGGCTGAAAATGACTTACAAGTTCGTGGCGCCCTCCATCGGTAATGCTGGAACTCAGTATGGTGTTGACGCACCGTTAGCCTTAATGACAGCTTCCACTCTCGCAGGCACACGTTCAGTCAGGTGCTGGAAGGTTTCTTGGAGAATGGCTGCCCATTCCTCACGGATTGCTGCACTGAGGAGTGGTATCTATGTCGGTCGGTGAGGCCTGGCGCGAAGTCGGCGTTCCAAAACATCCCAAAGGTGTCCTATAGGATTCTGTGCAGACCAGTCTATTACAGGGATGTTATTGTCGTGTAACCACTCCGCCGCAGGCTGTGCATTATGAACAGGTGCTCGATCGTGTTGAAAGATGCAATCGCCATCCCCGAATTGCTCTTCAATAAGAAATAAGAAGGTGCTTAAAACATCAATGTAGGCCTGTGCTATGATAGTACCACGCAAAACAACAAGGGGTACAAGCCCCCTCCATGAAAATCACGACAACACCATAACACCACCACCTCCGAATTTTGCTGTTGGCAGATGACGTTCACCGGGCATTCGCCATACCCACACCCTGCCATCGGATCGCAAAATTGTGTAACATCATTTTTCACTCCACACAACGTTTTTCCACTGTTCAATCGTCCAATTTACGCTACTTACACCAAGCGAGGCGTCGTTCGGCATTTACCAGCGTGATGTATGGCTTATGAGCAGCCGCTCGACCATGAAATCCACGTTTTCTCACCTCCCGCATAACTGTCATAGTACTTGCAGTGGATCCTAATGCAGTTTGGAATTCCTATGTGATGGCCTGGATAGATGTTGTCTATGACACATTACGAACCTCTTCAACTGTCGGCGGTCAGTGTCAGTCAACAGACGAGGTCGGCATGTACGCTTTTGTGCTGTACTTGTCCCTTCACGTTTCCACTTCACTTTCACATCGGAAACAGTGGACCTAGGGATGTTTAGGAGTGTGGAAATCTCACGTACAGACGTATGACGCAAGTGACACCATATCACCTGACCACGTTCGAAGTCCATGCGTTCCGCGGATCGCCCCATTCTGCTCTCTCAAGATGTCTAATGAGTATTGAGGTCGCTGGTATGGAGTACTGGCAGTAGGTGCCAGCACAATACACCTAATATGAAAAAAACGTATCTCTTTGGGGGTGTCCGGATACTTTTGATCATATAGTGTAACTGTGAGTAGGAAACGATTTACTAGGATACAGACTTCATGTTAGAGGCTTCGAACTGTTTCGTCAGTTTAATAAAGCAAGCGGCCGAGGCTAATTACTCAAAATGGAGATTGTTTTCTTTTACGTGAATAGTGAGTGGGTTTCGGCGTTCAGTTTGGGTTGAGCACTTACGAAATAACATCAATCGGAAACCGGGACTGCCGAACAGATATGCAAATGAAACATTTTTATCGGAGCGGAAAAATAATCGCGTTCCTAAAAGACGGTACTCGGCTATACCGTTCAAATTTTAAGTATAAGGAAATATTGCGGAACGCTATATAGACATCCTCCCTTCGTTACGAAAATCATTATTCCTAAACGACAATCCCAGAGCAAGCAGGTTGCCTATCTAACGGTCCCTACGGGAACAAAATTTTGATTTTCAATATTCCGCGTAAAATTATTGATGGCATTTAAAATGGTGTCGTAGTCTACTCATTGAAGGATAATGTTGTGTTAAACATTTAACACAATAAGACAGTCATTACAGTTAGAAACTGTGTGTTCTTCTTACACAGTACAATTGAAACACCGGACATGATGTTTTAATTTATTACGTCTTTCCTACTAACTCTATTCACAACAGACGTTGAATAAAATAAGAGCTTCTATCAAAAAATGGCTCTGAGCACTATGGGACTTAATTTCTAAGGTCATCAATCCCCTAGAACTTACAACTAATTAAACCTAACTTAACCTAAGGACATCACACACATCCATGCCCGAGGCACGATTCGAACCTGCGACCGTAGCGGTCGCGCGGTTCCAGACTGTAGCGCCTAGAGCCGCTCGCCCACCTCGGCCGGCAAGAGCTTCTATCACTGACTGTACATGCATAATCGTATCATTGTACGACGCACAGTTCAGGAGGTATGAGGCTGTAAATGAGACTCGTGATAAACTAGCTTTTGCTTAAAATACCCAATTTATATTTATCCAGTGTTTCATAATGAAAGCACTTGGCAACTTTACACACAATTTCAAAAACTTTCTTGAACCGTTCCTTCGTTACGTACTTACAGCAAATATTTAACACACAACTAGTTTGTAATCAGAGGGCTGACGCTGTTTTATACATGGGAGATCGATGCCTTAAGCAGTACACTTTTTTTTCTTCTGCTTCAGCTAGCCTACTCCCTCCGGCTTTGGGCACTGCACTTGTAAACATTTGTAATTTCTTAGTTAATAATAATTGCGTTAGTTAAAAATGGTGTACATACGTTTATTTTAAGAGTAATAATCACCATTTTCACAGACGACGCACCACAAGTTTCTGCTAAGTACTGGTAACGTTTTACGGGATACCTGCTTGCCGACGAAGAATTATCAACCTTTTGTACATCTGATGTAGATGCCACGAACGGCAGCAAACTTTTTCAGAGCCGGCAGCTATTAATTCACTACGAAATCTAATGTCCAAGTACGAATAAAACTGGCGCGCCTGTAATAACTAACAATCACGCAGTCGCGAATTACAAATTGCGACCCTTTTATCCCGGTAGTGGAGTGTGACTTAAATATCTTCATTCCCAAATAATTTCTTTTACTAATGTAACTGTTCTTTTCGGTCGAAGAGTTATGACATCCAGTTCATCTATATCTACATCTGGACTATGGAAACCACTGTGAAGTGCAAGGCAGAGAGTACTTCACGTCGTACCATATATTCGGATTCCTCAAGTATGGGTCACTGGAGGAATCGTTAAATCTCTCTGTATACATTGCAATTAGGTTAATATTTTCAGCTCTTAATTATGGAATCCAGACAACAAGCGACCTCAATATGCAGGAATGCCCAACATACACGGACGAGCTGAAATGTTATGACCACTGCCCACCGCTAGACTGAACGCCACCTAGTAGCATTGCGTGCACATGACACGGTAAGGAAAGCACACAAGTGTAACAGTGACGAACAGGATACGAACCGCAAATGAGGAAATTAACTCGGCTCTGGTTGGTTCAAATGGCTCTGTGCACTATGGGACTTAACATCTGAGGTCATCAGTCCCCTAGAACTTAGAACTACTTAAAGCTAACTAACCTAAGGACATCACCGACATCCATGCCCGAGGCAGAATTCGAATCTGCGACCGTAGCAGTCACGCGGTTTCGGACTGAAGCGCCTAGAATTGCACGGCCACACCGGCCGGCTGCCGCTACTTCTCAATCAGGCAGCTCCTCAAATTACCTCACAAGGGTTGAGTCCATCCTGCTTGCCAACAGCGCTTGGCAGACCGGATGACCATCCATCCAAGTACTAGCCAAGTTCGACAGCGCTAAACTCCGGGGATCAGACGGAACCGATGTTACCACTGCGGCAAGGCCGTTGGCGGGAATGTGTCACATGATCAAATGAATCACAGTTCTTGTTACGCCTTGTCGGTGCATTTCAGGGGGGTAGTATTATGCTACGAAGGACATTCACCTAGGCCTCCATGAGACCTGTGGTGGTAACAGATTCGAAGATGCCATGACAGCCGTGACTACGTGAATATTATTGCGGACTAACTGCATCCCTTCACGCTTGATGTATTCCCTAACACAGACAGCTGCTTCCATCAGGCTAACTATACGTTTCTCAAGGCCAGAATTGTGCTAATATGGTTTAAGAAGCACGATAGAGAACTCATGTTAATATCTTGGACGTCAGATTCGCCTGGTCTGAACCCTGTGGAACACATGCTGGATGCTATCCTTCGCTAGCTCCTTGCCCAAACCACCGGCCAGTAATTTGCGGGCATGATGTGACGTGTGAAGACGTCTGGTGCCACATACCACCGGAAACTTATCAAGGACTTGTCCAGCAAACGCCACACAGTATCACTGCTGTCATGCGTTACGACAATGAAACAACACGCCAGTAAGCAGGGGTCACGGTATTTTGGTTCATCAGTGTCTGTCAAGTAGACAGACAGGGAAGCTGAAGAAATCGTCGGGAAAAAGTTACACTGTCACCTGGGGAACCTGAAGATTGTCAATAAGAAATCCGACGTCCCGGGAAGAAACGCTGCCTGTCGATTTATGTGCGCCATTCGATATTACCGAAATCTGAAAAATATACAGCATAAGCCAACTCAATTTTACATGGAAATAAGCATATGACAACATAAGGCGACACAAACAGCATACTAAGTTCAGAAAACACTGCATTTCAGGAGCGTGCGTGACTGGTAATGGAGCTGCTCGAACCAGTCCAGGGGAAATGTGTTGGTGAACTGCCTCACTGTACCATTTTCTAAATCCGCTGTTTTTATGTAACACAGTCGTGTCTAAAGATGCGTAATACTCTAAGAATCAAGGGGTTAATAATTGCCCACTCAACAAGTAAGCAGTACATCCTTTTATGTTATTAAAGTTGTTGTGGAAGACATATTTTTGAGGTTAATAAACTGACATTATATTCTCATCTTTAGCTTTTAGGTCAAAGAACAATCATCGTATCATAGGCCTATATACATTATTTCTCAAGTCAGTATCCCTTTTTCTCAACACATACTAATCGCACAGGGACGAATGAGGTATCGTTACAAAGATTTTTTAGCCGGCTCCTGACATTTCATATCGATTTTCCGCTAAAACTATCTATGGAAATTTTTAACATAAAAGAGACTTTTAACTGTTATAGGCAAAAGGCCACCATGGATGTCCAGTTTCATACGTATATTTTACGAAACGAAGTTATTAATCACGTGTATGATGCTCCCTTTTCATATTATCTTATTACAAATATAATTTTATTTCTTTTAGGTGCTTTTTAACGGGATAATATGGTTACAGCATTGGCATAAATAATAACCGTGACCTCTGCGGTAGTCTATTTATCCCTCTCCGTACTACAAGCTGTCTTTTATAAACGAATATACGTTCCGAAATGACAAACATATTTGTTATCCCAACGATTACTCTTATTCCAAATACTGTCATTATTTAAAACTATAAAAGTGCTAACGTTTCACACGGATCCCCTGGCTGAAAGAAAATTTCGAAAGGAGAATGAAAGCGCGAGGGGGGCAGATGACATAGGTTACTTCTTCTAACTGAACATGCGGAAGACTCAGTAGGCCAGTTGAGTGGCATGGACAGTACATTTAGCCCAAAATATAAACTAAACTTAGACGGTGGT
Organism: Schistocerca cancellata; assembly: GCF_023864275.1. Classification (NCBI taxonomy): domain Eukaryota; kingdom Metazoa; phylum Arthropoda; class Insecta; order Orthoptera; family Acrididae; genus Schistocerca; species Schistocerca cancellata. The sequence continues at coordinate 660,344,536 of NC_064627.1, forward strand.
GATGTTTAGTGGTGTATAAAACAGCAAAGACTTGCATAACGTCATAACTGGAAATTAGACGTAGAGGAATTGAAAGCTTTCTCCTATCTAGGAGCCAAGATTACAAAGGTGGTCGGAGAAAGAAATAGGTGAGAAGCTGATTGATGCAGGAGAAAAGAGCTTTGTTCGATAAAAGAGTACTACTGGCGTCACTCATTGGTAGACAGCTGAGGAAGAAGTCTACATCTGGAGTACAGCATTGTATGGAAGCGAAATTTTTACTACGGGACACCTGAGAACAATAAACCTGATGCTGTTAAAAAGTGATGCTCTCGAAACATTTTATAAACTAAGTGAATAAATAAAATAGGAAGTAGAAGTAAGAAGAGTTGGTCCTACTGTAAACTTACCAGAAGAAGGTTGTGATTTCGAGGGACAAATGTTGCGGCCTTAGCCTGACGTTGGTAGGAACGGTGGTAGGGAAAACTGTAGGGGCATATATTGGTACGATAATAGTTATTCATGATGTACGAAAGTTCCCGTTACAAACTTCTAGGACTTATAGAGGGGAATGAGTACATAATATTTTGAGAAGGAACCCACATTGGGAAACGTACCATTTCCGTTCTACGATGGTTCCAAAATGGTTCAAATGGCTCTAAGCACTATGGGATTTCACATCTGAGGTCATCAGTCCCCTAGACTTAGAACTACTTAAACCTAACTAACCCAAGGACATCACATACATCCATGCCCGAGGCAGGATTCGAACCTGCGACCGTAGCAGCAGCGCGGTTCCGGACTGAAGCGCCTAGAACCCCTCGGTCACAAAGGCCGGCTACGATGGTTCCAATTCAGATATATCCTTCATCCACTTCTGCTTGAGAAACTGAATATTGAGTAACAATTCGAAATGAAACATAACGAAACATCAATTTGTCACTTAATAAATTTGTTTGTGTTAATACTAAACATTACGTTCTGTATGTTCAATATGCTGGGTTCTTTTTTGTTTTGCAATAATCGAAACTGGTAATGTTTAAGTATTAATTCTAACATATGTGCTTCAGTGACAAATGGATGTTTCGTTATGTTTTCTTTCTAAATGTTACCTAATAATTGTACTGCGTCATGTCTAATTCAGTTCCTCAAGCAGACGTGGATGAGTTAAACATCTGAATTGAAACCGTCGTAGAATGGAAACAGTACGTGTTCGGTCATGGTTTCCTGTTCAAAGTATTATGTACTCAGTCTCCTCTTCAAGTCCTAGAAGTTTGTAACGGGAATTTTGAAACACCTTGTAGGTGATTTTTAGAGTAGTAGTTACAGTGAGATGAACATTTTGACAGAAGATAGAGAGAACTGAAGAACAACATCTAACCTGCCAAAAGACCGATGGCTTAAAAAAGAAAAATTATCAAATTCGGAATGTTTCCATCAACATGATTAAGAAGTTAAGGTAATAGGTTTAAAATATTCACAAATTATGTTTTTAGACATATACTAATAATGATGACACCGAAAATTAACAATCAGAAATAATAAATACCGTTGCACATCAATAAAAATAGTCAGAATATGCCACTGATAACATTACACACAAATTAAAACGCAGGCAACGTATTCCATCTTTTAACATTCACTGACATAAACAAAATTCGACAAATGCGTGTGTAAAGCTACGTATATTTTGAGCTGTTTGCGTAAAGCGTATCCCAGATCCAGCATCTGAGTAGATTTATGGGTGTAACTTAAGAAAACTGCACTACAATTGGTTCTTAGAATCAACTTGTAACTGCTTAACAAGGTGTTTGTCATTTGTCAAATCTAACGCGTTATTGTGCAGCGCCTTTAGCCGTGGCAACGGATAAGAGAATTTCTAACTAGAATGAAAAATGCTCCTATCATAGCACAAAAAAAAAAATGCGAATACTTCCTGGGCAGAGTTATGGATGTAAAATAAGGGAACTAACTTCTCGACTTATCTCGTAGCTTCAAAGACATTTAAATCAAAACATCTTGACATACTCGCGGTTTTTTACTTGTTAATACGAGGGCCTTTTTTTTAACCTCCGATCGCTTAGTATAGAAGCTACGCGAGCGGCAGAAAGTGGACATTCACCATAGGCTACTGCGCCAACTCTCGCCATTGCCGACCTCAAGGCATCAGCCACGTTAACATGTCTGCCGTCATTGTTGCTCCCGCCAAGTGTGAATTACGAAGTGTAATTCGGTTTCTGCAAGCAGAAGGGAATAGTGCAGCAGAAATTCATCGGAGAATGAGCCGAGTGTACAACGATAACTTCATGACTGACAATGTTGTGCGTGAATGGTGCCGAAAGTTTAAAGATGGCCGAAATGACGTGCATGATGAAGGGAGCCAAGGATGCAAATCTGTCGTTACAGTCGACCTTGTTGAGTTGACAGGATGGTTAGAGAAAATGGTAGGTTCACCTTAACTGCTTTGTCTGTGGAAATTCCCGAAGTTTCAAGGTCTGTCGTACATTCTATCATTACTGAGCATTTAGGCTACAACAGACTTTGTGCTCGTTGGGTTCCAAAAATGTTGACGGACGCCCACAAAAGTCACCGAATGGCGTCAGCTTTGAATTTCCTTGACCATTACCACAATGAAGGAGAGAAGTTTTTTAAATCAATTATTACTGGAGATGAAACTTGAATCCAATACGACACACCGGAAACAAAACGACAATCACAACAATGGATGCATCCAAAATCAGCAAACAAACCAAAAAAATACAAACAAACATTCAACAACAGAAAGGTTACGGCTATCGTGTTTTGGGACCAAAAAAGTGTGTTGCTTGTAGAGTTTATGTAGCCTGGAACCACTATCAATGCAGCTGCTTATTGTGAAACTTTATGACGTTTGAGGAGAGCCATTTAAAACAAACAAAAAGGAATGCTGACATCAGAAATTGTATTGATCCATGACAATGCTCGTCCACACACTGCTGGCACAACCCGACGGCTCCTTTAACAATTTCAATGGAACATTGCCTATCATTCATTGTACAGTCCTGACGTGGCACCAGCGAGTTTCACCTTTTCCCTGAACTGAAGACGTGGCTAGGAGAGCAGCACTTTCAAACCAACAAAGATCTTCAAAACAATGTCGATGCTCATTTGAAATCATTGGCGGCAACATTTTTTGAAAAGGGTATTAGAAAGCTTGTCCACAGGTACAATAAATGTCTCAATCTTTTCGGTGAATATGTTGAAAAGTGTACAAAACATTTGGTAACAGAATAATTGTTTTCTATTAACTTGTCTTTTATTTATAACCTATCGGAGATTGAAAAAAAAGGCCCTCGTATTAGTGCCCATGTCATGTAATATAATGCATTAGTGTCAAGTAAAGTAACATGAGGTCATGTCATAGCACGACACAAGCGATCATATCATCCAATGTGGCATTCGTCATGTCGTCCAATGGCACAATGTGTGATTATAGTTTAGGATTCAGGCATCCCCACTTTCGGATACTTCCTATTATAGATTATCCCCCACTCTTGGAAACTTCCTATTGTAGATGCATCTTGCTATCTAAAAGCACATAAATTTATGTCTACTGTAGAGGAATGTTGGATGAGGATGGGCTGTCAGGATGCGCCGTGTTAAAACTCGTCCGAGTTTCCCAAGTGATTTATTATTTCCAGCTACAGTGCCCCCGTTCCTCTCGGTGTGCATCACTGGGTCCCGCAATGCTGAGGACACCACTTCGCTGTCTGCAAAATGGCTTGGCGTGGAATGGCTCCCTCAATGACCCACACAGTGCACTGCTGTGTGCTGGCCTCGTATGGCTGCGGAAGTGTGACGACGTTAGGATGCGCTGGCAGTTGACTCAGCAGTCTCCGTCCCTGCCACCTCAGTGTCGTCCGCTGGGAGCTTCAAGATGGCCCGCAGTGTGCTTTCTCGGCAGCATGGCTAAGATCATGTTGGCAAAAAGCACCTACTATCTGGCGTCCGAATATGCAGCCCTCGCCTCAGGATGCGTCCGCTGTGTGTTGGGAGCCAACAAGACTGCCCGCAGTAGCGAGCCGTGGCATGGCCCGCCACTGGCTGGCCTCGGACCCCACATTGGCCTCAGAGGGTCGAACCAGCGACCTGCCGTGGACTGGAATGCTGGCGCGCCATCTGCTGCTGCATGTAGCTGGTGGTGTGACACGCCCTGTCGTCCAGGAGAGCTGTCACACTTGAATCCCTTGTTAGTGAACTGGCGCCTATTTATATGCGGCTGTGTGCCTCTGTTTTGCTAACGCGCCACTCCGAGTCATGTGGTCATAACACCTGGGCTGGGCCAGTGGGTCCCTTCTGCCTGTAACTTGCACCATGCAAACCGCTGAGTTTACTCTTTTCAGTGGGTCTACAGCCCTGTGGCCTCCATTCTACTTCGCAACTGCTGGTAGCATAACTGACTGTCAACAGGCCCACACCTGGCTGTAACTTTTGTATGCTCAGAAATATTGCACTGAAGCTAACCTTTTCCATCTTAAACGGCAGTGCCGCTACACTACAAATTCTTACACGCCTCTCCATATATGTAACAGCGGCTTGGTTTGAGGGTTGAAATGGTTCGGGTTGAAATGGTTCCCTTGGGAGCAAAAATCAACCCTCCCAACAGAAATAAAGATAATTGTTTTTGCTTCGTCTCAGGAACAAATCCATCTGCAGAGATTTTAGTTCTCGTCCCAGAAAAACATGTATGCTCTTCAGCATATAATGTTCTATGTCGTTTAACATGGCTGGCGAATCTTCTAGATTTTGGGCAAAGGACCAGGGACTTCACCCTATAAACTACAAGATGCAGGTGCCCACAGCTTGCAGTTCAGACTACTCACTGCACTGGGGATGTAGGGTTAACTCGTAAAAAGGCTTGAATATGTCACTATGTTTTGATTTAAGTGTCTTTGACGTTGCCAGGGGAAAGCTAGTCCATTCTTTTACATCCCTAACTCTATGAAGGACATATTCACCTTTTTTCGTGCTATGATAGGAGCATTTTTGATTCAGGTTCCCAACTTTTATTCTTTAACTTTTTTTAGACCGCCACAGCTTGGCAACCATTTAGATTTTGTTGAGTGAGGCGACGACTGATCCGGTATAGAGTTTTTTATTTGTCTTTCTAATCCTGTTGCTCATACTGCGGCAACGGATGAAGCTTTCACAAAACAACAGGACTACCATTAATTATATGTATTTGTCTACCTTCTTATAAAATTTGAACCGATTCACGCAAGACTGAAAGATGGAAGTGGCGTATTCAAAAAAACTTACAAAAAAGTGTTTTTTGCACGTAAAATCCGAATGAAGTTGGACTTTTGAAAGCAAGTTTGCAATTTTATCTTAAGGTGCATGTTTTACTTCATTTGATTAATTTAAAGAACGAAGTTTACTGCTACATTTAGCTACCTTAAACCGTGGTATCTCGACAATGGAAATAGATTATTGGATTTAAAAAATCGTTTTGAATTTATCCATCTATCTACCTTCGTGCAAAGGTTGGACCGTTTCGTACAAGTGTAAATTATAGAAGTGATGCGCTTCAAAATCCTTCCAGAAAAACGCTTTTCTTTTGCACGTTTCTGCACATAAAATCCGTACGGTGCAGATACAGATGGTGCCATTACCTTATGATTAACTTCAGTCCAATTAAAATCTTTTGCAAAAGGAATTAATCGATTCCCACCATTTGCCTGGGCGACAGCTCCGGTTCGTCGTTCAAACCTTGTAAAATAGCTACAGTAAGAAAGATGTTCGAATGGCTTTACAAATGGCCGCTGGTCCGGGCTAAACCAAAAACTTTTTACCCCATGTTCCTAGCTCAAAGAGGAACCGACCACCAAGACCCCCCAAACCACGACGCTGCGCGCGGTGCAACAATGATTAGGCAGTTTGTTGACTGCTGCTGTCATCCCAAAGAGATCCAGAAGGTGTCAGCTCCAGAAGCTGAACTCTGTAATTTCACAGTGTTTCCTTTTTTCAGTTACACTGTAAAAATGGTACGTCATGTTTCCAGCTGATGCTTCATTTCCACGGTTAGAACCTCTGCCGCTTGACCACTACAATCCAATAGAACAATGAGCTCTGTACAACAACATATTCAAAGAAAAAGTAGTGCAATAGCCATAGTAACTGGAAAATCGAGACAGAAATGTAACAGTTACAACTAGATAACGATGTGCCAAACATGCAAAGCACTACAGGTTTACTCAGAGTGAGATTTTCGACGTATCGCCAATGACAAAATGGAAATAAACTACACAGTGTTCTATATTATTGTGTAATATAAACTCTGTATTGTTTTTCCGTATAATTACTTCATACTAGGGGTAATGTGGCCTAACATAAGGTTTTTTTTAATAAGAAAACTTGCTTCGAACTCACTTCTGTGGCCTGCTGTATCACTAATGCTACGAAACTAACAGGTGAACCCGCCAAGGCGGCAGTAGATTCTGCGAGACATGAAACAACAGCTAAAACATACATGACGCTATTCTTGACATTACTGTGCTATTTTGTTCCATATTCAGAGTGTCCTTCAAGAATGGGAGATTATTCGAGAAGACTAATTAATAGTAATGGATTAAAGTATCTAACGAACACCAAATCTCGAAAAAAAGAGAGCTGCGAACTTTGATTTTGAAGTTGTATGAGGCATGTGAGGAAACCCCACAACTCAGCCTGGGGAAAACGGGCTGGTAAACACAGTCTGTGATTTCACACTGTGTTCCATCTATTTTGTGCAAAATCATTACCTTCTCAACATGTCCATTCATTCCACTTTTTCGTATGATATGGTAAACTAGATGGAAAGGCGACGGGCGTTGAATAAATAATGCAACACATTTTTTCTCAGACAATTACGGTTGAAAAAATGCGGAATTTGTTGTGGGACAGCGTGGAATATTTCCGATTCAGCCCCTACAGTTTCATGAAGTTCCGATTCGTGGCGGCGCTGTACGTAGCCTTCAAAAATGTTCTGTTGCGGAGGTGCATTCCCTAGCAGAGAGCTGTTACTGAGTCTCTGTTGTTCGAAAACCAGAGTATCGCAGATATTCACAGGCGCTTGCAACGGTGAGTAGTTGGCTGAGGCGTCGGTCACCATCGCAACAAGGTCTCACAAACCTGTCCGAGATCTCCCGTGTGCCGGCCACCCGCACACATATGTGATTCCTGCAGTGTTAGAACGTGCGGACACTCTCATCCGGGGTGATCAACGGATGACAGCCAAACACCCTGTTGGTAGTGTTGACACATTCGTGTCTGCCCGCTGGGTTCCTCGCCGCCTGACAGAAGACCATAAAGAACAACGAAGGTCCAGCTGTATGGAATTGCTTGCGCCTTGGGAGGCCGATCGTGACAATATTTTGTCGAACATCTTTACAGACGATGAAACACAGGTTCAGCGCTTCAAACTGGAAACAAAACAGCAATCCACGGAATCGTGCCATACCATCTCTCCTCCGAAGAAAAAGTTCGAAGCCGCACCCTGTGTCGGTAATGTTATGGCGGCGGTCTTCTGGGACGCTGAAGAGGTTATTCTCTTTGACGTCCTCCCTCACCGTGCAACGATCGCCTCAGAAGTGTATTGTGCTACTCTCAGGAAACTGAAGAAGCCACTTCAGCACGTTTGTCTCCTTCTCCACGACTACGCAAGACCTCATCCAAATCTGCGTACCTGAGAGGAGCTCACAGAACTTCATTCGAATTTATTTCCTCATCCACCTAACAGTCCGGATTTTGCACCTTGTCTTCCAGCTGTATGGCCCAATGAATGATGCACTCCTCGGGAAGCAATACGTGGATGAGGGGATGGTTATTGAAACAGCAAGACGTTGGCTCCGACGTCGACCAGTAGAGCGGTACCTTGTGGGCGTACGGCCGTCCCAGTAAGGTGGCGTAAGACCGTCGCATTGAGTGGAGATTTAGCTCAAAAATAGGGTTTTGTAGCCAAAAAAGTGGGGATAATATTGCGTTTGAATCCTGAATAAAACTAACCGGCTTTCAGAAAAAAAGTGTTGCATCACTTATTGAACGTTCCTTGTAACATTACAGTAGGTTAGTCGATTTGTAATAGGCTCCCTTTAAAAATTCTTCTTTCGTTCTCAGCGCGGGAACTGAATCTCCTCCTAGATTGCTAGGTCACAATAACACAGTGACACTCCACCTAAAGGTAGTTTTATTCCTGGTGACAGGAATATTTGGCATGCAATGTCTCGGCCACCTGTAATAGTAACAAGCAAACAGACCATCCAGTCGACATATTTCTGTCCTTTTGCCAGTGGAATAATAAGAGGATTTTTTTTTTTTACACGAAGGCTTTTGAAAATTTCCCAAATTCTTGGTATACGTAAGGAATATGCATCCAATCACTTTTCGAACGAGACTGATACTGGAAACCGTGCCAGTTGCGTAGAATGTCGTAAGGAAATTTGTTTTGAAGTTGTATTAACCGGACACATTAATCGTCTCAGCTGTTTTCGGTGATGTGATTCACAACCTCACAAATAGTGTGAGACAACTAGCGTCTTGCCACACTTCGTAGAACGTGCGAGTTTCGTGCAAGGAAACACCACCAAGTTGATATTATATTTTAAGGAGTAAAAAAGCACACTTGCGAAATGTCGGCCCCAGAAAGCGTTCCCGAGTGAAAATTTGGGTCATTATTGTGACAGTACGCAGTTATGACCTTCTGAATGTGCAGCTAAAATATTCGGGCACACGGGTATTTGTCACTCGCTCCTCTCCTCTACAGCCACCTAATGCCCGAGCGCGAAGTACAGTCTGTGCAGCAGCGTGACCTATTCACGGCATGCTGATGCGAGGGAAGAGCAGCGAGAGGTGGCCATGTCATCCCAGCGTGTACTGAAATCTTGTTCGAGAACACACCATTTAACGCGAAAAGAGTATCTAATATGTCAACCCGACAAACATTTACATGTATATACAATGTTATTTTAACAATATTCAGTATCCAGAATGAGATTTTCACTCTGCAGCGGAGTGTGCACTGATATGAAACTTCCTGGCAGATTAAAACTGTGTGCCAGACCGAAACTCGAACTCGGGACCTTTGCCTTTCAGTTCGAGTCTATGTCCGGCACACAGTTTTAATCTGCCAGGAAGTTTAATATTCAGTATATTCGCTCGGACACAAAGCGTCTGCAGTGGGGCGGAAGGAGTAGCAAACAATCGGTGCGCTCTCATATTTAAAAGGTGTACTTTCAGGTCATAACGACGTACAATCATAATATTGGTCCAAATTTTCGCTCGTGATCGATTTCTGCGACTGATATCTTGTAAATATGCTTTTTTCTCCATAAACTGTGAGGTCAAGTTGCTGATGTTCCTTTAAACGCCATGTCAGTACATATCGGCGTTGGAAACAAATCATCTCGAAGATTTTAAGTTCAACAATATAACTCCCGATTCGATTTGCACAGTTTACCGAAAAGCCTGAAACTAATTCATATTCGAGAAAATTGTGATAGGGTGATGGAGGCACGATATTTATGCCTTATGTCAAATACAGACACAGTTAACGTTAAACGTCGAAAGAAATGAAACACGTTGTACACACACACACACACACACACACACACACACACACACACACACAGAGTCTTTTTTTAAGCAATGACTTGCTGCAAAATCATTTCGTGTGAATCAACGGGCCGCTGGAATAGTCTCTAGCAAAAATTTCATAATGCAGTTCCTGAGCCAGTTTGTTCCATGCTAAGATCAGTCGGCGATGTCTTCCACATGGACAGCGCATGGAGGCTTAATGGGAAGACAAATTGGAGCATTTCGCAAACGATGTAGTTGGTAGTTGTCTTGTTAGAATATCGCTCAAGACATGTGCAGAATAAAAATAAGACCTCAGCTTCTGCAATTTCTTTAAGCTATGTGTCCCTGTTCGCAATGGTATGGCGCCTAATGCCCCCAAACCAGCATGTGCCGATTTGTTCCAGGGGTATTTGATTTTCGTATGTGCAGTATGAGACCGGATGCTGGTGCTCGCATCAGTATCATCATTTGTCCACGATCATCAATACACTTTAGATTCAAGTGGAATTCTTCTAGAACCATAGCCCAATGCCATCCCACGGGCTTCATGTACCTATCCAATATCTGTATCCATACAACCAAAACGGCGTCAGCTCAACGCTTGCGTTCTCAGTACCGGTTATTCTGTATGAACAAAAAGTGTAATGAATATCCTCGACATTCTCAGCCATTAGAAATTACAGCTAGCTTCTCGCAACATGTTTTGCAGTCTTAGGAAAACTGTAGTCGACAAATCCATTCCTTTATGAAGCACACTTCAATGGCGTGTTTCAGCAGTATCACCTGACCACATGTTGTCAGAAAGGATTAAGTGTTCATAATAGTGCAGCATATACTGTTTCTTCTGTGATCGTCCAGTTCGTAAGAGTTGCCAACTGAACTTACTAAGATCATTCTGAATGCTTTGAGGAACGTAATCCAAAAAATGTTCTGCTGGAAAGTTTCTTTTCGTTCTCAAACTACTATCCATCATGGTGTGCGCCTCTGTGTATCCTCTCACACTTCCTATGGAAGGTCCCAGGGAATATACAATGCTAGCCATTAAATTTGCACCACCACGAATGCTGCTTGCTGCAAACGTCAAATTGGCTTCAAACATATTGCATGCCAGGAAATGTAAATGATTAGCACATGTAACAATGAACGAGTAACTCTGTATGTAACGAAATTTCGTTTGAATATTGGTTATTTGTGAGCAGATCGTGTTATGCCTCTTGTAAGAAGGAGAATTGTCTATCAACATGTGTCACAGTTCTAGTGTGTTAGGGTCGTGGCCCATCGGAACTGTTGTTTCAAATGGTTCAAATGGCTCTGAGCACTATGGGACTTAACAGCTATGGTCATCAGTCCCCTAGAACTTAGAACTACTTAAACCTAACTAACCTAAGGACAGCACACAACACCCAGCCATCACGAGGCAGAGAAAATCCCTGACCCCGCCGGGAATCGAACCCGGGAACCCGGGCGTGGGAAGCGAGAACGCTACCGCACGACCACGAGATGCGGGCTGGAACTGATGTTTATCCTTCTGCAATACTGTTGCAGCACACCACGACTGTCATGCGAATGTGGAATCAGTGGGCTTAGGAGAGACGCACTCAACACTGTGAAGAATCTCAACGGTCCGATATGACTAGCGCCCTACAGGACAGACAGTTTGTCCCCTCTGCCGTATAGGATTGTTCAGGAACTGCACGAATGTAGATTCAGGAAATGGGCTTCTTTACAACACAACAAGCCTCCACACTGACATTTAATTATCGCTGTATTTAATTATTCCTGGTCCAATACAATGATCTGCCTGCTAGGAAACTAGCTCATAACTGTACCCAGTGATGGCTTGTGTGAAATTATACCAATGTGCTGCAATGTGATGGTCTATTGCCTTTTGACTTGCAATGGTAGTAATCGTAACTAAATGGAATATATTAATTTCATGTATATAAACTGAACTGTATAAATATCTTTAAATTTCATGATTAATAGTTTAATATCGTGAGGAATAAAGTATATTGAAAAAAGACTTGTTATCTGTGGTAGTTGAACCCAGGTCCACAAATTACCAGGCTACTTGACACAGGTCACTTGACACACGTTCAAAATTCATCATTGATTCCTTTACTCAGTTATTCACATTAGAGAGGGCAGCAAGTCCTCTGAGCGAACACGCTGAGCTACTGCTCCCGCTACTGTAGACCACTTGGCCACAGTGCAGTCAGGACAACCCCTCATACTCTATAAGCTACAGACGATTTCAAAGGAATATACCGGCCTGGTACATAGAGCGACCGTCTTTTCAGCACTCGACGCTGGTTTCTGTTAGTCGCTGAGAGAGCGTTACAAAACATATTTCCGCCCGTTCTATTTGCATACCAGCATTCGTTCAAAGAGAAATGGCGTAATTTTATTGCGACTTCCGGCTCGCGTTCAAAGCGAAATGGGGTAATTTCACTGCGCTGAATCACATTAGCACATCATAACAAGCAGCCACTGACTATACATAACACTAGCGAAGCCAGCAATGCTTAGCAAATGCTAAATATAATTCTATGGGAACTGGATATACATCCCAATCTCCTTCTGTCTCTCTTCTCCTCCCCATATCTTTGTCCATCTCGTCCTTCTTCCACCTCTTTCTGTCCATCATCTCTCTCCCTACCCTCGTCTCTGTTATTGAAAACACAGTTTAAATCTGTGAACGGGTAGGGTTACAACGTTTCGGACGATTCAGATTCTGTAATACTATTCTAAATTGTAATCCAATAAGCCATAAATACTACTTTCCTATTTTCTGTTAAAACCGTCTACAAGGAATAAAATTAAACAGAACATTGTTGTGTGTACAATACAGAGGAAGTATACATTTGAGACAAATCATTTGTCTAATGCTTTAAATGCTCTGCTCTCGAAGTTACAATCGATTGTGTGAGAGTTATTGAAACAGCACATTTTCACAACACGGTTCAGCAGAGCACAGCATTTTCTTTCTCAATGTCAGTTTTCACACAACACCTGTGAACTGCTGTTTAAAAAATATTTAGCCTATGTACATTTGAATTTTTGTTAAGAGTATCATGTATTAATTTGAAGTAATTTGGTACAGGCTTTTCGAGAATTTTACTAACAACGTGTCCCTATTGTGTGATATGTATTAAAAATATATATAGCGTACGTCCTTCCGAGCGTTTATCAGTGTCATGTAAAAATGTGAAGTAAATCTGTCAAGAACTTTTCGAGATTTTTGGTGACAACGTTAAACGACTTACCTTCATTCAGTAGTATGGAACAGATTAATTTTGTCAGTTTAAAAACGAAGTCAGTTACACATTATCTACTACGTTTACAATACAGTATATACCAGAATGAATTTACAAAGTAAAGAAACAAATGGAGATATAACATCACACAAAAATAAACTAAAACCTACAGCTATTCTACGCTTAGTTTGAACGCTACGAAGCCTGTGGCTGCCCCAGAACGTCCATTGACACTTGTGATTTCCATAGATGCTCACTAAACTACATCTGTCATCACCTGTTTTACTACGGACCTTTCTAGAGTATGTATCTTGGGAGGACACAAGCCACCAAAAGGTCTTTCAGGTCCTTCTAAATGTCTGCAACTATTTTAACAAAATTGCTACATAGGGTAATAAATAACTGATGTTTTCACAGTGTGGTTTATGGACTGGTCTTCTGGAATGACTACGTCAATGGTTGTCTCTTCAAGTTCCAAGATTGGATCGTCATCATGGAGGATGGCCGTAAAACGAGATCTTCCCCTGAGTGAGACCCAGAGGGAGCGTCCGCAGGTCATATCCATCGGCAACGGGGTTCGGAGCTGTAGGAGACTGTGGAGATGGATATTTGTTTTCCCGCGCCAGGATTCGATTCCCGGCAGGGTCAGGGATTTTCTCTGCCTCGTGATGACTGGGTGTTGTTTGATGTCCTTAGGTTAGTTAGGTTTAAATAGTTCTAGGTTCTAGGGGACTGATGACCATAGATGTTAAGTCCCATAGTGCTCAGAGCCATTTGAACCTTTAGATCTTGTTCAGCGCTATATGGATCCATGACCACGCCCTCGTACTCTTGTGAGAACTCCTCTGACATTACTCCTCCTGTCGACTGTTGACTTAAATCTACTCTTAAACTTCCAGGATTTTGGTGGCATCAATTTATCGCAGTATCTTATTTGATATTCTATCAGCCCCGCTACATAGCTCTTTATGTATCACTATTTCTTTCACGGTAGTTATAGGTGTTATTACCGGTCCACCCACATCATACATTGCACATTACATCACAACATGATACGAGGTTCCCTCATGACCACAATCACAAAGGTTTGTAGTGCACTTTTGAACACTTTTTAAGTAAACACGATATGGGACGTGCCCTGTTAAAAAGTGTACCATTCCCTGCTGCAGTAGATGTGCTTCAATTACAGTTCGCAAATACAGCATGAACTCTTCGCCCCGTGTACAATGAGTCTCATTCACGCTGCCGCTCCTTGCATCTTCCAGTTCCGCAGGCCTAGCTTGTTATCCACTCTGGCTCCGGTGATACAAAAGTCCTTCTCCTGGTTTCCTGCCTCTAACCAGTATCCTGCTGCCTGGTATCAGGCAGTTACGTCCACAGGTTCAATTCCCGTTGTAATCAACTGTTCTTCAGTAGGCGTCAATCTGAAAGCACCACTCAACTGTAAAAGCCACCCGTCTGGGCCCATTTCACGATGCTTCTGTAATACTGGCTACGGGGCTGGCGTCCTCACATACTTGCGGTGAAGCCCACTATTGCAGAGAAAACTGCACTATCGTACGTTCTCAGCATGCGATGGAAGTTTACACTGAGCAGTGCCCCGCCGGCCGGAGTGGCCGAGCGGTTCTAGGCGCTTCAGTCTGGAACCGCGCGACCACTATGGTCGCAGGTTCGAATCCTGCATCAGGCATGGATGTCCTTAGGTTAGTTAGGTTTAAGTAGTTCTAAGTTCTAGGAGGCTGATGACCTCAGATGTTACGTCACAGTGCTCAGAGCCATTTGAGCAGTGCCCATATGCTAAATTTTTGTGCGTAATGCACTGCACTGTTCGTGTGACCGTTGTTATATGCGCCATAAATTTCTTCTTTCCGCTAATAGCACGCCGAGTTACTGGGTTGTGTTACTATGGGGAAATGGAACGCCCTCCCTCTTATCGCAACATTTCTAGTAGTTGACAAATTTTCCTTTAGTATTACGTATGTAGTATTACGTATGGGCAGCAATAGTCAGTTTATAGCTAGTGCACCACGCCTGCATCTTAAAAAAGTATACGGTCTGCTTTCCTCTCGAGTACAGTCCTAGAACTTTCTGATACTCCCATCAATAATTAAATCCCAAGATATGGCACGAGTAACTGTTCCCTGTGGACAGCCTCCCGCGTGTACCAAGAATACCAGGAAAAACATCAAATCTCTGACTTCACTGTGGCCGGAAAAAGACCCTGCAAGAACTAAACCAACGACGACGGAAGAGAATCGTTCAACGTGACGAAAGTGCAATCCTTTCGCAAATTGCTGCAGATTTCAATGCTGGGCCATCAGCAAGTGTCAGCGCGCGAACCGTTCAACGAAACACCATCGATATGGTCTTTCGGAGCCGAAGGCCCACTCGTGTACCCTTGATAAGTGCACGACACAAAGCTTTACGCCTCCGCTAGGCCCGTCAACACCGACATTGGACTGTTGATGACTGAAAACATGTTGCCTGGTCGGACGAGTCTCGTTTCAAGTTGTATCGAGCGGATGGACGTGTACTGGAATGGAGACAACGCCATGAATCTATGGACCCTGCATGTCAGGAGGACCGAGCGGGGTGGCGCAGTGGTTAGACACTGGACTCGCATTCTGGAGGACGACGGTTCAATCCCGCGTCCGGCCATCCTGATTTAGGTTTTCCGTGATTTCCCTAAATCACTCCAGGCAAATGCCGGGATGGTTCCTCTGAAAGGGCACGGCCGACTTCCTTCCCGAATCCGATGAGACCGATGACCACGCTGTCTGGTCTCCTTCCTCAGACCAACCAACCAACCATGTCAGGAGGGGACTGTTTAAGCTGGTGGAGGCTCTGTAATGATGTGGGGTATGTGCAGTTGGAGTGACATGCGACCCCTGATACGTCTAGATACGACTCTGACAGGTGACACGTACGTAAGCATCCATTCCTGTCCACTGTGCATTCCGTAGGACTTGGGCAATTCCAGCAGGATAATGCGACACCCCACGCGTCCAGAATTGCTACAGAGTGGCTCCATGAACACTCTTCTGAGTTTAAACACTTCCGCTGGCCACCAAACTCCCGAGCCATGAACGTTATTGAGCATATCTGGGATGCCTTGCAACGTGCTGTTCAGAAGATATCTCCACCCCCCATACTCTTACAGATTTATGGTCAGTCCTGTAGGATTCATGGTGTCAATTCCCTCCAGCACTACTTCATTAGTCGAGTCGGCGCCACGTCGTGTTGTGGCATTTCTGCGTGCCCACGGGGGTCCTACACGATATTAGGTAGGTGTACCAGTTTCTTTGGCTCTTCAGTGTATTTATTAATATTTCAGTCGCATACTTGTGGACAAGAAGAGAATAGAAGCTTTCGAAATGTGGTGCTACAGAAGAATGCTGAAGATAAGATGGGTTGTAACCTCTCCAAAAAATAATAATTAAATGGATTTTTTTTTTAATATTGTGACCTCTGAACAAAATTAGCTTTAATGTAACCTCTGAACAAAACTGGCTCCCATTTATGATCTCTATGCTAAAATGCATTCACATTTAATGTTCCCACAAAATTCTTTTCTCATTTAATGTCAGGTTCGAAACAGAAAAATTGGTTCAAAAATGGTTCAAATGGCTCTGAGCACTATGGGACTCAACTGCTGTGGTCATAAGTCCCCTAGAACTTAGAACTACTTAAACCTAACTAACCTAAGGACAGCACACAACACCCAGCCATCACGAGGCAGAGAAAATCCCTGACCCCGCCGGGAATCGAACCCGGGAACCCGGGCGTGGGAAGCGAGAACGCTACCGCACGACCACGAGATGCGGGCACAGAAAAATTCCTAAACACCAAAATAATAAAAAAGTTTAGTAACGTGATAAATTTTATGAGGACAGCAGCGCTGCCCTTCGGCCCTGTATTCTGAATTAAAAAAGCAAAAATTCTTACCTCAATAAAAACTGCAATTATATCTGCTCTTAATTACACATTTTTCGACACAGCTTCGTGCATTGCTGGAGTATATTTTTTTTGATTCTTGGAAGGAATGATAATGCATTGGAAATATTCTTTAAATTGAAATGAATGCTTTTCTTTAAAAGAGTTACTTTATATTATAAAAATTATTATTGGGGCATTTTTTTTGAACAAATTAAATTACAGTTAACATACATTATTAAATATGTGCAAGGCTGCTTCTTTACCTTCTACAACAATACTCATCCTCCAGAGTCCTGACCAGAGTCGCGAGCAGAGCACACAGCCGACACATGCCGACTCCACCAGACTACTCCAGACTACACCAGACTACTGTCGACTCGCGCAGACAAGCGCAGACTAGCGACAAGCAACAACTAACGACAAACTGCTCTCTGGTCAGAGATTCTGTCATGCCTCGCCCATCGCCGGCAAAGCATATGTCTTACAGGGTAGATCACATAACTAATGAGGAGGTATTGAATAGGATGGGGAAGAAGAGTGGTTTGTGGCACAACTTGACTAGAAGAAGGGATCGGTTGGTAGGACACGTTCTGAGGCATCAAAGGATCACCAATTTAGTATTGGAGGGCAGCGTGGAGGGTAAAAATCGTAGAGGGAGACCAAGAGATGAATAAACTAAGCAGATTCAATAGGATGTAGGTTGCAGTAGGTACTGGGAGATGAAGAAGCTTGCACAGGATAGAGTAGCATGGAGAGCTGCATCAAACCAGTCTCAGGACTGAAGACCACAACAACAACTTGTGGAGAATCAAGTCCTGCAGCTTAGTCAGCGTTTAAACCAGACATGTCGGTCTATGGCTCTTTCTGTATTATCGTAGCTGTAGCCGCTTTCCGAAGTTCCGGAACTCTTCCCTAAAGAAGTGCTTCGCTCAATACTGACGTTAGGAATGGAGCAATATAGGGCATCATCCACTGTCCACACGGGCAATGCGACGAGGTCTACAGCACCGTGGACTGTCGTCACGACGGCCATCGTTGCTACTTTCACGCAGCAGCAGAGTGAAGCGAACCGGTGTAGCGACAGTGATACACTAACGATAGGACTGGACACGGGAGTGGCACCACTCCAGCAAGTCCCGGATCTGCGTACACAGTAACGACGGACACGTTCGTGTGTGGAAGTTCTGAAGAGAACAAAAATTGACAGACGCAATCAGAGAACAAAAATTGACAGACGCATTCGTCATCGTCATATGACATTCGGCATCTGGCGTGATGGTAGGGGTGCGATTAGGAATCGAACATGATTAGCTCTGGTTTGCAAAACTCTGGTTTGTACAGCAGCCGTTACGTTTCTGACGTATTAATGCGAGTGGCAGTGCTTTATCTTCGAGGTGTCGTCGACAATCTTTCAACGAGGTAACGCAATATCGCACGTTGCCTGAGCTGTTCTGACTTAACGCTTTGGAGGTCAAGCCCGACCAGAGCTCGGGCAACACGCTACGTTCAAAAGACCGTCGAGTACAACGCCGGCCGCAATTTTCTCGGCGCGGGACCCACGTATCGCTCGAAAACTGGACTCATTTCGTTTGAAAACAATGTACGAACTTCTCACTACCTGATCCTTGACAACCCTGCGTTCTATTGTCAATTTCTATAAGAAAGAAACATTAGGGAAGGTAATAGCTACTGTCACGAATGTCTGAGGCAATATTTGATCGCGTTGACGTAATTTCGTGCATTTACATGTAGGTTTCGCAGTTTGCTGTAATTCTTCTACGACGTCACGTTTTCTGTACAATTTATCGGGCGAGCAATAAATCTTGGAAGCTCAACAGGAAGAAATTGCTGAGTAACTCATCTCACACTTTTTTTGGACGGATAATTATACTTTCCGTCATCATTATTTTAGGATTAGTAGTTTACGAAAGAACTGAAGTAAATATGAAAAACAAAACATGGAGCTTGGTCATTTTTAGTGTGTATTAACTCTTTAAGATATATCAGTTACATATCCTCAGCAATGCTTTAAATAATGCAATAGATAAGCTATTTTCTGGTCCCGAAATTCTTCAGTGCTCGGACTTAAA
Organism: Schistocerca cancellata; assembly: GCF_023864275.1. NCBI lineage: Eukaryota > Metazoa > Arthropoda > Insecta > Orthoptera > Acrididae > Schistocerca > Schistocerca cancellata. The sequence continues at coordinate 660,363,389 of NC_064627.1, forward strand.
AGCGTTACCTCGATACAGAAGGTGTTCGACTGATGCCGTGGCTAGCAAGTTCTCCAGATCTTTCTCCCATTGCAAACAAGTGGTCATGGGTTTTCGGAGAGACTTGCACACCACCCCTCGCCTAGCATAGAGTTGAAGCAGCGTGGAATGACTTACTCGTATCTGTCGTCCAAGCTTAGTTCGACTCGATGCTCAGACATTGTTGCTGCCAGAAGATGCAGCCGCATCCTGTATACTCCCAAACCACTTAGAAATTTAGTTGTGTGTTCTTACTACTGTGCTAGTAAAGTCATATGGCATGAATGTCTAGGAGACCCCAAAAAAATAATTTTAACCGCCTAACTAGAAAGGTTTTTCTATCCTTCGCCTCCGCAGCCACCTTTCCTTCGCTAAGTATGAGAGCCATTTTCGTAAGAGTAACAGTTAAGTGTAGGTTACTGTAATAGGTACGTGTGTAGTGTGTGTGTGTGTGTGTGTGTGTGTGTGTGTGTGTGGTGTTTGCGTTGGAGATGATGAGAGAAGAGAGAGATTGAAACCCATTGGCGGCACATAGCCCACTCCTCTCGAAAAGGACCAAGGGACCCACTGAGCTTACATCCCCATGCGACGGTCGGATCACTTACCAAGATTGTTACATGCCCTCTTGTAATCAGTCACTGCAGAAAAGCTTGGAATGTAATCCAGGCCATTGACGCAAAGATTGGTGATCAGGATGCTCCCACCTCCCCTCTCCTTGTCATCGAGCGAGATGGCGCAGTGGTTAGCACACTGGACTCCCATTCGGGAGGACGACGGCTCAACCCCGTGTCCGGCCATCCTGATTTAGATTTTCCGTGATTTCCCTAAACCGCTCCAGGCAAATGCCTGGATGGTTCCTTTGAAAGGGCACGGCCAACTGCCTTCTCCGTCCTTCCCTAATCCGATGAGACCGATGACCTCGCTGTTTGGTCCCTTCCCCCGAACAACCCAACCCTCTCCTTGTCGGCCAAGGATTGGCAATGAAAATTTCATCCACCAGCAAGATTAGAACCGGCTTACTTTCGAGTCCAGCGCCACCACATAGGCGTGCGTTAGCGGTCTCGGCTATGAAAGCGGATCCTACTATACTGTGTAAGCACAAAAAGTAATTTTTTATTGGCTATCCGTCCTTGTGTTGAAATTTTGACGGCTATCAGCATAAATCGATAACACAACCACGTCGCGTTATTCAAGACGATTCCTACAAATGATCTCCTCCACCTAAGGACCAAAACAGTGGCGTAAGGTGAGGAAATGCGTGAAGTCAGGCCTCTACAAGAAGTGCTTGTTTTTTGGGTTTGCGTGTATTAGTACCATTATCATAGTAGTCGTTGCCGGTTCAGACATAGTGGCATGTTGTGCAAGATATCATCCGACCATATCTTATCCGCTAAGTCGTCTTAGCAGCATAGTAAATGCTGCAACTGCTGGCATTGCACTCGGGAGTAGCGAGTTTCAAACTCCCGTCCATCTATTCAGGTTTACGTTTTGCATGGCGTCGTTAAATTACTTCGTGTCAGCCTGGGTATGATTTTTACAACAAGGATACTTTCGAACCCCCCTCCCCCTCTTGTCCTGCTCAAACCAGTGCTCCTTTTGTAATCATCTCGATATTCACGGCACATCATACTGCACTCTTCCGTCTTTCTTGTGCGGTTTTACTCATCAGAATGTTGCCGTTGTAACTTCGGTTTCACGCTTCTTCCTGCCACCATGACGTTACCTACCTTATGAGTAATAAACTTTTGAAACGTCGACGAAAGCTACTTGTATTAAATTTATTTTGATGGACCAGCTTCGGACGTTATCGCCCATCATCTGGACTAGCTAACAAAGCGTAACGTAACGTCTCATAACGTCAGCGATAATTTACTGAAGTACAAACTTCGTCAATTCCGAAAAAACAAATGTAGCATATATCGCGAATGGGTACCAAAATACATCATCTATGTAGTCTCTATAATCTATTATGGAAACACAAAATGGGCAAGTAAGACCTCCACAGACCTCCACACGTTTACCCAGCGAGTCTGTAGAGGATGGTACACGAGACATACAGTGTGATTATTCATCTTTCCCACACGAGTTTTGTGGGGATTAAGATAATCCATCTTTGGACTATCTTAGTGAGTCGTCATGTAGGATTCTTCTAGCGTTTTGTCGAAAAACTGTCGAAGTTTATGTCTCTTGCAGAAGCAGTATCAGCGCCGTAGGCTTCTCTGTAATGCGCATTTCTACATTCTGTGACTGTAAGTGATGAAGCAGAAAGCTATGGAACAACGTTCAAAAGGAATGCCATTTTGATGTATTTATTTACTATACACCATAAACTGATAATACTGACAATTAATAATGATTAATTCCTAAGAGCATGGTCTTTCGACGGAATTAGATCGGAAGGCATCCTATCCACGTCCGAACTTAGTGGCAGCAATTTCAGGGGGCGCCAAATTCGTATTCTTGAAGAAAAAAAAACTAGCATCCAGCGCACTTTGGTCTAACGATTGTTCATATGATTATGAAACGCATCCCACTTGGTTTTTGAACATTTTTTAACACAGTCTAAGCTGATTTCTGAACGAATCGTAAGTTGATTTTTGAACGCTGCCAGAGGAATCCCCGTAGCACCTAGAAATAAAAAAAGCTTTCGCGCAGACAAAATGGGACAGGGTATACGAGCTGAGCCGAATAAACCCCAACGGATGGATGCCAATCGCTGTTTGTTTACGTGCTTGATGGGGGTGTGCGAATGATCAGCATTATAATTTTTCGCGAAATCCATAGATTCAGACTACCAGAGTGGAAATATAGGAATAACAGGTAACCAAGATTAAATACTATCTTCTCGGTGTATCCAAGAAAATAAAATTTTAACAGGAAAACTTTTGCCAGACCGATACGCTACTAACGACCAGTTGTGCAGTCTCCGGTTAGCACTCGCTTTAAGTTCTTTTCTCGGAATAGCGAGAACACATAATAACGTCTAACAGGTGAATAAACGCGGGATATCTGAACCGGTGATTCTGGCAGGGTTAGTGAAGTTAACTGGAGAATAAGTTTTGACAACGGCAGGAATAGTTACAGAATTAGTCATGACCAAGCTTGTTTCTTAGAACGAGGAAGGACAAGAAACGGGGACATCTCACAAATTATATGGAAGAATATGACGATTCCAAATTTATATAAAAATTTCGTGCCATTTCTTTTTGGTCTCATGCTTGAGAAACTGGAGCATATGAATGAAATGTGGAACTATTTCCTAGCATAAAAGTTTTTGCTTGTAGTAGGAATAATAGGCATTTGATATTTGTACTTCGTGAATTATATTCTGTCGTGTTATTTATGTAAATGAGGTACGTGAAAATGACAACTTGTGCCGAAAGAGTCACGCTTATTTGGCGCGTGTTACAATTGCTACAATATTAAAAAGGCCTGTTTCGTTTTATCTAGCAGGCAGTGACAAAATAGACGTACAAGATCCCGAACAGATGTATTAATTCATGAATTTATTTCCGAGATTAAAATCAGATATTTTTACGCTGCACCTAAATTTATTTTTGTTTGGTGACACAAATATTGGCAAGTCCACTTTGGTAGAGAAGGTATGGGGACGTAAACAAGAGGTGTCTATGCCATATTGTTCCGAATTCGGATTTGATGGATATAATGCATCGTTGCATTCTGTTATATTGTTTGAGGAATTCGAATGGTGTAGGTGGAAGCAGTTTGATGGCACGTTACAGAGAATTGTTAAAGGTAGGCCTGTAACCGTAACTTGTGCTAACTGTACACTTCCCTCGTCAAATGTTCACTTTTCTTCACTCTCTCGATCAAAAGATCTGTTCTCGGAAGGTCTAGTTTTTTTACGGCTAACTTTTCCTCATAATTTACTTTCCTGTCGCCAGAATGAGATTTTCACTATGCAGATTAAAGCTGTGTGCCGGACCGAGACTCGAGCTCGTGACCTCTGCTTTCGCGGGCAAGTACTCTACTGACTGGTCTATCCAAGCACGACTTACCAAGTGTCCTCACAGCTATACTCTTCTGGTAGCACTTAAAATACATTCAACATAGGTCATGTTGACACTGCACACGAAAACCGATTCAGCAAACAACCTACTCCAAACACAACGTGCCGTTTGTGGAAAAGATAAACTCAAGACGTAGTGTCGACCAATATGGTCACTTGACGAGAATATAAATGAGGCGCTGAGATCCACAAGGACCTAAAGCACACCGCCGTCGATCCAACAATTAAGTGAATATCAGAGAAACTAGTGATGCAGCTTTGCGTGAATTTTCATACATACAATGTTGGCCTACAACACAGATAAACCTGACTTACTGTAATTTCAGAAACATGAATAAATGCTAGTCTCACAATCGACGGTGATGTGCTTCAGGCGCTTGTGATTCTCACCGCCTCAACTGGACTACTGAACGATAAAATTCGAAACTTACTATTCTGCGACTCGTTCAGAAACCCAAAAAATGGATTTACAGTCAGTACAACTTTAGCATATAATGACGTCCGACCTAATTTTACTGCAGTACATAGTGAGTGAATTAGCTTATCTGAAGTGTGCGTTATCAAGGATTCATACCGAGCGAACAGGTATAAAAGTCTGCCGCACTGTGCTACCACCTGGTGGCAGTGACGTAAACGTCTAGTTGAGTGGCAAGGTTGAAACGTCTGTTAGATTCGTTTCATACGATTTAACTTGTATTTCGTGCTGTCACGCTCAGTTATTTGTAATTTAGTTTTGTACTTCGTATTTGTGCCTATTCAGTGGTACACAATCACACTGAAGAATCAATTGTTCCAGTAAGCGTCTAATCCTATGTAAATTACTTACATTTTGAGCTCCCAAATTTCCTTTCTCTCTTTATCATCCGTGTGAATGAGTGAGGGAGTGTGTATGTTAAATTTGTCATATATGTGGTAGCAGTACAACATCTGGCTGTTTGCTGTGGTAGCAACTGCAGCCAACGTAGCTTTCTCAGTCAAAGCAAAGAGATTTGTACTCATTGTGTAGTCATTCGACAGCAGTTAAGTTGGTGACTTTTGTCACTGAAGACGGTACTCTTAAGAGCCGCTTGGCGCTGGTAAATGTGTGATGGTGTGCAGCTGTTACAACTGACGCACACGTTTGATCTGCTATTTCGTTTTAAGTCCGGTAGTAGAATTCTGACATTTTTCAGACTATATGTTTCTGTATGTAGTAAGTTTTTGCGGTCCTTGCTTTTTGTGTGCATGCTACTCCGCATACGCAAAAGCTCCTTAAAACCTGCACAACTGAAGGTGTGCTCGCGATCCTGACGTCAAAATTCACGGAGTCTAGAGAAGCTGATGTGCGGTACATTTAAGTGCCATATCTTTCAGATTGCAGCATCTATGTTATGTTTAACAACATTCAAAGAAAAATAACCAATAAATCTGGAAGTCGTCGAAAATTAGGGTGTTCATATGCTCTTGTGCTCTTACACATTAGCCGCCACTGCTCAAAAGATTATGTCCTCTACTATTTACTAATCTTTCCGTGCCCCTAAAAAGAAACATTTCTCTCCACTAAATCGCTGTAGCTTTCAAGGAAGAGATGGCTAAACACACCTCCCATCGTTCTTAAGAAACTTAACTAATTAAACAAGTGACGTCTCCTTTTAGATATTACTGGAATTTATTGCTCTACATGCGCTCACTTCCGTAAAAATGTTACAGCATCAATTATTAGCTAGCATATGGTATTATTAAACAGTTTTAAAACAATGGCACTAATGAAAACTAGATAAAACAGAGTAAAAATATCTTACATTTACGACACAACGGTTTCTATTATTAAATTTTTCAGTCTAGTCAACAGCATACGCGGTCATTGTCAAAAAGATCTTTGCATTGCCTGGATATTATGTTGAAGTAAACAACTACACAATGTGTTGGATGATCTGGGGGCGTCTCTCCGCAACTGCAAGACGGGTTGGGCACTTTTTACCACTTAAAAAAAACTCTCTTTGCATACTGTCCGCAGCTCGTGGTCGTGCGGTAGCGTTCTCGCTTCCCACGCCCGGGTTCCCGGGTTCGATTCCCGGCGGGGTCAGGGATTTTCTCTGCCTCGTGATGGCTGGGTGTTGTGTGCTGTCCTTAGGTTAGTTAGGTTTAAGTAGTTCTAAGTTCTAGGGGACTTATGACCACAGCAGTTGAGTCCCATAGTGCTCAGAGCCATTTTTTTTTGTTAAGTCCCATAGTGCTCAGAGCCGTTTGAACCACTTCTTCGCATACTCCACGGCTTGTGTAGGTTCAAATGGCTCTGAGCACTATGGAACTTAACATCTTAGGTCATCAGTCCCCTAGAACTTAGAACTACTTAAACCTAACTAACCTAAGGACATCACACACATCCATGCCCGAGGCAGGATTCGAACCTGCGACCGTAGCAGTCCCGCGGTTCCGGACTGAAGCGCCTAGAACCGCACGGCCACCGCGGCCGGCCGCTTGTGTAGGTTCTCACTGGTGCTACCACATACGTCGGAGCTAGTTGAAGCTTGCTAGTATGGTGCGGATGTTTGGTGTCCGTTTAACATTCTGGTGGTGTTTGCTAGATACATATTTTCTCTTGTTTGTGCCGTATATCAAAATCTTCATAAAGGAGTTCTACAACAATTTTTATTGCTGAATGTATGCATTTTAGCCTGTCAGATGTGACGCTTGATCTACAATAATGAATCAGAAGCTACGCGTTGTCCAGTATCTTCTTATGCTATGCAACAAACTTTCTAACTTCTGAATTCAGCTGCAATGATATGGCTTAGTGTTGAGAGCAAGTAAGTTGGTGTAATTTTTAGATAATGTGTGATAGTATGCATTGTATTGAGTTTGGGTCAAACTTGCTGGTGTGATTCCTGTATAGTCACCGTAAGTTGTGTTCATTGCCGACCGTTGTAGCCCCATAAACCAAGCCTCTCCATCCTGGCCAGCTACCAGCTCCTCGTAGAATCTGCTGAAAAGGTAGACCAATGGTCTTCTAGATTTGAGCCATCCACCTGTTCGTTGCTGTTCTTTTTGGCCTCTCGTCCTCAATCTTCCCTTCCATGGTTATTTTTTGTAGTGTTTCTCCGTCTCTTATCACAATATGGCCACAGAACTGGAGAATTTTTTCGTTGATACGAGGAGAAAGGCGCCTGAAGATAATGAGTTGCTCAATAATCGATACATTTGTTCTTTTTTCAGTCTATTTTATGTGCCAGCACCAATGCTCAAATGCATCAATCTGTTGCTTGTTTCTGACCTTAAGGGGCCATGTTTCGTAACCATAAAAGAAGACGAAAGACACGAGTGTTTCAACAAGTCACACCCTTGTGGTGATCGTTATTGCTGTATTCTGACAGATCTTGGTGAGATGCTTCACAGCCACTCGCCCTAGCGCGCTCCGTCTTCTTATTTTATGTACACAGCTTCCCATGTCGTAGATGGTTGACACAAGATAGATGAAAGAATGCACGATTTCCAGTTCCTTTAATCAACCTGTGACTAGAACATATGCTTCTCGATCAGTTATCATGAGTCTGGACTTGACGAGATTGAGGTCCACTCCATGTCCATATGATGGACCAATGTCCTTTACTTTTATTGGTAGCTCAGCAAATTAATCTTCCCTGCTGACTAAAAGCATGGTGTCATCAGCAAACTGGAGGTTTTTGATAGTTTTACCACCAATTCCTAATGAGATGTTCAGCATAGATATTGTACAGTTGGGAGGACAGGACATAGCCCTATCTGACACCTTTTGCCTCACTGAAGAAATCAGACGTACCAACACTTGTCTTCACAGCTGCAAAGTGATCCCTGCATAGACTACTGATCAGTACTATCAAATGTGGTGGGACACCGAATTATTCAAGCACCTGCCACTACTTTTCCCGGACAACACAAAGGCTTCCCTACAGTCAACGAAATACACTCCTGGAAATGGAAAAAAGAACACATTGACACCGGTGTGTCAGACCCACCATACTTGCTCCGGACACTGTGAGAGGGCTGTACAAGCAATGATCACACGCACGGCACAGCGGACACACCAGGAACCGCGGTGTTGGCCGTCGAATGGCGCTAGCTGCGCAGCATTTGTGCACCGCCGCCGTCAGTGTCAGCCAGTTTGCCGTGGCATACGGAGCTCCATCACAGTCTTTAACACTGGTAGCATGCCGCGACAGTGTGGACGTGAACCGCATGTGCAGTTGACGGACTTTGAGCGAGGGCGTATAGTGGGCATGCGGGAGGCCGGGTGGACGTACCGCCGAATTGCTCAACACGTGGGGCGTGAGGTCTCCACAGTACATCGATGTTGTCGCCAGTGGTCGGCGGAAGGTGCACATGCCCGTCGACCTGGGACCGGACCGCAGCGACGCACGGATGCACGCCAAGACCGTAGGATCCTACGCAGTGCCGTAGGGGACCGCACCGCCACTTCCCAGCAAATTAGGGACACTGTTGCTCCTGGGGTATCGTCGAGGACCATTCGCAACCGTCTCCATGAAGCTGGGCTACGGTCCCGCACACCGTTAGGCCGTCTTCCGCTCACGCCCCAACATCGTGCAGCCCGCCTCCAGTGGTGTCGCGACAGGCGTGAATGGAGGGACGAATGGAGACGTGTCGTCTTCAGCGATGAGAGTCGCTTCTGCCTTGGTGCCAATGATGGTCGTATGCGTGTTTGACGCCGTGCAGGTGAGCGCCACAATCAGGATTGCATACGACCGAGGCACACAGGGCCAACACCCGGCATCATGGTGTGGGGAGCGATCTCCTACACTGGCCGTACACCACTGGTGATCGTCGAGGGGACACTGAATAGTGCACGGTACATCCAAACCGTCATCGAACCCATCGTTCTACCATTCCTAGACCGGCAAGGGAACTTGCTGTTCCAACAGGACAATGCACGTCCGCATGTATCCCGTGCCACCCAACGTGCTCTAGAAGGTGTAAGTCAACTACCCTGGCCAGCAAGATCTCCGGATCTGTCCCCCATTGAGCATGTTTGGGACTGGATGAAGCGTCGTCTCACGCGGTCTGCACGTCCAGCACGAACGCTGGTCCAACTGAGGCGCCAGGTGGAAATGGCATGGCAAGCCGTTCCACAGGACTACATCCAGCATCTCTACGATCGTCTCCATGGGAGAATAGCAGCCTGCATTGCTGCGAAAGGTGGATATACACTGTACTAGTGCCGACATTGTGCTGCTCTGTTGCCTGTGTCTATGTGCCTGTCGTTCTGTCAGTGTGATCATGTGATGTATCTGACCCCAGGAATGTGTCAATAAAGTTTCCCCTTCCTGGGACAATGAATTCACGGTGTTCTTATTTCAATTTCCAGGAGTGTAGATGAAAACAGGAACACAGAACTCCCATGATTTCTCGATTATTTGTCGTATGTTGAGAACCTGTTCACGATTTCCTTTTCCTTCAATAAGACCTTCTTGTTTTGTGGATATGTTATTAGGCTGAATGTATAGCTTCAAACGCTGGTTCAAGATGCAGAGCAAAATTTTGCTTGCGTGAGATATAAAAGCAATAGTTCGGTAATTGGAGAAGTTCCCGATTGATGAATCAAAGGGATGAAGAGAGACTTTGACCAATCTTCCAACCAAACTCGATTTCCCATATTGTGTACACTTTCAACGCAGCACGTCAACGCTTTCCTACGCCGTTTCCTTGATTATCTCAGCAGATATACTGTCTAGCGTAGAAGATTTATTTAGTTCTTCAGATCCTGAATTACGTTTTCTACTTTGTTGCGTAAAATTGTAGGTTCCTATGTAAGTTCCTCAACTGTTTGACTTTCCGTATGATGTTAAACCCAGAACACAACTTTTCACAGTACTGTTCCCATCTCGCAACAGCATCTTCCTTGTCTCTGATAAGGCTGCCATTCTCAGTGTCTACCACCCACTACGAGGATTAAATTGAACGGTGATGCCTCTGAGTTTCTTAAAGAGATCACGTGCTTGATTGTGATTTAGTTTTGCGTTGTCTCAAATACCGTTCGTGCGGACTGATATGTCCTTTCTGCAATGCCATTGTATTTCTCTGCAAAGGTTCTTATATGTGTTTTGATCCTGAGTGGTATAGATATCAGTTTAGTCATATAGGAGCACAATATTCTCACGCGCTATACACTAATACAATGCAGAGCAATTGCGAATTGTAGCTGTTGGTCCCCAAGTGGGATGCCACACCATTTGGAGGATATTGTACCTGGCGCGAACTTTGGTTATCCTATTAGTCAAGTCTGATATACATTAAGAATCTGTCAAGAATGACGCAAAAATACTTCGTATTAGAGTTGTCTTTTACAGTATTAATATGGTCGATGGTATCGATACGTGGATGATACATTTGTTGTTTGGTCGCATGGCAAAAAAGTTTTAGAGGAATTCTTTTGTTATTAAAATAGTATAAATAAAAAAATCCAGTTTACCATGGAAATTGAGAAAGACAATGCAGTATCCTTCTTGGATGTCTTCGTCATGAGACAGACTGATGGCAGCTTGGAACATAAAGTCTTTCGGAAGGCTACACATACCGACAGATACTTGCATAAGGATTCCAGTCATCATCCACAACAGAAAAGAGGTGTAATTAAAAGTCTAGTGGACAGAGCTAAAAGGATTTGTACGTTGAACACCTGGACGCCGAGTTAAAACATCTAAAGCAGGCTTTTGAGAAGAATGGTTACTCTAGTAAGGAAATAAATAGAGGTTTTCGGCCGAATAACAGGAGGCCTAAGGACGACGATAGGTCACAGCGATGGAAGAACACAGTCTCTCTACCCTTCATCAAAAAAGTGACGGATCAGATCGTTAAGATTCTAAGGAATCATGACGTTCTACCGATTTTCAGACCAACTAAGAAAATAGGCCAAGCACTTCGTTCCGTTAAGGATAAACGTCCCCCTCTGTCTGCAAGTGGTGTATATAAGATTCCGTGTACATGTGGCAAGGTCTACATTGGAACTACAAAGAGAAGTGTGAATACACGGTTGAAGGAACATAAAAAAGTCTTTGACTACTAGGGAAAACAAAAAAATCAGCCGTTGCGGAACATGCTCTTCAATCAGGTGACCACGTAGTGAAATTTTCGGAAACTGAAGTTTTATGTACTATGACGAACTATTATCCACGGCTATATAGAGAAGCCATCGAAATATATAAACATGGGGATAATTTTAACAGAAAAGATGAAGCCATGAAACTCAGTGATACATGGACTGTGGCGCTACAGAATCGATGAGAAGTTTTTATCTTTGATTTACTATAATCGATAGTTAAACAAATTTTATCTTTGACAATGTTTATCTCTACTATCACGTGAAATACAGACCACGTCCACTTTCCACGGTATTTAGACCGCTCTTCGACGTCCGACTCGTCAGTCGGCAAGACTCAGCACAACCAGGAACACCTCCGAAGATGTCCAACGTAGCCTTGGACGAAACGTCAGGGATTGAAGAGTTTCATGCACCACGGCCATACAACGCGGAAAAATTCTCAGCAGCTGAAAAATCAAGTCGTGAAAGCCTTCATTGTGTGTATATTATTACTGGAAAAAAGGCTAGTGCTCGAAAGCTAATGTTAATGCTGTTTTCTGTTAAGTGTTAAGTGCTCCATGCATCGACCCACTTAGAATTCATCGTTTAAGGAAGAGAACCACAACTGTAACTTTTTATATCATAAGATGGCATTGTCTTGTATATGTGTATAATCAATTTAAATAAAACCTTCACAAACTTTGCATGTGATTTGATTATTTTTTATTACGGTAAAACTAAATGTAGCTCAAGGTATCTTCAGCGGTCCCTGCTTGAGGTTTTTCTGTATCCGCCACGGTTGTCCCATAATGAGGTATGAAACGAAAATTAAAAATCTGAAACGGAAATAAATAGAAATAAATGAGATCATCCTGTTGGATATAAACAAAAATAACCAACATTAACACCCCTTAAAGTGGAGGAACAGGTAGTAAACTTCGAAAAGAGACATTAGATTTGATGCCATCTACAACACTTCTTTTGCTTACAAAGCACATCTGATCACATTAGTGGATTTAATTAATCGCCAAGGCAGTCCTTTCTCTCCAGACTGTCATACTATTGTGCAGTCAAACTAACTGGACTAAAGAATTCGTTGTATGACTGCATTTGGTACTCCACAGTGTTGAGAAGGTTCTAATTCCTGGAGAGGACATCTTTCCAAATTTGAAATATCACTTTTTTTTCTTCTCTTTTAGGACGTAAAATGATATCTTCTTCTTCAATTCAAGCAATTGGACTCACAGTTCAAATACAGACAGGCATGTTCCTCAGAGTCTACTGCGATAGCTCTACCGTGTAAAACTGAATGTAGACTTTGTAAGCCATCAAGGGACTTCTTTGTCCACAGACAAACTGAGAACTACTATTGATATTCTGTTATGCAGCAAGGGAAGAGCGCGTTCTTCAGGAGGTAGGAGACAGATGACACGAACGTATACTGCTGCCATGCTCGTGTTGTACTGGAATTCACGCTTCACGGAACAGGCAGAGAAAAGACTGGTGACACTGTTTCAGGCCTGTTATGTAAAGGCTTGCATCTGTCTTGACTGCAGAATAGGGGCGCGTACAGAAAGAGAGCAGGTTGCCCTAGTAGCGGGCGCAGCAGGTATCTGCTTGAAACAGCGCAGAATATGTTCCCGTCTTCAGAAAGAAAGCGGGCCACCTGCGCAGCGGGACCAAAGCGAGTCCACTTGGCCCAGTGCAGTCCCTGCGTTATCAGGTGTAGCGCCGACTGCATCGAGTAAATATCCGGAGTGAGCACTCACATGCGCAGAACAGATTTTGCGTTGTCAACATACATTGCCGGCCTGATCACGTGATCTCGGAACGTCGTGTGTTTGTTCGTATAGCGCCCTGTATATTTAGAATGTCACTACATCCCTAGTACAGACGGATTCTTTTCGTACGTGTCGTGGATTATTTATATATGTTGCACAGACATTTTAACAGTATCCATTTGATACCGGGAATAAACCAGCTACGTAACTTTTAAGGGCAAGTGATATTACATTCGGCTTCTTTGCGATAGGTGTCATAGTTCAGATGCACTCGATTTTTGGTAGTTTTTGGTATGATACCGCACTTTATAGTATTACAGAGCCTGAAGTACATTTTTGCAGTGATAGTCCTGCAAAACGACTTGACAGTGCGTTAGTACTTTCGCAAGTGTACGAAAAACACCGAATTTACCACACATTAGCGATTATATCCCTGCTAATTCGTCCTTTTTTCTTATATTTCTGCGTATTTATTTTCTCGTTTTTGCGACCTAAAGCACAATTTTTCTTACTAGTGGCACTTTGAGGTATTTATTTAACACATTTTAAGTACTTGCTCCCAGTTCATTAAATAAATAGTAGACGGAGTAATCTATATACATAATTGACAAGTCACTGATAAATGCATCGAGGATAGTTTTTACTGAAACAACTAACCTTTCCCTTTCCTGTTCCACTAGCAAATTTACGAGAGGAAGCGATTGTTTGTAAGCTTTTGTACGAGCCGTAATATCTATTATATAGTCATAAAATCGTAGAAAAATAGGTCTACAGAATCAAGTCTTAATTATAATGCGTCTCGAAATTTTTAAACGTATACAATGTCTCTTACTAAAATGAAAACTATAATTAGAGCTATATGGAATGTACCCATGAAAAGTTACTATCCCTCCTTTCACATATTTTTCTTTGCATCCGTAGCAACAACGTAATTCACCATCGCTATTACACTATCAACAAACGGTGAAACACAACAAAAACTCTTGGGATTATGAACTTCAAACGCTGCAGAAAGCATACAGGCACAGCGAAGTCCCGAGATCACGTGACAATCCTGGTTTAATGTTAACAACATGCGCAGAACGATTTCATCCCTCAGTGCCACCTACGAATAAGGCCTCTACACTGTCTCTGGAATCGCACGTGACGTAAGAGCTGCAGGTCATAAACAGGACGAGATAATGTAATGCAAAAAATGGTTCAAATGGCTCTGAGCACTATGGGACTCAACTGCTGAGGTCATTAGTCCCCTAGAACTTAGAACTAGTTAAACCTAACTAACCTAAGGACATCACACACATCCATGCCCGAGGCAGGATTCGAACCTGCGACCGTAGCGGTCTCGCGGTTCCAGACTGCAGCGCCAGAACCGCGCGGCCATTTCGGCCGGCCTAATGTAATGCACTGTAGGTTCTTGTTTCCCTGTCGTGGTATGAAGGTTGTGAACCTGAGTACGGAGAAGAAATTTTAATTGCTTTAGTTAATACTACTTTAACATTCGACCATGCCACGTGCCGTAGATGCTGTATGTCTGCTTGTAGAGGCAGTTATAATACTCAAGAAAGAGTATATTCCATGTCCTACGCGAGGAAAATGCAACGAGAGAATGGATAAAAGCAGTTCACTGAGATAATTTTAAGCGTACAGACGACTCTGTGGTAAGCAGCAGCTTTAGTAAATACGAGGAGTGTTTCAAAACTCTCTGAAAAAATAAAAACTACACTACTGGCCATTAAAATTGCTACACCACGGATGTGTGCTACAGACGAGAAATTTAACCGACAGGAAGAATATGCTGTGATATGCAAATGATTAGCTTTTTAGAGCATTCAAATAAGGTTGGCACCCGATCGCGACACCTACAACGTGCTGACATGAGGGAAGTTTCCAACCGATTTCTCATACACAAACAGCAGCAGTTGGTCGGCATTGCCTGGTGAAACGTTATTGTGATGCCTCGTGTAAGGAGAAGAAATGTGTACCATCACGTTTCCGACTTTGATAAAGGTCGGATTGTCGCCTATCGCGATTGCAGTTTATCGTATCGCGACATTGCTGCTCGCGTTGGTCGAGATCCAATGACTGTTAGCAGAATATGGAATCGGTGGGTTCACGAGGGTAATACGGAACGCCGTGCTGGATCCCAAGGGCCTCGAATCACTAGCAGTCGAGATGACAGGCATCCGCATGGCTGTAACGGATCGTGCAGCCACGTCTCGATCCCTGAGTCAACAGATGGGGACGTTTGCAAGACAGCAACCATCTGCACGAACAGTTCGATGACGTTTGCAGCAGCATGGACTATCAGCTCGGAGACCATGGCTGCGGTTACCCTTGACGCTACATTACAGACAGGAGCGCCTGCGATGGTGTACTCAACGACGAACCTGGGTGCACGAATAGCAAAACGTCATTTTTTCGGATGAATCCAGGTTTTGTTTACAGCATCATGATGGTCGCATCCGCGTTTGGCGACATCGCGGTGAACACACATTGTAAGTGTGTATTCATCATCACCATACTGGCGTATCATCCGGCGTGATGGTAGGGCGTGCCATTAGTTACACGTCTCGGTCACCTTTTGTTGGCACTGACTGCACTTTGAACAGTGGACGTTACGTTTCAGATGTGTTACGATCCGTGGCTCTACCCTTCAGTCGTTCCCTGCGAAACCCTACATTTCAGCAGGATAATGCACGACCGCATGTTGCAGGTCCTGTACGGGCCTTTCTGGATACAGAAAATGATCGACTGCTGCCCTGGCCAGCACATTCTCCAGATCTCTCACCAACTGAAAACGTCTGGTCAATGGTGGCCGAGCAAGTGGCTCGTCACAATACGCCAGTCACTACTCATGATGAACTATGGTATCGTGTTGAAGCTGGATGGGCAGCTGTACCTGTACACGCCATCTAAGCTCTGTGTGGCTCAACGTCCAGGCGTATCGAGGGCGTTATTACGGCCAGAGGTTGTTGTTCTGGGTACTGATTTCTCAGGATCCATGTACCCAAATTGCGTGAAAATGTAATCACATGTCAGTTCTAGTATAATATATTTGTCCAATGAATACCCGTTCATCATCTGCAATTCTTCTTGGTGTAGTAATTTTAATGGCCAGTACTGTACTTGCATGTTTGGGGTGAACCTTTTTTATTTTTCGACATAGTCTCCTTTTAGACTTATACACTTCGTCCAACACTGTTCTAATTTGTTGATGCCTTCCGAATAATAGGAACTGTCCAAGTCTGCACAATTGCTATTAGATGCTGCAATCACCTTCTCATTTGAATAAAATCTTTGTCCCACCAGTCATTTCTTCAAATTGGGGAACAAATAGTGGTCCGAGGGAGCCAAGTCTGGAGAATAGGGGGATGTGAAACGAGTTGGAATTCTATTTCCATTAATTTTGTGACCACAACTGCTGAGGTGTGTACTAGTGCATTGTCATGATGGAAAAGGACCTTTTTGCTGTCCAATCGCCGGCGTTTTTCTTGCAGCTCGGTTTTCAAACAGTCCAATAACGATGAATTATGTATTTTTACCCTTTGCCAAATAGTCGATGAGGATTATCCCCTTCGAATCCCAAAAGACAGTCGCCGTAACCTTTCCAGCCAAAGGAATGGTCTTCGCCTTTTTTGGTGCAGATTCTCCCTTGGTAACCCATTGTTTAGATTGTTGTTTGGTTTCAGGAGTATAGTAATGTATCCATGTTTCATACACAGTGACGAAACGACGCTTAAAGTCCTGTGGATTCTTCCTGAACAGCTGCAAACCATCCTTGCAACACTCCACACGATTCCGTTTTTGGTCAAACATGAGCAATCGCGGAACCCATCTTGCGGATAGCTTTCTCATGTCCAAATGTTTATGCAAAATATTATGTACCCGTTCATTCGAGATGCTCACAGCACTAGAAATCTCACGCACCTTAAATCTTCTGTCATCCGTCACCATATCATGGATTTTATCAATGTTTTTTGGAGTCATAATCTCCACAGGGCATCCAGAACGTTCAGCATCACTTGTGCCCATATGGCCACTCCGAAAATTTTGAAACCACTTATAAACTGTTCTAATCGAAGGTGCAGAGTCACTGTAATGTTTATCAAGCTACTCTTTAGTCTTCTGAGGCGTTTTGCCATTAATAAAATAATGTTTAATCACAGCACGTAATTCTTCTTTTTTGACAATCACTCGACTTCCTTGAATCACACGAATGCCAAACACAAAGAAATAGACCAATATGGCTTAAACTTGGTGTGCGTTCTTTCCAGAGATGCTATTAACTACACATGACCTCGCCAGTGGTGCCATCTCTCTGACTTTGCACGGACTTTTCAAAAGCCCCTCGTAAGTCCATTAAATACATTTATTTAGTTTGGGCGTTAATTGTAATTTATCAATATAAGCTACGTATGGAAACTGTTCTGTCACGCTAAATTAATCTAATCTATTATTTTTAACAGGATTGTGAGCGGTGCTTTCATGCATACGATATAGAAACAAGTACATCAGCATATGGCGCTAAGACGGAAGATTAATTACAGCACCTCTTGACCATGGTTAAGGAAAGATTAGCTGGGCATTTACCGACTTTGTGTTGGGATATATAATTAGTGGACGAATCTGTTGCACTTATGACTTATAAGGTAAGATAATGGAAGTTAATATATTTGTTATACGTGCAGTACAATCACTGTTACCTGGTTGTCCTAGATATTATGAAGAGAACCTCCTGAGGATCGAAGACAGCTTTTGAAAAATGCTTACATCAATTTTGCTCTGAAGGAAAGTTTGTCTAGTCATGAAGTACATATAAAGACAACATCATTCTCTTCCCTGGACGCATTATATGATAAAATTAATAATTATGATTTGAGTGAGTGGGTCTCTGTTTAAGAGAAGACTAGTGTACATTTCCTTTTAATTAGTGAAGAACCATTTCTGAAAGTTCTGTGTCGTGTCACAATTAGTGCAAACTTAAAGCTCGCTGTTCATATAGATGATCTGCAGATTGGTCAAACAGAGAATTTCAAGTGTCCAATAACTGTAAATAATACGGCACAGTCAACTGATGTGCTTAATATTGTGAACTTAAAATTTAACAATAGAGTAGACCAGAATACAACTGAGAATATTGATTTTGTGTTGGTTATTTTGAATAATTTATATAAAAAGTGGCCTGATAAACAAGAAATGCTTACTTTTTTAAAGAACAAGTTTCCCTGCTAAAATATAAAAAGAACAGAGAAAGATATTCATGGGGTATTTTAGTGTTATGGTTATTAGTTAATTCCATTTCTCATCATGTTACAAGTTTTTAAGAATCAGTGAATACTTCGATTAAAAGATGTGGTGGATTTTCTTGTAATCCAGTTCTTGATCAAGTTTCTGCACATTTTCTAAGGTACATAGCTAAAAAAAGTGTCATTTTTAACTGAGCAAGACCAAACAGTTTTTCTCTTGATGGATGAAATCCATTTGTAGCCACCGATGTATTTCAAAGGAGGGAATTGTGGATCAGGCCTATAACAGTAGTGAATGTGCAACTACTGTCTATGTATTCAGGTGCACAGTTCTGATGTGCAGTACATTAATGTAGCTCATATTTTGCCCGTCAAAGTTATGCACGCCCCTGCTCTTTGGACCTCCCTAAAGATAGTGTGTTGAAAGTGGAGAGGATAGGATTTGAAGTTGTTGGTATTTTATATGATAATAATGCCATCAGTAAGAAAGTTGTGTCATACTTCAGAACTTAGAACCCACATGCTCATCCAGGTGCTGGATTTAGGTCTTTGTATTTTCTGTTTGATAATGTGCACATATTGAAATGTATACGTAAAAACTGGCTAACTCCAGAAAGAAGGGATTATACAGATTCCAGACTTTAGCAATGGGGCTGATGGTGTTTTTACATCTTTCAGTAGTATGAAATCTCTTCATTAGTTTGAAAGAGCAAACTTACTGAAATTTGTCAAAGAACTTGAATCATCATATCCTTCAATGACAGAAAGGCAGAACGTAAAACTTGCTCTTCATATTTTTGACTGTGCAACAGCTACTGCTCTAAAGGAATAGGGTTCTAGACACAATACTGAATACTGTACTGATACTATAAATTTCATTGCGATAATATGCAGGTGGTGAGGCGCAGTTAATGCTCAAACTTTGTTAAAAGATCAGATGTTATTAATTAGGTTTCAAGAGACGCTAACTGGGAATTCTAATTACATACTAGAGCTCCTACAACAGTTTGCAAATTGGTTAATGATGGATAATTCTTATGTTAGGCCTACAATTGGTCTTAGCAGACAAACTCACTTTCCTCTTAGGCATACTACTCTTACTTTGGTGCATCTGGCTGGATACTGGCTGAATTAGAAAGAGAGGCTATACTTCCTGACATCAAGGTTCAAATTGATGACCTGGAAAGCAGGTTTGGGAAGTATCATCAGCTGACTGGTGGTAATTACCATATGTCAATCAGACAGATTTTTAGGACAGAAAGTAAATTGAGGGTACAAAGTTATGTGTCATTAATATTAAAGTCACAAAAAAGAGAGGTGATGTAGTATCCAGGGATAATATTTTATTTAATGAGTCAGATATAAATGACCTTTCACAAGTGATATTTAATGAAGAGTTAAATTTAATTATAGACGATGCTGGCATAGAGGAGTTATATGAGGATGTGTTGCCTGTACTTCATTACATCATTATGTAAGTGGCTGCTGCTCAAATCGAGTCATTCAGAAAAATTAATGTAAATATTATAAGATAAATCTAGAAGCAGATAAAGATGATGTGAAAGACGACCAAAATCATTTAACAGCTACTGCCAGTAGAGGTGGACTGTGGTATCCTCGTTAGGATGTTGTAACACGTGTAGCATATGTATATGTTACTGAACAGAAATTGCTTACTGAAAAAGAAGAGAAGTTTCTTTTGGGAAAGGTGCCAAAGAAATGTATTGTTCTGTGTATGCCACAACAACTTGCCTAATGATATACTTGTTGGGTTTGATTGTACTGCAAGTCACACTGAACATGAAATCATTGACTGTATGTTTGGTCCTGCAATAATATTCTTTTGCATAATTATGCCAAAAAGGTCAGTGATACTGAAAATATAAATAGTATTACAGCACTCAAGAGAAAGAGATGAGTATACTGAAAATTTGGTTCTGTGAAGGTTTTTATATTTTTATCACAAATATAAAATAAATAATTGTGTAAATGTAAATACTAATTCAGTGATTATCGAATTTCCAAACCTTTCCTTGATTCTTCAAAATAGGTATTTGTACAAGTAATTCAAAATTTAGCTTAACTTCAAATTACGTTTCAGTGTGATTTTACGAAAAAAAGGCAGTGTATCATGAAACTAAGAGCATAGATATTCATTATTTAATGTATGAGAATTTCCTTTTTATTTTAGATAATAATTTGATGAATGTTAAGTTCAGTATAGGCTAGCTCAAAGCGTCTCGCGTAGTAGTACGACGCCTACCGATGACGTCATGCACGGAGTGTTGTGCTGAGACATTATTTCTAGGTTGCTGTAGGCAAACGGGAATGTACGAGACGTTGTTTACCCGCTTTTAGCACACCGATTTGGCAATGCGGGGCGCTGACACAATCGAGGCGCATGCCCTGCAATGTTTCTCAAACGATTTTCCAGGGACTATTCGGTAAAAAAAAAAATCATTCTTGCGTCACTTGTAGCTTTATATGTCACCTTCATCTTGAAGTGTCTAATTTCTTAATGGTCATAGTTATTGTGTTTTAGTTTTAACTAGAGCACTGCAAAGAATTCGAAAATTTGCAATGGAATGTAGGGGTCGCTATAATTTTGCGTTTGGTGCATATTATACCATATGTTGCTGCATATGAAATTTAACAAACTCATTCAATTTTTCTTTGTACTTGGGAGAAGGTCTCTGTGTCACAAGTATTGAGAAAATTGATCTTATATAGTGCACCCGTTTCCGACTGCACGCTCTAGTGATGCAGACAAAATGAAATATTCGAAACATCCCTCTTATCTTATAAACAATTTGACATATCGACACGAGATTTTGGCAAACGATACCACGCAAAGGGGAGAATACTTTTCCATGTGGTTACTGTGCGAAACTTCATTATCTACCGTACTATTCAATTAACTAGAAATGTTTAAAGACAACAATGTAATTTTAAGAGGCATCACTAACTGGTAAAATAAGAGTTGCTATGGGTTTTGCCACAACCAACTGAAGAAATAACACATTTATTTTTGGACTGAGGATGTGCTTTTTGATCAGTTATTGATCTGACTTGTCCACAGTTCCCCACTCAATAAACCACAGTTTCAGGATTCTGTCACAGATGCGTCTGAACTAGCTTGTTAGTGAGGTGACATTTGGCAAACACCATTGTACTTCAGCAGAAGAAGCAAATTTTAATGTGACAACGAGAAAAACTTTGATTTTTAGTTAAATTTCACTACTGATGACTTTTCACTAAAAAAGAAAGTGGGTAATAAGTCGCTCCTTTTGTTGCAATTTCAGTAGAATGCTGCAACCCCTTGTGTTTTTATTATCGAACGGGTGGTACTAAAACTTACCAAAGCATTTTCTTTCTGTACATCAATGCACTGAGAAAAGTGTAAACATACACTACTGGTCATTAAAATTGCTACGCCAAGATGAAATGCAGATGATAAACGGGTATTCATTGGACAAATATATTATACTAGTACTGATATGTGATTACATTTTCACTGAGAAATCAGTACCCAGAACAACCACCTCGGGCCGTAATAACGGCCTTGATACGCCTGGGCATTGAGTCAAACAGAGCTTGGATGGGTGTACAGGTACAGCTGCCCATGCAGCTTCAACACGATACGACAGTTCATCAAGAGTAGTGACTGGCATATTGTGACGAGCCAGTTGCTCGGCTACCATTGACCAGACGTTTTCATTTGGTGAGAGATCTGGAGAATGTGCTGGCCAGGGCAGCAGGCGAACATTTTCTGTATCCAGAAAGGCCCGTACAGGACCTGCAACATGCGGTCGTGCATTGTTGTTGTTGTTGTTGTTGTTGTGGCCTTCAGTCCTGAGACTGGTTTGATGCAGTTCTCCATGCTACTCTGTCCTGTGCAAGCTTCTTCATCTCCCAGTACCTACTGCAGCCTACATCCTTCTGAATCTGCATAGTGTATTCATGTCTTGGTCTCCCTCTTCGATTTTTACCCTCCACGCTGCCCTCCAATACTAAATTGGTGATCCCTCGATGTCTCAGAACATGTCCTACCAACCGATCCCTTCTTCTAGTCAAGTTGTAGCACAAGCTCCTCTTCTCTCCAATTCTATTCAATCCCTCCTCATTAGTTACGTGATCTACCCATCTAATCTTCAGCATTCTTCTGTAGCACCACATTTCGAAAGTTTCTATTCTCTTCTTGTCTAAACTATTTATCGTCCATGTTTCATTTCCATACATGGCTACACTCCATACAAATACTTTCAGAAACGACTTCCTGACATTTAAATCTATACTCGATGTTAACAAATTTTTCTTCAGAAACGCTTTCCTTGCCATTGCCAGTCTACATTTTATATCCTCTCTACTTCGACGGTCATCAGATATTTTGCTCCCCAAATAGCAAAACTCCTTTACTACTTTAAGTGTCTCATTTCCTAATCTAATTCCCTTAGCATCACCCGACTTAATTCGACTACAATCCATTATCCTCGTTTTGCTTTTGTTGATGTTCATCTTATACCCTCATTTCAAGACACTGTCCATTCCATTCAACTGCTCTTCGAAGTTCTTTGCTGTCTCTCCCTGGATTTTAATACCTACTCCAAACTTTTATTTTGTTTCCTTTACTGCTTGCTCAATATACAGATTGAATAACATCGGGGAGAGGCTACAACCCTGTCTCACTCCCTTCCCAACCACTGATTCCCTTTCATGCCCCTCGACTCTTATAACTGCCATCTGGTTTCTGTACAAATTGTAAATAGCCTTTCGCTCCCTGTATTTTACCCCTGCCACCTTTAGAATTTGAAGGAGAGTATTCCAATCAACATTGTCAAAAGCTTTCTCTAAGTCTACAAATGCTATAAATGTAGGTTTGCCTTTCCTTAATTAATAGAATGTTGTCTACTCCGGGGGCCTTGTTTCGACTCAGGTCTTTCAGTGCTCTGTCAAACTCTTCACGCAATATCATATCTTCCATTTCATCTTCATCTACATCCTCCTCCATTTCCATAATATTGTCTTCAAGTACATCGCCCTTGTATAGACCCTCTATATACTCCTTCCACCTTTCTGCTTTCCCTCCTTTGCTTAGAACTGGGTTTCCATCAAAGCTCTTGATATTCATGCAGTGGTTCTCCTTTCTCCAAGCGTCCCTTTAATTTTCCTGTAGGCAGTATCTATCTTACCCCTAGTGAGATAAGCCTCTACATCCTAACATTTTTCCTCTAGCCATGCCTGCTTAGCCATTTTGCACTTCCTGTCGATCTCATTTTTGAGACGTTTGTATTCCTTTTTGCCTGCCTCATTTACTGCATTTTTATATTTTCTCCTTTCAACAATTAAATTTAATATTTCTTCTGTTACCCAAGGATTTTCACTAGCCCTCGTCTTTTTACCTACTTGATCCTCTGCCGCCTTCACTACTTCATCCCTCAGAGCTATCCATTCTTCTTCTACTGTATTTCTTTCCCCCATTCCTGTCAATTGTTCCCTTATGCTCTCCCTGAAACCCTGTACAACCTCTGGTTCTTCCAGTTTATTCAG
The DNA here is from genome assembly GCF_023864275.1 of Schistocerca cancellata. NCBI lineage: Eukaryota > Metazoa > Arthropoda > Insecta > Orthoptera > Acrididae > Schistocerca > Schistocerca cancellata. The sequence continues at coordinate 660,387,062 of NC_064627.1, forward strand.
GTCCCATATCCTTAAATTCCCACCTTTTTGCAGTTTCTTCAGTTTTAATCTACAGTCAGAGTCCACATCTGCCGCTGGAAATGTCTTACAATTTAAAACCTGATTCCTAAATCTCTGTCTTACCATTATATAATCTATCTGATATCTTCTAGTATCTCCAGGGTTCTTCCATGTATACAACCTTCTTTCATGATGCTTGAGTTATGCTCTGCGCAAAATTCTACCAGACGGCTTCCTCTTTCATTTCTTAGCCCCAATCCATATTCACCTACTATGTTTCCTTCTCTCCCTTTTTCTACTCTCGAATTCGAGTCACCCATGACTATTAAATTTTCGTCTCCCTTCACTATCTGAATAATTTCTTTTATGTCATCATACATTTCATGAATTTCTTCGTCATCCGCAGAGCTAGTCGGCATATAAACTTGTACTACTGTAGTAGGCGCGGGCTTCGTGTCTATCTTGGCCACAATAATGCGTTCACTATGCTGTTTGTAGTAGCTTACTCGCACTCCTATTTTTTTATTCATTATTAAACCTACTCCTGCATTACCCCTATTTGATTTTGCATTTATAAGCCTGTATTCACCTGACCAAAAGTCTTGTTCCTCCTGCCACCGAACTTCACTAATTCCCACTATATCTAACTTTAACCTATCCATTTCCCTTTTTAAATTTTCTAATCTACCTGCTCGATTAAGGGATCTTACATTCCACGCTCCGATCCGTAGAACGCCAGTTTTATTTCTCCTGATAACGACATCCTCTTGAGTAGTCCCCGCCCGGAGATCCGAATGGGGGACTATTTTGCCTCCGGAATATTTTACCCAAGAGGACGCCATCATCATTTAATCATACAGTAAAGCTGCATGCCTTAGGGAAAAATTACGACTGTAGTTTCCCCTTGCTTTCAGCCGTTCGCAGTACCAGAACAGCAAGGCCATTTTGGTTAGTGTTACAAGGCCAGATCAGTCAATCATCCAGACTGTTGCCCCTGCAACTACTGAAAAGGCTGCTGCCCCTCTTCAGGAACCATACGTTAGTCTGGCCTCTCAACAGGTACCCCTCCGTTGTGGTTGCACCTACGGTACGGCCATCTGTATCGCTGAGGCACGCAAGCCTCCCCACCAACGGCAAGGTCCATGGTTCATGGGGGGGGGGGGGGGGGTCCTGCGTTATCCTGCTGAAATGTAGAGTTTCGCAGGGATCGATTGAAGGGTAGAGCCACGGGTCGTAACACATCTGAAATGTAACGTCCACTGTTCAAAGTGCCGTCAATGCGAACAAGAGGTGACCGAGACGTGTAACCAGTGGCACACCATATCATCACGCAGGGTGAAACGCCAGTATGGCGATGACGAATACACGCTTGCAGCGATCGTTCACCGCGATGTCGGCAAACACGGATGCGACCATCATGATGCTGTAAACAGAACCTGGATACATCCGAAAAAAGCACGTTTTGCCATTCGTGAACCCAGGTTTGCCGTTGAGTACACCATCGCAGGCGCTCCTGTCTGGGATGCAGCATCAAGGGTGACCGCAGCCGTAGTCTCCGAGCTGATAGTCCATGCTGCTGCAAACGTCGTCGAGCTGTTCGTGCAGATGGTTGTTGTCTTGCAAACGTCCCCATCTGTTGACTCAGGGATCGAGACGTGGCTCCACGATTCGCTACAGCCATGCGGATAAGATGCCTGTCATCTCGACTGCTAGTGATACGAGGCCGTTGGGATCCAGCACGGCGTTCCATATTACCCTCGTGAACCCACCGATTCCATATTCTGCTAACAGTCATTGGATCTCGACCAACGCGAGCAGCAATGTGGCGATACGATAAACCGCGATCGCGATAGGCTACAATGCGACCTTTATCAAAGTCGGAAACGTGATGGTACGCATTTCTGCTCCTTACGCGAGGCATCACAACAACGTTTCACCAGGCAACGCCGGTCAACTGCTGTGTGTGTATGAGAAATCGGTTGGAAACTTTCCTCATGTCAGCACGTTGTCGGTGTCGCCACCGGCGCCAACGTTCTGTGAATGCTCTGAAAAGCTAATCCTTTGCATATCACAGCATATTCTTCCTGTCGGTTAAATTTCGCGTCTGTAGCACGTCATTTTCGTGGTGTAGCTATTTTAATGGCCAGTACTGTACACAATACACCATTTTTTTGTTCCTGTTCCCATTCAAAGTGATTTCGTGAACTGTTTCACCTCAAATATTTTTCGATGCTCTAAAGATATAATCTGTTTTCATCTCATGAAAGGTTTTATCGCATTTTTTATGAATAGAGCTATTCTATTCTCCTTTTTGGCTCTGTAACAATACTTCTTGTATTTTGTGGCTCTGAAGTTGTGATCTCACTGATGACTTGCAAAATCTTGTCTATTACTCGCCAAGGGAAAAATAGATTATCAGTATCTTTGACAGACTAAAAGATATTTGAGGTGAATGAATTTAGTCCGTCACTAATATGACCAAGATGATCGTATACTATTTGGTGTGAATTTTTTGGTATTTCTCCGATTAGTGATATGTAGAAGAAATTCTTTGATGACTTTCAGTACCAGCTCATCATTATTAAAACATTGGATTACAGGAATCCACTGAAATTGCAACAAAAGGAGTGCTCTAATTGTCCTGACTTCTTACCCATTTTCTTCTTTAGAGAAACGTCATCAGTAGTAAGTTGGACTGAAGACCAACATTTTTCTTCATGTCATGTTAAAATCTGCTTTTTTTGCCGAGGCACAGTTGAAACATCTCCTTAGAAAAATTAATGAATTACAGTGCTGATTTTCAAATATCTGAGCAGAACTGAAGGTACTCAGACATTTGTCTCTTTACTTATTCTGATCAACACTAAACTGACACACAATATTTTTAGCGCAACGCAATCTGACTTTCAATAATCCCTACAAAAGAATGGCCCTGACTAACAGTAACCAATACCTTTCATGAATCACTTACTTCACAAAAATCTTCGTTACTCGTACTACTGCAATATAGTAAGCGCCAATACTGCCAGCTAAATAAAGGATTCTAACTACTGAAGGCACTAACTACTGACAGTCATAGTTAGCATATGAAAGATTTTGATAGAGAACAAAAAATGTATTTACCTTAATAATAAAATAAAATGTGTGTGAAATCTTATGGGACTTAACAGCTAAGGTCATCGATCGCTAAGCTTTCACACTACTTAACCTAAATTATCCTAAGGACAAACACACACACCCATGCCCGAGGGAGGACTCGAACCTCCGCCGGGACCACCTTAATAATATTCAAAAGTCATCGTATATATATCAGTTCATGATATACAGTATTACAAATTTACTCTTTCTGATGGACACACGTCCAGATCGTCCGCTCTCAAAATTCTGCCATCCCTCTCCCCACATCCGCTTGTTGGCGGCTCACCTCAATCTGCACAACGCTACACGCTGTTCACATCCAACTGCCCAACACTACAATAGCAAATATTCCAACAATTAAACCAGCCACAGACTGCACACAGCACAGTTAGTGATTTTCATACAGAGGGCTACATGGCGTTACCAACATAAAAACCTAAACAGCCTATTTACACAGTGATGTTTTCGCAATGTCCCCTCGCTAACTTGCTGGTGCAGAAGCAGTTGCTACAGATTCCTGAAACAGTGGTTTATTGAGCAAGGAGCTGTGAACAAGTCAGGTCAATAGCCAATGACAAAGCACATCCTCAGTACAAAAATAACTGTGCAATTTCTTCAGTTCTGTTGTTGCAAAACCCACAGCAATTCTCGTTTCAGCAATTATTGATGGCCCTTAAAAATGACGTTGCTGTCTTCAAAACTGTGTAGTTAGTTGATTAATGCAGTAGATAATGAAGTTTCACATAGTAGCCATATGGTAGTATACTCTCCTCCTTGTGTGCTATCGTTTGCCAAAATCTCAATTCAGTATCTCAATTGTTTATGAGTGTTATGTGACCCTTGGATTGTCACCCGTGGAGAGCAAAATGAGGTGTCAGGACGATAGTAACTTGTTCAGTTAATTTCGTTGTTCCGGTTCTCAGCTGTAGTTCACCAGGAACAGCTTTGTGGAGGCGCCCAGTTGCCTCTATGTGAAGAAATACCTGTCCGGCATAGCTGATAGTGCGAAGAGCACGGCGGAACGTGGCGTCACTCAAATGCCGCTGCCAGTAGTGACACCTCCGGCGGCGTAGCTGACGATGGCTGCGAACTCCCTCCAGGGAGTGGGCGGCTCGCTCGTGACTCAGGGCAGGCCGCCGTGTCTCGTGGTCGAACAGTGGACCTCTTACTGCATTCCAGGATGTCACTCCAGGTGTCACAGGCTCGTGGTGTAGGCTGTGATACTGAGATGAGAATAATTTAGTAGACGAATGGCTGAGTACTTACATGCTCCAGACTATGTTCATTTAGGGGTTAAGGCATGTACTCTAAACACTTCCGTGGTGGCACGTGAGCAAAGGCTTCCTTCCTTCCACTAGCGTATTGCAGCATCGGCTGTTGCTACACTACTGGCCATTAAAATGGCTACACCAAGAAGAAATGCAGATGATAAACGGGTATTCCTTGGATAAATATATTATACTACAACTGACATGTGAATACATTTTCACGCAATTTGGGTGCATAAATCTTGAGAAATCAGTACCCAGAACAACCACCTGTGGCCGTAATAACGGCCTTGATACGCCTGGGCATTGAGTCAAACAGAGCTTGAATGGCGTGTACAGGTACAGCTACCCATACAGCTTCAACACGATACCACAGTTCATCAAGAGTAGTGACTGGCGTATTGTGACGAGCCAGTTGCTCCGCCACCATTGACCAGACATTTTCAGTTGGTGAGAGATCTGGAGAATGTGCTGGCCAGGGCAGCAGTCGATCATTTTCTGTATCCAGAAAGGCCCGTACACGACCTGCAACATGAGGTCGTGCATTATCCTGCTGAAATGTAGGGTTTCGCAGGGAACGACTGAAGGGTAGAGTCACGGATCGTAACACATCTGAAACGTAACGTCCACTGTTCAAAGTGCAGTCAGTGCAAACAAAAGGTGACCGAGACGTGTAACTAATGGCACGCCCTACCTTCACGCCAGATGATTCGCCAGTATGGCGATGACGAATACACGCTTCCAATGTGCGTTCACCGCGATGTCGCCAAACACGGATGCGACCATCATGATGCTGTAAACAGAACATGGATTCATCCGAAAAAAGAATGACGTTTTGCCATTCGTGCAGCCAGGTTCGTCGTTGAATAAACCATCGCAGGCGCTCCTGTCAGTGATGCAGCGTCAAGGGTAACCGCAGCCATGGTCTCCGAGCTGATAGTCCATGCTGTTGCAAACGTCATCGAACTGTTCGTGCAGATGGTTGCTGTCTTGCAAACGTCCCCATCTGTTGACTCAGGGATCGAGACGTGGCTGCACGATCCGTTACAGCCATGCGGATAAGATGTCTGTCATCTCGACTGGTAGTGATCCGAGGTCGTTGGAATCCAGCACGGCGTTCCGTATTACCCTCATGAACCCACCGATTCCATATTCTGCTAACAGTCATTGGATCCCGACCAACGCGAGCAGCAATGTCGCGATACGATAAACCGCAATCGCGATAGGCGACAATCCGACCTTTATCAAAGTCGGAAACGTGATGGTACGCATTTCTGCTCCTTAGACGAGGCATCACAACAACGTTTCACCAGGCAACGCTGGTCAACTGCTGTTTGTGTATGAGAAATCGGTTGGAAACTTCCCTCATGTCAGCACGTTGTAGGTGTCGCCACCGGCGCCAACCTAGTGTGAATGCTCTGAAAAGCTAATCATTTGCATATCACAGCATATTCTTCCTGTCGGTTAAATTTCGCGTCTGTAGCACGTCATCTTAGTGGTGTAGCAATTTTAATGGCCAGTAGTGTATATTGCGCACAACTGTCTCCGCAACGCGTCAGCTGTGTTTTGCTTTGTAACGCATAACACGGTCGCCCGCCTGTAGCTGACTCTGCTGCAGCTCATATCCGCTCTGGCGTAGTTTGTGAACGAATACGGTCGATACGCTGCCCGAGATATGAGGGACTGTTATGAATATTTCATTCTTGCTTTATCGTTGCCGTGTGCAGTCGCAGATGTGTGCACTACATAAATTCAATTTCCCAATATTGGTGACACATAGAGCCCTCCTCCCGAATCTGAAGAAAAATTCAATATGTTTGCTAAATTTCGTACACAGCAACTTTAACATAATATGCACCAAATGCAAAATTATAGCTACCCCTATTTTTCATTGCAATCTTTTGGAATTTCGTTCAATGTCGTGATTAAATATAAAATATTACAATAGCTGACGAAATGATGGACACTTCCCCATGACGTTGGCATATAAGGTATAAGTAACGCAAAAATATGTTTTATCGAATAGCTTTCCTTCATTACAGAAAGACTAACGGTGCGCGCGCGACGTTCTACTCGTAATGGCACTGCTGCAGGCTAACCAGTGTTCTCTGTGTGTAATTTCAGGCGCGTATAACTGCGCTGGAGACCGTGGCGAGTCGGCAAGCAGTTCATATCCGCTCTCTTACGGGCGCAAGAATCGTCACCGCGCCAAGGGACAAGTATAATTTCTCGTGGAAAGGCAGTCATTGTTAAAGTCACAGTATTCCCCATCGCGTCAGGCGATGTTAATAAGCAGTTTAGTAGCGCTGCAGACAATCTGTATTAGAAATTCTAGAGAATTCTATAAACAATAAAAAGTCCTTGCCCAGATTCCAGGACGGATCAAGTGCCCCCTCTTCGCCCCTTCGCGCACACCTGTCGTCGAGAAACTCTGCTCTGTTAGCCGGTCTTTACGTGTGGAAGCGAGTAAGTTTTGTGCTGTTGCTCTTTGTTTTCCTGGTATGGCGAGATTATTCGTTCTGTTTGGCATTAGTAAAAAATGGTTCAAATTGCTCTGAGCACTATGGGACTTAACATCTGAGGTCATCAGTCCCCTAGAACTTAGAACTACTTAAACCTAATTAACCTAAGGGCATCACACACATCCGCGCCCGAGGCAGGATTTTAACCTGCGACCGTAGCAGTCGCGCGGTTCCGGACTGAAGCGCCTAGAACCGCTCGGCCACCGCGGCCGGCTTGGCATTAATAAATCTGAATTGTGCTGTGACTGTATGTGAAAACTGTGATTAGAAAACTAAATGTAGAAGTATCTGTCATAATTTTCCCAAAAGATCCAGAAACGTAATCGTTAGTTTCTGCTCTGCAGGAGAAATGATTGCATTAACATTAAAAATGCTGCTGTTGTTGTTATTGTGGTCTTCAGTTCGAAGACTGGTTTTATGCAACTCTCCATGCTACTCTATCCTGTGCGACCCTCTTAATCTCCGAATAACTGCTGTGACATACATCTTTCTGAATCTGCTGACTGTATTCATCTCTTGGTCTCCCTATCAACCGATCACTTCTTTTGGTCAAGTTTTGTGTTATGTACTATCTGCAGCATAAATTTAAAAAACGGCTGTTATTTACGAGATCTCCATGCCGAATTATTGAAACTTCGCAAAAGATCATCTTAAAGCACAACGCAGCGTCTATATTACATCTCATTGAAGCCACTTCTGCTGCTGTTCCATCACAAAGAGATGATAGAAAGTGTGTTCCTGAAACTTCTAAACGTGCGCCTAACACACTGGCTTGACTGTCACCTAAGAAGAGAAAAGTGGATCAAAGAACAGAAACAGAAAAAGACCATATCGAGGATAAAGCCAAGAAATTCGAGAAAGAACTAACTCTACTGAGAGTAAATATCGTTCAATAACACTCTGAGAGCAAAAAACAAATTACTGGCCCATGCTTATGTAGACACTTGAAGTAATGCCAAAGTCTTCCGCTTCGCTATAGTACATCTACATCTACGTGACTGCTCTGTTATTCACAATAAAGTGCTTGGCAGAGGGTTCAATGGACTACCACGGATTTTACAAAAAGTCTTTACAGTCGCACAAATTATGTGTGTTATCAATTATAAGAAAAGTAGCCATCGGAGTCGGATATAGCATTACCGGAATTTCCAGTTTTAAAAGGGTGGCTATCAATTATTTTCGGTGCCATCTTGGGATTCTGATTAATATGTGTCGATTAAATTCAAGGTGTTGTGTAATTATGCGTGTTTCAAGTGACTGGAATTATGGCTTCTTCTTATTATTTCATATCTGAACGAAAAAAATGTTAAACAGTATGATGTTTCTGACGCACAAAACGTGTTTTCTGTACTGAAAACTCTTATGATGGTTGGTTGTGCAGTACTATTGAAGCAATCTGCATAAATAAATATCAGTTGCCGCATGTATGAAAGATCATCACTTGAGAATGCCTCGATCGATTTGACTGATTTTTTAAAATTATTATTGTCACTACAAGCTTTGTACGAAAGGAAATTTTTGGAAAATCTACCAGAAAAGTCGGAAATTTGAATGGTATTTGTGTATGAAAACTTCAATGAAAGAAATGAGATGGTCGGAAGACAGTTCTGATGTCACATGTTTTCATAACGATAAAAATTGCGACGTTCGGTTTGAGAGTCATTAATGCTATTATCCTCACAGATCCAGCAGTGGAAAGGTCTCTCTCAAATCCCGTGTACTAATGATTCCAACCGATTTACCTATTCATTTTGATTTCTATTTGTAATCAAGGCTCCGTTTGCAATGGCAGTAAATAAGGTCGAAGAGAGGGGAGGAGGAGGAAATGGACAGAGAACGGGGAGGAAATGGATATAGAGAAGGGGAAAGATGATATGGACAGATGGACAGAGAGATGAGGTAGGAGGAGATGGAGAGAGAAAGTGTGGGATAAGAAATGTACAGGGAGGGCGAGTGTGAAAGTGATGGACAGAGCAGAGGAGAAGGAGAGGGACAAAGGGAGTGGGCAGGAGGAGATGGATAGAGAGAGGGCGGAGAAGGAGATTGGGACGTATATCCAGTTCCTATACATATTTGGCTATTGTTGCGAAAATTGCTGGGGTTTGCTAGTAGAACATAAATGTCAAGAGCAGTCATAAGCTATAGTCGTTATAAATACTTTAGCATTATCTTAACAACCATTACCTCCGCATCTTAAAATGGATACTAGGGTATTACGTATATATTAGGTTGGCGCATTAAGTTCGTAAAGTTTTTGTTTTGTATGTTGAAATTCCGGTTGCTATGGGCTTATCTGCCGATTGTCATTTCTTATTTGTAGTTCATTGTTGCTATTTTAGTTTACATTTTATCGGACACACTAACTGGACTTGTGAACGCTAGAAAATGAAGTGTCAGGTGAAGAAGTCGGAACATTGCCGACATATTCTTCTGTTTGAGTTCAGTAGAGGGGTGACAGCAGCGGACGCAACCAGAAACATTTGCGCCACGTGTGGGGATAATGCCATTGAAAATCAAGAAAATGTTAGTCTCGTTTTGAGGACGATCGTTTTGACGTGCGTGATTCTCCACGTTCAGGAAGACTTTTGAGGTTAGATAAGATCGTGTAAACGCATTTATCCACGTCAGTATACTTGAGAACTGGTAAATGCCATGAATTGTTCTCATTACAGCATCTTGTGACCTTTGCATGCAATGAGGAAGGTTAAAAAATCAGGTGCACGGGTACCGCATGCTCTAAGCCAAAACCACAAAAAATGTGTACCTCTGCTTGCTCGTCATAAACTGGCTCGTGAACAACATCGACCATTCCTATCCTGTATTGTGACTGGTGACGAGAAATTGTTTCTTTAAGCTAACATAAGGAAAGGAATGGAATGGTTGAGCCCAAATAAAACAGTAACTCCCCTACAAAGACCATCCACAAAAGATAACGTTATGCATCTGGTGGCACAGCGACGGTGTGGTGTTCAACGAATTGCTTCCCCGAAGTGTAACCATCAGTGTCGACATTTATATTCAACAACTGAGACGTCTTGCAGACACAATCCAAGGACAACGACCATGAAGACACCGCAGGAAGACTGCGTGAATTGTGGTTGGGAAGTCATTCCACACCCACGTTATTCGCCTGGTATTGCGCCCTTAGATTTTCACCTTTTACCTGTAACTAATGAAGTATTGAATAGGATTGGGGAGAAGAGATTGGGGAGAAGAGAAGTTTGTGGCACAACTTGACCAGAAGAAGGGATCGGTTGGTAGGACATGTTCTGAGGCATCAAGGGATCACCAATTTAGTATTGGAGGGCAGCGTGGAGGGTAAAAATCGTAGGGGGAGACCAAGAGATGAATACACTAAGCAGATTCAGAAGGATGTAGGTTGCAGTACGTACTGGGAGATGAAGAAGCTTGCACAGGATAGAGTAGCATGGAGAGCTGCATCAAACCAGTCTCAGGACTGAAGACCACAACAACAACAACCTGCTCTATCGAACAACCGTCAAGGAACTTCTTTTCCGGATGAAAATGCGCTCCGAACATGGCTCGACGAGTTCTTCGCCTCAAACCACGTGATTTCTACAGTCGCAAAATCAAAAAGTTACCCCATCGTTGGCAGACTGTTGTAAATAGTGAAGGAGAATACATTACTGATGACTGACGGTCTGCTAGGTGTTTGTGTTGTGTTCAGTTAACTTATGGAAAAACGCTACGAACTTATGCACCAACGTAATACTTTCCCTCTTGTCATTACAAGGAAATCACAAGCGAGTTTTATGGTCGTAAGGACTAATAACATTCAGGTTGCATGTACGAAAGTATGTTTCAATCGTACGCATAATTCGTTACATTGCTCTTCAGTTTTCGTAAATTAATTTTTGTTTTAGCGGAACTATGTTGTACTTGCACTGAGAATAAGTCTCGCGCTGCTACTGCTGCTCGACACTGACGTCACGCGGAAATACCCGATCGCTGCCGAATACATTAGCCTAATTTTGTATGTAGTAATCTTGAGTAGGACAATAATAGCGGAATCTGCGTTTTTGCAAAAGGTACAAGTCGCCTACGTGGTAATATAGGCGAAGAAATGGGTCCACATGTTCCTGAATCGTCCGTCGTTGATACACGGTAGTACCGTTGTTTGGGGTTCCAGTTTATCACGTGTAAGCATTACTGACTAGGTCTTTAACTGCCGGGAAAGTGTCCTATTGAGAAGCCATTGACCTCTTGTTTCTTTCGACGTACTCATACCCATCTGTCGGCGCGTACCAATGTGTAAGTTGACTCATCAGTCTCTGCGACGATTTTTCATTTATTTTCGATGTTGAAGTTTTAAATAAGTTTGGACGCCGTTCATAGTGTGCCCAGAGGAGTTGATATGCTCGCCAGATGATATTTTGTTCTGGTATGTGTTCTTTATAACAGTAAAGAATTTTCTGCCTGTTTGGCTGATGTATCCCTCGTCGTCGGTTCCGCACTTGAGTACATACACACCTGAGCTCAAAAATGTGTTTATTTTCGTCACATGTTATAGACGGGGTTTCAAATACATCTTTCTCCGTTTAGAGACACCTATTCTTAATGTTTCTTCCTTCTCGAAAATCTGTCAGTTTACTGGGGTAGGTAGTATGCAGCACAGCTGGTCAGTATACCCCACTGGTTTAGTGAAATTTCGTCGTCCCAGTGACGGCGAACACAGAACTAAAGGACGCCTAAGCTCACCGGTAAGCCTCAGCGAACATTTTATCTCTAACAAAAGTTGTTCTCAAGACGTGAACTATCACCTCCCATTGTTTGATGCTACGACTTTGAAACAGCCTGTGTTATGCTTTAATTTGTTCCCTAGTATGTTTGGCCGGCTTTGTGGCCGAGCGGTTCTAGGCGCTTCCGCCTGGAACCGAGCGATCGCTACGGTCGCAGGTTCGAATCCTGCCTCGGGCAGGCGACTGATGACCTCAGAAGTTAAGTCGCATAGTGCTCAGAGCCATTTTGAACCTTGATGTCTCGGAATGTGTCCTATCAACCGATCCCTTCTTTTAATCAGGGTGTGCCACAAATGTGTTTTCTCCCCATTTAGTACTTCGTCATTAGTTACGTTATCTGCCCATTTAATTTTCAGCATTCTTCTGTAGCACCACATTTCAAAAGCTCCTAATCTCTTCTTGTCTACACTGTTCATCATCCATGTTTTACTTCCGCACAAGGCTACACTCCAACCAAATACCTTCAGAAAAGACTTCCTGCCTCTTAAATATATATTCGATGTTAACAAATTTCTCTTCTTCAGGTACGCTTTTCTTGCCAGTCTACATTTCATATTCTCTCTACTTCGGCCATCATCAGTTTTCTGCTGCCCACATAGCAAAACTTTAAGTGTCTCGTTTCTTGATCTAACTCCCTCAGCATCACCTGATTTAAGTCGACTATTTCCATTGTCCTTTTTTGCTTGTGTTGATGCTCATCTAATACCCTCCTTTCAAGACGCTGTCCATTCCGTTCAACTGCTCTTCCGAGTCTATTGCTGTCGATGACAGAAACATAATGTCAATGACAGACCTGATAGTTTTCATTTCTTCTCCCTGGACTTTAATTCCTGCTCAGAATTTTTTTGGTGTCCTTGCTGCTTTCTCAGTGCACAGATTGAATAACATCGGAGATAAGGTACAACCTGTCTCTTTCCCTTCTCAAACGCTGCTTCCCGCTCATGCCCCTCTATTCTTGTAACTATCGTCTGTTGTCTGTAGAAGTTGTAAATAGCATTACAAATGGTTCAAATGGCTCTGAGCACTATGGGACAACATCTGAGGTCATCAGTCCCCTAGAACTTAGAACTACTTAAACCTAACAAACCTAAGGACCGACCACGTAATAAAATTCGCCGACACGGAAGTTTTGCCTGTAGAGAAGCACTGTCACAAGCGCTTGTTCAGAGAAGCTGTAGAAATCCAAAAACACGCGAACAGTTTCAACAAGAGAGAGGAAAGCCTTAAGGTAAACGGATCCTGGCTTCCCGTACTGCAGCGAACGACCGTCGCAGGTAGCAAGAGGAGAACCGCACCGGAAATGACCACGGAGAAGCCCTCTGACGTTGGCGCGCCAGGTACATATAGTCTGCGGCCGCGAGCTCGCCTCCAGTTCACCACCGGCAATGGAGGGTGAAGCTTTGACAATGCCAGCCACTCGTGCTGGCGAAACGTCAGAAAAATCATTAGATGAACGTCGGCCGAAGAACCCGAGACAGAAGCCAATAGGCAGTTTGTCAACAAGTGGCCACGAAAGCCTTAACAATTTTGTAACCTAAGGACATCACACACATCCCTGCCCGAGGCAGGATTCGAACCTGCGACCGTAGGGGTCGCGTGGTTCCAGACTGAAGCGCCTAGAACCGCTCGGTCACAACGGCCGGCCTAAATAGCCTTTCGCTCCCTGTATTTTACCCCTGATGCCTTCAGATCAAATTCTGCAAATGGCATAAACGTGCGTTTTTTCCCTTAACCTATCGTTTACGAGAAGTCATAAGATCAGTATTGTCTCGCGTGTTCCTCCATTTCTCCGGAAAAGAAACCATTCTTCCCCGAGGTTGGCCTCCACCAGTTTTTCCATTCTTCTGCGAGGAATTCGTGCTAATATTTTGCAACCATGACTTATTAAACTATTGGGTTTATAACATTCACATTTTTCAGTATTTGCTTTCTTCGGAACTGGAATTATTACACTCTTCTTGAAGTCTGAGGGTATTTCGGCTGTCTCATACTTTTTATATAGCAGGTAGAATAGTTCTGCCTTGGCTAGCTCCACGAAGAGTATCAATAGTTCTGAGGGAATGCCGCCTCCCCCGGGGCACTTGTTTCGGCTTAGGTTTTCCAGTGCTCTGTCAAATTCTTCTTACAGTATCATATTTCACATCTCATCTTCATCTACATCTTCTTCTCTTCCTATAGTACTGCCTTCAAGTACATTTCCTTTACATAGCCCTTCTCCACGTTCCTTCCACCTTCAGCTATACCTTCTTTGGTTAGTGCTAGTTTTCCATCTGAACGCTTGACATTCATGCAGCTGATTTTCTTTTCCTATAGGCGGTATCTATCTTTCCCCTATGATTCTATACCCTTACATTTGTCCTCTAGACATTTTTGCTTAGCCAGTTTGCATTCTCTCCCAATCTCATGGTTTAGGCGAGTGTATTTCCTTTCGTCTGCTGCATTTTTATTCTTTCCCCTTTCATCAATTAAATGCAATATCTCCTGTGATATCCAGGGATTTATACTAGGCTTTGTCTTTTGGCTACTTGATTCTCCGCTGCCTTCATTATTTTATCTCCCAAAGTTACCCACTCGTACTCTGCTGCATTCCTTTACCCCACTTAATTCAGCCCGCTCGTTCTCTCAACTTACCCAGGTCACATCCTAATTTTCTACCCTTCTCAAATTTCCTTAGTTTTAATCTACAGTTAACAACCAATAAACTGTGGTCAGAGTCCACATCTGCATATTTAGCTACTGTTTACCTTTCTCTTCCTTTTCCTACTATCGGATCCCAGTACCCCATCTCAGTTAAATTTCCTCTCCCTTAACTATCTGAATCAGTTCTTTTACCTCATCATGCATGTTTTTTTTCAATCCCTTCATTATTTGCTGAGCTATATGGCATGCAGACTTCTACTACGGTGGTGAGTGTTGGCTTCGTGTCGTGTCTTTCGTGGCTACGATAATGCGTTCACTATGCTGTTCGCAGTAGCTCATCCACATTCGCGTTTTCTTATTGATTGCTCCTGCACTGGATGAATTACATTTCCTAATAATTCTTCCACTGAACCTTGGCCTGGCATCTGCTTTTCCTACATATTTTTACGCTGTCATTCCGCATTATGTCACTCCGAGTGGTTTGTCCTAGACATTTTACGGTAGTTACAGTAGTGGGTTTCTTCACCCATTTATTCGCATTACGGTATATTTATTTACATTGAGGGACAACAGCCAGGTCCTGCACAAACATCGATCCTTTGCAGGACTCCAAGATATTCAGCACGGTCTTTTGGCGTTGTTACCTTGCTATAACTGCATCACCTGCGAACAAAAAAAAGGTTCAAATGGCACTGAGCACTATGGGACTTAACATCTTAGGTCATCAGTCCCCTAGAACTTAGAACTACTTATACCTAACTAACCTAAGGACATCACACACATCCATGCCCGAGGCAGGATTCGAACCTGCGACCGTTGTAGTCCCGCGGTTCCGGACTGCAGCGCCTAGAACCGCAAGACCACCGCGGCCGGCGACCTGCGAACAGCCTCGGATATTGCGCACTAGGTTATTTATGCAGGGTGAAAATTAATAAAACCGACAAACTGCAAGGACCGATTACTGACTGGAAATGGAGGGAAAAAGGCACTGTTAACACGAGTCCGGAAGTGGACGGTGTGCGTGCAAAGACAACAAATCGTCCCGGAACAGAGTATAGAGCTGCACTGCATCCACATCACAACAGGTGTTCAAAGTGGCCTCTATGGGATTGCAGGCGATAGGGATAGTAGTGGTTGTCATGTAGGATACACATAACCGTACTTTGGCTTGCACCATGTTGCAGGCCACATGCCTGGAGCTCGTGCTAGGGTTCGCGTCAGTATCCTACAGAACCCGGTCCTCGAAATCTGGTGCACGCACAGTCCGTCGCCTCGCTACACGCTCGTCTGTCTGAAACTACTCATGATCACGCAAATGTCTAAAAACGGGCTTGAAATATAGTGTGAAGTGGTTGGTGTCTGTGACTGTATTTGTTTTGGTACAGCCGTACTGCCTCTCGACCGTTCCCATCTGCTTGGTTGTATACAAACACCATCTCGGCCTGTTTCCGAAACGAATACCAAGCTATTCTGCTGCTTGTAGCACGCTGCGGCAATCACACAGCCTGCAACACACAAGGGCCACACGGCACGTGGTGAGAACAACTGTCATTCGACAGTGCTGTGGTGTCACCGCCAGACACCACACTTGCTAGGTGGTAGTCTTTAAATCGGCCGCGGTCCGTTAGTATACGTCGGACCCGCGTGTCGCCACTATCAGTGATTGCAGACCGAGCGCCGCCACACGGCAGGTCTAGTCTAGAGAGACTCCCTAGCACTCGCCCCAGGTGTACAGCCGACTTTGTTAGCGATGGTTCACTGTCTGCATACGCTCTCATTTGCAGAGACGACAGTTTAGCATAGCCTTCAGCTACGTCATTGGCTACGACCTAGCAAGACGCCATATTCAATTACTATGTATCCTGAACAGATAATATTGTGAATCATGTACCGTCGAGAGCGACGTTCATCATTAATGGATTAAAGTTAAGTGTCCGCAGCTCGTGGTCGTGCGCTAGCGTTCTCGTTTCGCACGCCCGGGTTCCCGGGTTCGATTCCCGGCGGGGTTAGGGATTTTCTCTGCCTCGTGATGACTGGGTGTTGTGTGCTGTCCTTAGGTTAGTTAGGTTTAAGTAGTTCTAAGTTCTAGGGGACTGATGACCATAGATGTTAAGTCCCATAGTGCTCAGAGCCATTTGAACCATTTTATTAAAGTTAAGTATCAAACTAATTACGTCCGCTTTCTGAATTCTCATTCCTTGTCATGTTCCAGACCTCACTTCAGTATAGTTCTTCCCTCTTCACGCCCGCCTGCGTGAGCTAAAACGCGTGCATTTCGGCCTCCTCTAGTAACACGGTGTTGGCTCTTCTGCCAACACAAGTGCTTTTTTCCTCCATTTCCAGACAGGAATCCGTCCCTGCAGTTTGTAGGTTTTATTAATGTTCATCCTGTATATACGAGGTGTGGTAGAAAGTAACAGGAATCTTTTAATTTTGCCAGCTTTATACATCTGATTAAAAAAAAATTATATCGTTGGTGCGCATGTTCCTGATGCATGTTTGCATTTTCAATTGTTTAGAATATTAACTTCATTGTTAACAATCGAAAAGTGAATTTATGCCTGCGAAAATGATTAATTAAAGAATTTGCTTTAAATTTTCCTTTAAAAATGGAATAAAGTGCAGCACCGCATTCGAAATGTTGAATGTGGTTTTTGGCGAATCTACTGTGAGTAAGACAAAAGTTTGTGAGTGGTACAAAAGTGTCAAACAGGTTCGAGAAGACATTGAAGACGACGACCGCGCCGAACGCCCTAGCACATCCATTACCGACGACAATGTGGAAGAGCTCTAAATGTAGAAAAAATTTAAGTTAGTGAGCACGAGCAGGAAAAACAAATCCATAATGTTCGGATACAGTATTGGTAGTGTCCTATTTGACACCGGTCACGCACTTAAATATCTGGGCGTAACGCTGCAAAGCGATATGAAAGGAAACGAGCATATGATGATTGTGGTACGGAAGACGAATGGCCGACTTCGGTATATTGGGAGAATTCTAGTAAAGAATTGTTCATCTGTAAAGGAGACTGCATATAGGTCGCCATTGCGATCTTTTCTTGAGTACTCCTCGAATGTTTGGGATCCCTATCAGATCGGATTAAAGGGAGATGCAGAAGTAATTCAGTATCGATGTAATTTGTTACAGGTAGTTTCGAATAACATGCAGATGTTGCGAAAATGCTTCAGGAACTAAAAAAGGAATCCGTGAAAAGAAGGTGATATTCTTTTAGTGGAACACTATTGAGAAAATTTTGAGAACCGGCGTTTGAAACTGACTGCAGAACGAGTCTGTTGCCTCCAACATATACTACGCGTGAGGACCGCGCATACGGAGACATGCAGATGGTCATTGTCCCCTCGTTCTGTTTATGAGTGGAACAGGAAAGGAAACGAGTAGTAATGGTACCGGGCACCCTTCGCCAAGCACCATAAGGTGGACTGTGGAATATCGATGTAGATGTAGACTGAAGTAAAGAAAATGGTTCTGGAGAATCGCCGGAGCACCATCAGAGGGGTTGCTAATAATGTTGGTATATCCTTCAGCTCATGAAAAGCAATTTTTTCGTATGTTTTGGGCATGAAAGCAGCAAAGTTTGTTCTGAAGCTGTTAAATTTCGACCAAAAACGACGTCGCTGAGATATCACTCAGGAATTACTGAGTGAAATCGACAACGATCCAGAACTTCTAAAGAAGGCTGTAAGAGGTGACGCAACGTGGGTATGCGGTATGACGTCGAAATCGAGGCCCGATCGTCCGAATGGAAACTACCTGAAGAGCCAAGATCGAAAAAAATTCGAAAAGTTCAATCACGCGTGAAGGTTCTTCTCACTGTTTTCTTCAGTTACTGTGGGATAGTGCATCATGAGAATAGTCAATAAGGAATACTACTTGGAAGTTAAGCGTCATTTACATGAAGCAATCCGCTAGAATTGTGACAAAAAGCCGCTCGTGGAAAATGCAAAGCGATAATGCTCCCGCTCGCATCTCAACGCTTGTTCGTGATTTTTTGGCAAAAGACAAGACCCCCTTATGTTGTCTCAGCCACTGCGTTCGCCGGACATGGTCCCCTGTGACTTCTTTCTATTCATGAGGCTGAAGAGAAACACGAAAGGACGTTGTTTTACCACTATTGATCAGATAAAAACAGAATCGCTGAAGGAGCTGAACATCGTAAAGAAAAGTGAGTTCCAGAAGTAGTGCTAAGATTCGAAAATGCGCTGGCACAGGTGTATTATATCTGAGGCGATTACTTTGAAGGGGACAAAGTTGATGTTGATCAATAAAATCTCTGAAGAAAAAGAAAAAAAACGTTTTTTTAGTCACATCTCGCGTCCTGTCACACTTCCTTGTGGTTCTCCTGAAGGTATCTTCACATCTGTCTATTTTTTCCGTTAAGAGCGATGTCTTGAATTCTGTCTACATTATTTTATGTACTCCTGTTGTAGAAATTTGACACACACGATGTAACAGTCTCATGGAGATTTGTTCGTGAAATTGAAGCACGACTAATAGCCGTCAATTGCCTTTTCTCTCTATGATTGTTCAAAGAACATCAGTTCCTTAAGCACTTTTGACAGTTGCGAACACAACTCTTGTTCGTGCACTTTCTAATGTTCTGAACTAAGAATTCCCACGTATGCGTGGAGTCTCTTCAAAATTGCAATGACCTCTCTATTCATCAACGGAATTTTGTTTCCAAATGTTTTTATGAGCCGATAAATTGAAATCATCCTTTCCGTCTTAGCAAGTGCGACGCTGCGCAACAATTTCAGAATAAAACATTGAACTGCCACCAGTATTATACTTGCTGTCCGGTGTACACACTGCTTTGTGAGGATAGGCTTTCAGTAGCTCCTAGCTTAGCGCCTGCTGCTAGGCTCGCGTAGAGTATATGGTCCGCAGGGATCTTTTTCCTTGTTTTGTTTTCCTTTAATCGAATTTTTGTGTTGTTCACATATTGTATCGTCTTCTAAATTTTTCACGTAATTGAGGCTATAGAAGCATGTCCTTTGCCGAATGTACTTCTGACGAAAAAGCGATTCTTTTAGCTGCAGTCTGAGGTCTTTGTTAATCCTGCCTTTCGAGTTCTTGTGGTGACATTTCCATTCGCTAACACATATTTCTTTACAAGTCAAATTCTAAGTTTAATAGATATAGCTTTAAATATGTTTTAATATAACGAAATAATTTCATAAAAAAATTTATCCCCTATGTCACCCCCTCAGGGTTGAATTTACAAAACAAACAAACAATTTCCTTTTATTTCTAACAGACAAGCCAAATACAAATTTTCGGAGATTTAGTTTCAAAAATGCTTCCGTAATAAAATATTTCCAAAAAACTTTCATTTCATGTCTTACCCCTTAGGGGTTGAATTTCCAAATATACTAAAAGACTTATTTCTTTATTTCTAATTTTCTTTGATTTAGTTCTAAAAATGCTTTCGTGATGGAATATTTTCATAAAAATTTTCATCACCTATTTCACCTCCTTAGGCGACGAATTTCGAAAAATACTGAATCACGTGTTTTTTTTAATGATGCAGCTTTAAAAATGCTTTAGTAGTATTCTAATAACGATTTCTTTTCAACCACATTTTCACCCATTATTTTACCTTTGTAGGAGTTGAATTTTCAAAAAATACTGAAGCATGTATTTTTTTAATTTCTGACGGAGAAACCAAACACCAGTTGTACTTCTAGCTTCAAAATTGCATTAATAGCGACATATTTTTCAAAAAGTCTTCCATCCCCTACTTCTCCCCCTTAGGGGCTGAATTTCGAACACTCTCTCTCTAAACTACGTCTACAGTATAGGATCAACAATCTCTCGAAATTTCAAGTTTCTATCCATAGTGGTTTGGACTGGCGATGATATAGTGAATAAGTCAGATCCTATGTCATTCCTTTACTGGCTGAATTTCCTAAAACACTGAAGCACGTAATCTTTTATTTACAACCGAGAAGCTAAATTCAAAATTTGATAAATGTAGTTTTAAAATGCTTTCATAAAGAAATATTATCAAAAAACATTTAATCCCCTATTTCATACCCTTACAGGCCGAATTTCCAAAAACATTGAAACACGTATTTTTTTATTTGTAACTATGAAGTCAAATATCAGTTCCCTTATATGTAACTTTAAAAATGCTTTAGTAATTATTTTATAATATTTTATTTTTTTTAAAAAAACTTTCGTCCACTGTTTTATCCCCTTATCGGTTGAATTTCCAAAAATGCTGAAGCAAGTGTTTCTTTATTTCTGACCGAGAAACCAAATGCCAGTTTTCGTAGTTGTAGCTTCAAAATTGCCTTAATAGCGGAATATTTTCTGGAAACCTTTCATCTGCTATTTAGTCCTCCTTATGGGGGTGGAATTTCGAAAAATCCCTTCTTCAATGTTGCCTACAGTAAAAGCTCAATTCTCTCGCCAAATTTATAGAAAGATGTCGTGACTGACTGCCTGATCATCTCCCAGCCCACACCGCTATAACAGAAGCTTGAAATTTGGAGAGGGTGTTGATGTTATACGGAAGGCGTCGTCTAAGAAGGGACTTTTCGAAATTTCACCCGTAAGGCGGTGAAATAGAGGATGAAAGGTTTGTCGATAACATGTAGTTATGAATTCAATTTTGAAAGTAGAATAGATAAAACTGGTATTTGGTTATTCGCTCAGAAATAAATAAATGCGCGTTTCAGAATTTTCGCAAATTCGACCAGTATGGAGATGAAACAGCGGGTACAATTTTTTTTTTATATAAATCTTCATTAAACAATTACTAAAGCATTTTTAAAGATATTTTAACATATTTAAAGCTAAATCTATGAAAATTGGTATTTGGCTTCTAGAGAAACATATGTAAGGAAATGAAATTTATTATGGAAATATAACAAGAAATCATAAGGCAGGATTAACTAAGATCTCGGACTCAAGACACCAGACTCGCTTTTCGGTCAGAAGTACATTCGGAAAAGACCAGGCTTCTATGTCCTTAATAAGCGCAAAAATTTAGAAGATGTTGCACTTTTGAAGAGGATAAAATTCGATTAAAGGGAAAAGAAAAAATCCGTACAGACCATACAGGTTACGCGAAGGGAGCAGCGGGCGCTAAACAAGTCTCTATACATAAAACGAAATGGAAATTTGTGGTAAGGTCTTACGGGACCAAAATGCTGAGGTCATCGGTCCGTAAGCCTACACACTACTTAATCTAACTTTAACTTACGCTATGGACAACAAACACTCATGCCCGAGGGAGGACTCGAACCTCCGAGGGGGGAGAGCCGCACTGGACCGTTACGAGGCATCCTGGACCGTCACAAGGCACCCTGGCCCGCGCGGCAAACAAAATGTCCTGACTGAGTGACTGACTGACTCATCATCGCCCAGTCCAAACCACTGTGGACAGAAACCTGAAATTTGGAGAGGAACTTGATTTACACTGCAGGCGTCGTTTAAAAAGGATTTTTCGAAATTCCACCCATAAGGAGGTGAAACAGGGAATGAAAGGCTTTTTGAAAATATGTCGCTATTAAGGCAATTTTGAAGTTATAACTGCGAAAATTGGTGGTTGGTTTCACGGTCAAAGATAGATATATATTTGTTTCAGCTTTTTTCGGAAATATACCCCCTAAGTAGCTGAAAGTTTTTAAAAAAATAAATCATCAAATAAATAAATCCTTATTAAAAAATAAATCATTATTAAAGAATTACTGATGCATTTTTAAAGCTACATCTACGAAAATTGGTATTTGACTTCTCGGTTAAAAAAGTAAAACATTGTTTCAGTGTTTTTGGGAGTTCAACTACTTGGAGGATGAAATGGGGTATGAGAGTTTTCACGCAGCTATTTCATTATGAAAACATTTCTGAAACTAAATGTCTGAAAATTTGTGTTTGGCTTCCCGGTTAGAAAAAAAAAATATTATGTTTCACCCTTTTGGGAAATTCAACTTCTAAGGGGTTGAAATAGGGCTTGACAGATTCACTGACTTTTCATCGTCCAGTGGAAACTGCTTAGGATGGAAACTTGAAATTTGGAGAGGGTGTTGATTTTATACTGTAGGTATCGTTTAAGAAGCGATTACTGGAAATGCCACTCCTGACGGGGTGAAATAGGGGATGGAAAGTTATTTGGAAATATATTGCTGCTAAGTCAGTTTTGTAAGTACAACTACGAAAGTTAGTACTTCGTTTCTCAGTCAGAAACAAAAAAAGTACATGTTTTAGCAGTTTTCGAAATTCCGCCACTAAGGAGGTGAAAGTTTTTTTGAATAAATCATTCTCAAAGAACAGCTGTAGATACATTATGAAAATCGGTTTATGGCTTCTCGGTTAGAAATTAAAAGTACTTGTTTTAGTGTTTCTGGAAATTCAGCCGCCGGCCAGAGTGGCCGAGCGATTCTAGGCGCTTCAGTCTGGGACCGCCCGACCGCTACGGTCGCAGGTTCGAATCCTGCCTCGGGCATGGATGTGTGTGATGTCCTTAGGTTAGTTAGGTTTAAGTAGTTATAAGTACTAGGGTACTGATGACCTCAGCTGTTAAGTCCCATAGTGCTCAGAGCCATTTTTGAAATTCAGTCCTTAAGGGAGTGAAATAGGGGATGAACATTTTTAAGAAAAATCATTATATTAAGATATTTTTAAAGTTAAATCTATGAAAACTGTTATTCTAATTAAAGGAATGTGCCAGGGGTAAAAGTATCTATGGAAGTATCACCACAAGATCTCAATAGGTAGGATTAACAAACACCTCCGACCCCAGCTACCATAATCGCTCACTGATCAGAAGTATATTCCGTAAGAACCATGCTGCTATGATCTTAATTAGGACGAAGAGTTTAGAAGGTGTTGCAATTTCTGAACAATATAAAAATTTCGTTAAAGAAAAACAAAAATCCGTGCAGAGCATAGTGTCTAGGAGAGCGAAGCAGCGGGTAGTCATTTTCTTTATAGGGAACACAACACAGTTCGTGGTTAATCCCCACACAAATTTAAAACTGATGCAAAAGTGGATGTTCATTGCTACTATATTTCAGGAACCATTTTCATCGAGAGATTTAATTTCCTACATAATCTGTCAAGGACGAATCGAAAAGAAACGACCAGTAATCACTATGCGTAAGCAGTCCTAATACCTATGCTATCCTCCTGATACGGCTGGAAGCACACTAGATGCCATACGCAATGTGCTAAGCAATATGCAACACCCTGTGAAGTCAATTTCGCCATTTACATGGCTTTCTACGCATTCCATTCGCTTATGGAACGAGGAAAGAATTCCTGCTTTTAATGTCTCTGTGTACACTGCACTAGCCTCATCAGTGTAATACTCGTTCTTGAAACTGTGTAAGGAAATTTTCGCGGTTAGTCAGCACCGTACCTTCAAGCGCCCACAAGTTCGGGTCATTTGTAGATATAGCACTTCACTATACAGTTAAATACGTCTGCGGAAATACATGCCGTAATTATATTTCAAACGAATATATTACGTACTTTAGTAATAAGAGGAGTAATACATCAAAAACTAGTACAAGTTGCATGGCGCTTCAGAATTTCCAAGTCTCACACTCGGTACCCTCTAACACCACAAGCTATTAGCATCACATGTTACAGTGTGAATTAAAACAAGCACTAGTTTAGTTTTATGGTAATAAGGCATTCTAGCGCGTCTCAACCCACATTCCTGTGCAGCGGCTGCTGCATGGCCGTAATCTTCGCATTTGTCCCTTCATCTGTTCGTTAATGTGTTGCCCCAGCAGAGGGCAGCACTCTCGGAGCGTGCAAGATGGCCTCCGACGGGCCAGGTGACATTTGTGCCAGTAGAATGTTTTAATGTCATGTAATTAAAGAATGGAGGTTAATTTCCTCCAGACATGGATGAATTAGGGCAACATCCATGCATACGTGTGAAACGAAAGTATGTTAGGACGATATATCAGTATTCCGATAAAATCCACGAATTGTTCGCGGTACGCCTGTGTGAAAGAAATCAAAAAAAGCAAGACGTGTCAAAAACTGGTGGATGGGTGCTGCTTGGAATCGAACCAAGTAAGGGCGGCGAACATCCGGTGCTTAAGGAAACAGCAGCGAAAGTCCAGGTGAGCGTCATTCCTTAAAATATATGTCGTGCTTTTGACACGAATTTCGGAAAGCAAGTTATACATTTTTTTGTGTTAAAACAGCCTATCGGGCAATAAGTACTGATGGTAGAGACGAAGTGTTTGCTACTATATTTAATTTCATTCTAGTTGGCGTTAGGTATTACGTAATAATCACCGCTATTAGTACAAGCTACACACCTGTCACTAGCTCCTTTTACATTCACTATAATTTCTCACCAGCGCTTTCTTTTCAAATGCAAAATTAATTTTTCTAAGGTTGTTTTATCACCTCATTTCGTATAATTGAAGTCTACATAAAAAACAGGTCGCGTGAAGTAAATGATTCACAGTTCATTAACATCGTCGTCCATGACGTAAAATGATGGAGCACTTACGTATCCTAAGAACTGTATATATCTTTTGTACTCTCGATAACGTTAGTTTTGCTCAGTTTTACTTTTTTTCTCCTCCCTTAAATACGCTGAGTCAAATCACGAGCTCATCGTGCTTTCTGAATTGTTGTTCTGATATCGATATCGAATGTAAGTCAAACGAATACTACGTTTGTGTTAAATGTTGAAGTGTGTGAGTTTAAATAATGCTGTCAGAAAAGGGCTTTAAATTGCCATAATAAATACGTAATTGCACAAGCAACAATTCATTGAATGCTTTTGAATGACTTTGCAGTGTTAGGGAACTAATGCTGCTTTTATGCTGAAAGTTTAGCGCATTAGTGCTAAACATTTTCAGTTGTAACAGACGACTACTTTGTGAAGATAATTGACCCACTAACAAACCTATCAATTGGAATATATCCGACGTAGCAAAATAAATCATACAGAACGAAGGTTACATTCAGATCCAATTCTGTAGCGGGCTTTACACCATAAAGAAATTATTCTCAACAGAAGGAAAATATTTTTCCGACAAATTGAAAGTGATGAAGTGTTTATTTTTAGTAAAATCAAATGCAATGATACTTTTTTAGCTACTACACGGGTGTAATCCGTTTTATGCACACTGTTAGTTTACACGAAAGTTATGTTTGTAAGTACAAAAGTAACTGCATGTTTTTATAGAAATTTTGCTATGTACACTGAACAGTCACCACCAAAATATGTCTTGGCAGGTAATTAATGCAACTAAGGGATTGATAGAGCGGCAAAGTTGGCATATGCCATGTATTTTCCTACAGTATTATTTGCATTCTAGTAGTTTCGGTCTTGCTGATATCTGTGCAAATGTCTCAAAGACATTATTACATGTTTCAGAATGTTTCGAAGCTAAGCAGTAACGGTCACAGTGACTAAGTGTGTATCAGTTTTCGTAACAAAGATACCGCCCGTATCTCGCAATTATGATGTCATATCTCTAACTGGATTCAAACTTTGTTTCTACCAAATTGTGTGTGTACTGTGTTATCGATAAATGTTTAAATCTGTAATGTGATCTCTCTCTCTCGTGTTTTGGTAGTCAGCTGTTGCGGCTCAATTGTTTGATCTTCATACGCCCTCGATTTGTTCAATCGGAGCGAGGTATGAAAACCGGCTTCCCTTTCAATACCGTAGTTTACCTCCGACATTCGTTACGGGTATAACAATACTGAGAGGAAGAAGCGTTGTTAATTCCTGGATGATTTGTTGGGCATTAGCGCACTGTGGAAATGACCGA
Organism: Schistocerca cancellata; assembly: GCF_023864275.1. Taxonomy (NCBI): domain Eukaryota; kingdom Metazoa; phylum Arthropoda; class Insecta; order Orthoptera; family Acrididae; genus Schistocerca; species Schistocerca cancellata. The sequence goes on from NC_064627.1 coordinate 660,413,168, forward strand.
AAACACACTGCGTCTGCGTGTGGCTATAAAATTCAGTAATTAAAATTTGTAACATGCTTGCGTTTGAAAGAAAATTTTAGGACCAACAAAATTCACCTAAAAAGAACAGGGTATTTAAAAAGGACATTGAGTTGCTACTGCAGCTTGTCATTTGCAGAACTATGACTACCTGATGACTTTCGTGCGCTAATTCCGTGGAGTGTCGCGCTTGAAGAGACACACAACATTGTCTCAGTGTATTGAAATTCACTCCTCGATTTGGAGGCAGGTGGATACTGTTGTACTGTATATAGCCAGGATATTATTATTATGCGTCGTAAAAATACGTGCGGAAATTCATTAAATATTTAGTACATGCTGTTTCTTCTCTTCTGGCTGCAATATGAACTTCGTAACTTTTTGCGTAATAAAAACTGGTGGTGTTAGTTTTCCCCATTTATGAAGTACGATGGAATGGTTTGACGCTTGCCTCGAAAAGGAAAATTTCTTTAAGGCAAACAATCGTACAAAACTATGCAGTAAACATTCTTCGCCCAGGTGTTTTGACATTGAAGCAACTGGTGTACCAAAACTAAAGCCAGATGAAGTGCTTCCAATTTTTTATTTAATTCAGTAAATTAAATAACGAATAAAAAAAGAGGCCTAAACAAGAGCTGTCATCTGCATCGAACGGTGGGGGCTTAAGATGCATTTTGCCTGTGTTTTTATCGATATTGCTGTAGTAAAAATGGCAATGCGCAAGTTTAAATCGAGTAACCGAATAGTTTTATTTTGTCTGACACTACATGCAGCTCAAGTTTGATTTAGTTTGTATAAAAATCAATGAGTAGCAACATGAGTAGTGTTGTTTAAGAAGAGCTACTTTCATTAGACCGTGGATACTCATGATATTGAGAGGTAAATTTCAGCAGCAGTACATTTAAAAAAAAAAAAAAAATTGCGTGGAGTGATATTATGAAATGAAGGGAAAAACTGTCGAGTGTTCACTGAAATCCGCATGCTATTCTGTGGTATTCTAAAACTCCCTTGATTTTTATAAAAAGTCTTTCGTAATTCATATGACACTGAATAGTTAGAATCCCACATATAAATAATCTTAACTAAAATTGTATTTGCCATATTTAATATTTCATAACAGGTTATGCGCCAATGTTACGCCAAAACGAACACTTTACTGCTTTAAAGGAGATCGGAGAAATCGATTATGCTAGGGGAAGGATTTGTTTTTGTTGGAACGAGTAGTTGCGGGAAACTTCCACAATGGCGAATATAAAGTGAAACTGATAAACTTGAAAGACCTTACGAATGGGCTCAATGGAAAGGCACAGCTCTAAGGTGTGTTTCGTTCATATTGATAGTTACGCGCGAACTTGTATACGCCGACTAGCAAAATGACTCGTAAGGAGCAAGCCCGATAGAAAATGTGCGAAGTGAACCAATTGATGGAATTTGTGTTCACCTGCAATAGTGTTAAAGAAATGTGCGACAGATTACAAAGCTCGCACCATTATGGAGCCGCCACCGGCTTGCCCAGTGCCTTGTTGACAACTTGGGTCGATGGCTTCGTGGGGTCTGCGCCACACTCGAACCCTATCATAAGCTCTTGTCAATTGAAATCGGGATTCATCTGACCCAGTCTCTGTTTAGCAGTACCGATATGGTCACGAGCCCAGGAGAGGCGCTGCGGGCTATGTCCTGCTGCTAGCAAAAGCACTCGCGTCGGTCTCCTGCTGCCATAGGCCATTGACGCCAAATTTCGCCGCACTATCGTAACGGATGTGTTCGGTGTGTGTCCTACTCTGATTTCTGCGGTTGTTTCACGTAGGGTTGCTTTTCTGTCAGCAGTGACAACTTTACGCAAACGCCGCTACTGTCGGTCGTTAAGTGAAGGCCGTCGGCCACTGCGATGACCGTGGTGAGAGGTAACGCCTGAAATGTGGTGTTAACTCCACTGTTGACCCTGTGGATCTCGGAATATCGAATTTCGTAACGATTTCCGAAATGTAATTCTCCATGCGTCTAGCTCCAGCTGCCATTCCGCGTTCTAAGTATGTTAATTCCTGTCGTGCCGTATTATACCGTGTGTACGCGATACTACTGCCATCTCTATATGTGCACATTGCTGTCCCATGACTTTTGTCGTCTCTTTGCGTATGCTGTTGAACTGAGTGAACAAAATACACCGGAAAAAGCTGCATTTGTTTCATCTAAGCGCGAAGGATACGAAATAACACAGGTGAAGATATCAGAAGTGCGAAAATTTCCCCACAAAAACTGTAGCGCAAAATTTCCGTGTAATAAATGCAAACTACAAGGTCATGGGAAGCGGAGTGTCCACAGAACACTTAGTCACGGCGCTAACAAGTAGCAATAGTAGGTGAGCAGAGACGATGTATTTACCTCATACGCCGTGCGTACATCTACAGGAAACAGCGAGTACGTTGATGCAAGTAAATGGTATAGTGACAGTGGTGTTGCGAAGCACGTCACTCCGAATGAACATACCTTGTTTCTACAATGAATTCATCGTTCCTACAGTGATGTCGCTTGGAAAACAACAAGCCAGTGTGCGTGCATGTGGTGAAGTGAAAGATGATGTCCAAATCTGACTAAGCAAGCGGCACAGCCTTTTATATGTGCCTGACGGATGCGTTCGGCGGTTGCGTACGACCGCAGTACGACTTTTGACCATAAAAAGTGTCAAAAATTGGGAAAAAGTCAGTGACGACATTGTAATTACAGGCAATGTGGAATACAGCCTATTTATGTCGGATACGCTTGTTGTCAGAAAAGAGCAATCACGTTACCTTTGTGACTGCATCTGGAAAACGGCAAGTGTGCCATGGAAGATAGGGCGCCGGCGGCTGTGGCCGAGCGGTTCTAGGCGCTTCAGTCCGGAACCGCGCTGCTGCTACGATCGCAGGTTCGAATCCTGCCTCGGGCATGGATGTGTGTGGTGTCCTTAGGTTAGTTAGGTTTAAGTAGTTCTACGTCTGGGGGACTGATGACCTCGGATATTAAGACCCATAGTGCTTGGAGCCATTTGAAACATTTTTTGAAGATAGGGCCATCAAATAAACACACGAAGAATATCTGGAAAGACTTGATATCAATGTAGAAAGTTTCAAGGAAGAATTTTGCGATGGTTGTACGTTGGGTAAGATCGTCATTGAAACAACCAGTGAAGCACTCTGCAATTATTGGCGAATTAATCCACGCAGATGTCAATACACTAATGAATTCAGAGTGGTTTGGAGGAGTTTGATATTAGAAATATTTTAATGACAATATCAATTAATTTCGTCCAATTTTTTAACACAAAAATGAACGCCATATTCGCTTAAACATATCTTAAGTGAAACTCACACCAATGAACATTCAGTTAATCAATGTATACGGGATGAATACAAAATTTTAATAATATGAAAGTCGACGCGTTGCTCGATGGAAAGGGAACAAAATAATTGATTTACCGTACAGAATGGTTACTGAACTCGAAAACAAAGCAATTCTTGAAGCTACACACTCAAAGTTGAACCCGGAAGTTATAGGCAGAAGATTGCATTAAAGCAGTCTACATCGTAAATCGTAATAGAAAGTCTTCGATGAGGAACAAAATCGCGTATGAATGTGATACAATCGACCAATAAGAGAAAATTGATCGCATCACTGTTTTTGGCGCAGGTGTCATGTAGACTATCAGTTCCGTTCAGAGTTTGTTGATAGGCCTAATTGTATATCAGTGACAAGGATAGAATTAGAATCTGGATTCCTTCTAAAAGGAAAGAAGTTTTGAGACGTGATATAAAATTTAAGAAAGAAGTAGTTGGTAATTTCCGTCAGTGATCATGTCGCATTTTATCTCTCTCGGAAAGATTTCCCAGATCTGTAACGGCCAGACGTGATATTCGAAGGAGCAAATATCATAGGCAGTCTACTTCCTGCGGAAGTCAAGAATTAAATGACTGTAATAAAACTGGAAAATTAACAGAATTCATGAAACCACAAGTTCCTGAATGCTCTGAAGATGATAAACAGGAAAACAAAATAATTTTTCTCTCATTTTAGATTAACTTGCGTGCAACATCATTGCCTTTTTTCCTCGTTGGAATACATGCGTAATCGGCCAGGAGCGCCATTTTCTTCGTGGGTTTGCTCCTCCTTAGTAAACAGTCACACTATGTAATTTGCGTACATATAAAATGGATACGCGCTGGACAATGATCATTGCCTCTCAGACTGAATCGCAGTGTGACGTTTCAATAACCTGCCTAAACCGCTGACTCTGTATTGATAGAGGTTGATTAGATGCTTCCAAACGTATGTTTATTCTTCTACAGTGGACGCTGGTACGCCGAATTCAGTTGAAAATTCCTGTGGAAGAATGCTGATTTCGGGGGCAATTAGCCGTGTCTGTTAATAGGAGAAAACTGTATCAGAGGGAATTAGATGTGACTCCCATGATTGGTATGTTTTGAGTTATGAACTGTATAGTTTATTCACTTCACACTTTTGAGAAAATTAATAAGCCGTCAGACTGAATTTTTTAGCTTTTCCGCTACGAAAAGTGACAGCTTTCGAGGGTGCTGGTAAGAACATGGAAGTCCTTTCTCTACCATCAACAACAGTCAATAACCTGCAAATCACGATGCATGGTAGAGTGTATTTCTTGTTGTTTCGTAAAGTATCATTGCTCCCGTTCTATCCACAAATGGGGCACGGGAACATTATTGCTTAAAAGCTGCTGTGCGGTTTGTTTTTGTCTGTACGCACCCAACAGGACCGATATAAAGAGCACTGAAGAATACTACACCAAGAAATTTTCTATATACGTTTTAGCACAGAATTAGTAGATTTCAATTTCATTTCCTATCGACCAATGCAAGCCTTTACACTTTGGCGTTGGCTTGACGTTTGCTTTTGGTACAGGCTTGTATATGAGGAATATCTTTGTATAGGACATACAAGATTCTTTGGTAAAAGCAAACAGCAGTTGCCCATACTCTTAGCAATGAATCTTACCTAGCTTCAGGGAATGTAAAACAGCGGAAGCTGCTCTGTACACAAGTGGCGGTTTTATTGTGTATACATTGGTGGTTTCTCTCTTGATGAAAACGCGATGAATATTTTGTCGGCGCGGACATCTGCTTTTGGAAGTCATTCTTTGGATTTCGTCGAAAGGTATTTGGTACTAATAACATTCCTTTGTGTTAACGTATACATGGTATGCATAAAGGCAATGATAAATACAAATAAAATAGTAGTCTTCAGGTAATCTTCAAGAGTTACAGCCACAATTATAAGTGTTCAGCATACTAGACCAAAATCCTGATAAAGTAGATGTTGTCTCGATGAGCTCCCTAAACATATCTTATTGCTCCTGACGAATGTTTCACGATACCGAAATATTCCTTTTTATGAAAATAACAGTTTACTGTAACTAATATATTTTCGTAAGCCAGTACTTACAGGAGCCGCTTCGGCCATCTTGCACTATACCAGTCTTATTTGTGTTTTGTTTACGAATTGGTGAACGAAACATTTACGATGAATGCCCCACAAGGAGAAATTCATGACCGTAATGTGAGAATTGTTCGCCTTAAAGCAGTTTGGAGTTGCTGGAACACTTTATGCAAACTCATTGTTTTACTGAAAAGATTGACGGAGAAAGCAGAACTGTAATCGTGTATCCTTGTAAGATATAGAAAACAAAAGGTGTGAATGTATATAGGGAACACGTCTCGGAAAGTGACGTTCTTAGAACACAGATTTTAATTTATCAGTTCGCTCGATAGAATACGGCATAGTTAACCATGACTGTTCATGATTCTGTTGTTAATTGATATCTCTCAGTTTTAAACTCCGATCTTGATTTGGAATCACGTTACCACTGGGCCAGGTTAACCCATGTGGAGGCCCGGGGCTAGAAAAAATGTGTGCCTCTGTTTACCGCATTTTGGCCTAATACATTTCGAACTTCATTCTGGCGTAATACATTTCCGTGAAAGTACAGTAGGAAAGACAAGGAAATACACTTCTACGACATCTACCATACTATGTATTAGCTGATATTACAGCTATTGGAACTTTACAACTGCATTTAAAAACACACACAGTTACCCTATTCTATTCTATAAATGCAATAAATAAAAAACCAATGTGTATCAACAATTTCTGCTCCTCGCATTCGCTCTAGCGAAGATCTCTGTCACATCCTGGAAGTCAAGAGAACAGGCCAGCTGATAACAAGGCGAGAGCGGAAATGGGTTCTGGATTGGACTGGACTCAATGATCGCAACGCTTGACTCCCGCTAATTGATTCCGATTTTCAGCCATATTAGGGAAACTTTTGATGAATATGAAAACAAAACTAGGAGCTTAAGTGAGCATGTGCATCAAGAATACAGCAATGAAAGGAAAACCAAATAAGATCTCCTGACGGAGAAAAATCAGAAGAATTGAGTGGACTGATAAATTTTTGTAGCACTTATTGTAGTTGTTGATAAACTACAAGCAGAACTAAAAAAGCGAGAACAAAAGGTATTGGGAAGTAGTCTATCTTTTGCTACCTTTAACAAACAATACAGTAAAGCAAGAAGCTTACGGAAGGGGTGCGAACGATGAATATAAGCTAGAAAAAACATCAGACAGTCGTTGCAAAACTTGGAGAAGAAACGGAGTCTGACAATTCGTCTGCACTGTGTCGGACCACGACGTTTAACGAGTGCGCAACACGGGGCACATAAAAAGCCAATGAATTCAGTTCCTTTATCTTTGCAATTAAACCTGAATGTTTCGTACTTACGTTACTGGCATTACCATAGGGTTGCGAACTGTAAACTTCTGTCTTGCATTTTTCAAAGAGATCTGGGATAACCCTCCTAAGATTTTTTCCCATATGGCTTTGTATGGGAACAAAACACAAAAATCTTTCGTGAACTTCTCTCAAAACAATAGGTTACTACTACGACTAGTTGTTTTTCATGTGCCGTGTATACCGTTAAATATACAACCAGTTCGTAGTATTTTGCTATTTTGAGTTTCGCCAACTATTTCCTCAGTAACTTGTTTCCCATAACTCCAATAATTTATTCACAAATAGTTTTGGACAAATATAATTGATGGCCACGATCTTTAGGGCCATGGTCTCGGATGTTTTGTTTCAAAAATGGGTCACGAAGAGCAATTAGTTCAAGGGATCCTAAACAGTTACCGTTATTTGGGGCTCCAAAAATTTCGTTATCACGAAAAGCAAGTCCTCTTATGGCGAATTTACAGAGAATACAAAATACATTTCCTGTAGATTCGGAATACAACAGCAATTTTCTTTCATTTTTCTCTCAGTTTAGCGATTTTCTAAGGAATAAGTTTTTGAATGCGTGCTTATTTATGATTTGTAGACCCATTCAGATTTACTTAGATCATGTAAACTGTTCTTAAAATAGTTTTAACCTTTCGCCAAATACAGTTCCTCTAATTCGTTTTTCACATTTTTTCATTTCTTCTTATCTTCCTGTAAATATACGTTATTGGAGCTGAGCTTACTGTGGCTGCTGGCACCAGACTAGCTGTCCAACAGGTATTCGTTAAAGAATGTTAAAGAATGTAAAGTGTACTAATTCCGATTACGGGGCCCGAGTGAACCCCGTATCGTTAATTTTCGCCACTACCACCCTGTGCCGGGAGCGGGCGATTTGCACGCCTGCTGCCTTCCCTGGATGTGGTAGCCAATCCTCAGGCTCGCTCTCCGGAATCGAACCCTGATTCCCCGTTACCTGTTACAAGCATGGTAGGCGCAGAACCTACCTTCGCCAGTTGATAAGACAGACATTCGAAAGATGCATCGCCGGCGCGGGCGATCAGTCCAAAGTTATTCAGTCACCAGGGCAAACGGACCCGGGAGTGCGTCGCGGAGCCCGGACGAACACTCAAACGTAAGATCGCCCAAACAAGAGGCGGCGACCGGAACTTGTCAAACGCACCTCAGAATTAGGCGGCAAGGTTACGGGAGGTTCTAGATCAGCACTGACTTCACAAGAACACGTGGCTACCCCAAAGTTCGACATCTTCCGGATTTATTGCTTATTTTTCGTTGAATTCTGTTAAACATAGCATAGATGCTGCAATCTGAAAGATTCGGCCCTTAACTCTACCGTGCTACTGCTCCTCTATACTCCGTGAAACTTGCATCAGGTTCGCGAGCACACCTTCACTTGTGCACATTTTAAGGAGCTTTATCGCAAGCGCAATCATGTGACGTAGGCCTAATTGCCTTCGGGTCAAATACATACGGATTTGATAAGGCCGGTATTACACTATCAAATTTCTTTGTCAAAGATTTGATCAAAGATGTGATCAAATATTCCGTCAAATATATTTGACAAAGATCTTTGACTTAGCGCTAGAAGGGGTATTACACTGTCATCAAATTTTTCGTCAAAATTCAAGATAGCTGACAACAACTTGTTATTAACCGCAGCAGTTGCACGTACCGCAATTGCATTGTGTGCACATGCGGAAAAGAAGTGGGGGGGGGGGGGGGGGAAGGAACCATACATAAGAGGTTGACAGTCTTAAATTCCGGTGATTACAACTTGATAATAAATTCAGTTGGGAGGAGCACACCACAGAACTCTGCAGAAACGCCAAATCTGTATTTGCAATTCGAGTGTTAGCAGACATAGTCAAGAAAAAAATGAAAAAGCTTGCGCGCTTTGCCTACTTTCATTCCATAATGTCATATGGTATAATATTTTGGGGTAAATCTTCAAGTCAAACAAAAGTTTTCAGAGTCCAAAAGCGTGTAATAGTATTATTTGTGGAGTAAATTCACGGACGTCCTGCAGAAACCTCTTCAAAGAACTGGGTAAACTAACTACTGCCTCTCAGTATATTTACTCCTTAATGAAATTTGTCCTAAACAATATATCTCTTTTTTCCAACAGACAACTCAGTTCATACATGCAATACCAGGAACAAAAATGATCTGCACAAGGACTTAAAAGCACTTACTTTAGTTCAAAAAGGGGTCCACTACTCAGGAACACTCATCTTCAATAATTTGCCAGCAAACATAAAAAATTTAGTTACAAATAAAGATCAGTTTAAAAGGAGCCTGAAAGACTTATTAGTGGCCGACTCCTTCTACTCCATTGACGAAATTTTTAATACAAACAAATGATGTATTGTATTTATTCATACTATTAGTATTGTTATTTCAGCTTAAAAAAATTGACATGTTCCACATCCACGAGGATCTCCTCAGCACGGATCTATGGAACGAAAAACTAATCTAATCTGGGTGAAGCCGTGGGTTTTACGACGATACGATATAAAAGCATTCAACAAAACTTGTTACGTGAGCTTACAGTGGAATACGTCAAGTCGTACATCAATTACTTAAGAATGGATGAGCATACATTTCTGTATGTGCTCAGTTCCTTTGAAAGGGCACGGCCGACTTCCTTCCCCGTCATTCCCCAATGCGATGAGACCGATGACCTCGCTGTCTGGTCTCCTCCCTCAAACAACCCATATCACAAAGCACAATATTCACTTAAGAACTGCTACATCTTCAGAAATCAGAAGACAGGCTCACTGTAACACTCCGATTCCTTGCTACAGGAGAGGGTTATGTTACGTTAGGTCAGGTCGGGTCTCCAATTCTCTTAATCTATTTTTGTATTCAGAGTGCCTCACGTTGTAAAGCGCCTCATCAGCTTCATACATCTCTATTAATTTTGTAGTTGTCGGCACACACCAATTGTATTTACCGGCATAAACACTATAGACGACAGAACGGTGCAGCGATGCTAGCGCTCCATGTGGTAACACGTCACATTGCAGTGAACAGAAGACAAGCGATTTCTTTGATCAAATCTACAGCGAGGCCCTAGATTTGATCAAATATTGGACGACATTTGACAAAGTTCCTATTACACCATAAAATATCTTTGACAAAGATTTTTGACAAAGATATTTGACAAAGAAAATTGATAGTGTAATACCGGCCTAAACAACATGCACAGTTCACGATGTGCACAGTTAGGCCGGTATTACACTATTAAATTTCTTTGTCCAATATCTTTGTCAAAGATATTTGATAGTGTAATAGGGACTTCGTCAAATGTCGTCCAATATTTGATCAAATCTAGGGCCTCGCTGTATATTTGATCAAAGAAACCGCTTGTCTTCTGTTCACTGCAATGTGACACGTTACCACATGGAGCGCTAGCATCGCTGCAGCGTACTGTCGTCTGTAGTGTTTTTATAACCATTGCCGGTAAATACAATTGGTGTGTGCCGACAACTACAAAATTAATAGAGATGTCTGAAGCTGATGAGGCGCTTTACAACGTGAGGCACCCTGAATACAAAAATAGATTAAGAAGATTGGAGACCTAACCTGACCTAACCTAACCTAACATAACCCTCTCCTGTAGCAAGGAATCGGAGTGTTATAGTGAGCCTGTCTTCTGAAGATGTAGCAGTTCTTAAGTGAATATTGTGCTTTGTGATATGAGGATACACTTCATTGAGCACATACAGAAATGTATGCTCATCCATTCTTAAGTAATTGATGTACGACTTGACGCCTTCCACTGTAAGCTCACATAACAAGTTTTGTTGAATGCTTTCATCGTGTCGTCGTAAAACCCACGACTTCACCCAGATTAGATTACACAGATCCGTGCTGAGGAGAGCCTCGTGGATGTGGAACATGTCGATTTTTTTAAAGCTGAAATAACAATACTAATAGTATGAATAAATACAATACATCATTTGTTTCTATTAAAAATTTCGCCAATGGAGTAGAAGGAGTTAGCCAGTAGTAAGACTTTCAGGCTCTTTTTAAACTGATCTTTATTTGTAACTAAATTTTTTATGTTTCCTGGCAAATTATTGAAGATGAGTGTTCCTGAGTAGTGGACCCCTTTTTGAACTAAAGTAAGTGCTTTTAAGTCCTTGTGCAAATCATTTTTGTTCCTGGTATTGTATGTATGAACTGAGTTGTTTGTTGGAAAAAGAGATATATTATTTACGACAAATTTCATTAAGAAGTAAATATACTGAGAGGCAGTAGTTAGTATACCCAGTTCTTTGAAGAGGTTTCTGCAGGAGGTCCGTGAATTTACTCCACAAATAATACGTATTACACGCTTTTGGACCTTGAAAACTTGTTTGACTTCAAGATTTACCCCAAAATATTATCCCATATGACATTATGGAATGAAAGTATGCAAGCTTTTTCATTTTTATGTTGCCTATGTCTGCTAACACTCGAATTGCAAATACAGATTTCTTAAGGCTTTTCTGCAGTTCTGTGGTGTGCTCCTCCCAACTGAATTTATTATCAAGTTGTAATCCCAGGACTTTTAAGATTGTCAACCTCGTATGTATGGTTCCATTTTTTCCCCCACTTCTTTTCCGCATGTGCACACAATGCAATTGGAGTACGTGTAACTGCTGCGGTTAATAACAAGTTGATGTCAGCCATCTTGAACTTTGACGAAAAATTTGATGACAGTGTAATACCCCTTCTAGCGCTAAGACAAAGATCTTTGTCAAATATATAATATTGGATTACATCTTTGATCAAATCTTTGACAAAGAAATTTGATAGTGTAATACCAGCCTTAGCCCCTGCCACTGAACTAGAAGTGTACGTCAGTGCCACCAGGTGGGAACACGCTGCGGCAGACTTGTATCCCCGTTCGCTCGACATAAATCTTGCTAGATGACCGAGCGAGGTGGTGCAGTGGTTAGCACACTGGACTCGCATTCGGGAGGACGACGGTTCAATCCCGCGTCCGGCCATCCTGATTTAGGTTTTCCTTGATTTCCCTAAATCGCTCCAGGCAAACGCCGGGATGGTTCCTTTGAAAGGGCACGGCCGACTTCCTTCCCCGTCATCCCCGAATGCGAAGAGACCGATGACCTCGCTGTCTGGTCTCCTCCCTCAAAACAACCCAACCCTCTTGCTAGATGATAGCAAACTCACTATATACTGCAGTAAAATTAGATTGGACGTCAGTATATGTTGAAGTTGTCTAGACAATAAACCTATTTTGTGGGTTTCTGAATGAGTTACTGAATAGCAAGTTATGAATTTTATCGTGCAGTAATCTAGTTGGGGCGGTGAGAATCACAAGGGCCTAAAGCACATAACTGTCGACTGCGAGAATGTAGCGTTTATTCATACTTCTGAAATCTGTTGATCTTATGGTGAGTCAGATTGATCTGTGCTGTAGGCCCACATTGCATGTATGAAAATTCACGGAAAGCTGTGTCTCTGTTTTCTCTGATATTCCGTTAAATGTTGGATCGACGGCGGCGTGCTTCAGGCCCTTACGGATCTGAACACGTCATTTGTATTCTATTCAAGTGATCATGTTGGTAGACATTACTACATGAGTTGAATCATTTCTCCAAACGGCACTTCGTGTTTGGTGTTGGTTGTTCATTGTACGGGAATCGGTTTCACGTAAACATGAACTATGTTGAATCTGTTTTAAAAACTAACAGAAAAGTAAAGCTGTGAGGATGAGTCGTGTGTTGTGCTTGGGTAGCTCTGTCGGTTGAGCACTTGCCCGCGAAAGACATAGGTCCCGAGTTCGTCTCGGTCTGGCACACAGCCTTAATCTGGCACGAAGTGTCATATCAGCGCACACTCTGCTGCACAGTGGAAATTTCATTCTGGGAATAGAAAAGTAAATTATCAAGAAAAAGTTAGCCGCAAGGGAACTAGGGGCTTCTAGACAAGATTCTTTGAGTGAGAGAGTGGCGAAATCAAATAAGCTTGACAACAAGCGAACATTTAGCAAGGAAGCGTATAGGTAGCACCAGTTACTGTGTGGGTGCAGCACAAGAATATCTGATTTTCAGCCCGGAACTAAATTCGTGAATTAATACTTCTGTTAGGGATCTTGTACATTTGTCCGAAAAACTGAAAAAGCACAAAAACTTCCACTTACATAAAAATGCGAAACTGAGAGTTACATAAAAATGCGAAACGGAGAGTTGCGAAACTTACACATTATTTCGTTATTGCCCGTAACTGTACTTAATTATGTACAAATCAACAAAATTCCACAAAACCAATTCTTTCGTTTGTCAGATAAATTATTAGTCATATTATTAATGTTGTTATTATTATTGGCAGTGGCTATAGTTGTATAAACCTGTTGATTATCATAACTGTTATACATCAAATGCTATTAATGTCACACTGTCAAGTTTATCTGAATCTAAAAGTTTGGAAACACCTAGAATATATAGTCACAAGGCGCCAGTTGAGTTACACAGTAACTGATTAGAATAAGCAGTGCCACCCCACGTACTAACAACAGCCAATCTGCAGATATGCTGTACATCACAACGCTCTAAACAATACTGCCACACAAATCAACAGTTTAGCACTACAACAGTACACAAGCGATAAAAGCAACGAACAAAAGAAGGAACGAACTAGGGGTGAGTGTATCTCAGAGCGCACAAAAGTGTTTGAAGTAACCCGCCTATAGTTGTGGTCAGAAGTTCTACCCGACTTCACGCATACGGAGTTTATAAATAGACGGAACTTGTTGACCTGGAAGTAGGGTTGTCATATCTAGCTGGGACCTCGTCGGGATGCTCTTGAGATGGGGATGCAGAAATGAAGTAAAAAATTTATTTAACGTAATTACTTTTTATTTAGAACAAAATTGCGTAGAACGTGTTACGGCAGAAGTAGTTGGTACACCATGTTTTTCGGAAGATTTCACCTTTTTCAGCAAGTTTTTTTTCCTTTTACATATTTATAAAGCTCCAGGCAGGTCATCATGTAGTTAAACCAGCACTGTAAGACTAATTCCACAGTCCCTGGCAGCAGTCGATTTCTTTCATCAGTTCAGTGGGCCAAAATCAGTGAAAATACTCTTTCCACAGTGGTTTTGTGTCTGGGAATAGGAAACAAATACTCGCATAATTTTAGCAGTTGACATTTGCGTTCAGGATTTTCGGTTTCCTTAAGAAAGTATATCTAAGTTTCATCCACGGAGTGTTCGGACTTACATTATTCCCAGCCATGCTTGGTTTCTGGAAAGCTCTTCAGACACATATATTCCTGAAAACAATTGTCGCCTGAAACCATCACATAATTTTTAACCATGTACATAATGGTTTTCAATAATCATCCAATCTGGGGTTTCAGATAGCACCATCCAATCAAATAATTTATATTTATTAAAAGAAATAGCCCATTTCTCCAAGTAATCAAATGCTATACTATAGAAAGGCATTGACTCTTCCTCAAATTTCGAAATCAAAATAACTATTTCGTGGTTAGGGATCTAATTCTTTAATTTGTTCAAATTCATCTTCGTTTCCATGCCAATAAAATTTGCAGTGTCGTATTGCAGTTATCGAGACTTTATTCTTCTACACGATTTTTATATATGTATTTTTTTCGAATAGAGCCAAGTTTGACTGCAGAAACATGAAGTAAATTTCACTGATCGGACTGCTGGAAAAATCTGGAATTATTTTAGGTGTCCTGTCTTTGGCGTCAAAACATTGTTGGTAAACAAGCGCAAATAACACTTTAGTCATCAGAGTACACCTCACTATAAATTTCACGTCCTATTTAGTATATACCCGCAGTGAACACTTCAAACATTACTGACTTGCACTCGTTCGTATTACGTTAGAAAGAATCGTCTTATCATACCGCTTTTCGAATGGGAACTACGCGATTCTTCCGCGTGGCGCTGCTTAAATGGTTCCAGCCCCGTACTACAGAAGTAATCTGGTATTTTGTCGAATGATGGCGCTAGATCTAGAAGGTGCTTGCATCGCTGATATAGGATACGCAACATGGAACGCCATCTGCGAGGTAAACTTGTCAACATAAACTTGCTGGCATAAATGAAAGGTTGTGCGACAAGAATTGACCCGTGCTGGGCTCCAGCGTTTCCACAAAAACTACTCACGCATGAGTATGTACACACATTTGAAATAGCCTTCTGGAGCTCCTTCTGATACGCTAGAAATTAGCATATAGTTCTATTGTAGTTCAGTTGTAGCTGATACGGCTGGGCCAAGAGGAAATATGTTTCATCGTAGTAGGGTCGGCATTGTCTTCTTGCTGCATACACTGTCCGGTCAGGAGTCGCTGACACTTATTAATGGACATTAATATAGGGTGTGTCCATCCTTCGCATTTTGACGACTTGAACTCTGCTGAGGAAACTGTCAATGAGGTGTCTGAATGTGTGTGGAGGAATGGGCAGCCCATTCATCATCAAAAGCTGAAACCAGGGAAGGCAATGTTGTAGGACGCTGGGGTCTGAAGCGAAGTCGTCTTTCTAACACATCCCAAAGATGTTCCATTGGGTTCAGATCGGAACTCTGGGCAGGCCCGTCCATTTCAGGAATGTTATTTCCCACAAAGAGATGTCCCACAGATCCTGCTTTATGACTGGGTGCATAGTCTTACTGATACAGCCATCGTCTGAATTTTTCCTCCAAAGTACGCAGGGTTATTGTAATTTAACCCGACCCAAAAAATCATGTGTTTCTTTAAAAAAAATGCGTCTCTTAAAAACCGTTCAAAAACCCGCCAATACACCCAATAAAACCCAACTATATTTGATATAGGCAGCCTTACACAAATTAAAAGAGCTAAAATATTTATTGAAGGCAACTATTTATTGTCACGAGAATTCATTGTATCAATATCGTCTTTTACCTTCTCTTGCAATATAAGAAACACAGTTAAATATTATTTCACTTCCAAAAAAATGTAGAATCGTAATTACTTTAAAGTACAATTTACTTTAAATACAGATATTTATAAATCTCCAGTAATGTCTCGGGTCTGTTCTCTCCTAAATTATTTCATAATTTTGACCAAACTGGCCTGTAGTTGGAGAAAATTCTCTCAACGGATGCATTGCTGGCAGTGCAAGAAATGAGGCACTAATAAAGCAGTTGTAAGAATGAGTTCGTATATTGAATAAATTAATCATAGAAATTTTGAATTAACTATTTAATCGCCAATACGAAAAAATCCCAATAAAACCCATATAAACCCAATTTAACCCACTTGGTTTTTGCTAACTGGAGTGTTGGTAGCACTTAAGAACTCAGGAGTGATTACTTATGCTGATTTCAAGCGTTTCTTTTACAAGTTCAAAGCTCGACGCTAGCTGTCCATCACTGGATGAAATACCTTAGTCTTGGTTTATCTGTGGTTGTTCCTTCGCGTTTCCACTTCATAACCAAGCCAACAATTGATTTAGGCAGCTGTAGAAAGGGTATTCATAAAGCAACTTGGGTCTCTCCGGATGGACACGCCCGAAACCAAATTGATCATGTTCTTGTAGATCGGAGATGGCACACTAGTATAGAAAATGTTAGGACTTTCAGGGGGGCAGACTGCGATTCTGATCTTTTCTTGTAGTTGCCAAAGTTCACCAACGGCTATCTACAGCAACATCAAGGTGTCACAATGCAGAACTTGTTAGGTTCGACACTGACAAGCCAAATGATGAAAACTTTAGAAGAAGGTACATGATAGAAATTTCAAATAGGTTTGATGCTCTCAGGACACACGAAGATCAAGACGAGGATGTAAATAAACAGTGGAGCACTGTGTGGAATAATATCAAAGAGGCAGCGAAGGTCACAATAGGTACAATTAAGAACAGGAGGAAACCATGGTTTGATGAGGAATGCAAGAAACTAGTAGAGGAAAGGAGAAAAGCGCGATTAGATTGGGATAGAATGGGAGACAGAAAACGAGAGGAGTTCTTGAACTTGGGTAGGGAAGTTGGTCGTAGGTTACGGGCAAAGAAAGGGATTATTTGAGAATCAAATTACAAAAATGGAAACAAACAGTAAAACAAAAAACATTAGGGAACTTTACCTAGACATAAATGGGTGTAGGAAGGGCTTCAAGGCTAGGACAAATGCACTTCGAGGGGATGCTGGGGGAATACTGACAGATCCCAGTGCTATATTAAGTAAATGGAGGGTGTACTTTGAGCATCTATTAAATATACACCAGGAAGCAGGAAATGAGCAGGCGTACGAAATACATACAGCAGAACCCCAGATACCTGAGCCAACGTTAAAGGAAGTAAGAGAAGCAAACAACAAATTGAAAAACCATAAAGCACCAGGATCAGATTGCGTAACTGCAGAATTAGTTAAAAACGGGGGACAGAAATTGGTGGAAGTAGTTCACAAAGTGATAAGTCAAGTATGGAACTCAGAGATGATACCTGAAGAGTGGCAGAAGTCGATTCTTATCCCAATTTTTAAGAAAGGCGACAATATGGATTGTAGTAATTATAGAGTCATATCGCTATTACCAGTATGTTCCAAAATTTTCTCGAATATTCTGCTAAGCAGGCTTACACCATATGCAGATGAAATTGTGGGGGATTACCAAGCCGGCTTTCGGAGGAACAGATCAACTGTAGACCAAATATTCATCCTGCGTCAAATTTTGGAAAAGAAATGTGAATACAATAAACCAGTTCGTAATCTTTTCATAGATTTTACAAAAGCATATGATTCAGTATTGCAATCAAAATTGTACAGAATTCTTGTGGAACTTGGAATACCAAAGAAGTATGTTAGACTTGCAGAAGCGAGTTTGAAAAACATAAAAGGTAGAGTACGCGTGGGGAAATTGGAGTCAGAAGAATTTGTAATAAAGAACGAACTTAAGCAGGGAGATGCCCTTTCTCCGCTACTTTTTAATTTAGTCCTAGAATATATTGTACGAATGGCAGCAGATAATTCAGAGGGGGTGGAGTTAAATGGAAATATAACGATATTAGGTATTAGGGTATAGAGATGATCTAAACATCATTAGCTATAGGAAAGAATCTGTAACAGCAAATGCGAATGCGTTAATTAAGACTAGTGAAGATGTAGGTCTAAGAATAAGTGCAGACAAAACTAAATACCTGGTTACTACTAGAATGCCCACAGCAGTAGATCAGGAAATGTTAAGAGTTGGAGACACGCAGTTTGAAAAAGTGAACATATTTAAGTATCTAGGCGTGGACATCACTTCGAGAAATGAGATTGAATCCGAACTGAAGAAGAGATTACGGGCGGGAAATGCGTGCTACTTCTCACTGAATAGATTACTTTCATCACGGATATTGTCTAGGAATTGTAAAGATTAGAATATACAAAACTATTATTCTACCCGTTATGCTGTATGGGTGTGAGACTTGGTCTCTCACTGTGCAAAATGAAAAGCCGTTTCGAGTATTTGAAAACAAAAATTTGAGGAAAATTTTCGGAGCAAAAAGGGATGACATTAGCGGAGAGTGGCATAACGAAGAGGTTCACGAACTGTATTCAAGCCCTGACATAATCAGTATTATTAAATCACGTAGGCTGCGATGGGCGGGTCAAGTAGCTCGAATGTATGAGGGCAGGGCAGCGCGCAGAGTACTGGTAGGACACCTAGAGGGAAAACGTCCTGTGGGGAGACCGAGGCGTAGATGGGAGGACAATGTGAAGGCTGATTTAAGGAGCCTAGGTATTGAAGGTGAATGGAAGGAAATAGCCCAAGACAGGGACAGGTGGCGAAAATACGTTGCTGCGGTAATGGACTCTCGAGTCCGGTATGACCAGTGAGTGAGTAAGTAAGTGAGCTGTAGAAGGGGTGTAATACCCCTGACGGATCTGTTAATCAGACGACACTCAGTGACTAGTCCAGTGCACGATCGAACTTCCGTGACCTATCCATTCTGCTGTTACTGCTTCTCTGTTGACAATGCAATAATCCTTGACTGCTATACGAGTCCACCTCTTATCACATGTAGTGGTCAATTCCGCATTACATAGGGGTGTCTGGATATTTTCGCAACAGTCGATTACGGCGCCTTACCGTCTTCAACGCCAACATTAACAGGCGTCATATTCCTCTGCTTATCCTTTCAGCAGCTTTCGAACGCTGTTAAAAAGGTTTATCGTTCCCTTTTGAAAACACCATACTTCTTCAGTATCTTAGTCAACAGGAGAGTTAAGACTATTAACCTCACAACTATATTACGTGTCAGTCTGCGTGTATTCGTTTGCTGAAAACTTAGTTTCAGTATCTTAAAGGGCTCACAAAATAAAATGGGTGTTACGCCTTATGCGAGTCATCGTGTTTAGTGCTTCGAATTCCGCTTCAGAATGGCTTGATAAACCGCTTGTGTGGTCAAGGTCTACTCCCAGTAGAACCACGCCTCCTGGCACAACGTGATGTTTAAATCTACTTGGAAGCTGAGGGCTGCTTTGCTGTGTGTATGGAGCACCACATTGTTTCAATTTCGTGACGGACGCCTGCCAGGAAACTGCTTACAAGCCTCCTCATCGACAACTCTCTTAGCTGATGACGTCACAAGTAATCGAGTTTGAGTCGATAGTGTCACTCGCAGATTGAGGAAATGAAAGCGGAGTGGTGGTCTGAACCTGTAACAAGCGCGCGCGACCAGGATGTGTAAAAGCTGACAGGGCAAGGTGCGGGTGACGTAGGGTGTGGGCGTGGCCCTTGTGACAGATGGTCGCTGAAAGGCGTGCGTGCGTGGGTGGAGGGGGAGTGGGCAGGCTCGGTATTTCCGAACCCAGCGCCAATAAGTGTGGGCGAGCCGGCCGCGCTAGCGCCGAGGGCCCTCTTGAGGTGGTTTCAACAAAAATTCAATGGTCTGCTTAAAAAATGAATTGATTTAAACTATAAATACTGCAGTTAATCGCGTTTGTCTCGCCACCATTAGCTTAAAGAATTCTACAAAAACTAGAGTATTAAATATTTTATTTCCCCCTTGTCTCCGTTTTGTCTAGCATTCCCTGTCTGTACTTTTCACGGCATTGCGAAGTGACACGGAGCTGCGATCGAAAAGTAACAAAACAATTGAGGATGTGAGTTTGACTGTGTCCAAAAATTCAAAAATTTTAAATTATTAGTGTTGAGTGATACGGCACGTGTTGGAACTGAAGGGTTCCCTTATTGTAATTATACGATCATCCATAAAAAAAGAAACTCAAATACTCATCACTGCCATTCAGTCTATGCAGATAATAAATGGACATTTCCTGACAGGTCGGAGCAATGTCAGTTGATGTTTGCGCAGGGGAGCATTACTGTGTTTCTTCGTTGCTTCTAAAACACCGAAAGTTTTCATCGAGTTAAAATGTTAAAATGGTGATGGCAGTATGCCGAAACGTATTGTAATGGTTGATATGGAAAAGTAAACTGCTATCCACACATTTCATTCGTTGTATGAATCTTTAACTTCAGCGTCTTGTGAATTAACACAAATAATCTAGCATTTGTCATAATTATCTGCACTATGCACCGAATCTGCGAACTAGTAATTCTGGATCCTGCTCGACACTCCTTGCCAAGTGAACGTAATCCATTCGTGTGTAATCATCAAGTTACTCCGATTGGCAGGTAAGGAAGAAAGCATCGTGCTGCGCTGAAGAAAATATTCTTAGAGGCCGGACAAAAATGGTCAGGTTTGTCGCGTTAAAATGTAACTCCAAAATTTTGCGCAACAAAGAGGATGGCTGTGTACTCTAGGAAACTGTAGTGTTTTTACAGTTTCGTCATTCACACGCAATCAGTCACTCATGTTTAGTAAGCTTATGGTCTTTAACCGAACCTGTTACTGTAAAGATTACAAAACAGATTGTCTGAGACAAAGCGCTCGCTCTGACATTATCCAAACCACTCTCTTCGAACATTCAATTCTCTCTCACGACTTGGGTAACGTGCCACGTGTAGTTTAACACTTTCGCTGCGGCTGACGCTTATAAGCGTCACAACAAGCCAGGAGCCAGTGCGGCTGACGCTTATAAGCGTCCGCGTTCACTGTCGCGTTACTCAGTCTAGTTGCAGCGATTAAGCTAGCATCAAAGCGTGTAAACTTTTGTTTTGTGTGGTCAGTTATCGAACGTATATTGTTCGTAATGGCGGCTAATGGACCTTCCAATGTGAAAAGCAGCAGGAAAAGTGTTTCGCTTACTAATTTCTACACATCCTGGCGTCCCCTGGGCGTCTATGATAAATGTAAACGGCTAATTCTCTCACACCAGGAGCAAACATGCTACTAAATTGACGACGACTTCTATCAGAGTCAATCTTAAAAATGCGCATTTAAAGTAAATATAATTTCAAATGAATCCAGTTTCCTTTTTCCTTTTTTTCCGTCTTAAGAATATGCGTTTTGGAATCCAAATTGTATTTTTTGTTACATTATCAAAAAATCACGAACGTCTGAAAGACGTCTTGTGACCCCTGCAGGTGTCAGATAGCAAACAGACTTTAAAACATGACCACAATACAGTCGAAGCTTATTTGAAGTAATGCACCTAAGGTGCCATCATTAGGTCAGTATAGAATATGATCGTACAGGCCTTACAAGGTCTTGACGTCAGCCTGTACCTCAGGTGTGCTTAGGAGCGTCGGCTCCAAACGGTAGGTACCTGCCGTTTGAGAATGTTACCGGCCCGCACTCGAGCGTTACCAGCCCGCACTCGCACGTTGCCGGGCCGCACTGGAGAGTTGCGCGCCCGCACCGATGCCGCAGCGAAAGTGTTAACTAATTGCAAGTTCACAATTTAAACAGAAAAATCAGAATTTCGCGCATACGTCTTTCTCACTTTTCGCTGTTATTTTGCGAAACTCCACTGTCAAATTTAATTCATAATTTCGCAAAATTATCACATCTATTCACAGCTCCTAAAACTCACGTTCTACCGTCACGGCGGCTGAGTTCTGAACTTCACTTAGCAATGCACAAAAGACGTGCGATGTACTGTCCTTTGATTGGCTGATACACTGTACATCGTAGCCAATCCGATACCAGTAGTAAACCGCACAACCCATGTCTTTTACGACGGGCATTCAGTAAGCAATGGAACACAGCTTTTTTTTCGGAAAGCAGCTTGGTTTTATTCAGGATTCCAATACACCATATTTTTTCCCACACTCTTTGCTACAAAACCCTGTTTTTCAACATAATCTCCGTTGAATGCGACGACCTTATGCCACCTTACTGGGAGGGGCTAATGTCCGCGTTGCACCACTTTCCTGGCCGACGTCGGAGCCAATATTCTGCAGCAACTACAACCTCCCCATCATCCACGTACTGCGTTCCGCGGAGTACATCCTTCATTGGGCCATACTGATGGAAGTAGGAAGGTGCGAGATGTGGGCTGCAGCGTGGATGAAGAAGAACAGTCCAGCGACGTTTTGTGAACTCTTCTCGAGTGTGAAGACTTGTGAGAGGTCTTGCGTTGTCAAGGAAAAGTTCGTTTGCATCTTTTAGTGACGTCGAACCTGTTAAAGTCCAATATTGCGGGAGTCACCTGTGTGCGCGACCTTGTTGCGAGAATGGCAGACGCCTCGCCCCATGACTCACCGTGCTTTTGTTCACTCCCAGGTATCTGTAGACATTCTTAAAGTGCCTGTGGATATCTGCGACGCTCTAGTTTCCGGCCAAAAGAAACTCAGTGACAGCTCTTTGCTTTGAACGGCCCTCCGTTAGAGACGACATTTTGAAGGCTATGTATAGTGTCGTCATCCATCAGTACTTCATGAAACTGTAAGTGCCGAAGCGGGACTATTCCACGATGTCTCACAACAAATCCTCCATTTTTTCAACCAAAACTGTCCGAGAAAAAAATGCGTTGCATTACTTACTGAACGCCCCTCTTACATTGGACCAGTGACAAATTATTGAGCAATTTATTAGTAAACAGATCTATAAAATCTGGAAATATCAAAATAAATCCCTCTTTAAACAACTGAATTATAGTAAAATGTTGTTTTCCCAGTACCATAAACTTGCGAATCGCTCTTTAACATCTTTCCCTTGACAGTATGATTCACTCCCTCTGATGTGTACAGATCCAGTTCTCACGCTAACGTGTACCCTGTCAACAGGCAGAACAACATTCATTTATTATATTACTTCACACTCGCACCTTCATTCAGACTAATAACTAAACGTATTAAATCAGCAATAAGTAATAGAAGACGTAATATTACAGTTTCATTTTCAAAATACACAATTTTGACTATTCAGAGTTAGTCAGTCAGATGCTGAAATCGTTCGGGCACTGACGTCATTATTAGTTGCTGGATCGTAAAGCACATGTCAAGCCAGAACCATGACTCATGTCTGTAGGAAGCAACTTGCTACCATTAACTGATACAGGAGCGATGTAAACAATCAATCTTGCTATTTGAAGCTACTGAGACTGACCTTGTTATAAAATTCTTCTGAAGTCTACACCACATTGATTGTGAAATGTCTCTCTATGAAACATTTGTTCTTATTAGTTGAATCTCAGGCAATAAGTCCTGCGCCCTTGTTTAAACACGGGTGCTGCAGCAAGATGACTAAAATAAAAGAGCAAACGTGTGTTACTGTGATTCAAACCAATGATGTAGTTTTCAGGGGTATCATAGTGTATTACTGTGTGAACAAGTCGAAAACGCACTCCATAATGAATCCACGTTGTTTCTAAACTGGAGTATTTTGTAGTTGCCTAGTATGGAATCAAACCATGCCATTAAACAAAACGTTATAGAAACAGAGTAAAATCTATTTGTGAACAGATTTGCCCCTTACCTAGTTATGTTTTCGAATTCTGCACAGTCAGCTATATAAGTGATTAGATATAATTAAGGGAAGTATGTTTATAAGTGATTATTTTGCTCAGCGGTGGGGCCCTGTCCTGTATCTGTTCCGTTCGCAAAAAGCACTCAAACAACCGGTGTCAGTCAAGTCCATTCCACTATTACGCTGAGGAACCAAAACATTATGACCGTCTGTTTAATAGTATATTGTTCCACCTTTGGAACGCAGTAATGCAGCGATTCTACTTGGCATGTAATTGCTGAGTCCTTGGTAGGTTTCCGGAGATATGTGACACCCATGGCCGTTACCATTTTTGTACTCAGTAATTGCAAAATACGTTGTAATGCAGGCTTAAATTGACATGCCTTACGAGGTTTAGGTGCCGTTGAAATATATGATCTGAGGCACCCAAAAAGTGGTCTTAGGTTATAATTTTTTCCACTTTCTTCAAGGGGATCTCCCGTTTATACCTCCTTGGGGCCTATACCCTGTCTATTGTCACTCTTCCCCCCCCCCCCCAAAAAAAAAAAATAGTGCTGACGACGCCCGTGGTGGCACCAAATACCTACGCTTAGGTCACATAATTCCCGTAAATTATGGGCCGATGGTTTTTGATCGCTGAGCTTGTGTCCTATAGCACCATAAATGTTTCCCATAGAGTTAAGATCAGGTGAATTTGGTGACAGAGACACCATCGCGAGATTAAAGTCATGATCATCAGGCCACTGTGACCCAATTCCGAGCCTGTAACAAGGACCTTTATCCTGCTGAAAGATGCCATCGCCATCTGGAAGGACATCAAGCATGAAGGCATGCAGGTGGTCAGCTATAATGTTCACTTAGTCCAAGGCTGTCACGAAGCCATCAAATGCTACCACAGATCCTACAGAAACCCAGTTGATTCTCCCGCGTTGCATAAGACTCCCCCCACCAGCCTGCGGCCGTGGTGTGGTGCATGTTTCAAGTAACCGTTCGCCTGGACGATGGCGTATCCAGAAACGACCGCTGACCTAGTGTAACAAGAATTCATCCTATTAATCAACACATACGCAGTGGCCCACGGTCCAACCTTGATGATCCCGTGCCCACTGCAATCATAATTGACGTACCGTTGGGAACACGAAGAGGTTGTGTGCTGTGGAGCCCACATTCGGCTATGTGTGCTGAACGGTGTGCACCGAAACGATTGTGCCTACACCAGCAACGTACTCTGTCGTCAGATCGGTCAGAGATTGCTGCCTGTCGTGCCTTACAGAACGGTCACTCTCTCCATGTTCTGTGATGAGGGGTGGACTTTCAACATCTGATCATCTACTTGAGGTCTCGCCGTACCTCAACCACTTCCCATAAATGTTCACTATAGAAGCGTACGAGCAACAGACGATCTTCGCCGGTTTTAAGAGGCTCACTCTCATGCGGCGGGCAACAACAATCTTCGTTTCTGTCGAAGTCGCTTGTGTCAGTAGGTTTCTCCATCTACGTCCCGTACTATCACGTGAATGATACCCCATGCGATCTCCACTTTCATACATTACTTGCTGCGTCACGTGGCCGCATCGCCACCGAGAGCCAATTAATCTCACGCTGGGCTGTAGTCAACGTTTTGGCTCATCTGTGTATATTCCCCTGTTATTCGTATAATAAAGTGTATGTGTGTACGTCACTAACAGATCATCATCTCGCATCATCTCTCTGATATCCAGTACTTAATAAAAGGCTCGTCTAGCGCACTCCATTTATTAAATCTTCCATGTTGCGCCCGCATGTTTTCTAACGTCTTTTACCTATCTTCCCTTAAGTTGTCCTTTCAGTTTTTCTTACCTCTTGTAATCCAGCAGAAAAACTTCCTTGCATTATTTGCCACACATTCGCCTCGCTGCATGACCAGTGTACGTCCATTTCATTTTTATCGTAGTCATTATTACGTATTGTACTCCATTCTGTCCCCAGAGCAGTTATTCGTTACGTCTTATCTTCTGGTAATTCGCCACATGTATTTCCCCATTGTTCGCTGAATAAAAAAAAGTCGGTGTTTGTTATACACGCTGATTGTAAACATTCCATTTCACACGCCCTGGATGCTTAGTTTTGGAAAACCTGTTTAGTTTACCAGCAACACTCGAGTCTTTTTTCATTTATTTCTTTTACTGTTCAGTGAGTAGTTGTTTTCAGCAGCCCAGAATACAAAAAAATCATCGACGGGTTATAAGACTTAGTTGTTAATTTATAGGCACGGCAATGTATATGTAGAGCACGTACCCACATTACCTCATCTCTTTCCTTTAACAATAAAACGAAATAAATAGTTTCATGTAGGTTGGGTCACGGCCTTCGCATAATTATTAAACGGCCGTCAAAGTTTGTATAATTTCTTATTGACTGCGGTTGCGAGTATTACTCTTCTTCAGGCGCCGGAAGCAAACCACGCCTCAGTGCATACAGCGGTTCACAAAATGAAGCATAACTTCTATAAAAATTCCAGAAACTGACTAGTCTGTGACTTGCACTCCGCTCTTACTCGCATGATGTATGGACTGGAGGCCGTAATCATGCCTCTGGGATTGCATATGAGATATGTAAGTACAGATCACCCACAGTTCGTAGCATTTTGTATGGAACACATTTCTTTCTGTAAACTTACTATAACTGCTATGCTTCCAGCTGCCTGAAGACGAATGATAGTCAACACTGTAATCGCAATAAATAAATAAATAAATAAAAATTTTGACAGCTACAAGCGGAAACGACTGTGTTTAATGAAACGAACTCTGCCGAAATTTCCAATCGAGCTAGGTGGCAGATGCATACCACAGTAGACCCGTGTTAGAAAGGATCAGGATAAAAATCCCTTCAGACCGTTGTGTTTCAGACTATTAACGATTTCTCTGTATGGAGCTTCAGATTATCGTCTCGATGGTTCCATCACGGAGTCGTGCCTCGATTCCTCTATCACCGTGGTCCAACTGAGCATGTAATCCGTTATTGATGACCTTGTTGGTCTGAATTGTTATCTCGGTTGCTTCACTTTAGTAAATTTCCTTATGTCTTGACCACACTTTTATTATTTCCAATACACCTTACGCGTTTCGACATTCCGACATTTTCAAAGGCAGTGTTGTGTCAGTCATATGAAATTGTTCATTGTGATTGAGATTGTTGACGTGATCCAATGTATCTAATGAACAGTCTTATACGACTGACGTAATACTACTTTAAAAAAATGACGGAATGTCAAAACGCGTAAGCTGGTTTTGGAAATAATAAAAGTGTAGTCAAGACATAAGGAAAGTTGTTAAAGCGCACACAAATGGCCGCTTCGTCTGACAGCATTTTCATACAAACTGTCCGCCTCCGTAGCGCAGCGCTAGCGTTACCACCTACCACGCAAGGGGGGCGGTTTCGATTCCCGGCAGGTGACTGGATGTTGTGTGTTCATCATAATTTTCGTTATCATTGACACGCAAGTCGCTGAAGTGGCGTGAACTAAAAAGACTTGCAGTACGGCGGCCGAACTGCACTTTGTTGCTTCCTTTTTGCGAATGTCCTCTGGTACGAGTGAGATTCCTTGTGGGTTTCACTCAAATGCATGTACTGATAGTCCCCTCGAACATATTACTTCCTACTTGTATTACCCCTATTGTGGCTGATAAGATTAGAGAGTTGTCGGATAAGACTTATTATTATTAAGATAAATACAATATGGAGGTCGAGGTGAAATGTCCTCGTCCTGACGTGAGACAGTATAGGCGTTGATATAAATGAACCTTTCGTGCCATTTTGTTGATAAATCTTGTGCAGTAACGGGAATGTGGCACACAGACAGTCGTTTCTCCCTAGCTCTATTTGTGAGTGGAACAGGAAATAAATGTACCAGTAGTGGTATTAGGCACCCTGCGCCATACACCATATGGTAGCATGCATAGTATGCTTGTAGATGCAGACTGTTGTGTGTTTTTGTAGTTCAAATACATAAACTGGAATACCGTGCCTTCACCGTTTTATTTTTATCTTGTTTTTGAATTCGTCCACGGTTAATAAAGGGTTACAAAGAATTTGCTTTTTCATTTACAACAGTTAAAAAAATAGATGGCTGATTCTAACGTGACCGACTTCTTTTGTAGATAATGGCTGCGAAAACGCCCAAAAACTGTAACCATCAATGAAAACTGCCCTGATACTGTTTGTTCGGGTATTAAAGGTGTGTGAAGTAGCTAACGCCATAGGTTTGTCAGAAGAAAGCGTAAGTTACATTTTACATGAGAAAATGACAATGAGAAAATTTTGAACAAGATAAATGCCCCTTTAACGAATACTCTCCAAAATTTTCGGAAATTTCTGGATCGTTCTAATAAGATTTCAACAGACTTTCTGGACTGATGTGTTAGTGCGGGTGAGACGTGGGCCTACAACGCCACGCTCGAAACGTAACAACAATCAAGCAATGGACGCTACGCAAGATAAGAGATCTGCGTTGAAAAATAAAAACTAATCTTTCATCAGGATGATGTATCTGCGTACAAATATCATTTCGCAGTGGAAGAACTGTACGATATGAAGTACAAATTGCTGACCATCTGAGCTGTTCACCACATTTGGCACTGCGCAATTTCTCCTGATCTTACATGTAAAGCGATCTGTGATTGGAGAACGTGTTGAATTATGACAGGCGTACTTGGGTGATTGTTGTAGAGCTTTCAGAGACGTACTTTAGGGTTGGGATCTACCCTTCACGGACCAGACACATTGATCTAAAAGGTTGTATGTCGAAAAATAAGGGCGCTTTTATTTCATTACAGTGTTTCAAAGCCAAACCTAGAACTTCCAATCTTGCCTTCGTATCTGTTGTAGCCTCACCACAAGAACGAAAATTCAAATACCAAATTACGCAGCTACATGTACCGTTTACTGCGCAAGCCACTCTGAAGAAGCAGACAGAACCAGTACCAGTATTATCAGTTTGCAGGCGTATTGCACTCACTTGTTGAGCGGGGAGGAATGATTGTGTTCCTGTGTACACGTTTAATCTGTTGTCTTATTCTCATAATCCCTACCCGAGATATGTGATGATGCTACTTGAAGTAGCGCAGAAACTTCCTCAAATACCAATTCTCTAAATTTAGCCAACAGACTTTCGCGACTGTAACGTCCATTTTCTTCCGTTTATTTTGGTTGAAATTCTCTGAGCATCTTGGTTAGAAATTCCTGGTGGACTAAAACTGTATGCCTGACTGACACTCTAACCGGGGACCCTTGTCTTTCGCGTGCTAGTACTCTACCGACTGGACTATGCAAGCACGGCTCACGACCTGCCCTCACAGCTTTACTTCCATCAGTACAACTTCTCCTGCCTTCCAGACTTCACAGAAGTTCTCGCCTTACTTTCCAGGACCAGCATTTCTGCCGAGAAATGGCTTAGCCACAGGCTAGGCAAGGTTATTGTTTCTGGAATGAAGGCATGCGGGAAAACTGCGAAGTTTGGAAGATGCTGATAGAAGTAAAGCTTTGAGGGCGGGTAAGTGGGTCGTGCTTGGATAGGTCAATCGTAAAAACATATGCCTGCTCAAAAATGCCTCTAAGCACTATGGGACTTAACATTTGAGGTAATCAGTCCCCTAGACTTAGAACTACTTAAACCTAACTAACGTAAGGAGATCACACACATCCGTGCCCGAGGCAGGATTCGAACTTGCGACAGTAGCAGCAGCGCGGTTCCGGACTGAAGCGCCTAGAACCGCTCGGCTACAACGACCAGCGAATATATGCCCGCGAAAGACAAAGATCTTAGGTTCCAGCCCCGGTCCAGCACGCAGTTTTGATGTTCCAGAATTTTCAACATAGCGCACATGCTACTGCAGTGTTTAAATTCATTCTGAATCTTCGTTACGCTCCTTTGTGGTTTACATATACCCGTTACAGCTCTAGCAGCGCATCTGAATTCGTTTGGCATCTCACGTCGAATTTAGTACATAAAAAGTCCACTCGCCGGAGAACTGATCTAGTATTGGTCTCAGTGTGACGCCATGTGTGCGATTTCCCGTACAGACTCCTGCATTTATTTAGAAACTTTCCAACAGATTGGAGCATTCCATAAGACTTCCGTAATACTAGTGTTATGTGTCGTGCCATTTCATGTAGCTTTTTTTATTTCCCTTAAATACACCCTATGACAAAAAAAAAAGACGCACCACGAAGGAATTATTCGAACGGGATGAAATCGGTAGATGTGACTTACATATACGGACAAACAATGATTACTTTTTCAGAAAATCTGAATGATTTGTTCAAGGGAAAGCGCTTCAAAACTGAGCAAGTCAATAACGCGTTCATCCACCTCTGGCTCTTATGCAAGCAGTTATTCGGCTTGGCCCCCCTGCGGGTTCGGGGGTTAGAATAGGCCCGCGGTATTCCTGCCTGTCGTAAGAGGCGACTAAAAGGAGTCTCACATGTTTTGGCCTTATGTGATGGTCCCCTCTCGGGTTTGACCTCCATCTTTCTAAATTATTCCGAAGAGCGAGCCAATTGGGGAAGGGCGCCTTACATGGTGCACTGTATCCGTCGTGCAATTAGACCTTTAGCCGTCTTTCTCGTCGTTGCAATGGTGTCCCGCTCGTTTTCGATCTCTTGGGCGATTACCACACTGCACTCTGCAGTGTTTCCTTTAACTGCGACGACGACCTTGGCCATTTTTGCACCTAAGATCCAGCACGGTAGCCAGTCCGTTGTGGTGGGGCCGCCATGTACCCTCTTGGTTGTAGCCCCTTGACAACACAGGGATCGCTCTACTGATGCCTGCGCCGTTAACTCCCCACGTATGCCAAGGAGTAGATGCCTATCCTCCTGGGGTATCAGGACTCCCGGCAACGGCCATCCTGCCAGGTGGCCTTTGCTGTGGCTGGGTGGCGCCCGTGGGGAGGGCCCTTGGTCGGAGTAGGTGGCATCAGGGCGGATGACCCGCAATGAAGCGTGGTACATCATCTCTCGCTGGCGGCCAGCCGCCAGCCGCCAGCAGTCTCTAAGCGTTCTCGGGCTCAATTTAATGCTCAGAAGTACGATCCGAAAACGTTCCCCTCCCTGGCCACGCCGTGGGAAGAGCGTAAGTCCCAGGATGGAGGTAACAGTTATTCGCCCCGATTCTTAGTTTGCACGAGAGCTGATGGGGAGTCTTTTCTCTCCACAAAGCCTCAGTTCTTCGTCGAGCATTTAGAGGACAAGTTTGGGGAGGTGGAGGGCTTGTCTAAAATGCGCTCTGGCTCAGTACTGATACAAACGGCATCCTCCGCCCAGTCACGCAGGTTACTTGCTTGTGACAAGTTGGGGGATGTTAACGTTACTATTACTCCACATAAGAGTTTAAATATGGTCCAGGGTGTTATTTTCCATAGGGACCTCCTTTTGCAGTCTGATGACGAGCTGCGCGCCAACTTAGAACGTAGAGGTGTTCATTTCGTCCGGCGCGTTCATCGGGGTCCGAGGGACAATCAGGTTGCTACCGGTGCCTTCATCTTGGCCTTCGAGGGTGATACGTTACCGGAAAAGGTCAAGGTGATGGTCTACCGATGTGACGTCAAGCCCTATATCCCTCCCCCGATGCGGTGCTTCAAGTGCTGGAAGTTCGGCCATATGTCTTCCCGCTGCACTTCCAGCCTCACATGTCGAGATTGCGGACGCCCATCTCATCCCGATACTCCATGTGCCCCGCCTCCCATCTGCGTCAACTGCGGGGAGCACCATTCACCTTGCTCGCCAGACTGCAGAATATTCCAGAAAGAGCGCAAAATCATGGAATATAAGACCCTGGACCGACTGACTTATACTGAGGCCAAACGGAAATACGACCGATTACATCCAGTGCGAATGACAACTTCCTACGCCGCTGCTACAACACCTGTGCTAGCCCCATCAGTTTCGCGCCTTCCGGCCGGATCGACGAGTGGTACAACTCCTCCTGCCCCCTTGCCAGTGGGGGGCTCTACCCACCGGGTTGCTCCTGTGCCACCTACCTCAGGAGCAACACCATCCCCCCCATCGGGGACGTCGGTCCCCGCTTCTAAGCCGGAGAAGTGTCCAACTTCTTCGGCTTCTCACGCTCGCAAGGGGTCCCTTGGGTCCCTCCCTTCCCAGGTTTCCACCGGCGGGAAGGCTGACGATCGACAGTGGCGTAAGTGCCCACAATCTGCAGGTCGAAGGGCTTCCCGATCCTCCTCAGTCCCAGAGACTGAATCGGTGAAGCCCTCCCAGCCAGTTAAACCCAAGGAGCAGCGTGAGAAATCAAAGAAGAGCAGCTCTAAGCCCAAGGAACGCGCGGTGGTAGCCACCCCATCGCAACCTTCTAGCTCTGCGTCTGGGGACGAGGTGGAGATTCTGGCGTCCGCTGAGGACCTCGATCTCGCCGGTCCCTCAGACGCCGTGAATAGCAATAGCACTAGCACGGGTGCTCAATCGGAGGCAGCAGGTGACCCAGCGGCGTAATCTGCCGTCCCAGTCCCGGCACGCCTTTCTCAGCCATGGACAAAACCATCCTCCAGTGGAACTGCAGCGGTTTCTTCCACCATCTAGCTGAGCTCCGCCAACTTATCAGCCTTCACCCTTTCCTCTGCATTGCTCTGCAGGAAACTTGGTTTCCAGCAATGCGCACCCCCGCCCTCCGTGGCTATTGGGGGTATTATAAGAACCGAGCAGCTTATGAAAGGGTGTCTGGTGGCGT
Organism: Schistocerca cancellata; assembly: GCF_023864275.1. Lineage (NCBI taxonomy): Eukaryota > Metazoa > Arthropoda > Insecta > Orthoptera > Acrididae > Schistocerca > Schistocerca cancellata. Next base: position 660,445,514 of record NC_064627.1, read on the forward strand.
CTGCATCTATGTCCTTAACTCTCTTCACAGCGAGTCTGTCCCTCTACAAACAGCTTTAGAGGCTGTCGCTGTTAGGGTGTGGACGCCGCAGGCTCTTACCTTCCACCGGAGGGTGATGTCGCGCAGCATGTCCTGGCTGCGCTGATAGCCCAATTGCCGCCACCTTTCTTATTACTGGGCGACTTTAACGCCCATAACCCTCTGTGGGGTGGGTCAGTGGCAACAGGTCGAGGCGCCACCGTTGAGCATTTATTGTCGCAGCTCGATCTCTCGATTTTGAATGATGGTGCCTCCACACACTTCAGTGTGGCGCATGGCACCTACTCCGCCATTGACCTTTCAATCTGTAGCCCTAGCCTCTTACCATCTGTCCACTGGAGTGTGCATGACGACCTGTGTGGTAGTGACCACTTTCCGATTTTTCTGTCACTACCACAGCGTCACTCTTCTGGGCGCCCTAGCAGATGGGCTATGAATAAGGCTGACTGGGACTTGTTCTCCTCCACTGCCGCTATTGAGCCTCTCTCAACTGATGCCATTGATGCGGTGGTTACATCGGTCACCGCCGGCATCGTCACTGCCGCCGAGTCTGCCATTCCCCGTTCTTCTGGGTCCCCTCGGCGGAGGGCTGTGCCTTGGTGGTCGCCTGAGATCGCTGAAGCAATTAAAGATCGCCGGCGGGCGCTCCAGCGTCACAAGCGACATCCCTCCATGGACCACCTTATCGCCTTCAAACGGCTGCGTGCGCGGGCCCGCCTCCTTATCCGCCAAGGCAAGAAGGAGTGCTGGGAGCGGTATGTGTCCACCATTGGACTCCATGTCACTCCATCGCAGGTCTGGGCCAAGATTCGACGGGTCTTCGGCTATCGGACCCCTGCCAGCGTCCCTGCGCTCTCACTGAATGGAGCAGTTTGTACTGACTCCGACGTCATTGCAAACCGCTTAGCAGAGCATTTTGCTATGAGTTCCGCTTCTGCGAATTACCCCCAGGCCTTCCGCTCCATTAAAGAGCGGATGGAACGTCGGAGCCTTTCTTTTCGCACCAACGCTTCTGAACCCTACAACGCTCCATTCAGTGAGTGGGAATTTCAGAGTGCCCTTGCCGCTTGCCCTGATACCGCTCCCGGGCCAGATCGCATCCACTGTCAGATGCTGAAACACCTTTCAGTGGACTGCAAGCGACGCCTCCTCGACCTTTACAACCGTCTCTGGGTCGAGGGTGAGTTTCCGTCGCAATGGCGGGAAAGTATTGTCATCCCCATTTTGAAACCTGGAAAGAACCCTCTGGAGGTGGACAGCTACCGTCCCATTAGTCTCACCAACGTTCTTTGCAAGTTGCTTGAACGGATGGTGAGCCGGCGCTTAAATTGGGTGCTAGAGTCTCGGGGCCTTCTGGCTCCGTCTCAGGGTGGGTTCCGTAAAGGCCGCTCCGCCACCGACAATCTGGTGAGCCTTGAGTCGGCCATCCGTACAGCCTTTGCCCGCCGTCAGCACCTGGTCGCTGTCTTTTTCGACATGCGGAAGGCGTACGATACGACATGGCGTCATCACATCCTTTCTACGCTTCATGGATGGGGTCTTCGGGGCCCTCTGCCGATCTTTATCAGAAATTTTCTGTCGTATCGTACCTTCCGCGTGCAAGTCGCGGCCTCGTATAGTTCCTCCCTCGTCCAGGAGAACGGGGTACCCCAGGGCTCTGTCCTCAGTGTCTGCCTGTTTTTGATTGCAATAAACGGTCTCGCTGCGGCAGTAGGAAATTCTGTCTTCGCTTCCCTGTATGCTGACGACTTCTATCTTTACTATAGTTCTATTAGCATTGCAGCAGCTGAACGTCAGCTACAGGGCGCAATCCGCAAGGCGCAGTCTTGGGCTGTAGCGCGTGGTTTTCAGTTTTCGGCTGCCAAGACCCGCGTTATGCATTTCTGCCGGCGCCGAACGGTCCAGCCTGAGCCGCGGCTTTATCTTGCCGACGAACTTCTTGCTGTGGTGGAGACCCACAGGTTTTTGGGTGTCCTTTTTGATGCCCGGTTGACTTGGCTGCCTCATATCCGGCAGCTTAAACAAGCGTGTTGGCGGCATCTCAACGCCCTGCGTTGTTTGAGCCACACCCGCTGGAGCGCCGACCGATCTACCCTGTTGCGGCTCTACCAGGCGTTAATCCAGTCTCGCCTGGATTATGGGTGCCCAGCTTATGGCTCAGCATCCCCATCTGCGTTGCGGGTGCTGGACCCAATTCTCCACAGCGGGATACGCCTTGACACTGGTGCTCTCCGCACCAGCCCTGTGGACAGCGTCCTAGTGGAGGCAGGTGTACCTCCACTGCGGTTCCGACGCCAACGTTTGCTGGCCGCTTATGCTGCCCATTTTTTTAGCTTGCCCGGGCATCCAAATTATCGTGTCCTGTTCCCGCAGTCAGTCGTCCATCTGCCAGACCGTCGGCCCCGGTCGGGTTGTCCGATCGCCGTACGCATCAAGGAGCTTCTCTGCGGGCTTGGGTTTTTCCCAGTTCCACCTCCTTTCCGGGCGCCTCTGCGTACACCCCCGTGGTGTGTTCCTCGCCCTTGCCTTCGGCTCGACTTGGCACAGGGCTCGAAGGACTCGGTCCCTCCAGAGGCCTTCCGCCGCCGCTTTTATTCCATCCTGGCCACGTATCAGGGCTCTGGAATTGTTTACACCGACGGTTCGATGGTTGCTGGTCGTGTCGGGTATGCGCTAACTCTAGGGGACCATTCCGAACAACGGTCCTTGGCGGCTGGCTGCAGCGTTTACACTGCTGAGCTAGTCGCCATCTTTCGTGCCCTAGAGTACATCCGCTCCTGCTCAGGTGAGTCCTTCGTTATCTGTAGCGATTCCCTGAGCGGTTTACGAGCTCTCGACCAGTGTTTTCCTCGTTCTCGTCTGGTGATGTCTCTGCATACTCTTGCGCGTTGCGGCCGCTCTGTGGTCTTTGTGTGGACCCCCGGTCATGTCGGTATCCCGGGCAATGAACATGTTGACCGCCTGGCGAAAGAGGCCACGGGTAAACAGTCTCTGGACGTTGGCCTCCCAGAGACTGATTTGCGGGCAGTCCTCCGCCGAAAAGTTTTTGCGCTTTGGGACGCTGAATGGCGCAATCGGATCATGCCCAATAAACTCCGTGCCATCAAGGAGACGACGACTGTGTGGCGGTCATCCCTGCGAGCCAACCGCAGGGACTCTGTCGTCCTTTGTCGGCTCCGCATTGGCCACTCCCACCTGACACACAGTTATTTACTGCGCCGGGAGGACCCTCCTGTATGTCGCTGCGGGGCGGCTTTGACAGTGGCCCACATTTTGTTGGCCTGCCCCCTTTTAGCTGTGGTCAGGCAGACATTTGAGCTGCCTGATACGCTCCCTGCCCTCTTATGTGATGACCCTGGTATGGCTGACTTAGTTTTCCGTTTTATTCGGGCAGGGGGTTTTTATTATTTACTCTGAGTGTTTGTTCTGTTCTTTTGTGTTGATTCTGGCCATTGGCCTACGATTTTACGCTGAGTTTTTAATGTGTTCTCGGTGGTTGGCTTTTCCTTTTTATCTCTATGGTCGGCCAACCACTGTCACACTCTGTGTGATTTTAGTTTGTTTCGTCTGATCTCTGTAGGAGTATTTCTTGTCCTGTGTCGTCTGACGTCTTTCCTGTTGTTCGTTTTTTTTTTGTTTTTTTTTTATTCTCTTTGGGTGGTTTTACTTTTTTTGGAAAAAGGGACCGATGACCGTCGCAGTCTGGTCCCTTTAATCCCCCCCCACACCAACCAACCAACCAACCTATTCGGCTTGGCATTCATTGTAACAGTTGTTGGATGCCTACCTCAGGTATATCGTGCCAAATCCTGTCCAGCTGGTGCGTTAGTCAAAATCCCTAGATGGTGGGAGGGCGTTGCCCATGATGCTCGACACGTTCTCAGTTGGAGAGAGATCCGGCGACCTGCTGGCCAAGGTAGGGTTTGGCAAGCACGAAGACAAGCAGTGGAAACTCTCGCCGTGTGCGGGCAGGCATTGTCTTGCTGAAATGTAAGCCCATGATGGCTGCAAGGGCGCCGCGGATGACAACCAAAGGAGTTCTGCTATGAAAAGAAATGGCATCCTAGACCATCACCGCTGGTTGTCGGGCCGTATGGCGGCAACACTCAGGTGTGTTTCAGACTCCGACAGCTGTCCGGGGCGCCTCCAGACATGTCTTCGCTGCTCATCGGGGCTCAGTTTGAAGCGGGACTCATCACTGAAGACAATTGTACTCCAGGCAGTAATATTCCATGCCAAATTCTGAGGATCTATCATGCGAATTGGACAGAATGTAACATTATGTCCCTCAGGACGACATCCAACAACTCTATCAAGCGATGCCAAGCCTAACAATTGCTTGCATAAGGGCCAGAAGTGGATGACGCGTTATTGGCTTACTCAATTTGTGAAGCTCTTTCTCGTGAATGAATCATCAGATTTTTCTGGAACTTTAATAGTTTGTTTGTCTGTACTTGTACAACACATCTAACGATTTGCGCCCCATTCAAATAATTCCTTCGTGGTGCCTAGGTATGTTTTCTTCTTTCTTGGAGTGTATCTAAACAATGTGACGTGTTCCATATGTTCACCAGTATCTTATATTCGAACATAATTTATCCACATTTAAAAAGAGCTACTATTCATTAGACCAAATGTAAATTTTATCCAAGTCTTTCTGCACCTTACTGGATCATCCAACGACGATACTTTCCTTTGTACAGCAGCATCGTCGGAGAACAATCTGAGAGTACTTCTGATCCTGTCTGCATTTAGCCAGCTTCTTAATTTGTTACTGAGATTGGTCTCTTTGAAGGGAAAAGCACAACATTTGCTGGGATAATTCAGAGCAACCGAGGAATCCTTCCATGAGTGGAACATCATAGCAATTAGAACACAGGTCATGTCGATCGCAGCTGAATTCTTTTGGCAGTACCGTTTGATGGTAACGCGATATTGGTTCACGGTTCCCGCTCATTGCTGATCAGGCTGTGGAGAATGTGACGTACGCACGACGTCACAGGTGTCGCCTACGGGAGAAATGCAGCCGTGCACGTGAAAGCGAGGCGAGGATTTCCCTGCCGCCGCGTTCCTGTCCGCGCCAGTCCCAACGAAAGTGCCGCCCCATTCCCGATTCAGCTCGCGACCTCTTTGTCTGTGTCTGCACACAATGCCCAAAGGTCGTGCTGTTCGGTCGAGAGGAGGAGGTGTTACGGATCGTCGCTCTGGGGAGACTATTTAAATAGAGAAAGGGCACCAGTTGACTGGTAAAAGACAATAGGGAGTGAAAGTGATGCAACGCAACAGGAGCCTTGATACGATGAACCGATTTGCGTGTACAGAATAGCCGGAAGACAGTTGTTGTCCGTAGTCCAATATACGATGCTGACGCTTCGCTTCAAGACGAAGTTTAAAGAACTCAAACGTTCAGAAGTGGGGTTAAAATTCAGGGAATCAGTGATAAGATTCGCAGATATTGTTGATGTCGTAAGTGAAAGTAAGAAGAGGTTGCAGGACATGTCGAATGAAATGAATGATCTAATGACTCAGACTATGAATTGAGAGTAAACCAAAGAAAGACGGAAGTTAATGAAAAATAGCAGAAATGAGATTAGCGATAAATTTTACATTAAAATTTGCGGATCACAAAGCAGACGAAGTGAAGAGATTTTGTTACCTTGGAAATAAAATAACAATGAAAGGCGAAGCAAGGACGACATAAAAAGCAGACTTATACAGGCAAAGATGGCATGCCTGGCTGAAAGAAGTTTACTGTCATCAAACACGGGCCTCAATTCAGAAACAAATTTCTGACACTGTTCCATCGGAGCTCAGCATTGTAAGGAAATGAATTACAGGCTATTGGGTGAACCACAGAAGAAAGTTGTGTGAGATGTGATGTTTTAGAAGGATGTTGAAAATTAGGTGGGATGATAAGAAATTAGGAGGTTCACCGCACAATTGGCGATGAGAGGAACATGTGGGAAACATTGACAAGAGGAAGCTGTAGGGGAAGACGGAGAGCGGAGTATATCCAACAAATAATTTAGGACTTTGGACGTGCAAGTGCTACTCCGAGACAGAGAGGTTTGCACAGCCGAGGGATTCGTGGCGGTTCACAGGAAACCAGTCACAAGAGTGATAACACAAAAACAAACGCAGGATGTGAAGCAGGAAAATGACATTTGACGCAGTCTGTCGGAGGGGAGCTAACGAAACACAGGTCTAGTTTCATGTGCTCAGGCAGCCAGGTACAGATGAACGGGAAGACTGAGTCAATGATTTTCTGTTTTTACATTCGATTTGATGAGTCCACAACGTTAATGGATGTAATCCAATTAAATCAGGCAGTGCTGACGGAAGTAGACTAGGAAGTGAGATATTAAAAGTAGTAAATAAGTTTTGTTATTTCGGCAACAAAAAACTGTGGATGGCCGAGGTAGCGAGACTATAAAACGCAAACTTGGGAAGCAGGACAGTCCGCAGCTCGTGGTCGTGCGGTAGCATTCTCGCTTCCCACGCCCGGGTTCCCGGGTTCGATTCCCGGCGGGGTCAGGGATTTTCTCTGCCTCGTGATGACTGGGTGTTGTGTGATGTCCTTAGGTTAGTTAGGTTTAAGTAGTTCTAAATTCTAGGGGACTGATGATCATAGATGTTAAGTCCCATAGTGCTCAGAGCCATTTGAACCATTTTTGAAAACAGGACAAGAATATATGAAAAAGAGAAATTCGTTAACATTGAGTGTAAATTTAAACGCTAGGAAATAATTTCTGAAGATTATGGTCTAAAGTGTAGGATTGTACGGAAGTGAGATGCGATGAACAGTTGAGACAAGAAGAGAATGTGGTGTTACAGAAGAATATTGGAGGTTAGATGAGTAGACAAGATAATGTAGAGGTAATTAAACGAATTGGAGGTGAAAGAAACACGTGGCGAAATTGACTATAAGAAGGAATAGGCAAATATGACTCATCCAGAGTGAGGCATTAACGATTTGTCAGTTTGATAATTGGGGGGAGGGTAAAAATTGTTTCGGAGACGAAAGCTTAATAGTAGGCAGGCTGAACTGGACTTAGGTTGGAGATGTTTTGTGTAGGATAGCCTAGCGTGGAGCCGCATGAAACCAGTCTGATGACTGAGGAGGAGGAGGAGGAGGAGGAGGAAGAAAGTGCATATTTTCAAATGGAAAAAAACTGATAACGTGCAATATCGCTGTAGTGGCGCCATTAACTGTTAATCGCGTGGGATCATATTGGCTAGAGGTGACAGGAATTGTCACATAAATCTCGTATCTGGGGAGGGGGGGGAGAGAACTAAGAATATGTAGTTGCGAAATGGGGCCATGTGGGCCGACGGAGACGACCTGACCTCTGTAACGGATTAGATTATAGAAGTTTTTAAAACTGACTGCCAGTTTTGACTTTAAATCTGTCGTCAGATCTAGGGACTACAGCAGCGACACATGGGCGCGTAGTCAATACATAAAGCTATTTATTGACCACACTGCTAAGTGTCGCTGCTGTAGTCCTTACATCTTACGTTAACTGCAAAATGAGAACCGGAAGTAGCATGTGACCAAGACACTGACTTTTATTGTCTAATATGCAATCGTTTGTGCAACGTGTCAGTCCGAACAGTTCAGATGTAAGATACACCATGTGATCAAAAGTATCCAGAAACCCACAAAAACATACGTTTTTCATATTAGGTGCTTTGTGCTGTCATCTGCTGCCAGGTACTCCGTATAAGCGACCTCAATAGTCATTAAGCACCGTGAGAGAACAGAATGGGGCGCTCCGCGGAACTCACGGATTTTTAACGTGATCAGACGACTGGGTGTCACTTGTGTCATACGTCTCTACACGAAATTTTCACACTCTGAAACATCCATAGGTTCACTGTTTCCGATGTGATAGTGAAGTGGAAACGTGAAGGAACAGCACAAAAGCGTATAGGCCCACCTCGTCTGTTGACTGACAGAGACCGCCGACAGTTGAAGAGGGTCATAATGTGTAATAGGCAGACATCTATCCAGACCATCACACAGGAATTCCAATCTGCTTCAGAATCCACTGCAAGTAGACAGTTAGGCGGGAGGTGAGAAAACTTGGATTCCATGGTCGAGCGGCTGCTCATAAGCCACACATTACGCCGGTAAATGCTAATGACGCATCGCTTGGTGTATGGAGCGTTAACATTGGACGATCGAACAATGGAAAAACGATGTGTGGCGTAACGACTCTCGGTACACAATGTGGAGATCCGATGGCAATGTGTGGGATGGCGAATGCCTGGTTAACGTCATCTGTCAGCGTGTGCAGTGCCAACAGTAAAATTCGGAGGCGGTGGTGTTGTGGTGTGGTCGTGTTTTCCATGGAGGGGGCATGCACCCCTTGTTGTTTTGCGTGGCACTATCACAGCACAGGCCTACACTGATGTTTTAAGCACCTTCTTGCTTCCCACTGTTGAAGAGCAATTAGAGGATGGCGATTGCATCTTTCAACACGATCGAGCACCTGTTAATAATGCACGGCCTATGGCGGAGTGGTTACACGACAACATCCCTGTAATGGACTGGCCTGCACAGAGTCCTGTCCTGAAAGCTATAAAACACCTTTGGGATGTTTTGGAACGCTGACTTCGTGCTAGGCCTTACCGACCGTCATCGATACCTCTCGTCAATGCAGCACTCCGTGAAGAATGGGCTGCCATTCCCCTAGAAACCTTCCAACACCTGATTGATGGTATGCCTGCTAGAGTGGAAACTAAAGGTGGGCCAACACCATGCTGAATTCCAGCATTACCAATGGAGGACGCCACGAACTTGTTCAGCCTATAATACTACGCTCTAATGAAAGTTCTGCTGAAAAGCTTGCTAAATAATTGTCACTGAAAAAATCTTTCTTTATAAATAAACATTTGTCACAAAACAATTATTATAATGAAGCTGTTACGTATTATCCTGCTGTATGGTGACTGCAACTAACTTAATAGAAGGTAAATAATAATCATGCTTTCATACCTGATAACTAATGAGTAAGGCGATAAAATGTTTTTTTTTTCTGCGATTTGAAGAGACTCGTGGGAGTGCTTTATGCATGTGAAGAAATACTGAACTACACTGTTCTTTGGAATCCATGTGAAACTGAAGGTGCCCATAAACTATTTGGGGAAAGTGTAATCTCACTGCAGGCCACCTAAAACCTTACCGTGCTTAAATAGTAGAGCGTCTTGTTGTCCAAAGTAACAAGCGGGTTGATGACTGCTCACTTTTTATGTCGGCAGCTAGATGTGATCCAATAAACATTAAGCTTACAGGAGCTGTTCAACGCTACTGCACAAAGAATACCTTTACTGTTAGTACATTCGAAAGTGCTACGAGATAGAGAATCATGTTCGATAAAGAAGGGAGAACACTGCTCCACAGTTAATAATAAATGACGATAATTACAATGGACTTTTACATTGAGAGTTTGAAATAAGAAAATCGTTTTCTCATACAATCAAAGCGAACACTAATGATCACTCCATCAGTGTTCTATATAAAGATTTGGTGAATAAATATTATATACTGTACTATGTTTACGAGAATAGCTGTGCAGCAGATAGGAAGTAGATCGCACATTTATTCCCGTCGGTGTCGAAACTGCTCGGAACATGGATTTTGTAGAGTTTATCACTCTTTTTCCAAATCGTCAGAAGAAATATTTAAGATGTTGCATTTTCTTAATTTAACGCAACTTGTTGACACATTAATAACAACGTAACGTTCGTCACATTTTGCTCGTGGAAGCAATGGCGCACGTGCTCATGATCAGGAATTGTACGCAGCCACCTCTTGTGGGGCGGCGGGTGGAATTATACTGTATATGTTTTTATTTAAATGTTTTGTTTTTCCCGGCCGATTAGCAACATATGTGGGGCGGCGGGTGGATATTAATTGAGAATAATAATGTAGAGTGTAATGTAGAAAAGATGCATTTCCCGGCCGATGCACCATATGTGGTTCGGCGGGTGGAATAATTGTTGTTAAATGAATGTAGAATGTAATGTAGAAAAGATGCATTTCCCGGCCGATTCACCATATGTGGGGCGGCGGGTGGTACTATTGTTGTTAAATGTTCCTATTATTTATGCTGTCTTTTTCCGTTCTCAACACTGGCTCTCTAACTACAATATTGGCAACCAGAAAGTGATTAGCAAAACGTGAAGCCTGTAATTAGAATTCCTAGTGCCCACTTCATCTGAGAAATACACTTATAGCTACAGCTTATAGCTGTGAGGAATTAGGAGATTGTCTGGGATTCATAATCAAAAACGATTCTCTCTAAAATGTTCACTATATTCTGAAAGTCACAGACCAAAAAAGAATCCACACAATCCAACTAACAGAGCAGTTCAGAGTCTAATGCCCTGATGCAACTATAACTGTTTAAATTAAAGGTTTAAGTGAATGCTCGCCATAATTTGATGATAATGTTCATTAAACGTCACGCTAAATAATGGTAGAATGTCTGTCCCGCGGCGGCACGTGAAAATACGACATACGCCAACTGAAGATAGATCATTAAAGTCATCCCAGAATTAACATTTCACTCGAAAACGATTTCATGGTTACGCGTATCCCGAGTAACTTATTACGGCATCCGAGGCTGTTTATAGCAATGATACCGACGCGACGCGACATCCGACACAGGTGGTACACTAATCAGCGTCTGGAGAGAACTGGGGCATTTTTCTCTCGCGCAGCGTTCTTATATATAAAGCCGCGGTGCGGACGGCTAAGGGAACGCCTGATCAATTCCGCTCTCCCGACTAGCCGCTGGGCTAGTAATGCACCACTTTAAGTTATTGAATAAATCATCGCTTCCTTTGCTGATGGCGGATGAAGCTCTCAGTTTGAATGTGCATTCAGCACACAGGCAAGTAATCATAATAAAAGTCTGACGTGGCTAAGTCAAATATTTTGGGCGAGAGAATTATTTTAATTACACTACACGCAGTAGACGAGCTCTGAACTTGCCCATTGGAGATACGCTATGGCTATAGTTTTATAGTTATTCAGTTGAAACTTCTCACATCTTTATGATTATAGCGGATCTCCCTTCTACTTAAATTTAAACATCCTAGCCTTATTTATTCGCCTACTTAATCTATCTTGCTTCCTTAATTTTTAAGACAAAAATCAGAAAATCATGAATTTCAACTAAAAATTTAATTTGTGAGATCCAGAATACTGTTTCTACTAAATTATTATGAAAAAGGAACCTAAATATAAATTTTTAAGTTTCTAGCTCTTTTCTGTTGCGCCAATAATTTGTACAGAAAAACATCCAAATTTCGAAAATGGTTAAAGTTATTGAACTGATATTCAACACATATTGATTTAGTATTACTCCTGACATGCTAGAAACGTTTCAGGTTATTTACTTGATTTTTAAAGTATTGCGCAACATTTATGACGTCAGAGCTAGTTACAGCGGACTAGGCTGGCACACAATGGAAAGACTGATGTGAATTTTATACGGCGTGAGTAGGCTGCTTCCCTACACTCTGTCTCCCATCTATGACACATGTCTGGTATTGGATATTGTTTACAGCAGCCCATTCTCACGGGCAGGGAACTGGAGAACAGTGTGGATTTTAATGGTACACTTATTCAGTAAATAATGACTAGAAATAATTGATCTCTGTCAGTCAGAAAGACTTCATACAGTCAGTGAGTCTTTGTCCTCAGCGCCAAGTCAGATGAGAGCTGAAGTATGTTGTGTAAAAGGACAAACGACAGATGACGTGTGGGGAGTAAGCAGAGAATTTAAGTCTTTTTCGTATTAGGAATACAATTTTGGGTAGATCCGTCGATTATTTCCTGTTGCAGAGAGACACGTTGGTGAACTGTCCAAATGTTTATGTAAGGCTCAACAATTTTGGATAGTTGCGCTACAGGCCTTTGAGGGTTGTTGACTGTGGATATAGTTTTTGTGTTCAAATAACGTAGATAAAAACTCAAGAAACCAGCAAATGAAGTATGCATTTCAGTTGCAACGTGGTTTGATGGACCAAAGAGAAACTGCAGTGAGAGCCGGTACATTGAAAGGTCTGAATTGTAATTTTGTGGAACTCCAGTAAACAAACTGAGAAGTACGGTAACGGTAAGTACAGGAAGGTTATAATAAAACTACCGCTACTTGAGCCAGTGTACGCGGAAAACTGTACGAATGATGTTCAGACTCTGCGCTGCAGGATTTGCGTTGTACGTGGTGTTAGTGTCATGAGTTGCCGTTAGGCATCGGTACTTGTACTGTGACGTAGCGTTGAATAAGAACTATCAGTGTGCATTACTGTTGCAGAAAGTCAACGTGGGTCTGCGCAACTTGTAAAGCTGTTTTATCAAAGCAACAGTTAACAGTGCTGCTGCTTTTCGCGAGTATCGACGCGTTATATGAATACAGAGAAATCTCCTTTCCGCATCGGGTTCAGGAACATGATTCGGAAGTTCGAAGTAAGTGGCGATTCGGAAATTGCTCCTGGGAGAGACAGACGAACAGTTCCGACACGAATTGTTGAAGTAATTGTTGCCAAGGCTGAGAATGCTGTGCGCACTGTGCGTGACCGAAAACGTGAACATTGTCCGCAATTAACAAATGTTACCCTCATGTAGAAATTAAAATATATTGCTTTCAGTAGTTTATCCTTTGTCTCCCGCATGTTCTTACACGTATTTCCACGAAGTTTCATCACTCGTTCTTCATCGGGACACACTCAAATATCGGAAGTCGAATTATAACCAGTCTCTGTGTTAGCCGTATTTACAGTACTGGCTGTCCGTGCCAGTGTTTACAACGAAGGTTTATATGAATAGCGCTCAACCGGTCACAGTGTGTATGGATTTTTAGTTATGTAACATTAATTTATTTGTGACGCGTTTTGAGATAGTGGTGCTCATACTTAAGCATCAAAGAATAAAACATTTGAATATTAATTGCATTACTGAAACTGATGTTAACTAAATTATTAAATTATTGCTAGTTTGTTGGCTAGTAGGTAGCGACGATCATATCGCATGCCATACGAGTCACAGATGGAAAATACATATGTAACGATAAAATGATGCGGTGATGTGACTACGAAGGCTTTCCCGGCGTAGTAATTGATAATATTTTTCTCGGGTTTGCAGCCGGTTCATAACGTCTTCATGACACAAATTTCCGCGGTCCAACTGGCCGCCATCTTCAGATGACAGTGCTGGTACACGATCTCGCCGGAACTGAGATCGTGTACCAGCACTGTCACCTGAAGATGGCGGCCAGTTGGACCACGGAAATAATATGTCATGAAGACGTTATGATCCGACTGCACACCCGAGAAGAATATTATCTGATGTGGTGATGTGTGAATATTATTCGTCATCATTTTACTGGTGCGCTACTGTCAAATGCCAACTAGTTCGTATCGAACTATTGCAGCTAAAAATGAGAAACAAACGTTTCTGTTCCAGGTAAATCTAGAACTCAGAGAACTATTGCTGAACACAGTCCAGTCAGAATCACCGCATGATTTTCTTTCTTACATCTCTACGCCCTTCCCACTTTAACTGACAGTACATTCTTCTTCTTCACCACAGAAACGGCGCGCATGGCACTCGCCCTGGCTACCACCTAGTCACTGCCCAATACAGATGGCGAGGAGGAGTGATTATATACAGTCACGACAAAGCAACGCCACTAGAGGTGTTTTTTTGGGGGGGGGGGGGGGTGATCACGTCTTCTGACTGGTTTGATGCGGCTTACTACAAATTCCTATCCTGTGCCAACCTCGTCAACTCTGAGTAGCAGTTGTAATCTACTTCCTCAGTTATTTGCTGGCTGTATTCAAATCTCTGCCATCCTCCATAGTTTTTACCTTCTACAGCTGCCTCTAGTACTATGCAAGTTATTGCCTGATGTCTTAACACATGTCCTATCATCCTGTCCCTTCTTCTTGTCAGTGTTTTCAATATATTCCTTTCTTTGCCGATTCTCCGAGACCCTTCATTCCTTTCCTTATGAGTCCACCCAATTTTCAACATTCTCCTGTAGCACCAAATCTCAAATTCTTCGTTTCTCTTCCGTTCCGATTTTCTCACAGTCCATGTTTCACTACCATACAATGCTGTGCCCCAAACGTACGTTCTCAGAAAATTCTTTCTAAAATTAAGGCCTATGTTTGATACTAGTAGACTTCTCTTGGCCAAGAATGCCCATTTTGCCTACGCTAGTCTGCTTTTTATGTCATCCTTGCTCCGTCCATCACGTGTCATTATGCTACCTAGGTAGCAGAACTCCTTAACTTCGTCTACTGCCTGACCATGAACCCTGATGGTAAATTTCTCGTTATTCTTATTTGCGCTACTTCTCATTACATAGTCCTTCTTCGATTTACTCCCAATCCATATTCTGTACTCATTAGACTGGTCATTCCATTCAGCAGATCATGTAATTCTTCTTCACTTTCACTGACGATGGCAATATCACTAGGAAATCTCACTACTGGTATCCCTTCACCTAGAACTTTATTCACACTCCTGAAGCTTTCTGTTATTTCTGTCACTGCTTTTTCGACGTGTATGTTGAACAGTAGGGGCGGAAGACTACATCCCTGTCTCACCCCTTTTCACCCTAGCACTTGGTTCTTGCTTCTCCATTCTTGTTGTTCTCTCTTGGTTCTTGTACATACTGTATATCACCGTCTATCCCTATAGTTTACACCTATTTTTCTCAGAATTTCGAATATCATGCATCAGTTTACATTGTCGAAAGCTTTTTCTAGGTCGACAAATCCTGTGAACGTGTCTTGATCTTTCATCAATCATGCTTCCATTATCAACCACGTAAGAACTCCCTCTCTGGCGCCTTTTCCTTTACTAAACCCAAAGTGTTCGTCATCTAGCAGATCGTCAGTTTTTGCTTTTCCATTCTTCTGTATGCTATTCTTTTGAGCAACTTGGATGCCTGAGCTGTTAAGCTTTTGGCACTTGTCGGCTCTTACAATCTTCGGAACTGACGCGTACGGACTCGTAACACCAGGAGCAGCTCCGCACAGTAGAGGCTGGTTCCGCTGGCAGCGTCTGCGTGGGCTTTCTCCCAATGCCAAGCGGGCGTGCGCGGGCTGCATACCACTTTCACGTCACATTTGGCGCGCCGTAGCGGCCGCCAGCTGTGCTGTCTTGGCTACATCACTCACGTATCAGGAACTCGGCAAAAGGAGTGGACTCTGTTGTTGCAGAAACTCACATGCGGTGTTCACGGCTCAGCACGCGCAACAAACTGTGGGAGCATACGATGGCGTAGCCACAGTCTAATAGTGATTTCACGACACACACTGCTGGTAGAGTTGCTACTGTTTGGCATCTGTAGCGACACTAGCGTTCCAAGCGATGAGAAATCACAATCACATGCGTCGCTAGGACAATGTTTGTTTTTAATCCATTTTGTTCGTGTTTTGCGAAATATATAGTTTATTCTTTGTCTCGAAGAGTTCGTGTAATACCAGAAGACATTGAAGGCGAAATAAATGTGAAAAAAAAGCCGAAAATGACTGATTCAGCCACATAAGCTACAATTTACTCGCGAAGAAATACTTACGAATATAACTGCAGCGTATTCCGCTGGAAACAAGAGAATCTAAACACACATTTTATCCGTGAGAAGCATATATTTCAGTTGTTGTCTGGTCTTACTATGATAGGCAGTTTCCTTGACGTGTAATACTTCTCGTGGAGTCGGATGATTCGCCCATTCTTCCACTTTTCCAATACACGAATATTTTTGGAAATGTAATTACTTTTGCTTAAAAAGCCATTTGTGGCTTAGATGCTGCAACAATTACGGAATTGGCTTCATCTATTTTGCCAAAAAGTTTTATTGCTTTTTGATGTTTGATCATCACATTTGTGTAGTTTTCCCTTCAGCTGTAGATGCAGATTGCCTATGTAATCCGGAATTGTGGACTGGCTATTTTCCATCTACTTGTATCGAGACACTGTCTTTCGTTTTAATATCTTCATGAGAATATATCTGCTTTTGTTTTAGCTGTCCGTTACTGGTCTGTAGTCTCCCCCTGATCCCTTCGTTAGTTTCAGTCAGTACTGTAAATCCCTGCAGTACGCCAAGAAGAATCGAACGCCATTACGGTCCGGAGGGCAGCAGATCATTTGGTGAGTTTCCTCGGATGTGATGGCAGGAAAGCCAAAAGGAACGAACAAGCTACACGTTCACTCAGTCTGCTAGTATATGAATACCGGGGACGATTTCAGGGGGTAAAGGGCGGCCATGGCGATGGTAACACCACTCTCCCCCCTCGTAGTGCAGCGGCGAAGAAAGGTTGTACTCTATGTACAGTCAGGCCAACAGCTCGGTCACGGGCTTGCGCCACAGACTTGTGTCGACGGATTTACGGCTCGTTGTATGGTAGCGTGGCTCAGGGTCTCCGTGGGTCGCTGCCTCATTACAAATTCAAAGGTCCGGTGTGCGACCCCAAGCCGGGCCTAGGATTTGTCCTTCACTTGTCATCTATTTCATCTTTCACGACGACTTGTTAATGTGAAAAGTGCTAATTTACGCAGTGGCTTGGATTGAACATTAAATCGTAGGTCTCCTTACAACTTTTTGGGTAACTGACAGGGTGGGCCAAACTATTAATTACCAATAATAGGTTACAGTGGTTTAGATTGTCATACGAAAGCCTTCACATAGGCCATGAAGAAGAGTGAAACCAGCGAGACAGGTCCCACTACCGTAGCAATGTATTCCAAATACCGTTTTGAATTTTGATTTATTTAAAATTCATTGTAGATAATCGACCATCCTACAAATCGTAAAACCGCACAACACACTTGTAAGTATAAACAAGTCATGGCTTCCTCGCTGAAACGAGGGCTCATCTTGTGCTTTGCAGTAGGAAGTGTTAACTGCTACCGAAGCAGTCAGTCGCGATTTACTCCCTGCCGGACGGAGCTTTACCGCAGGAAATGGTTGCGGTGGAACGTTCCGATAGGACAAAATTCGTTCAGGCGCGCGAATAATATCCTGACCGCCTGGATCTATCGGTGCGTAATAGATTCCGAGAGAGAACTTACAGGATGCATGCTACAGTTCCAAGTCAGGAATATCATTGAAATTTCAACACCAACAGGGAAAGGGTTATAATTAAAACTGAATAATGTTTTCACTGCTACTCAAAAACCAGATGAATTGTGAAAACTCGCGTTTCTAGTAGAGAATAATATCTTATTACAAAATGAATGGGGTCCATCTAGGAACACATGTAATAGATCAGACTGAGTAACATTGTTATATTACTAATTACCGTAGATATCGCCCATCCCTAGTAAGTTATTTCAAAGGTTAGAAGGCAACGGAACTATACCTAGTATGGCTCTGAGATGTTCACACCTAACCTCAGGTGTAAGTTCCGTTAGTACTGTTACCATTTTGTGCAAGGGTCAAGCTAGTTTGCGTGGGCTGTTATTTATGAGATGCATTAAGGTCCTGGCTGCTGTTATAAAGGCAACAGAAGCGAAGGAATGACGCCCCTTCCACACAGACTACGCTATCAGTGAGTGACAGTTGGACTCATAATCGTACAATTACCTGGGTGTAACAACTTGTAATGTAAGGATAGGAAATGGAATGATCTCACAGGCACAGTTGTGCGTCAAGAAGGCGGTTGCCTTCCTTTCATTGACAGGGTACTGGAAGAATGCAGTCAGTCGACGGAAAAGACTACTTACAAAGGATTGATCCGTTCTAGCTTACAATAGTGCTCGAGTTTGTCGGTCTCATACCAGCCAGATAAGACTAACTCAGGAGCCGGCCGAGATGACCGAGCGGTTCTAGGCACTACAGTCTGGAACCGCGCGACCGCTACGGCCGCAGGTTCGAATCCTGCCTCGGGCATGGATGTGTGTGATGTCTTTAGGTTAGTTAGGTTTAAGTGGTTCTAAGTTTCCAGAATGAGATTTTCACTCTGCAGCGGAGTGTGCGCTGATATGAAACTTCCTGGCAGATTAAAACTGTGTGCCGGACCGAGACTCGAACTCGGGACATTTGCCTTTTTCGGGCAAGTGCTCTACCAACTGAGCTACCCAAGCACGACTCACGATCCGTCCTCACAGCTTTACTTCTGCCAGTACCTCGTCTCCTACCTTCCAAACTTAACAGAAGCTCTCGTGCGAACCTAGTTCTAAGTTCTAGGGGACTGATGACCTCAGATGTTAAGTCCCATAGTGCTCAGAGCCATTGAACCGTTTTGAACTAACTCAGGATGTTGAACGTTTTCAAAGAAGCACAGCACGATTGACAGCAGGTTTGTTTGTCTTAATGGAGTGCTGAAAAACCTGAAATTTCATGCTCTTGATGTACTCCAATTATTCCACGGAAACCTTCTTACAAAGTCTCAACAACCAATATTAAGTGATTAATCTAGAAACATACTTTGCTCCTTACGTATCCGTACCGTAGAGGAGAGAAAATTATAGTAATTTCCGCGCGCCAGAAGTCATTCTTTCCGCAATACGCACGTCACTGGAGCAGGAAGAAACCTTGAGACGGGTTACAGTGATAGGTACCGCCTTCTGTGCACTTCGCAGTCGCTTGTAGAGTATTCATGTAGATGCAGAGGTCATTAGAGAAGGTCTGAAAGTTGCAATTGGACTAGGAAGAGAGGCGAAAAAAAAAGCAGTTGTGACCTTTTTTACGTACAGTGCGGGCGAGCTGCGGCGGCGGCGGCGGCGGCGGCGGTGGTGATCGTCGTCGCGAGTGACGGTTTGAAACTTCTTGTTTCTGAATAAGAGTCCAATGGCTTAAATGTTTTGTCGTACGGTCGATACAGTCAGAAGTTCTCAGGGACTGTTGAGGGATGAAGCTATTGCTCAGAAGGAAGTTGCAACGCCGGAAAAATGTAACGAAATTCAAAATGATCTGTACAAAACTGGCGCTTGGTACAGCGATAGGCAGTTGAACGCAAGATAAACAAATAAAACCTATTGTCCATAATTAAACGGAAAGACCTAATATCGTTTTATTTCACTATTGGCGTTAAGTCACAGAAAAAACTTTACAACCGCTGAATATTTAGGAGTACGCATCTCTGGCCATTTATTGTGGAACGACCAGAGCTGTGAGAAACGCTATTAGGCTGAGATTCGTTGGAAGCTTCGTAAGAAAATGTACTTCATCCGCGAAAGAAGTGACTTAAGTATGACTCTTTCGACCGATTTGTGAGTATTACTTGGCATCGTGTAACTGTTGCCAAGTAGGGTAATAAATGAGATACAGGAGATCCAAAGAAGAGCAATGCGTTTCGTCAAGAATTTCATCGTGCGAACCAGAGAGCTGCACGGAGATGCTCATCGGACATCAGTGATGGACGCTCAAGAGGAGCCTTGAGTTTGACAGATAGGTTTACTGTTAAAACTGAGAAAACGTACGGTCTGAAACACCGGGGCAACGTATTACTTCATGCTAAACACATCTCGCAGAATAATGCAATGAAATACTGTTGAATTCTTAAGCCGTATCATTGACGGCGATGAGATCTGAATGTGGCTCCGAAGCCGTGAAAATGTGTGCCAGTCCTTGAAGTGGGGGCAAGCAAAAAGAGCCGAAAACGAGGCATCCATTTGCAACGTAGAATATTACGTTCTGAGTTTTCTGGGACAAAGAGAGAAGTTTGCTAGTTCCGATGATGTCACAGAGCACCACCACTACCATCGCGGTCACTATCGATAAGTTTAAAATTAATTTACAATTTTCTACCGGAAATAATTTACTTCATTCTCTCTGTAGTACTGAATATGACGTCTTTCTACATCTCAAATCGTTCCTCATGTAACCATAACCCTCTAAAAAAAAGAGGAAATCGCTACGTACATCCATCTGTGTAATGAAATTATAGTAAAGTAACGTTCGGAAAAACAGTACCGTGGCGCGCACAGTGTCTCCAACTGTGAACGGGACGATGCGGTATGCATGCACTGCTCAGTCTGTCAACATGGCTCAAAAGGTCAGTTCAGGTTTAGACCGGGGCGCTCACGGTCATTTTCTCGCAAGTCAGGTTATCAGACGGCTACTTGACCGCCAGGTTGGCGCACATCTCAGCGACGTCTTTAGAGCTTTCAGCCTCTATCGCGAGGCAGAATACGTCGAAGATCCTCTACCGTGAAGCAGAATGCATCGAAGATTTGCCCCAAAGTAGTCACCCACGCTTAACACCACCAGCTAATGATCACTACTTACAAATTATGACTCCTAGGTACCCCGAGGAGGATGTTCCGAAGTGCTCGCTGACTTTTTTGAAGCATCTGGGGCCGTGTTGATCCAGACAATAAGCAATCGTCTTCATGCGATCAATTTTGCTCTAGGCTCCATTACGAGCAATCGTAACATGCGTGGTAAGATGGGATAAGTGACACCGGGAATTGAACTTGTACCAGTTGAGACAGATGCTCCTCACTGTCGACAGCAAGATTTTTGCACCGCCGGAAGAATGTCATAGAAGAGTGTGCCGACGGCCACGTACGTCTGTCGCATGCGGGACTAGGAGAATGCACAAGGACATACAGCCCACCTCGTGAAAACCTTCTGTGGAGAGGCAGGAATCAAATGAATGGAAGGCCTGTGATATCTACTGATATGAATCCGTTGGAGAATGCATGCAACCAGTGGAAACTTGGTGTGCGTCGTCGAAGAAAGTCTTCTGATGTCACGAGGGCCGCCATCGGAAAGCGGGACGGGTTTGAGCAGCAACTTTCGGACCAACCATCGGACAGCATTTCAAGGAGCAGCCAACCATGTTACAATGCAAAGGGTTGGTGGGGCATCACGGCACATGAAGTTACCGTGTAGCACATTTTGAGTTCATGCAAGTTGGCAGCAATGTATCGCCAGGTCGCGCAATCTGTCCGCAGAACGCACATGTATGGGCAATTCTCACATCGCAACGATCAGTCGCTGATCACTCGGAATTCCCATGCAATGTGATGAATCACATGGAACGATTGACAACATGACTGCCTGACGGTTACTCGTTTGTCTCGTTATTAAGCCATGTTGTTTAATTCTGTTTCGTTACGTCCACATAAAGTAAGTAACTTTCCATTAGAATTTATAGTAGTTAAGGAAGCACAAACTTCTCTCATAAGTGAAGTTGAAGCTGAAATCGCCACCTATATTAAAAAGAAATAAAAATATGGAAACACTGGCACCCTCAGATTTTGCAGTGATGCTGTTTTGAAGCTTGTGCTGTAGAAGAAGATATTCATGTGAAGTTCATAGCTATAGCTGCGATATACAGGGTTTCATCTTGTGATTTTGAGTTATTTATGAAACAATTAGAGTCGTTATTACAGTTTTTGACTTCTGAACAGAGTAGCTAATATTAAGTGAACATTTTAATTGAAATGTTTAGGGCCTACCAATTCTGCAGCTGAAATTAAATCCATTGACGTCACATATAATCTACCTCTACATAAAATTCGTAATAAGAATTATACAAACCAGAAGTTCATCATTTGGCAAGATTGGTATAGATACATCGAGATTTCAAAACTCGTTTGTAATTACTCGCTACTAAATTAAAAGACAAATAAATGAAAAAGGAATTGACAGCTTAAAGAGGTATTTGCGAAATACAGACAGGAAAGAGATACACGACACAATAGCGTCAGGAAACATGAAGTGTACTGTAATATAGCCTACAGTTCCCAAGACAAGAGTCTCAAACACAGGCTTATTAAATTACATTTTCGGTTTTTTAAATAATTAATTTTAAAATTGTTAAAGGATCAGAAATGAGCAGTCATTAGACCCGTTGCTCGTCTTTGGGAGGTTATCAGACCGCTTTTATTATTGTTTCATTTTTATGCCATAGTGAAACTAATTTTTTTTAGCTCGCATTAAGTGTTTTATTTTGTAATTCCTTGCTCTCCTGGAGTGTAAGCCCTCACACGTTCGCAGATATCCTTGTGGGGAAAACACTGTTTTTATTGTTTGAGCAGTTTATATCTGAATTTGGTTAGCTGTTGTTCGGTGTTGACGCAGACCTTTCGTGTGCTGCTGAGTGGCAACAATTTCTATAATACTCTGTGACAACAGATTTCTATAATACTCCGTTCATGGTCATCCCAGCATAATTTTTAACATTTACATTGCGGTGGTTAAGTGAAGGTAACTTGTCACCAGCTGGGGACGTCCGCCGCTCGTGGTCTCGCGGTAGCGTTATCGCTTCCCGAGCACGGGGTCCCGGGTTCGATTCCCGGCGGGGTCAGGGATTTTCACCTGCCTCGAGATGACTGGGTGTTTGTGTTGTCCTCATCATTTCATCATCATCCAGGAAAGTGGCGAAATTGGACTGAGCAAAGATTGGGTAATTGTACGGGCGCTGATAACCACGCAGTTGAGCGCCCCACAAACCAAACATCATCATCACCAGCTGGGGACAAAGGTCGATGATGAGGATATATAACACAACTAGGAAATGTTTCTGGTTAGTTAGGTAATATAGAAAATAGCTTTCGTCACAAAATCACCTAAAATTAACCATGATTCAGGTCTTGTTGCTGCAAGTGAGGTGACATAACGGGAAAAGGATTAGCGCTTAATCTCGAGATCCATCAGTCAAACCTGATTCACTGTCCAATTTTTTCCACAGCTTTCAGCAAACCGGTCGAGTGGTAGCTTCTTTAGAAGACCGATCTTGGTTCGTTTCGTCTTTTTGACGTAACTATCTCACTGAAAGCGTATCTAATGAAAGCCAAGTTGATAATATTCGGTTGGCTGCATAATTAATACCCTCGGGATAATACTAAAACCGACGACGAACGCGATGATGCGGTTGAACGAAGAACGGGGCTATAGTTTAATCGAGGCACGGGTGTTCATTGATGAGCTCTTGCTGGTTTGAACGTCTATGTTTACGTTCCTGATGTGAATTGATTGGAGTTACAAAATTTTTCAGCCATCGTTCTTTTCCGTAGGAATTGTCAGCCAAAATTATGAACGGTAGTTTTAAAATAGCGTTTAATTTATTCAGGATAAATACAATAAATTAAGATTGTAAAAACGACCGTGGCCCAACCCACCACGCATCGGCACTGAGTTGAATCGTTATTGAAAATGTAAAGCTCCGTTTCCTTAGGTGAATGTAGGAGTGGCCGAGCGGTTCTAGGCGCTACAGTCTGGAAACGCGCGACATCTACGGTCGCAGGTTCGAATCCTGCCCTTGGCATGGATGTGTGATGTCCTTAGGTTAGTTAGGTTTAAGTAGTTCTAAGTTCTAGGGCACTGATGACGTGAGCAGTTAAGTCCCATAGTGCTCAGAGCCATCTTAGGTGAATGTAAATGTCGTGTGACTAGGGTCTCCCGTCAGGTAGACCGTTCGCCGGGTGCAAGTCTTTAGATTTGACGCCACTTCGGCGACTTGCGCGGCGATGGGGATGAAATGATGATGATCAGGACAACACAACACCCAGTCCCAGAGCGGAGAAAATCTGCGACCCAGCCGGGAATCGGACGCGGGCCCTTGGGATTGACATTCTGTCGCGTTGGTCACTCAGCTACCGGCGGCGGACGTTTTCTTAGGTGAGGGAATTTATCGCCGTGTGCTAACGCTTGCGTCTTTCGCTGACCGATGAGGGCCGCAGGACGCTGCGTGAAACGTTTCCCCATGCGCGCGGCGGTGCGCGTCTGAACGTAAAAAATGAAAGTGGTGTTTTGTATAATTTGACAACTGTACATTATAGAGTTATACGAGAACTACCTTCTTACACTTCTTTCTTAAGTCAATGAAAGTTTCGTGCTATTGAAATAGAGAAATATTTAAGCCTTTAAGAAAAGTCTGTTTTTGTAGTTAGACTTTTAAGTCGTCAGTGGGAATACATCTATTGCGTAACACTCTGGTGGATGCGTACAGCGTATGGTGCGACGTTTCTGTGATATCATGTACTGGAGAGAGGAGCTGTTACACAAAAGCGACAGATTGGGTACTGCTGCTGCGTTCGCGTGTGCCTGCTCGTCTCACCAGCCTATGTAGATGGATGTGGGACGTGAAACAAGGCAGCGGCGCGCAAACCGCTCGTCAGGAACCGTCCCTCACGACCTAGTGCACTTCGCAGATCTGCCGTGCAGAGGCGCTTAAGGACTCACATAGTTCACATATTTCGGTGAAGACGTGTTCCCTTAGGGTGAGCGCACGGAATGTATGACATTTTCACAGCACCGGGTGCTTCAGAAGATCAGGAAGCTCAACGACAGGACCCTATGGAACAACTTTCGACTAGGAATCCAGATTCTCCAGCGTGATTCTGAGACAACACGACGTATGGAGGAAAGAGGTCTATATAGAATAATGTAAAGATACAGTGTGTTAGCCGTAAGACCTTCTGTTGCTTCGCGTAGTGCGCGGTACGTATTACTGACGTTGCAAAAGGAAATCCCCTTGCGTGTGGTCCCCATTCACCGGCCTTAATTCCACGAAAGTCACAACTGGACAATACACGAAAACTTGCAACAGATGATGAGTCTTCCAAAGTGCCGTGGTTAATTTTATATGTTTATTTTTTTTTAAATATAACAACTATTTCTTAATAAAGTGCAAATTATGATCTAGTAATATGACACAAGCGTTTTGCTTTTTGCTGTGTATGAGACTTTATCTACCATATAAATGAAAAAAATTCCTTGGGTAACAGAAGAGATACTGAATTTAATGGATGAAAGGAGAAAATACAAAAATGCAGTAAGTGAAGCAGGCAAAAAGGAATACAAACGTCTCAAAAACGAGATCGACAGGAAGTGCAAAATGGCTAAGCAGGGATGGATAGAGGACAAATGTAAGGATGTAGAGGCTTATCTCACCAGGGGTGAGGTAGATACTGCCTACAGGAAAATTAAAGATACCTTTGGAGAAAAGAGAACCACTTGCATGAATATCAAGAGCTCAGATGGAAACCCAGTTCTAAGTAAAGAAGGGAAAGCAGAAAGGTGGAAGGAGTATATATACGGTCTATACAGGGCGATGTTCTTGAGGATAATATTATGGAAATGGAAGAGGATGTAGATGAAGATGAAATGGGAGATACGATTCTGAGTGAAGAGTTTGACAGAGCACTGAAAGACCTAAGTCGAAACAAGGCCCCGGGAGTAGATAACATTCCATTAGAACTACTGACGGCCTTTGGCGAGACAGGCCTAACAAAACTCTACCATCTGGTGAGCAAGATGTATGAGACAGGCGAAATTCCCTCAGACTTCAAGAAGAATATAGTAACTCCAATCCCAAAGAAAGCAGGCGTTGACAGATGTGAAAATTACCGAACTATCAGTTTAATAAGTCACGGATGCAAAATACTAACGCGAATTCCTTACAGACGAATGGAAAAACTAGTAGAAGCCGACCTCGGGGAAGATCAGTTTCGATTCCGTAGAAATGTTGGAACACGTGAGGCAATACTGACCCTACGACTTATCTTAGAAGAAAGATTAAGGAAAGGCAAACCTACGTTTCTAGCATTTGTAGACTTGGAGAAAGCTTTTGACAATGTTGACTGGAATACTCTTTCAAATTCTAAAGGTGGCAGGGGTAAAATACAGGGAGCGAAAGGCTATTTACAATTTGTACAGAAACCAGATGGCAGTTATAAGACTCGAGGGACATGAAAGGGAAGCAGTGGTTGGGAAGGGAGTGAGACAGGGTTGTAGCCTCTCCCCGATGTTATTCAATCTGTATATTGAGGAAGCAGTAAAGGAAACAAAAGAAAAGTTCGGAGTAAGTATTAAAATCCATGGAGAAGAAATAAAAACTTTGAGGTTTGCCGATGACATTGTAATTCTGTCAGAGGCAGCAAAGGACTTGGAAGAGCAGTTGAACGGAATGGACAGTGTCTTGAAAGGAGGGTATAAGATGAACATCAACGAAAGCAAAACGAGGATAATGGAATGTAGTCGAATTAAGTCGGCTGATGCTGAGGAAATTAGATTAGGAAATGAGACACTTGAAGTAGTGAAGGAGTTTTGCTATTTGGGGAGCAAAATAACTGATGATGGTCGAAGTAGAGAGGATATAAAATGTAGATTGGCAATGGCAAGGAAAGCGTTTCTGAAGAAGAGAAATTTGTTAACATCGAGTATTGATTTAAGTGTCAGGAAGTCGTTTCTGAAAGTATTTGTATGGAGTGTAGCCATGTATGGAAGTGAAACATGGACGATAAATAGTTTAGACAAGAAGAGAATAGAAGCTTTCGAAATGTGGTGCTACAGAAGAATGCTGAAGATTAGATGGGTAGATCACATAACTAATGAGGAGGTACTGAATAGAATTTGGGAGAAGAGGAGTTTGTGGGACAACTTGACTAGAAGAAGGGATCGGTTGGTATGACATGTTCTGAGGCATCAAGGGATCACCAATTTGGTACTGGAGGGCAGCGTGGAGGGTAAAAATCGTAGAGGGAGACCAAGAGATGAATACACTAAGCATATTCATCAGAAGGATGTAGGCTGCTGTAGGTACTGGAAGATGAAGAAGCTTGCACAGGATAGAGTAGCATGGAGAGCTTCATCAAACCAGTCTCAGGACTGAAGACCACAACAACAACTACAACATAAATGAAAGCTCGACGCATTTGAACATTTCAGTCGTATCTAACCATTGTTAACGTTTCCTTTGACGCGGCAGTGTGCGTAGCCGCACAGATAGTGCCGTGCCCAACGACAACACTGCACGGCTTTTTTTTCTTTTTTTCATATTAAAATCCTTTAGGCTGGAATAGTAGCTATAGTAACACTTTTAAAGTGATAAAAGTAAAATGGAAAACATAAGTTGGCACTCCCTTTTGGTCGTGGTGCATCGTCCAATCTCTCTCCTTTTTTTCCTACCTTTTCTTTGCTATTGCAATATTAGTTTTAACCAAGTGCTAATGGTTTTTCGTATCCTATGCCCTGGATTGTTTTTGATGAATTACTTTTCAAGTAATCAAACGAATGTGGTAGAGTTTTGAATGGGCGGTGTTCACCCTGCATTGAATGGTGTTTCTGTCCGTTTGAACAGTGCTCCACCTTCCCCGTAAAAAATTGTATAGAAGGTAACAACATTTTTCTATGTGATCAGATATGTAGACTACGCCGGTTCTGGATTTATGTAGCATCACGTTGTACAACTTTAGTTCCTAGTTGTACTGTCCTATTTCCATTCTGCTTCATAGGCAAGTCGTCAACTTACGGCAACACTTTGAAAACTAAGTAAAAATATTATAGGAACTAATTAAAGAGGAGTTAGTACGAAGAGTTCAAAAATAAAAAAATGGTTCAAATGGCTCGGAGCACTATGCGACTCAACTACTGAGGTCGTCAGTCGCCTAGAACTTAGAACTAATTAAACATAACTAACCTAAGGACATCACACACATCCATGCCCGAGGCAGGATTCGAACCTGCGACCGTAGCGGTCACGCGGTTCCAGACTGAAGCGCCTTAACCGCACGGCCACATCGGCCGGCCTCAGAAATAAAAGCTTGAAGTAAACAAGTACAGTGGCAGCCGTTTTAATATAGTGCACAAAACTGAACAAGACTATTCCACTAATTCGGTGAAGCAATACATTAATGCAAAAACAAATTAGTTTTGAAATCACACCCTTGTCTTCATTTTTTCAGTATTCTTTGCAGTATTACGTGTAGCGTATCCGAAGATCACTTGGTGTGCCTTTATTTGGATGGCACAGTTCATAATTCTAGTACTTTTTCTCAGCAGACTTGTTTTCATCGCGACAGACAAAATAATGACCAAATAAAGTCTGTCGAATTTGATGGACAATGGACGTGTCCTGTGCAACGGAGGCATGGGTCGGTGCAAGAAAGTTAGTCAGATTTAGATTATATGGCATCTGACAGGTAGAATGTGTTTAAGTACTGAGTCATGTTGACACATGTTCCGCCTGTAGCCAAAAAAGCCTTTTCTAACAACAGGAGCAACTAATTTTGCAGGAAATTACCATACCGGAACGTACCAAGGCGATGCAATAAGACAGTTCGCCCACTTAATGAATTACTTGTTATGTAGCACCCCACATTTAAGGATTATCGATGCTGAAAATCTTTTTGCTAATGATACGTGTCTTCGATCGCACTGCCGATGCTAACTACTGGCTTCGTAACGTACGGAATTATCTTCATTGTTTGTTCTAGCGTTTGTCCCGTCTAGTGCTGGATCAGCTTTTTGAGTTGTTATGACCTTCGTGGTTTTATTTAATTTCGTGGTCAGATGCCCTTCCTGATGCCACAATTGTCAAGGTAAGCGTAAAGGAGGGAAGTCCTGTGCGCCACCTGCATGTGAATCGTGCGATCGTATTGTTTCCGTGGCGCATTCTCTGAGGCGGATTTTGGGGAGGAGCCCAGCATTTGATAAGAGAAGCGTGAGAAACCGCGTAAGAACCACACCCAGGCTGACCGGTGTACGAGCCCACGGTCATTAATCTGCGGCGACGATTCGATCCTGGTGTGGCTCACATATCTGCCTCGCAAGCTTGCACGCTGCGTGTTGCGCTATACGAGCAGGTCTGGAATATCTTCGTTAGCGAACGTTATGAATGGAATTAATTTGAGATCAGCTGTTACCCATCGACACGGTTGCACCCCCTCCGGAAGTCCACAACTTGCGTAGAAGTGTTCCACTGAAAAATTACCAAAATGATGCAAACCATGTTTACGTAACGTCTGTCACACTTCTGCCACACAGACCCGTGTGAGCCAGTCGAAAAAGTCGATATGATTTTCGGTTACCGCCAATTCTGCTCAAATGTTAGAGCCGTCGTATTTATTTACTTGCTATTTCTTTTAGTCTGTTATCTAGATGGAAGAACGGGCCAAATGTTGCACATGAATGGGAGCGACTATAGCAGACAACGTTTTAACACAATTTCAAGTCTGTTACCATAATTCAGCATTATATTGTTTAACGGGAGGAAATCTATAAAAGAAAAGAATCATAATAATTTTTAAAAGAAAGAAGTAAGAATATTCTATATACTACCTTTTGGCTACCTGGACCACAGATATATCTTCATACGGAATCCACAAGGCACGTGCCTTGCTGTTGTACTACCCTGCATTGCTGGATCGCAAATTATTCACCAATACATTGCTGCACCACACTACACTACCGTGTTTGGTATAAGAACCAAGATAGATCTCTCATTTGTCTGGATAGTTAGCCTCCGGCGCACGGGGGTACAACTCAGCAGTAAGAGGGACTGCGCTGCTGCGCCACCCAAGGTGTAGAAATTGGGAGATGGGTGTCAGGGCCTCGAGAAATCCTTCCTGGTCATTGCTCCACATTCCCTAGTGTCTGTGGTGCGTTGTCATATTTTCAGTAAATAACTGAGATATGGAGGATGTCCCAACAGGCAGTGTATAGGTCCTTTGGTCGGAAGGAAGTATGGCATTCTGGATCTTTCTTTTACTGGATCTTTCTTTTACTGGATCTTTCTTTTACTGGATCTTTCTTTTACTGGATCTTTCTTTTACTGGATCTTTCTTTTACTGGATCTTTCTTTTACTGGATCTTTCTTTTACTGGATCTTTCTTTTACTGGATCTTTCTTTTACTGGATCTTTCTTTTACTGGATCTTTCTTTTACTGGATCTTTCTTTTATGTTAGGAAGAAACTGGTAAATTCTCTGTTTCTGCACTGTCCAGATTTCTTGCCGTCTCCAATAATATACGCCTTTATTTCTTTATTTGATATGGCTCTTTTGTCCAGTATTATGCACTTAGTGGCAGCTAAAAACTTTTTTGGCCAGTTGTAGCTATTTTGTCCAGGATTTTAACGCCTCACTGGCAGACCGATTTCTACACGTGCATGGAAGTTTCGTTTTTTTTGTCGATGTTTATACCAAAGTAGCTATATACATACTTCTATTCATAGATTTGTCTTGGCAGACAGTATAAATAATTTTCAAGAAACTCGAATTTTGAAGAATGAAATACGCCAACGAAAAAGAACAGCAACTGATGGGATAAATGCGGTTAACATTTTAGTAGCAGTAAAACACAGTCAACGAGTCACTACGGAGCAGCTTTGAATGTTCTAGTGCAATCAACCAACGTAATATTCTGTTGATTCATCCTTTGCACATTTAGCTCCATTAACGGGTTTATGGCAATGACTTTCAAAATCTGTTACAGCTCTACGAATTGTGTCTACGAAAACTGCAGTGTGATACGGCAATTCTATGCGAGATCTTTTTATTTATCAAGGATCATTTACAAAACCATGCGCAAATTACAAAATCAAACTTTCCTGAAATGACTACTGGACGGTTGAAAATCAACGTTTGCGGAGGTACATGATCTGGCAGCTGTGATTCTTCTCTTCAAAAATCTCATCATTGGTCCCTGTTTTACTTCTGGTATTTTAAATAGCCACAAGGACATATAGTTCCTAATACATATGCTGCCTCAGTTGACGATCCAAATGACACTAAGGTGACTGTTGTTCTTCCATTTCGCACAACAGGCTGTCTTAAAAGAAGGTACGGAGTTGGTTACAGCGGTCGCTCGAGCAATGTAAAATGGTCTGCCTCTTCACCAGAAGTAACACCTCTGGACCTTTATCTGTGTGGAAAATACAAGGCAACACAGAAGATATGAATGCTGTATGACGCGGGCTTGTTGTGTGATAAGTCCAGGTGAAAGGCAACGTGTGCTGTATTCTCTGTCTGGAATCATTTTCTAAGTTTACACCATACATGTATCAGTGCTCAGGGTCAACATGTTATGGACTTGATGTCAGAATTATAAAAATTATATTTCTCTTCTCCCATCACATGCAGGTCTCAGTATTAACTGCATCAAAAAGCTTTCATTTGCCTGAAGTTCCACAAATAAAGTTCGTTTGCACACTGGGTTACCGAAAACCACCATAAAATATTCTAAGGCCAGTAAAAAGTTAGAGCCTGATATCACCCAGAACAAGTCCAACAGAAAGAAAGTGTGAATCTCCGCTCACTAGAATGAAAAAGTCCAATTATCGGTGCCCGACCAAAGATAGTATTTTCCTAGTGCGACTGTTTTACTGCCCAGACTACGTCGACTGCTGCCAAGCACCCCCACCGATATATGCAGTACTGCTCGCAACACACGAAAGCCTCGTCAGGTGAAAGACAGAAAACCAAAGGCCGCTCGTGCCCACCTCCTCCCCTGAAATACTGAACGTGGCATCACATACTGTTGAATACATGTTAAATATTGAGACAATGACCACCATTCAAAAGCTAAGGTTATTAGCACATACGTGTCCTAGGGGGAATGTTCAATATTTGAGGATATAACAGGAAGGATCATTCGCGCTGGACGTCGTTTCAAATCCGCGTCCGGCCATCCTGATTCAAGTTTTCCGTGATTTCCCTAAATCGCTCCAGGAACATGCCGGGATTATTTCCTTGAAAGGGGGACGATCGATGTCCTACCCTAACGTAAAAAACGTTCAAAGCTTGTGCTCCGTCTCTCATGACCTCGATATCGGCTTGACGCTAAACCCTAATCTTCCTTCCTTCCTTCCTTCGGAATAACGCCTTACCTGCCCTACAGGATGATTAAGAATCCGTTTTCCGTCTAGTCGTGCAGTGCAGTGCAGTGCAGTGCAGTGCAGTGCAGTGAAGAATGCGGTGATTTACGAAGATTCTATTGATCTACATTTCTTGCGTTAATTACATTAGCTTCTGAGTCGTGTATTTCGTATATAGTTAACACATTCAATGGAAAATACCCTCCCAGCCGTGTCTGAACACTGCGTTGCCGCTCATAAGAGGCCGCGCTGCGGAGGGGCCGGTAGCTTATAATATGGGACATAACCTGCGGTTGCTCCGGGGCCAACGATATATACGGGTCCCGCAACTAACTTCTGACGTCACATTAGTGGTCTTGTCCGCCACACTTCGCAGCTCCCACGAGAAGTTAATATTTCATTGAAAGGTACCCAATAAATGTAATTTTGTCGTGTACTATCGAGAACTTCCAAGCATTTAAACACACAGTTAAGAATTATTAAACTCTCCCGAAACAGTTAGTCCCACCCCACCGGAGACGGCTGCTGGTGCTCGTAAGATCTGCAGTGTCACGTACTGTGACGTACACGCCACAGCCTGTCTTTCTCGTGGGCCTCGGAGTTACTCCTTGTGACGTAGTGGGATAGACAGAGCGCGACTTGCCTGCTAGCTCATCAGTTTCTAACAGAATATACTCGCAACGTCACAGCGTTGCGAAACTAAAATCTTCAATTTTCTTCACACGTATAGAGTTTGAAGATCAGTGCCTCGACATCAGTTTCCTATAGCAATACGACACAATATGTAAAAAATCTTGAATGACAATTGCCTTTCAAGAAACGAAGATTTCGGAACACTGTTGAGTACGAAACATTTGTTACTTTACTGACGTAGTTCTTTGGTAGCTGAGTGCAGTGTAGAAGGCTTGTACGAGGATGTGCTGAAAAATAATTTCATAATTTTTACGTGAAAACTCTTGAAGATTTTTAAGTAAAACAAACGTTATTAACATTCTACAGCTTTATTCTTCGTTGTCTACATGTTTAATTCTTAACATAGTCACCGTGGCGACGAATACACATTTTTCCAACGAGAGACCAGTTTGTTGATACCGTCGCTGAAGAATGTTTGACATTGTTGTCGGAGCCACAGCCTCATCTCTGCTTGCACCACTTCCTCGATACTAAAGCAAAGCCCTCGAACATGTTCTTTAAATTTTGGAAAGAGATGAAAATCTCATGAGGAAAGCCCGGACTGTATAGAGTGTGATCGATGACAATGAACCCAAGGCATCGGACGGTTGCAGATGTCGCAGCGCTCGTGTGTGGTGTGGCATTGACATGCCGAAGGACGAACTCTACGAATTCGAAAATCGATTACAGCACACTATTTCTTACGCACCGACATACACCACTGGCCATTAACATTGCTACCCCAAGAAGAAATGCAGATGATAAACGGGTATTCATTGGACAAATATATTATACTACAACTGACATGTGAATACATTTTCACGCAATTTGGGTGCATAGATCCTGAGAAATCGGTACCCAGGACAACCACCTCTGGCCGTAATACGACTGGGCATTGAGTCAAACAGAGCTTGAATGGCGTGTACAGGTACATCTGTCCATGCAGCTTCAACACGATACCACAGTTCATCAAGAGTAGTGACTAGCCAGTTGCTCGGCCACCATTGACTAGACGTTTTCAGTTGGTGAGAGATCTGGAGAATGTGCTGACCAGGGCAGCAGTCGAACATTTTCTGCATCCAGAAAGGCCCGTACAGGACGTGCAGCATGCGGTCGTGCATTATCCTGCTGAAACGTAAGGTTTCGCAGGGATCGAATGAAGGGTAGAGCGACGGGTCGTAACACATATGAAATGTAACGACCACTGTTCAAAGTGCCGTCAATGGGAACAAGAGGTGACCGAGACGTGTAACCAATGGCACCCCATACCATCACGCCGGGTGATACGCCAGTATGGCGATGACGAATACACGCTTCCAATGTGCGTTCACCGCGATGTCGACAAACACGGATGCGACCATCGTGATGCTGTAAACAGAACCTGGATTCATCCGAAAAAATGACGTTTTGCCATTCGTGCACCCAGGTTCGTCGTTGAGTACACCATCGCAGGCACTCCTGTCTGCATGCAGCGTCAAGGGTAACCGCAGCCATGGTCTCAGAGCTGATAGTCGATGCTGCTGCAAACGTCGTCGAACTGTTCGTGCAGATGGTTGTTGTCTTGCAAACGTCCCCATCTGTTGACTCGGTGATCGAGACGTGGCTGCACGATCCGTTACAGCCATGCGGATAAGATGCCTGTCATCTCGACTGCTAGTGATACGAGGCCGTTGGGATCCAGCACGGCGTTCCGTATTACCCTCGTGAACCCACCGATTCCATATTCCGCTAACAGTCATTGGATGTCGACCAACGCGAGCAGTAATGTCGCGATACGATAAACCGCAATCGCGATAGGCTACAATCGGACCTTTATCAAAGTCGCAAACGTGATGGTACACATTTCTCCGCCTCACACGAGGCATCACAACAACGTTTCAGCAGGCAACGCCGGTCAACTGCTGTTTGTGTATAAGAAATCGGTTGGAAACTTTCCTCACGTCAGCACGTTGTAGGTGTCGCCACCGGTGCCAACCTTGTGTGAATGCTGTGAAAAGCTAATCATTTGCATATCACAGCATCTTCTTCCTGTCGGTTAAATTTCGCGTCTGTAGCACGTCATATTCGTGGTGTAGTAATTTTAATGGCCAGTAGTGTAGTTCCGTTACACGCCGCTATGTTACACGCTACAATTCGGAGCCCTCTGGCGAAGCGGAAAGGTGGAGCGAATAATACGCATGACTTTTAACACCTCAACCGATAACGAGAACAAAATAAGCAGTTGGGAGAGGCATTATGTTTTAGCACGCCTTCGATGTAATAAGCTGCTTGGAATGTCGCTATTAGCAACTTTTTCTACTTTTATTTAAATCCTGCATTTATTATCAGATTTAAAAGTATTGAAGCACATTTTAATAAGAATATTTAATAAAAATTAATTGATATTTAATAAAAATATTTTTAATTATTAATCACACATAAATGCAAGTACTAATACTAAACTAAAAAATGCGTCAAATAGGAAACAAAATACTTATTTGCATCTAGAGATTGAACAACATTGTTGATTTACAGTAAATAGCTTATTTTCATTTAAGAAGAATGGATTTTACACGTCTGTATGAAATTTTAGTTTATTTCAATAGGATTAGTAATTAAAAATAAAAACTTATTTTTATCAGAAGCTGTGATTCGTTGTTTTAAATTGTCATTTATATTTGTTAATAAATATAGAATTTAAGGAAAAATAAAAAGAAGTTGCTGCTAGCGAGACGGGAACCAGTGACATAATTGCAAGACTTTTTAAACTACGGGACGTGTACAGGTAACGACGTCGCTGTTAATAACCTCAAAATGGTTTGTACTTAAAAGCAACGCGAAATCTTGTAATTTCCTAATGCGGTTTATAAACTAATCTCCGGGCACTAACCTTCAAATTCTATAAGAAAATCGAACAGATCCTCTGATAACAAATGGTTGTATGGACTGTACCGCGAGGTGGAAGCCAATAAAATGATATAGAAAAGATGCGGTATTTCTGGTCCTGTAAAACTGCATCCAGCCAAAGTTGGATTTGACCTCGAAGAACGGCGCGTCGCGAAGAATGCCCCATTAACGCTGGGGGTCGCACAGGCGCTGCGCCGGGACGGCAGTGTCGGGTGCGCTCGTATTGAGCGTGCGGGCGCGGCGTGGAGCGCAACAAGTGCGGCCCCGGCTGTGGCAGAGCGCGCGTGGGCGGCGCAACAGGTTCCCCAGCTGGCCGCGGCGAAAGTGAGCGGCCTGGCTGTGTGGCTGCCGGGCCTTGCCTGTCTCTGCCCTGTCGCCGCGTGGGATGCCCGCTGCATCCGGCTGGCTGCCTGCGTTACCTAACACCCGCGCGCGCCCCCATACGGATCCCTGCCCGGTGGCGTAACTCGCGCGCGGGGGCGGCCCTTTCGTCGCCGTTTTGACACTGCTGCTCGCCGCTCGGTGGCCGACCGCTCACAGGGGAAGCGTAGGCTGCACCCAGCGGTTCGCCCAGTTTGCTCAGCTTTCAAACAATTGAATCAGTCATCTCGAAAAGGCCACCAAAGGAGAAAGAAAAATCTGTTCGCATGGGAAAACCCAAATGTAAAATGTCTTCGTTTATATTTAGACCATAGTGTAGGAAACTTAACATAGTCTAACCATAAAATTGTGTGCCGAAACAATACACAACCTTTGCATGATCGAGCAACCGATGTGGAGAGCTACCTTTCCGAATATAATTATTTTTATAAAAAATAAAAATAACATTCTACGAATCGTTGATACATTGAGACTGTGTCAAGCGAACGGGCTACAAAAGTGTAAGTAATAAATAAAGCAGCATGATGCATTTGTAGAACAGTGCAAAACAGAAAAGCTGTTAAACATCAAATCATCTTCGTGCTCATTAAGGGCGTTTGTAGGCCTTCCACGAAGTTCGTCGTAGAAGTCTAATTTATCGTCTGTGTCCGCAGTTTCTTTCACATTGATTGGAAGTTTTTTCTTTGTGCGCAGAAGTCTTTGGTAGTTCAGGAGTGGATCCCACAGGCTTCCCCAACAAAAAATATTCTTGCTGCAGGCCATCGATACACTGATACACTTTCAACAAACCAGGTTCATTTGCACAATATTCAAACATCATGTACTGCGACAGTTGTACGATCACTTTCTGTTCAAGTGGAACTTTGGCCAGTGATTTCCTTGATGGGACAGGTTTCTTTAATTTTTTTTGGTAATGTTTAGGCCACTCTGCCTTAAAAATCAATGGTGTCATTAGTTTGCACTTGGGAACTGGAACTTGCTCTTTGTATCAGTGTGTTGATTTCGTCTGGTCTGTGTATTCTTGCAAATAAGTCTCTCTGCTGAGCAAAAGTCCTATCACAAGGCAGTAACGAACGTTCCGTGATTGGAAAATAGTGAATAATCTTTTTAAATCGCCCAGGCGATGTTGCAGCTAAGAACAATCTGACCACACTGTTTTCATTTTGACCAGGGCATCCGTCTAACACGATACGTAGCTCTTTCGCCTCTTTGCGGATATTTTCCTTTTTATTTGATCCTATACGAATCTGCCCTTTGTGGTACGCCTTACGATCCCACAAGTTGACAGTGCAAGATTCAAAAACCGACAATTATACACTGAAGAGCCAAAGAAACTGGTACACTTGCCTTATAAAGTGTAGAGCCCCAGCGAGCACACACAAGTGCCGTAACACGACATGGAGTGGACTCCACTAATGTCTGAAATAGGCCTAGTGCTAGAGGGAGTTGACACCATGAATCGTGCAGGGCTGTCCATAAATCCGTAAAAGTACTAGGGAGTGGAGATCTCTTCTGAACAGCACTTTACAAGACATTCCAGATATGCTCAATAATGTTCATGTCTCTAGAATTTGGTGGGCAGCGGAAGTGTTTAAACTCACAAGAGTGTTACTGGAGCCACTCTATAGCAATTCTAGACGTGTGTGGTGTCACATTGTGCTGCTGGAACTGAAGTCCGTCGGAACGCGTAATGGACATGAATGGATGCAGGTGATCAGACCGGATGCATACGTACGTGTCACCTGTCACAATTGTATCTAGATGTATCAGGGGTCGCACATCACTACTGAGCCTCCACCAGCTTGGATAGTACCCTGCTGAAATTCAGGGTTCGTGGATTCGTGAAGTTGTCTCCATACCCGTGCACGTCCATCCGCTGGATACAATTTGAAACGAGACTCGGCGGACCAGGCAACATGCTTCCAATCATCAACAGTCCATTGTGACTTTATCTTGGAACGCTTCCATTTGGTCGTGTTTACACAGAAAAACAACAATATCAGAAATTGAGACCACTTTCATGCAAAACACCGTGTCATTTATTTATTTTCCCAAACTAGTTTCGGCGACAAATATCACCATCATCAGTGGTTGTATTTTAATCTTATTTGTGGTATGTTATGGCATGTTTTTAAGAACTATTCTCGCTGTTTGCGGTAATTTTCTGCGCAATTTGCGGTGTATTTTCTGCGCTGTTTTCTGTTGCCGCTTTTTCTCAGCGTGCATCATGTCATCTGCAATCACCGGTGTTGCAGGATCAGCGTCAGCAACTGCACCTACCTGTATTGAGATCCGAGTTTTGCATGCTGGTACATTTCCATCGTAGCTCGCATGCTGTTTTCCTTGGACTTTGCTCTTTTTATTCCATCGCATTTCTCAAACTACCCTTTGTCCTTCTCTATACACCCTCACAATCACAGACACTCACTTCCAGTAATTCCAAACAAAAGTGTAACATAACCGTAAGAGGAAGCACTGTCAATTTTCTACGCAAACACTTATTCGGCGCGCAGCGCTTGCAGTGGTCAACATATAACCAAGAGCTGGTGACTCCGAAAATGCCATATCGCAAGAGATACGGCTCTTCTCCGCGGAACTTGAAATACGCCTCTTAATATCATCCACGTAGGAGTGAGCGGGATATGACTTTTTCACAGAGAATGCGCGTTTCTTCGAGTACTTCCAGATTTGGAATTAAAATGAAAATATGGTGGCCTTTTCGAAATGACTGATTCAGTTGTAGTACATGTTGTTTATATAAAACAAATGCTGGTCTCGTGGGGTGCACTTATCGAGCGTTCTCGGAAATTCGACGTTCGAAGTTCTACGAGCCTGGTCAGTACAGTATCAGAGCGCTAGCTGTCGAGCAACGGCGTTACCATACACGGCTAAGGCTACAACCGCATTTGATCCTGATTTCTCCCGATACGATGTAGAGTGATTTTGTGACCCGATGTTGCCTGACGGCGTACATCATGAGAGTGAGAAGTTCCAGTTGTGTTAAGGGGGGTACGGTGAGTGAGGACGATGATTTTTTTGTTGTTGACTTCTGCTGGAGAAGAACGCTTCCTTTAATAAGAGATTTAGAAAAAAGGTTGTGGGTCAATCAGTTTTATGCCTTGGATAAACGTCAATGTCTTGTGACGAGGGCCTCCCGTCGGGTAGACCGTTCGCCGGGTGCAAGTCTTTCGATTTGACGCCACTTTGGCGACTTGCGCGGCGATGGAGATGAAATGATGATGATTAGGACAACACAACACCCAGTCCCTGAGCGGAGAAAATCTCCGACCCGGGCCCTTAGGTTTGACACTCTGTCGCGCTGACCACTCAGCTACCGGGGGCGGACATGCCTTGAGTGATTATAATTACTCTTTCGGTACCTGAGCCAATGTAAACGTAAAACTATTTGCCGTATAGGTACCAAATTTACAGGAATGAAATTCAGACTATGCGCTGCAATATTTGCGTTGTCAGTAGTGTTAGCGTCACGACTCGCCAGTAGGCGCCGGTACTGGTACGGAGCCGTGGGGTTGAAAAACAAGCATCAGCATGTATTAGTTGCAGAAAGTTAACATAGGTCTGCACAAGGTGAACTGGGCTTTACTTGTAAAGCCGGCCGCTGGTGGCCGAGCGGTTCTAGGCGCTTCAGTCTGGAACCGCGCGACCGCTACGGTCGCAGGTTCGAATCCTGCCTCGGGCATGGATGTTTGTGATGTCCTTAGGTTAGTTAGGTTTAAGTAGTTCCAAGTTCTAGGGGACTGATGACCTCAGATGTTAAGTCCCATAGTACACAGAGCCATTTTAAGCATTTGTAAGATCTATAGATAGTCAATTTTCGCCGTCATTGTGTCTAGTCGGGTTGAAATGTCGAATTGGAAACAAACAAGTTTTGTCCGTCAACTGTTTCCCTAACCGAGCGTCACAGGTTGTTGTCATACAGAGCTGCTGCTTCCATTGTACGTACTGACATTGCAGTTACATTATACTATTGTTTTTTTTTTCCAAAGTCGTCCAATGATCACCCAACGTCGGATGGAAAGAACTAGGTGGCACTGACAACTGTCCCCAGACGCCGTCTCCACAGTTTGCCCGATAACGTCGGCAGGCAGCTTGATCACGGTGCAGTCAGTATTTGGCGGAGTCAAGGACGTTGGAATCCAGTCTGTAATGGAGGTTAGAATCCATTCTCCTCAATGAAGAGTGCTGCATTGCAGATATTGCTATTGAAAACGGTGAAATGCACGTGAATTAGCCACATCTGGCCCGAAAAGAACGTGGAGGGCAGGGCCAACTGTACACTCTTTCCTCAGTTACTCAGATAACCAGACAAGTTTTACGAATATATGAAATGAAGAGAGAAAGTTCTATTAATTGCTTGAGATGATTCGTGGTGACAGTGAGAAGCAAGATTACAGATACTCTGCCAACTTCAAATAAATTCAAAAAATAGACCTATGTCAAGTCAACTTCAATGAAACGTATCAGATATGTGTGAAAGACAAACATAGCTTTTAGAATAAGATACCCTGAAAATACACACATCAAATTCGCAAACCGCCTCAGATAACAATCAACTCCCTACTGGCATAAAAAGCCAGTAGATACTAATAATAATTCGTAGATAATTAACGCCCACTTAACACAACCAAAAAAGATCCACTGCACTAACGTTCAGTATGTAAATTGACACAAGCCGCCTTTCTCATTTTTAGTATATCTGTTTGAGGTTAAAATGCGTACCTAAAATTTC
The DNA here is from genome assembly GCF_023864275.1 of Schistocerca cancellata. Classification (NCBI taxonomy): domain Eukaryota; kingdom Metazoa; phylum Arthropoda; class Insecta; order Orthoptera; family Acrididae; genus Schistocerca; species Schistocerca cancellata. Next base: position 660,485,816 of record NC_064627.1, read on the forward strand.
CGAACCAGATTTAGTCTGTGTTGCAGAGCACATGCTACATTAGAAGAGATGGGGCTGAAATCGCTCGATAGCCGCAGAACATGCATAATTTTATATAAAGCAACGTTCAGTTTTAATTGTTATTGAATTTTGTTAGGAACTCGTGGTTTTCAATAGAGTACCGACTTCAGTCCATAATTCAGAAACATATCACAGTTGTTAAATTTCTCATCCTCATGATGCAACAAACTCCTTTAGATTTAAAAATTTCTCACCGTCCATCTTCTGAGTGTAGAACGTCGACCGATTCGACCTGGGAGGGCAAAAAACTGATTTGAATTCCAGCGACCGTCGTCCGAACTCTTTACGTTCGGTCGTTGGCATCGGTTGTACCAAGACCGCACACATACTGGATTACTTATCTGAAAACATCGGCCGTTTTTCACTCTTCGCTTTTCTTGTGACGTTATATCTCCTGAACTATGATAGGCAAGTGTTTCTTATCCCCACGGCTTTTGTTGCCTGACGTTAAAGGACATATGTACCAAGTTTGGTTGAAACCGATCCAGTAGTTTAGGAGGAGATACGGAACACAACAAAAGCAAAACGAGGATAATCTATGTAGTCTAACTAAATCAGGTGGGAAGTAGGGAGCATATAAAATCTAGACTAGCAGTGGCAAGAAAAGAGTTTCTGAAGAAGAGAAATTTGTTAACATCGGTATAGACATAAGCGTCAGGAAGTCTTTTCTCAAAGTATTTGTGTGGAGAGTATCCATGTATGGATGTGACACGTAGACGATAAATAGTTTAGAAAAGAAGAGAATAGAAGCTTTCGAAATGTGGTGCTACAGAAGAATGTTGAAAATAAGATGCGTAGATCGTGTAACTAATGAGGAGGTATTGAATAGAATTGGGGAGAAGAGGAATTTGTGCCACAACTCGTCTAGAAGAAGGGATCGGTTGGTAGGACATGTTCTGAGGCATCAAGGGATCACCAATTTAGTATTGGAGGGCTGTGTGGAGGGTAAAAATCGTAGAGGGAGACCAAGAGATGAATATACCAAGCAGATTCAGAAGGATGCAGTAGTTACTTGTAAATGAAGAAACTTGCACAAGATAGAGTAGCATGGAGAGCTGCATCAAACCAGTCTCTGGACTGAAGACCGCAACCCACAACACTCAACTACATGGAACACGCGAACGCGCAAACGCATACTTCAGAGTCGTGTCAAAGACTTTTTAAGGTTAGAGTGGTTTGTTTACTCGTAATTTTTTTCTACCAAGTACCAGAAGAGAGAGACATTTGGCTGGCATTGTATGCTTTGTGAATTTCACAAGGGTAATAACGCAGCTGTTGCTACCAGAAACATTTTTGCTGTTTATCCAATGCAGTTGATGTTCGTAAATGCCAAACATGGTTTTTTAAGTTAAGGTCCGGTAATTTTGATCTACCGGACCCATATGGATCAGGAAGACCAACAACTTTAGACAATGACATGTTATGGGAGAAAGTGGAAGCAAATTCGTGTCAGAAAATTGAGGAACTGTCAAACACTCTTAGCTAACTTTTGTCGACCATTCAAGGATATTTGCAGCATAATCTGTCGGAAGGAAACAAAGCTAACCGACGCACTACATGAAACTTATTACTTCAGCGGCACAATACGGAAGCGTTTTCTGATCGCTTGATCACAGGAGATGAAGAATGGGTCCGCTACAATAATCCAAGACGCAAAAGGCAGTGGCGCTCTGCGAATGATTCGAACACGAAGCAAGCTAATACACGTTTACACCCCAAAAAGGCGATTTTGTGTGTTTGGTGGAGTATTTGCGGAGTCGTTTATTTTGAAGTGCTGAAACCTTGACAAATTTTGAATGACGACCTTCACAGTGAACAGGGATCGAGTAAAGCAATCGCTAATTGAAAAAATGTTAAGCGATTGTCGACAGAGAAGGCGTTATTCTGCAACACGATAATGCAAGACATCACTGCGCAAGATGAATACTGGAAAAAAAAATTAATGAATTGGGGCGGGAGGATTTTCATTTATTCCGATCGCTACCGCCATAGGATTTCCATTTATTCCAATCGCTACAGTAGTTTCTAAGTTTGAAGCTTTGATATCCAAAATGCCATCTCCAGATATTTTGCTTAAACCAAGTGCTTTTTATCGCGCCAGCATTGAAAAATTGCACACTAGATGGCACAAGGTTGTTTACAACAGGGGTGATTACACATTGATAAAAAATAAAAAGTTGTTAAAAATATACCTGTTTGAATTTAAATTACAAAATCAACATTAGTGACATTTCTTCTGAACTGTTTACGCATAAAATAATGTAATAACGTCGACAGACGCTGTTTAATTCTTGTACCGGTAGGTTGTTACTGTCTCAAACTGTTGGGGATGAGGGTAGCAGTGGGGTATCGAATCCACAGCCCGAATTGTTCCGAATGTAAATATGTTTAGTCGATTGCTAAAGCACTTTTACTCATACGATTTATCTTGGCTTTTTCCCCACTCATATGTAATTCTTATTTAGTATGCTTGTGAAAAGTAAGTCACAGGATGTGGACTCAAGTACTACGATCATTTGAACGATCTCAGGCGCACAATGTATGTGTTAGTATTCTGACCTGAAAAACAATTTAAAGCGAATTTTTTAGTCCTCTCACGTAATTTGTCACAGGTTCCCTATAGCCCATCAAGACTACAGTTTCGTATTTTTCAGTGAAGGGCACGTTCCGTATACTACTTGGAGAGACGAAAATAGTTCGTAGCGCTGTACGGCATGGTGTGAGGAACAAGGTTTCCGATTCCAGTTTGTGCGGTTATAACTTCTTGCGTGTTTATAGATCTAGATAATAACTTGTTAGCAACGGTTCCGTAAATATGATGGAGAAAGGCTGAATTAATCAGCTCGAAAAAATTACGACGTGTTAAATTAACCGGAGGTGTGCAGAGCTATTCAGGGTCTCTAGTAATGACGGCGACGTATTTTTACTCCTTTTCTTGCCTCTGTTCAAGGTTTTGGTCACAAGCACTTCCGTGCTGTGTCACTCGTAAGTATCTGTCCATTCGGTCAGCTGTAGCTGTACGTCCATATGTATGAGCGAAAATGAACGTTCTTGATATTCGAGGCTTTCATTTCTATGCTGACAGCATTAAAGTTAAGTCTCCAGATGCTCGGAAAAAATACAAGAATCAACATGATATCGGCAAGTAAGAAGTATACCGCCTGGAGAAATAAGAATAATCTTGTACCTCTCAGATATTTCTAAGGAAATCATTTTGTTTAGAAAAAGTCACACCAACACGTTATATAGAGTAGCTTATCGAATTTATATCGATAGAACAGATGACCAGATGCTTTAGTAGAAATTTCTTAGGCTCCCCATCAATTTAAGTTTTAGCATTATTTTCTCCATCAGCAAGTGAATTAACTTGACATTTCCTGACAGATTAAAATTATTTACTGCACTGGGACTGGAAACTGGCTCTATCTTGTGAAAAATTCACATGTATCAAGGAGGCACTGGAAGTTCCAGTTGTCACCTGTGCCACGCCAAATGGAACTTGTTCTCAGGGCGGAGGAAAGGCATGGCATATCATTTTCTGTAAAGTCGTTAGTGCAATATTGTGATGTCTATGGGATATTTTAATTATTAACCCGTTTATGAAGTAGCAAGCACTTTCATTGTTATAGTTAAAAAAGTTTGAATTTCAATGGAGGGCAATGGATTTTAGATTTTCTTGTAAGTGCAAGGGTTCCTCCCTGCAGTTGTAAGTTTCTTTTGAAATATTCATCAGATTGGAGTGTCATGTTCCTTACCTAGGTGAGTCCATAGGCAATCAATCTCCAGGTTTTGTCATGTGTGCTCTATTCTGCTAGACACATAATATGACGAAACTTACAATTTATCTGGCCCACAGTGTCATATTTGTTTATCCCATACCGCCTGGTAACCACTCTCTAGCAGTGGTACTAGCCGTGACAGAATTTGTGTACACCCAACTGCGGAAATACGAAATCCAGTCTTTGCTCTCTTGACCAGATCCAAGTAAAGTTGTTGTGTTGTTCAATGTGTCTTTTTTGCTTTATGGGGTGATTAATTATAACTACTGCAGTTTAATCCTTGTGGTTTAGTTGTTTTGATATGAATTAAAGTGAAATTGGAGGGAGGGGGAGGGGAAACTGTGAAGTCCAAGCTCTACACGCTTCGAAAACACGAAGGGTTCTACCACTCGTAAAATCCCTTCCGGCAAAAAAGTCACTGCCGGAAGTATTTTCTGCTTTCACACCATTCTATTTTACACATGTTTCCTGTTTAAACCAGGGCATGACTAAACGATCCGGCGATCAGGAATTCTACTTTTTCACCGATCCACCACTTGTCTGTCACTTGTTTTGTCGATGAAAATTTTTTCAACCACAGCGGTTTCAATCAGCTGCCTTTAGATCGACCCCCCATTGCAGACAACGATTTAATCTACGAAGACATTTTTTAGAGTTACATATGTAGTAAAGTTTAATGACAACCTAGTAAATAGTAGTCATGCGTGGTGAATCAGGCTTTTTCGACTTCATAAAGAAAGATGTTGTTGAGAACTTAACAATAGCGTTGTCAAAAATGGTTCAAATGGCTCTGAGCACTATGGGACTCAACATCTTAGGTCATAAGTCCCCTAGAACTTAAAACTACTTAAACCTAACTAACCTAAGGACATCACACACACCCATGCCCGAGGCAAGATTCGAACCTGCGACCGTAGCAGTCCCGCGGTTCCGGACTGCAGCGCCAGAACCGCTAGACCACCGCGGCCGGCATAGCGTTGTCATTTTTTAACGAACCCTTAAGTACACACACTATCACACAACCTCTGTGTATTTTTAAGGCAATCTTTTCTTGTCGAGAGACTGTTTCAGGATTACAGTAACATTAATTTCCCCGACGATTCGTCGCTGGATTAGAGAACTGTTTTCTGTCACATCTGCCCCCTTGTTCTCATTTCTCTTACAGGCCTTCTTGTGTCAACATTTTTGTGGCCGATTATAATGATAAATTTGGCTTTTCCATTGCGAGAATCACCATGGCAAGCCCTGCACGGCACTGGAACTATTGGTCCAGTTCCCTGAGAGACAGTACTTTTGATGATACGAACGTAACCTCCTGCCCCCTACACTCTCTCTCTCTCTCTCTCTCTCTCTCTCTCTCTCTCTTACGCTGCGAACTGTATCCCGTTATCTGTAACAGATTGGGTTTTAAAGTTCCTACGCTGTAATTCAGGTGTTAAAATATTTCCTTCGGAGTACTCTTTCCACCAGTCGTGGAAAAGAGGCGACAGAAAATTAAAGGAATTTTTGCAGAATGAGCTATCATTAAAATGATTAAGAATTTCATTCTTCGAAAACGCACGAGCAAATACTCCGTCGCGGAAGACTACAAAGTCTTTAATATTTTGTGTTTTGCGTCCGTATTGTGACAGAAATATGTGATTACATAACGTTTACAGAGTACGTTGACAAATTACAGGGTGTTTCAAAAATGACCGGTATATTTGAAACGGCAATAAAAACTAAACGAGCAGCGATAGAAATACACCGTTTGTTGCAATATGCTTGGGACAACAGTACATTTTCAGGCAGACAGACTTTCTAAATTACAGTAGTTACAATTTTCAGCAACAGATGGCGCTGCGGTCTGGGAAACTCTATAGTACGATATTTTCCACATATCCACCATGCGTAGCAATAATATGGCGTAGTCTCTGAATGAAATTACCCGAAACCTTTGACAACGTGTCTGGCGGAATGGCTTCACATGCAGATGAGATGTACTGCTTCAGCTGTTCAATTGTTTCTGGATTCTGGCGGTACACCTGGCCTTTCAAGTGTCCCCACAGAAAGAAGTCACAGGAGTTCTTGTCTGGCGAATAGGGAGGCCAATCCACGCCGCCTCCTGTATGTTTCGGATAGCCCAAAGCAATCACACGATCATCGAAATATTCATTCCGGAAATTAAAGACGTCGGCCGTGCGATGTGGCCGGGCACCATCTTGCATAAACCACGAGGTGTTCGCAGTGTCGTCCAAGGCAGTTTGTACCGCCACAAATTCACGAAGAATGTCCGGATAGCGTGATGCAGTAATCGTTTCGGATCTGAAAAATGGGCCAATGATTCCTTTGGAAGAAATGGCGGCCCAGACCAGTACTTTTTGAGGATGCAGGGACGATGGGACTGCAACATGGGGCTTTTCGGTTCCCCATATGCGCCAGTTCTGTTTATTGACGAAGCCGTCCAGGTAAAAATAAGCTTCGTCAGTAAACCAAATGCTGCCCACATGCATATCGCCGTCATCAATCCTGTGCACTATATCGTTAGCGAATGTCTCTCATGCAGCAATGGTAGCGGCGCTGAGGGGTTGCCGCGTTTGAATTTTGTATGGATAGAGGTGTAAACTCTGGCGCATGAGACGATACGTGGACGTTGGCGTCATTTGGACCGCGGCGAACGGAAACCCGAGGCTGCTGTTGGATCACCTGCTGCACTAGCTGCGCGTTCCCCTTTGAGGTTGACGTACGCGGTCGCCCTACCTTTCCAGCACGTTCATCCGTCACGTTCCCAGTCCGTTGAAATTTTTCAAACAGATCCTTTATGGTATCGCTTTTCGGTCCTTTGGTTACATGAAACCTCCGATGAAAACTTCGTCTTGTTGCAACAACACTGTGTTCTAGGCGGTGGAATTCCAACACCCGAAAAATCCTCTGTTCTAAGGAATAAACCATGTTGTCCACAGCACACTTGCACGTTGTGAACAGCACACGCTTACAGCAGAAAGACGACGTACAGAATGGCGCACCCACAGACTGCGTTGTCTTCTATATCTTTCACATCACTTGCAGCGCCATCTGTTGTTGAAAATTGTAACTACTGTAATTTCGAAAGTTTGTCCGCCTGAAAATGTACTGTTGTCCCAACCATATTGCAACAAACGGTGTATTTCTATCGCTGCTCGTTTAGTTTTTATTGCCGTTTCAAATATACCGGTCATTTTTGAAACACCCTGTATGAAACATAGAAAATAGGGACTCACATGAAAGAAAATAGAAAGGTAAGTTACAGAGGCAAGACTCACGAAGACAATGGAAATGTTTATTGAAGGTCATAGTCTTTTCAGTGTAAGAACTGATCAAAATAATAGAATACTCTGACACAAGGATTCATCGAAATAATAGAATATCGTGGTACAGACACCACATTTCCCGAATAATATCGTATATTGACATAATTTGAGGAAAGATAGCTCCTCAGTGTTTGTAGAAGACTTATTTGCAATCATTCAAGCACTACCATCGTAAAGGTAATGTTAGCTGATAGAGCTTCCTTGATGTCATAGATACACATAAAGGTTGGCATCAGTACAGCGATATGCAGTATAAGTCTGCATAATACTGTCTGTATTACGTTATTTTTCGAGCCATTTTTAAAGAATTGTCAGTTTATGATTTCATTTATTTCCGATCGCTTATTAATAGATATGCCACTGTGTCTCTTTTCTCTCCTTTCTAAATCACAAATACAATAAGAAAAAACCGAGCGGGGTGGCGCAGTGGTTAGACACTGGACTCGCATTCGGGAGGACGACGGTTCAATCCCGCGTCCGGCCATCCTGATTTATGTTTTCCGTGATTTCCCTAAATCACTTCAGGCAAATGCCGGGATGGTTCCTCTGAAAGGGCACGGCCGACTTCCTTCCCAATCCTTCCCTAATCCGATGAGACCGATGACCACGCTGTCTGGTCTCCTTCCCCAAAACCAACCAACCAGTAAGAAAAAGGAAATTTATTTTTGAATCAGTTAGCGGAATAAGATGATCTTAAAATTCGTCGAAATTTTAACTAGAGACGCAATGTATTACAGACACCAACGTCTCGAATTTTCATGAGAGTAAACAACACGTTCAGCTTATGAAATATTTACGAAAACGTTCTTTATCTGCCATTTTAATCCACAGCCATCCCTGCAAATCTGCCTGAAGAGTTTTAAATAAAAATTGACAGGTGAAAGCTTGAGTCTTATTAGAGGAGCATTTAGACTCCATTTTTCACCCCTAAGGTTATAAGTAATGAACATCCTAGAACGTCTCTCCTTTTGTTCCGAATGTCTGGTCTGTTACCGGTGCAAATCGAGATTTTTTTTCTCACGCCGCGTCACAGTCCGTCCTTAAGAGTTTCCATGGATTAACGTAGGGGTCTTCTAAACAGGAGGTGACATGAAACTTCCTGGCAGATTAAAACTTTGTGCCGGCCGAGACTCGAACTCGGGACCTTTGCCTTTCGCGGGCAAGTGCTTAAGTGGCTGCAGAATCAGTCGTTGGCTCTGAAGCAACAGCTGCGCTCTGCTTCTGACTAAGTTCAACTCAGCTGGATGAGAGCCTAACGTCCAAGATGATCCTGGGGAAGTCATCTGGAAGTGAAGTCTGACCATCAAGATATCAGCGTCGGAAGAAGTCTACAGAGCAGTTCCAAGAGGGAAAACTTTCTCACATAATTTGTGATTGGCTGAATAATAAATGTTGTGACTGCCGATCAGTAAGAAGTTATTTTAAAAGATGCTATTCTCCTTCACTTGCATTTCAGGTCTTTAACCGTTTACGAAACTTGTTAATCCTGGCACTGCAAAACTGTCTGAATTCCTCTCGCTCTCTGCCTGTCTTTGTGCTCTGTGTCACTTCTAAATTATCTGCATGAACCTGTGGTAGCCGGTTTGAGATTTCTTTAACGATTTGGGTTTTCACCATCAGAATGAAGTGTCTGCATCCCACGATCTTCAAAGAGGGGCTAAACTGTCTATTTCCGTTGCACTTTCTGAGATGTTATCTTAACAGCCCGTACTTTACGGCGAATTTTGACTGTCCGCGGTGTGTCTCCACAATAGTTCTTCCGGGAATCTGCCGTTAAGCGGCACGCATCCCGTGACCACACAGCTGCCTGAAAGCAGTCTCTGTTGTCCCACACATCTTCTAGACGGCACCAGGGCGATCTCCTTTCAAAATACAGCCCAACCCAACTCTTAGTAACTGACTGGTGAATCCCTTCACATGGGGGCAAGTGGCTATTCTGCGAATGCGGGTGCGTCACTTGACTCCCTGCAGTTTATGACCATACCGGACTTCCCTCGTTTTCCGCCAAGTAGTTTCCATAGTGGAATTTCATTTAGCTGTGCATGCAATTAAACATATGAAATCGTAATCTAATTAGTTAAATATCGGCTGTAACTGGTACTTACTCACATTTTTTATCTTACGTGTATTAATTTAGTTCGATTAGATATGAATCTTTTTTAGGGGATTTACATTAGTTACGGGACGCTTAGGAAAAACGGTTGCGTGACAACCTACCCAAGGACAGCCTCCTGGAGCGTCAATGAAATGACTCTTAGCATGCTCTGACACCGACATCGGTGAAGGATTGTTTGTAGCCTACCTATGACGACAAGACAGTCGACATTGTTCTAACCACTACACAGTTTGTGGGACATTGGCTGATGTAAGTTTTGTAGTGTACCCACTAACGCTCTTGGCCAGTAACAAACCTCAGGGAAGAGGATAAGACAAAACATTGTGCTTTATACTGTTTATCATACGTTTTGAACATATAATACTGTTAAAATTAGGTATGTCCTACTGAACACACACACCGATAAGCCAAAACATTATAATCACAGCCCGCTGCGAGACTGAGTGACTGAGTGACGCCTGGTGGCTTTGCGGGCACGTTAAACTCTAACAAGGGAACCTCCCCATCGCACCCCCCTCAGATTTAGTTATAAGTTGGCAGAGTGGATAGGCCTTGAAAAACTGAACACAGATCAATCGAGAAAACAGGAAGAAGTTGTGTGGAAATACGAAAAAAATTACTAAAATATACAAACTGAGTAGTCCATGCGCAAGATAGGCAACATTAAGGACAGTGGGAGTCAAGGAGGGCCGTGGTCCCGTGGTTAGCGAGAGCAGCTGTGGAACGAGAGGTCCTAGGTTCAAGTCTTCCCTCGAGTGAAAAGTTTAATTTTTTATTTTCAGTTTACGTGACAAACTCTTATGTTTTCATCACTTTTTTGGGAGTGATTATCACATCCACAAGAAAACCTAAATCGGGCAAGGTAGAAGAATCTTTTTACCTATTCGCTAAGTGAACAAGTCAGGTGGGTCGACAACATATTCTCGTCATGTGATGCACATGCCGTCACCAGTGTCGTATAGAATATATCAGACATGTTTTCCTGTGGAGGAATCGGTTGACCTATGACCTTGCGATCAAATGTTTTCGGTTCCCATTAGAAAGGCACGTCCTTTCGTCTACTAATCGCACGGTTTTGCGGCGCGGTCGCAAAACACAGACACTAAACTTATTACAGTGAGCAGAGACGTCAATGAACGAACGGACAGATCGTAACTTTGCGAAAATAAAGAAAGTAAAATTTTCAGTCGATGGAAGACTTGAACCATGGACCTCTCGTTCCGCAGTTATTCACGCTAACCACGGGACCACGGCGCACCTTGTATCCGATTCTCCTTGATGTCGTCTATGTTGCGCATAGACTACTATGTATATTTTACTAATTCTGTTCATAGTTCCATACAATTCTTCCTGTTTTTTCGATTGATCTTTGTTCAGCTTTTCAAGGCCTATCCACTGTGCCAACTTATAACTACATCTGAGGGGGGTGCGATGGGGAGGTTCCCTTGTAAGGAAAGCGTACAAGCGGAGCAGATGCGGTTCAGAAATCCTTCTAGGAACGTTACGAGCCGGAAACAGGAAAACTACTATCTTATTCGACTTCGATAAAGGGGGGATGGTAACAGCGCGGCGCCTGGGAACGAGCATTTCGAATACGGCTTAGCTGCTCGGTTGTGCGCGTGCTTCTGACGTGAGCATCTGTGGCGAGTGGTTGAAGAACGGTGAAACTACGAGTAGGCGGCGAGTTGCTGGACGTCCACGCCTAACCGCAGAACGTAGACGTTCCTTCACTCTGCCAGAATTTTGCTGCAGTGGTTTGCGGAACACAGGAGGGAACGCGCTTATATGTCTCGGCCACTAAATTCCTTTGATCTGAATCCGATGCAACACATGTGGGACTCGGTCGGGCGCCATCTCAGTGGCCAGTTACCACCGGCCCGTAATTTACGGGAATTCAGTGATCACTGCTTAAACATCTGTCACCACATACTTTCGGAAACCTACCAAGGATTTGTCGAATGCATGCCACGCAGAATCGCTGCTGTATGGCGTTCGAAAGCTGGACCAGCTGCGGCAATGTTATGGCTTAGCAGTGTACACTGAAACAGTGTCACTTCGATTTTCACTATTTTAAAAGTGTTTGCGTGGAGTAATGTAACCTGTAGATCTGCAGGAAAGGAAGATATCAATTCCAGCAGTGTCTAGGACTGGTGCTCATTCAGAAAACCTGCCACCGACATCAGCCACTGTCCAACAAGGATTATTAAAGCGCTTACGAACATATGAGATTAACAAGGAGCAAGGGAATTAAATCTTATAGAACGGAAGTAAATCCGTCCCTCTCTTTTCAGTCCTTACGTTACCAACGAAGTACAGATGTCACTGAAAAAGACGTAAATGATAGTACCCTCCACTGTTGGCATGTGGTGCAAGGACGACATTACGGAAACCGGTGCTGTAGCCGTGGCGGCCTTTAGCCGTCCTACGTGACACCGATCTGCCTACTCTTACAACCTTGGAAGCTGCAGCCGAGGGAAATTACCGTCCCTGCCTGGGACAGAATCCTCAACCCACAGGTCCCGGATGCGAGCGTTTCCACTCTCAAGAAATGTCATTGTTGAAGAAGTGAAAAAGTAAAACGAATGTGACGTTTCACAGCTTAGCTTCTTACATTCCAGCGTGTTAAACGCGGCGTCGATAAAGACAACCCAAGGAGAAAAGTTGTTATTGTTAAGGAACCTTGTCAGCTTTCTTGGATCGTTACATTTGTTTTACATGTTTTGACTGCAGCAAATGAAGGACAACTGATTTCGATGATCAGTCGACAAGACTAATTTCTGCCCTGTGACACTGACAGGCATAGGTGCCCCACACTGCTACCATTCATAGATAAATGTAGAAATAAACTCTAAAGAATTGCTGTGCTATGGTGTCCTATACACAGGGTACAGACTATAGTATCCAGCTGAAGCAATTTCATAAATTACGTTCAAAATATATATGAACCGGGATTTATTTTCAAAGAATATTTTTAAGAATTTATTTTATTTACTAGCGATTCATCAAGAACATTAACACATTTAATCACACTATGTAAGCATGGAAGTAGTTGCCATGGAGTAACTGATGAAATCATAACCAAATTCCTTTTAACAAATGGGAATTTTATTTACTTTAATAGTGCCTAAAAGCATTTTTTAAAGGAAACAGATTATAATCAGAAAGCACCCTCTAAATATCAAAGTTACAATTTATTCAGAGGCAGAAAGAAACAGGTTTTGACTGTATGAGCTTTCGGGCAGAGAACCTTGCCGCTCCCTTTTGACACGGCCGTAGTTACGATCGCCTCTGAAAGACTACACTGGTGCAAATCTGCAACACACCAGATTACTTTAAACTAAGAGTTTTAACCATTTACACAAGCACACAAACTATGCACCCCCCCGTAGGAGGGATGGAAATGGTACAAAACACTAACAATTAAAATATTAACCTTGCCACCGAAGGTGCAGCTTGATGTTAACTTCCAAGAAAAGTCTTACGATGAAAGGGTGGCAACTTTATATACTAAAATGATCACTTAAATAAAAGGCCAGGAAATGCAATCTTATATAAAATTCTACAAGGTTGGCCAAACAATAGTTAAGATGCTCTACAGTACACAGATACCGCCTCTCAAGATCATAGGCAATAATATCAAAGTTTCCAAAGATCAAAACATATTTCAGGTATTAGGCCGTTACACTCCAAGCAATAAATTCGTTAACACACCAAATCCGACAAACATGACATAGGCAGCTACTAACGTACGGTAGATTGATAGGGAGATTACGGAACAACCCGAACCGCAGGTTGCTCTAACCCGCCCCTACTCCACAAGGGAAAAGCGGACCACCGAATTTATAAATAACCACCTTTCCGCGGGTGGGCAAACGGAGAAGAATGGTGGGACGACCCCAAAGCAAAACGGCTGGTGACCTCACCAAGAAAACAAGTAGAATTTAACAAGAGTAAATCAGACGTTACCAATCACTTAACTTCTAATAAACTGCGATTTCTCGAGAAGACCTGGCGCAGCACCCTCAAATCGCTCTCCCGAACCGTCCGCTGCCAGCCGCTTCAACGGACGCAGGAAGGCGCGCCGATCTCCCGTCTCACGGCGTCGCAGCTCGCACTGGCCAGACTGATATCGTGGGTTGACTCCTGTCACTCTAGTGTCGACCGTGATGTCACTACCCCTCGCTATACGCCACGGCCCACTGGACTCACGTGGCGACCTCACATGCGCCGACGCTCAAGACGGACAAGTCATCTTGTGTGTCAGTGCGCGACCGACCAACCGATCGATCCAACCGCCAATGACCATTGCCTGAGCAAACTCGAGCAGACTGGCGGCCTAACGCGCAACTCATATGAAGGAACTAAGCCCCGACCGGGCGACCACTCGCTGAGTTCTCTTACTGGCGGAGTGGAAAGACTCTCATTTTGCCGGCTTTGAAGGTTGATCCGAACGACAGAGATACTAGCACTCCGGACAGACAGACAGACAGACAGACAGACATTAACTGCCTAACAAATGCGGACGAGAGACAGACTAGCAAGCTGGGGACGAGAGACTGACCGACTGGCGAGCTCATAGCGCCCCTTAAATGCACGTAAACAGGCAACCTCTCTCCTTTCCCACCAGAGGGAGACACCAAAGCTGCGATTGCCACAGCGGCGCCACCGCCAGAAACGGAGGGCGACTGCTTCACACTACGCGCTGCGGCGCGCTCTTCAAAACAGCAATTTTTACCACGGCTCAATATATTTATACGAAAAACAATTTGCGTTTTTCATCACTACCAAAATGTGTCGTATCATTGCCAGAAGAATAAAATATGACGATCTTCTTCAGCATAATTTATGTGAAAAACATGCTTTATATGCAGGTCTATGCAGCGTGATTGTGCGAGATGCAGACAGTGTTTCGGGTGCATCAACAATTTCAGTAATCAGTTGAAGGCACAGTGTTGCCACGGACGCCTGTTTCATGAGACGGGCCCATACTTTCACTGATGATAACGCTGGTTTTTCGTTCGAACAAACAAGGTGTGTATGAGAACTCAATGAAAGTGTGATAAAACACAGAAAAGAAAGAATACTTTAACTAAACTGACATGAAATGGTAGTGAATAAGAACAGCAATGAAAGTGACAAATGGGGTAAAATTGTAGAACAGGGAACTGTACAGAGAGGTGTAAAATTGCATAAGATTAAGAATGTTATGATTTTTTAAAACTGCATTGATTAACAAGTGAAATTTTTGTATTAAAAACATGAAGATGAAGGAAGTTTTGTAAGCGTGTAAGACTTTGAGAGTCCGTCTGTCAGACCATCAGCAATGTAGTAGTACTTTCCCAGCGCGCGCTACAGGCACCTGACACTAATGGCAGAGCTCCATACGGAGATGAGTAAGGTGCCCTTCTCTCTCTCTCTCTCTCTCTCTCTCTCTCTCTCTCTCTCTCTCTGGCTCCATCTCCATCCCTCCCCCTCCCCCATTCTCTTGAGGAGAAACTCCATGGACACAATGCTTCAACGATCGGAAGTTATTGTACTTTTTTTCGAAGCACTTAGTCTGTAATGCTTGCGCCTTTACCTCAGCTGTAGCCAGGACGTTGTGTTAACAGAAGTGTTGTCCATGTGCCTTTTTTTTCTGGCCAAATCGTAGCCCTGTATTCCCATACACCACAAGAGAATTTCCCTCACTAGACACTATAAGCAAAGAAAGGCTTGCTAAATGGTTCAAATGGCTCTGAGCACTATGGGACTTAACATCTGTGGTCATCAGTCCCCTAGAACTTAGAACTACTTAAACCTAACTAACCTAAGGACATCACACACATCCGTGCCCGAGGCAGGATTCGAATCTGCGACCGTAGCGGTCACACGGTTCCAGACTGAAGCGCCTAGAACCGCACGGCCACACCGGCCGGCTGTATGCTAAATGTTCTGCATTGGTTTATCTTCTGTGTACTAGACTAGAATGACCTGCAGCGGACCCAATGAACTCAAGCAGGTGAGACATTTCATTTTTCCATTTCAACTCATCTGCTCCAATACCATTAGTATCATATTTATTTCTAAATCGTTGACCGTGAATTCTTTTCACCAAGTGAATCTTGTGAACATGATTGAAGAAAATTGTAGAGCAGTCGAGGCTGACACGTGCTCGTGTCCCTCGGTAGAAACTGGCACACAATTGTGTAACACGTTAAAGATATTGTCACATGTGAACTCAATAACATCCTCTCTTATGCATAGCCATATTGGTGTGAGACATTAAGAGTATTTCGCGCCGTTTATATAGTGGTGGCTGGTAGACTTCAGTACAGGGGATACCCGTAAGAACCTGTGGCTAGCCTGGTCGACATTATGGTGAACAGTGTCGATGATGTTTAGATGTTTCGCTGCGTGATACATAACGCCTGTTACTCGTAACCCAGTAGGGACTGCACGAATACGTTATTCGAGGCGTATTCGAAAAGCGTGTGACTTTCGCTCATGAATTTGCGATTTTCCGTGTAATCACTTCGTTACCTTTGGTGTGGAAGACCTGGGTTCGATTCCCGGTACCTCCTCAGATTATTTTGAGGTGGGGAGGAGGCCCACTCAGCCTCGTGAGGCCAAGTGAGGAGCTGATTGAATGAAGAAAGAGTAGCATCACAACGATTAACTAACGGCTGGGCCAGTCTGTGTGGCCGAACGGTTCTAGGCGCTTCAGTCTGGAACCGCGTGACCGCTACGGTCGCAGGTTCGAATCCTGCGTCGGGCATGGATGTGTGTGCTGTCCTTAGATTAGTTAGGTTTAAGTAGTTCTAAGTTCTATGGGACTGATGACCTCAGAAGTTAAGTCCCATAGTGCTCAGAGCCATCTGAACCACTAACGGCTGGAGGGATTGGCAACATGCTGCTCACATGTCCTACGATCATACATTGTTCCTCGTACTGCCTGGTACACAGCAGTCGGCCAGTCGGAACAGGACTAAGGCCTCAGCCTTAGTGACGCACGGTTTCATCGGTGTGGATTCATGTCCTGAAACTCCGCTGTTCATTGTACACAGTTGCACAGCGTTTTAAGTCTCGACACCATTTTGTGACCTTTCTTTGTCATCGCTGTAGGCATACAAACTAGGCACAAGTCCTGATGAATCTGATCAGTTGTGAATCCTTTTGCACACAAAGGTCGAATTAGAGCACTCACTTCGCAACTACCGTCAGTCACAGTTTTCGAAGCTGTTGATGCTCGCTTTCACCCACAAACGGATACTGATTCACAGCAACAGTGTCTGTTGGTTCTTAAACATTAAAGAAAAAACTCAGGATAAAATTCTATGGGCATGTTAGAATAATGGAACCGACGTGATTAACTAGATAGGTAATGGAAGTGTGCGAGAGTCGCAGAAAAACTAAAGTTGAAACAATGAAATGGATCGGACCACTGAGAAAAGACAAGAAAGAAAGAGAGCAATAACCAAGTTTAAATAAACGACAGTAAAAATTTTAGGCAGAAAATTAACTAGCGGACGCTTGACGTGGCAGAAAAAAAAGACGAAGAAGACCAGAACAACTTGGACTGACGAGCGGAAAAAGTGGGTGTTGTAGAGAAGGGGAGTAACAACGGCACAGAGTAAAGCTACAAATTTCTGTGTGCGCTGTTCGGGTCCGCGCTGTAGGTTTTTCATGAAAACGTTGAGATAAAATCATAACAAGTGTTTTAATTGTCAATCTCTTGAATACAGTGGTATAATAGTTATGTAGAAGTAGTCCCATCCTCAGGAACTCAGCGTAGGGAGAGCAGATGTAGGAATCCCACCCCGCCGCTCATAGCAAGGTCCTAGAGGAGCTGGTTTGCCGTGGCCTTCCTCCTACCTGTTATTAAGCGCGAAGTGTGTATCTGTGTCATATGGATGACTGCGATGAGTGCTTGTACAGTGTGGTGCTGGGTTTATGCTGTCATGGGTGAAGATTAGCCTGAAGGAGAAACCCCCTTACCTACTCATTTCGGAAATGAGGCCGCCGAGCTTTACGTCCCCATACATCGGATGGATCACCATCAACTGTGTTACATGCCCTCACTCCATGAGACGTTGCGGAGAGTTTGGAATTTAATCCAGGACACAGACTAAAATACTGGCGATCAGAAACCTTACACCGCCACCTCTCCTCCCGTTTCCGATTCGAACGGGCTTACCTCCGACTCCAGCGCCACCGTACAGACATCCGTTAGCGACCTCGGCTGGGGAGACGGATGTATAATGGTTACAGAGCAGATAAACCAACGGAGAAAATCTCCTATCGGAGCACAAATAAGGCGAATATGTTCCTGTTTGTTAAACGACTCCGCCGCATTCTACCTTTGTCAGCACCTCCACAAATTTTCCCGAAAAGTTTATCATGAGAATGTATTTGCGCTCTTTTTAACATGCAAGTCAACCGTCACTCCCGCAAGCTCCCATAACTGTAACGTACCCACACCCACTAGTCCATCGCTGTGACCCATCACTCCCAGTTGTCTATTCTCACTGTCATTCGCTCTCGACTCATTGTCAATATATGTGTGTGTGTGTGTGTGTGTGTGTGTGTGTGTGTGTGTGTGTGTGTGTGTGTCTGTCACTGTCTCCTGTCTCACAGCATCACAGCCATAGTCTCCTTCATTCTGCCCTACTACTACTACCACCACCACTACTACTACTACTACTACTACTACTACTACTACTACTACTACTGTCTCCCTCCACTGTCACTGTCTCCCTCTTGCCTTCCCTTATTGCTGCTATCTCGTTCATTTGTTCCCACTGCTCCTGTCTCTCCTCACTGCCATTCTCTCTCTCTCCTCCTGGTTGTCACTGTCATAAACTCTGTCTCTTGTTATCACTGGCTCTCATCCACATCCACTTTCTCGTTCTCTTTATGTCTCTCCCACTGGCACTGTTTGCTTCACTCTTTTCCTAACGGTGTCAACTAATGTTCTACTGTTCTACTGCCTCTCTCTCTCTCTCTCTCTCTCTCTCTCTCACACACACACACACACACACACACACACACTCTGCAATTGCCTTCGCTCTTTCCAACCCACAACCACTTTCTACTATCTTCCAGAATTTATCACTTTCCGTCTCTTTCCCAATGTCACTGTCTCCTCCTCTTTAGCATAAAAAAAGCGCGAATATGTTAGCATGTCAAAATGCTTGGGAACCTTTTAAAGGTGCTGGGAAGGTAGAATGAGAAAGGTGGTACCCCTTTTTAGTCAGAGTCGTTTAATAAAAATGAGAATATTCGTCTTTTTTGTACTCCGATAGGAGCGTTTTTCCACTGGTTGCCTTCTTTTCCCTGCTACGGCAGGCCATTTAACCTATGGGTCAGTAACATTTTGGCAGTTAACTTACGTGAAATTGGAATCACGCTAAACTAATCTTCCTCCTTGGACCAGATTTTATGTGCACAAAAATTTTGCGTGTGCTTCAGTACGACAGTGCGGGGTCCCCAGAACCCTTCTGATGGTAATGGAGACACTTTACAACATATTTCTCCGTGCTGTGTCACATTATAAAATACATTTTCGCCTCACGTCATATTTCCCTTGAGTATAGGACGATGAATTCCGCCTTATGCAAGACACCTTTTCAATTTCGTTTTACACAGACATGTTTCAGCACTTTTTGTGCTATCTTCAGTGGGTTATTTTATTTTCTTACTGTTAAATTGTTGTTACATATTGACATTTAGAGAAACTTTTGGTACAAAATATTTACATTTGTGAATGAATAATTGTTGTAAAATATTATACATCATTTGTATACAGTTCCCAGTTGAGATATGTATTAACGACCTGATGCACTGTATATTGTTTATTACATTATGTCTAAAGTTCTAGTTACAGCTTAACTGGCAAAAGAGTGAATGTATGTATTAGTTTACATACCTTACATAAGGATATTGGGTATTTATGTTGGTAGCTAATCTGCTAGACAATCGGCAACTTGTCATCTGCAAACAGCAAAACATAATTTTTATTTTTCTGTTTATGATGCATTTACGAACGGAAATAAGTATATATCACGGTTTTTTTGTGTGTAACATGTCTGGGTAAAAAGAAACTGAAAAAGTGTCTTACATAAGGCGGAATTCCTCGTCCTGTTTTCATATCAAGCACGGACATAAGAAGAACTACAACACCACAAGGTGATTATTTACCTGTGTTTCTCGGAAACGGATCAAGATGTCAAGAAAATTTTCAGGTTTGTTAGAGATCGAGATCTTAGGAATATATTGTAAAAATATCGGCCATTAGCTGTGCATAGCCATCTTGAAACAGCCGGCCGGGCGAGCGGTTCTGGGCGCTACAGTCTGGAACCGCGCGACCGCTACAGTCTCAGGTTCGAATCCTGCCTCGGGCATGGATGTTTGTGATGTCCTTAGGTTAGTTAGGTTTAACTAGTTCTAAGTTCTAGGGGACTGATGACCTCAGACGTTAAGTCCCATAGTGCTCAGAGCCATGTGAACCATCTTGAAATCCACGGCTCTGTTTTGATACCCAAAAACTATGATTTCGAGTTCTCCCAGGAACCGCCCATGAGCTAAATGGTGCCTCTGTAGGTCCTATTAAGCCCACCGTAGACCACATCAAATGCAATAGGAAAGAGAGACCCGATTTACTCCATTTGTCAAAGCTGGATGAAGTGTGTAATACTCAAACTTTGACGCTGTACTGTTGGGTAGTTGCCGGATGGGTTGGCCGAGCGGTTCTAGGCGCTTCAGTCTGGAACCGCGCGACCGCTACGGTCACAGGTTCGAATCTTGCCTCGGGCATGGATGTGTGTGATGTCCTTAGGTTAGTTAGGTTTAAGTAGTTCTAAGTTCTAGGGTACTGATGACCTCAGATGTTAAGTCCCATATTGCTCAGAGCCGTTTGAACCATTTTTTGTTGGGTAGTTAGCATAAGACGATCCTTCTTTTGGGTATGCAAATGGTCTCTAGCCCAAGGGCTATCCACAACATTTGACTCCACAGTTGCATCACCAATATAACCTGATGCATGAGCTCCGAAAAAATCTCGTTTTCATGCGCTGTGTTGCGGAACATAGTAGTTACCGCATGCTGTCGGGTGCGTACCGACTGTCGCTGTCCGCTGTATGCCCGATGGGCCATCTACGTAATGGCTTTGCGTTGTTTTTCTTCATTTCCTTTTCGACTCTGGCGTAACTCTCGCAAGTCGTCCACTTTCTAGTCTTTTTGGGTGTTTCTCGACCCGAGCTTTCGACTGGCTAGAGTTTTCTATACGTCTGAGCAAATTCACGAGTCGTTCGAGAAGATATCATTCATTATTTTGTAATTTTCAGCTTAATGCCGATTTTCATTTAAATTTCGGCGAATATTTTTATTGTCTCATTTTGGGTCCCAGTAATGCTCCGCGAATTTATAACATTGCAGAAAGCTAATTCGTAACAATCGCGCGCTTACGTATACACTGGTGCGATGATGTTACCAGTAAAACAAAAACTGGACGGAAAACGCGTACCGATATGATATATCCGTTGTGGAATCAACCATTCTTTACGATTTATTAGCATCTTACTTATTAGCGACTGAAATATCACGGTATTTTGTCGCACCTGATAGTTCGATGACGAGGGAAAAGATGTTTTCACGTCGAAGCAAAACTCTGGAAACGATCTTTGTTGCCTATCGTGTGATGCAGTTGCACAGTGGTACGACTCATAGTTCAGAAGACACGACGTCATAAACAGTAAGATGTGTGGAAAAACTGATGCATCATACAAGACATGATATTCGTTATTTCGTTGGCACTAAATCTATTCGCAACACTATCATCCAACAGTATCCGCATCTGCTGCTGAATGTATTTACAAAAATATATCATTGTACGACGGAGCGGGGTGGCGCAGTGGTTAGCACACTGCACGACGACGGTTCAAACTCGCGTCCAGCCATCCTGATCTAGGTTTTCCATGATTGCCCTAAACTACTTAAGGCAAATGGCGGGATGGCCCCTTCGAAAGGGCACTGTCGATTTCCAGCTCCACCCTTCCCTAATCCGAGCTTCTGCTCCGTGTCTAATGACCTCGTTGTCTACGGGACGTTAAACGATCTTCTCCTCCTGGTACGACTCACAGTTAAAGAGAAACGGCTGAGTACTGAGATGCGTGAAAAACTGCAGCATCATACATGACGTTCTAATTTATTACTTCGAAGCCTATTCACAACTCATTTCACAAGCTGTAGCCCCATATACCACTGGATGTACCTACAGAATTATATCATTATATGGGACGTAGTTCAAGAGATATGACGTCGTAAACATTGAGCTGTGTGAAGATGAAACTGCGGAACGAAATTCTCTACAGATACAGGTGAAATACCCGTAAAAATATGT
This sequence comes from Schistocerca cancellata, assembly GCF_023864275.1. NCBI lineage: Eukaryota > Metazoa > Arthropoda > Insecta > Orthoptera > Acrididae > Schistocerca > Schistocerca cancellata. The sequence goes on from NC_064627.1 coordinate 660,507,476, forward strand.
GTGAAATACGTTAAATATGTGTGAAATACGTTAAATATGTGTGAAATATGTTAAATATATGTGAAATATATTTGCAGATGGGCACGCAGGCGAAGCCCTACTAAAAATGGCACCAAATTTGGTACAGGTATTAGTTACAGTTTGGAAAAAATTACTGTGGGGATAAGAACCACCAGCCTCCTATTAGGGTGAGCGTAATAACTTGGAGAGAGGAGGACGGAGGAGGAAATGCACAGACAACGAGGGGGAAGGAAGAGATGGGCACAGATAAGGGAGGAGGACGATAGGAAGAGAGAGGGGGGGAAGGAGGAGATAAACAGACAGGTGTGGTGGAGGAAATGGACAGAGAAAGGGAAGGGGAGGGGATGGGCTGAAAGAGGGGAGAGGAGGACAGAGAATTGAAAGAGGAGGAGATGGGCAGAGGCACTGTGAAGAAGAGGTAGGAAGAGAGAGAGAGAGGGGGGGGGAGGAGAAAATGGTTGGACAAAGGGAAGAGGGGGAAATGGGCAAGAGAGAGGGAGAAGAAAATGGACAGAGAAAGGGAATAGGAAGTAATGGGCAGAGAGAGGGGATAGAAGGACAGAGAAAGGAAAGAGGAGGAGATTAACTGGGGGAATTGGGAGGTGGAGATGGACAAAGAGAGGAGGGGTAGGAGATAGGCAGACAGAGAAGGAGCAGATTGACAGAGAGCAGATTGACAGAAAGAGAATAGAGGAGGAGATAGACAGAGAGAGGGGCAGGAGGAGATTGACTGTGAGTGGGGGGGGGGGGGGGTGGAGGAGATGGACAGAGTGGGGGTGAAGGAAGAGATGGAGAGTGAGAGGGAGGAAGGAGGAGATGGAATAATATAAAATTAGACTAACTGTATAACTTGGCAGCGCCGGATACTCAGCTTGCACTAAAATAAAAACACAGTCCTTCATAAAGAAGCCGAGAAATTTTCTCGTTGCCCTCTTGCTTGGGATTGAAGTGACACAAGTCTCTAATCAACGTGAGGCGGCTGCCACGGCCCTTTACACTTGAGCCAGGGACGCGACTACATACGCTGTCTCGTCGTACGTTGCTTTCGGGTGAAGGGGAGTTTGGAAATAAGGCCGTACTGGCTGGCGTACGCAGCGTGTGGGAGTGCGCAGCGAAATCTCGGTCGAGCGGCATCCGGCAGCGGCGTCGGGCTTTCGACACGGCAGAGGTGAAGAGGCGCCGCTTCCCTCCTCGCTTGTGCTCTCTGCGCCGATATCGACCGCGGAGGCTTTTAGGGCGGGTGACGCGACGCGATTGGCCTGTGGCGACCCACGCGGGGCCTTGGCTGCGGCGGCCTTTCTTCCCTCTCCTCTCGGCGGGCCGCTCAGTGCCGAGCCGGCTGCGGAGCGGAGTGGTGTGGAGCGGAGCACAGACCAGCCCAGCCGAGCACAACGCCAGTCACCGGCCGTGTCTCACTCGCCTTGCACGACTGCTAAATATAGCGCGTTACGCGTATGCGCTAACCGTTATTTTTGCCCTCTATCGATTCCGTCACTACAAGCTGTGCATTCCAGATCGCGTTTCTTTTACTCACTGCATCCAGGGTTTCTTTGTGCGAGACAGTAACGCGTCCGTCGAACTTTTATCGCTTTGTCCCATACCTTCTTGACTGTGATTCGAGTGTTCGAAGCTGCTACAATTTGTTTTACTGTCCTTCCTTGTCCACAGCAACACAATTGGATTAGACATGGGGACACTCATTAATGTTTGGGACCTAGCTCACCAGTGGTGGCTCATGTAAAATTTTACCAGTGTGCTACAATTTGGTGGCCTATAGCCTTTTGACGTAAAAAGGGCGGCAATCTAACTAAACTGAATATATTTATTTTATGCATATAAACGGAACTGTTTAAATATATTTAAATCTTATAATCAATTGTTTAACATTGCGAGGAATAGAACAACATGAAAATTTTTTGGTAGTTGCCAGAATCGAACCACTCGCCCGCAGAATCGCTGCGGCAGCTGTTCCTCAAAACCTCTTTATGCTCCGCACATGCTTAACAATATTACCTGCAATTTCAAAGAAAAATACTGACATGGTGAAGTGATCAGCGTAGCACTCGTAGTACTGGCAGGGATTACGTCACAGCAGAGCATGTACAGTCGAAAACAGAGAGCTCTGTCTCCCTTTTCTGAGATGACCGTAGCGCAGCTGACCATTTCAGCACTCGACGCTGGTTTCAAGTTATGTCGGAGAGATGCTAAAAAACATGTTTACGCCCATTTTATTTGTATGCTAGCACACAGTCGGAGAGAGAGAGAGAGAGAGAGAGAGAGAGAGAGAGAGAGAGAGAGAGAGAGAGCGTATTTTTAGTACGATGTCGGCTCGCATTCGAAGAGAGATGACATAATTGAAGTGCGATATTTACATTGTGCTGCAGCACATTAGCGCATGAGTGGATGCCTCTGTAGCTCATTGTTGACTGGTCCTTTTTGGGGCCCGATTCTTTTTGCTCGTTCACTACTCTTTTTTTTCATCAAATTATATAACACCATATATCTGCATCAAATGTAATTTTTTTTCATACAACCTTTAATTAAAAATGAAAAGTTATTTCTTAAATATTGCTACTGCATATTCGTTAACTTACTTGTACATTTGTTCACATACAGTACATGCAGTGTAAATGAAATTTAAAAAAAATACTGCTATTGTGATTCGTAACAGCGACTTTACGGTTACAAAATTCTCATTCATTGCTCAAAAGCGTGTAATCAGAATAATTGCTGGAGCTTATCCAAGATCATCCTGCAGACACGTATTTAAAGAGCTAGGGATCTTCACTGTAGCCTCACAATATATATATTCACTTACGAAATTTGTTATTAACAATCCGAACGAATTCAAAAGTAATAGCAGTGCACATGGCTACAACGCTAGGAGAAAGGTTAAGTCTAACTTTGGCTCAGAAGGGCGTAAATTATGCTGCCACCCACAACAGTCTTTGGTCACTTACCTAATAGCATCAAAAGTCTGACAGATAGCCATATAGCATTTAAAAGGAAATTAAAAGGATTTCTTAATGGCAACTCCTTCTACTCATTAGATGAATTTTTGGATATAGTAAATGGGTAATTTCCCCAACCCCCACAAAAAAATATTTTGTGTAATGTAATATCTTGTATAGGCACCTTTTATTAACCTGACACGTTCCACATCATTACGAAGTGTCGTATTCATGATCTATGGGACAAGTTCTAATCTAATCGACTACTCTATACTGTTTCTCATAGGCACCTTCAAACGTTCCGATCGTCCGTGCGAGGCGTGGGATAAATCACGCGACGCACTGCTCCGTAGATTTAATGGGAAACGTTTCGTGCCAGACCCAGATTAATTCTCTGCATTGTCACATCAGCCATCAGGGTCGCCAGCCCCGCTTCGACACGTGACACAGGGTAAAATTTCTCACTAATCCAAATGTGAATAATTAATGTCCTTTAGCGTTCCAAGTACTTTCAGAAATATTCCGAGATTCGACTACTGGACCGGAGCGTGTCACCACTAACAGTTTATAATGCGCCACCAACTGGCTCTTAGCGAAGATAACCTCCAATAACAAAACAGGAATACAGTTCAACGTCAGTATATTAAAAAGTTCTCAAAAACACAACACTCTAACACTCACGAAAAAAAGAGGGATGTTAGGAAAGTAAGGTACGATCAGTGGCGAAATCGAAACCATAGTGAAAATCAAAAATGTTTCATTTGCAACAGTTTGCTACACCTTCCGGGCTGCTTCTCTCATAGTCGTCGCTCCGACTTAGAGATGTGTCGTACTAGCTTTTTACCAACTTTCCAACACCCTCGTCATAGAGGGCAGTTGCTTGCACTTTTCGCCACTTCTCTGCGCTGGTCTGTGCCAAAATGTTGTTTTCGTAGCCAGCGGTTCATGTGAGCAGACAGGAACATCACAGGGAGCCAAGTCCGGGCTGTATCGTGGGTGACAAAACACTTCCCAACGAAAACACTTGAAGGGATGTCCTCGTTGTCCCTGCGGTGTGCGGCCGAGAATTGTAATGAAGAAGGAAAGCATGTCTAGGGACATGATGTGGGGTTGCATGAGTCAGGCGAAACCTCCCAGCGGGCACGCATACTTGGCGGGGACGCGATTTTGTAGGCATCTTTACGCGCTCATTGTGCTCTCAGAACTGAAGAAGAGCGACTGACGCGATCTACGGACATGCTAGAGACACTGCCCAAAGCTTCTGTGCAAATCCTCATAGCATTTTCATTGTCGTTTCCATTTCGCGACGTATCAGATCTTTCTTTTCGAATAGCCCTGATAGAATTTATAAAGGTTTAAATCTCTCCCAGTCCGCTTCGTTCAGCGAACACTACCTTCACCTACCTAAAAACGCTAAAGATCAGTCTTCCTATCGAGCACTTGCACACTCTGTATAAATTAACATACGACAAAAAACCGTAAAAGGACTAACCAGAATTCCACGCCCACACACACGATAAAACACTTCCCAATCCTATAATTTTTCCGCATTTGAAAAGTAATTTTGTTGACTGCGAAGTATCACTTACTCCTAACTTTATATAAACTACTTACAACGCCAACTCGTCGTAAAACGCCTTCGACTTGTTACCTCCTCAATTCTACCAGATCAGCCAGGCGACTCGCGATTACACGAGCTGCTGACCTCACTCCGAAATTTTTATAACGTTCAGGATTCACAAACATTCACAATCAGGAGTAGGAATGTAGGCATTTCCGTTGGCCATTTTGCGCTACTTCTAATAGCGCTTCTGAAAGCTCATTACTAGCGAGGTACACCTACCGTTCTAGCGACGTCACTCGTCCATGAACCGGCCCCTTACACCTCCAACCCAACCGATTTAGGATGATTAAGGAATGACCAGCCCATCATCTCCACGCCGGAGAAAATCACCTCTTCCACTTGATACAGAAACTGGCCCTCATGGCCGCAATACCGGACAGGAACAGCATATAGGAACGACCCGGAGATGGTATGTTACAGTCTATGCACAGGTGCAAATGTACTGCGATGTGGTTGCCGTCACTATGGGAACAGCTCAACATAGCATCGCTGTGAAGCTCCTCCAGTTCATTCAGTGAACCCATACACGAGGTAGACATCGGCCAATAGCAGACCTATACATACTGCTGCGTGTCACTGTAACGTACCCTAACACTGACTGAGAACAAACGCGCGACAGATACGATCAGTACTGAATGCAAGCTTGAGGGCGAAGAGTAAACTGGGCGGAAACCTTGTCAACAGAAAATGCCGTGAGGTGTGTGGAACAACGTTTACGGTCGACATTTGCACTGCTGTGCATGTATTTCCAGGGAAATACAGATTCAAAAATAAATTGGGATAAGAAACAAACCAAACGCAATTACTCTGTAACGAGCAACCGGAGAGCGCGTGTCCGTATACCAAAATATTCCGTAAACATCTGAACAATCTTCGAAATTGGTCGCTGGAGTTAGAGTTCACCATGTGTGTATTTGGTGCTAATGAAATCCACAGTACAGAGCGAGGGGAGCACTATTTACGAATGCTGGAGTAGTATTTGACAGTACTATCGTTCATCTATCCATGTTCCAAGTGTCGAGAATAGTTGCTACTATCTTCAGTTAGGATATCGGTTAATCGCTCTCTTGTTGCTTTTTCCCGCAGGTCAGTGCAAGTTTCCAACAGACAGGAACCTGATCGAAACCGAAAAAGGAGATTCAAGTTTTTAAAACTGACACGTAGCGTTCACCGCTTCCGTAGCCAAGGTCATTAACTTACTCAGAATGTAACGACAGTAATTTCAGTAATGGGTACTGGGAAATGGCCATTGTAAAAGAGAATCTTTCTTCCCAAAATATGTTATTGTTTTCTTAGATTCTTCTTAAAAACTGCGTACGCCCTCGCGTGACATGCGGTGGGTCCACTACGTGAAATCATCCCAGGTATTCACTTCGCCGTGCGGTTCTAGGCGCTGCAGTCCGGAACCGCGGGACTGCTACGGTCGCAGGTTCGAATCCTGCCTCGGGCATGGATGTGTGTGAGGTCCTTAGGTTAAATAGTTTTAAGTAGTTCTAAGTTCTAGGGGACTGATGACCTAAGATGTTAAGTCCCATAGTGCTCAGAGCCATTTTTATTCACTTCGTTTCAGTATCGAACGCACTTTGTGTGAAAGTGTAACTTGGTGTTGGAAAATTTTACAGGAAGTAATGTGCCGAGGCTTCAGTATCCAAGCAGTTTCACTACACGTGTAAGGAACATTTACGACAACTTTAGCTGAACGAAACTCGAACTGAAACTTCCTGGCAGATTAAAACTGTGTGCCGGACCGAGACTCGAACTCGGGACCTTTGCCTTTCGCGGGCAAGTGCTCTACCATCTGAGCTACCCAAGCACGACTCAAGCCCCGTCCTCACAGCTTTACTTATGCCAGTACCCGAGTTCGAGTCTCGGTCTGGCACACAGTTTTAATCTGCCAGGAAGTTTCATATCAACGCACACTCCGCTGCAAAGCGAAAATCTCATTCTGGAAACTCGAACTGTAAAGAAATGTGGACAGGCGACAGACGTAACTCAGTGGTATGGAATATCTGTGACTTCACAGACAGGAGAACAGGGAGACGGTTCACTCTTGACATTCACATCACGCACCGAAGCCTTCACCATCGTACGTGACTGCAGGGAGAGAGCCGGATTCATTTCGGAACCCTCGTACAGTACAACCACATCAGAAGCCAGTTAAATGCCTTTTCTGAAATCTCTCTTCCATTCCGTTCCGCATTTACAGTTTTTACACTATAGGGATTGCGCTACATATTTCTGAGCTTTCTTCCGGCCATTGACGCGTGCTCTTTTGTACAAAATTGCAGTGTGTGTGTGTGTGTGTGTGTGTGTGTGTGTGTAACTTGGTAACATATCACAGCCATTAGCAAAATATTCTTGAGACAACAGACAGTTAAATAATAGTTGTCTGGAGTATCCTCTTTGAGAACTCTTTTGCAGCAGTTTCGAGGTTAACTTTACGCTTGCAGAGGTTTTGCGTTCACTACTGTGGAATGCTTCGCAAGTGACCAAAATTGTGTTTTTATCTATCACGACCATCCTTTGAGCTAAAACTGAAATACCTATCACTTCCACAGCGTAGCTCACAGGTTAAATGTGTCATTAACCATTCATTCTAATGCTTGCTGGACACCCCGAGCGGCATGTAATCTGTCACATGGTGTTTGTTTACACAATGTTTCTGTCTTAAACATGCGAATTAGTCCCTTGAAGGGCTAATCAATGCGTGCATCTGCACCACTAGATCTGCACCACTAGATCGTGGGAGCTAGAGAACCTCGTAAAGTGTGTTACCATTGAAGCCAACGGAGCAGCGAGCGTCACATCTGACGCTGGGGAATACTTTCGCTTTCTCCTTTCCCCCTCCTCTCTCCCATCCTTCCCCTTCCCCCTCTCTTCCTGACACTGTTCTTCGCACAGTCGAAGCCAGAGTTCGACTTGGCTTTACTTCAGTTATACGCGGAACCTAAAATCTCAGGACGATTGGAAATATGATCCAATTTCGGTTTTCATCTATTCCCACGGCTATACATCGTTTTCAGCGCGGCTAATTACAGATGTTTATCAGTGGTGGCGTGGTGTGAAAGCTATTAATTTTTCACTTTCAGTGTAACGTCAACGAAATGAGGTCTCCAACCATATAATACAAAAGATGGCGCTGAGTACAGGAGCTGAAATAAGATATTACAGGATTGTTGTAAGACAAGTCGGTTTTTATGCTTCGTAGGTGCTGTGCATGAATCGAAAAGGGGGATGGGTTGACAGACAGATTCAACTGAGATCCAGTAAAGAAGTGTACGACATGATGCAACCGATAACAAACAAAAAGAGACTACTGTTCCTCGAGCACATCTTTCATGTGGAGTATGTTTATCTCACGAAGAAAATCCGAAATTTTGTAAATCCGAAGTCACTTCAATTAAGAAAGCGCCAGGAGCGTGTGAGATCTCTAACAAAGAGACCACACTGCAGTAGGATTATTGTAATTTTTTATATTTATGGCGCGTCAAGTTCTGAACTCAAATATCAGTGGCCCAAAACATTTACATGCAGCTCTCAAAAATTCTCGAGAAAATCGAGTTTAAAGTTGCCCGAGCGACTTTGATTCATTAATGGTAAGACGACTGTGGGCAGGCCGCATAGCTCTATTGGTAGCGCTTGGGAGCAGTAATCGACAGGCCACTGGTTCGAGTCTTGTTTCTGTCATTATTTATTTTTATGCAGTTCGAAGATCGACCCTATTTGAATATAAAATTCGTCAAACATATAATAATTAACACCTATTTATCTCGTTTTTATGAAAAAGTAATGTTAAATGGGGAGGAAACGCGTTAATAGGGAGAGCTACTCTTTGCGGAAAGAATTAACATAAACGCTATCGCTACCAACAGAGCCACACGTTCGGATTTAATTCAAACCATTAGGATCCTCGAGATTCTACCAGTTTATGTAATGGACCTTGCAGAAAACCCACTTTCCTCCAAATGCGTCTTACGCTGAATGGATAGTATTTGGAAGAGACAGGTGGCTTCGACTACACAGAAAAAAAACTGGTGTACTAGAAAAGTATTCGAATAGGTAGATTCGCAGCAGCTTTGCTACAGGATGATTATTTTTTTCGATAACGATATTTCCACAACTGTCTTTTTTCATTATTATGAGAAGTACGATTGATATTCGACATTCAGGCAGCGTTTAAGAAATGAAAATTTGTACAAATATTAGTTAAAAACAATAATGTGATAATTTCGTTACAGTATTTAGTCAGCTTGAACCGCTTCTTACACTGTGATCATGCTCTTTCTCTATAAATTAGAGGAGAGGAAACGGTTACAAGGGTAATTGGTAAAAAGTGGTTACCTATTCCTTCGCGCTAGTCACAGTTGCAAAATAAGAAACAGCCGTAAGGAGAACTATCAGCCTGCATGCGAAACATTCTGTCTCTACGTATGTAGACCTGTTAAATTCATGCGTAACGGCCTCGCTTCAGTGCAAACACACGTATTTGTCGTTAGCCAACTTGCAGTTAAACTAATGAGGATCGTTAGAAAGTAACGGCGCAGTGACGTGTCACTGACATAAAAGTTCTTTAACCAATGCAATACAGAACACACATACCTGTTATCATCGAAAATGTGCATAAATTTTAGCGACACTTTTACGTTGTCTTCACCAAAAGTTTGCGTTATAATAATTAATCCCTTTTGAAACAGGGTCTGGTATTTCTTATATGTCTTTTAATCGCGGGGGACAACGTTCCAAGTCCTCTCTCTCTCTCTCTCTCTCTCTCTCTCTCTCTCTCTCTCATATATATAAGCATTGGCCATGTCCAGAGGGTAGACAGGCTAGTAAACTTCTTGCTCAGCCAAGAAACTCCGTATTGGTCCTACGGAATGTCACTGAGCACTGTCGTCACGCAGATGGTAGACCCGTATGGCCTGCCACTACACTCTTTTGTATCCGGATACGTCACGAATGCTATGGAGGACTTCTAGACAGCTGTAGTTGCTGGTGGCGCGGCTGTCTAGTGTGTACTTAGCTGCACGTCGTCGCGGTAGTCAGAAAGAAAGAGCAAGCGACGTAACCTACACCTTGTTCCGAACCTTTTGCTCCTGGGAAACACAAAAGCTTCCGTTGCGACACTTGGATTCATTTCTTATTTTTATAAGGGGTCGTACCCGCATACCTACCTCTTGTCGTCAGTGACCATAGCTGTCTCCAGAAACGAGCACAGCAGCACGCCCCATACGACCTCGACAGAACTACTACCACGTCACTCTCTGGCATTTGTTGCCTTGATGGGTAACATTAGGAAGAATAATAATCTCACATGCTCATGTAACTTTTTTTTGCACACGTACCCATATTTCCGTGTACAGATCCCTAGTCACAAAAAAATTCAGGAGCTTTTTGTAAAGATCTACATCTGCATACGTACTCGCCATACCATTGTGAAGTGCATGGCAGAGGGTACTTAGCATTATACCACGTGTTAGAGTATTTTCGTGCTACAGGCGCATATGAAGCGCAGGAAGAATGCTGACTGACGGTTTTAAATGGCTTGTTGCGCACTTGATTAGTCTATCGTTGTCTTCCTGATTCTTGCGAGGGGTTTCTTCGAAGCGGTTGTCTGATAATGTGTTTACTGTTACTTCACAAGACTGTTTGTCTTTACCACTGGTAAGTTCGACAGTAACGGCACTATAATACTCCATTGGGATACTCCCAAAGCTAATTTTACATTTACAGGGTTTTTCCTGTTACGAACGACTTGCTGACTTCTGTCTGCTAGGAAGTCCTGCATACAGTTCAAACATGGTCCGCTACTGGGAAATTATGTTTTTTATTCACTAAACGGCAGTGTGGATCGAATGCCTTCCAACAGTACAGGAATACGGCATCAACTTTGAGCCATTGTCTATGGCGGCGTGGTTAGTTTAAAACAGCGCTGTTAGTTCCAGAAAATCTCCGTCTGCGGAATAGCGCAGATTTTGGTTCTCCTGAACGATCGTAATGCGCGAGTATAAAAGATGTTTCATAATTCTGCAACATATTGACATCAGTGATATAGACCCATACATGTGCAACTATGCGACGGTACAGCTATACAGTGGAAACTATAGGGGAAGACAGAAATTAAACTCACAAGTAACGAACAACGTTCGCTGCAGTTCTTACTGTGAGATGAAGTTGGCATAGAAGAGGAAACTGTTGCTGGCTGTAGACGACGGGAAAGAAAGAAAATCTGTTGATTGTTCTTCAGAATGCGAATGAAGTAGGCCTATACCTTTTTGAAATGATTTGGAACGCTTCGATGCTGCAGCGAACTGCAATGAACGGCTGCTAGAATGCGAGCAACTTCTTCCGCAAAATTTCGTTCTCTAATTACATGCCATGACCAGGAACAAATTGTCGTCAAACTATCGGTTTCTGTTCCTTATGACCATCTTCAGATCTGTCAGGAAAGAGAAACCAAATACAACCGCTGGCCAATATTCATCTTGTAGAGAAGTAATTATGAAATAAAAAACTATAGTACTTTCTCGTTCACACAGAAAACACGAGCTTAAGAAGAAGATAAAACGTACCTGACTAAAAGAAAAGCTACCTTTTATTATCATAATATAATCAAACCAATATGGCATCTTCGTAAGTTACAAAGTTAGTTTGTTTGACATCGCGGAACAAGCATAGTACTGCCGAGCAAACCATGCCACGGCGTGGTGAGAGTCATAATGTGAAGGACGTAGCTGTTCTTAGCAAACTGGGGTACAGTTACGACAAGAAAATAAATTTGTCACGTAAAGTCGCCAGGTGTGGCCACTGTAGACATGTGAGACATCTACGTTCTAGGAAAAACTATCCTGTAACTAAAATGTGTTATAAATTGTTGCAGTAGTAGTACTTCAAAATAGGCAAATGCAATTCTTTTTTTGGAGGGAAATGTATGTCACCATGTGGTGCCGAAAAACGATGGCGGTAACTTTCTTCTTCTTCTTCTTCTTCTTCTTCTTCATTTTCTTGAGCATCGCTTTGACCTGTAGATCATATGCGTTGTCTACATTCCTCCTTCAGTCATTTCTGTTCCTGGCTTTTGGGGTCCGTTTTCCTTTTCTAAGGGCTGTCGCCTCCGCATCACTGTCGATATCATCCTTCCGTCTTTTTCCTGTCTTTCTTCGGCGCATTCTGCCTTCCACGGATCCTGAGACTGCTACTCATGGTTAGTATTTCCTCTTTCGTCTTAATTAGGTCTCGTGCCCACATCAGTCTTATTTTCTTTTAACCTTCGGCCAATATCAGTTTATGGAATATAGGTCTACCAGTTTCTGGTTCTTTAATATCCTCCATTCCTGTTACTAGGTGTCCCTTTTGGCGCCATGTACAAAAATGACTTCTTCAGTTGTCAGGTGCGTACCATCGTTGAGTGCCTTGCTCGCCACCATGTGTTCAGTTTTTTCCCCATTAATTTGTAGCCCTGCTTTACTTGCAATATTTCTGTAAAAACGTGTCATGAGTTGCAAGTCCTCTTTACTGCCACTTACCAGAACAACATCGTCTGCATATGGAAGCCGGTTTATTGTGCTGTTACCCAGTCTTTTTCGAGCTGAGTTTAATTTTTGGTGTTCGCAGTCTATCTTTACTAAAATTAAGAAGTATCGAAGATAATTCGTCTCCTTGCCTAAGGCGAGTTGTCTTCAAAATGTAGTAACTTAAGATAACACTAATAGCGTACCATTTCACATAATCTGTATAGAATCACCGCTGCAATGCCGTTCATGAACCGCAGCACTACTGAGTGAATCAAAAGATTAACGTACAAATTCGCAATGAGGCTGCGTGGGATAACCACGAGAGTGTTCCTGTGTAGAGCGATTTAAGCTGATTTTCTCCACTGACGGGGAAAAAAATCGAAACACCAGGTAGTTGATAGGCGTGTTTCTACATCTGAAACAAGACGTCTATTCAGATTTTGGGCCAGTCGCATAAGAATGGCCCTAGTGGTGCTACCATGAGCATACAAATTAACTTCGTTTTAAATACACGCTGTAACAGTCGTGAGCGTTAGTTACTTTGAGGTTGGACGTGGTGAGTTGATGTTAGTCAACAATGCGTTTAAGCCGATAAAAACGTCACTATCAGCACTTCATTAAGTTTGAACGAGGTCGTGTAATAGGGCTAGCAGAAGCTGGACGTTCCTTCTGCATTATTTCAGAAAGACTTGGCGGGAATGTAGCCACTATACATGAGTGCTGGAAGCGGTAGTCAGGGGGAGTGTACGGTCGTAACAAGACTGGTCTCTAGACGGCCAAGTAGCACTACCCAAAGAGAAGACAATCATGTTCAGTGTATGGCTTGGGGCGCATCGTACTGCTTCTGCAGCTGCAATATAAGCAGCAGTTGGCACCACAGTGACACAACGAACTGTTACAAATTGGTTACTTCAAGGACAGCTCCGAGCCAACCACCCTATACCGTGGCCGTGTGTTGGTTAGGAGGAGGCCAGGTGAGGGCCTGCAACCAACCTCTCTGTGTCCTAGACACACTGGACCTACATCTTGAGTTACGGTCTGGTGTACGATTTCATATTACAGGAAGAACACACTCGTGGGTATCCCACCTAGCCTCACTGTGAATTTGTACGTTAATCTTTTGATTCACCCTGTAATGCTGCGGTTCATGAACAGCATTGCAGCGAGTGTTTTCCGGCTTTAGCGTCGTCCACAGCCAGCATTAACACTTCCTGTATTCACCGAGCGAGTGCATCACGCATGGAACTCCATCCCAGAAACTGACATCCGGCAACTGTTCAACACAATTCATGCACTTTTGTATGCTTGCATTCGACATTCTGGCAGTTAGGTCTGTTACTAATGCACCAGCATTTCACATTTGCAATGGCTTCTCTCGCTTGCGTTAACCTGTGATCTTGCAATGTTAATCACTTACATATGTTACCTAGACAAATGTATTCACGATAATTCATTACTGCACGTGAATTATTTTTTGATGTTGCGATTTTTTCCCGCCGTTGTATTTCGGAATTTCTGACTGTACTTAAGGCTGCAGCGCAAGTGCATTTCGTATGTACGGTGTGTGAGGCAGCCGCAGAACCACGACTGTGTTGGGGTATCCCTGGTCACGCGAGAAGCGGACGGTTAACCGTAGGGTGGAAGGCGATGCGGGAGGCGCGCGCCGAGCACAGCACAGCGCAGCGCAGTGCAGTGGCGCGTCTTGCGGAGCGGCGAGCAGCGGGCGCCGGCTGCGGCTGCCATTGTGTGGCCCGGCCTGGCTTCGCCTTTCTCCGGCCCGCTTTCCACGTGCTTCGCGGCGCCTCTCTCCTGTGCTATCACTCGCCAGCCGATGCTGCCAGCGCCCACACGCACACTGCGTTTCTCCCGGACACGCGGATTCGGGGGCTGTCCCCAAATTTCACTGACAGCGTGGCACGCAACTCGGAGGGAGGTGCCCCGGCGTAAAAGCTCGGGGTATAACCGACCCATATTACGGAGACATCGCATCCTTCTCTGATTCAGTCTCGCGCAGACGCGGATCCAGGATTTGGATCGGGGAGAGGGGCGGAGGAATAGGGGGGGGGGGGGGGACATGGTTCTCTGTTGGTAGTCTCTCTTCGCTTCCCCTCCCCCTAATCCCCTTCTCCAAGCACATATTACTTTTATTTGCAGTGACACACACTTCTAACGCGTTATGTCTACGAATTTAATAGCAAACGATAAAATATTTTAGCGTAATAATAGTAACATCATGAATATTAAAAAGGCGAATAATTGGGAAATTAAACGGTCATATGGCATTATTGGTTTAATTTAGCCGCCTGGTGCAAGTCTTTCTAATTGAAGCCACGTCGGCCGCTTGCACCTCGATGAAGATGAGCTGAAATGGTAATGCAAGCACAAACATCCAGACCCTGAGCTAAAAAACCTTTGACACGGTCGGGAACCGAACTCGGATCCCGCGATCTAGAGGCAGCGATGCTAACCACTAGACTACGAGCTGTGAACTTCATTAAGGAAATATTGGGACTATAAAAAATGATGGAACGTTGGAAATTACGAAGTAATGATGAAATTCATCGAAACATAGAAAAAATACCAGAATTAATGAGAAAAAAGAAGACTGTTAATAGTTCGACGTTTATATGGAATACAAAACAGTAGAGTAACCAAAAATATTTTCAGATATTCATGGGCTAGAAAGTCAAGTTGAATCGACGAAGAAGAAAAGCATATGGGAAAAAATATGAAAGTTGAAAAAACAGATACGTGTCTCTAGAAAATGTATTGAATACGGAAGGGTTGCAAGGTAGGAGACTGAAAAAAAATCAGATATGAAGTAATCAGAAGACAGGAAGAAAGAAAACATAGTGAAGAGATCAAAGACTACTGGAAGAAAAGAATGATGATGATGCTAAATGGATGCTGGGAGACAATACACCAGAAATCACAACTGTCGAGAAAAAGATCGCGTTAAGGGAATTTGGCACTACAAAATTGAGAGTTGACTCGTAGCGTGAGTTGTCGTGTGTTGATACATTGGTTTCAGATTCTTTAGCCTGTAGCGAACTAACGACGACTCCCTTACAGGATTCTAGCTTTGCACTGGCTGCATGATCAGGATAAAGAAGATAAATGTTCAAATGTGTGTGAAATCTTATGGGACTTAACTGCTAAGGTCATCAGTCCCTAACCTTACACACTACTTAATCTAATTATCCTAAGGACAAACACACACACACACACACACACACACACACACCCATGCCCGAGGGAAGACTCGAACCTCCGCCGGGACCAGCCGCACAGTTCATGACTGCAGCGCCCCAGACCACTCGACTAATCCCGCGCGGCAAAGAAGGTAACGAAATTAGAATTATATTAATACCTTCAGCTGCTAACGGGCGTCGATATGTATCAACTGGGACAGGTGAAAATGTGTGCCTCGACCGGTACTCGAACCCGGGATCTCCTGCTTACATGGCAGACACCCTATCCATCTGAGCCACCGAGGGGACAGAGGATAGCGCTAATGCAGGGACTATCTCGCGCACGCCTCCCGCGAAACCCACACTCTCACCTTGTTTGTCCACACACTACTTCATAGTGTCCCACCCCAACACACTCATTACTCGTGGAAGACATTCTTACCAAGTCCCGTAAGAGTCCGGGGAATATGTTTGCATCCGCACAGAAGAAGAAGGTCATGGCTGGTGTTACCAGAACTATATACTTATATGGATATGGTGTTTGTTTTTCGGACATGTCCGAAAGAACACACACCATATCCATGTAAGTATAAAGAAGATAACGGTTGTGAGGAGAAGCATCCAGAGACTTCGGTTTTTCTTAAATCTCTGTCGTTACTGAAATCCATGGCTCTGGTGATCAATAGAATTTCCTGTCAAACTGCACGTCTAGAAAAAACGTCCGTTGCGTTTAATATGAAATGGAGTTTAAGTGAAACTTTTAATTTTGGTGTACTGTTGTGAAATACTGCTCATCGATAAACGACACAGGAAGGATATACGGGAGCAGCGCTTGGCGAGGGTATAGCTGGCCAGCTAACTAGACGACTGTGAAGAGGCCAGTTTCGAACAGTAGGCGCTAATCACCTGTGTGTTGAATCAATTCGCGAACGACGTGTGGGCATGGAGCAGCCAGTGAGCTCGAGAACAGTGCTGCCGCACCGGAGGTAACTGGTTGGACGCTTTGTCGACACTCGTAACAAACTACGCCGTTCTGTGCGTTCTGAGACCTTGAGTGCTGAATTACCATGAGGCCAGAGACGTCAAGTTGCAGCAAATTCACTATTTGAACGTAGTTTTCGTCTGACTCGATATTCGTGCTTGTGAGAAACCTTTCCACTTACGTATACCAGTAACCCGTACGCGGGAAATAAAGGCGTAAAGGAGACGCATTGTGTACGACTAGTTAGTCGGGATCTGGGCCCATAGATTCCATTAGAGATTATTAATTCCTTGTTATTATCACTTGGACCGCTGCAGAGTCTATTCCTCGTAATAAAAAAAATTCCTGGGCAGTTGGTTATTGCTCCTGAGTATCGTGTAACTCCTTTTGACAATTGGTGCTTCATCTCTTCTCCGAACATTGCAGTGGGCATGTAACGGTACATAGTCATTTAGTTTACTTCTTACCCGCCCGCTTACAGGTTCCGGATAAGCCTTTTGATACCCGTACGATTGACGCTACGTCTCTGAATATCTGTTGGAGAAGAAATATTCACTCTTTTGCGTGTCGACACCTCTTTCGGTGTAATCTTCTTGAATTGCAACATATTGTTCAGAAGAAGGTTGTAACAGTGGTCGCATCTTTTAGTACTTAAATCCATCGAAAAGGAGATCGTACAAAGAGGGCAGAAATGTTGTAGACGCTAGTATTCCATATGAACATTCGTTTGTTTAACTCAGCAGTTCTTTCACATTTGTACAGTTATACCTACTTTACTTAATAGTGTCCGGAAAACCTCTTTTGAAGTTTTAAGCCCGAATATCGAAACACAGAGCTGCTTCTTTCTTGTCAAACCATAGATCGTCAAGGGTACATCACGTGGTGCAGTTGGGACATTGTGGAAGATGTTCCATGTACTGAAATTCACCTCAGTCACATTTGTTGTCTGCTTCGGCTTTAAGGCACCATTTAATTAGAACTGGCGCTACACACGTTTCGATGCGGTTCATTGTTCTCTAAGTCTTCCAGCTTGATGATTGGCTCTGGGCATCTCTTGTGAGACAAATTAGTCGTTTAGGGCCATATTTAGCACAGTACTACGGAATCTCTAGCGGGATTTAAGTCTGCCAGATCCACATGAAGCACCGTGTGTGGGATGGCGCTCGACAAATGTCTGTTTAAATTTTTCTGCGTACCCATATGCCATTCTTCGGGGTTGAGGTACTGAAAATACGGTCGCTTTTCCCTAGTGCTGCTGTTTTTATACATCCTGTTGTTAGCGTGCATGTGTTCACTACAATCTACTTGTGACTCTTCATGTTCTCTTTGCGCATTTCTTTATCCATAAAACTGTGCGAATTAAGCCGTAACCAAACTTAGTCTGATGCTGATATTTAGACTTCAAACAGATATGTACTTACGACTAAACAGCTGCCATCATCCTGCACAGACCACGCTGTCCGGAACACACTTACACAGGGTGTTCAAAAAATGTCGAATACTTTGAGAGTTGATAGTACTCACCGGAACAAGAAAAAGAAGTCCAGTAAGCATAGGAAGGGCTGTCGACGCTTGGTTGCGGATATTAGCACAGTTCTTGCACTGGGGTCTGTAAAATGTGTCGGCAGGATATTACGATGACTTACAGTACTCTACCTACCGTTAGGTGGTCAGCAGTCATTTGTGTGGTTCGAGCCGTGTTGTAGGCTATGTTAGTTTCCGTCGTGTTTGTATGCCTTATTCTACAGTGGGCTGTCAACCCTGGGTGCGTATCACGGTGTTTACTTTCTTCCAGGCACGGAATCTCTTATGTGATTACTGTTCCTCCACTGTTTGTACATGCAAATGGTGTAGTACATTTACATTTTCTTTCTTCCATCACGTGTTAGCAATGAAAGCCTACTACTCGATAAGTGAAATATCGGATATGGTATTTTGCTGTGGTTTAGAAAATAGAGGTAGCCTGCTAACCCGTGCCCTCTGCGCTGAAAAATATCCATAGCGGAGAGTGTTCTTTGATTAACTGTCGGGCAGGCTTTTCAAGTGTCTGACGGACACAGGTATCTTTTCACCTCGGGAGACTAGTGTGTGCTACGTTCGGTGGGAGAAACTCCTGGGACAAGTGTGCGGTGATTAATAGCAGCAGAAGGCGTGTCTCACTCTTTTATCTGGATGTACTTCATAAACAGTTGTTGTACTCATATCATCTGCAGCGCGTTCAGACCCGAAGACCACAGGACCATCATAGCAGATGGCGCTTCTGTCAGTGGCTGTTTCAGAAGTGTGCCGCAGATCCACTGTTCACATCCAAGATTTTATTTACCGATGAGGCAGGGTTCGCAAGAGATGGTGTTGTGAATTTCCGTAATCAGCATGTATGGGCAAATGAAAACCGCCAAGCAATTCAGGAAAGAGGACATCAACACCAATTCTCAATCAACGTATGGGCAGGCGTACTTGGCGATAGATTAATACCACGAAGATTAACTGAGGTGCATTATTTGGACTTTCTGATTAATGTATTACCTACCTTGCTGGAGGCTGTGCCATTGCAGCAACGAATACAAATGTGGTTCATGCATAATGGCGCACCACCATATTTTCGCCACAGCGTGCGCAAACATCTAATGCAGACATTTCAGAACCGCTGAATTGGTTCGTGGAGGGGGAGGGGGCGGGGGGGGGGGGGAGGGGGTTGGCCTGCTCGTTCCCCAGACCTCAATCCCCTAGACTCTTGGTCACGGGGCACGTGAAGGAATTGGTATACGCCACGCCAGCCAACAATGTGTGACCACTACAGGGTCGCGTCTTCAATGCGTGCCAGCAGGTGCAACAACAGCTGGGTACACTTGGAAGAGTGCGTCATTCCTTACGCAGGAGCTGAGGGGTATATTGTCATGAATGGACGCCCCCGTTGAACGCCTCCTGTAAAGACATGTTTATTGCAGAAAGTATGCATTTCCGGACTCACGTTTATTGGGCTTATTCTTCTTGTTTCCATGAGCGCTACAACCTCTCAGAGTATTCGACACTTATTTTTAACACCCATTCTACAAGGCACATATGTTTGTTGCAAGAACCATCTAAAGGAAACACTCGAAAATCTCTAAAAAGATTTTGGAGACGATGTTTATCCGCCTTAGAAGATCCGCAAGACTTGGCAGTTCAGCCGAAGGAGGATGCCCCGCATCAAGAATCTGAAGAGGAAAGGTTGAGGTTCAAGGCCTTCCTACTTTTCGTAGTAAATCTTTGTTCTGAAATAGTTCGTATCCTATCCAAACATGAAATCAAGGTTATTTCTCTACCATCATCAAAGGTAGTCACGATCGGTGGCCATGTAATTGTGACTTGTCGTATATCGGTCGTACTTTACATACAGTTCAAGAACGTCTAGTGGAACTCTGTCATCCATGACCTGCCTATATACAACGCTCGGCCATCTTTCGTCGCTTTCTGATTGAGGAAGTCCCGTCGTGGTTGATGAAAACAGATAAACGAATGGAATTGGAAGCAAGATCGCGCAGCGTTTGTACAATGTTCGTGTCGACAATAACAGATTTTCAAAATATAGAATCTTAGATATTATTCATTATATCGCCCAAGACTTTCCGTTACATGTCTCGTGAACTGCAATAATATAACTGCATACAAAGCAATGGATGGAAGTAATACTGATGATCTCAGACCAGTTCACAAAGGTTCTTTGCAAATCCAGTTATTTACTAACTGCCGCCCTATTCCGTATTCTTCCTATTGAATCAGAAGACACTAGTGGCGGATCAGGGCCGAACTAATTTCCTAAGAGGAGTACAAACAGCGGTGATCTGTTGTGAGAGGTTGATATGTGGTATTGCATTACACAGCCGTGTTCGTCAGGTGACAGCTAAATGGATGAAAGGTTCGTAGAGACGTGCTCTTAACTGTCAGAAAAGATGGTTCCACAACAACGAACTTAGAGTGACGACCTGAAACCGCCAAGGAATTCAGAAGCATAACCGCGCGCGCCCATGTGTCTGCGTGCTGTGTGTGTGTGTGTGTGTGTGTGTGTGTGTGTGTGTATGTGTGTGTGTGTTATTGTCCGGAGCATGCCAACAACTTGTAGAACATTTCGGGAAAGTGGAATATTAATGTTTTGTAGTGAGTTTTCTGTAAGGAAACCTACTGTAAACTTAGGCATGGAAGTTTCCCCGCATCCGTGTGGAATAATAGGGAAAGTAATTGGTGTAGAGACACACCGTCCGCTTACTGTTCCATTAACTCCGTGTCGGCAGTGGTTTTGCTTTGACTACCTAAACTCCAGTTCATCTCTCCATGATAGTTGGTGTATCACGCTGGGGTAGTGTGAGGTATATTCTGAATCGATACCGAGGACACTGTGTAATGAAAATGTTTGGGTTGACGGTTGTGGCGAAAAATATCATGCTCACTGTATTTGTTGTCTTTGTTGGTATCATTGAAATATGCAACCTGGGAGGGTTATGTTCCTATTATGTACGAAATGAGTGCCATTTATTCCATAAATGTTAGCACAAGGTGGCGGAACTAAACGGTACAGTCACTTTGGTGTGACCACCGCGTGCGTTCGACGTCAACCTGCAGTAACCACTCACAGACGGAAGGTGGCAACACTACCAGTGGAGGGTATATAAAGGGTGCAGAGAATTACAGTTGTTGTCGTGCAGAAACGGAGCTACTTATCTGACGTCCAAACGGACACGCTCATTCCCTTTCGGGCCAGGGGTGGAAGCATTTCCGAAATGGTTTAATTTGCAAACTGTTCGCATGCCGCCGTGATTAAACTGTACTGCGCATGGCAAAAAGGCGTTATCCAAATCGCATCGAGGCAATTGTGATGCACCACAGGCCATAAATGACAGGGATGAATGACGGCTGCGGAGATGAGTACGGGTGTATAGACGTGCAGCTGTTCAGCAACCAAGGAGCTACCTACAGTGTCTCTTAAACGACTCTTCAGCGAACGTTGCTGCGTATATGAGCCTCTGGTCCACGCACCCGTGCTGACTGCTGTTCGTCAGCTATGAGGGCTGGAATTTCCACGCCAATACCCCGACTGGGCGTTCATTGACTACCGACAGGCGGCCTTTTCAGATGAATCACGTCTTATGCTGAATCGGACAGATGACTGTTGACGTGTACAATGTGAAAAGTCTGAAAGCAAACACCTTGTAATCAGGAGAGAGCGTTATGGTCTGGGAAATGTTTTTGTGGCATTCCCGGGATGATCTCGTTATGGAATGCGCAGTGGATCAACACAAATATGCATCTATCCTTGGGGACCATGACCACTCCTACGTACAGTTTATTTTTCCTCGGCACGATGGTATCTACAAGTAAGACAACGTAACGTTGCCACACAGCTCACAGTGTACGTGTGTGATTCGAAGAGCACAGGGATTAGTTTACCGCACTCACCTGGCCAGATTAAAACCCAATCGAGCGTCTGTGAGACCACCTCTATCGGGCTGTTGGCGCTATGGATCCCTAACCTTTCAGAACCTCAGTGACTCTCTTCCTGCACCCCTCGCGTTGCAAAAGGTGGTTACTGAGCCTTTTGATAAGTGGTCGCATTAATGTGACTGGATAATGTATTTGTCATCCAAATTAGACATGAGAGTAAATTACCTTCCATTGTACCTACTTAGAACTGTGACTGTCGTGCCATCCTGATTCAGATTTTTTGCAGTTTCGCTAAATCACGTCAGGATTAATGCCTTCCCCAGCCTTGTCCAGCTGTTTTAGTGCTGGGCCGTGATTATCTTGAAGCTGACGGGATAGTCTTTTAACGATCCTTTCTTTGGCCTCAAAAGCATCAAACTCGCTTGCATAACCGCCATTTCCCTCGTTCTAGGCCTCAAAGTGGCATTAATATAACAACCAGAAATGCTTTTGGTGCAACAGCTGCTCTTCGGTATCTTGTCTATTGTTTTCAGATGAAGCGGAATAAGTGACGTTAAATCTGCTGGTTTCCGGAAACACCAACACAAGAGAACGACTTTTCACATGATTCTGTTACATAAATGTATTTCTCGGGGGAACGTGTGTACTGCAGCCCACAACAGTTCAGAAACCGTTTCATTATGTGATGGAATTATGTAAGTTACTCGCTGTGAATTTTGGAAGGTTGTTATAGTTGTCATTGGCATACTCCCGCCTCTTCCGCTGATGAAAGTTGTTTCATTTTCGAGCAATAAGGACTCACTGTTTCTTAGCCTTGTAAGAATTTTGACGCAGTACTTCGGAAGCGTATTAGCAGCACGTAATTGCTAAAATATTTGCTCGTGGCTGTCGTAAAATGAAGAGGGATGTTCAGACTCATCAGTGATACTCCTTGAATTCTCTATATTTCGTTAACCGAGAAGATATGAACTACCTCTTAACACCAATATTTGAAGCACATGTTCACATACCATGCAAAGATCACAGTACACATAAGCGTAACTTCATAGTGTTTAATACAACTGTGATAACATAAAATCACCCTGCCTCCGTGTTACCGGTTGGCGTCGCTTCCCAAACGTTGCAGTTCACATGTTCGATGCGCGTCTCAAACGTGGGTGTCTACTTTGAATGTGGCGTTGTGTGTTCTGTATTTACGTAATTTGCGTAACTGAAAGATGGGAAAGAAAGCAGAGATGGCAAAATTAAGTTGATTGTGGTTGCCTTTATCCATCCGAAAGCAAATAAAAGAAACTCCGCACTTAGATATATGAAACTCAAAGGCTGAGAGCTACAAAAGATAAAATACCATGGGGAAGGATTAGATAGTCGTTAAGAGACAGAAAAGGAGTATCAAATCTGTACCAACTAGGTTTGTACTACATGTTAGACCCCACTAAATGAAGTAGAGCAATAATTGTTGTCTGCCTCGTATGGAAGCAGTTTGGCGGACGTTACTGAATGAAGACTCTTCGTATGAAGCTCTTATTGGACGGCAGGCTCACAATTGAAGAACATCTTCTTAGCGTATGGGTGCTTGAAAAGTAACGAGCGGGTGATACATATGATGAAATTAGGGAAAAATCTTTATAACTGGGTGAAATACAACCCTCATTATTGTGATGAAATTATCCAACACCTTGTCGAATTACGCTATGGGCCGGTGTTGACAGTGACTATCATCGGGCCGCATTTCTTGGTTTGGTCTGTGACAGGGGCACAGTCTCGCTGGACTGCTGAACGACGACGTCATGCAACTGGATGGTTCCCCTGAACACTAGTGGACTCCTGTTGTAGAGTAGTTGAGCAACCAATTTCTGTTACGGATTAGACGTGGAGGGCTTCTTATATGACCGTCCAGAAGACCGGACTCTACAACGTTCTGTAATTGGCTGTGGTCCTCCTCAAAGGAAAATATTTGTGCGACTCGCGTGACTTCCATTGATGAGATGAAAGAGGAGATTACACATACTCTGAGAGCGATAACTCCAGAAATGCTTCGCTGGGCAAGTAGAAACACATGGCAGCGAAACCAACTCTGCACCGGGAATGATAGCGTACAGAGAGTCTGAGATATGAGAGAAGTACGTAAAAGCATTCGTTTCTGTGTAATTCCATTCTTGCAAGTATCCTTTTCTGTTAAATGCAGTTTCTGCTAGATCCAGGGAGTCGTTTCATGATCTTGTTTGCCTTTCATGTGGCTTCTTGTTTCCATACAATAACATTAAACATTTCCGATCGTGACTTCTGGCTCACCCTGTAGAACATGGAGATTCGACCATCGGATGCACCAGCTATAGTTGGAGTGCCGTAATTATTTACAGCAAGGATTGCTAATTGTTTCGTCTACCTCTTCCAGCCCGCGGATGCAAAGCGGCGAGGCGGAGGCAGCGGGCGGCTTTGACACAGATTTTGAGCGGCGGGACGAAAATTTACATTTACCTTGGGCGGCAGGCGTTGAGCAAGTCACAGCCACGCCTAGCGGCAGGTAGAATGCCGCTGACACGGAACAAAGGCACTTTGTCCTCACGTATGACACATTACGCATTATCGCTTGTAGGCGTCCCGCCTGCATCTGTAACGGCGCGCCGGCTCCAAGGCACCCGTCTCTGTTGGCTCACTTCACGCGCGATGTTCGTGGAACCGTTTTATTGCCTCTGTTTTCATACAAGGTGTTGGTATTGCACGGATTTACAATGCCGTTGTAAAACTGGTTATCTTCATACGATGCACCTTGCAGATAACAGCGGAGCCTCCTAAATTGTGTGACTCACTGTCTAGATCGTAGAACAATACATGCCATCAGCTATCAAGGAAACAAAGTCAGGCCAGCCTCTGGCGTCGCCGTAAGGCGGTCCTTCTTTGTGTACACGATGGTTGTAAGTAAACTTCCGCTAGTTGAGCCAGTGCGGACGGAAAACTATTTACCTATGGATGCCCAACTTTACAGGAATGGTGGTCAGACTGTGCGTTGCGGGATTTGCGTTGTTACTAGTGTTAGTGTCATGATTTGCTGTCAGGCGCCCGCTAACGGTAGCGCGACGTAGGGTTGAAACGTAAGCATCAGTGTGCATTACAGTTGCAGCCAACGTAGGTCTGGACAACATGAGCTGGACTGTTTTCCGAAATGTGTTTTATCAAAACAGGAATAGTGCTGTCGGTTTTCGCGAGTCTCGACACATTAGAGGAATATGGCGAGGGCCTCTTCCGCACCGGGGTTGAAGAACATGATTCGGAAGTTCGAATTAACTGACGATGTGGGAACTGTTGTTAGGAGAAGCCGACGGCCAACTGCGCCACAAATTGTTGAGGAAGTTACTGTTGTCATGGTTGAGAATGCTGGACGCAATGTGAGATCTTCAAGCTGTGCACTAGCTGTGTCACAAGGGCTGAACATTCCATGGTCCTCATCCCACGTGAGATGTTATGGGCAGCGGGAGAGCCATCTCTACTGCTTGCCCACGACTGTGCTGCTCTGGTCATTCTGTCTTATATCCGTACGAATTGTTACATCCAGGTATTTGTATAAGTTGACTGACTCCAGTTATGACCCACTGGTGTAGTCATGTACGTGAGTGATTATAATTTCGACGTTGTGCGAAATGCAAAATCTTACATGTCTGTACATTTAAATAAAGTTGCCGATTTTCGCACCACTTTGAACCCTTTCGACGCCTGACTGGATGAACCTTCAGCTTTGTCATTACGGATAACAGCATCACCAAAAAGTCTGAATTTACTATTATAGTGTCTGCTAGGTCATTGATATTATATATAACATGAACGGCAAGGGTCCCAACACACTCCCCTGGGTTACTCCTGAACTTACTTCCACTTCTTTCGATGGATCACCATTCAAGATAGTATGCTGCGTTTCCCAACCGAGAAACCTTCAATCGTAATTTTGTTAATAAACGTTTCAGATGCTTTTCGGAAGTCCAGAAGTTCTGTATCCGCTTGACTGCCATGATCAGTAGCTTTCAGGATGTCATCTGAGGAAAAGTATAAATTGGATTTCGCATGATCCATGTTTTCGACGTCCATCCTGGTTGGCATGTTCGAGATACTTCTTTATGTTTGAGCTCAGAAAATGTTCTAGCATTGTATGGCAGATGAACGTCAATGACCCCAAGCGGTGGTTTTGTGAATTACTAATGTTTTTGGAAGGAACGTTTTGTTTTCATCTTGAACGCTTCGTAAGGATGGTACACCTTGCACATTCTAACCAGGCATACAGTGTTTCTACATAGTAATGGAGGCAAACGACGCTACGCTGTGAAGTTTCACTTGTGCGTGCGCACGCACGCATGCTACAGACACATGGCTACAGAATCTATGTAAGTACAGAAATGCCACTTACTGGCACTTGGAGTAACGTTGCTACGATAAGTGTTTGCCGAAGACTTGTTTCACTCTTCGTTTCCACTGTTTTCTGAAAGGGAAAGCGAGCTGACTACGTTGACCCAGCACCTTCTAAAGTCAAACCTCAAACCGGACACAGCCTTTTTGGGCGTCAAGCTGTGCACAGGCATACGTGTTTCTCTAGAGACCTACTTCCACGGAAAAATATGTGAGGCGCGCCTGCTCTGAAAGGAGGAGAGGTCTGTGGCGGTGGGTGTGCCTCCGTGGAGAAATACATTCAGGGCATGTACGGAAGGGATGTCCATAACCGCTGGCAGACCCTAGAAATATATTTTTGGCGAGTGCAGCAATAAAAGGAAGACGGTGTGCTATCATTTTCGTTAATCAACGATAGGAAATGCCTAAACACAAAATCAAAATTTTATGAAAACAATTCATAGACAAAATTCTAGTTGAAAATACAAAAGGGTGCACAATACCCATAATCTGTGGCATAATGCTAAAATGAGGAGCATACTTTTTAAACAGCATGTGGGATTTGAGAATTAAGTAAAATTTAGTCACAATTCATTTAGCATACTGAAAGGCGCCACGAAGCTTAAAAGAAAAATTCTGACTACAATACTAATAACTGTTGTTGTGATCTTCAGTCCGAAGCCTGGCTTGATGTAGATCTCCATGCTCTTCTATCCCGTGCAAGCCTCTGCATCTCCGAATAACTACTGCAACCCATGTCTATTTGAACCTGTTTACTGTCTTTATCTTTCTCTCTCTCTCTCTCTCTCTCTCTCTCTCTCTCTCTCTCTCTCCGCATCATTTACCCCCTCCCCACACGCTCTTCCCACCATTACAAATTGACGATGCTTCGATGCCTCACGACGTGTCCGATCAACCGATCCCTTCTTTTAGTCACGTTGAGAAATAAAATTATTTATTCCCTTTCCGATTCAGTATCGTTTCATTACATGTACCAATGTCATCTTCAACTTTCTTCTGTTCCACCGCATCCAAAAAGCTTCTCTTCTCTCTTTGTCTAAATTTTTTATCGTTCACGTTTCACTTCCGTACTAATAATTCCGTAATTACCCTTTTCGATTTCAGTACCGATAAAACGCTCCCCTCACATCCCTACCGGACAGAAGGTACGAATGCTGTCTGCGAGAGGAAATCCTAACGGTCATTTACAGCGACTGTTCACATTCGCTCTTCGCTCTTTCCCAGAGTAAGGTTAACTTTTGAATTCTAGTGTAGTCGTGTTCGATTTCCACTGTACCAACAATTACCAAGAATGGTTACAATCAGAAAGCAGGTATTTATCAGGACAGTGAACTATACATGTTGTTTCAACTTACTTCTGAAGCTTTGCGAGTGTATCTGGCTTTCGACAGTACACATATTCCTTTAAGATCTCCATAGGCACCCACCTACATAGGGAGAAATGATCATCACGATAAAATAAGAGAAATCAGGGCTCGCACGGAAAAATTTAAGTGCTCGTTTTTCCCGCGTGCCGTTCGAGAGTGGAACGGTAGAGAGACAGCATAAAGGTGGTTCATTGAACCCTCTGCCAGGCACTTTATTGTGGATAGCAGAGTAATCATGTAGCTGTAGATGTAGGTAGAAACAAATTTGTGTAAAATTTGTAGAACATAGAATGAACTAAGTTGTAATTCTTCGTCGTATCCTGTCTCCTGGAAGATTGTTGTCGAGGTAGGATCGTACTTCTTTGAAGTAATACGATGGTGTTAGCTGGTGTAGTCTATCGATTGGAATCGCCAGTGACCCTTGCCATACCAAGGGGTGCTTTCTGCTTAACTTTTGAAAATTACATAACCGAGTACTTTATGTTTTAAAATATTGAAACAGTTCTTGTTTTTAATTAATTTTTATCAGGTTCCATATTTGTTTTAAATTTTTCAGTTAAACTTAGCTAAAACATTTAACATTGTAAAAACAGACTTAATGTCTGATGGGATAACCGCAATCTCTGGTTTTTCCAATGTTATTTATAATCCGTTTTGAATGCAAAAAATGTTTATTCGTATGACCGGTTTCGGTTCCTCTAAGAACCATCTTCAGATCTGCAATTTCGGTTACAGGAGTATCCAGTCCATACACAGCAACCTTCACATGCTGCGTCACATCAAACGCAGTATGTGAAGGTTGCTGTGTATGGACGGACGGGTTACTCCTCTAACTGAAATTGCAGATCTGAAGATGGTGTTAGAGGAACCGGAACCGGTCATATGAATAAACACTTTTTGCAATCAAGGCGGATTATAAATAACATTGGTAAAAAATTTAAGTCTCAGTAGTAGATGTCAATTTCCCCTGTAAATGTCGTACTCAATATTTCCAGTATCTCTTTAAAAAGTATGTTGAGAGTAAAAGTCAACAGTCATGAACGAAATCTACATCTACATGGATACTCTGCAAATCACATTTAAGTGCCTGGCAGAGGGTTCATCGAACCACCTTCACAATTCTCTATTATACCAATCTCGAATAGCACTCGGAAAGAATGAACACCTATATCTTTCCGTACGAGCCCTGATTTCCCTTATTTTATCTTGGTGATCGTTCCTCCCTAAGTAGGTCGGTGTCAACATAATATTTTCGCATTCAGAGGAAAAAAATTGTGGTGGTCGTGAAGTCGGTAGTACACGTTATTGAAAATGTGTTGATATTGCTAAGAATATGCTAAAGGTATTTTCAGGTTCTGGACAATGCATACACATCAATATCTCTTTAAAAAGTATGTTGTTAATGTAATTGAACACCAATCAACGAATTTTGTTGTTGTTTATGTCACTGGAGTGACATCAATTCATACAGTTTGTGAAGAGCAGTAGAATTTATTGCCTGGTATTCAGTCTAAAATTCTTTATTTACTGTGGTCAGACGTCGTACAAACCTGCGACTCCCCTCCCCTCTTTGTAAAATTCGTTAATGATCTTCTCCAGTTCCGTTATACTGACGGGTACAATGTCTTTTATTTTCTTCGTGTTTTGAGCTACCTGTCCTTTTTGGTTTACCGTTCAAGAGTAAGTGATGAACATACTGGTTTTCAATTGTGGTTTCTACGGTGTAGTAATCAGCGATTTTTTTAAAGTAATTGTTGAAGTTCTTTCTTCCGGTAATCGGTAGGCTTTATCCTCTGCTTTATCACCTCCTTATTTGCAGTATAATGTTATTATTTGGAAATATCTTGTTTTGACATGGTATCATGTTCGAGAGAGAAATGCGTATCGCTGGTAAAACGTAAGACGCTGTGTAGGAGCCATGAGGATTGCACGAACAACTCGTATTAGGGGCACGCTCGCCTCCTAAGCTGGGCGATTTGACAGTATATTGAATCGGGATGAGTGTGAATGTTTGTTTAGAGGTGTTTTAAATGCCATGCTAGACATCACCAATCAGTCTCCCTTGCTCCTTCGTGAAACGCAACATGTTTGCATTGAAATTATTGTAGGTGATCAAAGACGAAGACAGCGGAAAGTAGGTGCGTGCAGCGAGCGACCTATAGGTCAGCCTTGGAGGGGTCAGGTGGTCTAGGTATCCAAACAGATATGAACTCAGTTCGATCACGTGGCCCTTACGATATCGTGATGAGTAAGGTTGGCTACAAGACATGGTAATGGAATTTAGTGCGGGGAAAAATAATAACAAAAATGTTGTCCTATTGATGTTGTTTGGCAATACTTTGTTGGTCAATTTAAATTGCAGGGATTACTTTCAAGAACATGAAACATGTAATCTTTGGATTGTCTATTCATTTTTTCCTTGTCCGCCCCCTCCTACGAGTGCATGACAGCTGCGCTTAAGCAGGAAACCAAAAGAAAAAAACACAAGCATGAACATACTGCTGACGAACAAAAGAACCGCTCACGGAACCCTGACTGCTTTCTGCCGCTTGTGTCATGCTACGATACAGATCTGCGATAGGAATGCGAAGGACCAGTCGGTTGCAAATCCCTGCTCTAGGTCTGCTTCAGTGCTTCCATTAGTTCTCGCACTTTCACGTTGCAATAACTTGTGGTCGTTAGTTCGTCTAGCTTGATATTGCGTACTGATACTCGAGAAAGCTTATTAAAAGGAGTTTTAGGTATGCTGTCAAAGTGAGAAACGACACGATATATTACAAATATATTTGTTCGCGTGTTTCCAGGAGTTTCATGCTGGAAACATCTGAACTGATAAAATTAATAAATGTTAGACCGCCCGATGTTTTGGTTACAACGAGATCCATATACATTACAAATCGTCTGAATGATAGCAATTTACGACACTGGTTGCCATAGAGGAATCAGAACGGTTTGAAGAACTCTTGGACTCTAACCCAAATATGTCCGTTTCATGGGTTTTACTTAAGATAACGTCTGAAAATGATATCCCAGCCGCAACAGTGCAATAATGGAAACAAAACAATCGGATAGCCATCCAGTGTCAGCTAGCGTGGTAATATGTTATCATTCAGACGATTACAGCATAGTCTTTAAGCCGCCGTGCGGCTGTAATTCGTCGCGGAATGGCTGCATACTCTTGGTGAATCATTTCCAGAAAGATTTTAAACCATTCCTGATCCAACACAGATGATACTGTACACCTGTTGGCCGGAAACCTTGGGAAAGGGAGGATAAAAGAATATACAAGAAAATCACTGTTCTGAAACTGACTAAATGTTCTCGATCATATGTTGATGGCATTGAAGCCCAGTTAGTTGTCGCTAGAGCGCTCCTGAAAAAGGGTGTTGTGAAAACAATAATTGCCATTTTCGAAGATAGCACCCGTGTTAGAGAAAATTTGTTTTGCACGACACCTTTTGGTCCCCTAAAATGTCCGTCAAATCCAGACTGTATTTCACTGTTGGAGACCACGGAGTACGAAGCTCTTCAGCTATAAAAGACTTGAAATTTCGTTGGAAACAGTGGGACGTATGGGTAGTAGGAATATATTGTTGGTATGTACACTGAAGAGCCAGAAAGACAGATAAACATGCCTAATATCGTGTAGGCCCCCTCGAGCATGCAGGAGTGCCGCAACACGACGTGGCATGGATTCGACTAATGCTGAAGTAGTGCTGGAGGCAACTGACACCATGAACCCTGTAATTCTGGACGTGTGGGGGTGTCGCATTGTCCTCTTGGAATTGCCCAATTCCGTCGGAATTCACAATGGACCTGAATAGATGCAAGTGCTCTGACAGGATGCTTACGTACGTGGCACCCGTCAGAATCGTATCTAGACGTGTCAGGGGTCCCGTATCACTTCACCTGCACACGCCCCCCATCATTACAGAGCCTTCACCAGCTTGAACAGTCCCCTGCTGACATGCAGGATCCACGGATTCATGAAGTTGTCTCCATACCCGTACGTGTCCATCCGCTAGATACAATTTGAAACGAGACTCGTCCGACCAGGCAGCATGTTTCCAGTCATCAACAGTCCATTGTCGGTGTTGACGGGCCAAGGGGAGGTGTAAAGCTATGTGTCGTCCAGTCATCAGGGCTACACGAGTGGACCTTCGGCTTCGAAAGCCCATATCGATGATGTTTCGTTGAATGGTTCGCACACTGACACTTGTTGATGACCCATCATTTAAATCTGCAGCAGTTTGCGAAAGGGTTGCACTTCTGTCACGTTGAACGATTCACTTCAGTCGTCGTTGGGCCCGTTATAGCAGGATCTTTTTCGGCCGCAGCGATGTTGGAGATTTGATGTCTTACCCGATTCCTGATATCCACGGTACACCCGTGAAATCGTCGTACGGGAAAATCCCCGTCATCGCTACCTCGAAGATGCTGTGTCCCATCGCTCGTGCGTCTACTATAACACCGCATTCAAACTCACTTAAATATTGATAACATGCCACTGTAGCAGCAGTAACCGATCTGCGTCAGCCACTTGTTGTCTTATATAGGCGTAGCCGACGGCCGCGCCGTATTTTGCCTGATGACATCTCTCTGTATTTGAGTACGCGTGCCTGTACCAGTTTCTTTGGCGCTTCAGTGTAGTTCTTATTGGTCCGCCTTACGTATTCTCAACATTACTTACAACCATCCTAGGTATGGCAGTAATAAGATACTGGGCTCGTCTTTCCTCGTAATTTACCCAATCGCTTAAGGCAAAACCTGGTTGGTTCTTCTCAAAGAGCGCGGCTGCCTCTAACACACTTCTTCTGCAGACTTCGTTTTTTCGAGAGTCGGAGAGGTTACTGGTTGTAAGTTGGGTACGTCTCACCCATTACGCCGGCAAATGTTGAATGTGCCATCGTCTAAAGCACTGCAGACAAACTTGCTTCATTGCAATAACAGAAAAGATTGTCGACATAAGAATGAACAGTATTACGACCGCACGGAATTGTTACTGACATGGGACAGAGTGGATTCCATTACGCTTGTACTGACAACCGTCAGTATTTATTATATGGCATCAGTGTGTTTCCTCGCTTTTGATTGTGTACGATAATTAACTAGTGCTGGCAACTGCTTCATTAACAGAACGACGTTTGAATGTCTGAATCTACGAATTTTCCACAGGTTTCGCAATCAGCAGGCACACAGGGGAGTGGTTTATTAGTTACAGAGAGCTCCAACGTTAGGCGCGTTATAGAGCCCTTTAGGCAGATAGAGTTAATGGCTCGGAAAAAGGGCCATGTGCACTCAATACGTCTGCCAGAGGACCTCATCCGAGATGTGGAGGCCGCCTTGCCTGTGGCTGTCGAGCGTGCAGCGTGCAGTCATCTGCATGTTGTGGCTCACGTCGGCAGCAACGACGCCTGCCGCATGGGTTCTGAAGCGATCCTCAGTTCATACAGGCAGCTGGCGGAGGTGGTGAAGACTCCTGGCCTCGCGCTCGGGATGGAAGCAGAGCTCGCATTTGCAGCATCATTCCCAGAGTTGATAAGGGTCCTTCGATTTGGAGCCGAGTGGTGGGTCTCAGCCAAAGGTTTCATCGGCTGTGCGACGGTCTTGCCTGAAGATTTCTAGACCTGCGTTATCGTGTGGGGTTTTGTAGGGGTCTCCATGGTAGGCCAGGGGTACACTACACAAAGGAGGTAGCTACTCGGGTACCAGGGTTCTTGTGGAGTGCGCATGAGTATTTTTTATGCTAGGCAGTCGTTTGAAGTGAAGTGCTCTGATGAACACTCGCCAGTCGATATGCAGTAAAGGAAGTCAAACGGCCTTCAGAATAAAAGCACTTTAACTGTCACAGTTCTATTAGTTGAATGTCGAAATATTCGTAAGAAAGTTCCAAAATTTACTGCTCTCCAGGAAAGTTCTCGCCCTCAAATTATTCTTGGGACCGAGAGCTTGCTGAAACCTGAAGTGGAAAGCTCTGAGATATTTAACGATTTGTGGAACGTATATCGGAAAGTCATATTAGAGGCCATAGGTGGTGGGGACAGTGTTAATTGCAGTTGACAAAAATATTGTCTGTATTGAGGTCGAAGTTGATTGTGACAGTGAAGTCATGTGGTCGCGTGTAACAGTTGTAGGTGAAACCAAGTTAACTGGTGGATGTTTTTTACCGGCCACCCGTTTCTGCTGTGACACAGTTCCAGAGTTATTCGAAGAAAGTCGACGGTCAATAGCGCGTAACTACTGGCTGGAGGCGGCATGTCTATGTATTCATTGCAGAGGGTACAGACAGTCACGCCAAATACCTTTGAACACGTTTTCGGAAAATTGTCTTCAGCATCTAGCTCGGCAGCCCAAACGCATTGTAAATATCTTAGACCTTGTAGCTGCAAATAGGCTGGGGCTTATCGACAATGTCACCATATAAATGGAAATCAGCGATCATGATGTCATATAGCAACTATGATTACGAAAGTTAATAAATCAATCAAGAAGGCTAGGAGAGAGTTACTGCTAGATAGAACAGATAAGGAGTTACTATCATTTCACTTAGACAGTGAATTGGCGTCACCTAGGTCCAGTAAGATGGATGTAGAGGAATTATGGGCAAAGTTTAAGCGGATTGTAAATCGTGGTCTGGAGAGTTACGTGCATAGTAATTGGATAAAGGATGAAAAATACCCACCATGGTTAAATAATGAAATTCGGCGGATGCTGAGAAAGCAGATATTGTTGCACTCTCGGTTCAAAAGAGAATGCATAAATGACGACAAGCGAAGGTTAGTAGAGATTCGTGCGTCTGTGAAAATAGCGGTGCGCGAAGTGTACAACTACGACCGTCACACCTTAGCAAAAGATCTGGCAGAGAACCCTAGAAAGTTCTGGTCGTACGTGAAATTGCTAAACGGATCTAAGGCTTCCGTTCATTCCCTGTTGACCAGTCTGGTGTGGCAGTTGAAGATAGCAAAATGAAAGCCCAAGTTTTTAATTTCACTTTCTCACAGGAGAAGCGTACAAACATACCGACATTTGACCGTCGACGACATAGTAATAAGCATACCTGGCACAGAGAAACAGCGGAAATATTTGAAAGCAAATAAAACACCAGGTCCGGATTGAATCCTAGTTAGATTTTACAAAGAGTACTCTACGGCATTGGCTCCTTACCTAGCTTGCATTTATCGGGAATCATTAACCCAACACAAAGTCCCAAGCGACTGGAAAAAAGTGCAGGTGACTGCAATATATAAGAAGGGTAAAACAACGGACTCGCAAAATTAGAGACCAATATCCCTAACTTCTGTTTGCTACATAATCCTTAAACATATTCTCAGTTCGAATATAATAAACTTTCTTGCGACCGAGACGGTTATGTTCACGAATAAGCGTGGTTTTAGAAAGCGTCCCTCGTGCGAAACTCAGCTTGCCGTTTTCTCATATGATATACTGAGAACTATGGATGAAGAGCAAGAGGCAGACTCCATATTTCTAGGTTTCCGGAAAGCATTTGACACGACGCGCCATTGCAGATTGTCAACGAAGGCACAGATATGTGTGAGTAGTTTGAAGACTTCTTAAATAATAGAATCTAGTATGTTGTTCTCGACGGCGAGTGTTCATCAGAGACAAGGGTATCGTCAGTAGTGCCCAAGGAAAGTGTGATAGGACCGCTGTTGTTCTCTATATACATAAATAAATTGGTTCACCTGGCGGGCAGCAATCTACGGTTGTTTGCTGAGGATGCCTGGTTTACGGCAAGGTGTCGAAACTGAGTGACTATAGGAAGATACGACTTGGTCAAAATTTCCAGCTAGCCCTTAATGTGGAAAAATGTAAGTTAATGCAGATGAGTAGGTAAAACACACCCGTAATATTCGGATACAGCATTAGTTGTGCCCTACTTGACACAGTAACGTCGTTTAAATATCTGGCCACAATGTTGCAAAGCGATATGACATGGAACGAGCATGTGACAACTGTGGTGGGGAAGGCCAGTGGTAGACTTCGGATTATTGGGAGGATTTTAGGAAAGTGTGGTTCATCTGTAAAGGAGACCACACATAGGATGCTAGTGTGAACTATTCTAGAGTAGTGATCGAGAGATTGGCATCCGCGCCAGATTAAAGGAAGACATCGAAGCAATTCAGATGTGGATTGCTAGATTTGTTACTGGTAGGTTCGAGCAACACCCGAGTATTGCGGAAATGCTTCGGGAACTCAAATGGGGATCCCTGGATGGAGGGAGACATTCTTTTCGAAGGGTACTGTTGAGAAAATTCAGAGAACTTGCATTTGAAGCTGATTACTGAACGATTCTACTGCTGCCAACATACATCGCGCGTAAGGACCA
The DNA here is from genome assembly GCF_023864275.1 of Schistocerca cancellata. Lineage (NCBI taxonomy): Eukaryota > Metazoa > Arthropoda > Insecta > Orthoptera > Acrididae > Schistocerca > Schistocerca cancellata. The sequence continues at coordinate 660,543,286 of NC_064627.1, forward strand.
CGAAGATTATATAAGATAAATTACGGCTCATACGGAGGCATATAGACAGTCGTTTTCTCCTCGCTATTTTGCTGCTGCTGCTGATGATGATGATGCTTGACTTGTGAGGCGCTCAACTGCGGGGTCATCAGCGCCCGTACAAACTCGCAATTTTTACACAACCCAATTTTTGTACGCAGTCTAGTCCAACCACCGTCACGAATGATGATGAAATGACGAGGACAACACAAACACCCAGTCCCCGGGCAGAGAAAATCCCCACCCCGGCCGTGAATCGAACCAGGGACCTCGTGATCCAGAGGCAGCAACACTAGCCACTAGACCACGAGCTGCGGACTCCCCTCCCTCTGTTTGCGAGTGGAACAGAAAGAGAAACGACAAGTTGTGGTACAGGGTAATCTCCGCCACGCACCGCACGGTAGCTTACGGAGTATCGATGTAGATGTACTTCTGAGGCATAGTACGCTCGATGTAATAAGAGAGTAGTTAAGGTGAAGAAAATGCAAATGTAATCTGGTTTCTAAATTAAGGAATGACATTTGGAACGCTGATTGTTTTCTGTTATTCAACTGATTTAATCTGGTCGTACATTATTAATAAGAAATGATTTTGTTTCGAAACTATTTCTCTATCTTTCAGGTGTGATGTTTGATTGTTATTTTACTCACATACGTGTTTCTCAGATAATGCAGAGACTATCAGAGTACTGTATAACAGATAAGCGCAGAAAAGTATTTTATATAATATACATGTTCTTGTATAGAGATGTATGTGAATTTCCGTCATCACCACTACATTCACATACCACCGACAAGAAACGGGCTCGATTTAGTGCAGTAATAAGAATTGTCAATAACTTTATATTCTATATTAATTTCAACGAAATGTATTATATTGTAATTATTATGGATACAGTTTCTGATTATGGTTGTCCCTGTTTATTATTATGTCAACAGAAAATACAGATATTTCTACACACATCCAAAAAACATATCTTTGTATTTGTTCAGTTGTAGAACCCACATACGATATGTTCTCATCTAGAGGAAAATAAACACAGAAAAATCTTTCCAAACAATGAAGGGTCTAGATCAAACTACCTGACACAGACTAACGGATTAAACCGAGGTGCCGTTGGCAGGTCATTGGTTTCCGTATTTGCGGATATAAGCGTGCTTTATGCAGGCTGTTAACATTCTGGGCTCTGAAATGTTCCACAAACATCTCAGAAACACATGGAAGTTAATAGGTGATGAAATGTGTTCCGTAGCCCAAGAGAGCTTATTAAAGTATGTTGTTTGATTAATGAGTTGTTTCCCATGGGTTGGAAATATCTTTATTTACACCTACAGGTCATTCTCAGTCAAAACATTTTTCTTGTACAAAATTGTTGCATATAGTACAGTACATCGACGGACTACCGAAGTCTCGTGGTGAACCATTTAGCGTCCTGCATACAAGTGTATTGATCCGTTTTGGTACGGTTGTCGAAATGATTTTTGATCCGTTGCAGGATGCAGAATGTTTCACCCTGTGCCTTCCATGGTAGTACAAAATGATGCATATATTACAGCTGTACCAAGTGCTATGTTCCGTTGGATAAAGATCTAAATGTCGAAATTGTTCAATCAGGCATTAAAATAAAAGAAAAAAAACTATTCAGAGCGGATAATCTGTATATTTAAAAGTGCCGTCCAAGCTGTAAAACAATATGCCAGTAAAATTTTCAGACATTTTGTACTTAATGAAAGCAGTGTGAAACATTGGTTAATAAAAACGTAAATTTTTCGCTATGCGCGATTATCGACGATCGTATAAAAACAGCTGGTGCGATGGTGTTTAACACGCGTCTGAAAATTGGCGGCAAAAAATTAGCATCCTCCGATATACTGATGATGCAACCTCTTTAGCAGAAATTAATGGAGACCTTCAACATATTATCAAGATGTATGAAACGAAAGTGTGATGATGGCACCACGTGCTGATAGTGCGACTAAGATTAACAACGAGAAATTGAGATAGGCAAAGGCGTTATCATTTCTTACTACACTCTGAACCCTTGAAATCAACTGACCTTTGGCAACGGAATACAAAGATCAGTTTGTTAGCAAATAGAAACAATTTCACCAAATACAGATTGAAGAATGCAATTAGATCCAAATTCATTGCGAAATGTCGGCCGACAATACTAAGAGTAAATATATTTGAATTATGTTGTTCCTGAAGCTTGCTGATAATATGATGAATATCCGGAGCTATTAACAAAAATGTCTTACAGCCAGTGATACAGAATAATTCACTTCGTTATACCGCAGATGCTAACGCTAGTTTAATCTGGGAAAGATGACATAACAGAAAACAACAAATGAACAAATGGTAGGTCAGAATCGGATTGGACGCACTGCATCGGATGAAATACTGGGATGGAAGATTCACAAGAGCTCGAAATCATCTGAGATGAATCTGAATAGAAGAACAGTATTCTCGACCAAACGCAGCGGGGAAACGGGTACTCCAATAATAGTAGAGCTGTGTAAGGGAAAGTGGAGATCGGGAAGCAGGAAAACGAGAAAGCAGAGCGTAACTGCCGGAGAAGAATCTCTAATCTAGCTCTAAGGATCGTATGGGTAGTTTATTCTCTGTTTCGCACTACGCACTCTTGCAAGACAAGTGTTGTTTACTGTACATACAACTGCCGGCCGGAGTGGCCGAGCGGTTCTAGGCGCTACAGTCTGGAGCCGCGCGACCGCTCCGGTCGCAGGTTCGAATCCTGCCTCGGGCATGGATGTGTGTGATGTCCTTAGGTTAGTTAGGGTTAAGTAGTTCTAAGTTCTAGGGGGCTGATGACCTCAGAAGTTAAGTCCCATAGTGCTCAGAGCCATTTGAACCATTTTTTTCTGCATACAACTTATTTCCGACCTGGACTTAGAGCGAACTTGAGAGCGTGTGTATCTGTATAGAAATGTATGTATTTGTGGTAAGCAGTTGTCTATATTTCTCTGTCATAATACGGTAAATAAGTAATTAAGAATTCTGCAATTCACTGCTTTTTTATTGCACTTAAAATTTCAGGCTGCCCGGTATATGTAAGAGACAGACTTCAATAATTACCCATGCCATTATGTTAAAAGTTCATAATTCTCTGTGAAGAAATAAAACATAGGAAACTAATGTTTTTTTTCCTTGCTTTGGTGCAGCGTCGTTAGATTGCTGTATAGAGAGGAATCATAATATTTACTTCCCAGGCAGTAGGCGATAATTCTGTCCCCTATGTAAAGTCGCGGATTACGAAAAGAAGGGGCAAAATGACGCGTTGACGAAGAAAGAACATTGGCATTTCACAACACCTATCGTTATTAAACTACTATTTCTCTGGTTCTAATGATAAGATACCGAAAGGACGTAAAAATCGGATGTTCTCTTTTAAGGGAGAAGGGTTCATAGTTGTATATTTTCTATGTATGGTAACAGTCTTGATACATAAAATGTTTCGGTCTCCTTTCTGATACACAAATTTCAATCCGTTATACTTTGCCCTGGGGTACCGTAGGAGGAATGGTCAATACTCGGGGATATGACAGGAGTGACGATTCAAAGCAAGAAAGTCTAAACAAGGGCTCTAAAACGCATACCCAAAAATCTATGAGCACGTGTCCACGGTAGCGAAGATGAACAAGTGATCATAGCTCTTAAGATATGCCTTTTAGAGCCCTTGTTTAACAGGCTTTTGCTTCGAATGATCGTTCCTGTCCTACCCGTGAATACTGACCATTCGTCCTGGGACACCCTGTATACACTGCCTGACAAAAGAAGTGAAGCACTAAGAAGGGGAGGCGGAAAACAAATGGAACTACATGGGTTGAGATTGTATGTGATATTATTTCAGCGAGTACAGAGTCAAGTCAGCAAAGAAGTTAGCGGTATAAGCCGCCTCTAGCATGCACTGGTTCAGTTGGGAAGGGTATTATAAAGCCGTTGTATCTCCTCTTAAGACAAGCTGGTCCACAACTGTTGTAAATGGTCCTTGGTATCTTTTATGCTAACACTGGGACGGAGCTGACATCCGAGATAGGCGCACACATGTTCTATCAGTGGCAGAACTGAAGATCTTGCTGGCCACAGGAGTACTCATCATCACGCAGACATTTCATAGAGACTAGCGCCAAGTGGACACCAATAGTTTCATGTTGAAAAATGGCATCATTATACTGTTACGTGAAGGATAATACATGAGTTCCCTCAGTCACTACCAGCCGTGCCCCCTGATGTCATACCTGATGGCCCCTTACACCACGACACCAGAAGTAACATCATTGACCCACCTAGAAGTTGTAAGAATGGGACATCCCCCCCAGGTCGCCTCAATATCCCCGACGATGGTCATCTGGGGATTCATCGCTGAACACAATGCAACGCCTTTCATCATCAGTCCATGCTTCCATGTCACTGCACCACTCCAAACACAGTCGTTTCTGTTTCTGATAACAGCAAACTATTCATGCGATGATAATCCGCTAGCGCGTTGCTGCTAGTCTCCTACCAACGATATGGGAAAACAGAATGTTGCAAGGAGTCCATTACTTGTTCTCGGATGGCAAGCACAGAAGTGGAGGGGTTACGATGTGCTCGGTGAACAATATTGTGGTTCTTCTTGTGGTCAGATGTAGTCGGCCAGGTCCTTGAAGACAAACAACGAGACCCCTTCCAAAGTGTCAGGTGGTGATAACACTGTCTCTGACGCGTACAAAGCAGTGACATGTTCTTCAGTGATCGGTCAACACCTGATGCAGTTCACGACCCATATACTGGTCAGCCAGAACGTTATGACCACCGACCTACTATAAATAAAAACTCGACCAGGCGATGCAGCGTCACCCGGCGAAGAATGACTGCTAGTCAGACACATGCATGGAGCATGCAGTATCATGTAGTATCCATGTGTAGAATGGGGGAGGCGCGCGATTTATGTGAGTAGGGCTGGGGACAGGTTGTGATGACACAGAGGCTCGGCACGAGCATTTCGGAAATTGCACGACTTGTTGGGTTTTAGTGGAGTTCTCTGGTGAGTGTCTTCAACACATCGCGAAACCAAAGGTGAAACCACGTCCAGACGTCGTCGTGTTGGGCAGTCATTACAGATGTCGGACGTCGTAGGTTGTACAGTCTGGTAAAACAGGACAGGCGGTGAACTGTGGTGGAACTAACATCAGATTTTAATGTTGGGCAGATTACAACTGTGTCTGAACGCACAATGCACCGAACATTCCTAACGATGGGCCTCCGCAGCCGACGACCAATGCATGTGCCAATGGTAACACCACGACATCGGCAACTACGACTGAAACGGGCACGTGACCATCGGCACTGGACGTTGGCGCAGTGGCAGAGCATTGCAGTTTCTGATGAATGCCTGTACTATTTTCATCATATCGACGGGAGGGGCGCAAATCTGTCGCCTCCCAGGGGAACAGCTCTTTGACACCTGTACTGTAGCACGGAGATATGCTGGCGGCGGCTCCAGTATGCTCTGGGGAACGAGGCCAGGAGTGTGATGGAGTGGTTCGAGGGACAGAGTTCCAATTGATTTGCTGGCCTCCAGCTCGCCCGACCTGAACCTGATCGAACACATGTGGGATGTGATTGAACGTTGCGTCAGAGCTCATATACGGGAATTAGCTAGCTCCTGTGTGCAGACAACTCCCTCCAGCGACCTACCAAGGCCTCATTGCTTCCAAGCCGTGACTCGTCGCCACAGTTACCTGCGTTAAATGTGGACATATCGGATATTAGGTAGGTGGTCATAATGTTGTGGCATATCAGTGTATAGAGCGTATGAGGCCTGGTAACAACACTAGTGCACTGTGATCTTCGTTTAGCTGTCAGAACTGCGGCCATTTACATCCCCGCTGATGCTGTGTGCATGTACGAAGATACAATGAAATCCGATCATGTCTTCTGGCGGCCCTCATTTTTTTCTGTCATACGGAAATCATAGTAAGTAATTGAAATTATACAGTTTGAATTTCTACTCCCTACCGTGCTACAGTACAGGTTACCCCCTTCCGTGCTACAGTATAGCTGAGGAAGGGACATCTTGTGTAAGTGAGAGACTGTATGACTGGGGTGACCGGTAAATCCAGAGTCGTGAGGCTGTTCTCAGATGATAACTAATGGAACACTCCCCATTGAAACATGGGATCTTCAGTGGCGAGAGGACTTACGAAATTTTAATGCAGGAATCATTGTTCGAGCGTCTGGATCGACTTTCTTTTTAGAAGGATTTACGTCATGTCAAAATTTGTTAATTTACTCTAAGGCCAGAAACTTATTGAGATTTATTGGGTTGGTTACCACTATAACCTCATTATTATAAGAGCGCGTGCTGAGAAGTAAAACCGCTTATTTTATGTGAAAACTCTCAACGCTTTTTAAATAAAACAAATGTTATGTATATCGTACATCTTTGTTCTTCATATCTACATATTTGCAGCTCTCTGCCACTAGATGGTTACGAATTGTAGTTTGTAACATGGCGGTGTGTAACCTAAGTAGATGCGTAAAAAACAGCGTGCTGTAATCGAGCTTCGAATTCGAAGAGATCGTTCACACAGCATGACAATGCCAGACCACACACGAGCGGTACAACGTCTGCAACAGTTAGTCTCCTTGGTACACTATCGTCGATCATCCTCCATACTGTCCCGACTCGTCCACATCCGGTTTTCACGAGTTTCCAAAACTTAAGGGACACGTTCGATGACTTCACTTGGATAGTAATGAAGTGGTGGAAGCTGAGGTGAGTTTTTGGTTCCGCCAACGAAGTCAAACATTCTCCAGTAACAGTATCAGCAAACTGGTCACTCGTCAGGGTGACAATTTTGAGAAATAAGTATGTAGACATGTAGAATACAGACGTAGACTGTTAATAAATGTTGTTGGATTTAAAAAGCTTTAATAGTTTTCAATAAAAAATTCGGAGGCACCACTTTTCAGCACGCCAATTTATTTTGACAATAGAGGATAAATCAGTCACATTCAAAACTACCAACCCGAGTACCATTATCGGAAATACAGATGTTACAGTGTAGGCTGTTTCAGGCAACTGTGGACAGCACTACCCACTGTACAGCACTATCAAGCCAGCAAGTTGAAGTGATGCCCCCTCAGGCGTTACTTGCCAGACCATAGTGGCTGCTGCATCAGTTACATTTTGCATGCTTTAGGGCAATAAATTCGTCATTCTTTTGCAGGCATCATTTTTCCCATAAGTCTCTAATCTTAACTCCCGAACCGGTATGAAGAACTGAAATGGAAAATGTCTACTCATAAAATTACACCTTTATTATGGGGATTGTCTTGTCACATCCATTGTTAGTGTTTTTGGGTAGTTGATAACTGAACGTCTGTTGGGATGTTTAAAGCCTTTGTCTGACACCCAGTTTCTTCGCTTGGATTTTAGTAGTTCATGCTGTTGAGCTTTGTTTTGCTGTGATAGTATTTAGTGCTACTATTTACTGTCTGAGAGTACTAAATAGCATTTCAATCCATGTTAGTAACAATTTTCCACATTAACGCGTAAGTCGCAAGAAAAGGTTGAAAAGGATGCTTCTTATCGACGATCTGGTCATTGGAAATCAAGCACTGCTTCATTTGTACAAGACTGGAGTAGATTGAACTGCCATTTTGTTGGAAAAATCTGTTTGCATTGGGCTGTAGTGGTGTTAGGGAAACCGCAAGAAGACTGTCAAATTTTCCAGGAGGTTTCAAGCCCATGGCTCACTCATTGCGCTACCGAAACCTATAGTCTTCGAAACGATGAGATTCCCTTGGACCCTACCCTTCCATTTCCCAGAGTGTGGATGTTGTATGCTGTTTTTTTAATTGAATTTATTGGCCGTTAGCTTATGCCGTACACAGTAGGGTGGCTTGCGAAATATAGATACAGATGTAGAGTGGATATGTAGAGAGCCAGCTCATACTTTCATAAAATACAGAGGCATTGATAGAAAATTAGTGTCAAAATATTTCTTTGTTCACACACACACACACACACACACACACACACACACACACACACACACACACACACACACACACACCCTTTTTAGATACAATGTACATAGCTACAGACAGACAATTACCATATGATCAGTGCAAAATCATAAGGTGGACAAAACTTTTGTGCAATATTTTATCAGTGATACGTTGATCTTAGATGCAGCAGCAGTGAATCCGTACATCGCATGGAAAAGCATAAGATACTGTGTTGCTACAAAGCCATCACTCATGTTGGCAATTGATGACCAGGCCTCATAAGATCTTGTAAAAGGTTGTAGTATCGCTATGTAGAGTGGAGCGCCCAAAGAAAAGGTGATGTGCCTCCTGCTCTCCACAACACCAGAAAGGTATCTGTGTGCTGTACAACCCGTGAAAATGTTCACAGAAACATCCATGGTTAAATTTGAGTCTGGCTATTATAGAGGCGAGGTGATTAGGCATTGAATTTATGTGAGATTTCGTAGAATAGGGAGCTGACGAGCGAATTGTTGCGTACTTTTTGCATTTGTGTTTTGTTGTTTCCTCAGATTTCAGATGCGAGTCTTCTATCATGCATCTGTTAGAAAATATCTGTAACCCGTACTTGGGATTACCCTGTCATAGCATCTATTTCAGCTAAACGGTTGACAGTTTCGTGCATCGATTCCGGCACTATGATAATGGGGTTTTCAGTCAAATGTTAGGAACTGTTATAGCAGACAGAGTGACTGTATGGTATATAAAGTAAATTGTTGATAGTGTACAGGAACCAGCAATAGTTTCTTAAGTTACTTTATTGAAAAAGTAGCGTTACTGTTTTTGAATTAATACAATCCTTCATTAGATGTCTTAAATGCTTTCCTCAAATCATATGATGTGTTAGTTATTGGTAAGTTGCCATATGCAAAGTTTTGATAAAAACGTGAACGACATCTGATGATGAATTCTATAAATTCAGAACCAGTATCAGTACTTTCTGATAAAGAAATCTAAAACCAATTTGAGGCTGGTTGCTGTACGCATTAAAAAATTTATTCCACGTAACAGCAGTAGGGGGACAAAGAGAGAGCAATAGTCCTTCCTTTTGATTGACAGATCCTTCACCTATTGTTTCGCCCCCTTCCTCCTCCCCAACCCCTCAGGAAACCTCCAACCATGCCCCCTCCCCCTCACGAAACCTCCAACCATGCCCCCTCCCCCCTCACTATACAGGTACACTTTCAGACGAAGTTATTTGAATAGCCCCCTCTCACTCTTATCAATTTGATTGACTACTTAATTAAATTGACTACATAATTGAATTGATCAATTCGTTAGCCCCTCCCCTTATGGTAAATCCCCAACCCTCGCCTTCCCTCTCCCCCTCCCCTACCTGGAAATTGGCGGCTCTCTGCTGGAGAGGAAGGCTCTCATGACAGGGAATTCAGTTACATAGCAGAGGGTATATTGTTTATTTATAAAAAAATCAGTTTGCAGCGGTTGGATCTCTTGCTCATCATTCTCTGCTATTTGGAAAGATGTAGTTCTTGTAAAGAAGTAATTAAATCGATCGCTTTTTTAAATTCCGATCGCACAAGGAATGCCGTCATTAAACAGTCGTCACACGGAATCTCATACGCTGTTAAAAATCTTTCGATCATCAATCAATCAATTGTCTGCCATCACCAGTCCTTTGGCCCGCGCCCTATGCAGCTCGCGCCACTGCGCAGCTCCTTTTGGGTTCTACAAATCGTGGGTGCGCCACGCACCTATCCGACTGTGTCCTCTCGGCCCCGCGGCTGACAGACCGGATGTCACAAAAATCCCTGAACAAAAGCAACCCAAGAAACACCTGTTGAAACACGTGCCCCTGCGAAATAGCGACGCATGCGAGAACTCTTACCGAAGCAAATTCTTGACTGAGAATGGATTCCGCCGTGGGCTGTAAGCTGCCGTCTGTGCTGCAGAGAAAGGATCTTACGGCGAGAAAGTTAATTATATAGCATAGGATATACTGTTTATTTGTAAAATTTATTATGCAGGGGCTGGATCTCACTTTTATTTGTTGGGAAAAGTTCACATCCATCAACTACATCTCCTAATTACGTAATTATACTGCTGCAGAGTGAAGGTCTCTTCTTATTATAAGAAAATTTTCCTATGTGCGCTCCCCTCGACGTGCAGGGATCGACTGAGCTAGTGCACAGTGCCACCACCAAAGGACGTTCCACCCCCACATCCCTCTTCATTCCTCCCAGAAAAAATTGCTTGGAAAGAGAATCACTACATGCTGGAGGAGGAGGATCTCATGACACGAAAGTCAAATCAAAGTCAATAATATGTGATACATATTATTTAATCACTTTGCGGGAGATAGGGTTCCCCCCACTTGGGTAGACATCATGACTGCACCCCCCCCCCCATACTTGCCCCCATGACATAATAACTGTAATCACTAGGGAATGGAATGAAGTGCGATATAGTAACCACGGTTTGGTGTCTCCTGCGTGTGTGTCTGTCGTCAGTGTGCCCCTACGAATGTCAAAACAGACCAATGTCGTAATTACAGATCACATTACTAAACACCACCGACCATGGACCGGATATCGGCCTCCTTAGATCTCGCGGTCCCCAAACAAAGCATCAAGTGACAGCATTCTCGTGATCGGCAAATTCCAGGCTCGCTTCCTGTCTTTGTCACTCTCAAGAAGCCGTTCCCTGCTTGTGTGTGAACCAATGTCTCCAAAAACGAAAGTGGAGGTTTTCATCTCTCCTCAGAATACTGTATTCCTATTGGCTAATGCTGCAGCCAAAGGGAAAGCTGACGCAATTTCGATATTATAAATAAAGTGGAATAACCCTTTTACACTACCTTGTCAAATTAATTGTGTAACAGTGTATAGGAGTAAAGATCGCTTAAAACACTCACTTCCACCTTACAATGATCCTTCTTCGTAATAAAACATATTTTCAACTTTTGAGTATCACATGCAAACACTATACAAATCAAGTAATGAAATTTCCATCACAAGTAGATCGTAGTGCATCCGAGGTCTTGCATGTGCCCTCCTCCACCACAGCGTTTCAACTAAACATATCGGGTGAAAAAAAATCCTGACGATCACACAAGCTAGCGATCACGAGGCGCGCACCATTCACTATCTACAGCGTCGCCCACGTCTGCACCGGCAGGGAGAGAGACCCACACAGGAAGGCAAGCGTGCACGCAATACAACCATTTGAAATAATAAACTGATCGATAGGGAATTTCACGTCGCGATTTGGTTTTTAAAAGTACTGTAAAATTCCTAAATTGGTTCTCTCCGCTAAATTCGGAAGGAGGGAGGAAGGTGCGTGATACAGTAGACAACAACAGCAAATACCAATGCAAGACAGAGCCCACTGTGATGTGTTGAGAAGCAGTAAACACGACACATTTAAACCATGATCCAGTCCGTAGCAGTAATTGTCATGACTAGATGTCAGAGATAGCTGAAAACATTCGCACATCCCACTCGCACTTGTCCCGAGGTCCCCATGTACACCGCCAGCGCCATGTATACACGTCAATGAAAATTCCCCAAGACCAAGGGAATTGAGGTGGCACCCACACCACCACTACCTACAAGCTCTGCCTCTGGGTATGAGGTGGTGCAGTACCCCTAAATGTATTAGTTGCACTGATTGATCAACTCCCTAAACCTTTCCTACTTCTGGGAGATTTTAATGCCCATAATCTCTTGTGGGTGGCACGGTGCTTACTGGCTGAGGCAGAGATGTCGAAACATTACTGCCTCAGTTCGACATCTGCCTCTTAAGTATTGGGGCCGCCACACATTTCAGTGAGGCTCAAGGTAGTTACTCGGACATTGATTTATCCATTTGCAGCCCAGTACTTCTCCCATCTATCCACTGTAGAGCACATGACGACCTGTGTGGTAGTGATCTCTTTCCCATCTTCCTGTTACTGCCCCGGCGCCAGGCCCACGGACGCTTGCCCAGATGGGTTTTGAACAAGGAAGACTGGGAAACTTTCACCTGTGCGGTCACCATTGACTCTTCCCCACATGGTAACATCGATGTGATGGTTGAGCAGGTGACTACAACAATCGTTAATGCGGTGCAAAAAGCGATCGCTCGCTCTTTCGGGTGACCCTGGCGAAGGCAGCCAGCCTCTTGGTGGTCGCCAGAAGTCAGCGAGGCAATTAAGGAGCGTCGGCGAGCTCCACAGCGGCATAAGCGTCACCCTTCCCTGTAGCACCTCATAGCCTTTAAGCGGCTCTGTGCCCATGTACGCCAGCTTATAAAACGACTGAAACAGGACTGTTTGGATTGGTACGTGTCGACCATTGGGTGCCATACATCACCTTCCCAAATCTGGACGAAGATCAGATGTCTTTTTGCGCACCGGACCCCAACAGTGTCCCTGGAATTAACATCAATGGCGTGTTGTCTACCGACGCAAACGCGATTGCTCAGCACTATGCTCGAGCCTCTGTGTCAGAGAACTACCCCCTAGCCTTTCGCACCCTCAAACGGCGGATGGAAAGGAAAGTCCTCTCGTCCGCTACACGCCATAGTGAACCCTATAACGCCTCATTTACAGAGTGGGAGCTCATCAGTGCCCTTGCACATTGACCTGACACGGCTCCTGGGCCAGATCAGGTCCACGGTCAGATGATTAAACATCTCTCATCTGACTACAAGCGACATTTCCTCGTCATCTTGTACCGACCTGGTGCGATCGCGTCTTTCCATCACAACGGCGGGAGAGCACCATCATTCCGGCGCTTAAACTCGGTAAAAACCCGCTTGATGCGGATAGCTATCGGCCCATCAGCCTCACCAACGTTCATTGTAAGCTGCTGGAACGTATGGTGTGTCAGCGGTTGGACTGGGTTCTGGAGTCACGTGGTTTACTGGCTCCATGTCCGGGCAGCTTCCGTCAGGGTCGTTCTACTACTGATAATCTTGAGTCCCTCGCGTCTGCCATCCGTACAGCCTTTTCCAGACGCCAACACCTGGTTGCCGCATTTTTTGATTTACGAACAGCGTATGACACGACATGGCGACGTCATACCCTTGCCACATTATACGAGTGGGGTCTCAGAGGCCCGCTCCCGATTTTTATCCAAAATTTCCTGTCACTTCGTACTTTCCGTGCCTCCCAAGGTTCACCCCATATCCAGGGGAATGGGGTCCTGCAGGACTCCGTATTGATTGTATCTCTATTTTTAGTGGTCATTATTGGTCTAGCAGCAGCTATAGGGCCGTCCGTTTCATCTTCTCTGTATGCAGACGACTTCTGCATTTCGTACTGCTCCACAAGTACTGGTGTTGCTGAGCGGCGCCTACAGGGAGCCATCCACAATGCGCAGTCATGCAGTCATAAGCTCTAGCCCACAATTTCCAGTTTCCGGCAGCAAAGTCGTGTGTTACGCACTTCTGTCGGCGTCGTACCGTTCATCCGGAACCAGAACTTTGCCTTAATGACGATCCACTCACTGTAGTGGATTCTTAGGAGTGGTTTCCAGCGCCCGATTGACTTGGCTTCCTCACCTCCGTCAGCTTAAGCGAAAGTGCTGGCAGCACCTCAATGCCCTCCGCTTCCTGAGCAACACCAACTGTGGTGCAGATCGCTCTAAGCTGCTGCAGCTCTACAGAGCCCTTGTTCAAGCCCGCCTTGACTACAGAACTCTGGTTTATGGTTCGGCGGCACCCTCAGCGTTGCGTTTACTCGATCCAGTGCACCACGCTGGCGTTTTCCTAGCGACAGCAGCTTTTAGAAAGAGGCCAGAGTCCCTCCATTGCAGTTTAGATGTGCGCAAATGCTCTCCGGTTACTTTGCACACGTTCGTAGTTCTCCTGCACATCCGAATTACCGTCTCCTTTTCCCATCCACAATTGCAGTTTGTGTGGGATCCCTTCTCTCTGAAGTGGAGACCTTGGAGGGTAAGAGAGTTCTGCCCACAGCACAGGTGGCATACATCTTATCTACTTTCCTGAGATTAGCACTTAATATTATTGTTCAGTGTTGGTAAAAATTTGTAAACTATTTATCTTATTCTTTCGATTGTTCTCTCCGGTAGTATCAGTTTCAGGAAATATACTGCTTTCAACACATATACCATTGACTGTTTTGGAGGAGAGTGAGAGAGGAATCCGGAGGTGCTGCCAGCTCGACTGCTGTCCATATTTCATCACTGAAGTGTGGAAGGTTAGGTCTGCCTCTGCTCAATTGGCGAGGTCTCTGGATATCGCTATCTCAAGGTTATCCTGTATCGTTACGTCAGCCAGCGAGCAATCATCACTGTTCTATGGTTTTAATGTTAACATTTTACCTTCATGCGTTATTATTATTATTATTATTATTATTATTATATCATCGTTAGATAAACAAATATAATCTTGCTATGAAGCCGCAGATTCTGTGGCTAGTACACACTCTAGCCAGCAGTCTCTGTGCAAGGGCAGGTAACGGCTGTGCGTGCTGCAGTTCTCAAAGCGTCGCATAATTTTTCTTGTCTTTCGTCACCAGATGTGTGTTGCTATCCACTGCTGCTCTCATGATGGATCAGTTTGCACACCTTCATTGGAATATAATCCTATATTTAAGAACAACAGTGGAAGTGGGGTGAGATAGTGTCACCTACACTCAACCACGAGCTGGTGCCATCCCACGTAAAAACTATTGACGATTTCTGTTGGCTGATATAAAGAAAGGGCAGCATTTTTTGGCTGTAAATACGAGATGTTTCGTGTTCCCCTCTCTCACAACACTAACAGGTCGCCGGAATTACTTGCCACAGTGAAGAGGGATTCGTCGGAGAACATTACACTAGACCACTGGGGTTGCTGATACTAATCAACATTCTCACTACACCAACGAACTCTTTTTCTCTACAATGACGTGATTGAAGTGAGATGCATTCAACAGGCTTCGGAGCATAGAAACCAGCCTGATTTAATCGCCACGCAATGGTTCTGGCAGAGACACATGTGTACAAGTATATCGATAGCTGTTGCAAGGTCTGCAGCAATCTGCTTAGGTGTGAGAAGTCTGTTCCTTTTCATGTCATTTTAAATTGCGAGTAACCGCAGCCTAATTTGCGCATTCTGAATAAATGATCCGCACTGGCTGTAAAATAATTTTATTAAAAGTCACGACCGGTTGCACGTCAGTAGAAGACGCATCCACAGGTATGGATTCTTTTTAACATGTCACAGCGGAAAGGCCTTAGAGCCACTCCCGCGCTGATTGTTTACAATCTGTCGTAAATGATGGGGGTGGGTCTAAGGCATTTATTTCCGCTATGACTTGCTAGAAAGAGTCAGCACCTGAGGATGCGTTTTCAACTGACGCGAAACCGGTTGTAACTTTCTAAGAAGAGTATTTTACAGCCAGTGCGGAGCATTTCATTCAGAACGTTCCTTTTCGCCATTTGGGCTTCATATCGATTGTCTTGCTGAGTGGTGGTCCGTCTCCGACCACAGGCATGCTTATGCATAGCATTTCCATCTTCAGCGACACTTCTGGACGCAATCGTTACTGTGGCCGCACCAGTGATACTTTGATCGGCTTCGAGCCTTCCAACTTCTCGTCCGCGACCGTAAGACTTCAAATAATATCTGAGACATGTTGCCGTACCACACGGAATATCGCACTACCCGCTTCCATAACCACCTTCGTCAAACATCGTACTGCACGAACCGTCGAACTCATAGAGAGCTACAGTTAACACGTCTCGCCCTCTGCATTCCCTTTTACTATCACTGGTCGGTTGATCCTCAGCAAGTCTCAAGTAATGTAAGTTGCAGTAGTTCTTTTCAAATGAAGAGTCTAGCACAGGATAAACTATAGCGTGGAAAGCAGGATCAAACCAGGGCTGAGACTGAAGACAACAACAACAACAACAACAACAACAACAACAACAACACGTTACGTTCTGTTTGGTGCGCAGTCGCGGTTTTACAGATAACAGCCGGACGGTACTTAGCTGACTGACTTGGACAAAGCTATCTCGTGCCACCGAGCATTGCCCGCGTACGAAACCAGGTGGTCAGCGGCAGCAGGATGCGGCCAGGCAGAGTAGGCGCGACGGCCCGGACCGTGGCAGAGTGGTGAGGCGTGGCGAGGTGAGGTGAGGCTGGTGTTTACGCGGGCTGCCGACCCGTCCGCCGGCCGCTGCCCCAGATCTGGGGCGGGCCATTCACTGGGCTGATTCACCGGCGCCGCGCAACGGGACCTGCCGTGGCGGGGTTCACTCACCCGGATGCGACGCCGCGACCGCCCCAGTCAGCCCGCAGCGCCACGCCCCCGCACCTCGGCGCTCGGGCGGCCGATACCGTCTGTGGAGGTGCAGCCGGCTGCCGTGCTGGGTGATGCCGGGAAGTGCACCCAGCAGTGCAGAAGAAAACGCCGGGAGGGATTCTGACTGAAAGTAAATAGTAATCACTAACAGGGGAAAATTTACAGCAACTGCAAATGACCGTCACAAACTGCAGTCGTGGTATTCGCACTTATGGACATTAAAATTACGGTACCAGAAAAAATACCAGATAACAAAATTTTACTTTTTGTACCTTCGCAATACAGAAGCAACGGTACATCATCATATTTGAAAGGTATCTGGGGCTATCCAGGCAGCCAAACAGTACCGGGTAGTTAAAATTAAAGTGCAGCTTCTCACAGAGGTCTAGTGTCAGGTGTAATTATCGTATGGCAGCGAAACTTGTTAGATATTGAAATGCGTTAACGAGAAACAGATTTACGCTAGAAAAAGAATTAGTTGCATATGTGAAAATTCTCAAAAACCGGAAAACTGTAAAACGACTCACGCCCCGCCCTCACAGCTTTACTTTTGCCAGTACCTCGTCTCCTACCTTCAGAGTCCGAGTTCGAGTCTCGGTCCGGCACACAGTTTTAATCTGCCAGAAAGTTTCATATCAGCGCACACTCCGCTGCAGAGTGAAAATCTCATTCCAGAAAACTGTACTTACATGAACTCATATGACAACTTTTAAATTTTCAGCAACAGGGCTATCGTCAAATGACATGTTTTTGTACCAAGACTCAAGAATATAGGTCATAATAAAAAAGACAGTTATCACAGGATAATACAATCATAGCGGCAGGTGGCGGAACAAGTTAACTGCTGCAGTCTGCTATGACCGACATACACACAGCGCAAGAGGCATCAGCGTAAACGACATATCAGCCGTCACTGCCATGATATGGACTTGAGTATTAGTAGTGCCATCTGTTAACAAAACAGCAAACTCAGCCGGCTACAGCAGTTAACTTGTGCCATCGCTTAATACTATGATTGCATTATTCTGTGACAACTGTCTGTCTTTCTTATTATGACCTATATTCTCGACTCATGGTACAAAAACGTGTCATTTGATGACAGCACTGTAGCTGAAAATTTAAAAGTTGTCTTGTGAGTTCATTTAAGTACAGTTTTTATTTGAGAATTTTCACATATGTATTTGATGTATATTACCTTACCTTACATATTTTATTATTCTGATGAAGATAGTCTTAGAGCTATCGAAAACTGGTTAATGTATTTTTTTAAAAAAGTTATGTGCAACCGGTTGGCTGACTGTTACATTTTATATAATTGCATACACGGTTGCTGTACGCACAGCCACAAAATGTTTAAATTAAAAAAAACTACCTACAATTTTGACCACCAGGTGCAAATCTGGCGCTGTAAATCCAAGAAAGACTTGTAGAAATTGCTTCCATATGTAGTGGATTAGGAACAGTACGTGGTCATAAAGGTTCAAACAAGTGAGAAAGGCATAATGTTGAGTTTATTAACTGCCGATTACACAATTTGTTCAATATGAGCACCGGAGACGTCAACGAGATGCTGTACAGCGCCAGATTTGCACCTTGTGGCCAAACTGGAAATATTTTTTTTTTTCAGCGTAAATCTGTTTCGCCTTAGCGCATTACAATATCTACCAAGTTTCGCTGCCACCTACGACAATTAGAGCTCACACAGGACCTCTGTGAGTAGCTCCAATCATTACCCTCCAGCAGTTAACAGAGCTGCAACCTCTGGGAGCAAAAACGGCTCAAACATGTTGGGCATAGAATCAAAATGAGTGTGAGTGAGAGATATGAGTACAGTTGCGTTATTCCATGCTGTAGACACCATGAGTTCATCAACCGTAGTGCCTGGCGAATGGTAGCGTTTTAATTTCCCTCAGCAACACGTGATCAGAGTTTTTTATTCGGTGGGAGATAAGGAGAGCGTGCGGACAAAGGCAACAATCGAACACGCTCTCTGTCGAGGTAGATGAGAATAACGCGGGAAACATGCGGGCCTACATTGCCTTTTTGAAAGGTAATGTCATGGACACATTGAAGCTAGGATACATCAAGCGGTCTTAACCCGTCAGAAATACAAAATCTGCTATTCAGATTACAAGCTATGCGAACTCCGGACGTGATCGTTTTCTTTACTGAGTGGCACTCTGTACCTTCACGCCAGGTCCTGGTCCTCCATGTGACAAAGACGAATGCAATCTTGCAAGGTTTATTCTCTATGAAGCCTCCAGACAAGCATATCTACATATAGATACATAATCCACAAGCACCGTACGGTGCGTGGCGGAGGGTACCCTGTACCACTACTACTCATTTCGTTTTCTGTTCCGTTCGCAAATAGAACGTGGGGAAAAAGACAGTCTATATCCTTCCGTAAGAGTTCTAATTTTTCGTATCTTTTCTTCATTGCCCTTAGGCAAAATGATGTTGGCGGCTGTAGAGTAATTCTGCAATTAGCTTCAAATACCGGTTCTCTAAATTTTCTCAGTAGGATTCCTCGAAAAGAACGTCACCTTACCTCCATGGATTCCCACTTAAGATCCCAAAGCATCTCTGCAACACTCTCGTGTTGTTAGAACCTACCGGTAACAAATATGGCAGCCTGCCTTTGAATTACTTCGATGTCTTCCTTCAATCGGACATGGAGCGGATCCCAAACACTCGAACAGTACTCAAGAATAGGTCGCACTAGTACCCTATATAGGCAGCTCGCCCAGATAGCCGCGCGTTCTAACGCGCTGCTACCCGAGCGGAAAGGCGTGCCGGGGACCGGCACGAATCCGCTCGGCGGATTAGTGTCGAGATCCGGTGTGCCGGCCATCCTGTGGATGCTTTTTAAGGCGGTTTTCCGTCTGCCTCGGCGTCTGCGGGCTGGTTCCCCTTATTCCGTCTCCGTTACACTATGTCGGCGATTGCTGCGCAAACACTGCCTCCACGTACGCGTACACCATAATTACTCTACCACGCGTACATTTGGGGTTACACTCGTCTCGTATCAGACGTACGCGGGAGGGGGGGGGGGAGTGGGGGGGGGTGTCCACTGGGAGCCGAACAATAACCCTGGGTTCGGTGTGGGCTGCTGTGGCCGGTTGTGGGGTTGCGAATCACTGAGGGCTACTACTTTCGCACGAAGCCTCTCCGTCGTTTCTGGTCTCCTGTTTAACACACACAATCCTATACACGGTCTCCTCTACAGATAAACCACACTTTTCTAAAATTCGGCCAGTAAACCGTAGTCGACCATTCGCCTTCGATACCACAATCCTCACACGCTCGTTCCATTTCATATTACTTTGCAACGTTATACCCAGATAATTAAACGACGTGACTGTGTCAAGCAGGACACTTCTAATGCTGTATCCGAACATTATTGGCTTGTTTTTCCTACTCATCCGCATTAATTAAAGTTTTTCTACATTTAGAGCTAGCTGCCATTCATCACACAACTAGAAATTTTGTCTAAGTCATCTTGTATCATGCTACTGTCAATCAACGACGACTCCCGTACACCACAGCGTCGTCAGGAAACAGCTGCAGATTGTTGCCCATCTTGTCCGCCAGATCATTTGTGTGTATAGAAAACAACAGCGATCTTATCACACTTGAGGCACTGCTATCGATAACCGTGTCCATCGTTCGTTTTGCTGCTGTAGACATGATCCCACTCCCGTCTCCAGAGTTACTTGGCAGACCAGTGCGACTCTCCCTGCTGTCGCATCAACGGAAGCCGCAATAATGATTGCAATGCTGACAGTCTGTAGTGCTTCAGACGACGTCGCACTCTCTATGTGGATACAGGTCTTGAAACAAACAAACCGATTCCCTGTCACAAGGGACGTGACGTAATTCTACAATCCTGCACGGCCGAACAAACAACGTTTTTTATTCAGAAATCCGCTGCTTAATCTCTCCTTTTATACAGAATGTAGGTGGCATTAGTCGTACATGTTATGTGCAGTTGCGCTGTAATGATAATCGTTAACACATCAAAGCAGGTAGTACAGTTCATGCCTGTTTGACGTTTGTTGCATGCCACCTCATGATGTTGCAATTTGGTGGCCAGCTGTGCATATAGGAAATGGGTAACCCTTGTTTACAATTGACATGCCATCACAATATACCAAAACGCATTGCAATCGGACTATAATATTTCAATTGCCTTTGCACATTGATTGTCAGCAGAGAGTAGTTCTTGGTTATTTTTCCAATGTATGACGTGCCATGCGACCCTTTCCGCAGGGTAGAATCTCCCCATAACTTGCACAAGACCATGCCCAAACCAACGCAGTCGTACCATTGTTGGAATATGCCATAAAGTGCCGCTGCATAGCTTTGTCTTCGATTCCGAAATACAGAAAATATTTATGGGGCGCCCGTGTATCGTTGGCCAAGTGTAACATCTCCACAGCAAAACAGATTTATGGCGTTAACTACTAGGTGAAGTCTTAACGATGTCTGTTAGACAATTGTTTAACAGGCCTTACGGCTGCCTCCGGAGCTGGAATTTACCGAAAAGTTGCACGTCAGGGACTCAGCGCGCGTCTTCTGATGCAGCACCTGCCAGCGTGTGTCCTGCTCTAGGTACTGCAGAGATGGGCCTGTTTATTGTGGAGTAACATCCGCATTTTGAACGAATAGAGAAATGTTTTCTTCACGGATGGTTCGCACTTTAGTCTGTAGAATGACTGTCATCGTACTTTCACCTAACTAGAAAATGGCACTAGATACTTTAACGGGAACACTGTAGGAAAGGAACTAATTATGTGTGATTGGTTCCTGCTATCCACGGCGGGGTCTAAGGTGATCTCACAGCGTTTCGTATCTTTGTTGGTGATAGCAGAAATGCTGTAGACGCGCAGATGTTGAGACGAGGTACTGCAACTGTGTCTGCGAAGTTTCAGAGATGCGACTGGCCCACTCTTTCTCTTCATGGACGATAAAGTCCATCCACTTCGAGCTTCTGAGCTGCATGAATAACTTGCAGGTGCAGATATCCATCGCCTGAACTGCCCAGCGAGGTCTTCAGCTCTGAATCCTGTAGGGTGTTTCTGGGGAGAATTATAAGTCTTCGGCAGACACCAAGGACTTTTTCAGATCTCCGCAGCATGGGGTACACTACCAACAGAGCTCTCGAACGATCTCGTAAAGCACACTATATCGATTCAAAGCAAGTGTAGCAGGAAGAGTGAAACATTTTATAATTGTTTTGTTATTAGATTTTCAGATGCACTTTTTTAGAACAAAGTGTCTTCGATTTCAGAATTTTGGTATTAGCCTAAGTGGTTTGGCTTGCTTTGCCTTGTTCTAACAATAGTTCTGACGTCCTATCCAGAAAATATGTTCTTATATCTTTGGTTACATGCATCTTTTGGACACTAGCTTACATTGTGTAGTTTCCTGTCACGGCTTTTTCTACCAGTAGCGTTCTACCTTACCTTATGCAATGATTATTCCGCTTCTTCTCCAACGTTCGTCGTAGCTTTGTTTGCTAACGGATGTAAATTCGCTCTCTCGACCCAGAATTAGTCGATTTTGGTGTTAGGTAAATAAAATTTTGAAACAATTGTGACCGACAAAGAGAAATAGGAAAGTGTCACACAATTTGTGACCTCCAGTGTCTCCTCTGTAAAATCACAGATTTCTTACGGTAAGAGGACATGCGATATATGCGTTAAGGTAAACAGCTACCTTGGTATTATTCAAGAGTAGGAGTCTTCGTGCAGCAGCATGTCGTTAGATTCTCAGCCTTTCCTTTCATTTTCCATATTCATACATAACAAAACAAACACTAAACTACACCGCACAGTAAGTCGTCACAGTCATTTCAGTATTCCATTACGCCTCACAAAAAACTATGG
Organism: Schistocerca cancellata; assembly: GCF_023864275.1. Lineage (NCBI taxonomy): Eukaryota > Metazoa > Arthropoda > Insecta > Orthoptera > Acrididae > Schistocerca > Schistocerca cancellata. Next base: position 660,565,504 of record NC_064627.1, read on the forward strand.
GTAAGTACAGAGAACCGGTTTGCGAGGCTGTCACAGGGCGCATCCTGGCTGATGTGAGAGGGGGCTGCATTCGAAGAGGCAGGTGGAGGGATTCGGAGAAGCCGTTGGGGCATGAAGAGGACTGATTCTAATGTAGGAGGGAGTCTTTTTATAGTCCGACGTTTTAGAGTCTAACGAGTGTTCTCGTTTAACATGCAAAGGTCCTTCTGTCCTTAACCTGAGGATGAGAAGTTACTTCTCGAAACGTATAGTTTGACATTGTATTTATCATTTATTATATGTGGTTGAGCCAAAGTTTAATATTTCACACTCCTGGATAAGGAGAACCACGTATCATCAAAGCCTGGTTCCCCCTAGACGCTGACTCAGTATGAGAGCGGTGTGCTTTGCAATGGATCGTATGATGGCACATCCTTTGTCGAACAGCTTTCAATGACTTGCATCATGCCTCTCGCGACTCACAGCTGAGTAATTTCGTCGCTATAGCAGGCAACTCATCTGGAGGAAATTATTATAATTGTATAATATTTTATATTGGAAGGCTACAGTAAAAAATGAAATGATTGCTACAATTGTTTGTTTTCTTTGTGGCCGCTTGGTTTATAAATGGTTTACAAATCGGTTTATCACATTTCTGGTGTGAAGTCACTGGACCTCATTTTTGCCAGTACTTTGGATATCTGAAAAAACATGTAGTGCTTCTGGTGTTCGGATTCGTAGTTACACCGTAGATTCCTTTACAGATGGGTCAGACGATTCACAGGACAAAGCGTGTACCATCCTGCGTAGAACTCTGCACTGTACTCTCAACCATCATTAGACGAACATTTCGGTTTATTTAATGCACTGAATTGACAAGCCACACCAACAAACCTTCCACCAGAATGAAAGTAGCGAATGACGATACATACAGAGTGTTCAGAGAAAAGAAGACATTTAAAACACTCAGGTAAGCAAACCTGATGATTTTTAGATGTAGCTACATCTCTTTCCTTTTCGTGAATATCTGAGGACAGGGAGATTGATATATGATGGAGCTGAAATGTAAATAATATTGGGGGTCCCGTAAAGAAATTTATGAATACAAACAGACGTTGTAATGGCGGCGAGCGCGATTTTTTTTTCTATAATTCTATCTACCACAGTTCTTCGTCCCTGATAATGCCACAGAAGTTGTATTACCACATGAGTTGTCGAGTTCCTCGTTTCTCGCCAGCACAGTTTATTGAATCACTATGGGTTTGACTGTGTGTGTGTCTGTGTCTGTGTGTGTGCGCGCGCACTTCATTCTTCGAGAGGCGTTCATTAAGTAATGCAACACATTTTTTTCTCAAAGCATGTTGGTTTTATTCAGGAGTTCAATACACTGTATTATTCCTCCACTTGTTTGGTTACAAAACCCTACTTTTCAACATAATCTCCGCTTAGTGCGACGGCCTCACATCGCCTTACTGAGAAGGCCTGTATGTCCGGATGTTACCACTCTACTGATCGACGGCGGACCCAATGTCGTGCTGCGTCAATAGCCTACCCATCATCCACGTACTGCATCCCGCGGAGTGCATCCATCGTTGGACCAAGGGCCAAACAGGTGGAAGTCGGAAGGCGCGAGATCTGGGTTATAGTAGTAGTAATAGTAATAGTAACAGTTTGTTTACAGTTTTGTGGCGACGAACACATTCCAGGAGTCGCAGCTGTGTGCGGCCGGCCGGCACGCGGGAGATCGGACAGGTTTGAGCGACCTTGTTGCGATGATGACAGACGCCTCGCCCAACGAATCACCATGCTTTTGTTCACTTCCAGCTCTCCGCAGACATTCTGCAAGCGGCTATGAACGTCAGTGACGCTCAGGTATTCCACAAAAGAAACTCAGTGCCAGTGCTTGGAACGCTTCCCCGTTTATAAACGCCATTTTGAAAGCTACGTATAGCGCCGCCACTGATCGGAACTTCATGAAACTATAGAGGCTGAAGTCGGTATATTCCACGATGTCTCACAACGAATTATGCGCGTTTCCAACCGAAATTAGCCGGGGAAAAATGTGTTGCATTACTTATTGAGCGCTCTTCGCAATATGTGTAGTATCGACATCGCTGCGCGCTAGCACGCTATACCATACGTTTTGTTTCTAATGAGTAATTGTCAAACAACTTGCATCTGTGCAATAGCGTGGGTCCTATTAAAGAATGGCAAAGTCCTGTGTTGCGACGGCACGCTGTATGGCCACATTTGTCTGTGCCAAGGAAGATATATTGCACGTACCCGAAGGCCGATTACAGCTGTATATTTGTACCGCAGCGGATATTGATTCATTTGGGCTCTGTCGAGGAGTACATAAACTGATGTTATTTCATAAACTTTTGTTACGTAATTTCCATACAGTATAGTATCTGCAGATTTAGAGAATGTAGACCAGTCACCGAAACAGGAAAACTACTGTTTGTCTCGTGGACTAGACATAGTTGCTCTCTGGTGGCGATCGTGGCCTTAATAGCAAACCCTTTGCCGCCTCTTTTCGTAAAAAGTTAAGTTGCAATTAATTCCAAGCATCTTATCAGTATATTGTCTAATGGACGCCCAACAGCGTGACAAAAAAGTACGTACATCTGTTTATTAAACACCGCAGTTGTTTCGATATCTCAGTAGACAAAGTTACGGGCATTAGCAGTACATAAAAAATACTCTCGTCCTCCTTACTAATATCACGTAACTCAAAACGTTTTCTTTTATATATTAGCTGTTTATAAAGAAATATTGGAGGGTGACAAGTCAAGGGCGGGCGGGCGTGCGTGCGTGCGTGCGTGCGTGTGTGTGTGTGTGTGTGTGTGTGTGTGAGAGAGAGAGAGAGAGAGAGAGAGAGAGAATATACGTACTCATCTACTGCGATTTGTGTTGCGTTTTCAATGGTGCTTTTCAGTTCAGATACACTGACGGAGGAGATGTGTGACAAATGGAAGTGCGTAGGCGTGTTCCTACATCTGAAAGATGGTGCCTCTTCAGATTTCGTGTCAGTCGCATGAGAGTGGCTCGTGTTTCCTTCAAATACACGCTGTAATGGGCGTGAGCGTTGGTTACATTTGGGAATGGACGTGGTGAGTTGATGTTGGTCAAGAATACCTTTAAAGCAACATAGACGCCTTTGTCAACACCTCACTAACTCTGAACGAAGTTGTGTAAAAGGGGTACGAGAAGCTGGATGTTTCTTCTGCAATACTGCAGAGAGAGTTGACAGGAATTTAGTCATTCTACCACAGCGCTGATCGCAAGAAGACCGTGCTCCGGACGGCCACGTGACACTGCCGAGAGCGAAGACCATCGTGTTCGATGTATGGCTCTGGCGCTTCGTACTGCATTTGCAGCAGCAATATGAGCAGCAGTTGGTATCACAATGCCACAACGAACTGTTACAAATCGGTTACTTGAAGAACACCTCCGAGCCAGACCCTCTGTAGCATCCATTCCACTGATACCAAACCACCAACATTTCCAACTTCGGTGGTGTCAAGCACGAGTTCACTGGAGGGGAGGGTGGAGGTATGTCGAATTTCCTACTGAAAGATGGTTCTACCTCGGTGGCAGTGATGGTCGTTTGTTGGTAAGGAAGAGGCCACTCAGGGGCCTGTAACCAACCTCCCTGCGTGCTAGATACACTAGACCTACACTTGGAGTTATACTCTGGGGTGCGAGTTCATATGACAGCAGGAGCACTTGTCATGGTTATTCCACGCATCCTGACTGCAAATTTATACGTCAGTTTGGTGATTCGACCTGTTGTTTTGTCATTCATGAAAAGCATTCTAGGCGATGTCATCCAAGAGGATAACGCTCGCTCAAATGCTGCTGTTGTTACCCAACAAGCTCTGCAGTGTGTCTTCATGTTGCCTTGGTCTTCACGATCACCAGATCTGTCTCCAGTCGAGTACATCATCGGACGCCAACTCGCTTCATCCACAAACAGCAGTAACCACTGCTATATTGACCACCCAAGCTCAACAAGCATGGAACTCCAGCCCACAAACCGACATCCGGCACCTGTACAACACAATGCATGCACGTGTGCGTGCTTACATTCAAATGGTTCAAATGGCTCTGAGCACTATGGGACTTAACATCTGAGGTCATCAGTCCCCTAGAACTTTACTTAAACCTAACTAACCTGAGGACATCACACACGTCCATACCTGAGGCAGGATTCGAACCTGCGACCATAGCAACAGCGCGGTTTCGGACTGAAGCGCCTAGAACCGCTCGGCCACAGCGGCCGACGTGCTTGCATTCAATATTCTGACGATTACACCGGATAATGTACCAACATTTCATATTTTAAATTACTTATCCCAGTGTTAACCACTTAAATATGTTACCTAGGCATCCCCGAAATTTCATTACAGTACATAGATTATTCCTTGGTGTCCCGATTTGTCTCGTCAGTGTATATCGGCAGTGACGTGTTGTCGAGTCGGTCCATATTTTTTCAGACCGTTTACTGTTTTTCAGTTGCTAGTCTCCTAGTAAACTTATACGGCATTTAATCTATACGATCATTGCCACAAAAACTACCGGTCGACCGTAGCGTAATGTGTACATTCCATTTGCTACTAACATCGACAGAATAACATAAGACTTCAGAGATCGGACGTGATCGCCTCATTCGAAAGGCAGGGTGAAAATAGTGACAAACTAACAGGGCGCATCGGCATGTGAATCTGTTGACCTGACGGTAATGTGCAAACACCACCGTTTGATAGCGTCAGTGGGAATGTAATCAGGAATAATTGGACGTGGTGCAGTATATAGCATAGCATAGCATAGCATAGCTTAACTTGTCTCCGGCGCCCCCTGTGCCAATGGAAGGTCAAGCATGTTGTATGACACGGAGTACAATTGCGACGTGCTCGACGGCCAAATCTGTTGACACTATGGCCTGCAGGCGCGTTGCTCGTTGGGACCAGGCACCAGACGCCGAACAGGACGTCAGCGGCCGGCTACACTTAACACAGAGGGGCGCGTGCAGCTGGACACGCTCCCTGCCATAACTCAATTCATAGAAACTCCCAGACAGGTTGTGCGCTCAGCTGTACACCAATAACGACTCACCATGTTCCACTTGCGGCGATGCGATGGTGGTCAGACCTTCGGGATATCACGTTAGAAGCCACGGGCCGGCTGTTCACTTTCGCGGTGTCGATATTTCACAGCACGCGGTGGCGTGGCGTGTTCCAGCAAAGCGCACAGGCTGGAGTTTTGGTACGTCTTTATTTTATTTATGTCTCCCTTCTCGTTCATAAGCCACTTGCTTGACATACATTTCCAGGTTTTGGGCTGTTGTGCCATTTCCCTGCGCGCTCCCCTTCTGTTGTTTAAACTAGCCACTCATCAGGTATTACCACTGGGTTATCGTGATTTAATTTGTTTTTGTTGTTTAGGCTGTACCAACCATTTTGGACTTGGATGCCTACGTCCGGCTGATTTTGATTCATTGACATACCGCCTTGCAGAGGTTTACTAGGTTGGTCTGACAGCGACTGTTTGGTTCTTCGTCAAGACCACTTAGACATGAAATACATGAAATACAGCGGTAGCGGCTTCTTAATCCGCAAGACACTGTTATCGGGTCACAAATCAGCATTCAGCTTCATTAAGCCATCGTCACGTGGCAACTGAATTTCTGAAACACAGATAAAATGACGTGTGACGAACAGAAATATTACTTATTCCTAAGATACAAAAGATATAAAAAATGATAACATGTAGTTTTTATAGTTTGACAGTTATTGAATTATATGATATAAAATCGTCATAACTTGTGAACGGTTTGCGTTAGGACGTTCAAACTGCATGGTTGGCCGTGGAGCACAATGGGAATTAGTAAGCGCATGCATGGTTTGGTTTAGGGATGAAGCTCGCTTTCATTTGGACAGGTTCGTCAGTAAGCAAAATTGGCGCATTTGGGTGACCGAGAGTGGGCATTTGGCGATCGGAAAGTCTCTGCACCCTCAATGGGTGACTGCGTAGTGTACAATGTCCAGTTACAGATACTCCTTCATGGCACGGTGACTACCAAACGGTACGTGAAAGTTTTGGAATATGTTTTCATCACCATTATCCAAAGTGACCCTAATTCCGACAAGATGTGGTTCATGCAAGAACAAGCTAGATCCGATGTAAGCAGGAGAGTGTTTGAGGTCCTGCGGGAGCACTTTGGGGACCGCATTCTGGCTCTGGTGCGCCCAGAGGTCACTGGCGTGGGCCTCGGTTGACCGCCATATTCTCTGGCCTGAACAAATGCGACTCCTTTTTGTGGGGCTATTTTAAAGACAAGGTGTACAGAAATAACCCCAAAACCAATACTGAACTGAAAACAGCCATTCAGGACGCCATAGACAACATCGCTTTTCAGACACTTTAGCAGGTGATGCAGAATTTCACTATTAGTCTGCGCCACATCATCGCCAATGATGGCACACATATCGAACATGTCATAACCTAAATCCGAATATCTGTAGTGAATTTTACATTTTGAATAAAGTTTGTGAACGCTGTAGTTTGTAATGAATTTACGTTTTTGTTCATATCCTTCAATAATTGTCACCCTGTACAAACGGAAGTATGTCTCGCAGAAATATTTACATTGATGAGCCGAAACATTATGGCCACCTGCTTAATAGTTTGTTTATCCGCCTTTGGAACGAAACACACTCCTGGAAATTGAAATAAGAACACCGTGAATTCATTGTCCCAGGAAGGGGAAACTTTATTGACACATTCCTGGGGTCAGATACATCACATGATCACACTGGCAGAACCACAGGCACATAGACACAGGCAACAGAGCATGCACAATGTCGGCACTAGTACAGTGTATATCCACCTTTCGCAGCAATGCAGGCTGCTATTCTCCCATGGAGACGATCGTAGAGATGCTGGATGTAGTCCTGTGGAACGGCTTGCCATGCCATTTCCACCTGGCGCCTCAGTTGGACCAGCGTTCGTGCTGGACGTGCAGACCGCGTGAGACGACGCTTCATCCAGTCCCAAACATGCTCAATGGGGGACAGATCCGGAGATCTTGCTGGCCAGGGTAGTTGACTTACACCTTCTAGAGCACGTTGGGTGGCACGGGATACATGCGGACGTGCATTGTCCTGTTGGAACAGCAAGTTCCCTTGCCGGTCTAGGAATGGTAGAACGATGGGTTCGATGACGGTTTGGATGTGCCGTGCACTATTCCAGTGTCCCCTCGACGATCACCAGTGGTGTACGGCCAGTGTAGGAGATCGCTCCCCACACCATGATGCCGGGTGTTGGCCCTGTGTGCCTCGGTCGTATGCAGTCCTGATTATGGCGCTCACCTGCACGGCGCCAAACACGCATACGACCATCATTGGCACCAAGGCAGAAGCGACTCTCATCGCTGAAGACGACACGTCTCCATTCGTCCCTCCATTCACGCCTGTCGCGACACCACTGGAGGCGGGCTGCACGATGTTGGGGCGTGAGCGGAAGACGGCCTAACGGTGTGCGGGACCGTAGCCCAGCTTCATGGAGACGGTTGCGAATGGTCCTCGCCGATACCCCAGGAGCAACAGTGTCCCTAATTTGCTGGGAAGTGGCGGTGCGGTCCCCTACGGCACTGCGTAGGATCCTACGGTCTTGGCGTGCATCCGTGCGTCGCTGCGGTCCGGTCCCAGGTCGACGGGCACGTGCACCTTCCGCCGACCACTGGCGACAACATCGATGTACTGTGGAGACCTCACGCCCCACGTGTTGAGCAATTCGGCGGTACGTCCACCCGGCCTCCCGCATGCCCACTATACGCCCTCGCTCAAAGTCCGTCAACTGCACATACGGTTCACGTCCACGCTGTCGCGGCATGCTACCAGTGTTAAAGACTGCGATGGAGCTCCGTATGCCACGGCAAATTGGCTGACACTGACGGCGGCGGTGCACAAATGCTGCGCAGCTAGCGCCATTCGACGGCCAACACCGCGGTTCCTGGTGTGTCCGCTGTGCCGTGCGTGTGATCATTGCTTGTACAGCCCTCTCGCAGTGTCCGGAGCAAGTATGGTGGGTCTGACACACCGGTGTCAATGTGTTCTTTTTTCCATATCCAGGAGTGTAAATCACTTTTGCTGGTGCCTTTGTCCCGCAGTTTCGCAGAGTCGGCATGGTTAGGTTCAGATTTGGCAAGGTTAATTTTTAAGGGGTAGCCGGATGCCCTCCCTGCCGCCACCCCGTACCTCCTGCGACGGAATTAGTGTGCCCCAGCTGTCTGCTTCTAGTGTAATCCATGGAACACTGCGAACGTGTTCACGTGTCTGCGAGTCGTGTAACTGAGGCGCAACGTGGGGACCAGCCCGGCATTCACCTAGCGGAATGTGGAAAACCGCTAAAAACCACATACAGCCGACGTCGGTAATCCGCTGGGCGGATTCGATCCGGGGCCGGCGCGCTTCCCGCGTCTTGGAAGCAGTGCATTAGCGCTCTCTGCTAATAGGGCGGGTTGGAACGAAATACATCACTAATTCTGGGTATCAGGGACGCGACAGTTTGTTGGTAGGTTTGTGGAGGCATTTGGCATTAAATGTCTACGCACAGGTAAATAACGAGCCGTTGATTCGCATACGCGGTGATGGCGCCAGATAGTGACCCACATGGGTTCCATTGTATTTACATCAGGCGAATTTTGTCGCCAACACATCAACGTGAGTTCACTATGGTGCTCCTCAAATCACTGTATTACGGTTCCGGTTCCATTACCCTCGGCGAAGACATCAAGTATGAAGGGATGCAGGTAATTCGAAGCTATCAGTCTGTCTTCGATTACTACCGCAGGTCCCACGCAAGCGCAGGAGACTATCTCCCATATCATAATACTACTACCACCAGCTACCAGCGTCTCTACCGCGCTGCACGTTTCGAGCCGCCGTTCACCTCGATGACGGCGTTTGTAGACACAACCATCGGCCGACACATTTCCATTGATCGACGGTCGAATCCAGATGCTCCCATGCCTATAGGAATCGTAATTTTTGATGTCATTGAATCAATAAGTGAACTCGTGGGGGTGGTCTGCTGCGGAGCTTCTACTTAACAGACAAGTCTCCGAACGCTACTTTCTGTTGTTCTGTGTAGAGTCGCCGACATCCAACCATTTAGCGCCTAGTGGTAGTCTCCGTATCCTTTCACCTCTTTCCGTAGATGCTCACGACAGCGGCACGTGGATGGATTTCCCCATTTGCATCTCCGTTAGGGTGATCCCCTGCCCTTGCTGCTCCGCTTACATACTTGTGTTACCGCGTCACGTGCCAGCAACGTCACCAGGCAGCATCTGCCGTTGCTGTGGGCTGTGGTCATAATGTTTTGGCTGATCACTGTACATTTAACTAAAAATGAAATTTAGTTATTTTATAGCCATAGGTAAATTTAGCTACAGATGAAAAATAAAGTTGAATGTATAATTGTAGTATTGCATTTGTGTAACTGAAGCTTAATTTTACAGAGGGAGAAAAATGAAGTCGAGTTTTGTCATTTAAAAATAAAAAAAAACCTTGTGTCATATGTTTTCTATTTCAGATATTTCCAGTAGGATCATCTTTCTGTTTTTCTTAACAGCATGTATAACCTGTGAAAATATGTCCCGCTAGTCCAGTGTCTCTCGTTTTCCGATAACTTAATTGGCGCAGCTCTACCTGACTAACCGGCATGAACTTTTCCAAGTGATTTCATGTGATTTTGTACAGGCCACTCAGCCAAAGGCTGCCATTTGTCTTAAGTATCAAATAAAAATTTTGTTATACCATTGTTGCTGTAAAACGCAGGTCTGTAGTTGCGAGAGGTTTTTTTAAGAACTTAACGAAAATTTTGACAATTTTTTCTAGCTAGCGGCTCGCTCCTGTTTGTCGTTGATATAATTTTATCCATTTTCTTTTTTCATAGAATATTATAAGTCACGGTAGAACTATAACCGTTATCGGAAGCTGTAAGTTTCATTATCTGTCTTTCGGTTTGAACCTACCTGTACCGGTAATGACTGTAGCTCTGATGAGATTGGTAATATTCTATGAAAAAAGAGAACGCATAAAATTACATCACGCTGTAGGCTGGTTACAGGAGACAGTCAGTTGTTACAAAAAGAATACACCATCTCATATGGCACAAAATTTGAGATACTGGTTGATGGCCAATAAATAATAAATTTTGCAGGACATTAGGAAGGTGTTTCCTATTAAATATTCTTATTATCTGGCAGCACCCTGGGAAAAGTTAATGTAAATAAATTAAAATTTAACAACTTCTTTGTTTTTAGTAATATTTTTTAGTAAACTGTACTGATGTAACTACTGTTCATGTAACATTTCGTATATACTACTACTACTACTACTACTACTACTACTACTACTAATAATAATAATAATAATAATAATAATAGTAAGTAATAATAATAGTAAGTAGATCACATCACAAGCGGATGTACAATACTAGCAAATACAGAATACCCCAGAAGACATGACAATGTAGCAAAAATAATACATCAACAGCTTGCCTTACAACATAAACTTATAAAACAACACGTTCCCACATACAAGTATGCACCACAAAATGTACTGGAAAATGATGAATACAAATTATACTGGAACAGAACCATTATAACAGATAAACAACACCACATAACAAACCTGACATCATACTCACCAATAAAAAGAAGAAATTAACACAACTAATCGAAATATCCATACCCAATACAACAAATATACAAAAGAAAACAGGAGAAATAATTGAAAAATACATCCAACTGGCTGAGGAAGTCAAGGACATGTGGCATCAGGATAAAGTTGACGTTATACTAATTATACTATCAACTACAGGAGTCATACCACACAGTATCCACCAGTACATCAATGCAATACAGCTACATCCAAACTTATATATACAACTACAGAAATCCGTAATTATTGATACATGTTCAATTACCCGAAAGTTCCTAAATGCAATATAACATATACCGTACAGTTAAAAGGAAGTCACGGTTGATCATGGTCCGCGTCACTTTCCATTTTTAACCAGACATAACGTCTGAGAAAATAAAGAAATAATAGTAATAATAACAACTTAAGGGTCGACAACAGTAGGGAGATTCAGAACTAGGGAGATCGCAGTGGTTACGCATAGATGAACAGACTTGCACAGGATTGACCAGCAATGACATCTGTACCAAACTAGTCTTTGAAGTTAGGACTGAAGTGAATATAAAGTGACTAGTGCAGTTCTCAGCAAAATAATGGTCCATCATATTGCCGAATATACCTTGCTCTGCAAAACTTAAGGTCCAGCTACATAAAGTAATATAATATGTCAACTACTCGGGGTGGAAATGAAAGAAAGTCCAGTAGAGGATGTTACTACAGGTCTCCCAGTCGTGTGCATGAAGTTGGACGTCACACGGTGTGAAGTCAGCGTGTCTGTAGTGGAGCTGGCCCCGCGATACGAACTAGTCGGAGGAACGACAAAAGACTGTGTGTGTGTGTGTGTGTGTGTGTGTGTGTGTGTGTGTGTGTGTGTGTGTGTTTGGCGAACAGTTATGGAGCACTGTGGTGGTGTTCTTCATTACAACCTGGTCCGATACAACATTTGGATGACTTCAAACGGGGAAAAATCTTCGTGAAGCTAAGACAACGAAGTGTGACGATTATAGCATAGGAGTTCGCTACTGCTCACAGGACTGTTCTAGGTGCGTGGTGAGCGTTCCGAGTCCGCAGCCCGTGGTCGTGCGGTAGCGTTCTCGCTTCCCACGCCCGGGTTCGATTCCCGGCGGGGTCAGGGATTTTCTCTGCCTCGTGATGACTGGGTGTTGTGTGATGTCCTTAGGATAGTTAGGTTTAAGTAGTTCTAAGTTCTAGGGGACTGATGACCATAGCTATTAAGTCCCATAGTGCTCAGAGCCATTTGAACCATTTTTGAGCGTTCCGAACCACCGGCGCTGCTCCCCGAAGAAGGGGTGGTAGTTGACCACGGTCAACTAGAGCAGCAGATGACCACTGCATTGTGCAACAGACAATAAGGCATCCCCGTCGAACAGTGAATGCAATTTCAGCCACGTTTAATAGGAGTGCAAGGCATGCAGTCTCACTCTCCACTGTGGAGTGACTGCATGGGGGTGGTCTCCTTGCTCGACGACCAAAACGTTGTGTTCCGTTGACACCAGGACATGGGCGGCATCTTTCGCTAAGGTACCAAGAGCATAGGGACTGGACCGACGAGTGGGATCATGTGCTCTTCTCGGATGAGAGCAGTTTCAATCTGACTAGTAATTCTTGACTCACCCTCATATTTCGAAGGGTGGGAACACGTAATGACCCAAGAACGTCGTCGAACGTGATCGTTTTGCTGGTCCAGCTGATATGGTGTGCGGGGGCATAATGTTGCATGGACGTAGTGTCCTCCAAATCATTGACCACGGTTCACTCACTGGTCAACGTTATTGTGACACAATACTCCTTCACCATGTGTGTCTTTTCAGGGATGCATTCGGCCCTAACTTTATTTTTACGAACGAAAATGAGCGACAGCATCGAACAGCGCGGTTGGAGCAGCTCATGGAAAAGAGGATACTCGGCGAATTAATTGGCCTGCCCGATCTCCCGACTTAATTCTCACCGAGCGCGTGTGGGATGCGTTGGGGACACGTGTTACAGCACGACCACATGATATACACGAACGACCGTCCACGAGTTGTCAGCCGCGCTGGTGAAGCGGAACGCACTACTACAAGACCTCCTTAACGACCTTGTGGCCAGCGCGGGAGCACGTTGCAGAACAAGCTTTGCTATCCGTAATGATCACACACCCTATTAAGAACCATGCCCCGCCTTTGTAATGTCCAGGGGACCATTATAAATGGTGTTGATCATAGAGTAATTGTTGTTGTATGTTAACCGGGTACCTAGAAACGACGGAGAGGCTCCGTCCCCGCCGCAGCCGCAGTGGTCCACAACCCCACGACGACTACCGCAGTCCACTACAATCCTCCACCACCCACACCGAAACCAGGGTTATTGTGCAGTTTGGCCCCCGTTGGACCCGCCCCCCCCCTCCTATGTTTGCGTGGTAGAGTAATGGTGGAGTACGCGTACGTGGAGAACTTGTTTGCGCAGCAATCGCCGACATAGTGTAGCTGAGGCGGAATAAGGGGAACCAGCCCGCATTCGCCGAGGCAGATGGAAAACCGCCTAAAAACCATCGACAGACTGGCCGGCTCACCGGACCTCGACACAAGTTCTCCATGAGGATTCGTGCTGGGGACCAGGCGCTTCTTCCCGCGCCGGAAAACCGTGCGTCAGACCGCTCGGCTAACCGGGCGGGCATAGAGTAATTATTGTATTCGAATAAAAGTGTCATTTTGAGCCGGCCGAAGTGGCCGTGCGGTTAAAGGCGCTGCAGTCTGGAACCACAAGACCGCTACGGTCGCAGGTTCGAATCCTGCCTCGGGCATGGATGTTTGTGATGTCCTTAGGTTAGTTAGGTTTAACTAGTTCTAAGTTCTAGGGGACTAATGACCTCAGCAGTTGAGTCCCATAGTGCTCAGAGCCATTTGAACCATTTTTTGTCATTTTGAAACTTCTTTATTTAAATGTGTGTGTCTGTACTTAAATTGATGACTGAATGACTGAGAAGATGAAACTTCTAGGTTATTTGATTCTGAAACAGCTGAGTAAAACTGAACGTACTGAGCCTACTTTCTCTTTACTTTTTCTTATCATGTCAACATTGTCTCACAATATTCTAGCGCAACGCAATCTGATTGCTCAAAAAAATTACAACCTGACTGCAAATAATTAATTCAAAAGAATGGCCCTGACTAAAAAGAAATCTTAACAACAACCTATACATCTCATTAAGCACTTATCTCACAAAAATCTTAATTACGCGAACTATTGCAATACAACGAGCCTCAATACTGCCAGCTAAATAAAAGATTGTAACTACTAAAGCCACTAACTACTAATAGGCATGTGGTTAGCATAGGAAATATTCTGTTGCAAACAAAGTAATGTATTTTTTACCTTAATAATGTGACATCCAATTCAAACAGAAATATAAATCGTCATTGACATCTAGTACAGAGGTATATAATCATGAATAATATTCATTCTCCAAGTCGAACATACACAGATCGTTAGCCTACGCTAACCCTTCAGACCTCTACCCTCCATCAATGCTAACTTCTGACATCTAACATCCATCACTGCTGGCTGTTCACCTCCAACTGCCCAACGGTACTTTCATCACTGCTGCCGACTAACTTCAACTGCCCAACACTACTGGCGGTTAACTTCCAACGAGTCCGACCACCCACAGAGTCTCTCACAAAGTAAGCGCAGTCAGAGATCCAGTGCAAAGAGCTACACAGCGCTGCCAACACAGAAGCAGACCACTTACAATTTCTGTTCATGTCATGGCGTAACTCTTTCAGTTACCTTCTGGCAGCGAGATGTCATGCGAAAGTTATTTTAGTCCTTTAGTGTGTACACCAATATATTTAGTATGTTTTGTGCAGTGTTAAGGCCTCGCGCTGCGGCAACTTGGCCTCGGCTGCAGACTGCGCTGCGCACGAACGGCGGAAGGCCCAGGCGGAAGTGTGTGGCGTGTGTCCTCGTCTCGACATAACGGCGCCCTGGCGGACAGACACTTTGTAAACAGAACAGAGGGGAGCGGAGCGCGGTAGGCGCTGTGGCCACCGCTCTGTACCGGCCGACCAAGTAATTGGCCTATGTGCTCTTGAGGAAAGCACGCGCGGTTATCACTGCAGTATGGGGCGAATAAAAGCCGAAATACAAAATGAAAAAATGTTTAAAAGCAGCATTGTACCTTTGTAACAGAAAATAAAATGGGGAAAAAGTAATGTGGGTATTGCTGGAGAGGTTCTGTTATTACTGATTTGTGTAAATGTCGGTATTTTATGAAATTCATGGCGTGGAACTGTCGATGGGTTCTTTATCATCACCTCTGGTTTCGGTTATAATCATAATCACAGGATAAAAGTTGTATCGACGCGGCAATGTTATTAATACAGCCTCAGCGGAACTGCTTAGCATTGAAAAGACGACAGGCATCTGTACTTAGAGGTGGTGCTTCAGCTGTGACTATGCTGTTCACACCTGACACCTCACTTGTGGAGTAGAGACAACCTGTCATTATACGTAAATAGTGCATGAACTTATATTCTGAAATGATGGTTATGAACAGAAATCGGTGGTGATGATAAAGTGCATATAGACAACTGCCTGTCACGAAATTCATAACATCCTGAGCAGCTTTCGGCAATCGCCTTCAAAAAATGGTAAATATCGATACTTTTGTTTCGATAACTACGGTAACGGTAACGGTAACCTATTCAATATTTTCTTAGTGTCAGAAAACTTGTCAGCGTATCGCCATCGAGAATATCATTTGAGACCTGAATAACGACCTTTTGCAGCACGGATCGCTGAGAGCTGTGCAGGAACATGTTCTGGAAGGAACCGACAAGGATGTGGAGCCATGCCGACTTCAGTGCCGTGGCCAACTGCGCTTGGATTCTCGGTTGAGGATCCACGGCGCGAATAACACGACGGAGATGGTCCCACAGACTCTCTATTGGGTTTAAATGCGGGAATTTGTTGGTCAGTAGAGTACAGTAAACTCATCCTCGTGCTCTTCGAAGCAACCGCGTACACTACGAGCTGCGTGACACGTTCCATTGTTCTGCTGGTAGATGCCATCGCACCGAGAAAAAACAAACTGCATGTAGGGGTGGACATGGTCACCAAGGGTAGATGTATACTTCTGTTGTACATATTACACAGATCAAAAAAAGTTTTGCATCACCTCCGTTCCGAGAGTTCTGGAACCTGTACAGAGAATTGGAATAGAGATCAACATAAAAGCCGGCCGGAGTGGCCGTGCGGTTCTAGGCGCTACAGTCTGGAACCGCGTGACCGCTACGGTCGCAGGTTCGAATCCTGCCTCGGGCATGGATGTGTGTGATGTCCTTAGGTTAGTTAGGGTTAAGTAGTTCTAAGTTCTAGGGGACTGATGACCTCAGCAGTTAAATCCCATAGTGCTCAGAGCCATTTGAACCATTTCAACATAAAAATCATTTCCGCCCTTTTTATTGCTCATGAAAACCACCATACAACGAGACCTTCAGAGGTGTTGGTCCAGATTGCTGTACACACCGCTACCGCTAAAATCCAGAAGGCTCTTACATCGATGCATGCCTGTGTTCAACGTGGCATACTATCCAGAAGTTCATAAGGGCACTGTTAGTCAAGATTGTCCCACTCCTCAACGACGACTCGGCGTAGATCCCTCAGAGTGGTTGGTGAGTCACTCTGTCCATAAACAGCCCTTTTCAATATATCCCAGGCATGTTCGATATGGTTAATGTCTGGAGAACATGCTGGCCACTCTAGTCGAGCGATGTCATTATCATGAAGGAAGTCTTTCACAATATGTGCACGATGAGGGCGCTAATTGTCATCCATGAAGACGAATGTCTCGCCAATATGCTGCCGAAATGGTTGCACTGTCGGTCGGAGGATGGCATTCACGTATCGTACAGCTGTTACGGTGCCTTCCATGACCACCAGCGGCATACGTCGGTCCCACATAATGCAACCCTAAAACAGCAGGGAACCTACACCTTGCTGCACTCGCTGCACACAGTGTCTAAGGCGTTCAGGCTGACTGGGTTGCTTCCAAACAGGTCTCCGACGATTGTCTGGTTGAAGGCATATGCTACAGTTATCGGTGAAGAGAATGTGATGCCGAACCTGAGCGGTCCATTCGGCACGTTGTTGGGCCAATCTGTACCGCACTGCACGGTATCGTGGTTGCAAAGATGGACCTCGCCATGGACGTCGGGAGTGAAGTTGCGCATCATGCAGCATATTGCGCACATTTTGAGTCATAACACGATGTCCTGTGGCTGCATGAAAAGCATTATTCAACATGGTGGCATTGCTGTCAGGGTTCCTCCGAGCCATAATCCGCAGGTAGCGGTCATCCACTGCAGTAGTAGCCCTTGGGCAGCCTGAGCGAGGCGTGTCATCGACAGTTCCTGTTTCTCTGTATCTCATCCATGCCCGAACAACATCGCTTTGGTTCAGTCCGAGACGGCTGGACACTTCCTTGTTGAGAGCCCTTCCTGGCACAAAGTAACAATGCGGGCGCGATCGAACCGCGGTGTTGGCCGTCTAGACATGGAACTACAGACAGCATGAGCCGTGTACCTCCTTCCTGTGGAATGACAGGAACTGATCGGCTGTCGCACCCCGTCCGTCTAATAGGCGCTGTTCATGCATGGTTGTTTGCATCTTAGTGACATCTCTGGAGAGTCAAAGGGACTGCATCTTTGATGCAATTTCCACAGTCAACGTCTATCTTCAGGAGTTCTGGGAACCGGGGGGATGCAAAACTTTTTTGATGTGTGTATTTTGAATTGTAGGCAATCACAACCAAGCGCCATCATTTTTTCGTAAGAAGGCAAAAAACAGCGGTTTGGTTGGAGAAAGTTTTGTACTAAAACCACAATCGGTTTTACGCCAATTCTGTCTTATTCTCAGGTGATCTAAACAGGAATTAGAAAGAAAGTATCTTACAGTCTTTTTACAACGGCTTAGTAAATATAGTTACACGGACCAGAATAGTCTAGTACATTAAGTAATAACGTAAATTGTGTCCTCAGCATTGTTTTACGCTGTCCAGACAATGTTTACTAAGCGAGTGCAAAAAGAAAAATTGTAAAATTCTTTTTTTTTAATACCTGTTTAGATTACCTGAGGATGCACCTAATCGCCGCGAAACCGGTCGTGGTTTTAATAAGAAGACTTTCTACAGCCAGAGCGGTCTTTTTTTTTGCCTTTCTATAAAAAAAATACTCGTGTTGAAATCATTGTGCCTTCCAAAACGACTAGCCCAGGGAGGGCCACGAAAACATTCCCCAGACCACAACTGTTGCAGCATGTGGGCTTTCAGACATTGCACAACGTACACGCCAAAGACCATCTGTCCGATGGAGCATAAAACGTGATTCATTTGGAAAGGCTGCGTGTCACCACTAAGCGGACGTGCAGTTGCGATACTGGCGTGGAAATTCCGATTTGTGTCGCCGATGAACTGCAGTCACCATTGGTACTTGAACTAGACGGCTGCTGCGGAGGCCGACACGCTGCAAGGTTTGCTGAGCGGCCATTGAAGACACCGGTCTTTATCCGAGCGGTCAGTTGTTCAACAGTGGCATTTACACATCTTCCCAGACGTCGTTCAGCCCATTCATCTACGGCCCGTGGTGCACCACAGTTGCCTTGGCGCCTCTTTTGTACAGCGTCATTTTGCCATGTACGGCGTACTTTACCCAAAGCGGCACACGAACAGTCCACAAACTTGGCGGTTTCGGAAATGCATCCACCCTTGGCCTGAAAGCCAATGATATGCCATTTCAGACGCCAAGTAAATTGTTCCATTTCCGCATTACGACAACGACTAAACATTTTTTTTTTTCCGTTTCCCAGACGCGCTTTATTTGTTTACCCGTCACGGCTAGTGCTGCCATCTGCCGTCTGAGTGGGTATTGCACGGTGACGTCGAACATATGTGGTTCTCAGATTAATGTGACTGGACCGTGTACATCTCAAGTGCCGTCAATAATGGAAATCTTTTTCAGCAACTTACGCCAGATAGGCTAAGAATGTACCCAATATCGTGGAGAAATGATTTGAATATTGATTTTGTACTCAAATTTATCCATGCAAGGCCCCTTTATTATACTTTGTCCTAAATGAGTGAGTGTTTTTTATTTCAAAATATAGCTTATTGTAAATCAGAGCCTTTGTCTTAAAGACAGCTTACCATATTTCGTTATAATAGTGGAACCTATGTCTACCACGAATTTATGTCAAGCCCTATGTTTTGTGTGTGCTCGGAATATTTGCTTGGGATTTTGTACTCTAGTTGAGGCAACATGGGATAATATCCATAATTTGCGCTGTATGCTAAATACCTTCTTTTGTGTTAATTAGAAACATTTAAAAAGTAATTTATACCATACAATAACGTCGACATCATTGCTTTTTGTCCCGATATAATTTTAGGTGTCGGCATCGATATCAAATATAGTGTCGAATTTTGTATTTAAATGGCCCTACATACCATATGTAGTTCCAGAAAACGCTACTTTCCTTCCTGGAATGCCGGCCGGTGTGGCCGTGCGGTTCTAGGCGCTTCAGTCTGGAATCGCGTGACCGCTACGGTCGCATGTTCGAATCCTGCCTCGGGCGTGGATGTGTGTGATGTCCTTAGGTTAGTTAGGTTTAAGTAGCTCTAAGTTCTAGGGGACTGGTGACCACTGATGTTAAGTCCCATAGTGCTCAGAGCCTTCCTGGAAAATACTTCTACCGATCCGCGGTTTCAACTCATCTGGTTAGTCCGTCGCTCTTGGTGAAATGCTGAATGTCGTATGAACATAGCACTTGCAACAAATGTGTGCGAGAATTAGTTGTACTGAGTCATTTACCATAGAAACGTCAGTTTTATAGCAACTTGTGATGGGCAAAAAAGATGTAACGTCTCGTCGAGAGCGCAAACTAAATTGGACAAGGATGGGAATGAAAACCAACGGCGGTTTTCTTGAGGTAACTATTCCGGCATTGACGTGAAGGGATGCATGAGAGTCGCAGGAAACCTACATTGCGGCTATCAGACAGTAGTACGAGCACCGCTCCCTCTCCCGTGTCTTCGTAACAACTGCGTCGGTTTAACGTTGATCCACACTTGACAGGACGAAAAGGAACTTCAAAAATTGCACAGTGCGTGTTAAATGGCAGCATTCACTCTATCCTTCAACGGAATGAGACGTCAGCGTCTAGGTTCCTTGGGAAGGAAGTTTTAACGTTAACGTTGCTGGAGGAACGATGGCTTCGCCTACTAACAAAAAAATAAACCTATTTTAGCGGCATTCAGTGTACATCTGGAGCCCATAATTGCATTCCACAACTCACTTAAAGAACTATTTTTAGTAAGCCTCCGTATACAGCCACAGTTTCGATATTTTGAGCATTTGTGTCTCCTTACACTTTATTTTCTTGTTCGCTCTGTTTTCATGACAGTAGCGAAGGTGATGGTAATAAAATGCTATGAGTATACGGTGAAATCTGTTGGTTACGATTAACTGTATGAAAGGACAAACGTGTATCTCGCATATGGTGCACGAGAGTGTTCAAACGGAAGAGCACTGTCCATTCCGGCTTTAAGTCCCTGTCTGACAGAAATGAAGTGGTGCGTGAATGCTCAACAAAGCGAATAGTTCATTAGTTCGAGAGTTTCCTACAAAGTAGACATTATTTAAATTAATTTTCTTCTCGATTTCTTTTCGTTTCAGGTGAGTCGACGTTCACTGGTGGCCAGCTGTGATACACTGCTGCTGTTGGCGTCAAGTGGAACCACAGAAACAACTGTATGTCAATCAGAATGATTTTTTAGCGATTTAGGCTGATTAAGGAATAACTGTGTTGTATCTTTAACTGCGGGGGCAGTGTTAGTTTCAGCGATTTAAAATTTCGAGGGGCCCTAAATAAAAAATTGTCACAGATGGAATATCGTATATCCTAAAATTTCATCATTGTGCAAAATCGCGTCATGAGCGGAGTGTTTGGGGGGTGCAGAGTGACGTAGAAAACACACGATAAAAGTAAGAAAATCCTCGAGGGTTGTAGACTTCGATCTACTGTCCGAACACTGGTTCGATGCAAAGCGCTCCACAATAATCTATCCTGTACTAGGCTCATCATCTTAATATAACTACTGCAACGTACATTCATTTCAACCTGCTAATTGTATTAATACCTTGGTCTCCCTCTACAGATTTTATCCTCCTCCCCCCCCCCTTTCCCTCCAGATTCCTCTATTCCCAAATGAACAATTTCTTGATACTACAGGATGGGTTCTGTCAACCAGTCCTTTCATTTAGTTAAGTCGTGTCATCAATTTTTTTTTTTTACTTCGACTCAGTACCTCTTCCTTAGTTACTCTGTCTATCCATCTGCTCCTTAGCAGTCTTCTGAAACACCGCATTTCAAAAGCTTGTGTTCTCTTCTTGTCTAGACTACCTGTCGTCCACGTTTCACTTCTGTACAAGGCTGCATTCCAGAGAAACACCGCCAAAAAAGATGTCCTAGCACTTAAATTTGTATTAGAAAGTAACGGAATCCTCTTCTTCAGAAATGTGTTTCTTGCCATAGTCAATCTGCACAAGATCCTCCCCAATTCGGCCATCAGTCACGATTCTGTCCAAATAACAAAACTCGTCTAATACTCTAAGTGTCTCATTTCATAATCTAATTCCCGCAGCATCGCCTGACTTAAGTCGGCTACATTCCTTGGCCCTTGTTTTACTTTCGTTAATGTTCATCTTATAACCTCTTTTCAACACTATCCGTTCCGTTCAATTGTTCTTCGAAGTCCTTCCTTGTCTCTGACAGGATTGCAATGTCACCGGCAAACCCCAAAGTTTTGATTTCTTCCCTCTGAACTGTATTTCCTTCCCCAAATTTTTTCTTTGTTTTCTTTTATTGCTTGCTCACTGCACAGATTGAACATGATCGGGTATTTATTACCTTCCTTTCATGCCCTTCTATTTTTGTAATTGCGGTCTGGTGCCTGTACGGATTGTAAATAACATTTCGCTCCCTGTATTTTATTCCTGTTACTTGCAGAGATTTAAAGAGTGTGATTCCGTAATAATGTTTAGTGCAGTTGGAATCCGTTATAATATTGAAAAGTTATTTTCCGCGAAGTGAAAGTTGCGAAGCAACTAGCCTACAATGTGCCCCAAACCGTAACACTCAAAATTATTTAGATGGTAAAGGATCTGAAGTTGAGTGCTCTCAGATCAGGAACTAATGATCACAAATGAGCAGCAATTAAAAGTGACGAGCGTCGGCGTCAGTGTGTGCCTTTGTACCGTGTTTGCTGTGCAGCTAGACCATACCAACCAGTTGTTCCTCTGATTCAACTGGGAATTAACTCGCAGACAGCTTCATATAAGCCTACAAAAAAAAAAAAAAAAGAAGTCGAGTCTCGCGCTGCCCATGGGGCAGGGTGTCATCCTCCAAACCAACGCGGAGGTTGTCTGTTGTTCATGTGCTCATGGATATTAACATCGACTAAGCGTGGTGCACACACAGCCTACTGAAATTATGTAATGAAACCCCTTATGCGTAGTTACGGTATCTCTGAGCGGAAATCTCATTCTGTTGCAGAACGCTTGGCGTTGCGCGATATAACTAGTGATTTACTTGGCGCTTGTGAACGACATGATTGCTTTTCATTTATTCGATACCCACATAGCGGTGCAGAGGGGAATTGTGGTTCTGCAAATTCTGAGCATAAGTGACTGCATTTAGTACCAGGCTGTCTGCATTGTTGTTTTGGATATACAGTATGTTGCCAGGGAAAATTTTCAGTTTCCTTTAATGATTCGTTTAAACACTTTTTTTTATTATAGCTTTCAGTAAGTTACTAAATGAACGTATATCTCATTTTAGGAATGGTTTTAGTACAGCTACTGGCAACTTGAAAAGCTTGAACATCAGACGTTATTGATTCCCTCTATTGAAAAATGTTTCTCACGTTTTAAGTAAGGTGGATTTAATTTAAAACGCGTTTTACAAATTTTTTCGACACGTTGGTGTATCCTACGTTTGGCCTCGAATGAATGTAATTAAATGATATGATTCCTACCTTTTTTGGAGTCGAGGCGCGTACGTTGTCGTGTCAAATTACGCCTACTCGGGCAATGTACCTCGCACCTCCGTACGTACACGGAGATTTCTGACATTATCACTGTGTGAGAGACGTCGATCTGGATCTCCCTGGAACCTTCGATTGTTAAAGGAGCTGTGGACCAGTCCAATTGGATTGCTGAGCTTTTGGAACGTGTCAAGGATAACTGTTCAGACCCAACTTTTCCGTGATGAACAGTAATACAGCTTAACAAAAACAAGACTTCCATTTCGTACAGTTGTGGATCGTCCAACAAGGTCTGTTTTTTCAAACATGTAAGTAAGTCGCACAAGCGTAGACGGGCATACGACGATAACAACTTTGGTCTCTATTCCTCGTAGTCTCATTCTCCCTGGCGCGAGAATCCAATGTTGGCGAGTATTAGGTGACGAATATAGTGGACTGTGGCATGAGGATTTAGACAACGTGACATTAGCAGATTTATATCGATCCAGGGAGTGTGCACAGATATCCAAAGTGGTTATGTTGCTAATAGGGAGTACATCTGTATCTAATACAGCTGATTTCAAAGAATTCTTAGTAAGCGAATAATTTTCGAACTAAAAAGCATTGTTGCCTTCTGCGTGCGTAACAGCTCCAGAGCGTAAACGTCTGGATTGAATATTCGAAGCTGTCCTGTTTATTCCTGTTAAATACCTTAACACAAGAGTGAGTGCCGCTAAGATCTCATTTATCGGCTTGTTGAAATGGCAGTTGGTAACATGAAAACAACGTATTCGCCGAAATGGTGGGTTCTAGAGAGTCTCTAGAAACTGTCAGAAAGACACTATATATTTGGGTGTAGCGCTTAGAAAATCCTGTTTTACGTAAGATACGCCAATACCGGCATACTGCTTGTTTCGTGCAGTGACTGGCCTCATGTATGGATTGTGGGATTCCAATGTAAATTAAGTGCAAGATCAGATAGGGACTCCAAGCTCTGTGATGCTGATGTTGCGTAAACGGCTTCGTACCACTTGCGGCGTCGCTTTTATCGATCGTTTCCAGTGCTCTGGTATTTGGGGCAAACTGGTGGTTATTAAGACGTATCACTTGTTTGGGAAAGACGGACGTAGCTGTGCCAGTCGCAGGGCGGTGAGAGGTTCCAATCTGTCATTGTGGCACCCGTGTCGAAACAACCGGTTTAGGAACAGTGCAGTGGCGCGGTGTCAAAGCGCTCCGGTACCACTCCGTGAGCATAGCACAGATGCCGGGTAACTGGTTTCAGCATAACTACTAGAGTGTGTTGCCACGGCACAACAGTTAAAACACTGTAATCGCATTCCGGAGGGCGTCTGTTGAAATCCCAGTCCGGCCATACGAGTTTCCGTTTTCCATGATTTCCCTAAATTGTTTCAGGCAAATGCCGGAGTGGTTTCCTTGAAAAAGACTTAGTCCATATCCTTCCATATTTAATCCGTAATGGCGTCATCGTCGTTGAGACGTTAAATCATAACATTCTACCCTTTTTTCAGTTGAGAGCTTTCTGTTTCTAGGTAATGCGATCAGTTGATCCAGTGGTTGGGTATCATATTTTATTTCCGTCTGTATGGGTAAGTAGTGTTGCTAACCGTAGGGCAGTTTGATTATATTTCTGTTTTAGAAGTTGCTTAGACATGTTTCCCCTCAGGGTTCCTGTATAGTGTTGTTCCTTTGTCGTGTTCCTTTTTCGATATCGATAATGTTCCCTTTTTAACGACAGCTTCTTCCCATGATTCTGTACTTAGTTTTGTAGACCTGATTTTGCTGATTTGAAAAATGCCCATTTGCTATGGGTTACTTTGCTAATTGTTCGCCATAGAAAATTACATAATTTAGTCAAATATGGCGGTAACTGGGAATCCCCGCGTGAGTATACGTGGCACCTGTACTACTAAACGACTAACCCGTCACGGTCACCCAGTTCCATGGGCAACAAAATTTTATTTTCAGTAGCTCAAATTATTGACAAAATTTAAAAATTAAAACGTTGTCGTAATATACTCGTTCAGAGCTATATTCTCATATTAAAGGTTTAACATAGTAAGAGGAATATTATACTTACACAAGGTGTAACAAAAATGTACGGCAAAAATTGCAGGTCACATTCCTTATACGTAGACGAAGAAATTACATTATACGAACATGGGTATGGAAACGCTTTTTTTCCATGTTGCAACTCATTTTCTCCAACTCATTAATTTTTTGAAACGCACAGATTTTCACAATCGACATGTGCGGGCTGACATCAAACCTCGCACAACCGTTGAAGCAAGTCATCGACAAAGATTTTCTGTCAATGTTTCCACTGGCATTATTAGTAACTGTTTAATAGGGCCTCAGTTTCTTCCACTCAGGCTCGATGGACGACGTTATCATAATTTCGTAGAGAATATTCTACCTGATCTGTTAGTAGATATGCCTTTAGCTGTGCGGCAAAATATTAGTGTCAGTATCCGTTGACTTCTAAATAACAAATACGGTAACAGATGGATAGGCAGAGATGGAACAACTGCCTGGCCTCCACTCTCTCCAGACCGAAATTCGCTGGGCGTTTGTGGGGCATTTGAAAGCTGTTGTGTATGAAACGCCACTACAGAGTCTCCGTGCCCTTGTTGTGGGAGACTGCGAAACCGTACGCAGTGGTCCAGGGATACGTCAGCGCATCCGAGATTCGCTACGATGGCGGGTTGATGAGTGTGTCAGTGGCCAGGGAGAACGTATTGAACATCTACTGTCAGAAAGAGTTGCATGTGGTATGCTGGTGCCTCCTGTTCGTGTGTGTTCCCCGTGAGTAATGAGTTGTGACACGGAAACGAAGCGATTTCAGACCATGCTCATATGAGGTCTAACTCACTGTTGGACGAACACATTTCCTTATAACATGTAGTTCACCGGGTGTACGGCACCATGAACACCCAACCGCACCTCTACCCATAGTTTTTCATTGTGTTACGATGCATTAATTATAAACTGACTGAACATACATGACAGCAATGACTCGAGAGCAGCCGTAACTTATTAGCAGAGCGTTTTGTGGTTCCATCGCCCTTCCCCATAGAGTTCGGCCGCTTCATTCATCTATGTTCAAATGTGTGTGAAATCTTATGGGACTTAACTGCTAAGGTCATCAGTCCCTAAGCTTACACACTACGTAGCCTAAATTACCCTAAGGACAAACACACACGCTCATGCCCAAGGGAGGACTCGAACCTCCGCCGGGACCAGCCGCCATTCATCTATATCAAGCAGAGAGATGTCATGTTTCACTTTAAAATTTTTGTACGTGGAAAATCAACATCGCCTTTGTATCGTATTAAGTTTCGCTTCGAATTTAATCCTTCATAATAATGATAACCCTTCGCGATTATACGTAGTTCTTGCCGAATGGTGGTATATAGCAAGCACGGATACTGGATTCTCGCATACGAAGGGGCGGGGTTCAGATTCCCTCCAAGTACCACGTTTATGTTTCACGCCGTTTCTGTTAATAATTTTATTTGAACGCCATTGTGGCTTTTCAAAAACTGTCCCCGACGACATCTCTCAGAATTCTGGTCCGGTATGAGATGTCCAGTCTCTAATCGTTCCAATATGGTTCAAAAAATGGCTCTGAGCACTATGGGACTTAACTGCTGTAGTCATCAGTCCCCTAGAACTTAGAACTACTTACACCTAACTAACCTAAGGACATCACAAACATCCATGCCCGAGGCAGGATTCGAACCTGCGACCGTAGCGGTCGCGCGGTTCCAGACTGTAACGCCAAGAACCGCTCGGCCACCCTGGCCGGCTCTTCAATATGGGCATACACTTTTGCTTGTAAACTTTGGGCCATCTTGTTTGTAAACAAACAACTGTACAACATTCATAATTTCATATCGTCATTCCTAAACACTTTTACGTTAAAAATACTTCGTTGAGCTTCCTGTTAAGTGACTTTAACTTTTTTTAAATCGAAAAAACAGGAAAAAGAATTAGTAGATCTCATTTACGAACAGAAAGAAAGATTTGTAGCGGAGGGTCTTCATACCAGTGATATCATGAAGAAAAGTGATATCGTTCTACACTCCTGGAAATTGAAATAAGAACACCGTGAATTCATTGTCCCAGGAAGGGGAAACTTTATTGACACATTCCTGGGGTCAGATACATCACATGATCACACTGACAGAACCACAGGCACATAGACACAGGCAACAGAGCATGCACAATGTCGGCACTAGTACAGTGTATATCCACCTTTCGCAGCAATGCAGGCTGCTATTCTCCCATGGAGACGATCGTAGAGATGCTGGATGTAGTCCTGTGGAACGGCTTGCCATGCCATTTCCACCTGGCGCCTCAGTTGGACCAGCGTTCGTGCTGGACGTGCAGACCGCGTGAGACGACGCTTCATTCAGTCCCAAACATGCTCAATGGGGGACAGATCCGGAGATCTTGCTGGCCAGGGTAGTTGCCTTACACCTTCTAGAGCACGTTGGGTGGCACGGGATACATGCGGACGTGCATTGTCCTGTTGGAACAGCAAGTTCCCTTGCCGGTCTAGGAATGGTAGAACGATGGGTTCGATGACGGTTTGGATGTACCGTGCACTATTCAGTGTCCCCTCGACGATCACCAGTGGTGTACGGCCAGTGTAGGAGATCGCTCCCCACACCATGATGCCGGGTGTTGGCCCTGTGTGCCTCGGTCGTATGCAGTCCTGATTGTGGCGCTCACTTGCACGGCGCCAAACACGCATACGACCATCATTGGCACCAAGGCAGAAGCGACTCTCATCGCTGAAGACGACACGTCTCCATTCGTCCCTCCATTCACGCCTGTCGCGACACCACTGGAGGCGGGCTGCACGATGTTGGGGCGTGAGCGGAAGACGGCCTAACGGTGTGCGGGACCGTAGCCCAGCTTCATGGAGACGGTTGCGAATGGTCCTCGCCGATACCCCAGGAGCAACAGTGTCCCTAATTTGCTGGGAAGTGGCGGTGCGGTCCCCTACGGCACTGCGTAGGATCCTACGGTCTTGGCGTGCATCCGTGCGTCGCTGCGGTCCGGTCCCAGGTCGACGGGCACGTGCACCTTCCGCCGACCACTGGCGACAACATCGATGTACTGTGGAGACCTCACGCCCCACATGTTGAGCAATTCGGTGGTACGTCCACACGGCCTCCCGCATGCCCACTATACGCCCTCGCTCAAAGTCCGTCAACTGCACATACGGTTCACGTCCACGCTGTCGCGGCATGCTACCAGTGTTAAAGACTGCGATGGAGCTCCGTATGCCACGGCAAACTGGCTGACACTGACGGCGGCGGTGCACAAATGCTGCGCAGCTAGCGCCATTCGACGGCCAACACCGCGGTTCCTGGTGTGTCCGCTGTGCCGTGCGTGTGATCATTGCTTGTACAGCCCCCTCGCAGTGTCCGGAGCAAGTATGGTGGGTCTGACACACCGGTGTCAATGTGTTCTTTTTTCCATTTCCAGGAGTGTATTAATGTGATCTATTGTCGATGGTTTCTGTACAATTATCGGCGTGAACAGCTGAACCATGTTTGAGATGATTAACGGTAATGCGTGAAAAAATTAGTTCGTTTCCTTTGTGGTTCGCACGACATGTTCTACCGACTGCTATCATCATAAATATTGCCAGCAGCCGAAAGTTGTTGGCCCGCCCACTACAGGAAGCCGAAACTCAGTTCCCATGTTCTCTTCCTGTCGATATCAATATGTGGCTGAGCTCCCACTGGGAGCCAGCAGAAGAGCACACTGACAACTCGTCTTTGAAGACGCGGCCCGACTGAGGCAAGGGCTTGTTCGCGCCTTCGTAGCTTAACGGTGTAGATGACCCATCCTTCCAGTAATGCACAATGGCGGAGATCCGCAACTTTAAATTCCGTGCGAAGTAGTTATTAAAGCTGTGGCTATTTCCGTTAATCAGTTTTGAGCACAAATTAGGTTCGTTGCAGCAATAGTTACAAGTTTAATGAGCCCTCTCGCAAGGTGTATTTTTTCCTCTGAAGCTAAGAGCAAAATTCATTATGTTTAGAAGTCTCCGATTTTGTCTTTGGATATGCACTAAACGACAGGCCTTCATCTCCAACGTCGGTCTGTTGTAGAGTTTTAAAGGTTCGAAAACAGTTTCATGGAATAATAAATAATAATTAAAAAAAGAGGGACTGGTTGCAGTTTCATGTACACTGAAGCGACAGAGAAACTTTTATAGGCATGCGTATTCAAATACAGATATATGTAAACAGGCAGAATACGGCGCCGCGGTCGGCAACGCCTATGTAAGACAAGAAGTGTCTGGCGCAGTTGTTAGATCGGTTACTGCTGCTATAATGGCAGGTTATCACCATTTGAGTGAGTTTGAACATGGTGTAATAGTCGGCGCACGAGCAATGGGACACAGCATCTTCGAGGTAGCGGTGAAGTGGGGATTTTCCCATACGATCACTTCACAAGTGTACCGTGAATATCAGGAATCCAGTAAATCATCAAATATCCGACGTCGCTGCGGCCGAAAAAAGATCCTGCAAGAACGGGACCAACGACTACTGACGAGAATCGATCTACTTGAAGAAGTGCAACCCTTCCGCAAATTGTTGCAGATTTCAATGCTGAGCCATCAACAAGTGTCAGCGTGCGAACCCTCAACGAAACATCATCGATATGGGCCTTCGGAGCCGAAGGCCCACTAGTGTACCCTTGAGGAGAGTACGACACAAAGCTTTACGCCTCGCCTAGGCCCGTCAACACCACATTGGACTCGAAACATATTGCCTCTTCGGAAGAGTCTCGTTTCAAATTGTATCGTGCGGATGGACGTGTATGGAGAAAACCACATGAATCCATGGACCCTGCATATCACCAGGGAACTGTTCAAGCTGGTGGAGGCTCTCTAATGGTGTATAGTTGGAGTGATATGGGACGCCTGGTACGTCTAGATACGACTCCGACAGGTGACATGTACGTAAGCATCCGGCCTGATCACCTGCATCCATTCATGTCCCTTGTGCATTCCGACGGACGTGGGAAATTCCAGCATTAGAATGCGACACCCCAGGCGTTCAGAATTGCTACAGGGTGGCTCCAGGAACGCTCTTTTGAGTTCAAACACTTCTGCTGGCCACCAAATTCCCCAGACATGAACATTATTGAGCGCGTCTGGAATGCCTTGCAACGTGCTGTTCAGAACAGATCTCCACCCCCGCGTACTCTTACGGATTCATGGACAGCCCTGCAGGATTCATGGTGTCATTTCCCTGCAGCACTACTTCAGACGTTAGTTGAGTCCATGCCACGTCGTGTTGCGGCACTTCTGCGTGCTCGCGGGGACGCTACACGATATGAGACAGGTGTACCAGTTTCTTTGGCTCTTCAGTGTATAATGACCTAGTGGAGAACGTCAGAATTTCCATGAGACTTTTCGCGGATTTCGTATACAGAGAAATCGCGGCTTACAAAATCGGGGCGAAATCGGGATGACGTGCGGAGGATCGACTTCGGTGCACGTTTCGGCAGTAGTTGACCCTCATCATTAACAAATGTAACGTAATGCGCATAAATAGGCAGAAAGACCCATCATGGTATGATTACACAATTGCAGAACAGCCACTGCAAACAGTCACATCCTTAAAATATCTAGGCGTGTGCTTACGGAGCTGTTTAAAGTGGAACGACCACATAAAACTAATCATAGATAAGGCAGATGCCAGACTGAAATACATTTGAAGTATCTTCAGGGAATGTAGTCTACGACGAAAAGAGAGAGCTTACGAAACCATCCTTCGACCAGTACTTGAACATTGCTCCTTGTTCTGGCATCCGTGCCAGATAAGGTTGGTATAGGAAATGGAGAAGATCCAAAGAAGAGCAGAGCGTTTCGTTACTGGTTCATTTAGTAAGTGCGAAAGCGTCACGGAGATGCTCAGCCAACACTGTCAGACTCTGCATGAAAGGCGTTCACCATCACAATGTGGTTTACAGGTAAACTTCTAAGATCGTACGTTGCTTCCTCTTACGAATATCTCGCGAAAAGATAGTAAAGGCAAAATTAGAGATAGTCGAGCTTATACGGAGGCTGACAAATAGCTTTCCCCCCCCCCCACTCTAACCACCAGAACAGTAGAGGGGGAAGTATCCGTGGTACACAAAGTACTGTAAGGTGGCTTGTGGAGTGGAGATGTAGATGTAGCTGTAGATGTAGACTACCCGGCAAAATATGCCATTGGCTTTAGTCTTCAACGTGTCTCTGTACCTCATTCTTCTGTCCTCTCCCACCCATTACTTTTCACAGCAGCGTTATCTGCAGAAAGTAATAAGTACTATTCTTAAAGAGTGGATGTGTCACTCTGTAGCGGAGTAGGCGCTGTCGTCAAACTTCCTGACAGTTTAAAACTTCGTGCTGAACTGGGACTCGAATTTTGATACTCTTCTCAAAAAGGAGTTAAAAGTTGGCGTACAGTAAATATAGAGAGATAATACAGATGTGTAACGGAAAGTGTAATGTAGTGCAAGGGAAAGACTTCGGAAATTGAATTAACCTGATCATACACTAAAGGGCTACAATCTGGCTTTCGGTAAAAGCACGAAAGAACGAAACATACACCACTATCGTTCAACCGTACTTCAGAGGCACGTTATTGTAAATCTTATTCTATTTTGATTTCGTATCTATAATAAAATTGACATGTTCACAACTTTCTTTCATTTGTAGATATCTTGAATCACATTCTGTCGCTCCCTTGAATAGTACAGATTCCGTGGTTTAGTTCTGTATCCCTTCCGTCATCTTCAGCAACTGATCTACAGACTAAAAGTAGAAAATGAAGAGCAATATGTCCAAACGTCTGTCTTGGTTGTGAGATTCAGAAGCACCGTAAGTGACGTATGAAGTTGAATTCTTTGTCTGGCATCGTTCTTGTCGCACAGTGTAAAATCTGCTGTGGAGTGAGCACTGTTATGCTCTGAGAGTACAGTGGCTAGTTTCTCACATAGCATGGCAGTCCCATTGCCAGGAGCGCAGACATATGCATTTGCAGCAAATAAATGAAGTGAACTGCGTTACTCTTGAAAACTGTAGTATAGCTGTTCAGTAGTCGAAGTAGAATGACAAAAGAACCCTTTAAATACCACAGCAATATGAAACTTCCTGGCAGATTAAAACTGTGTGCCCGACCGAGACTCGAACTCGGGACCTTTGCCTTTCGCGGGCAAGTGCTCTACCAACTGAGCTACCGAAGCACGACTCACGTCCGGTACTCACAGCTTTACTTCTGCCAGTACCTCGTCTCCTACCTTCCAAACTTTACAGAAGCTCTCCTGCGAACCTTGCAGAACTAGCACTCCTGAAAGAAAGGATATTGCGGAGACATGGCTTAGCCACAGCCTGGGGGATGTTTCCAGAATGAGATTTTCACTCTGCAGCGGAGTGTGCGCTGATATGAAACTTCCTGGCAGATTAAAACTGTGTGCCCGACCGAGACTCGAACTCGGGACCTTTGCCTTTCGCGGGCAAGTGCTCTACCAACTGAGCTACCGAAGCACGACTCACGTCCGGTACTCACAGCTTTACTTCTGCCAGTACCTCGTCTCCTACCTTCCAAACTTTACAGAAGCTCTCCTGCGAACCTTGCAGAACTAGCACTCCTGAAAGAAAGGATATTGCGGAGACATGGCTTAGCCACAGCCTGGGGGATGTTTCCAGAATGAGATTTTCACTCTGCAGCGGAGTGTGCGCTGATATGAAACTTCCTGGCAGATTAAAACTGTGTGCCCGACCGAGACTCGAACTCGGGACCTTTGCCTTTCGCGGGCAAGTGCTCTACCAACTGAGCTACCGAAGCACGACTCACGTCCGGTACTCACAGCTTTACTTCTGCCAGTACCTCGTCTCCTACCTTCCAAACTTTACAGAAGCTCTCCTGCGAACCTTGCAGAACTAGCACTCCTGAAAGAAAGGATATTGCGGAGACATGGCTTAGCCACAGCCTGGGGGATGTTTCCAGAATGAGATTTTCACTCTGCAGCGGAGTGTGCGCTGCCCGCGAAAGGCAAAGGTCCCGAGTTCGAGTCTCGGTCGGGCACACAGTTTTAATCTGCCAGGAAGTTTCATATCAGCGCACACTCCGCTGCAGAGTGAAAATCTCATTCTGGAAACATCCCCCAGGCTGTGGCTAAGCCATGTCTCCGCAATATCCTTTCTTTCAGGAGTGCTAGTTCTGCAAGGTTCGCAGGAGAGCTTCTGTAAAGTTTGGAAGGTAGGAGACGAGGTACTGGCAGAAGTAAAGCTGTGAGTACCGGACGTGAGTCGTGCTTCGGTAGCTCAGTTGGTAGAGCACTTGCCCGCGAAAGGCAAAGGTCCCGAGTTCGAGTCTCGGTCGGGCACACAGTTTTAATCTGCCAGAAAGTTTCATATCAGCGCACACTCCGCTGCAGAGTGAAAATCTCATTCTGGAAACATCCCCCAGGCTGTGGCTAAGCCATGTCTCCGCAATATCCTTTCTTTCAGGAGTGCTAGTTCTGCAAGGTTCGCAGGAGAGCTTCTGTAAAGTTTGGAAGGTAGGAGACGAGGTACTGGCAGAAGTAAAGCTGTGAGTACCGGACGTGAGTCGTGCTTCGGTAGCTCAGTTGGTAGAGCACTTGCCCGCGAAAGGCAAAGGTCCCGAGTTCGAGTCTCGGTCGGGCACACAGTTTTAATCTGCCAGGAAGTTTCATATCAGCGCACACTCCGCTGCAGAGTGAAAATCTCATTCTGGACCACAGCAATACCTTGTATTGCGCTAATACGGAACACAAAAGGCGGCCGCTGTGGTCGAGCGGTTCTAGGCTCTTCAGACTGGAACCACGCGACTGCTACGGTCACAGGTTCGAATCCTGCCTCGGGCATTGATGTATGTGATGTCCTTAGGTTAGTAAGGTTTAAGTAGTTCTACGACTAGGGGACTGATGACCTCAGATGTTATTCCCATAGCGCTTAGAGTCCATTTGAAGAACGGAAATTTCACTTTCATAGAAAGTGATAATATAAGATATACCCAATCGAAAAGGAGACCTTGGCTATTGCTGTTGTGTGTAATCGCAGTGGGTGAACGTGTTTGCCAAGAGATGGCTTGGTGGTACTCCCAGTTTCACAAGTTGAATTAAAGGCTTTTCAGCAGTTTCCTCGTTTCTGGAGAGTTGTTTCTGCAGTTCGTTGAGTTATGAATTCCTCCCGATCAGCACTGGGAGCTGTTATCCAATTTCTTCGCACAGAAGGAGTGCATACTTCACAAATTTATCGCAGGATGAACGAAGTACCTGGTTATCAGAAAGTCAGTATAAATTTGAAAACTTAATAAACCACCGAATAATGTATATAAGAGAGGTAAAAATTGACACACATGCTTGGAATGACAAGGGGTTTTATTAGGGAAAAAAAGGTATTGCTAGACGCGTGAAAGATCTCTTGCGCGCGTCGTTTGGTGATGATCGTGTGCTCAGCCGCCACTTTCGTCATGCTTGGCCTCCCAGGTCCCCAGACCTCAGTCCGTGCGATTATTGGCTTTGGGGTTACCTGAAGTCCCAAGTGTATCGTGATCGACCG
The DNA here is from genome assembly GCF_023864275.1 of Schistocerca cancellata. Lineage (NCBI taxonomy): Eukaryota > Metazoa > Arthropoda > Insecta > Orthoptera > Acrididae > Schistocerca > Schistocerca cancellata. The sequence continues at coordinate 660,599,891 of NC_064627.1, forward strand.
ACATCTCTAGGAATGCTGAAGATGCTGAAAGACAACATCCGACGCCAATGCCTCACCATAACTCCGGACATGCTTTACAGTGCTGTTCACAACATTATTCCTCGACTACAGCTATTTTTGAGGAATGATGGTGGACATTTTGAGCTTTTCCTGTAAAGAACATCATCTTTGCTTTGTCTTACGTTGTTACGCTAATTATTGCTATTCTGATCAGATGAAGCGCCATCTGTCGGACATTTTTAGAACGTTTGTATTTTTTGGGTTCTAATAAAACCCCATGTCATTCCAAGCATGTGTGTCAATTTGTACCTCTCTATCTACATTATTCCGTGATTTATTCAGTTTTCAAATTTATACTGACTTTTTGATCACCCGGTATACGTGGAGCAGTAACTCGCACGGTGCACAATATTCCAGTGGTGTCAGCCTTCTGAGGCGGGGTAGACACCAAGGCCATACTGCGCCCTGAACAACGGTGCCTCGATTTCGGCTGTGGAGGAACTCATACGGAGGAATCTTCGGAACACCGCACGTGACAAAGCTGTTGAACTGTCGGTAAACAAAGGAAATGAGAAGCTTTGTTACGGCAAAGTTTGTGCCCAGTGGGTGCCCAAGCACCTTCCAGAGAATCAGAAGACGACGAGAATGATGTTTAGAGTGTGTCATGTGATGAAACGCTATGTCACCACTTCGTCCCGCCCTCCAAACGGAAGAGCATGGAGTGGCGACACCTCGGCTCCCCTTATCCCAAAAAGCCCGCTCTGCCCCCAACGCCGGAAAAGCAATGCTCAGTTTCTTTTTCGACGGAGGAGGACCTCTAATCATCGACTGGATACCACGGGGTGCAGCAGTTAAAGGCTGAGAAGTATTCCAACTCGTTACTGAACGTCAAGGAGGCCATCGAGAATAAGCGCAGGGAGGAGCTTTCGAATGGGTTACTTAGTTACACGTTCCATAGATCATTGGAACTATTCTTTTGCCGAAATGATATAGAATGAGTCAGTTAACAGGACACGTATACACGATTAGTGTTAACATTAATGAACACATTTTTTTTGTCCTGCTCATGCAGCTACACTTAAAACATTTTCATCAGTTGCTAAGTAAAATTTCATCAGTGTGATACAAGAAGTTTCCAGGAGAACTGATTTTAAATTAGATTTAAAACTTGATTCTCCACCTCAGATATTTTATGTTATTGGGCAACACCAAGGCAACGCTAGGCCACATGTGGCCAAAAAGACCCTCGACCTTCTTCAGAAAATTTGATGGAAGGTCCTGGAACATCTTCCTTCCTTACAAGCCCGACGTCTCCCCGTGTGACTCGCGTATGATCGGCCCCTTAAAGCAGTCTATGAAAGGTCAGAGGTTTACCAGTGTCGTGAAAGTGCAGGACACTGTGGAAGACTGGATGCGGCAGCAACTCAAGAGTTTCTACAATGAAGTGATTCAATCGCTTCCTATGCGCTGGGATAGTTTCAATCAGTGTAAATGGGAATTATGTATAGTTGCACTGTTCCACGTGAATTGTAATTATAATGTTATTAAAACTCCTTTACATATAATTGTAGTCTACTTTTCATTTGCGAGTACCTTGTACAAGATGTTTCAGAAGTGATGGTCAATATCCAGGCATATGACAGGAATGATCATTCGAAACAGTCTCTAAAACGCATACCGCAATGAACACTTGTTCATCTTCGCTACTTTGAAACACAACTCTTCTAACGAACAAGTGCTCATAACTTTTAAGGTATGCATTTTAGAGCACATGTTGGCTGTGCATTTTTTTGTTTTGGTCCATGATACCACTTTTCAAAATATGGAAAGCAAAGGGCTTGAAGTAGAAGATATTTGTATCACAGTATCGAAGGTCAAGAATTGCTCATAGCTCTTAAGGTATGTGTTTTAGAGCTCATGTTTAATTGACTGTTTTGTTTCGAATGATCATTCCTGTCATATCCCTGAATATTGACCGTCGCTTCTGAAACACCCTGTATAAACAGCATGATTTAAAAAGAAAATGTACGAAATGAATGCATCTTGCTCTCTGCGTGTGAGTGTAGCTGTCGTGAACAATCATGACAGACTGAAATAGTGTCCAAAACTGGTACTCGTACTGGAACTCTTGGCAAGGGTATCAGTTCGATTCACAGTCCAGCGTACTAATCTCTCAGGGAGGCTTAATACGTTACGTTGTATCTCATGATACTGATGTTGGTGGAGCCGAACAAAAAGAGTCGATCATAGTAACTGCTTAATCAGTGTCTCTAGAGAGAGAGAGAGGAATTAATCCAGGGTGCCCATTTGTTTGCAGCTTAGAACCCCGAAGTTGACTCTCGCTTATGGGGGTTCGTATGACGGTGCCGCAAACGGTTTTAGTCTTATCAGGAAGGTGATTTACAAAGAATTTGCAAGTTGGTAAGCGTGATTATCATAAGCGTGTAGTATATAGGCCCACGAATCAATAGGAGGCTAGGTAAACCAAAAGAGAGGGAAGCTCCCCGCGTATCGGGATGTGATGACGAACTTCAAAGTGAGTAAGGAAAAGAAAAATAGTAACCAATGTAACGATTCGTGAGACGTATGATTCCGGAAAAAATAAAGTGCTTAAAAAAGAGACAGGCGAGAGAGCGAGAGCGAGCTCGATGGGCAACACGAACAGGCACCTGCGCGGAGCTGCAGCGCGACGTATGACGGTCTTTGCGGAGGCGGAGCACGGCCCGCGGTCGTGCCGGTTGTTACAGTGGACGGTTGGGTTTGGGGGGGGGGGGGGGGGTCGGCAGGCCCGTTCGTGAATGGAGCGGCGACCTTGGCTGCCCGCGGACTTGCGTAATCGCTAAAACCGAGGAGCCGCGCCGCGCCGTGCAAGTCGGGGTGGGGTTCCCGCTCGTCTCCCACTTCAGAGGACGCCATCGGGCAGCGGTGAACTAGTACCAGTACCCTCAAGAGACAAAGGGCGGGTCGTGGGATACGTAATCTCAAATCACGTCCGACCCAGTGTCCGTGGCTGTCTGCGGCAATTAGACGCGGCTTCCTCTCATGTTGGCCAAACATCTCCGCCGAAATATTACACCGTGTCATTTCAGTAACTGCCTACACTCCACTGTTATTTGTAGATAGGAGGATCCTGGACAGCACCAGTTCTGCCCACGCCAATCAACGTTGCACAACTGATAGGACAGGCGTCATGACTAGGAGATCATTTTAGATCCTCCAGAATTCTCATCGAAATCCCTTACCCTAAAACTTGTGCATGTTTTAGCTAGAGTATTGAAAACTATCGGCCGTCATGAAGAAAGGCAAAGGGTCTCCTTACCACCTTCTATAGTGACCATAATCGGTTCATTTGTGTAGGGAATCGAAATATTCCCGTCGACCGCGGACAAGAAGATTCATCATTATGACAAGATGCTTGAACATCAGATTTCAACAGTGTACGTATTATTTGCTGCCATGATAGTAGTCTTCTGATTATTTTATTACACACATTCTATTTTAACTGAGGTAGGAACTAATGTGGCACACATTTCAGTTCTATGAAGTGTCTGGCCTTCAGTCTAAAGTGTTGGGAAGGAAATAATCACTGGCGTGACTGGCCGAGCGATTCTAGGCGCTTCAGTCTGGAACCGCGCGACCGCTACGGTCGCAGGTTCGAATCCTGCCTCGGGCATGGATGTGTGTGATGCCCTTAGGTTAGTTAGGTTTAAGTAGTTCTAAGTTCTAGAGGACTGATGACCTCAGAAGTTATAAGTAGTTCTAAGTTCTAGAGGACTGATGACCTCAGAAGTTAAGTCCCATAGTGCTCAGAGCCATTTGAACCATTTTTGAACTGGCGTGACAACAGAAGATTGTCACGCTTTTCCACTGCACAACAGTTCACGAGAAAGTAAATGAATCAGAAAGCACTGAGTTTGCAGTTACTTATTCTGAAATTTTGAAAGTAACGTTAATTGAAATTACTGGTTAGATAAATGACCGGCTTATCTTGAACTTTGTTATGTAAAAAAATAACTTTCAGTAACCTCAGTTCAACGTAAAGCAAAATTTAGAAAGAGGCAAGCAATTTACTTATGATTGAACTGAATTTACTTTAAACAAGTGAGCAATTGATTTTACTTTTAAAATAACAACAATAAAATCCATACCAAGGCAGCAGAAGCCACTCGCTAAGCTAAATACAGAATTAATTAAATTGTGCGCTCTTAATTTCTGCTGTATTTTAGTTATTAGTTTTGCCAGTGAAATTTTGCTTTACTTTAAGTAGCCTTCGTTATGCAACACAAGATGGAACAGTTAATGACGCAGAAAATTTAGACCGAAACTAGTCAGTACCAAATACAACAAACTGGCAGTAAATATTTAATCAAGTTTCATATTCTTACGACACTCCATGATTGCGTGGAAAGGAAAGGGACCCTGGTTCTACATCTACATCTACATCCATACTCCGCAAGCCACCTGACGGTGTGTGGCGGAGGGTACCTTGAGTACCTCTATCGGTTCTCCCTTCTATTCAAGTCTCGTATTGTTCGTGGAAAGAAGGATTGTCGGTATGCCTCTGTGTGGGCTCTAATCTCTCTGATTTTATCCTCATGGTCTCTTCGCGAGATATACGTAGGAGGGAGCAATATACTGCTTGACTCTTCGGTGAAGGTATGTTCTCGAAACTTTGACAAAAGCCCGTACCGAGCTACTGAGCGTCTCTCCTGCAGAGTCTTCCACTGGAGTTTATCTATCATCTCCGTAACGCTTTCGCGATTACTAAATGATCCTGTAACGAAGCGCGCTGCTCTCCGTTGGATCTTCTCTATGTCTTGTATCAACCCTATCTGGTACGGATCCCACACTGCTGAGCAGTATTCAAGCAGTGGGCGAACAAGCGTACTGTAACCTACTTCCTTTGTTTTCGGATTGCATTTCCTTAGGATTCTTCCAATGAATCTCAGTCTGGCATCTGCTTTACCGACAATCACCATTATATGATCATTCCATTTTAAATCACTCCTAATGCGTACTCCCAGATAATTTATGGTATTAACTGCTTCCAGTTGCTGACCTGCTATTTTGTAGCTAAATGATAAAGGATCTATCTTTCTGTGTATTCGCAGCACATTACACTTGTCTACATTGAGATTCAGTTGCCATTCCCTGCACCATGCGTCAATTCGCTGCAGATCCTCCTGCATTTCAGTACAATTTTCCATTGTTACAACCTCTCGATACACCACAGCATCATCTGCAAAAAGCCTCAGTGAACTTCCGATGCCATCCACCAGGTCATTTATGTATATTGTGAATAGCAACGGTCCTATGACACTCCCCTGCGGCACACCTGAAATTACTCTTACTTCGGAAGACTTCTCTCCATTGAGAATAACATGCTGCGTCCTGTTATCTAGGAATTCCTCAATCCAATCACACAATTGGTCTGATAATCCATATGCTCTTACTTTGTTCAATAAACGACTGTGGGGAACTGTATCGAACGCCTTGCGGAAGTCAAGAAACACGGCATCTACCTGTGAACCCGTGTCAATGGCCCTCTGAGTCTCGTGGACGAATAGCGCGAGCTGGGTTTCACATGACCGTCTTTTTCGAAACCCATGCTGATTCCTACAGAGTAGATTTCTAGTCTCCAGAAAAGTCATTATACTCGAACACAATACGTGTTCCAAAATTCTACAACTGATCGACGTTAGAGATATAGGTCTATAGTTCAGCACATCTGTTCGACGTCCCTTCTTGAAAACGGGGATCACCTGTGCCCTTTTCCAATCCTTTGGAACGCTACGCTCTTCTAGAGACCTACGGTACACGGCTGCAAGAAGGGGGGCAAGTTCCTTCGCGTACTCTGTGTAAAATTGAACTGGTATCCCATCAGGTCCAGAGGCCTTTCCTCTTTTGAGCGATTTTAATTGTTTCTCTATCCCTCTGTCGTCTATTTCGATATCTACCATTTTGTCATCTGTGCGACAATCTAGAGAAGGAACTACAGTGCAGTCTTCCTCTGTGAAACAGCTTTGGAAAAAGACATTTAGTATTTCGGCCTTTAGTCTGTCATCCTCTGTTTCAGTACCATTTTGGTCACAGAGTGTCTGGACATTTTGTTTTGATCCACCTACCGCTTTGACATAAGACCAATATTTCTTAGGATTTTCTGCCAAGTCAGTACATAGAATTTTACTTTCGAATTCATTGAACGCCTCTCGCATAGCTCTCTTCACACTACATTTCGCTTCGCGTAATTTTTGTTTGTCTGCAAGGCTTTGGCTATGTTTATGTTTGCTGTGAAGTTCCCTTTGCTTCCGCAGCAGTTTTCTAACTCGGTTGTTGAACCACGGTGGCTCTTTTCCATCTCTTACGATCTTGCTTGGCACTTACTCATCTAACGCATATTGTACGATGGTTTTGAACTTTGTCCACTGATCCTCAACACTATCAGTACTTGGGACAAAACTTTTGTGTTGAGCCAACAGGTACTCTGAAATCTGCTTTTTGTCACTTTTTCTAAACAGAAAAATCTTCCTACCCTTTTTAATATTCCTATTTACGGCTGAAATCATCGATGCCGTAACCGCTTTATGATCACTGATTCCCTGTTCTGCGTTAACTTTTTCAAATAGTTCGGGTCTGTTTGTCACCAGAAGGTCTAATATGTTGTCGCCACGAGTCGGTTCTCTGTTTAACTGCTCAAGGTAGTTTTCAGATAAAGCACTTAAAAAAATTTCACTGGATTCTTTGTCCCTGCCACCCGTTATGAACGTCTGAGTCTCCCAGTCTATATCCGGCAAATTAAAATCTCCACCCAGAACTATAACATGGTGGGGAAATCTACTCGAAATATTTTCCAAATTATCCTTCAGGTGCTCAGCCACAACACCTGCTGAGCCAGGGGGCCTATAGAGACATCCAATTACCATGTCTGAGCCTGCTTTAACCGCGACCTTCACCCAAATCATTTCACATATAGGATCTCCGTCAATTTCCTTCGATACTATTGCACTTCTTACCGCTATAAACACGCCTCCCCCTTCACTGTTCAGCCTGTCTCTGCGGTATACATTCCAATCTGAGTTCAGGATTTCGTTACTGTTTACGTCTGGTTTCAGCCAACTTTCTGTCCCTAGTACTATATGGGCGTTGTGATCGTTTATTAATGAGAGCAGTTCTGGGACCTTTCTATAGACGCTCCTGCAGTTTACTATTAGCACATTAATATTGTTATTCCCTGTTGCAGGAGGCTAATAATGTCTGAGGTCGATGACAACCCAGTGGCCTACAAGTTTGAACTATTGCAAGTTATTATTCAACTTATTTATACTTTGTGAAAGAAATGTTGCTGGCAAATCCTCTACATCACATTGTCGGTTAGCAGTCATACGACGTTGTAACTGTGCGGAGAATGTAACCGACGACAATGCTGAGTTGCCGTTGTTGTTGTTGTCGTTGTTGCTTCTGCTGCTCGACGAGAAGAACCCCGAGTCGTCCTCGGAGCCACGGATAATTATGGGACGGGCAGTAGTTGGAATTGCAGCTTCCTCCGTCTGTTCACTCATACTGTACTCTCAATACTCGCGAGTCTACATCGGCGCGAGCATAGCTGCACGCCGCAGCCGCGGTAGCGCCCAACGCACTTCCGCACTCTTTGCAGGACTCAAAACTGCTCTGCTTCCTCTCTGCTCGCAACGCGACTGTCTCCACACCTAAAGATAAACAACGACACAGCTACTCGGCTATTACCGAGCAATTACAATCAGTTGCATACAGTCAAAAATAAATAAACTAGTATATCGATTACTTATTAAATATACTTTCTGTAATACAGCTTGCCGGCCATTGTGGCCGAGCGTTTCTAGGCGCTTCAGTCCGGAACCGCACTGCTGCAACGGTCGCAGGTTCGAATCCTGCCTCGGGCATGGGTGTGTTTGATGTCCTTAGGTTAGTAAGGTTTAAGTAGTTTATAAGTATAGGGGACTGATGACCTCATATGTTAAGTCCCATGGTGCTTAGAGCCATTTGAACCATTTTTTTTGTAATACAGCTTACTGTTCAGAATCAAAAGTGCAGTGCAAGTTATCAACGAATATTAAGCGGTGAAAATTTTGGGGGCTGCAAAAGGTATTTTATCTGCATTTTCGGTGTTACAGACTATAAACAGCTTTTAGCCCTTACCACTGTCTTGGAGTATACCAGAAATTACCTTTACGTCTGCAGATTTCCTCCCGTTTAAAGAATGACGTATTGCGTTGTATCTCCTAGAAAGTCCAGACTACAGCCACAGATCTGGCCCGAATACTCGCGGTAAGCTCATATTTTGTTCACTAAACGACACTGCGAACTGTCTCGAATGTCTTCAAAAAATCGAGGAACACGGCGTCATCCTGGGCGTCTTTGTCTACGGCGTTCCGGATTTCATGGACGAACAGGGAGCGAAGTGTGTTTCGCAAGATCTCTGTTTAGGAATCCATGTTGGTATTTCTAGATGACATTTACTTTGTCCAGAAACGTCACAATGTGTGAGCATGGAACATGTATCATAATTCTACAACAGTGTGACGTCACCGATGTAGGCCCATAATTATGTGCGTTCAAAAATGGCTCTGAGCACTATGAGACTTAACTGCTGAGGTCATCAGTCGCCTAGAACTTAGAACTACTTAAACCTAACTACCCTAAGGACATCACACACATCCATGCCCGAGGCAGGATTCGAACCTGCGACCGTAGCGGTCGCGCGGTTCCAGACTGTAGCGCCTAGAACCGCTCGGCCACCCCGGCCGGCATAATTATGTGCGTCACTTCGACACTTCTTGAAAATGAAAATGTGAATGACTTGTGCTTTTATTTTAAGCATTTGATCCTCTTCGTTGTTCTACCAGCCTACGGTAGAATCTGACGGGTATCTTTTCCGGTCCATATGCCTTTCCACTATGGAATAATTCTGGTTGATTTTCTATTCCGCTATCACTAGTCTCAGTGTCTGCCGTTTCGGCGTTCGTAGGATGTTATATAGGAGAAAACGTATTAGTATTCTTCGCAGTAAAACAATTTCGGAGTAGTGAATGCAGTACTTCAGCCCCCACGCTGTCATCTTCCATTTCGGTGCATTATGGTCACTGGGCGACTGGATTATTTCGATACGCTTCCTGACTTTACGTAACGCTATACCTTGTTTGTATATTTAGTCAGATCGTTTGGGAAAGTTTTACTTTTGAATTCGTTGAACACTTCTCGCATTACTCTCGCTAGACTCAGTTCACCTTACGTGTAGCAAATACATTTTGACTTCGCTTAAATCTGTGATGAATCTTTGTGTTGTTAGTAACTTTCTAACATCGCTCTTGTGCTACAGTGTGTCTTGCCGTCACTCAAAACCTTGTTCGGTACATACAGAGTAAGGTGTATTCTGCAGTGCATCTGAATTTTGTTCCATTTTGCTCCACATCTTCGTCCTCAGATCTGAATATTTGATGTTGGCTACGCAGGTACTTCGCAGTTAGATTCTTATCACTCTGGCTAAGCAGAAATATCCTTCTACCTACCTTTCCTGACCTTCCTTGTAACACTTGCAGTCATTGATGCCTTAACGGCTTTATTACCACTGCTGGCCTCTTTCTAGGACGTCCAAGGCGTTACCTTCACAAGTAGATTCTATCTATCTATCTATCTGCTTATCTATCTATCTGCTTATCTATCTATCTATATAATCTTCCTTCGTACTCGAACTAATTTTCAGACAAAACATTCAGAACTGCCTCACAACACAAATCCCTTGTCTCTGTCACAACTTTTAGTAGTATGGCTCTGCCCAAAGACAACGGCATGTACGCTGAACTTTCTCACGGTATTCTGCAAGTTCTCTGCCACTACGGCCCCTGAAGCAGGTGGACTCTAAATGCATTCGATTACCACGTTTGGCCCACCTGCGGTACTTAGTATTACCCACATTATTTCACATTTTAATTCTGTTACAATTTCACTAGATATTATAGAGTTCTTTATGAAAATAAATACGCCGCCACCATTTGCGTCTAGATTATCCTTGCGATATATTTTCCAGTCTGATTCTAGAATTTCAGTATTATTCACTGTAGATTTCAGCAAGCTTTCTGATTCTAAAACTACTTGGGAATTATTACGTTTATTGAGCGAAACTATTCCTAATGCCTTGCCAAAGATGCCTCTGCAGTTTATTAACATTATAAAAACATTTTCTCTTTCCGATATCTAAGGATTACAGTTTTCCTCTGGAAATATGTGGCTGATCTCTCTTCGTTCTTGGCAGGCAATTAATCATTGACACTAGGAGAGTTCCTCTAACCTGATATTTTAAGAGAACTCTACGCGGAAAGCAAGAGGTGGGTGTTAGGAGTCCCGGTCTGGCATAAATTTTCAATTGTCGCTGTACGTTTAAAACTGTTCTAAGGTTTCCAGAAATAAATGAAACCAGTCGGCTTTTCTGAGTCTTTAATTTCTATTTACCATGGCCGGTCTCGAACTATCTAGCGATTCATCATTAGGTGATTCGAAACCGGTCATGGTAAATAAAAATTAAAGAATCAGAAACGCCGCCTGGTTGCAGTTATTTTTGGAAGCCTTTATTGATCATAGTCGCAGTATTTCGCATCCATAATGGACAAAAGTTTTAAAATTGTTTTATCCGTGTGTGAGAAGTCGGGAAAATGCGGTAGGTCCGATGGACCACATTTTGATAATGATGCAGTTTTGTTAAATGTGCTGGAAATTCAAAGCATGTAACTGAGTAGCTCTGCTAGCCTTAGAGCATCGACTTGTATGCAGTATTTGATGATGTGGAGACCTTTGTCAGAATGTCCACTTCGACTTCTACTAATATGATATGCCCACTTGGACTTCTACTAAAACGATTAATCGTTTATGCACCACAAAAAATGGTTCGTTGTTTTCGTGTAAATACAGTTGCTCCTCTAACGTATTAAAGTAGTCGCTTCTCTTTCGTGTTCAAATATTTGGTTCTCTTTTGTATTTACTTTGTAATTCGTTTTCGTTTGGACTAATAATTTCGCACGGTTCGATATCAGTCAATAGTATTTCACCATCTTACAAGATCTGATATGATTATCTCTATTAGTTGTGTGGAATGTTCTGTATACATCAAATGCGTGTTGCCTTTTTCTTTTTAAAAAAAAAAAAAGAAAGAAGAAGAGGGGCAGTGGGAGAGAAGTCGTTCACATTTCAGAGCATCTCGCACAAATTCCCCATAGTAAAACTCATAGAGCGCTATAACAGTACTTACGCAAACGAGAACCCAAAATGCAGTTTCCTGTATTGTCACAGGAATACTCCAACAAAGGCAGGTTTTCATTACTAGCCCTTTGATGGATCATAAAAATGGTATGCAAGATCATGAATGGGATACGAAGTGTGAGAATTAGATACGAATGAGTTAAATCTGTCAACAACTGAAGCAATTTTGCAAAAAAATATATACAGTCCTTTTTAAGAGTGTTGGAGTGTTTGCTAGTCATCCTTGACGGCTTCGAATTTTTCCCATTTAGTTACACTACTGAATGTAGTAGTCGCGGCTGCGCAAACAAGAATTTTTATTTTATATGTTGAGCTTAATCGAGTCTAACTGAAGACATCTAGATATCGAATCAGTGTGTTGTTTTAGAAAACCGTTACCTAAATGGCTGTTTTCTCACAAGCGCGAACTTTCTGGCTTCCAAAGGCCTTCGGCGTGTACAAACACGCAAGTGACGCAGATTCGTTCACTGTTCGCACACGCCTGCAATAGAAAAATCGCCGGTGTGACGCAGTATGTCTATTTGTGGTGCTATTCTGCGGCGAACGTGACGCAAACAGGGCGAGGTAGACTTTGTCACCGACGACCGCATCCGCGTTGGCATAAACAATGCTGCCGGCCAGTGACGTGTTCGCTGCCGGTCGCAGCATGATAGGCTTAATCCAGTCGTGCTTCTGTTCTCGCCCGATATATGTCGATGACGGCAATGCGTGCGATCAGCAGTTGAATTTTTGTAGGCTTTGTGGTAAGCACTGGTACCCTGCAAAATATGCTCAGGGTACACATTTTCTGTCTGTGGACGGTTGATTGGAGTTACTGAGGAGGTACGAACTATTTTTTGACGCTTTCGGAAGTTTCACCAGACTCGTGTAATACAACAGACAGTGAAACAACAGCATCGCAATTTCATGATACGCGTAGAATTATACTAAATTTGAGCCCGTTGCTTCGCTCGCGTAGATTGTAAGGTCTGCACAGATTCTTTTGTTTTTCTTTAATCGAATTTTTATGTAGTTCACAAATTGCAACACCTTCTAAACTTTCCACACCAGTCAGAACCATAGAAGCTTGCTATTTTCCGAATTTGCTTCTGACCATGTAGCGATTCTTGTAGTTGGAGTGCACGGTTTCTGTAATAATGCCTTTTGCGTTCTTATGGCGATATTTCCAGAGAAACTTTCATCCCCTAACACACATTTATTTATATCTGAACTAGAAATGAAACTCCAGTTTTCATAGATTTAGTTTTTATTTAGTACAACTAAATATTTCCTTACAAAATTTCTTCCTCTATTTCACCCCCTTAGTGGTGAATTTCCATAACTAGTGAAACACGTATTTTTTATTTCTAACCGAGCAGCCAAATTGAAACGTTCATAGATTCAGCTTTAAAAGTGTTTTCATAGGAAAGTATTTTCATACATTTCATTCTTTATTTCACCCCCTTAGGGGCTGAATTTCCAAAAACACTGAAATACAGTTTCATATTTGGAACCGAGAAGTACAAATTTTCATAGATGTGGCTTAAAAATACTTTAATAGCCCTTTAATAATGATTTATTTTCAGAAACAGTTTTCACTCACTGTTTCATCCCCATAGGGCTTAAATTTCCAAAAATGCTGAAACACGTATTTATTTATTTCTCCCAAGAAACCAAGTACCAATATTCGTAGGTTTAGCCTGAAAAATGCCTTAAGAGCGTCATATTTTCAAAAAATGGTTCAAATGGCTCTGAGCACTATGGGACTTAACATCTATGGTCATCAGTCCCCTAGAACTTAGAACTACTTAAACCTAACTAACCTAAGGACAGAACACAACACGCAGCCATCACGAGGCAGAGAAAATCCCTGACCCCGCCGGGAATCTTGTCATATTTTCAAAAAGCCTTTCATCCCCCCATTTCATCCCCTTAGGGATGGGGTTTCAGAAAAATCCGTTCATAAACGAAGTCAATAGTATAAGGTAAACACCCTCTGCAAATTTCAAGTTTCCATCCTTAGCGGTTTGGGCTGGCCGATGACTCAGTGAGTGAGAGAGAGAGAGTGATTAGATGAGTCAGTCAGTCGGGACATTGCCTTTTGTATATAGAGGTAGTGTAGTAACGAGTCAAAAATATCGTGCTGCAGAGATTCTTCTTTTCATATACTGGTTGTAAAGTTAACAAATACAGAAATGAGACTGAATATATATATATATATATGTGTGTGTGTGTGTGTGTGTGTGTGTGTGTGTGTTTAGGGGACGGGGACTGGTGAAACGTAAAGGCCTCGTCTTGGAACTTTTTTTTGTATGCTACCAGTTTTTAAATAGAAATTCGTCCAAGTAATGGGAGGAGTTGTCCAAGAGAAAGAATTTTGGGTTAGGTGTAAAACTTGCTTTGCTACCTATCATAAAGTTCATGTTACCCGGTAAATGATCGAAAAAATTTTGTTGCTACATATTGAACTCCTTTCTCAGCCGCTGACAGCTTTAATACTGGGTAATAAAGGTCACTTTTCCTGTAGTGTTGTAAGTGTAGACATCACTGTTCTCGAATTGTGATGGATTATTTATGAAGAATTTCATTAGCGAATGTATGTATTATAAAAGCGCAGTAAAAATGCATAGCTCCGTGAAGAGGTACCTCTATGACGTGCACGGGACAACACCACATAAGTGTTCAGTCTCATGTGAACATCGCGTAACGGGGGAGAATTTTGGCTGAGCCAGTAGTTCTGTAAACTACACGACGCACCGCAACTAGCCACAGCTTAGTAATGACGCTATTGTGCTGAAAAACTGCGTGGGAAATGACAGCTTCGATTGCAGATCCCTACACGACGAAGTTCGTAGCGTGAGTAACAAAATTATTTACTGCACCCTATTGCGAGAGTCGACGGCACACGTCTAAACAAGTGTCGACCAATGGAATGGTGTTGCAATAATTACGTCAAGGGAAACTTGTAATTCACGCTGAAGAGTCTGGGAACCTCCATGGGTCAAGAAAGGTGTATTTGTAACCGATTTCGTCCCATCTTAAAAAAAAAAGCTTCATTTACGCACTCAACACAAACGACAACAAATGCTGCCTCGTGCATTTATTTACTGCACGCGGTAGGTCTTTTGAAAACTGCGCGGAGTGAGACGTTTTGGCGGATTCATCGTATACAGTTCAGTTTCGCGCCCAGTAACTTTAGAAATTAATTAAAGTTGAAACAGTGTTTGGTTGCAGGGACTTTCGCAGACGACGGTTCATCTTGAGAGGCGATGATACACGCTTATGACGGCCTGCGTAACAGCATCTTGGTCCTTCTTTAGCCCGGATTCGGCAAATTTTCGGAGGCATGTGGGACCAGTGCCTACGCACAGGTCACGCAGTCCGCGTAAACTACGGCCTGGTGGTTTCTTGTCGACGCAAAGCTGACGCCCGATAGTGCCTCCGCTGTATTCCATCGGGTTCAGGTCGGCAAATGTGGAGGCCAATATCTCGACGTGAGTTCATTACGGTGCTCAAATCACTATAGCACTATTATGACTTCGTGACTTGGACAGTTAGCATAGGGTTCTGTTTGTGGTCCAGAGTGCTGGGATATCGGCACAGAGCCATTACTGAACTAGCTTCAGGGGATAACAAATACCAGAGGCTGCATCACCTACGCAGACGATCTACTCATTGTAGTATCTGCCAACTCAAGGGCTACATTAGAAGAAAATAGTACGGCAGTCCTTAAGAGAGTAATTAACTGATGCGTGGAAAACAAACTAACGATAACAGCACACAAAACAGTTTATATGTAACTAAAAGGAACATTATCAAGAACGAGAAACCACACAATCAGAGTAAATGACCAACATAGACGAGAAGCAAAACTTTCATGGACAAGTAGAAATCTTCTGCCAGCGGGGCATTAAAGCGCTGTATAAAATAGCAACAATTGGGTAAAGGAGTTTTCAGCTGCCACTAAGTGCAGTTAGAACGTACCACAATCGTACGCAATCTTAATCGCTATTGTGGGCTACGAGTCGAGAGTTTAGACGCATAGAGCCAGGAAGTTAAGGAGAGCACAGGTTTTACGGCTATCACAGAGTAGTGTACTCTTGTGCCTGACAGGCGCGTATAACGTAGAAAAGCACCAGCCGCTGCTAGTGGTACTAGGCTTGCTACGTCTAGACCTAGCCGTAAGAAACAGAAGTGTACGGTACTGGATCAAAGAGGGCGATTATGAGGAGGTGAAGGAGATACTGGGCAGAAGAGTTGCATCGAATAAGAAAATAAAGGCATGTCTTGATAGGTAATGGCAAGATATCTAGAACACGACAGACAGGGAGGAGAACTTACCAGTTTCTTCCTAACCCAACAGAAAGATCAAGAATGTCATGCTTCCTTCCGAGCAAGGGAGATGTCCGGTCATGATGCATATCCCAGCTTCTTACTGAAAACACGATAATCCATCACAGATGCTTGTGAATGTTGAGCAATCTGCACCACGGACCACATCGTCTGGGAATTTGACATTAGGCAAGAGGTTGTAGCCCGGGACAGGAACGTCCTTAGTAATATAAATGTTAATAACATAATAAAGAATGAGAAACTGTGGCATAAGCTGAACTCGCTGACAGCTAAAATACGAGTTAAGATCTACAAATCTACATGACTGAGTGGCAAGTAAGAAGCCATGCATCGTGACGACGAGACACAGCCGACAGAACATCCAGCTGCAACAGCTAACCTGCCGGAAGCAATGAGGACGTGGCTTTGGGGAGGAGCAGGAAGGATGTCCTGAGACCCGGACAGCCATCTCCTAATCTTTACACCTTGGGTGGCACAGCAGCACAGCCCCTGTGAATCCTGTGTTGTACTTCAGCGCGACGGAGGCTAATTAGCCTGACAAATCAGGAATCTAGCCTGGTTCTGATACCAAATGCACTAGCAGTGTAGTGTGGTGTACTGATGTATAGTAGTGTAGTCTAGAATTATGAATTACAAGATTTGTGATCCAGCAATGCATCATAGTCTAGCAGACTACTAAACCGTGCCTTCTGTATATCTGTGCACCAGATGGCCAAATGGAGTATGTAGATTTTTCTTTTTAAAAATTATTAATATTTATTTTATGCACAATTTTTTTTATCTTAAACACTACAATGCGTAGTTATACTAACAAATTTGAAATTGTATTAAAATATTATGTGCTGTATTTGTGCCATTTCATGTGAAACATGTGGTCTGTTCTTGTATCTATACAGCAGGAAAAAGGTTATCGTATTGGAAAGTATCATCGCCTTCTGGGAAAACCTGAAATCTGAAGCGTAAAGTGATATAGGTGGTCTGCAGAAATGTTCATGTAGTCGACAGCTGTCATGTAGTGAGAGGAAACCAGCTACCCATCTAGCGTACCACACTTCCTCATCCACTCAGGAACCACAAAATACTACAATAGTGCACAACCACAACACTTACCAACTGAAATGGGACTCGTCTGACTAGGCCACGGTTTTCCGGTAGTCTCTGGTACAACTGTTATGAATTCAAGCCGACGAGCGGTGCTGCAGACGATCAAAGGCACTCACGTCGGTCGTCTAATTCCATAGCCCATTAATGCCAAATTTCGCCGCACTGTCCTAATTTATACGTTCGTCGTACGTTCCACATTGATTTCTGCGATTATTTCACACAGTATTCTTGTCTGTTAGCACTGACAACTCTACGCAGACGTCGCTGCTCCCGGTCGTTAAATGAAGGCCGTCGGCCATTCCGTTGTCCGTGGTTAGAGGTAATGACTAAACTTGTTATTCTCGGCAGACTTTTAATACTGTGGATCTCGGAATACTGAATTCCCTAACCATTTCCGAAATGGAATAACCCATACGTGTAGCTCCAACTACCTTTCCGCATTCGAAGTCTGTTAATTCCCGTCGTGCGGCCATAATCACGTCGGAAACCTTTCCACCTAATGACAGCTGCACCAGTGCGCTGCCCTTCTGTACCTTGTGTAGCGATACTACCGCCATCTGTACCTCTGCCTATCGGTGTCCCATGATTATAATTACCTCAGTGTGTATACACAAGTTACATGCAGTTATTTCGAGTCGCTTGGTACCGTTAGCTGTCCGAGAGATTCAATATAAATGCGAGCTACAATAGGCGTCAATACTGCATAGTATGAAAGTAACGAACTCGTTTAAGAACCAGAAACGTTTCCTTTGCTAGAATAAAATCGTCCGGTTTGCACGTAATCACGTCAAGGCTGATTGGTTGCCGCGCTGATGTACGACGCATTGAGGCAAGTAAGCGGCGCGGCGCCGTGCCGTCGGCAGGCGCGGCCGTAAACCGCCGGGACGGCTCCTGGAAAACCCTCGCTGGTCGTCGTACGCAAAAGAAAAAGTGCGCGGCTCGCGTTCACAGCAGCCACCGCTCACCGCTACTGGCACCACTGCTGCTGGTAGCAGGAAAGTCCCAGCGCATCTCCACCTGGGAATCCCGCTAGGCAGACGCGTCTCTTCGTCCCTCCCCATAACTTAATTCTGTGGACGCACGCGCGCGCCATTCTTCTGGCACTCTGCTGCGTTTCCCTCGCACGCTTCGAATGCGAAAAAGAAATTTGTCGGCGTCTGGAACAAGCTGCATAAATTTCCAGACGTATGTTGTTAATTGTATTAACTAAACGAAACACTGTCTTAATTTTGTTTCACAAACTTATATAGTATTGTATGTTAATCGGGCACGTAGAAACGACTGACAGGCTCCGTCCCCGCCGCAGCCGCAGTGGTATGCTGGTGTGCGCGTACGTGGAGAACTTGTTTGCGCAGCAATCGCCGACATAGTGTAACTGAGGCGGAATAAGGGGAACCAGCCCGCATTCGCCGAGGCGGATTGAAAACCGCCTAAAAACCATTCACAGACTGGCCGGTTCACCGGACCTCGACACAAATCCGCCGGGCGGATTAGTGCCGGAGACCAGGCGCTCCTTCCCAGTCCGGAAAGCTGTGCGTTAGACCGCACGGCCAAACTGGCGGGCCTTCACAAACTTAATTAATTACTACACGACCTATCTTTCGGGTTGTAAGCCCATTTTCTGCTACATAAATCTTACCAAAAGACGAGAACTAAGCAAAAATGAACATCTCAACTTTTTTAAATCTGTAGATTCTTGACTTAAATTGTAACAGTTACCTTTGATAATAAATTTGACAAATTACATATGGATTTACAAAATTCAGTAGGACGAAATTTACATACAATAACTGTGTTTATGCTAGAGTGCAGCTGTACAAAGAAATGGAGTCTTTTACTATGTGATGGAAGGTACCAGTGTTTTCCTGCTATGTAGTAGTTGCAGTATTGTCTAAAAGGGGGCGAGTAATTGAACTGAGACAGAAATGAACACTATCAAATACATTGCACGTAATAATGGCTATCACGAACGTGAAATAGACACCTGTCACAACGCACAAGTAAAAATAACAACAAACAATGTGACACAGCTTCCTCACACAACATCCAAAAACCCAAGTACAGAACGTTACCATATGTAGGCGTCATATCAGAAAAAATATCCAAGCTGTTAAAAAAAATAAAAAAAAAACACATTAGTATCACCTTTGCCACCAACAACTTAAAAAAGAAACTAATACATAACATCTCACATCCCACAGAGAAACTTAACAAAGCAGACTTTTATAAAATTACATGCAGTCATTGCAACAAATATGACATTGGCCAAACGGGAAGAAATTTTAAAACCCGCTTCAAAGAACACATTGACTGTTTCAGACTGACAAACCGAATAAATCAGCTTAGCGAAACATATAGATGAAACAGGACAGAGTGTTACAATAGACAACGATCTCAAAGTACTACATAATTTAGAAAAGAGCCGGAAAATCGACATCTTGGAAGAATTTGAAATATTCGTCTATGGCCACATGGGGAGTAACGAGATCCAGCATGAAATGACAGACTTCAAAAATTCACATTTCTTTTCCAATTTCACTACAGTACTCCTAGAATAAAAGATACATAACATGACAGTCGTTGGACTCTAGCCCCAGTAATAGCTTAGAAACATGTAAAATAAATAGTTTATATCGTGATGTGTGTAATAATATTGTAACAGGTACTGAATTTGTAATGTATTTAGTCAACCTACATCTGTAATACGATAACAAGACGTACAGACGACATGTAAACATCTGACACCGCATAGATCGACAAATCGATAGTCAAATCGAAACCAGCTATATTTCGACTGCCATCTTGTCCACTGCACTACAGAACTGTTTGTGATCGTGTTTCCAAGTTACTGCTATACTAGTGACAATTAGTGAACAGTCACCAAGAGCGCCACAGAAATGGATACACCCCAGCACATCACAACGAGACTGCCACGCAAGAACAACAAAGATGACCACAGCATTTACGAAAAGACTATGTAATATCAGTACGACCTTATTGTAAAGTTGTTTTTGTAATGCTATTTAGCCTGAAGATGAGGTTTAACCCTCGAAACTTGTCGCTAAATAAATAAGTAGTACAATAGTTGACAAAGTTGGTGACTGGTAGCGGTAATTTAAAAAAAAACCTTTACATATTTCTCGAGACAGCCACGGTCGAAAAATAGTCACAATGACTTCTAATTGAATTGAGTTCGTTCGTTGAGTAATAAATGTGAGGATACACACATGTGTTATTAATTTCTAAAATTAATAACTGAGTGAACTTTGCACCCTCCCCCTGAATATTTGTGCTTTTCATTTATGCAATGTTGGGGAAAGGATGAATGTGGCTTCTTTAATCATCAGTTTTTATCGTGTTCTCTGATGTTAGTGCAGACTGACCCCCAGTCTTTCCAATGTAGCAACACTGACACTCTCAGTCGATGATCTATACACTACTGGACATTAAAATTGCTACACCAAGAAGAAGTGCAGATGATAAATGGGTATTCATTGGACAAATATATTATACTATAACTGACATGTGATTACATTTTCACACAGTTTGGGTGCGTACATCCTGAGAAATCAGTACCCAGAACAACCACCTATGGCTGTAATAACGGCCTTGATACGCCTGGGCATTGAGTCAAACAGAGCTTGGATGGCGTGTACAGGTACAGCTGCCCATGCAGCTTCAAGACGATACCACAGTTCATCAAGAGTAGTGACTGGCGTATTGTGACGAGCCAGTTGCTGAGCCACCATTGACCAGACGTATTCACTTGGTGAGAGATCTGGAGAATGTGCTGGCTACGGCAGCAGTCGAACATTTTTTGTATCCGGAAAGGCCCGTACAGGACCTGCAACATGCGGTCGTGCATTATCCTGCTAAAATGTAGGGTTTTGCAGGGATCGAATGAAGGGTAGAGCCACGGGTCGTAACACGTCTGAAATGTAAAGTCCACTATTCAAAGTGCAGTCAATGCGAACAAGAGGTGACAGAGACGCGTAACCAAAGGCACCCCATACCATCACGCCGGGTGATACGCCAGTATGGCGATGACGAATACACGCTTCCATTGTGCGTTCACCGCGATGTCGCCAAACACGGATGCGACCATCATGATGCTGTAAACAGAACCTGGATTCATCCGAAAAAATGACGTTTAGCCGTTCGTGCACCCAGGTTCGTCATTGAGTACACCATTGCAGGCGCTCCTGTCTGTGATGCAGCGTCAAGGGTAACCGCAGCCATGGTCTCCGAGCTGATAGTCGATGCCTCTGCAAACGTCGTCTAACTGTTCGTGCAGATGGTTGTTGTCTTGCAAACGTCCCAATCTGTTGACTCAGGGATCGAGACGTGGCTGTACGATCCGTTACAGCCATGCGGATAAGATGCCTGTCATCTCGAGTGCTGGTGATACGAGGCCGTTGGGATCCAGCACGGCGTTCCGTATTATCCTCCTGAACCCACCGATTCCATATTGTGCTAACAGTCATTGGATCTCGACCAACGCGAGCAGCAATGTCGCGATACGATAAACCTCGATCGCAATAGGCTACAATCCGACCTTTATCAAAGTCGCAAACGTGATGGTACACATTTCGCCGCCTCACACGAGGCATCACAACAACGTTTCACCAGGCAACGCCGGTCAACTGCTGTTTGTGTATAAGAAATCGGTTGGAAACTTTCCTCATGTCAGCACGTTGTAGGTGTCGCCACCGGCGCCAACCTTGTGTGAATGCTGTGAAAAGCTAATCATTTACATATCACAGCATCTTCTTCCTGTCGGTTAAATTTCGCGTCTGTAGCGCGTCATCTTCGTGGAGTAGCAATTTTAATGGCCAGTAGTGTATAAACCCCACTTTTCATTGTTTGACGAACAATCTTACCTCGGTCATGCCCCTGTCCCCAGATCACAGCACTGGAGGTGGGCAAGTGATACGTGGTTTGAGCGTAAGGCAGTGGCAGAGACGCGCAGCGGAGCAGGTGCGGGTGCACGCACCCGCGGAGCCTGGCCGCGTCCTTGGCGATCTGCTCGCGTTCCTCACGCCGTGACGTCAGCAGGCTTTCCCGGCCCAGGCTGCGGCTGCTGTGGTCTGCCGCGCCTCACGTGCGTCGGGCCCAGCGAACTGGAGCTCGGTTCCGCGCCTGCTGGCAAAGGAAAATACACACGCTCCTCTCGTAGCGGTGGACTCAGCGAGCTGCACGTAGAAATCGCCGTTCCCGAAGTAGTGTACAAAGCTGCGTGGAGCACGTACGTTGCCCAACAGATATCTAGATAATAAGATGATAGCTGGAGGGAGAGATTAAATGTTATTGTTCGTGACATCCGTAAGCCGACGAATGCCACAGACAAGGAAGTATAAAAGCTAACAGGAAATCAACATGGTCAACATGTATTTCTGTTAAACCGGTGAAAAATAAACTCGTATATCTTTCAATATTCAACACAAGTCTTTTGGAAACAACACTACTAACTGGGAATGCTACTCTCTGTTCACCAACGCGCAACCAAAGAAACTATTTAGATTTCTTTTCAGCAATACCATGTACAGAAGACACCAACTTTACAAACTCGATTGACACGAAAAGGACGGAAATATGAGGGCGTGGTAAAAGGTAACGACTCCGAATTTATGTGAAAACACTCAAAGCTTCTTAAATAAAACTAACGTTATTAACATTATGCATCTTTTTTCACCATGTCTACTTACTTGCAGTCCTCTGCCCGGAGAAGGTTCCGAATTAGAGCGTGTAACGTGGCGGTGTGCAATGTAAAGATGTCGATGCGTGAGAAACAGGGTACTGTAATAGAGTTTCAAAATCAAAGTCACACATTGAGCACTCTATCCTTCAGCATGACAAAGCCAGATAAAACACAAGCGCTGCGACACGTGCAACCATCCAACGCCTTGGGTTCACTGCCATAGATCATCCTCCGTTACAGTCTTGACTTGGCCCCGGCAGATTTTCGTCTGTCTCCAAAAATTACAGAAAAAGTTTGAGGACTTCACTTTGACTGTGATGAAGCTGTGGAAGCAGAGGTGAGGTTATGGGCTCCGTTAACGAAGTCAAACGTTATCACCAAACTGATCCGTCTCTGGGAGAGATGTGTGCGTCGTCAGGATGAGTGTGGTGAGAAACCAGTATGTAGACATGAAGAATAAGGACGTAGAACGTTGCCGGCCGGTGTGGCCGAGCGGTTCTAGGCCCTTCAGTCTCGAACCGCGCGACCGCTACTGTCGCAGGTTCGAATCCTGCCTCGGACATGGATGTGTGTGATGTCCTCAGGTTAGTTAGGTTTAAGTAGTTCTGAGTTCTAGGGGACTGATGACCTCAGATGTTAAGTCCCATAGTGCTCAGAGCCATTTGAACGTAGAATGTTAACAACTTTCTTAACTGTTTTTCATTCATCACTGACTATAGTCACTAACGTTGTAGCAGCGATGAATGAAAAGCAGTTAAGAGAGTCAATTATAATTAGTGCTGCGCAGGTAATAAGGCAAAATGCCAAAACTGCAGATGTGAAATTAAGCCTGTCGACATCAGCCACTGCTAGCAAGAGGGGAAGGTGCAGACCATGTAAAGAAACACCAATGCCACAGAAGATCCTTATAAATGAAAGCGAAAAGCGTCTGGTGTAATTCTTTTTAATTACACTGCAGTCAGCTCAAGACAGATAACCTATAATAACAGCAGTACCATATAATTCACTGCTGTTAAATACACAACGTCCCTATATTTCTCAAAAACCGCTACAATCCATAGTGTCCACTCTAGTGCTCTCCCGCAGAAAATTTCGACATAGTGACGAAGAGCTTCAAGCCCCAGCGGCATCAGCTAGCAGCTTCCAAAACAGCCGCCTCCTTTTCGCAAGCCACAATCCTCTCCCCGTGCGCTCCATTGCCAAGACCCACTCGACTAGTAGGGGGCGCGATACGGACTTACTTCAAACTATCGGCAGAGCGGCAGATTCAGTGTGTACTGGCCAACTGGCACACATTGGAGAAAATTAGTACAGGTCCACCCCTATACGTTTCCGGAGCTCGTATGTCGCGTAATTTGGCTCCAGCGTAGCACGTCGCGTTTGCGACGTAACGGAAGCTCCGCGGCACAGACGAGATGAACTTTAAAGTGACTCACTAAATAATCGATGCCGAAGTGGAACCTCAAATATGTGTAGTCCCTTCTTAAAGAGTGTGTTGTTTTGTCAATAGCGAAACCTGATCCAAGCAATGAATTTAAAAAGTGCACATCGAAGACATCTGGAAAAAAGTAAGAGCAAATAATAAATTGAAAGAATCTTGAATTGGTGAGGTCGCACGGCCAGATTGTGATGTCGGATGCCAACGTAGGCGATAAGACTTAGACTGCTGAGAAGACAGGAGCATCTGGGTGTAGCTAAACGTTTCAGAACATGGAGGCTGTCCTGGCTTCAAACAAGCTGAAGTTGGACCCTAACCATGTACCAGCGACGTACGGTACTACTTTTCGCTAACAGTAATAAACTGGGCCCCGGAAAAGCTGGTTCGTAGGTTATCAGAGGATTTCTTGAAACTGCAAATTATTTTCAGGCTGTTACTCTCCACCTCTCCAGCCCACCAAAAGTTTTCTTAAGCGCCCTATCCTTGCGCGAATGGGACGATAGTTCATTATAATATTAACATCCACATTGGGAAACATACTCCACATCTATTGATGCCGGAAAAATAAGGGTGCACTCAAGGAATTCAACGGTATCTCTTTCACTTCATTACGAAACAAGCAGGATAATAATTCAAAGTCTAAATGGTTCAAATGGCTCTGAGCACTATGGGACTCAACTGCTGTGGTCACCAGTCCCCTAGAACTTAGAACTACTTAAACCCAACCAACCTAAGGACAGCACACAACACCCAGCCATCACGAGGCAGAGAAAATCCCTGACCCCGCCGGGAATCGAACCCGGGAACCCGAGCGTGGGAAGCAAGAACGCCACCGCACGACCACGAGATGCGGGCGCAAAATCGCACTCAAAGTCTAAAAACGTAATAAATGTTACATTAATTTGATATGACATAGCCTACACTACCACTCATGCTAGGGTTCGTCTTAAGTGTAGTGCTACCTACACACAGATGGTGTGAACCCTTCACCACCTTGCCTTCGTCCGGCGGCCCGTGTTCGCCTTGGTCTTCATGCACTTCCTAAGGACAATACTCCAGATTCGATCTATCGCTTTAAGTTTCTCGACTTTCGCACGGTACTTAGTACCTTCGTGTTCACTGGTGGCTCTCGGAATGACCATGGTGTCGGGTGTGCCTTCGTCATTGGCACGGACCATTTTCGGTATCGGCTTCCGGAACAGTGATCATTATTTACAGCAGAACTCTTTGCCCTGCATCAGGCCACGCAGTACATACGGCGATATAGGCTTTTCGATTGTGTAATCTGCTCAGACACTCTGAGCGCCCTTCAAAGCCTCTGTGCACTGTACACCTCTCATCCCTTAGTGCAACTGGTACAGGAAAGCTGTCACTTGGCCAGTCTTGATGGAGCCACTGTTATGTTTATGTGGGTTCCTGGTCACGTCGGTCAGACGGGAAACGAGGCTGCTGAGCCGGCCGCGGTGGTCTCGCGGTTCTAGGCGCGCAGTCCGGAACCGCGCGACTGCTACGGTCGCAGGTTCGAATCCTGCCTCGGGCATGTATGTGTGTGATGTCCTTAGATTAGTTAGGTTTAAGTAGTTCTAAGTTCTAGGGGCACTGATGACCACAGCTGTTAAGTCCCATAGTGCTCAGAGCCATTTTGAGGCTGCTGACGCTGCTGTCAAGGCAGTCATCCTACCTCGGCCCACCAGTTTTTCCATTCCTTCCGATGACCTCCGTGTTGCCATCAGACAGCAAGTGGCGTCGCTTTGTCATCACCACCGGTCCTCCCTTTATGGGAACAAGCTCCGGGGAATTAAATCTCTCCCAGCTGCTTCGCCCACCACCTCTCGGAACTCTCGCCGCGAGGAGGTCATTTTAGCTTGGTTACGTATTGGGCACTGTCATTTTAGCCATCGCCATTTGTTAAGTGGTGATCCTCCACGACTTTATTTTCATTGTCATTAACCTTTGACGGTTCGCCATTTCCTTACCAAATGCGGTTTTTTTAATCACATACGCTCTCATTTATGTTTGCTCTCTGAGTTATCGACCGTTTTAGCGAACGACGCACTGGTTGTCGACAGCGCTTTGTTTTTTATCCGTCGTAGCAATATGGCGAAGGACATATAATCTTTAGTTCAGGACTTGCGTTGCCTCTACAGCGTATTTTGCTGACCTTTCTCCACGAGGAAGCCCTTGTATTTAGCTGTCTTTCCTTCCGTCAATTGGGCTTAACGTGTAGTCGCTTTTAACTCCTCCTTCGTCTTAAGGTTCTAACATGGATGCATAGTTTGCTCTGATTACGACTGAGGTCCACAACTTGCCTAATTTCAGACCTTCTTTTTAAGCGAGTTGTAGTCCTTAGTGTTAAATAAAGCAGATAGAGCCTACTCTTTCGCCTTACAAGCTCCGTAACACACAACGACGTGACTCCGCGATCTTAGGCAGCGTCTAACACTACCCGATCGTTGCCCAGTTACTTCAAAAACGTTCGGCCTGCTCAAATTTTTTAAGTTTATAAACAGAAACTGCGTCTTCATAGCCTCTGATAGCGCCTCCAGCATGAGGAAAAGAATATTATGTGTGAAATGTGCCTTAGATAACTGCATAATAACTCTACATGAGAAATTACCAAAGATGCAGCCTTAAATAGTTGCGACAAAGCAGGGCACAAATCAGTGATTTCTAAATACTACAGGAAAAACGTACATCATATTAATATTAGCCCCCTCCACACACACACACACACACACACACACACACACACACACACACAACGCGTACACCATCTTAATTTTTATTGAAGATGTCATAGAGCGCGCGCACACACACACACACACACACACACACACACACACAGTACCAGACTTACCAGACAATATTTTATTTATCTAAGATATAAATATAATTCGTGTAAATTTTGCCATTTGATATCTGTACACATGCACGTTGTTTTGCAGAGTAAAGACGTCCGTTATGCCAGGGCCGGCCACGGCGGGCTGAACTTCGCGGGGGCAGAGTGTCTGGGCCGGGGACAGAGAGTCTGGGTACAGCGCGACATTTCATTTAGTACTGTGGCATTTTTCAACAACTCAGTTAAGTTCTGCAGTATCGTAGTGCCAGCGCTACTTTTACCCTTCACTGCTTGTTTGTGGTGTGAAGGACGTTCACAAGTACAGTGGGTGCACAAAAAACAGGCAGTTTAGCCACCTACCGTCACAAGCCTTTAAAACTGTATGGGAATGGTAGAAGAGAGGGATGAGAATTCTCAATATCTAATATGCAATCGCATAAGCAATGAGTGATGCAGATTTCCTCTGAAACGCTATTATAGTACCATACAGAAAGAATTTAAGGATTAAGTTGGCAATGAAAGAGGAAAAAATTACAACGATCGACAGACGGGATTCGTTGTTCAGCCCATCAAGAAGCATTTTGTGCTAAATTTACAGGTATGTAGCACATCAAGAAATTGGTGGTATGAATAGTGAAGTTTATGAAGTCTGTTGTTATTTGCAGCAGTTTTTGACGGAACTGAACGAAGACAATGGAGATTTCGTATATTACTGCAAAGTGCTCTGGCTCAGTCAAGGTACATGCCCGGAACGATTTTTCGATGTAAAACCCACAATTGTTGAAATTTTTAAGGAAAAAGGAGTCCAGGGTACGAAAATTAGAAGATTTGGAATGGATTGCAGACGTCACATTTTCAGTGAACTTGGCTGCACTCTGCTCACAGTTAGATATTGGAAAGTGAGAAACAACTTCATTCCTGTCTGATGCGGATGAATTTAAAAACAAAATCACTTTATAGAAGCGACACATTCTGACAAACGCTGTCCAGTTCTGTAAGCTGACTGCCGTTAAAGAAAATGCGAGATCCGAAAACTTCACTGTGCCCTGGAAAGAATTACAATGTTAGTTTTCTAAAGGTTTGAGGACACGGTCAGTCTTACATGTGTTTTCGAGACAGATTCCCATTTCAACTGAAAGCGCCGCTGTGTATGTGCAGATATAACTGATAGACGTGCAAGGAAATTCCAGTTTTAATGACAAATATTTTTACTTTACAACTGTCCATGAAGTCGATATTGCTTTCATCAGGTAGAGTTTTCACGTCCCGAAAATGGGGTTGAAAAAGTGTTAAATATTTCGAGCGACGTATTTGTATGAAAGACTTTTTTTCGATTATGAAACTAAATAAGTCTTGATTATGTGGCAACTTGAGTTTCGAAAATCTGTGTAATTTTCTGCGTCTGTCTGTCTGCCGATAGTTTGTACCACATAAAAATTGTATTTAGCCTCCAGTGCGCAAAAATAATTAAATAATACTGAAAATTTGTTTTGTTTGTGATATATGTTGTGTGACTGCACTGCCATTTAAATACGACGCGTTCGCATTTTGCACCCTTCCACATCTGACAGTGTGGCTTGGCAGTGGAGGAAATGTGCAGCGAGGCTGAGCCCTATGGCATTTGGGCCCGGGCACGGCCCATGAGCAGAATTCTTGCCGTCCTGCGTTGTGCTATGTAATCATCGGGAGAACATGTTTAAATTTTAACCGGAATAAGAATGTTTTCTTGCTATTACACAGATCTCTTGG
The DNA here is from genome assembly GCF_023864275.1 of Schistocerca cancellata. NCBI lineage: Eukaryota > Metazoa > Arthropoda > Insecta > Orthoptera > Acrididae > Schistocerca > Schistocerca cancellata. The sequence continues at coordinate 660,628,340 of NC_064627.1, forward strand.
TAATTGTGTAACGAACGCACTCACAGGAGCGCAACAGAGTTAAATATAGAGCATGATGTATATAAATTAACGAAGCGCATACGTGCACGCCACATGGCGTTCTCCATCCTCAATTAAATCGCGACATTGGCACTGGCTTCAGCAGAAGGGAACGTCATTACAACATCCCGCCAAGCATTATCAACGAAGATATTTTCACGTCACGGTGGCGTCACGGAACGTAATCAGGAAAGCTCTGTTTTGTGTTGTAGCCTGATTGTTACTTTGCCCTCGACATGCTTTCTTATGTGGACAGATTCGGTGTTTATTTTCATTTTTAATTTTTTGTTGTTGTTTTATTGTGACAGTTTGCCATAGTTTTAAGAGTGTTTCCAGGGAGTGTTTACCCATGAAAAGACTGAAGTTCAGAAAACTACATTATAAGGACGACTTAGTTCCTCCAACGCTACGTAGTATATCAGGCAACGAGTGTCCTCCAGCGTCGCCTCGATCAGCTGCTAAGTTTTCAGCTTCCTCCCAGTTCGTGTATATGCATTGAATATTCTTTGTAAAAGATCGTTTCCAGGTGTGATGAGATCTACTTTTGTATCCACTCATTGGCATCCACAATAGTACTGATTTGCAGACTCGTCCATCTTTTTTCTAGCGTAGAAGATGCCCTGCAGGTTCAGTATTCTTTCAGCAACGATTTTGTGCCGGCGGCATAGACAACTTCTTACCAGATCATCATAATTTAAAACGTGTTTGCGATAGCTGATCTTCAAAATTTCGTCTCAGGCATCGTTGTTGAAAAACATTAATCTTGTTTGCTGATTTTTTTTCTGGCATTTTCCAGGTCTTACAGGCGTATATGACCATCGCTAGGATGACAGTCGAAGCTTTACGGACCCACTTGTAGAGACTAATTCCCGTGTGGATCGCATTCCTTTAAAGAAGGCGGAAGCCTTCCATTACTGCTGTCTGCAACTACGTCCCCGTTATTACAGGTGGAGCTGCTGAGAGGTGGAAATCAGTCAACATCTTGTGATACCTTCTGTTACACTACAGTTTGAGTAAATACACTACTGGCCATCAAAATTGCTACACCACGAAGATGACGCGCTACAGACGCGAAATTTAACCGACAGGAAGAAGACGCTGTGATATGCAAAAGATTAGCTTTTCAGAGCATTCACACAAGGTTGGCGCCGGTGGCGACACCTACAACGTGCTGACATGAGGAAAGTTTCCAACCGATTTGTCATACACAATCAACAGTTGACCGGCGTTGCCTGGTGAAACGTTGTTGTGAAGCCTCGTGTAAGGAGGAGAAATGCGTACCATCACGTTTCTGACTTTGATAAAGGTCGGATTGTAGCCTATCGCGATTGCGGTTTATCGTATCGCGACATTGCTGCTCGCGTTGGTCGAGATCCAATGACTGTTTGCAGAATATGGAATAGGTGGGTTCAGGAGGGTAATACGGAACGCCGTGCTGGATCCCAACGGCCTCGTATCACTAGCAGTCGAGATGACAAGCATCTTATCCGCATGGCTGTAACTGATCGTGCAGCCACGTCTCGATCCCTGAGTCAACAGATGGGGACGTTTGCAAGACAACAACCATCTGCACGAACAGTTCGACGATGTCTGCAGCAGCATGGACTATCAGCTCAGAGACCATGGCTGTGGTCACCCTTGACGCTGCATCACAGACAGGACCGCTTGCGATGGTGTACTCAACGACGAACCTGGGTGCACGAATGGCAAAACGTCATTTTTTCGGATGAATCCAGGTTCTGTTTACAGCATCATGATGGTCGCATCCGTGTTTGGGGACATCACGGTGAGCGAACATTGGTAGCGTGTATTCGTCATCGCCATACTGGCGTATCACCCGGCGTGATAGTATGTGGTGCCATTGGTTACACGTCTCGGTCATCTCTTGGTCGCATTGACGGCACTATGAACAGTCGACGTTACATTTCAGATGTGTTACGACCCGTGGCGCTACCCTTCATTCGATCCCTGCGAAACCCTACATTTTAGCAGGATAATGCACGACCGCATGTTGCAGGTCCTGTACGGGCCTTTCCGGATACAAAAAATGTTCGACTGCTGCCGTAGCCAGCACATTCTCCAAATCTCTCACCAAGTGAATACGTCTGGTCAATGGTAGCTCAGCGACTGGCTCGTCACAATACGCCAGTCACTACTCTTGATGAACTGTGGTATCGTGTTGAAGCTGCATGGGCAGCTGTACCTGTACACGCCATCCAAGCTCTGTTTGACTCAACGCCCAGGCGTATCAAGGCCGTTATTACAGCCATAGGTGGTTGTTCTGGGTACTGATTCCTCAGGATGTACGCACCCAAACTGCGAGAAAATGTAATCACATGTCAGTTCTATTATAATATATTTGTCCAATGAATACCCGTTTATCATCTGCATTTCTTCTTGGTGTAGCAATTTTAATGGCCAGTAGTGTACATTTCTGCTTTTCATGCACATAGTTTTCGTCTTATCACCATTTATTTTTAACCCTACGGAACTGGCCGTTCCATCCAGATTGGTAATCATAAGTCGTAAACTTTGTGATGTTTCTGCTAGAAGAACAGTGTTATCGGCTCCTATGTATACCGATGTTGGAGTTGTGTATAGTTTTTTGTTTCGTTATGAAATTTACTTTTAATATGAAAAGGAATGGTGACAAAATGCAGCCTTCTCTGACGCTTGTTACAATGCTGAACGAAGGGGTGCTCCCCTCAAAGGCCATTGCCGCCCCATGCCTGGATGAGTACGGTGGGGGCTTGGGTGTAGGGCTAGCAATCCGACCCCGTGAAACTTTTTATCTCTACAGAAACTATAAAAATTATAAAGATAACTAAAATAAAAATGTTTGCGGAATACGCAGACAATTTCGGTCTGTATTGCGTATAGTCGTAAGGCATTTGGTGGCCACTGCTGGAAGAAAGGACTCCTACAGACATGTCCGTGCTCTTAGGGCCATCAGTCATGCGCATCCATCTCAATTCTGCGCGTGTTCTATCGAGCGGGGTGGCACAGTCGTTATAACAGCACACTGGATTCGTATTCGGGAACACGGCGGTCTTAATTCCTGTTCGGCCGTCCAAATTTCGGTCTTCAGTGAGGTTGGAAAGGAAACGGCCGATTTCCTTCCCCTACTATTTCCGAGTTTGTGCCGGGGTCCGTAGTGACATAGTTGTCAGTGGCACATCAGAACGTAATCTTACGTCTCGTCCTGGTGTGTATTTTTTGTCCTGGAATTCAGCAAAGAACTTCTTTGCTCTATGCGCTATCCTTTTGTTGCTTCCACCTTGCACGATAACACTATAATTGAAGACGAGAGAGGTGAAGAATATTGTATTGAGAGAGGTGAGAAATATTTTCTGGCCTATAGTTAGCGGATTCGTGTGTGTGTGTGTTTTTGGTATTTTAGTATGGTGTAAGGTGCTCGAATGCATTGGAATGCATTGGAGCTCACTGATAGTGTTGCAAGAAGCTAACAGAGTGATGGATACACCGCAAAAGACCACCGTCGGATAAAAGCAGGACAGTGGCGACAGACAAATGACGCTTCACATATATAAGGTGATATTAGAAAGTATCAGTTGGAGGGCGTTGTTGGAGCGTTTGTGCAACGTAGCGTGACTCCGATGCAGGTATATAAGCACCGATATATAGGCAGGGGATTAGTGTTGCATTTGTGTCTTTCTGATGAGCCTGTGGTAAATGCGGAAACGATAACTGTGGCGACGTTATTACGAAATGCGCCCAAACAGGACCAAAGTAACGTTACTCTTTGCTTGGCTAGACGCCGCTAGACATCTATCGAAGAATGTGTATGGGGAAGCATGTCTGTCGCAGACCACCGAGGAATGGGGCCACTAGGCGTGCTGCTGCTTCGTGATAACGCAAGCCCTCGTATGGCAAACGTCGTAACGCAAGAGTTACGCCGTCTTTAAGTGGGAGACACTCGAACACCCGCCCTATGGTCCTGATCTTTCGCCACGCGATTATTACGCCTTCGGTCCGTTAAAAAAGGCCTTGAAGGACCGACGATTTCTGTCTGACGAGGATGTGAAGCACGCAGTGAAGGACTTCTCTATGCAGCAGGCCACAGTGTTCTACCAAGCGGCTATCTTCAACCTGGTGCGTCAGTTCTTAATTGCCTCCTTGCTCACGGCAATTTTAGTTGATTGGCATACAGATTCTGGACAGTACGACCTTCGAATAGAAACCGTTTGATCGCTCCTTGCACATGACAATCTGTCAAGACCAGGAGCACCGGCGTATGTTGAGTTTCTTTTCTGATCTACTGTTCTTGAACGATTTTAAGGATATACAGTAAGATTCAAACAAAATTTCCTCTTGGCATAACGAATGGTAGCTCTCTTTAAATGTGGATAAATGCGAGGTAAATAAATAAAAAGAACCCGTTAGTACCCTCTCACAAGGCTAGTGCTGAACATCTTGAGCTCATTACTTCGTATATTTAGGGGTAATACTAAGAAGTGGTGTGAAACAGGGCGAAAACATAAAGTAGCACCAGGGTACAGGATTGGAAGAATTCTGGAAGAGTATAGTGCAACTATAAAGCAAATCGCATACAAATCTGAAGTATGGTTTCGGCATTTGGAATCCTTATTCAGGAGGTATGACAACAGAAATCGAAGAACTTCAGAGCCGCGCAGCCAGGATCGTAACAAGTCGGTGTAGCACGTACGGAAGCGTCACTGAGAAACTCTGGGGAACAGAGGGACATGGTGCGACCATTCTCCTGCCCCCATCATACAGGATGGTCGGAAATTCCCACTACAAACTTCTAGGACTTGTAGAGGGGGGTGAGTAAATAATATTTTGAATAGGAATGCATGTCCCGAAACAAACAGTTTCCGAGCTGCTCCCGTTTGAAAACATGTTTGCTAGGTGGGTATGCAACACGGTAGTCAAGGTGGGGTGGGTGGTTGCATCGGATCGAATGATGTCATTTGACGTCTGTCCTACCTGTCTGACCTGGTTCGACCCTCATTCATGTGTCTGTGAGTGTTAGAGCAACATGGCTGAGTATAAGTTTGCAGAATACACAGACATGAACCTTCTGTATGGCGGCGCTCACGATAATGGCAGAGCTGCTCCTCGCTTTTGCCAGGATCGTTATCCATAACGTATGAATCCATCGCATACCCCTTTCGCCACAATTGCGCAACAGCTTCGAGAAAGGGTACCTACACCGTCAGCAGGTGTGACTGTGGTGCTCCAAGGAGAATTCCTCACGTCCGAACTGGAAGAGGCCGTATTGTGAACAACAGTTTCTGTGAAAACTGATTAAATTGCATTTTTATTTCTTTGGTTATTAATGGGTGGAATTGTAGAAAAAATGATGTACTAGGTCACGCGTTACCGATATGTTTTCGAATGGAAGGAAGCGGTACGTTAACCGCACGTTTCCGGGCATGGACTCCAATTCAAAATATTATCTGCGCACTCTCCTCTACAAGTCCTTGGAGTTTGCAACGAGAATTCCCGAACACCCTATGTATCCCAAGTGAGTACAATGAGAAAGGATAAGAGAACAAGTTAATTCACACTTGTATGCTGCTCTTCAGACAAAGTTTAGTAAATATAATAAATACCCAAGTAAACATAATTAGCACCAGAATTAATTAGCGAGGAGTGACGCCAGGTCGCTCGAAGGCAGAACGAAAACTTAACTTGGAGAAGCCAAGGCGGAAGCCGGCAGCTCGTACAAGACCTACTTCTCGAGCTTCGACTCTGAGTCACCTCCCGCTACCCAGGATTTCACATCCCCGGTACCCATAGGTGGAAAGGTAGCGCATAGTGCAAAACACCAGCCAGCCAGCTGTAACATTTAACAAGCGCACAGAACAGGTCCTCAGGGACAATGTAAACAACCACCAAAAGATATTAAATAACAGGTTAAATTATTCACAAAAAAACAGCACACTGCCTTTGCCCCACTACGAATGAACAACACAAAATGGTTCAAATGGCTCTGAGCACTATGGAACTTAACATCTGTGGTCATCAGTCCCCTAGAACTTAGAACTACTTAAACCTAACTAACCTAAGGACATCACACACATCCATGCCCGAAGCAGAATTCGAACCTGCGACCGTAGCAGTCACGCGGTTCCAGACTGTTGCGCCTAGAACCACTCGCTCATCCAGGCCAGCTATCCTTTGTGTTATTGGTTTTACCCCGGAGAGCCATGATAAGTATTAAGTGTAAATATTTACTTTGATAGTAGCGAATGTATCTTCGTCCTAGCGATTCTCCAGTGGTTCGCTTGTTATTGATTTCATTGTTTGGCAATTAAATATTTCTAACTTTGTGGCCGGATCTCCAGGCTGTTGCCGCAGTCGTCTGTGAACATAAAGCTCCTGTGACGCTGAGCGAGCTTGGTCGAAGGCGCGCAAACTGTTGGCTAGCAATCAGCAGCGTTGCTTGCCTGCTCGCTTGCTGAAACTGTGGTTGCGATATATAAGGCAAACAGCCATTGTTTGGTGGCTGGAAAAAAGCTTTGTTTCAAGTGCCGACTTTTTGAATCGACTAGCGTTGTTTAACCAATTTGGTGCCGAGCGACACACAGACGGGGGCTCGTGAGCGAAGAAAAAGGACGAATGCGTGTTGCAAAATGTGGATGAAGAGGAAAGATGCCGCGAGAATGTCTACAGTGCATCAGAATTGTGATAGCTTTCGAGTGAACGTTTTCGTTTTTTGATTTTAATCGTCGCTTTGAGTCATTTCGTTACGATTTGACTTTCGAGGTATTTTAACAATGAATGTAACGCATTTGACATTATTTTATTAGGTTAGAAGATGTATTTGGTAATGTATTGGATCTTATGGTCCGATAGCGCTCGAGGCCTCTTAGCAAAGCCCCAGCATGCAGTTACTTGTTTTAATAACTGTCAGTTTTGGCAGAATATAAACCCAGCTTTTCCCTCCGCGATTCAGTCAAAGCAGTAACGATTTCTTTTCCGAGTTTGGAACCATTCGCGGCAGCTAGAAGGCACTGTGTGTATACGAGTCAGCCATGCATTATTCCAGCGCAGCCGATCTTTCAGTACGTGACGTCAGACGGTGACAGGACGCCTCACTGGCCAGTCAAAAAAAAAAAAAAAAAAATGGTTCAAATTGCTCTGAGCACTATGGGACTCAACATCTTAGGTCATAAGTCCCCTAGAACTTAGAACTACTTAAACCTAACTAACCTAAGGACATGACACACACCCATGCCCGAGGCAGGATTCGAACCTGCGACCGTAGCAGTCCCGCGGTTCCGGACTGCAGCGCCAGAACCGCTAGACCATCGCGGTCACTGGCCAGTCGACGTAGCATTAAAAGAATCTTACACGGTGCATGATTGCGTTACAACAATGAGGTCGAACGGTTGGCGGAGGAGGCCGGTGTATCTGGCCCTCTAAGGGACGTAAGTCTGACCTACTGCGATTTCAAAATATGTGTACGGAAACTGGCTGAGGGGGGGAGGGGCGGCAAAGGTGGGGGCAGCCTTTCAGTCTGCCATAAAGGTCAACACCAGCCACTAATTAGAAACATCCCTGTTTACGAACATTTCAGACGAACCGGCAGCGCGTAACTGCCCCTGTAAGAATGCATACAAACTATGGTTCAGCCACGTTACAGTTACATAAGATAGGCATAAAGGATAATACTTTCCGAGTCGCTCAGGAGAAAAAATAAGGAAACAGAAACCACTTTCTGGCGTCCAGCAGTTTCTTCCAAGTACAGTAAAACCGCCTACTGCACAATGAAGGTGCTCCTGTTTCTTTTTCTTGTGCTAAGAAGGTACTCAAATACACAGAGCCCTTTCTGATTTTATGCGAGATAGTCACGTGTTTTTATAAAATTTGGTGTGCTATCATTGGTTCAATAAACACTTTAATATTCACGTGTATGTTTTCCAGTCACTACAGATTCTCTCTTATATTATGTTGTGTCTATAGTTCGTATCACGTCAGGAATCTTTAGCTGTAAGTATTTTGCCTTTTTGGAGATTGTAAAATAATCTTAAAACGTAGTGAAAATCTATATATTGTCGTTCCACTGAATATTTTTTTGTATTTTACTAAGCAGTTGGCAATACGGTTCAATAAATACAAACCAGACCTTGAAAGAATACGCGTAGAAAGGCGCCAGAGCTCTTATCCCAAACATGGGAGGCTCCCTGCAGGAAAAACCCCAGCAGTTAGCACCGACTGCTAGGGAGCTGTCAAGTAAACTTACAGCACGTCTTACTCCGTGTGACACGAGGTTAGCGAAGGAATTTCATGTGTGCCGGCTGACTGTAAATACAAGCTTCGTTCAGTGTATTTTCGTGATAGAACGTTCGTGATTCTTGTAATGTAAGACGGAGATTTGTCACCAACTAGCCGTTTGCCTACTCGAGCACGGGAAATAATCCCCTAAAAACCGACTAGGGAAAGGTGGAAGAGGAACTGCGAAGTCGGGAGTGGAAGATGACGATGACGACGACGACGACGACGACGACGACGACGACGACGATGAGGAGGAGGAGGAGGAGAAAAGAAAAGAATAGATTAGAAGGCACTTCACTTGTGAAGTGGCGGAGATGTTTGAAAGGGAATCGTGAGGAGATTCGGATTAGACTGTGTTCAGCATGAAAGCACTAACGCTCGCCATCTTAAGACACTGCGCCAGTTCCTACACTGCATTCGTGGTTGTTTGTCTTTATTAACAATGGTTCAGGAAGAGCAGCTTATCATAGTCTGCATTATGTAAATTTTAGTAATTTACCAGCCGTCTGATGTAGATATTATCTTTTGTGTTTTGTAAGGTAACATCTGTGACCGTGTTGTTTGCTCCATGCTTGTAGTAGTGAGAAGTTTGTTTACGTCTGTTGTGTGTCCTGTAATTTATTACCACTGAAACTTACTGCACTTAAATTCTTTGTACGTTGATTGTATCTGAAGTGACAGTGTTATGAAGTGAGCAATTACATATTTTGTTACTGCAACGTTGGTTATTTTAAATTGTGTGGTTACCTGGATTCAAAAATCGTTGTCACTAAAGGACGTTCACATATGTTATGTATAACACTGAAGGATTATCTAAATAGAACATTCTACCAAAACCGATAGCAATATCCGACATCTGCGGTAAGGATCTGTTTCATTTCTTTTTTACGTCCGCTTGGCAATCAACAAATATTTGCACAAATAATAATAGACACATAAGTCGCAATTTCACAAACAACAGTCGCGTAAGACCTACCGTTCCTGGGTACAGTACAAGATTTTTCGTTTTTTTGTCTACTAGATGGAGCGACTCCGTTGCGCCAAGTGAGCCAACGCAAGGCAATAGTAAAGAGTACGTTTTGCGTTTGTTGTTTTGCTTGTACAGCTTTGCCTTGATCGGTAATGAAAAAAATGAAGAATGGGTCGCAACGTTGCTGAAAGCAGTGCAAAAAAATGTTCAAATGTGTGTGAAATATTATGGGACTTAACTGCTAAGGTCATCAGTCCCTAAGCTTACACACTAAGGACAAACACACACACCCATGCCCGAAGGAGGACTCGAACCTCCGCCGGGACCAGCCGCACAGTCCATGACTGCAGCGCCTGAGACCGCTCGGCTAATCCCGCGCGGCAAAGCAGTGCGATTTTGACCTGTGTCTAGCTCGTCTCGTCACCCCCTATAGTAACCAACATAAGTCCGTAAGCCTTAAAAACATTAACAACAATTGTTTGGAGGACGTTTCTTAAGATATGAACCATTACTTGTCCAAAGAATCAGTCTGTGCACTGTCTTTCCCATGGCAAAGCATAAAACGCCGCCAGTTGTGTGTGACATTTGTCGAAGCATTGCTGGTGTAACTTGAATGAAGGCCATATACGATACTGCAGTGCCTTTATTCTTAAGAAGAACGATGCATTGTTTCTTCGGACATACATGCGTGCAGTCCGAAGGAAAACTGCGTCGATCGTTGTAACAGCAAAGACACTGCAGCATCGTATTTAACCGCCGATGTCAGGCAGCGACGTTCAATTAAAATGTTCTCTTCTATATGGGAATTATATAATGAGTGTACGAGTACAGGTTGTGACGCAGGAACGGCGACATATGGAAGTTTGGGTATGGCCGTGAGTCGTGAACGGGTAGCCAAAGCGGTTAGGGCTACCGCCCCCGTAAAGCGGGAAAGTCGGGTTCGAGTCCCGGTCCTGCACGAATTTTTATTGTCTTTGTTCCCTTATACAGCAGATGATTATTTGTATTCGCAACTGCGAATACATTTCACGTATCAATGAAAGGTTGAGGTATAGTAACGGTTTAGTTAAACGATACCCCTCATCATCCTGCATAACGAATATGACATCTGGTGAGGTATGTGCTTCGTGGTGGCGACAGAAATAATTATTGAACATTTTGCTTTACTGTAAAATCGTTTTGATGTCAGTAAAGAAATAAACGGGGTAAGCAGCGATGGATTAAACAAAAAATAATGGTATGTCAGGAAGGAAGGGGCTGGGTGGGTGGGGGGAGGGGGAAGAGGAGGAGGAGGAGGAGGAGGAGAAGAGAGAGAGAGAGAGAGAGAGAGAGAGAGAGAGAGAGAGAGAGAGAGAGAGATGATGCATGGTTAAAGTTTGGTGTGGCCGCCAGTTAACGCTATTATAGTGAGCGCATAGTGGTGTTGTGGAAACCACTTTGGTAGCCTTAGGTGATATTTTCGGGGCCAGCGGGAACTTGGCGCAGGCCACCTCCCGAATGCCGGCTCTCGGTTTGCCAAGAGAAGGGCAGTGCGGAGTACGCCGAGGGGGCCAATGTACAGGGCCCGCACGACGCCCGCAGTGACGTCCGTGTTGACAAACTGAAAGAACGGCAGCAGTCAGTATAAAGGCGGCCGCAGACCGGCCGCTCGCCACGTTTCTGTGCCGCGGTAGCCCCGTCTGGTTCCTATCGCATCTCTCTTGTGGGCTTCTGGTGTCATAACGAAAACTGTGAACAGTTCTCATAATGCTAGGGGCGTGGAGGCTTTCGTGGGAAAGTACGGCTGTGAAGTCAACCGATGAGAAATCGTCCAACCAGGTAAGACAGCGCGGCACGGTGTGTCATTATTTTCCATTATGACGCATAACTAACAGTATAAAACAGACAGTTTTCTTGACATTCAGGACTGTATTTGTCACATTTCATGAAACTTCTTGGCAGAATGAAAGTGTGTGCCAGGCCAGGACTATCTCGTAGTATGGCTGCTAGGACGGGTTGGGTGTCGTGTCTAGGTACCTCCGACGGCAAGAGCGTTGCTCGCTGTAGAGTGAAATATTCATTCTGCGCCAGGCTTCTTGTTTGAATTTCTGCATACATCAGTTGGTGATGTTACACTGGAAGTTCGGCATGTCAAGCTAATGTTACAAGCTCGCGACATAGTCTACAGCTTCACTTCAGGGTGATTCAAAACGATTCATCCGATTTCAGAAGTCTATTTCTTCTACATGAATGTAGATAGAAACTTGGTGTGAATTTTAACTTACGCATCGAAACTAAAAGTGGAAGATGTATGTACACGGTTCATGTGGTTGCCGGTGTGAAACGACACACACATGCGGCTGGACGCTCTCTGGTTTGACAGGCGGCGCGGCGCTACTTACGAAGCAGGCCTACATAGCTCGTAAGGAGGTGCTTGTGGATGTCTGTGTCTGACCAGCAGAAGGCACGGAAGCCTCTGATATTGGCAGCGTATGCGCGGGCATTGGGTTCACTGAGGTGATACCTCTCCGTGACGTATCCGTAACCACTTCCGAAAGTGAGGGAGTCCATCAGGATTCGTGGTAGTATCGAGTCCAGACTTTTGAGAGCCGTGAGCCACCCGTGGCAAGAAGCTGGCATCTGGTGTACTTGCTGTCGTAACTAAATGTTCCTTAGAAAGAATGTTCTGATTGCTGCTTCCAGTAACCTAACTACTTTCAAGCATGAAATAAATCTGTGGCTAACGAGGATATGTTCGTTTTAGAAAGGCTATATGTAAATGTACAGTCATTGCGTGTGCTGCATTAGTACTGATAAATGTAAACGTGTTTGTAGGCTGCGCACCAGCGGGTAAGTCACAACTTGCCTCATCTTATTCGATCTCTCTCGTTTATTGACGTAATTTGAATTGATCTGTTTATTTGTTTGAAGACCATTTACATAACATAATGTCGTCTAGTAGCGTGTACAAAATTACACGTGCTTTACACACCAGGATAATAAATGCAGTATTACCATAACACATTTCTGAAACCGTAATTGTAAATAAGGATTATCGTCGTGACTGCGGTAGCCGATCTTGCACACGAATTAAAGCAGCGAATCATATGTTCAGTTAGTACATTCATTGCAATTTTGGAAATGTTTCTTGCCTTTCCTTTTTCTGAAAATGAGAACTTGCAAACTTTGTACGCCTTACTTACATATGTATTACGAGAAGTACTTAACGATTAGCTCCCTTGATGGCTATAGTGTTCTGGTTGTGCTATGCGTGTTCTAATTTGCACGGAAATTTACAACTCACTGCGAGAAACATAAACTTCTTCCGTTGCACTCGAGAGTAATTCTAAAAGCGAGAAAAAACTGCAGCAGGAACGTTCCTGTACCAGTAACAAAATACATTTCGTTTGCATATGTATTTTAACTGTAGATGTTGTGGTTTGTAAAATAAGTCTTCTGAAATAACTAGCTTGTAGTTGTTCTTTTATACTGTATAGAAGGCTGAGACTAAGTTACTTCGAATTCTTTTTCAGATCTGTCAGGCTTTCCTCTCCTCCTTCCTGAGTAGTATTTAATGTGGCTTACCAGATGTCAACGTATTTGTAATAGTTACTGGCATTTGCGTGTTTCATGCTTAATATGTAAATTATGGACAATGACGACTCACTCCTGCGAGAGCGTTCCTATACAGGGTGATAAAAAAAAAAGTTTACTGACTGACAAGGCACATCGGGCCTACAACACGGATCAGTAATCACATAGGGATCGTGATAAAACATATACCGTTCTAAAATTAGGTAGTTCTCTTGTAGACAAACTTGGGGGCCACATGTGCAAGGTTAATACTGACCCTTAGTTTCTATCTTCAGCCTTAAAGAAGATACAGTCCTGTCAAATCGGATGAATCTTGTTGAAACACTATTACATCATCAAGGAAGGGCACGGGCCTGAATTATCCGTACAGTATTAAAGGGAAAAACGGAATTCCGCATCATCGTTTAATGAACAAAATATGAACTTACCGAATAGAGGTGCAGATTTGTGACTGAATTCAGGATTTGTTTGTAGACGCAACTCAGCACATCGCTCTTAACGGAACAAAATGGAGTGATGTAAATGTAATTTCAGGAGTACCGCAGGGAAGTGTGACAGAACCGTAACTGTTTGCAATATGTACCGTTTGAAAAAAAAAATTACGTACACAAATTTGTAAAATTATTAGAGAAATAAAAAGAAACATTTTCGTTGTGTGACATTAATATCACACGTGCATCGTTTCCTCGCTAAGGATTCAAATGGTTCAAATGGCTCTGAGCACTATGGGATTTAACATCTGTGGTCATCAGTCCCCTAGAACTTAGAACTACTTAAACCTAACCAACCTAAGGACATCACACACATCCATGCCCGAGGCAGGATTCGAACCTGCGCCCGTAGCGGTCGCGCGGTTCTAGACTGAAGCGTCTAGAACCGATCGGCTTCGCTAAGGGTCCTGGAAGGGTTTCACGCTGGACTTTCGTCTGATCAACGTCAACATTTGTTCTGATTCCAGAATGAGATTTTCACTCTGCAGCGGAGTGCGCGCCGATATGAAACTTCCTGGCAGATTAAAACTGTGTGCCGGACCGAGACTCGAACTCGGGACCTTTGCCTTTCGCGGGCAAGTGCTCTACCATTTGAGCTATCCAGGCACGACTTACGCCCCGTCCTCACATCTTTACTTCTGTCAGCACCTCGTCTCCTACCTTCCAAACTTTACAGAAGCTCTCCTGCGAACCTTGCAGAACTAGCACTCCTGAAAGAAAGTCTCGGTCCGGCATACAGTTTTAATCTGCCAGGAAGTTTCAGTTGTTTTGATAGTTACGTATGCAACAGGTTGACACTACAATGTGATCTACAACATAATTATATGCTACTCCTAGGAAGGATAAATTTTCCTTACTACTAGTAGTGTTCACATCCCTGGATAAACAATTATGTTACTTTCGTTTGCCATCGTTTACATGAAAGTTTCTACTGATGTTTGCAGGTTCTTCGTGACTGATTACACTCTAATCGAGTTAGCTGACGTGGATCTCGGTTATAAGGAGACACGACGCAACACTCCAGCAGCAAGGCACCTGTGTGCAGCACGATTTCCAGGGAGGAGATTAGCGAGTCATATCGGATTTCAAGGACTTGATGGCCGTCTTCATGAAATAGGATGCATTACACCAGACTGACGGGAAACTAGCGCACTTCGCAGTGTGCGAACCGATCAGTTTGAAGAAGCAGTGTTCCAGCAGATTGAGGACAACCACAGTGTCAGCACAAATAACTAGGTACCTCCAACGCCAATGTGTGGAATTTCCTTCGAGGACGGGCATGAATCATTCAAGTGTCAGAAAGTACAACACCTGTCAGCTGATGTCTTCTCACAGAGTGGGAATTCTGCCAGTGGTATCTACCAAAATGTAAACATCGCTGAGTTCAAACGTGTTTTTTGTTTCCTGACTAGGCTGTCTTCACAAGAGAAGGAATATCCAAAAGCCACAATAGCCATGTCTGAGAGTTGGATTTAAGGCAAACCCGTGTGTTCTATCATCAATAGTGAACGTACCATAAATGTATGGGCTGATATCGTTCAAGACTATCTGACTAGGGCGTGTCTTTTGCCTAACACGCTCGGTGGATGAAATTATTATATGTATCTTCTTGAAGCTCCGCCGGAAATCCCAGCAGCAGTCAGGCAGCGATGGTGTTCCCATGACGGGATCCCCACTACTCTATGCCGTCGGCGTCAGGGAATATCTGGACAGTTTGTATGTTTCCCAGTTGCTGGAGAGGGAGGCGTCGCCCAACTGCGGCGATCACGTTCTCCCTATCTCGCTCATATATAAGTTGTGTGTGGTGTTTGGCTGACGCTGCAGCCAATATTCGGGTTGCTAGCAGCGATCGTTGCACCTGTAATGTTTTTGTAACATAAAGAGTTTCTGTCATGTTTTTTTACACCAAGTATAACGTCAGAAGCTACATGAGGCTGTTCGCAGGCGATACGGTTGTGTGTAAGAACGTACCAACGCCACGAGGATCGATGATTGGTGCAGGACCTGGCAGTTAATAAACGTAAACATACTGCGCGTATGCAGGCGAAGAGATGCCTTATTATTTGGTTATGCTGTAGACAAAAAAATCACTGTAAACAGTAAGGATTGCAGAACAGGTAGGAGCAATCATCCAAGGGGTGCTCAAGTGGAATGACCACGTGAAACAAATGGTAGGAAAAGCCAATGCCGGGCTGAGATTCATTGGAAGAATCTTAGGGAGATGTAAATCATGCAGGAAAGAAGTGGTATACTTGTTTGACCGATTCTTGACTGTTCACCTGGCGGGGATCCTTACCGGAATGCAGTAATAGAAGAGAGACAAGATCTAACGAAGAGCGTCGTACTTCATGATAGTATCATTCAGTCGGCGCGACAAGATCACGGAGATGGTCAACAGACTCCAGCGGCAGACGCTACAAGAGAGGCGATGTGCTTTAAACAGGAGCTTATTACTGAAATCCCCAGACAGTATGTTGCGGTAATAACCGGGAACCAAACATTACGCCCACTTACGTCTCGCGGAGTGCCCACAACCGAAAATCCGACTGATTACAGTTATAAGAAAGTTTGCTGCCAATCATAGAGGTGCCAAAGGTAACCACCACCACCCGCCGTATGATGGCTCACAGAGTATACAGGATGGTCCATTGATAGTGACCGGGCCAAATATCTCACGAAATAAGCATCAAACGAAAAAACTACAAAGAACGAAACTCGTCTAGCTTGAAGGGGGAAACCAGCTGGCGCTATGGTTGACCCGCTATATGGCGCTGTCATAGGTCAAACGGATATGAACTGCGTTTTTTAAAGTAGGAACCCTCATTTCTTAATACATATTCGTGTAGTACGTAAAAAAATATGAATGTTTTAGATGGAACACTTTTTTCGCTTTGTGATAGATGGCGCTGTAATAGTAGCAAACGTGTAAGTGGTATCACGCAACATTCTGCCAGTGCGGACGGTATTTGCTTCGTGATACATTACTCGTGTTAAAATAGACCGTTTACCAATTGCGGAAAAGATCGATATCGTGTTGGTGTATGGCTATTGTGATGAAAATGCCCAACGGGCGCGTGCTGTGTATGCTGCTCGGTATCTTGGACGACATTATCCAAATGTCCGGACCGTTCGCCGGATAGTTTAGATATTTAATAAGGAAACAGGAAGTGTTCAGTCACGTGTGAAACGTCAACCACGACCTGCAACAAATGACGATGCCCAAGTAGGTGTTTTAGCTGCTGTCGCGGCTAATCCGCACATCAGTAGCAGACAAACTGCGCGAGAATCGGGAATCTCAAAAACGTCGGTGTTGAGAATGCTACATCAACATCGATTGCGTCCGTACCATATTTCTATGCACCAGGAATTGCATGGCGACGACTTTGAAAGTCGTGTACAGTTCTGCCACTGGGCACAAGAGAATTACGGGACAATGACAGATTTTTTGCACGCGTTCTGTTTAGCGACAAAGCGTCATTCGCCAACAGCGGTAACGTAAACCGGCATAATATGCACTATTGGGCAACGGAAAATCCACGATGGCTGCGACAAGTGGAACATCAGCGACCTTGGCGGCTTAATGTATGGTGCGGCATTATGGGAGGAAGGATAATTGGCCCTCATTTTATCGATGGTAATCTAAATACTGCAATGTATGCTGATTTCTTACGTAATGGTCTACCGATGTCACTACAAGATGTTTCACTGCATGGCAGAATGGCGATGTACTTCCAACATGATGGATGTCCGGCTCATAGCTCGCGTGCGGTTGAAGGTATTGAATAGCATATTTCATGACAGGTGGACTGGTCGTCGAAGCACCCACCATGGCCCCCACGTTCACCGGATCTGACGTCCCCAGATTTCTTTCTGTGTGGAAAGTTGAAGGATATTTGCTACCGTGATGCACCGACAACGCGTGACAACATGCGTCAGCGCATTGTCAATGCATGTGCGAACATTGCGGAAGGCGAACTACTCGCTGTTGACAAGAATGTCGTTACACGTATTGTCAAATGCATTGAGGTTGACGGACACCATTTTGAGCATTTATTCCGTTAATGTGGTATTTACAGGTAATCACGTTGTAACAGCATGCGTTCTCAGAAATGATAAGTTCACAAAGGCACATGAATCACATTGCAACAACCGAAATAAAATGTTCAAACGTACCTACGTTCTGTACTTTAATTTTAAAAAACCTACCTGTTACCAACTGTTCGTCTAAAATTGTGAGCCATATGTTTGTGACTATTAGAGCGCCATCTATCACAAAGCGAAAAAAGTGGTCCAACTAAAACATTCATATTTCTTTACGTACTACACGAATATGTAATAAAAAATGGGGGTTCCTATTTTAAAAAAACGCAGTTGATATCCGTTTGACGTATGGCAGCACCATCTAGCGGGCCAACCGTAGCCCCATCTGGTTCCCCCCTTCAAGATAGACAAGTTTCGTTCTTTGTAGTTTCTTCGTTTGACGCTTATTTCGTGAGATACTTGGCCCGGTCACTATCAATGGACCACCCTGTAGATGTAGAAAAGTAATTTGGTAACAGGCAAAATTTAGTTACTGCAAATGCGCAACATCCGAGCATAATATGAGATCTTTTGACTGTCGTGGAGTGTGGTGCACAGTGCTTCGTTGAGAGAGAAGACGCTTAATGTGGGGACGGAGCGCCCTCTGGTGCGCTCGCCGGCGCCCTTTGTGACTGTGAAGTCCCGGCGCGCGCCTGCAGCCGACACAGTCGCCCACGGTCCCGCGTCACAGCCTGCCGCAGCCGGCAGCTGCCACCGTCCATGTGAGCTGCGCTGCACTGTCCAGCGCGCTCTCGCGTTCCCTCTTCCACTTCCTGTGCTTCACGGTTGCTTGCTTAACAAGGCAGGCATTAACTGCAAAAGAAATAGTCTGAATGCAAACTGCTGCCCTTCCTGGGGAAGGTAGGGTTACCAGATTTCGGAATGCCAAAAAGAGGACATTTTCCGCCAAAAAGAGGACATTTTCCATATTTTAGGATGAAAAAAGAGGACACTTTCTATTTCTTAAATTTATTACATAAGAAAAAAATAAAAACATTACACACATTTCACACACACCAACGTATTTTTCATTTGACTGAATCTTTTAAGTTCCTTTCCTTGACACAAATATTTAAAAAAGTTCTTGCAATTCAAATTTCTAAAATTAAATTTCACCATTGAAATCCCCTTTAAAGTGTCAATAGTGAGTCTAATTCTCTCCTTTGTCCACTGTGCCTCTATTAAGGAGAACAACGTCTCCACACAAGCATTATGGGCTGGCAACGCGAAGAATTATTGTGCAATTTTAATTAACTGGCTGAACTGTTCCTCACTGCTACACGACTCAACATACTTGCACCACTTCTTATGGGCTGGATCTGAGTTTCCATCATATGTGGCTATGAATTTTTTAAACTGGAAAACTGATCAAAGCACTTTTCTTCGTCAGTTATAACATATTTATTCAACAAAAATTTGATTGATTCTTCCACGTAAGACCACGATATATCTGAAAAATCGAGCCACTTAAAACAAGAAAATTCGCAAAATGGTTCCATCCACATAGTCAGGTACTCCAAACATCCTTCATAGAGGATACCAACATGGCACTTAAAATTCTTCACCTTCAAAGCATAACCATCATTTTCCATGTGAAACAATCTTTCTTTCTCACTCAAAGATATAAAATTTTCATCTTTTCTGTGCTGAAGAACACCACGAAGGGAATACAGTACATTCATGACGTCGATAAGGGAGTTTTCTTCCTTTTCTAAGATACTAATATAATTATGAAAAATGCCAAGTAAAGATTGGATATGCCATAGATGTAGCTCATTGATAGGGTCCGTAAATAAAATCTTTAGGACTGTTGGAGGTTTTTTTTGTGACAGAAAGAAGCATTTAAAAGCGGGAAACATCTATTTAAGTCTCTGAATGGCTGGAATTAGATGAATACGGAGCGTAAAGATGCAGTTGGATGATCAACAAGTTCTCTAAAAACACGTGTGTCACACGAAAACAAACAGCACGTAGACAATCACAGCTATGCTTTGACCATAGATACTACCTATGGTCGAAGCAGCTATTTCTAAGGTAAAAATACATAATTTGTATGCAATACAAATCGATATTTTCGATTTTGTGAGTGTAACAGATCGAATTTAAGCTAATAACAAATGATGCAATTCAATGACCGTAGTAAAAAGTACATAAATTGTTGACGATACGACATGAAAACAAAAATTAAAAGATCTTAATTCCCAAAACCAAAAAATGCGGACGTTAACAGAAATCGCAAAAACGTATGCGGACGCTACATTTCACGTCAAAAATGAGGACATGTCCGGGTAAATGCGGACGTCTGGTAACCCTAGGGAAAGGGGACTTTCGTAGGAGAATGCAACTGCCTTGTAGGCACACTAAAATTTTTCCGCTTCTGGCAGTGCAGTCCAGCGTTCAGTGATATCAGAGTGTCCATCGTGTGCGGTTGTTGTGTTATTTTAACTCGGAAATCTGAGCCGGTTCAGTTCTTCTTCTTCTGCTGTTTCTTCTTCCTCCCTTCATTAATGATTTGGCCTGTAGACCAGTTCCGCCTCAGTAACGTCACATTTCATATATAAATCTACTAAGACACTTGCAAACCATTGCGAAAGCCATTGCAGAGCGTACTTCCCAATGGGGCGATTTCATATGACAGCATGAGCACCCTCGTGGTAATTCCAAGACTCTGACTGCAAATTTGTACGTCGATCTGGTGATTCGACCTGCCATTTATGAACAGCATTCCAGTGGGTATTTTACAGTAGCATAGCGTTCGCCCACATACCGCTGTTGTATACCAACATGCTCTGCAGAGTGTCGTTATGTTGCGTTGGCCTACTCGATTACCAGATGTGTCTCCAGTCGAGCATGTATGCGACATCATCGGACGACAACTCCAACGTCATTCACAACCAGTATAAAGCGCCCTGTGTTGACCGAGCAAGTGCAACAGGTGTGGAACTCCATACCACAAACTGACGTCCGTTACCTGCTCGGCACAATGCATGCCCGTTCGCATGCTTGCGTTCAACATTCTTACATTTACACCGGTTGTTCTTAATGTACCAGCACTCCATATTTGGAATGGCTTTCTCGCGCGTACGTGAAACTGTGATCTTACAACGCTAAATACTTCAATATGTTACCCTGACAGATCGCATTCCTAATATTAAAGTTTCCTACATTGCTTGTTTCTTGGTGTTGTAATTTTTTTCCATCAGTGTATTACTTAACCTTTTACTTCGTAGTCAGTTACGTGTTTCTTTGTTTGCCACTTATGGTCTCCCAATTTTATTTTTTTGTTGATACCATTAATGCCACAGGGAAACATGGTCGTGGCGTATGCCGGCCGACAGCTTATCCTCATTGGAAACAAAAAACTGGACGAGAAAACCGTTCCATTGGTGACGTAGGAATCGTCACAAACAGGCATTTCAGTAGTTACATACATAATACCAGTGTTATTTATTTACTCATCAGCTTCTGATACCATTTTCACAACAAATAGGAATTTGACCGAAATTACTGGGTGGGGCGCTTAAATCCGGACAAATTTCAATTTGAAATTCCCGCCATATCGTAGTTCTGCCGGAGATCGCGATTGGCGTTCTTGAAAGCCGTAGGCATCTGTTAGATTGTCAGAACCTCAAAATGGCCGTGATGTTACGTTCGAGTGCGGTGTACAACCGAAGGGACGCGTTTATCGAAATCTTCGAAATAGTTCGATTATTCGGGTACGTGAGATCAACTGTTTACGATATTGTGACCAAGTACAATGCTTCGGAGAAGTCTGAGGTTCATGCCCTAGGTATTGTGTCCAGAGACGGTGATATCATGCCGCCACATTTCTTTGAAAAGGGACAAACTGTCACAAAAGAGTTTATCTGCAAGTATGACGAATGTCGTGAAACCATGGATAGTAACTGTAGCCTCGGTCGGACAATGTCTTTTAACAATGTCATACGAGCCATTTCCATTTGGTCCAAAAGTGGCTGTCGGATACCGTTGACATGTTCTGGTTAAAGGAGTTCTGTCCCACGAATAGCCCGAACTTGAGCCCCCTCGACTACTATGTTTGGAGCGTAGTCGAAAGAGTTACCAATAAGACGGGGCACCCTCATGTCGCGTCTCTACGCACCACTATCGAAGCAGCATTCGCAAATATGGACATTCCTGTTCTAAAGAGTGCGTGCGATCGCTTCAGGACAAGATTGGAAGCGCTCATTGCGACTGAAGGGGATTACATCAAGCAATGTTACTCCTCGAAGATACCACTATTTATACGTAAAAGGATTTTCATTTGTATTTTGTTTTAATAAATTTGCTTTTCTTAAAAAAAATCATTTGTTCGGATTTAAGCGCTTCGCCCTGTATTCCCGGAATATCATCACTACATTTTAGACACTCGAACTTCATCTCGAAAATTGTCAAGTCAAAATTATAATATTGGCGTAAATTCATTCGTGAAATTTGTCACAACGGCGCATACTGCTCTGTTCTAGTGCATATCACAGTGGTGATGTTTGGTTTGTGGGGCGCTCTATTCGCGGTTATCAGCGCCCGTGCAAATTCCTAATCTGTACACAGTCCAATCTCCCCAGTTTCACGAACAATGATGAAATAAGGACAACGCAAAGGTCCAGTCTCCGGGCAGAGAAAATTCCCAACCCGGTCGGGAATCGAACCCGGGATCCCGTGATCAAGAGGCAACGCTAGCCACTAGACCACGTGCTGCGGACGCATATCACACTGCGTACCCGACGCTCTCCCTCATTCACGTCGCGCACCGCCTTCTCTTCGGCGGACAGTACCGCGTCTCATCGCAACCGCCGTAACTGGGCGTGGGAGACGCTGAATGGCCAGCACTGGCGGGTGCTGCAGGCTTCACGTGCTCACGTATTTATAATTAGTTTTAGTACGTGCAAACACATTTAATCAAGCAAATTATGGAACCCAGGGCTATAATGACAAAATGAATTACGGAAACTTTTCAAATTTACATTGACAAACGTAGTAATTAATTTCTCACCTAGAAATGTTGTTGTTCACAAAATGGAACACAATCAAACATGCAATCAGATCGTCCAACAGAAGCCAAGTGTTTAAGTGGTTGCTGCAAAACAGGTCTGATGCCGACGTGTAAACGAGGAATCCAACGCTGTATGGCTCCCCAAAAGTCTGTCTCCTGCACGGAATGCGTCTGTCTTGATTTAAAAGTTGCGCTGGGTAAGGGCTGGCGTAACGACCTTGTGGAATAGTCTGTTGGTGCTGGGCGAGGAGAATGTGGGATTGCGTTATCACTCTTCATTTTGCCGACAAGCGCCGTAAAAAGAAAGCACACAGAAAATAAGTATCTTATTTTTCGTGAAATCCGGCTCAGACGCGTTATTAGGGCGAGAAACACTGTGAAAGTTCATTCATTGTAGACGTTTATCTGAATGTTCTCTGACGTTTATGGAGTATGCTGCACTTTCGTAGACATCCTGCGTTCTTCCAGGAAAAAAATTGAAATTTTTTTTTCCATATTCTGGTCAGAAGCTAGGAAATACAAAAGTTGTTACGTACCTTTCAACATCGTGAGCCCTAATTCGAACTTTCGTAGCGATTCGTTTGTTATGATATGTAATACTAATGACTGTGCTGGATACATGAAGATCAATCATCGTAGATACTAAGTTACAAGTGAATGGAAAAATCAAAAGACTCGGCGTGTTTTCTTTTCCATAAGGGCGCAGGTTTTTGCCCCGGTGTGTTCCCAATGAAATTCGTTTTGGTATAGTACTGCATCGTACTGCAGAAATAATATAAGATTAAAAAGATGCTGACATAATGACCAGACTTCAAGCTGTCTGTAGACCCACATCGTCTCTGAGGGTGCAAATCTTTCCACTCAGTTTCGTGGAGTTAACTGTTTTTCGATGAAGCATATGTGTGACTTTTCATCACGGCTGGCAGTGACGTCTAAACTGGATGTCGAGCTGGCAGTCGGAGCGTGCCTGGCAAAGATTCTCGTACATGGTAGCCGCCATGTTATAACCAACGAAAGGATGAATGCAGAAGAAACTACTTTCCGATTCTACTCCCACATGAAGAGATTACATGAAACGTTCGGTATGGTTGGGGAGGGTACTATAACCTATTAAAGACGGCAGGTGGCAGCACTGGCAGCGGAGGGTATATACACTACTGGCCATTAAAATTGCCACACCAAGAAGAAATGTAGATGATAAACGGGTATTCATTGGACAAATATATTATACTAGAACTTACATGTGATTACATTTTCACACAATTTGGGTGCGTAGAGTCTGAGAAATCAGTACCCAGAACAACCACCTCTGACCGTAATAATGGCCTTGATACGCCTGGGCATTGAGTCAAATAGAGCTTGGATGGCGTGTACAGGTACAGCTGCCCAAGGAGCTTCAACACGATACCACAGTTCATCAAGAGTAGTGACTGGCGTATTGTGACGAGCCAGTTCGTCGGCCACCATTGACCAGAAGTTTTCAATTGGTGAGTGATCTGGAGAATGTGCTGGCTACGGCAGCAGTCGAACATTTTCTGTATCCAGAAAGGCCCGTGCAGGACCTGGAACATGCGGTCGTGCATTATCTGGCTGAAATGTAGGGTTTCGCAGGGATCGAATGAAGGGCAGAGCCACGGGTCGTAACACATCTGAAATATAACGACCACTGTTCAAAGTGCCGTCAATGCGAACAAGAGGTGACCGAGACGTGTAACCAATGTCACCCCATACCATCACACCGGGTGATATGACAGTATGCCGATGACGAATACACGCTTCCGGTGTGCGTTCACCGCGGTGTCGCCAAACATGGATGCGACCATCATGATGCTGTAAACAGAACCTGGATTCATCCGAAAAAAATGACGTTTTGCCATTCGTTCACCCAGGTTCGTCGTTGAGTACACCATTGCAGGCGCTCCTGTCTGTGATTCAGCGTCAAGGGTAACCGCAGCCATGGTCTCCGAGCTGATAGTCGATGCTGCTGCAAACGTCGTCGAACTGTTCGTGCAGATGGTTGTTGTCTTGCAAACGTCCCCATCTGTTGACTCGGTGATCGAGACGTGGCTGCTTGATCCGTTACAGCCATGCGGATAAGATGCCTGTCATCTCGACTGCTAGTGATACGATGCCGTTGGGATCCAGCACGGCGTTCCGTATTACCCTCGTGAACCCACCGATTCCATATTGTGCTAACAGTCATTGGATCTCGACCAACGCGAGCAGCAATGTCGCGATACGATAAACCGAAACCGCGATAGGCTACAGTCCGACCTTTATCAAAGTAGGAAACGTGATGGTACGCATTTCTCTTCCTTACACGAGGCATCACAACATCGTTTCACCAGGGAACGTTTGTCAACTGCTGTTTGTGTATGAGAAATCGGTTGGAAAGTTTCCTCGTGTCAGCACGTTGTAGGTGTCGCCACCGGCGCCAACCTTGTGTGGATGCTCTGAAAAGCTAATCATTTGCATATCATAGCATCTTCTTGCTGTCGGTTAAATTTCGCGTCTGTAGCGCGTCATCTTCGTGGTGTAGCAATTTTAATGGCCAGTAGTGTACATCTTGTCGGCGGACATGGAAACACAGTGCAAACGTTGTCGCAATGCGGAAATTGAGCGATTTATCTGACGTAGAATAGGGCATCGTCATCGTCATTGGCTTTCGGGCCAAGGATGGGATCGTTTCCGAAACGGTTAAGTTCGTAAGCTGTTCGCGTGCTACCACGGCTAAAGTATATCGTGCTTGGCAAAATGGGTCTATATAAAATCGGCGCCGAGGCAACTTTGGTGAAGCACGGGCAGTTGCTGACAAAAGGTCAACGAGGACTACAGAGATGTGCACGGGTGAATAGACGTGCAACACGTGAGTAGCTGACATTCCAGATTAACCAAGCGGCTACCAGCAGTGTCTCCTCAACGACCATTCACTAAACATTGCTGCGTATGGGTCTCCGCAGGATGCACTCGGTTCGTGCACCCATGTTAACTGCTGTTCGTCGGCGACAAAGTCTGGAATTTGCGCACCACTACTGCAGCTGGACGTCCGTAGAGTAGGGACAGGTAGCCTTTTCAGATGAATCACGTTTAATGCTCCATCGGACAGATGGCCGTTGCCGTATACGGCGCTGCAACAATCGGCGGAAGGGTCGTCCAGGCCGGAAGAGGGGCGTTATGGTCTGGGAAGTGTTTCTGTGGCACTATCTTGGTGATCTCTTCATTCTGGAAGACACAGTGGATCAACACAGTGGTCCCTGGGGACCATGTCCACCCCAGCATGCAGTTCGTTTTTGCTCAGCACGAAGGCATTTTCCAACAGGGCAATGCAATGCACCGCTTGTATTGTACGTAAGAGGTTTGAAGATCACCAGGACGAGTTTACCGTACTCCTGCACCAGAGTCCCCAGATGAAATGATATAGAGAATATGTGAGATCACCTTGGTCGTGATGTTCGCGTCATGGGTCCTCAACCGAGAAACCTAGCGCAACTGGCCATGGAACTGGAGTCGGCATGGCTCCACCTCTCCGCCTGTACCTTCCAGAACGTCATGGATCCTATTTCTGCACGTCCAGGCTGCAAAAGATGGTTTCTCAGGCTTTTGACAGGTGTTAACATTAATGTGACTGGGTACAGTATTTTCACAATACTGTGTTCAGGTAAGATTTTCCTTGACAGAGATGGCGTTCGTAATTTAATTACTGATCGAACATGAAGTACACCTTTACGCAGTTCCTGTCAAAACACGTTTGTTAGTGTTATTGCACTTAAATCTTCTTCAGCGTGACGTTTGACAATGAGTTCGGCAGAAGAGCTTACAACTTGTGATAGCTCACTTAGTGAAACTTCTGTCTGGAGATGTAGTTAAGCTACTGGTCACGCTTCAATTAAAGGGAGAAGGTGGGAAACCTGCTGCTTTGGCAACGAGGAAAATTGTTTTCTCTATAACGGTTTGCGGTAATGGACAGGGTGATCGGCCGCACGCTTAGTCTGTATGCCCCGGGAACGTTGCATACAGCGAATGCATCCCGTTCTCAGTAATGTTTGTCAAGACGCCTTGCGACCCCAGGAGTCGTTATTGAACATTGTGGCTATGAGAACTCAGAGACTATTTTTCAGACCCAGAATGGTTGTCTGTCGGCAGCTGCCAACTGTTGCTTTTTCGTTGACTGTAGTAGCTGTGGTTCCCAGACCATAGTTATACCGGGAAATTCATCCGGTGGAAGCAAGAGAGGCAGTGGGATAGCAGGGAACTGGGTGATCAATGAGAGCTCGCCGCTGTGATTGTTTGAGACACAACCAGAAGAGGGCAGAGACCAAGATATGTGTATTGTGGTGCAGGAACTGAAAAAGCAGTGAGGGCAGTGGGCAGTGGTCGGGAGTCGGGGCTAGCAGTGTAAATGTGAAGAGGTGACAGTGGCTTCCGGAGTCGGAAGGAGTCCGGAGGACGAGGGTGGCAGTTCGGCCCCGGCTGGTGGAGAGTGGAGACGCACAGACCTCACTGTCAGAGGTAAATCGCCGTAGTGATCTTCAGAAAACTTTGCCGGCCAGAGTGGCCGTGCGGTTCTAGGCGCTACAGTCTGGAACCGAGCGACCGCTACGGTCGCAGGTTCGAATCCTGCCTCGGGCATGGATGTGTGTGTTGTCCTTAGGTTGGTTAGGTTTAATCAATTCTAAGTTCTAGGCGACTGATGACCTCAGAAGTTAAGTCGCATAGTGCTCAGAGCCATTTCAGTAAACTTTCTGTAGTTTCATTTATCGGGAGGGAGACAAATTTGTGATAGTGTAAAGGAGAAGCGTTTATTAGACAATGTAAGTGCAGAGACCAGATGAAACGTTACTTGTCAAAGTCTAAAAGACTGGAAACGGTCATTAAAGGATGTGAATAAAACCCCTTTCACTTAATTTATATTGTCATGCCGCTTTAGCAGTTACTTTCTCCAGCTGTAAGTATTTAGGTCCATGTACCGTCATTTGATTTTCATTATCCGCCGTAATCTTTGTGTAATGATAAGCGAAGTTTATATATACCTGCCTGTATTTATGCTTTGGTTTCCCTATGGTTCGAAGATCCTTGTGAACCAACGCTTGGTCTTCGCGACTGCCAGATGAGCCGTTGATTGCTGTTTGGAAAAAAAAACCTTGTCTCACGGGTGAACTTTCTACAGTGAGGCTGCCGACCCAAATAATTAGTTACCAGCGTTGAGAGAATTGGTATTAAAGGGCAGTTGACTTAAGTAACATACTTAAGGGTGGCACATTGCAAAGTGAGCTTCCTAATTGTGGATAATGCAAAAAATATACCAGCAAAAAATTAAGGTAGTAAATATTGCGTTGCTAGCCGGAAAGTGTAATTCCCTACCAGGGAAGTGTGTCGTTAAATATTTGGTGATTCGTTTAAAATCTGGTGTGATCGGAATCATGACAGGCAGATCAAAAATTGATTGTTGTTTAATTGCA
Organism: Schistocerca cancellata; assembly: GCF_023864275.1. Classification (NCBI taxonomy): domain Eukaryota; kingdom Metazoa; phylum Arthropoda; class Insecta; order Orthoptera; family Acrididae; genus Schistocerca; species Schistocerca cancellata. Next base: position 660,656,228 of record NC_064627.1, read on the forward strand.
CTTACACTTCAGGTATTCATTCTATTGTACAAAACAGTGCCATGAGATGCAGTAGCAAACGATAAATTAGATGTCATATTAACTTAACATTTAATTATGAATGAGTATGGAACTGGTAATATGGAATGCTCTGCACTGAATATTTTCGTATAGGTCATAAGGAGATTGCGAAGCCATATCTGAGCTTAAACGTATCTGCCACGCAGCCAGATGTTCTCTATATTATATCAGTTACGGGTTACATCTATATATATAAATGAAAGACTGTGTAAAATTACTTTGAATGCTGAGATAACTACGTGCGAACGTGTGCATTACAACTATTACCCCAAGTTATGTCCATCAACCTCAAGATAAGCATATCAGTGGAGTTCATTATTTGCTGCATTTTTAAAAATTTGTTTCGATTCTACGCTGAGTTTGACAATAAATGGCACGAGTCCAGAATGAATTTTCACTCTGCAACGGAGTGTTCCCTGATTAAACAATTTGTCACACCTGTAAAATATTTGCTGTTCCTCTAATAAGCACTTACCAGAACTAAGACACACAGTAAACTATACAGCGTGTATAGGTGTGACGAATGGTTTCGACTGTCAGTACCTAGTTACTTCTTTTGGAGTATTGCTGTGAGTTTGATCGTTCTATTGACCATGTAAGCATACTAGAATTACACTACTTGTTACCAAGGTTACTGCCGTCGATGAGACAAAGACTTTGAAATAGGATTTTTTCAGCGTCATATTAACTTACATTTTTATTCGAATGATGAGTAGGTTTTAGATTGATTAGTATGTATTTTACACCACAGACTACCGTTTATTAACTAGGTTCCATACTCGTTCCGGTTCTTATTATTCGTTTTGCGACGTTATGATTGACGTTGTTTAAGACTTGCTTCACTGTCCCTTTAGTATGATGACAATGCAGTGTTATACAAACAGAACTCTATTTCTATCTTTCCCTCCCTTTACTATTCTTTAATAATGTATCTTACCCTACATATGTCTGATTAGCAATGCATGTTCTCTTTAACACTGTTTATTATCCGTAAGTGTAACGGCTTGTCACATAAGTTTTTATATATATATACTCCCATTTCATTTAATGCTTGACATTGATCTGTAATGAAAACGATCATGTATTATAATTTCATTTGTACTTATTGGTACCACATACATTGTTAATTTCCAGAATGATTGCATTTAATGAAAACGGCCAACATATAATTGAATTCGTCCCTTATGTAATATGTTTATAATATATTTGTTTGCATAATAACTCATAGATTACTGATGTCACATTGGTTGTTGTATGTATGGTATATTTTATAGGGCGTGAAGATGACGTTGTTACAACGCTGAAATATATATATGAATATATTTAATATAAATTTGTACCAGCTGACGTCCTACTGTCCTCCATCTCAACTACAGATGTACGAAGAAGAAATTATTTCCCCAAGGTAATTTTATAGGTTGTTTGCTGTATTTTATCTATATTCCTTGCCTATATAAACGATTTGGGAGACAATCTGGGCAGCCGTCTTAGGTTGTTTGCATATGATTCTGTCGTTTATCGACTAATAATGTCATCAGAAAATCAAAACAAATTGCAAAAAGATTTAGAAAATATATCTGTATAGTGCGAAAATTGGCAATTGACCCTAAATAACGAAAAGTGTGAGGTCATCCACACGAGTGCTACAAGGAATCCGTTGAATTTCGGTTACACGATTAATCAGTCAGATCTAAAGGCTATAAATTCAACTAAATACCTTGGAATTACAATTACGAACAAGTTAAATTGGGAGGAACACACAGAAAATGTTGTGGGGGAGGCTAACCAAAGACTGCGTTTTATTGGCGGGACACTTCTAAAATGTAGCAGATCTAAGGAGACTGCAACTACGCTTGTCCGTCCTCGTTTAAAATACTGCCGCGCGGTGTGGGATTCTTACCAGATAGGCTTGACGGAGTGCATCAAAAAAGTTCAAAGAAGGGCAGCGCGTTTTGTGTTATCGCAAAAGAGGGGAGAGAATGTCACTGAAATGATACAGGATTTGGCGTGGACATCATTAAAAGAAAGGCGTTTTTCGTTGCTGAGGAATCTTCTCACGAAATTCCAATCACCAACCTTCTCCTCCGAATGCGAAAATGTTTTGTTGACACTGACCTACATAGGGAGGAACGATCAGCAAGATAAAATAAGGGAAATATGAGCTCATTCGGAAAGATACAGGTGTTCGTTCTTTCCGCGCTATACGAGATTGGAATAATAGAGAATTTTGAAGGTGGTTCGATGAACCCTCTGTCAGGCACTTAAATGTGATTTGCAGAGTATCCATGTAGACAGATGTAGGAATAGCTGGGAGGATGTCGGTGACCTCGGTGACGTCGTCGGCCATCGTCGCTGGAGTCTACTGGCGTCCACGGTAGTCACGCAGGAGGACGGAGCTGCTGGTGGTGGCGTGTGCTGGTGTCAGAGCTGACGCAAGGCGGTAGTTGTCGACGTTGGGGCAGAGACACGAGTCCTGGCTGCTTGGACGCTCGCATGATGACAACGTTCATACACACTGGATTGGGACCAGGCTGTGCATCCGGTGTGGCTGCAGACGATGGCGTGCACCCGCTCTGGGCGTTGGACAGCGGCACAGCAGCTCGGCACCTAGGTGACCCAGTCTTGAACGCACGACTCACCAGGGAGGTGGCCGTCAGGACGCGGTAGTCATGCAGTGGGTCACTCGGCGACGGTACGACGAGAATTTGACTGCATGCTGACATTAGCTCGGGGAGAGACCTGCAGCTATGGATAACAAAGGCTGGCGATGGCATCTGGTTGCTTCTTCTTGAAATGCTAGGCGTCTTCTTGTAGTTATCGGCTGGCATCGCTCAGCAGACTGTCCCCACCTGGATACTAGTAACCACAGTCTGATTTTGGTAGCGTATATGTGAGCCAGCTGTCTAGTATTTTTGCAATGGCAGCCGTCCCAATCCAGAACTTGTAGCAGGATGGTGGCCAGACGTCAGCATTGAGCAACGTTAACTTCATTTGCCGTCTTTGTTCTGTCTGGTCAGCTCCTTCAGAAGCCCTGCATCAGCGTTGGAAGATGTCGCAATTTCGGCTTTTAGAGGCGCTAGCTGGCGTGTTCTGATTTTTCAGTGCCCTGAATGAATGTTCTTGCGTACTGAATGCGCACTGTTGTTCCATAACACGTGGTCGTCATGTTGACAGGCGCTTATCCCACTGTGACGTCCTGCTGATCGACGCAGGAACAGTTCTTCACACCGTCCTCCCTTCCCCTGCCCCCAGTGAAACTGTGACGCCAACTATAGTGGAAATGGAGATAATGCCACGAAAATGATGATAATCCAGTCTGTACTCTGACTGTGGCGCAGTGGCCGAGACATTGGACTCATAGTACTAGAACCAACGTCGTCATTGTCTGTTGCAGGACGCTAGAGCATACTTAAAGCACAAACACTGTAACTTTCTTGGAGGAAAATCAGCTTCTCTCACAGAATCAGCGTGGATTCTAGAATGACCGAAGGTTTGAAACAGCTTTTTTTCCGCACGCATCTCGCTGACGGTAGGTTCTGGTTAGCAGGTGAATTCAGTCTTCCTAGATCTCCAAAAGGTGTTTCACACTGTATCACATAGCTTACTAATAAAGATGCGATCATACGGAGTACCTCCGCAAATCTGTAGTTGGAGGAGGGAATACTTGACTAATAGAACTCAGCAAGTTGCACTGGACGGCAGTTGTTCCACAGAACGAGAGTAAAATCGGCTGTCGCCAAGGCAGCGTAATAGGATTTCTTGTTGTTGTTGTGGTCTTCAGTCCTGAGACTGGTTTATAAGATTGTTCGCTGACAGAGTTGTTGGCTACAGAAAAATATCGTCGTTGGACAATCTTAAGGAATTGCAGATAAATGTAAAATAGTGATTATTAGAAAGAATTAGATGGTATCTAACTACAAAATTAGTGATAAACATCTTCAGCACGTTAGGTCGTACAAGCGTTTGCCAGAAGTATTTAGAAGCGGTGTGAAGTGGGGCGATGACGTACACTCCTGGCCATTAAAATTTCTACACCAAGAAGAAATGCAGATGATAAACGGGTATTCATTGGACAAATATATTATACTAGAACTGACATGTGATTACATTTTCACGCAATTTGGGTGCATAGATAGAGAAATCAGTACCCAGAACAACCACCTCTTGCCGTAATAACAGCCCTGATACGCCTGGGCATTGAGTCAAACAGAGCGTGGATGGCGTGTACAGTTAGAGCTGCCCATGCAGCTTCAACAGGATACCACAGTTCATCAAGAGTAGTGACACGCATTGTGACGAGCCAGTTGCTCTGCCACCATTGACCAGGCGTTTTCAGTTGGTGAGAGATCTGCAACATGCGGTAGTGCATTATCCTGCTGAAATGTAGAGTTTCGCAGGGATCGAGTGAAGGGTAGAGCCACAGGTCGTAACACATCTTACATGTAACGTCCACTGTTCAAAGTGCCGTCAATGCGAACAAGAGGTGACGGAGACGTGTAACCAATGGCACCCCATACCAACACGCCGGGTGATATGCCAGTATGGCGATGATGAATACGCGCTTCCAATGTGCGTTCATCGCGACGTCACCATACACGGATGCGACCATCATGATGCTGTAAACAGAACCTGGATACATCCGAAAAAATGACGTTTTACCATTCGTGCACCCAGGTTCGTCGTTGAGTACACCATTGCAGGCGCTCCTGTCTGTGATGCAGCGTCAAGGGTAACCGCAGCCATGGTCTCCGAGCTGATAGTCGATGCTGCTGCAAACGTCGTCGAACTGTTCGTGCAGATAGTTGTTGTCTTGCAAACGTCCCCATCTGTTAACTCGGGGGTCGAGACGTGGCTGCTTGATCCGTTACAGCCATGCGGATAAGATGCCTGTCATCTCGACTGCTAGTGATACGAGGCCGTTGGGATCCAGCACGGCGTTCCGTATTACCCTCCTGAACCCACCGACTCCATATATTTGGATGTCGACCAACGCGAGCAGCAATGTCGCGATACGATAAACCGCAATCGCGGTCGGCTACAATCCGACCTTTATCAAAGTCGGAAACGGGATGGTACACATTCCTCCTTACACGAGGCATCACAGCAACGTTTCACCGGGCAACGCCGGTCAAGTGCTGTTGGTGTATGAGAAATCGGTTGGAAACTTTCCTCATGTCAGCACGTTGTAGGTGTCGCCACCGGCGCCAAACTTATGTGAATGCTCTGAGAAGCTAATCATTCGCATGTCACAGCATCTTCTTCCTGTCGGTTAAATTTCGCGTCCGTAGCACGTCATCTTTAATGGCCAGTCAATTTTAATGGCCAGTAGTGTATAATCAGTATTAGGGAAGGCGGACGGAGGATTAAGATTGCTGAAAGTGTTCCAGGAAAATGTAACTCATCTGTAAAGGACCTCACACACAAGATAATTGTGCGACCAGTTGTTGAATATTGTTGTGACGCGGGGATCTGGGGGTCACGTTTTAAACATGAGGCTGGGCACGGTGTTTGTGTGGGTGAGTGGTCCAGTTTGTGCTCAGAGGTGTCAGTGACACTGTGGTATCTGCAATAACACGTACTTATCGTTTTGAGTTAATGGACTTATAAGTGTAGCGTTAGGCACCTCGTAAGGTGGAAAGCGAGTTGACCACGAGCAGCAGACGGGCACATGACGAGCTAGCACAGGCCGGCTCGAGACGGCGGGACGTGTGCAGCGGCGGCGGGGCGGTGTCCGCGCGGCGGCGAGGCGGCCGGCTGATAGCGGCATCGCGCGAGCGGCGACCCGGCGCTGACCCGTGCCCCAGTCGGCCGCGGCCGCAGCCACCGCCGGTGCCGGGCCGAGGGCCGGGGGCGACCTCCCTGCTGACACTCTGCCAGTTACGTGTCACACGATAACACTGTTACGTGGCGCGCCGGGCGCGTAATAGCTCCTCATACACGGTAGCAGGCCGGAGATCAGACCACTGCCCGGCCATCCTTACACAGGGTGTCACAGGAGGAATGGTCGCTACTGAGAGGAACGATGGTTCGAAGCAAACAAGCCTAGCACACACGGACTCGAAAATGCATACCTTAAGAGCTGTCAGCACCTACGCATCTTCATTACCGTAAAACACTTCTGCTGTACTGAACAAGCGCCCATTGCTCTTAAAGTATGCATTTTAGGCCCCATGTGTACTAGACTTGTTTTCTTAGAATGATAGTTCTTCCCGTATCCCTCAGTACTGACCTTCCTCCTAGGACACACCCTATAAATGACGAAGATCACACTATTATAGCCGGCCGGGGTGGCCGAACGGTTCTAGGCGATACAGTCTGGAACCGCGTGACCACTACGGTCGCAGGTTCGAATCCTGCCTCGGGCATAAGTTCGAATCCTGCCTCGGGCATGGATCTGTGTGATGTACTTACGTTAGTTAGGTTTAAGTAGTTCTAAGTTCTAGGGGACTGATGACCTGAGAAGTTAAGTCCCATAGTGCTCAGAGCCATTTGAACCATTTTGAACCATACACTGTCATACAAAGAGAACATTTAAATGTAGCTGTCACAAGTACAGCTGCCTCTTAGGAGCAACAGTACATTGACGCATGTCATACTGAGATAGGCGTATCTACAATGGAAATAATAAAAACCAGATTTGTGTCTATAAAATATTTTGAGACCAGAATGAATTCTTAAAGGAAAACTGTTCTCTATGCAATTTATGTTTTTACAGCTATCACTAGAAGTAGAACAATAGCCCGAAATCGCGATAGTGTTGAAAAATACACTAAATAACTATCCAGGAGGAGATTGCTGTGGTTCTTAACTATCAAGACTAAATCGAAACGGTTTCGCAGCATGATAGCAGACTTCCTCAAAAACTCTACCAGGGAACCTAAATAAATTTTTTTAGAAAAGTGTAACGCAAGCCCGAAATACACGATCAACACTAGCAGTATCTTCAAAATTACGTTATTATTTTAAATATATGAGATTAAAAAAAATTTGCTTCGAAAGCCGCAGAAATATATAACACTATAAAGAAATACAGATCAAAATGTGCACCAAAATGTATCATCTCACCGGCCAGTTACCGTTACATCACTATTCAAAGACAGCGGATAGTATCTAGAATTCCTCTTGATTGGTAAGTTTTTTTAGTAAATTAATTGTGTATTCAACGATTACAAGATATTTAACTTCCTGGCAGATTGAAACTGTGTGCCGGACAGAGACTCGAACTCGGGACCTTTGCCATGGTAGAGCACATTCCCGCGAAAGGCAAAGGGACCTTTGCCATGGTAGAGCACATTTCCGCGAAAGGCAAAGGTGCCGAGTTCGAGTCTCGGTCCGGCACACAGTTTTTATCTGCCGGGAAGTTTCATATCGGCGCACACTCCGCTGCAGAGTGAAAATCTCATTCTGATTACAACACATTATTGAAACAAAGTCTTGTGAAAGTAACATATTTAAATATTGACAGAAAAATAATTAAATCAGACCGAGATTGCAGAATTGTAAATTATATTTAGTGGACGCTAACTTTACGGCTTTGTAAACTGATCTGTTACTTATGGGTTCCTATGTTAACCCCACTCCATCAGAATGTTTGCCAGTTTCCAATTGAACCTGACAGAGCAGATAAATACGGGACTGAATATTTGAAACTTTGTTTATTTTCCACGACGCTGAAATATAATCAGAGAACAAAAAGTTTCTTAATATGAATTTATCGACAGGCAAAGCCTCGCTGATCGTCATAATCGCAGGTCATTAACATTGTCGATACCAAAGACTTTATGGTGATTTTACATATTTTTGTTAACGTTTCAGAGCTACTGTTGGGTTCAATAGCTTCCGCTTCGGCGATTACACATGTGCTTTTTTGTGAGCAGGGTGGAGGGTTAGAATCTTCGGTTTGCCTGCACTCTCTTGTAGTGTATCAATCATTAGTTCGCAGAGACGTTTTGAGTTTTAAAGTTGGTACTTGGAACTATCACCGGCGGTAAAACCTTCATTGCCGGCCGCGGTGGCTGTGCGGTTCTAGGCGCTCCAGTCCGGAGCCGCGCTGCTGCTACGGTCGCAGGTTCGAATCCTGCCTCGGGCGTGGGTGTGTGTGGTGTCCTTATGTTAGTTAGGTTTAAGTAGTTCTAAGTTCTAGGGGACTAATGACCACCGCAGTTGAGTCCCATAGTGCTCAGAGCCATTTGAACCATTTTGAAAACCTTCATTTCAGAACTATCGAATGAGGAATCGGAGGTGCACTTCCAGTCGAAAGTTCCGACCGTCCGGAAAGGGAGTAGAACGTTGCTGGTGATTTAACATTGATACGCACTGGACGTTACCGAAAAAGTAGCGGACGGTGACGTCACCATCAAATGGAGTGTTTTCGCTCTAGAGCAGTGTTCATCAAGTGCAAGCGGCCTGAATCAAGTATTCGTGCGGTCCGTGGTTCTCAGCCGTATTTTATAGTTATCTGCATGTAGTAACTAACAGCCGAACTTGGAAACGTCAACTAACGTTAAATTCTTCTTCAGAGTTTTGTATTCCTGCTCTGTAAGAAACAAAAATACTTACAGAGACAGTAATATTTTAAGACGTGCTTAACTCTGTTGACTTTTGTGAATAAGGCTGTGAGCTAAGTTGGCCGCTTATATCTGGGACAGGAGGGTAAGTAGCGTGGCCACTGTGGGTGTAGACGCTGTGAGAGGGGTAATTTTTTATTTTTTATTTTTTTTTCATCCAGTACTGACGACTCAGCGGGCTTGCGCGACTCGTATCGATCATCTACTATAGTATAAATTTTGACACGGAAATGACATGGATGAGCATTACAGCAATGGTCGTCTTCAAATGCGTTACATACTTACAGCAACATTAAAGTAAGGCCGCCGCGTGGAGACAAAAACTGACATTTAAACCATGTACCAAACTTTTGTGATGGATTCTCATATTCAATAGAACATTGAAATATAAGTACAAATACTATTATTAATTAAAAGTATTTCACATACATAGTAACCAGCAACACTTCACCACGCAGCTGTAGTATCCCAATTCTCAGATGGCTGAAGTTGGCAGCAATGTGAACAGTCCACAGTAGACGCGAAGTCTGCTGCTTGGTTCCGACCTATAACGATCAGTGCTTGGGGTCAGCAGCCAGCCTAGCGCGCCACTGTTACAGCCAGTCTGTTGGGTGCTCACAGCATACTAATTCATGCGGGTCATCAGTCAACAATAATATCGTTACACACGCAGCTCGAGGTGCCGCCCCACAATGCCAGTATTGGCTCCTGAACAAAAAAAAAAAAGCTTGGCGGCCACTACTCTAGACATGACATCACTTCGTTTAGCCCAGTATCGAGCGGTGAAAGGGAGATTATTATAGGTAGCATTCATGATGTAATATCAGATGGATGGAGTATCAGAATTAAGGACCGAGCAGTGATAAAATATATAACAACCAAATCGAAATTCATGACGGATGTTCTTGTATGGTAAACAAGAGAAAGAGCTTCACCGATTGAGCGGGTCAATAACGCGTTTGCCCATGCGAGCAGTTCTTCGGGTGGCATTCATTGACAGAGATGTTGGATATCCTCCTGAGGGATATCGGGCCGTATTTTGTCCAACTGGCGCCTTAGATCGTCAAAATCCCCAGCAGGTTGGGTGGGTTCAGCCCACAGTGCACCAAACGTTCTCAGCAGGGGAGAGCTCCGGCGACCTTCCTGACCAAAGCAGTGTTTGGCAAGCACGAAGACAAGCAGTAGGAACTCTCACCTTCTGCGGGCTGACATTAAGTTGCTAAAGTGTAAGCCCAAGACGGCTTGCCATGAAGGGCAACAAAACGGGGCGTACAATATCGTCGACGTATGCTCTGCTGTAAGGGCGCCACGGATGACGACCAAAGGGGTCCTGGTATGGAAAGAAATGCTGCCTCGAAATGATACTCTTGGTTGTCGGGCTATATGGCGGGCAACAGTCAGGTTGGTATCGCACCGCTGTCCCGGGGTGTCTCCAGACACGTCTTCGGCCTGGAATCTCATTGACTGGAGCAGAACTGTCTTCAGTGATGAGTCCGGAGTCGAACTGGACGTAGATGACCAGCCGTGGCGTGTCTGGAGACGCCACGCACAGCGGTTCGGCAACCCTTTGGTTGTCATTCGCGGCACCCTTACAGCACAGCGATACGTCGACGATATTCCACGCCTCGCTTTGTTGCCTTAAACAATATCTAGAACAGAGAGCCTTTTTCCCATATACTGTGTTATTTCGTCTTTCCAAGTACCATAAAAGTAAAAAAAAAAGTATTTTTCCCCTTTAATAAGGCCAACTTTGACCACTGTTAGAAAAGGTCAATTAATGAAAATGTTGTAGATTATGCGCAGTGTAGGCTTTTCACCCTGGTATTGTAAAACTCAAATTATTTTCTGCTTTCAGATATTTAGAATCTTTTCTGTACGACCATACACAGGAAAAAATCAAAATCCCCGTATAACCTTTGCAATGTGTGTCACGTAATCAAATCAGACCGTAAAATAAAGACTAAGAAGATACGAAGATCGTCAAATTGGTAATTTCCAACAAACATTGCGCCGAACGAAATATGTCGAACTACGTAATACATCTAATGCACGCCCATCGTGGCGGTCAATAAGGAAAGTGTTTAGTGCATTGCCCAGTGAACATGGTGTAACTTTCAGTGTTGTAACTATGAATCAGAGAAGCCGTTATAGTTTGGATTTCCGTTGGGAATATGGACTGCTGACAAATGACAATTTCAGGAGTTGTGTGAATTGTAATGGAGACAGCTGTGTGAAAATTCGTAAGAAAGGTGCCAATGCTGATTTCCCATTTTATTTGTACTGCGTGCGATGTTATAAAAGACATCGATGAGGAAAAAAACGTGGTTCGACAGTTGTAAGTCGAACGTCGAAAAGAACGTTATTTTAGTCTTGTGTCGCGTAAGGGACTACACCCTACAAGCGACCGCTTCGGAAAATGAGTTATCGACACCGTTTGTGACTGCTACGGGATCTGTCGAGAAATCTACTATGTGATTATCACGGATGAAGGTGTTCCTATCGGTGGACAAAACAAGATACACTGGTGTCCAAAATTAAAGCAACAAATGGAAATTTTGCAAGACCACAACAACAGCCTTTATTTTCCCACCAAACAGTACGAACAGATGATAGTAAAGCAGAAACAATGCAAAGAATACAGAACGTAAACAACTGCAGTATGCGTAAAAGTAGACAAAAGTGTTCTTCGTTTTTCGAACTTAACGGATTTGCGCACACATTCCGACAGATGTTTAATGTGCTCAGTATGGGGTGTGACCACCTCTGGCAGCAATACAGACCTGACAACGACGGGCGTGCTGTGATTGATGTCATCAGTCTCACCTTGAGGCAATAACACCTGTTCTTTCTGCAGAGCTGCTTGAATGTTTCGGAGAATGGTTGGTCGATGCTTATGGGATGCAACCCGTCTCCCTTTGCATCCCCGACACTCTGTGGCATTCAAATCGCGAGAGCGAGGAGGCCACTCCATGCGTGCGATATCTTTCGTGTCCAAGAAAGCATGTCACGCGAGCTCTATGAGGTCGAGCATTATCAGTACGAAGTCTTTGCCCACAGTACCTGCCAATAACCGCGCAAGAGGTCCCACAACCTCGTTACGATACCTGAGAGCAGTTAAATCTTGGCGATACACCTGTACAGTTTCATGAAGAGTTTTTCGAGTGGTCAAATAATCCCTGCCCTCAAAATTAGGGACGCTCCTCGATATCGGTCTCTTTCCATAGTGTTTGAGTCCCGAAATAATTTTCAGCATTATCTCCAGACGCGAATCCGTAAAGGATCACTCTCCAGACCAAATCGGGACTCATCTGTGAAAAGAACTTTGGTCCACAGTTCAACCGTCCAAGTGGCATGTTGACGACTCCGCTCTCTTCTGCGAAGACGCGTCAGAGACAATTAAGGCCACTCTGCCGAAGCCTTCTTTACACTATTTGCTTCGATAAAACACGTCCAGTGCATGCTGCGAGGTCTGATGCAGTACTAAGATGGTACCGTCGTCCCCTTTCAGCCAAATAACTGCCTTTCCTTTCTGATGTCACACGTAGTCGTCCCTGTCCTGGTCTTAGGGATATAGTTTCGGTCTCTGTAAACTGTCGCCATAACTGAGAAATAACAGAGCGATTCACATTAAGCTATCGGGCCACATCAGTTTGCTACTGCCCTGCTTTCTTTCTTTCTATGTCCCTCAACCGCAGAGAGTCATAGACGTTTTCTCTGTATCATACTGCACCGTCTAAGACTGTGTACACAACCATTGTGGACGTGGAACTACCCAGCGAACACTACCCCTTTCATAGGTGCCCTGACGTCATCGTTGGTGTGGTTGTCCGTTGAATGGACTGTCATCTTCCGTGCAGAACACGATCCTACGGACATCTGTTGACAGTTTGTATGATTATATCGTGAATTTGACACAGGACGGGGAAATCGCGGTTTGTTGCTTTTATTTTGGACACTAGTGTAGTTGAAATAGATGAATCGCATATAGACGCTTGGAAATACAAGAAAGGACGACCACCGAAAACGAAATTGAACACACGTGGGTCTTCGGAGCCATTGAAAGGGAATACTGGAAGTGTTTCATAGTTCGAGTATACTCGAGTGGCAAGAAAACTTCAGTGTCTCGTTGCGAGAGACAAAGATTACTTCCGCGGCGTATACAACTCGCAGAGTAGTCCATGAAGACGGCGAAGCTGACGAGTAAAGTAAGGGAAATTACTACACTACTGGCCATTAAAATTGCTACACCAAGAATAAATGCAGATGTAAACGGGTATTCATTGGACAAATATATTATACTAGAACTGACATATGATTACATTTTCACGCAATTTGGGTGCATAATTCCTGATAAATCAGTACCCAGCACAACCACCTCTGGCCGTAATAACGGCCTTGATACGCCTGGACATTGAGTCAAATAGAGCTTGGATGGCGTGTACAGGTACAGCTTCCCATGCAGCTTCAACAGGATACCACAGTTCATCAAGAGTAGTGACTGGTGTATTGTGACGAGCCAGTTGCTCGGCCACCATTGACCAGAAGTTTTCAATTGGTGAGAGATCTGGAGAATATGCTGGCCAGGGCAGCAGTCGAACATTTTCTGTATCCAGAAAGTCCCGTAAAGGACCTGCAACATGCGGTCGTGCATTGTCCTGCTGAAATGTATGGTTTCGCAGGGATCGAATGAAGGGCAGAGCCACGGGTCGTAATACATCTGAAATGTAAGGTCCATTGTTGAAAGTGCCGTCAATGCGAACAAGAGGTGACCCGGACGTGTAACCAATGGCACCCCCATACCATCACGCCGGGTGATATGCCAGTATGGCGATGACGAATACACGCTTCCAATGTGCGTTCTCCGCGATGTCGCCAAACTCGGATGCGACTATCATGATGCTGTAAACAGAACCTGGATTCATAAAAAAAAATGACGTTTTCCCATTCGTGCACTCAGGTTCGTCGTTGAGTACACCATCGCAGGCGCTCCTGTCTGTGATGCAGCGTCAAGGGTAACCGCAACCATGATCTCCGAGCTGATAGTCCATGCTGCTGCAAACGTCGTCGAACTGTTCGTGCAGATAGTTGTTGTCTTGCAAACGTCCCCATCTGTTGACTCAGGGATCGAGACGTGGCTGCACGATCAGTTACAGCCATGCGGATAAGATGCCTGTCATCTCGACTGCTAGTGATACGAGGCCGTTGGGATCCAGCACGGCGTTCGGTATTACCCTCCTGAACCCACCGACTCCATATTCTGCTAACAGTCATTGGATGTCGACCAACGCGAGCAGCAATGTCGCGATACGATAAACCGCAATCGCGATAGGCTACAATCCGACCTTTATCAAAGTCGGAAACGGGATGGTACGCATTCCTCCTCCTTACACGAGGCATCACAGCAACGTTTAACCAGGCAACGCCGGTCAAGTGCTGCTTGTGTATGAGAAATCGGTTTGAAACTTTCCTCATGTCAGCATGTTGTAGGTGTCGCCACCGGCGCCAACCTTGTGGGAATACTCTGAAAAGCTAATCATTCGCATGTCACAGCATCTTCTTCCTGTCGGTTAAATTTCGTGTCTGTAGCACGTCGTTTTTGTGGTGTAGCAATTTTAATGGCCAGTAGTGTAGATTCCTTTGTAAGTAATGTCAAATTGGTAAACGTACAACTTTTGTCGTCGTTCTAGTCACCACAATAAAAATCCTTATTTGCCCCGAAGCAGCCCGTGCGTTCGATAGGCAAAGCTTCTTGGAAATTACCGCCAAAACCTTTACTACACCGTGAGAAAGCGCGCGAGAATAGATTAACTTGTTTTGTTGGCAGCCGACCCTACTCCCTCCAGCGCCAAGCGTCAAAACTTACTTTCTGAGAAGACTTGACGTCACCGCCTTGTTCCATTCCGTTGACGGCCTACGTGAGTGTCGCCATTTGAGCCACTCTGTGGAACGTTTTGACGCTCCGTTTCGTCAATTGTAAATCGACCTTTATTGGCCTCGAGCCGTACGCGGTACCTTCTGTTGCTGGAGTGGCACGGACTTGCCTCTTGCCGTTTCCGAGCAGCGCAATGCGGAAAGGGCGCTGCGTGCGGTGACGCAGCTGTTTACCGCAGTGGCGCCCGTTACGGTATCGGGCAGGAGTGGGCGCGGTGGGAGATAGCCCGAAGGCCAGCCCCGGACACCGTACCGGCGGACGCGGGCTCGGCAGAGCTGACGCAACGCTCGACGCCGGTTACCTAGCAACGGCGCCGGCTGGCGATGCCCGGCGCCGATATTGTTGCTGCGCCAAGGATAACGGCCGCCGCCGCGGCTGAAATTCGCGAACGCCGCCGCTCTGGTTTGCTTGTGTCTGTTCTTTGTTTCTTTTGACTTTTTAGGGGCCTTTGTTTACAAAGTGCCGGCTCATTTTTAACCCGGCAACGCCCGAAAATTCGAAGGATGTTTCAAAGTTAGCCGGAGAGTGCGCGCGCTATTTCGGCGCGCGGAGCCGTCAAGGTTACGTGCCGAAATTTGCGAACACGTGCAGAAATCTGTCATGTCAACGGCCGTCAGGGTCAAGCGAATCACGATCTCTTGTTCGTCGTGCTCGTAAATTAAACGCTCAACACTTGACATGGCTTAACACAGAGTTCCCTGTCGATATCGTACAGTTACACTGTTGTCTTCTTGCTACCAAATCCAGCGCTTCGGCACCTTCAGGTATTTCAGTTGACGAGATCTGAAGTATTTTGCTCTTCTAGCGGTTACGGAGCAAACAAACGTACAATAAGTTCGTCGTAATTACAGAGACGTGCGTACTTGCTATGAGGGCGTGGCTGCAGTGTATATGCTACGCAGCGCGGCTCTGATGCTGGTATGTAAGCAGCGACATGTAGCCAAAGGGTTAGTGTGACATTCGTGTCGTTCCGGTGTGTGTGTGTGGGGGGGGGGGGGGTAAATACGGCCAAGCGAACTATGGCGACGTTATCACCAAATGCGCCCTGGCGCGACCGTGGTGCTGTTATTTTTGTAAATTTGTCCTAAGTTCCTATGGGACCAAACTGCTGAGGTCATTGGTCCCTAGGCTTACACACTACTTAATCTAGCTTAAAGTAACTTACGAACACACCCATGCCCGAGGGAGGACTCGAACCTCCGACGGGGGGAGCCGCGCGTCGTGCTGTTATTCTTTCCTTGGCTGCCGAGGAACGAACACTGGTAGAGATCCATCAGAGAATGAAGAATGTGTCGTGCAAGACTGTCGAAAACCACCGTTTTGGGATGGTGCGACAAAAGGTGCTGCTGCTTCATAACGTCCACACATCGCAAATGCGCAAGGTAGAAAGCTAGACCAACTGAGGTGGGAGACGCTCGAGCACCCACCCATAGTCCTCAACTCTCTACCCCCCTCCCTCCCTCCCCCTTGCGATTATCACGCCCGGTCCCTTAAAAAAGCGCTTGGAGGGTGATCGGTCCCTGTTGGAGGAGGATGTCCAGCAGGCAGTCACGGACTTCTTCACGGAACAGGAGACAATGTTGTTTTTACCAAATGGTTATCTTCAACCTGGTGCATCGGTAGGATGATTGCTTCAATGCCATCGGCGATTTTGCCTGATTGGCGTACTAATTCTAGATTGTACGGCTTTCGAATGTAGACTTTCTGATCGCCCCGTGTACTAAGTGAGAAAGCTTTGCTTTTCGTAGTGTAGTATGTGAAATAAGTCATTGTGCCGTATGTATGACTGCGAATTGCATAAGCCACGTCGCTTGCTGCCTTTCTTGTTCCTGTCGCGAATGGTTGGCGGGCAGAAAGACAGTTGGTAAGCCTATGTGTGGATTCAGATGTCCCTCATTTGACCTTGATGTTCTTTTCGTGAGATGTGTGTAGGGGTGAGCAATGTATTGGTTGCCTCGTGTGGGAACCTACACCATTGTATTGTAAGAGTAAAGCACGTCATGGTGCAGAAGTGCTCTCTTGCAGCGACCGCCACTGGTGTGTTCGCTGAGCACCTCCATGATGCTTTAGCGATTACTAAATGAATTTGTAACGAAAGGCGCTGCTCTTCTTTGGGTCTTCTCTGTTTCCTGTATGAATCGTTGACCGACAAGCAATATTCAAACACTGGTCGAACGAGGGTTTTATAAGCCATCTCGTTTATGGATGCACTACAGTTCCTTTGGTTTCTTCCACTGAATCTGTCTGGCACCTGCCTTACCTGCGGTTAGTTTCATGTAGTCATTACGCTTTAAATCGCACCATACGCGACGCCTAGACATGTAAAGGACGTGACAACTAGCACCGACTATTCTGCAATTGTGTCATCATACAATAACTGGGATTTCCGCGTATTGATACGCAATACATTATGTTTGTTTGTGTTGAGAATGAAATGCTAATCTCTGCACCCAGCGTCGATCCTTCGCAGGTCTCTCTGAATTCCACTGCAATTTGCTCCTGATGCGACTTTCTGTTTATAACAGAATTATACGCGAGAAGCCTCGTGCAACTTCCGACGTTGTACAGTAGGTCATATTGCAAAAAGTATCTGTAACGTTGATGTTTTTATGGACGATCATTAAAGTGAAAGGAAGTGTGGGTTGAGAAGGACGGAAAAGGGGGGGCGGGGGAGAAGAGTGCAGACACATATCGTCACTCATTGAGCCAGAGCCGTGAGACTTGGAAGTTAATGCGTAACTTTGCTAATTGGCCTGGTGACGAACTGTACGCTGGCTAGTCGTATACCATTGTCTCCCGTATCCGACCCGGTGCTAGTAATGAATATCCCCCCCCCCCCCTCCCCCAAGCACAGTATACCAAGAGGCTGATTCCGGGTCGAGCGCCACCGCATTTCCGGTCTGTTAGCGACTTCTTCTGCAAAGGCGAATGAAATTATAATATAGAGCATAAATAAAGAGATGCAACACAAAGATGGGCATTTTCATTCTGAAATCAGCCTACTGTAACTTTTGTTCTTGTTTCTATACAGAGTAACAAAAAGGTAATGCCAAACATCCGGGAAACATTTCTCACACACAGAGGAATAGAATGTGTTATGGATATGGATCGGGAAACACTTTGTTTCCGTGTTGGGACTCATTTTCTACTTCCCGTCATAAGCACGTTAATCGTGGGGAACACACAGAAACGGAACGTATCAGTATTATACGAAACGTTTTCTTACATGAAATGCTCAAAATACCCTTTTTGTTACGTTCGGTTGGAATCTAGTTAGTTGTAATTCTTATGTTCACCGCCAGAGGTTGTTGTTCAAATTGAACAAGGGTAATCTTGACATGTGATTCACTTCGCTGCGTCTGCTGACATGCGATTAGTTGCGCCTGTGTCGATATGCGACTAATTTCATTGCACTACTATTAGCGGGCACGTAGCACCAACTATTTAGTGTTCACCACGGACTCTGTAGGCACGTAGCTTCAGTTGTGTAGTGCTCATCACGGGCTTGGTTTCCGATACATTGCAAAGGAAGTGAACTCAAATGCGAAGTTGGCAGACGCTCATGCTCACTTGCTGTACGGATTAGCAGGGCTAGGCACTCAATTTTTTTATTGTGAGAGGTTTCCAGAACGACTATGCCCCAACAGGACGGAGGAGGAGGAGGAGGAGATTAGCGTTTAACTTTCCGTCGACAACAAGGTCGTTAGAGACGGAGCACGAGCTCGGGTTAGGGGAAGATGCGGAAGGAACTCGTCGGCCGTGGACTTTCAAATAAACCAACCAGCATTTGCCTGCAGCGAACTAGGGAAATCACGAAACCGTAAGTCGGGGTGGGCGCAAGCGGGTTTGACCGACGGCCTCCCGAATACGAGTCCAAAGTGCTGACCACTGCACCACCTCTGCCGCTCCAACAGGACGACATTGGATGTAATTGATCGTCCTCTTAGAGTGCAAGGGACGTTTAAGCGTACTACCCGCGACTGTGGGAGGCCTACAGGCATGAATTTCTAAGTGCATTTGATGACAACCCTAGTGTCATCGTAAGACAATTAGCTGGGACAAGTAATATTGACCACGTGACATTCGCACCATGTACAGCGTGTGCAGGCACTATCAGCTGCTGCCTTTCCTGCGAATGGTTCAGTCAACAGTCTGTCAACCTTCACTTCAAATGTACAGGACACGGATGAATCTTCGTTTCAAAGTAGATGATTTATATGTTGACGAGTTACAGAAAGTGAGCTGTTACATGGAAATAAAGCTTTTCTGGACCCATCTCCATATAACATTTCTTTACACTACGTGTGAGGAATGTTTCCTGAAAGTTTGGCCACTCCGTTTTGTGACACACTATATAAACTGCCAAAAGAATTGCCTTCATGGTTGGTAGAAATGTCTATAGATGATAATAAATAGCAACATAGAGCCACTTGTATACTGAGATACAAGGGAAGCTCCATTCTCGGAGCAGTTCAGTGGAACGCGCTCTATTACCAGTCACTGGAGGTAATTGGGCTTATGTGATCCTACACTGCTCAGTCTGTCAACATGCCTCGAAGGATCACTTCAGGGCCGGCCGCGGTGGTCGTGCGGTTCTAGGCGCTCCAGTCCGGAGCCGCGCTGCTGCTACGGTCGCAGGTTCGAATCCTGCCTCGGCCATGGGTGTGTGTGATGTCCTTAGGTTAGTTAGGTTTAAGTAGTTCTAAGTTCTAGGGGACTGATGACCACAGCAGTTGAGTCCCATAGTGCTCAGAGCCATTTGAACCTTTTTGAACCTTTGATCACTTCAGGCTCGGGTCGTGCACGCGTTGTCACTTGAGGGCAAGAGAGGCTGCCAGCACGGGAAGCTGCACCACAGTGACGTCATTCCAACGTTCAAATGTTAGTGTGAGGCACCTAAAGGCAGAAGATGTGTCTAGTCGTATGACTCTCGACATAATATTTATAGAGCACTGCGTCCTACAGTATCGTTTATAAACGTCCTTTCGTAGTGGTGAAGACCACACTAACGTCGATTTTTTCCTCTCGTTAGAATAAAATAGTTTCTTGTTTTAAACGTGAATGGTGGCGCATATTGTAGCCGCGTAAGTGCGAGTCGTAACATATGTATTGATATAATTAGAGTCCCAGATGTGGCTCTGCTTTTGAAAGTCAGTTCGTTGGTTTCACTTAAATAACTGACAGTTACAAAGAACACGCTTTAAATGAATAAGTAGACAAGTATTTTAGAAGAATTTACTGTACGGGCAAGTCTAAATAAAAGACCAAACTTGTAGTTAAGGAAGTAAAAATGAAAGAAAATATTATAGTTGTTAAGAAAAGAATGAGGAAAGTGATCACTCTCGTGTCACACGTTGGCTCTAAATCGTAAGATTTGTTTCGGTTTACCGGAAGCCTCTCTGCTGTCTCCAGCTCAAATGTCACGTCGCTGCCAGTGGCAAGGGGCACCGCAAACTGCCGTCATTCACCTCCAGAAATCAGCGAAGCCAGCATTCGGAGAAAAGCGCCAGGACTGTGAAAGCACTCCGACCTGTGTGTGGCAACCACGAAGTTCTGCCGAGCACCACAGTCCTGCTCCACAGCGTACTTAAAGAGTCTGATACACTCGTAACCTCTCAACCGCGCCTATCGTTCAGAAAATTACATAATTTGTGTGAGGCTGCTCCGTAACACTGAAAGACAGTCGCGAAACTCACAGTGATAGATACTGCTGATCCTTTCGTTCATACAGTGGACGATGAGTTTCTACTGTGCAGTATTTGAATACCGTGGTTATAATTTTTTCAGGCCGAGAAAAAATAAAAGCAACATCTAAAAACTTTAATGCCAGCATCTCGCTGTACTATTTCGAAAGAGGTGGCTCTTTTTCCATTTTAGCTAGTGCATGCTTCTATTCCACCTTTTAATTTTCCGTTGGAAATACTTGCGGATAGCGCAGACAATAATGCAACACATTGGATGGGAGTACTTGTTATGCATATCATGGACGTGTCTGCAACAAATTTTCAATCTTCAATTTATCCATGTTATATAAAAATGTTTTAGATCTGCGGCTGTACTGAAAATTTATGAAATTGTTTCTACTGATTCATTCACTTTTCACTAAGATTCCATGAGCACGACACATTCCGACAACTTGCTGTCACAGTCAGGTGCATTACATTTAAATGTACGTTACATTAATGTGAATACTGGTGAGGTTCATTTGCTGAGTATGCCAGCGAGGTGGCGGAGACGCGCGATTCGCGCTGCCGATGCGGGCGAGGTAGAGGAACCTGCGGTCCAGCGGCTATAAAGAACCGGACAGGACACGAACCCGACACTTCGCTTGAAGATGATAAGTAGGAAGCTTGTTGAAAAGTTGCCGCAGAATGGCACCTTGACTCGGCTGCTAACCCGAGAAAATTTCATCATAGAGATGAAAGTCGTTCACCCCGTTGTTTTGTGTGTATGAATCGTGGCAGTTCAGTTTGGTATGTTTTCGAGTTTTAATCTTTCGCGTATTGTGTTTCTGAGGCACATATGGAGAGCTATCCCAGGAATCACTTAAACGGATATTTTTTAGGGGGGAGGGGGGAGGGCAGGTACAAACAGCATTCAGATTAACGATAGTCAACCTGTTGCACGTATTCGATCCGGCTCTAGCTCACCACATTGATGGAAAGCTAGCGCTGTATGCATTGTGATACACGAGCAAATAAGTTGAGCCTATTAAGGGAATGCTCTTTCCTCTTCTCTTACCTCCAAAACATTGTTATAGGACGATTAATTTCTTTTCGTAGTTAACTTTCTCTTTCTTTCTCCTGAAATGATTCTCTTTTTTACTATATATGTTGCGGTTTGATTGTTTATATTCGTTCATACAGCGTGATAATTACTGAACTATGTGAAATAAAATCATCATAACTTCTGGAAGGTTTGCGTTATGACGTTCAAACTCCAAGGTTGGGCGCGGGACTTGATGGAAATTAGTATGCGCTGTGTGGTTTGGTTTAGCGACTCAGCCCACTTTCATTTGGATGCGTTCGTCAATAAGCAAAATTGGCGCATTTGGGGGACTGAGAATCCGCATTTCGCGATCGAGAAGTCCCTTCACCCTCAACAGGTGACACTGTGCTGCGCAACGTCCAGTCACGGAATAATCGGTGCGATATTCCTTGATGGCACGGTGACTACCGAACGGAAGGTGAAGGTTTTGGAAGATGATTTCATTCCCATTATACAAAGGGACCCTGATTTCGACAGGATGTAGTTCATGCAAGACGGAGCTCGACCCCATCGAAGCAGGAGAGTGTTTGATGTGCTGGAGGAGCACTTTAGGGACCGCATTGTGGCTCTGGAGTACCCAGAGGCCACTGTCGTGGGTCTCTATTGGCCGCCATTTTCTCCGGATCTGGACACATACGACTCCTGTTTGTGGGGCTGTATTACAGACAAGGTGTACCTCAACCACCCCAAAACCATTGCTGAGCTGAAAACAGCCATTCAGACGGTCATCGACACCATCGATATTCCGCCCCCAGGGGGTCCACAACTCTTTTGTGGATACGTGCGTAGCGAGCACGGGACCCCGAGCTAATGTGGCCTTCCTTCCTTTCAGGGCTGCATACCTTCCCATTCCGCATCCTTCCCCATCCCTATCTTCGCCCCTCCTCCCCTCACCTCTGGCTCTTTCCTTCCCTTTCTCCCCATCTGGGAGTATGGTTTGTGCCTACGTCCGGAGACGGACGCTCGTAAATGTACTGCATTCTTTGCCTTCCTTGCTTTTATGTCTTCTTCCTTCCTTTGTCCTTCTCTGTCTTCTTCCTTCCTTTGTCCTTCTCTGTCTTCTTCCTTCCTTTGTCCTTCCCTTTTTCCTTACCTCTTCTCTTTCCCTTTTCTCCGCTGCGGCGTTTGAGACCTCTCTTCTTTCCTTTCCCTTTCTCTTTCTTCCTCCCTGTGCGTGTCTGAAGGCCGACCCACGCCCTTCGTGCGTAGCCGGTGACGGGGTAACGCGTAATTCCCCGCCCCGGGTAGACAGGTAGGACACGTACGTACCCCCTGGTAACGGCCAGGCCCAGGGAGGGGTGATTACCCGAGCTGATACCTTCCGAAAATGCCGATTGGTCCCTCCGTCCGTTTGTCGGGAGGTGTGACCTGAGGTGTGAACAATCACCTAAGGCGGGAGTGCCCTCAGAGAGGGCCCCCACAAGGGAGGAGCGCGCCATCGGAGACGCCGGTAATCATGGGGGATTCTTCCGCAATGGTTTCCTCACCTTCCACTATGTCTGCTCACAAACGTAAGTATACTGAGTCTCGGCCACAGACGATTCTTCCATCGTTGCCACAGTTCCTTGTTGTTTCTCGGACTGATGAAGGTCACGACTTCTCCACGGTCAACCCTTTCATTATTCAGAAAGGTGTCGACGTAATTGCAGGTCCTGTAAAGTCTTGTTCCAGATTACGGAATGGCACCCTGTTGTTAGGAACACACAGTGCCCTCCAGGCACAAAAATTGCTGCGTACTTCTCTGCTCCACACCTTTCCTGTCCGGGTGGAACCGCACCGAACCTTAAATTCCTCGCGTGGAGTCGTTTATACACGCTCCCTCGATGGATTGTCTGACGAAGAAATTCAGCACTATCTGTCTGACCAGGGCATAACGGCAGTTAATAGAGTTATGAAACGGGTTGACACGAACATCATTCCAACCCGCACTGTCTTCTTGACATTTGACACAGTTCAACTCCCATCGAAAATCAAAGCTGGCTATGAGATAATTTCCGTTCGCCCTTACGTCCCAAACCCTACGCGTTGCTATCGATGTCAGCGGTTCAATCACACCAGCCAGTCCTGTTCCAATCCAGCCAAATGTGTTACGTGTGGCAAGGATGCCCATGAGGGTGCTTGTCCACCTCCATCCCCTCGCTGCATCAACTGTATGGGTGACCACGCTGCTTCCTCTCGAGATTGCCCCGTTTTTAAGGACGAAAAGCTCATCCAGGAAATAAGAGTGAAGGAAAAGGTGTCGACCTTTGCTGCTCGAAAATTATTCGCCAGTCGCAAGCCCACCGTGCCTCAGACAGGAAAATATAGCACTGTCCTTGCTTCTCCTCGGCCAACAAAGGAGGCGGCCACGCAGACTTGCGACCTCACCTTTAGTGCCACGGTCGTCAGATCGGCCAGCGCAAAGATCGCTCGTTCAACCTCACCACTTTCGCCTGCCCACTCTATGGCTCACCCTTCGTCGGGTTCTGCTAAATCTCGAGCCCAAAAGTCGGACGCCAAGTCTTCGAAAAAAGAGCATACTCGTGAAGAGTTTTTACGTACCGCAACTTCCCAACCATCGGTTCCTCCATCTAAACCTCATTCTTCCAAGAAGGCTACAAAGAAACCCAGTTCCTCTCCTTCTCCGCCAAGGCGTGTCCCATCTACAGCACCACCTGGCGGAAATCGCCCTCGGCCATCTTCTGTGTCGCCGAGGCGCACTGCTGGTGGCCGGTCAACCGGCCGATCGCTGGTGGCAGGGACTGCTCCTGACCAACCTATGGATCAGGATCTTCTGCCTTCGGCTGAATGCCATTCCATGCTGTCGGTTGCTAGCTCCGAGCAGTCTTTGAGTTGACAGCAACTTTGGTCACATTCCTCCATTTTCCTTTCACCCCATGTCCATTATCCACTGGAATATCCGCGGCATTCGAGCCAATCGGGATGAATTGTCGGTCCTCTTACGCTCCTACTCGCCGGTCATCTTCTGTCTTCAGGAAACAAAGCTGCGTCCCCAAGACCGCTTTGTTCTCCCTCACTTTCAGTCCGTCCGATATGACCCCCCCCCTCTGTTGAAGGCACTCCAGCCCATGGAGGACTCATGATTCTTCTCCATGATACTCTCCATTATCACCCAATCCCCTTAAACAGTTCCTTCCAAGCTGTCGCCGTCCGTCTTTCCCTTTCTGGATACACGTTCTCTCTTTGTACTGTATACATTCCATCATCCACACCAATGGCACGAGCTGATCTCCTTCATCTTCTTGGTCAGCTTCCACCCCCCTATTTGCTGGTTGGGGACTTCAATGCCCACCACCCGCTTTGGGGATCTCCTCATCCTTGTCCACGTGGCTCTCTATTGCTAGACGTCTTCCACCAAGCGGATCTAGTTTGCCTCAACACTGGGGTCCCCACATTTTTGTCTGCCTCCACGACAAATTTATCTCATTTGGACCTTGCGGTCGGTACTGTTCCGCTAGCTCGGCGCTTCGAATGGTTCGCCCTTGATGATACACACTCGAGTGACCACTTTCCATGTGTCCTTAGACTGCAGTCTCCACTGCCATATATGCGCTCGCGACGCTGGAAATTTGCCCAAGCCGATTGGACACTTTTTTCGTCTCTCGCGACATTCGATGACCGTCGCTTTCCCAGCGTCGACGATGAGGTCACACATATTACCGACGTTATTCTTACAGCTGCGGAACGTTCAATACCACGCACCTCCGAATTGCCCCGGCGCCCCCCAGTTCCTTGGTGGAACGAGGCATGCCGTGACGCACTACGTGAGCGGCGACGTGTTCTACGCAATTTCCGTCAGCATCCTACTTTGGCCAACTGTATCCGCTATAAGCAGCTCCGTGCGCGATGCCGTCGCGTCATCCGCGATAGCAAGAAGGCAAGCTGGAAATTCTTTATTAGCTCATTTAACACCTTCACTCACTCCTCGGAAGTTTGGAGTCGGCTTCGACGGTTCTCAGGCGCGCCTAGTTTCTCCCCGGTCTCTGGGCTCACTGTCGCGCATGATACCTTAGTGGACCCCGTCGCAATTTGTAACTCATTGGGTCAGCACTTTGCTGAGATTTCGAGCTCTTCAAATTACCCGCCAGCGTTTCTCCCGAAGAAACGTGCAGCAGAAGTGCGACATCTTGCTTTCTCCTCTCCAAATCACGAAAGCTACAATACTGTTTTCTCCATGCGGGAACTCCAACATGCCCTCTCTTCTTCTCGCTCCTCCGCCCCAGGACCGGATGGAATCCATGTCCAGATGTTGCTGCATTTATCAACCCATAGTCTGCGTTACCTCCTTCGCATTTATAATCGAATTTGGACCGACAGTACCTTTCCCAGACGGTGGCGGGAAGCTATTGTCGTTCCCGTTCCGAAACCTGGAAAGGACAAACATCTCCCCTCTAGCTATCGTCCCATTTCTCTCACGAGTAGTGTCTGTAAGGTTTTGGAGCGTATGGTGAATTACCGTTTAGCTTGGTGGCTGGAATCCCGCAGTCTTTTAACACCTACCCAATGCGGATTCCGAAAGCATCGTTCTGCAGTTGACCATCTTGTTGCTCTCTCCACTTACATCATGAACAATTTTCTCCGGAAACGCCAAACGGTAGCAATATTTTTTGATCTGGAGAGAGCATACGATACCTGTTGGAGGACAGGCATCCTCCGCACACTGTTCTCTTGGGGCTTTCGAGGCCGGCTGCCCCTTTTTCTTCGCGAATTTATGGCAGAGCGCACATTTAGGGTGCGGGTGAACACTACTCTCTCCCGTACTTTCTCCCAAGAAAACGGGGTACCCCAGGGTTCCGTGCTGAGTGTTGTACTGTTTGCCATCGCCATAAATCCAATTATGGATTGTCTCCCTCATGATGTCTCGGGCTCCCTCTTTGTGGACGATTTTGCGATCTACTACAGCGCTCAACGGACCAGCCTTCTTGAACGACGTCTTCAAGGATGTCTCGATCGCCTCCACTCGTGGAGCATCGAAACTGGCTTCCGTTTCTCACCCAGTAAGACCGTTTGTGTCAATTTTTGGCGACGTAAGGAGTTTCTTCCGCCCTCCTTATATCTAGGTCCTGTCAACCTTCCGTTTTCAGACGTCGCTAAATTCTTGGGTCTTATGTTTGACAGAAAACTATGCTGGTCCTCCCACGTTTCCTATCTTTCGGCTCGCTGTCTGCGATCGCTTAACACCCTCCGTGTCCTGAATGGTACCTCCTGGGGAGCGGACAGAGTGGTCCTTCTCCGCCGCCTCTATCGCGCCTTAGTGCGCTCAAAATTGGATTATGGAAGCATAGTCTACTCCTCTGCTCGGCCGTCTATTCTTCGGCGTCTCGATTCTATCCACCACCGTGGATTACGTTTAGTGTCTGGAGCTTTTTACACTAGCCCTGTGGAAAGCCTTTATGCTGAGACTGCTGAACCTCCGCTGTCCAATCGGCGAGCAGTCCTCCTGAGTCGTTATGCTAGCCATCTGTCTTCCATGCCTGCTAATCCAGCCCACGACCTTTTTTTCGACGCCTCCTTTGATGTAGGGTATGCAGGCCGCTCCTCCTCCCTACTACCCCGGGAGTCCGCTTCCGTCAACTGCTCCATTCTCTTTCCTTCCGCTTTCCTAAAACCTTCTTGACAACTTGGGGTACAGCACCGCCTTGGCTCCGTCCCCGAATCTGCCTGCTCCGTGACCTTTGTCAATTTCCCAAGGATGATACCCCTACACTTATTTATCGTCGGGCATTTGCTGCTCTATGTGCACAAATGACGGACGCCACATTTATTTACACCGACGGCTCGAAAACATCGTTAGGTGTAGGGAGTGCCTATATTGTTGGCGACACCCCAAATCGCTTTCGGCTTCCCGACCAATGTTCGGTTTATACTGCGGAGCTTTACGCTGTTCTCCAGGCTGTCCACTACATCCGCCGCCATCAGCGGATACAGTACGTTATCTGCTCCGATTCTCTCAGCTCTCTCCTCAGTCTCCAAGCTCTTTACCCTGTGCACCCTCTGGTCCACCGGATTCAGGACTGTCTGTGCTTGCTCCACCTGGGGGGCGTCTCGGTGGCGTTCCTCTGGCTCCCGGGACACGCTGGTATCTGTGGGAATGAGGCGGCCGATATAGCGGCCAAGGCTGCAGTCTCTCTTCCTCGGCCAGCTATTCAGTCGCTTCCCTTCACCGATATACGGAGCGGTTTATGTCGCCAAGTTGCTCATTTATGGCATGCGCATTGGTCGGCACTTCCCCGTAATAAATTGCGGGAAGTGAAAGCCCTTCCTTGCGCTTGGACCTCTTCCTCCCGAACGCGTCGTCGGGAGGAGGTAATTTTAGCTAGACTCCGGATAGGGCACTGTCGTTTTAGCCATCGACATCTTTTAAGCGGCGATCCTCCCCCACTCTGTCCCCACTGCTCTCAGCTGTGGACGGTAAGACACCTTTTAATTGAATGCCCCTATTTTAATCCGTTACGCTCCCGTCTACAGCTATCGCCTGATTTATCGTCGATTTTAGCAGATGACACGCGCTCAGCCGACCGCGTTCTCCAGTTTATTAGTGACAGTGAAATGACGTCAGTCATTTGAAGCTTTTTTTGGGGACAACCACCCCCTTTCTGTAGCAGATTTTTAAGCTTTCTTCTATTTTTAGTTTCTCCAATTTTCTGACTTTGTTCCCATTGCTGCTGGTTTTCAATTTCGGTTTTTTACTGTCTTAAGTCACGGGCTGGGCGCTAATGACCATAGAAGTTTTGCGCCCTAAAACCACAAACCAAAAAAAAAAAAAAAAAAAAAAAAACCATCGATATTCCGACACTTCATCGGGTCATGCAGAATTTCGCTATTCGTTTGTGCCACATCATCGCCAATGATGGCAGACTTATCGAACATGTCATAACCTAAATCCGAATTTTGTAGTGACGTTTACGTGTTGAATAAAGTGTGTGGAGGCAGTAGTTTCTAACTAACTTACTTTTTTTTCATGTAGTTCAATAATTGTCACCCTGTATGACACCGTTATTTCGTCCTTTTGCAGCTTCAGCTAATTTTCTATTCGAGTATGTAAATCGCAAGAGTGCTACTGAGTCAGCATACAAATCTGTAGTCTCATACTGCGGGACAGATACAAGAATCTCATCGTTTTCGGGGAATTCTAAATGTATGTATGGTTAATGAACTAGTGAGCATGCTTTGTACAAAACTGATAATTGTCGTGAGTACTTTAGGAATTCTGTAGAAATATTTCTTGCTACTTTCTCATGTGCTCATCACGCTTCTGTGAGAACTGTCTCCGAGAATTAGAAATTGATTAACGGCACTTCAGAGACCTTTGGAAACATGTAGGTCATCATAAAGTTAACAGCAAGTGGTTCGATGATTTTTTACTTGTACGGTAGATTAATAGAGAAGGAAATGGGGTGCTCTAAATTTATAAAACGTACAAGAGTAGTCGCAAATATTGGTAATTTGAGAAATCTAACTTGAAAATTTTCCTTTAAACTGTGATACTAATCTTTGTAGACGAGACACAATATCTTAAAACGCAATGAGGCGTTAGGGGCCCAGAAATGAAGTGTGTTTCATAATCAGTAGCATGTAAATATGAATCCACTGCTTCAGGTATGCACATTCCACCCAAAAAGTTCTCAGAGCAATTTTACTCATGGCGTATAAACGACATAAGAGGGGTAAGTACGTTGGCAGCTTGAGCTAAAAAAATTTGAACATCAAATATGCATTTGACCAGTCAGTCGTGAACAGGCAGTGCTAAGCAGTGGACGTGCTATCGTAGTGTATCAACGTCGTGTGTCTCATACCGCAATGGAACATAATTCTAAATCAAGTGTTCAAGACTTTCCCCAGAATATCTTGAAGAAGGGAAAAGTGCATGCAAAGTTAGTTTTACATTGTATTGTATTGTATTGTATTGTATTGTATGTTAACTGGGGACCTAGAAACGACGGAGAGGCTCCGTCCCCGCCGCAGGCGAAGTGGTACACAACCCCACGACGACTACCGCAGTCCACTTCACCCCTCCGCCGCCCCACACCGAACCCAGGGTTATTGTGCGGTTCGGGCCCCGGTGGACCCCCCCGGGAACGTCTCACACCAGACGAGTGTAACCCCTATGTTTGCGTGGTAGAGTAATGGTGGTCTACGCGTACGTGGAGAACTTGTTTGCGCAGCAATCGCCGATATAGTGTAACCGAGGCGGAATAAGGGGAACCAGCCTGCATTCGCCGAGGCAGTTGGAAAACCGCCTAAAAACCATCCACAGACTGGCCGGTTCACCGGACCTCGACACAAATCCGCCGGGCAGATACGTGCCGGGGCCAGGCACTCCTTCCCGCCCGGAAAGCCGTGCGTTAGACCGCACGGCCAACCGTAGTTCTACATACTTCGCCTCCAGAACGACAAGTATAATGTATGTACGCCTGTCGCGACTTTTTTGAGTCGCAAAACGGGACAAATATACTTCAAAGGGTGCGTCATTTTTTACGCTGGAGGGCAGAGGGATCCATTGTCAAGAATAGACGCCACATTAAACACCTCCCATAAACCCATGTTTGTCCCAGAAAGTTTGCATTTCCGGACCCATTTTTATTCGACTTATTTTTCTTGTTTCGATGAGTACTACCACCTCTAGGCAATTAACTATAAATGAAATAAAGATATGAATACTAATAATACTAACGCAAGAAACACATATGGACAGAATATGTGTAAGTCTCTGCACGCCGTTCTTCAATGCTCGAGGGAGATTAATTCTTAGTCATCGCACACTACAGCTGCATTATCCTCCTGCCAAAGGTGACTTTCCCCGCTATGAGTGCTACTTGCTTATCAGTTGACAGACGGATTACACCCTCCAGCATTTAGTGTCCAGTTCTCTCATGTGAGCAGACAAAATAACTTCACTGGGCTTATTTTTATATAGCTCTTTTCAGTTTATTAGTCGAGTATTTCTTTGCTGTTGTTAAAGAAGCTATTATGTAAGAGAGCTCCAGCGGGAGCAGTCACCTGATTACCACACTGAAGAGCCCGCACCAAGTTCAACATGCTGTCAGTATGTATTCGACAGTGTAGATTTCATTGTCTCCACTATCAATGGTTGGAATACTATTCATAGCTTGAGGCTATCAAATGCATCACCATAGCCTTATCTGCCCCAACATGTGAAGAGAAGAGACCAAGAGACTTGAATTGCCTCTCTCTGCAAGAGAAGTACACCTCCTGGATAATGCGAAACTTTAGATATTTCAACACAAGTGAAGTAATGCATTACAGCACACCACTGCTCTAGACTTGAAGATAATATTACTCTACCAGACTCATTCACTCTCATGTTACAAGATATATTGTGGGTGTGTGGTAAGTGGCTCCACTCAGTGCAGCCCACTTTATAAGTGCCAACAATTCATGAATAGAAGAGATTTATGCAGTGTATCAGTAACACAGTTAATGGCGAGAGAATCGCTGTAACTTTCTGTTCATTCGTTAATTGATCATCAGGTGACTACAACACAGTTGCATTGCTTAGCCAGATACCCAATAGTTGCCTTTTTGTGACGTAAGGCGGTGGATAGAATGAGGAATTGCCTGCTCGCTCTTCTTTTTGTAGACCTGTGAAGGAGGGAAGAGCATGATGACAATCCGGCGACTTACGTTCCCTCACGCTTCTGACTTCCATCCCCGCCTTTCCAAGCTTTTACATCCCTCAGAGCACTATTTATCGCTTAATACGTTTCTACTGCACTTTGAGTTTTTTCTTAACCCACTTCATTTAACACTAAACACCAATTTTATACCATTAAAAGATTATTTTTATGTAATCTGCGATTTTTACGAGGACTATTAGTCGCAGAGAAAAAATGGACAAGATCTTCTCTGTTGGAAATGTAATTTAGTTTCATTTTGTAGGGAAAACATTTTCGCTATAAGCCATGGTTTTCGAGATAATCAAGAAAAACCTAAATACGTCCCGTCCCCCTCCTCACTACCCTCGCGTACACTTCACCGGTCTGGATTTTTCTTACGTTTTTCATAACAGCCGCTCTCCCTCCCCCTACCGCTCTACAAAAATTTGCGACTACGCGAATTTTTTTACACCATTCGACACTTTATGGTCTTCGTTCACTGGGCTATACGGCGAGTTGTCTCACAAGGCTACCACTTCATCTGCGCGACGTTAGTCGCTCTGAGCTTTCAGCGTGTTAGAGATATTGGTACAACTAGACTGGGTTGCTGCCAAAGGCGAGCGGTGTCTGGCGTACGGGAGCGAGCGAGGGTGCCCAGGCGTGGCTCGGTGCGCCAGGGCTGGGAAGCGTGGCGAGGTGCGGGAGGAGAAACCGCGCGGGCCCGGCACAGTGACCGTGCAGGCTGCTGCCCATCCGCTCCTCAGGTCTGCTTCCAGCTGCGGCGTGCGTCCGCAGCCACGACTCGCCTCTTCTGCTCCATTTCGTCAGCGTACCAGAGGGCCGACTGTGGCGCGCAGAGCAGTTCAAGTCCGGGAGAAGGGAGTACAGCAGCCATCACCGTATAGGCTAGTTTTATATCGCGCTGGTACGACGGCAAAGACACGAACGCTACGATTTTCTGAGACAGGTACATGTTGCTTGTCAATAGTGCTGAAAGCCATATCTCATTCTTCCTGTTAAAGCGTCGGCCGAGGTTTAATAAATGAGAATGGAAAACAATTTCAAAACTGCTGAAGAAATTGCTCGTTATTTTCCCCCCTTCGATGCGTGGAGATGATCTGATAACAGTATTAACAAAAATACACAGAAGGATATGGAAAGTGTTATACTATGAATGACGAGTCCCAGTATTTATCAAGTTATCCATCTTCAGCAACTTCAAGTGCATTTGTTGAAGAAAAAAAAAAAAAACAGCATCCAGCAACGTATTTGTAGTATGTTTTTCTGTACAGTCGTCTGAAGACGGCACTAAGTGCCTTAAGCAAGTAAGTAAGCAAAATTTCTTTTATGCAACTAGTAGCAGATTTTTCAACAAATATTACACAATTAAACTTGTACAGCATTCAGAAATGATGTGTACCATCAGCTACAGTATGAGGTGTGCCAACCGCGGGCAAGAGTATGTTCTTCTATTCGTTTTGTTATGGAAGACATGAGCCTCCATGTATCATCTTGAGAAATTTCTTGGCATGCCCGAAACACATACTAAGTCTGCTGGCTGGAGACTGGTGTGAAAGTGTACGTCTTGTCATCGAATCCCCCCATACATGGCCGGTCAGAGTGGCCGAGCGGTTCCAGGCGCTTCAGTTTGGTACCGCGCGACCGCTACGGTCGCAGGTTCGAATCCTGCCTCGGGCATGGTTGTGTGTGATGTCCTTAGGTTAGTTAGGTTTAAGTAGTTCTAAGTTATAGGGGACTGAGGACCTCAGATGTTAAGTCCCATAGTGCTCAGAGCCCCCACACATGCTCTATCGGTGACAAGTAAGAGAATCGGCCAGTCCAGTCAAGGTTTCGTACGTCCCTCAAGGTGTTTGTGGGGTGAACTGCAGGGTGTGGTCTTGCAATATCTTGGAGTATAAGAGTATTTGCTGTTGTCATGAAGGGTCAGACGACAGGATTTACAGTTCTTGCCACATGCTGGCGAACGTTTAGCCTTCTTTCAAGAATTCCCAAGTCAGTGCTGTCGCCGTAAACAATACACCTGTACGACATGAGTCCATTAGTTGGTCTCGAGAATCGCCGCTTCGTGTGACGTTTGTACAGGTGATGTACTCACTGAAAACCACGGAAAGTCGCTCAGTGTCTCAGTTGACTCCCGCTCTACCCAATAGGGGCTTTGAGATATGGTGTCGCCGAAACGACGCATGACAACTTGAGATTTCAACCCAGCTTCCAGTAATGTGGTCTGACCGTTCGTTGTGACACTTTGCCTGTGACCTCTGTCCGTATTTCAGCTGTTGTATTCAGTTGTTTCTATAGTCATTGCACTACAGCCAACTGTCTGTGCGACTTGTTGGTATGGTGTCCCTATGTTCCTGGACGCCAGTGATTCGACCTTCCTCAGTGTCCGAAAGATGACGATGAGTTGCACGTGCACGTTCTCTAGGCATGCTGTGCTGCGATCTCGACACCCAATAGCCATCATGTTGTCACAGCATTCTGCTTATGAAGAAATGTTTTTTTTTTCTGTACTGAAAATTAGCTCGCATAAGGATGAACTTTTAATCAGGGTATCCCACAGGCATGTAAAAACTGGAATATCAGTTAGGTCAAGGTGTTCATAGTGTAACTTCTCCAGTTCTGTCCACGTATTTCATTAGCGTTCTACAGCAAGGTTACAAATCTGACAGCAAATCTTATTATTTCCGTTATTCGCATTACTTCGTATAATGTATATCCATTTCAATTATTCGATTTTGAGGACCATCCGGAAAGTAATTTACATTAGACTATATATAAAGCACTGAGCTTGTTGAAGCAAATTAATTAGAAAACTGCTGTAAGGGTTTCCCACTGTCGGGCACGAAATACATACTCTATTGTCAGGATGCAGACCGAGGACCTGTTTGGCGTCGTTAGACTCAGTAGAACAGTATTCAAGATTATTGTATTTATTATTCAGAATAAAAGCTGTTGCACTTTTGAACTACGTTTCTGCATAAACACCATTTGTCCATAAGCATTTATCACATCAATTAACATGTTGACAACTTCCCTCAGTGTACAACTATGACAGCTGACATTGAATCCAACCCTACAACCACAGGAGTTGTGGTATCCCTACTATTTACGCCCGGGCTCGTGCAAAAAGGTCTGATATAAGTGCTGAATGTTTTCCGGCAATTGAGATATCATCAAACCACGATTTTCACGAACTTTTTCGTCAATTTTCTGTTTAGTTCCAGATTACATCATCATTAACATTCGTCCTTATACTCTTAAACAAACGACGTCATTGCCGCACAACCAGCTTTAGTCATTACATTTTTTTCTTATACAGGACAAACGTCGCGTTGTATGTCAGGAGTTTTGCGATCACTGCCACTAAGAACCGTACTACACAACGAACTTTTCCAATTGCAGTACTAATGTTCAACGATTTCTGTAGACAAACAAAACGTCATGTGGCTTCCTCGCTATCGGAGTTCTAACCACACTAATCTACTGCGCGAGTCGGTGTAGTTCAGATGGTTCAAATGTCTCTGAGCACTATGGGACTTAACTTCTGAGGTTATCAGTCCCCTAGAACTTAGAACTACTTAAACCTAACTAACCTAAGGACGCCACACACATCCATGCCCGAGGCAGGATTCGAACCTGCGATCGTAGCGGTCGCGCAGCTCCAGACTGTAGCGCCTAGAACCGCTCGGCCACTCCGGCCGGCAGTCGGCGTAGTGGCTGGTTCCATTACCCCCACTACCTCCCATGCTACATCAAAACGGAGATTTCCTACCAGATAGACCTGTGAATTTCATAATGAAAATTTTTTATTACGTGCACTAGTGGATAAAACTGTACGACGCTCGTTATTCCATTGTCTCTAAACCACTCACAGTTGAGTAATCAGTTCAGCATTTCATTTATAAGACGTGGTAAACGAAGGTAGAGTTACAGCAATTGTAATTCGGTACAAGTCCGAGATTTGATTCTCGAGGTAAAACGACTGTAGACGCCAGCACGTTACGGACCAATAATCGAATTTTACTGGACTATGGTATGCATATGTGAACCTGTGTGCTACATACATAATGAGCAAGATGGTACAGTACAAGCCTTACGTTAGTGTTTCCTGTGTCTACATTGACATACATAATCCGCAAGCCACAAACGTTTCATGGCGCAGATTACCTTTTACTGCTACTGGTTACTCCCATTCCTGTTCTATTCACAAATGGAACGAGGGAAAAATGACTGACTGCCTGCTTCCGCTCCAGCATTGGTTTCTCTTACCTTCGCTTTCCTTACGCAAGATGAATGTTGGTGTCAGTAGAATCGTTCTGCTGTCTATCGCAGATGTCTATTCGCTACACTTTGTCAATTGCTTCGCGAAGAGAACATCTTCCTCCGTCCAGCGATCGCCATTTGTTATCTCGCAACATTTCCGTTAAACTCGCGTGGTGATCTAACCTGCTGGTAACAAACCTATTAGCACGCATATGAATTGCTTCGATGTCTTCCTTTATCCGACTTCATGTCGCAGTTTCACTGGACTCCCACCTTGCAGACACGGTAGAAAATGGATATACCTACGTCCCCTTAGTTGAACAGGATATGCATAGCCGTACCAGTTAGAAATCTACGTTCCAGTGGAGAAAATTGCTCCGTCTTCGTGATGTGAACCAGCTTACTTGTCAAGTACCGTTCCCACGTCCTCGGTGTTGAGAGAAATCTAACAGAGGTTTGTGTGTGTGTGTGTGTGTGTGTGTGTGTGTGTGTGTGTGTGTGTGTGCGCATGCGTTCTGCGTAATCATTGCACCACTAACACGCAAGAATTCAGAATTCAGTGGAATCTTTTGCCTAGTCCCAGTAAGAATCTTGCAAGATGATGGTTTACGACAAGATTCGATTCGAAATTTCTAGTAGAAACATGTTGTTCATGTTGTCGCGCAGATTAAAATTGCGTTTCGGACAGCTCTCGAACTCCAACCTCTCGGATCCCGGGCAACATTCCTCAGTTATGTAAGTAGGCCCTGTGGCCAGACTCAGAACTCCTGTCCGTATGTTCGTCTGTTCTCTGCTTGAAAGGAGTGTACTGATTTATGAAAAGAAACATTGATTCGTGAGAAATGATCGGTTTCTCTAATGCAAGAGAAATGAATCGAAAGTGTTCAGGTGTTAAGTTTACGAGATCTGTTCAAAAAATTCCTGAACATTCGTAGTATCGCACCAATGGTGTGTTTGAGCGAAATGCGGTTGGCATCCCTGCATATACCTATGTTTTGTTAACTGCAGGATGTTTTCATTGTATGCGTGTTACAGGAGCAACACGTTTTACGTGAAAGTCAAGAAAACATTTACAGAGACACATCAGACGACGTAGGAAACCTACGGTGATGAGTGGTTAAGCCGTACTCGGTGTTCCAAATTGTTCACACGGCTTAAAAATGACCGAATGTAAGTTAAAGATAATCCTCGTTCAGGACGCCCTTCGACGTCTACCGACTACACTCGTATCAGGAACTTCAATGAAATTGTGCTTACCACTCGAAGACTGACTGTTCCAGAGATTACAATAGAACATAACATTTCAGTTGGATCATGTCATTAAGTGCTGACACAGTATCCATCGTGTTGCCGCCAAGGTCGTCCCTCGGCTAGTGAGTCAAGAGCAGAAAGACCTTCGCCTCGTAATCTGTGAAGAGCTTTTGGATCGCGCAGATGACAAAGAGATGTTCATTAAGAGAATCGTAACTGGTGATGAGACGTGGCTCTACGGTTTGATGTTGAGACCAAGGTCCAGTCTTCACAATGGATCGGGAAAGACTCTCCAAGAGCAAAAAAGCTCGTTAGGTCAGGTAAAATGTCCAAGCCACGCTGACAGGTTTCTTTGACTTTGAACAATCAGTTCGTCAGGAATTCGTGCCACAGGGACAAACTGTTAACTGATGTACTATCGGGACGTGTTGCGACGCCTGCGTGAAAATGTGAGAAGGAAACGGCCTGAAATGTGCCGAGACAATTCATGGCTCTTGCATCACGATAACGCACACGCACATTAATCTCTGTTTTTGCATGACTATAGCACAAAAAACGAACTAATTGTGCTGCCTTATCCTCCGTACTCTACAGACCTGGCCCCTACGGACTCCTTTTTTATTTTCAAAGTGCAAAACCCCGGTGAAAAGTCGAAGATTTGTAACTATAGACGAGATAAAGGAAAATTCACTGACGGCGCTCTGCGCGATCCAGCAAGAGGCGTACCAAGACTGCTTCCGGAAGTGGAAACAGTGTTGGGAGCGGCTTATCAATAGGTTATTTCCCTGTGTCAAAAATATAGTTCGGATTGTTATTATTCTGATTGATTGTAACAAACAAGCAGCATTTACGGTCAATATTCTCACAAAATGTTACTTTTATGTAATTAAAGCCTAAAAATCATTAAATATCAAGATCTGGTTGCTTGATCGAAAACACTGTTATTGGCTGATGCTCTGGTGACGTCACAGACTAGAAGTAAGACGAAGCTGTACTTGTGTTAAGGAGCGTTAGTCGAAGTCACGAGGTTTTTACGTACGTTTCCTGCAAACAGTTTAGCTATTTAGTGATGAAAACGCATTTACAACTTTTAAGTAACAATAGAAAGAAATTTTATGAACGCTGATAGTGGAAGCCTTGCGAAAGCTGACGCATTTATGCTCTACCCACTTAGAGCGGTGATATGTGCAAAGACGAACATTCTTTTCCCAGCTCCCTGCTACATCATTAAACTCGCTCAAAACTAAGGAACTGTAGAACTTTTGCCAATGAGTCCTTGTATTATAAGATTGTCGGCTGTCAGTCATGAGCTACGACCCAAAGCACAAACAATAGAGTTATTCTTCGCAAAACAGAGCTGCTTTCCTATATACACGACGCTGAGTAGGAATACTGAATCCAGCTTACGTTCGGTGGCGCAGCGGATAACGCATCCGACTGCAGATGAAGAGGTTACATGTTCGACTCCAGGAAGAGGTATATATTTTAAAAAGTTTTACGCCAAATATGAATATAACGTTGGCAAGAACTAATTGCAGCAGTTGTTTCGATTGTGGGATGTATTATATTTGGCTTCACATTAGTCGTTGTCTGAGAAATGGATAACAGAGGAAAAATGTATTTACTTTGCGAACAACCACTTCACTGTTTTGGAAAGCATTGCTAGTAGAGAAGATTTCACCATATGCCACATTACGAGGTGTAGGACGATGAGTTTATACGGAGAGATATAAAGCGTGTGCAACATACACGTGATACAAATGCAAGTACTCTGATATTTGGGAGCGTAAACTAACTTTAGCGTCTGAAGCAGATTACTTCATCTTTATGTAAGGTGATTCAACTGCTAAAGTTTAAACAATAACTTTCCTAGCTGGACAGTACGAAGATAAAAACATTGTTTCTAATAAAGTAAGAAGTGTATGGTTATATTAATTAGAAAACATCTTTTTGAACATTAAGGGTGTGAACAGTGATTGCAGACGTAAGCGCAAGTAAACAGCAAGGAAAACACAATAATATTCTATTTCTGATCGGTGTGGTGGAATTTTGGAATTGTGATTTGGTTTTCATATGAGCGGACTGTCGAGACCGTTTTTCAAATAAATTGAAATGTTCTCTCGGGATAGATTCGAACCAGCGATCTACAGACATCATCTTATAAAATTCGATGGTCTACCGCTCTAACAACTGAGCTACCGAATAATTGAGGTGTAGTTGGGTAAAACGACAATTTTCACTAGGTGTTTTAATTTCGTTGAATGGCGCTGTCCTTCGTTGTAAAACAGTGGGAGAACAATCTCGGCTGTAAGTTAATGTTAACCCTCAGTGAAACACTGTTTTAATTAAGATAATGAACATGTGCGTCGACGTGGTAGTAATTAGCCGGTACAGTGCAACCACATTTTACTCATCTTCTCATTCTCTGGCACAGTCAAAAACAGCTTTTCAGGAGTTTCTACAGATTTATTTGTACAGAATGGTACTTCATTCCTCTTTAAACCCATTTTCCGAAATGTAAATTACAAAACACTGCTCCGCCGCGCGGTCTAGGACGCGTTGCCACGTTTCGCGCGGCTCCCCCTGCCCTCGAGCATGGGCGTGCATGTTGTCTTTAGTACAAGTTGGTCTACGGTAGATTAAGTAGCGTGTAAGCCTAGGGACCGATGGTCTCAGCAGTTTGGTCCCACTGGAACTTACCACTACCAAAACGTGGCATCGCTGTGAATTAGCATTGTGACAGTAGGAACAGCGAGCTAGCCAGTGACGTCACAGGCATCACATGAGTCGAATGGAGCGTTTTAGCATGCTTTTAAATTATTTGAATTTTTTTTTATAAAAGAACACTGAAATTCGAGGAAAAGAAGCTTGTTAGGAGCATTAAATGACATAAATAATCATTAAAGAAAATTTCCAGAAAACAGTCAAACACCCTATTGTAGAGGAGAGTATTTCGAAGGAGACCCTGCACAATAAGTAAAAGCTAAGCTTAGAAAAATTTGTGGACAAAGTTCCGGAATTTTTTGAACTGACCTTTTAAACTCAGTCAAAGAATTACTAATCTCTATCTAGTTTCTAATATCCCCCCCCCCCCCCCGCCTCCCTGCTCTCCCCATTGTAGAGTTGAAAGTGGATTCATTTTGGTTTTTCTGTTGATTGCACTGCGTGACAGAGCCACTGAGAGCCAGGACTGGGATCGGGGTAGCATATGTGATTGGGCCGCATTTCCAAATATAGCAACCCAATTTTATTATTTCAAAGCAGATTTGACATGATTTAAACGTAACATAATTCGAAGAATGTTGGAGATACACAAAAAATACTCATTGGGATGAAATATAAAATAAATGTCATTTCTTATTAAAAGTCAAATATATATATATATATCACAAATGCAGTTTGTACTGTTTTGTTCCAATACGTTGCACGAGATATGGCGACGGAAGCCAAGCGAATTAACACTAGTTCATGGCGCAATAGGTTGCATCAGAACGCGCTTTAGTATACAGTACACACGGGGTATCATCGACCGCTGTTGGATGCGGCGCTATCCTGTCTTCAAAGTCAGTGAACATTCGAGGAAATTACAGACTGTGACACGTCATTTCATCGCATTAAGAAACCAGGTACCCGCGAAGGAATCAGCGAAGTGCTCCGACAGAGAGGAAAAAGTTTATGTATAAGTATAATAAAGTAACTATTCCTAATTTTATGATTTCGTAGAGGACATGAACATAAACAATACTTATTGCTAATACACTGTCCGCAACTGCTTCGTTTTCTATACAAAAGCCAGCGCTCATCATTCAGATTTTAGTTGCTTGAAACAGTTAACTGTTGAAGTTAGTTTGTTAAACGTCACACAATATCATCAGTGAAATATGATTACTTAGTTTTGGGTTAAAGCACATAACATTGTTTTTCTACGAAAGTGCGGAAAGACAGTCTTCCTAATTTCAGTTCTGGGACTTAAAGTTAAATGTCCCGCCTCCAGTACGTAATTTTATTGCGAGCACATTTTATGCATTAACATTTATGATTTCCAATTACATTTTCCAACAGAACCAGAGTAGATTGCGTTAGTTAAAAATTTAAATATATTTGACAAATATGTTTGCAATTGTCATTATATTTAATTACAATAATTTCGTAGGAAGGAAACAGATGGTAGCACACTTGCGTGATGTGCCATTGTTAAGATCGTGCTCTAAATATCACACTCGTCTGGCAGTGAAGTCTTCCCAGCGCTTTATACTGTAATAAAAGTTTCCTTCAATCCATTACAAGTTCAACACGGAGCATTAATGAACATTGCTGTATTAAGAGAAATGTTTAATTTCGTACCGTCTGTTATTTCAGAAAACTAGAAACATTCAACACACTTTGTAGAGTGTTCTATAACAATCAAAATAAATTGGAACGTAGTAAAACAAAAAATAGTCGTAAACTATGTCCCCAATTTTCCAAGGAACACACCAGTCGGATGAATCATGGATGGGTGTACAGAGAACAAAAATATCGAGAAAGGATGCTAGTGCCATGATGCTTTCATGGAGTATAAGACTGAAAGAGTAGTAATAAACATTGGTTTGAAAACAAGTCATAAAGACACTTATCAGAAACCCAGGACCACCACCACTAGAGAACTGGATGATAGCTCGATCGAGACCTACATGCAAGAGTGAAAAGTGATACGACAGGCTACTCAAATGCACGTACGCACCATTTAACCTTATTTTTTAAATTAATTTATTTCACTTTACTTGAAAACAAACGGCTAAATATTCCACTGACTTGTACACTGAGGAATGTCTGTTGCCAGTAATGCTGCTATATGGACTACCATGCCCCCACTCGTTCCGTGGCGTGCCCAACACATTTCGGTAGACAGACATCGGCACGCTCGCGTGAAAACCGTAGTGAGTCATGCGAGGGGCGGTATATTACAACCTACTTGCCTATAAAACTATCAACGGCGCTGTGCAAGACATTAGTTCAGGAAATGTTTGAAACACAGCATCAAAGTCTAATAACTTTGCCAAATTGTAGTCAGTTGCCAAGCTCTCCAAATCTGTGATGCGTTTTTGATGCGTAGATGATTTAAGACAATTTAAGTGAGCCAGAGTGCGAATGACATTTGTGTATCAACTTCAGTGACTGGAAGAAATGCGCATAGTTACTCATACATTCAGAAATAAGCTTGATATTTTAAGCCCGTACATCTTATTCAAGAGCTCTAACTATGACAGCTGACATTGAATCCAACCCTACAACTACAGGAGTTGTGGTATCCCTACTATTTACGCCCGGGCTCGTGCAAAACGGTCTGATATAAGTGCTGAATGTTTTCCGACAGTTGACATATCATCAAACGACGATTTTCACGAACTTTTTCGTCAATTTTCTGTTTAGTTCCGGATTACATCATCATTAACATTCGTCCTT
Source organism: Schistocerca cancellata (assembly GCF_023864275.1). Classification (NCBI taxonomy): domain Eukaryota; kingdom Metazoa; phylum Arthropoda; class Insecta; order Orthoptera; family Acrididae; genus Schistocerca; species Schistocerca cancellata. Next base: position 660,698,152 of record NC_064627.1, read on the forward strand.
ATACTCTTAAACAAACGACGTCATTGCCGCACAACCAGCTTTAATCATTACATTTTTTTCTTATACAGGACAAACGTCGCGTTGTATGTCAGGAGTTTTGAGATCACTGCCACTGTCATTACCTCCCTTTCCTTGAGTATTTCCATAAAAAAACAAAATGTTTCATATAAAATTTTCACTGGTTCATATCTGGTTTTCAAATCTGTGAGTAATGACATAAAAACGTTTACCTCGAATAAACCTTCTGAATTCCCATCTGTCACTTCATTCCTTTTTTTTTAATCATGAAATGATTTCTCCTTCTTACCGCTCATCTCTGGAAATTCGAGACCGGCTGGTAACAGCTACAGATTCAGAGAGAATGGTGGCCTAATTTTCATCAGGATATTTTACGTCATTTAATAAGCTCTCAGAGTGTCTTACTTCAACATCGACGGTAGCATTTTGAGTTTGGAGTAGTTTGCTTCTGTAGTCAACTGGTACCAACAACTTTAGCCAAATTAATGCTATGATTAAACACACGAAAGATCTCGCATAATCCAAAAGACACCGTATAAAAAAAAACATGTTTCAACCGACAAATTTAGCTTACTGAGAGTTTCAGCAGCAGTAGCAATCATATCCACGTGAGCTGCAATTATCATCCCGAGTACTCCAGCGGGCATCAGAGATGAAATACAGAGAACTTCCAAAACACTATTTCACAATTTCCCATCGTTGTTGACTGCAACTGAACAGGCTGTAAAGAAGCTGAAACACTACCAAAAAAGTATTTGCTTCATGACAGCTGTCAGCTGCCTATACTCCACGTACGTTAAGGCTATGATAGGCATAAAGAGAACATTTTGCAAGACCATTCCACTGAAAAAAATGAGTCTGAGTTTGTTTGTAAGACCCTCTCATTACTTCCGTTATCATAATCCTTGTCTACGGCATTCACTGATAGCAACTGGGTGTCTCACAAGTATTGAGCAAATTAAATGTACAGTAGCAATTCCTGTTTTCTGATTACAATCTACGAATTCCAGAAATCGTTCATTTATTTCATATGACCAATTTCGTTGTTGAAATAAATGTAACGTAGGATGAATATTCTCTGCTCTATTTGAATCAGGTGTAGCATCAAAAATAATGGAATAGTAGCCAGCCAGAGATTGTGGTCATATGTGTGTGAGTTGCGTTTGCCTTTGTGTGCGTGTGTGTATGTATTTTGTCTACTTCCGACGAAGGCCTTGTTGGCCGAAAGCTCACTTCCTGACAGTCCTTTTGTTGTACCTGTCTGCGATTCAGCATCTCCGCTATACCGTAACAACTATCCTTTTCTTAATGTTATTGAATAATTCTTCTCATTTACGCTCTGTTCCAAACTGGCACTCCTGACATGATGGGCACAACTAGAAATAAATACATACTGTTACTTGTAAGCGCTTTCCATCCTCTTGTCCGTCTCTGTCCCTGATAATTCGTGTTGCATGAACTGGGTCATAATGACTCAAGAGCTCTAATATTCCAAGGAAATTTCTGTTTTATGGCTCTCCAACTTTCTGAGACAAACCGCTGAAGGCCAAGCATTTCGGCCAGGAAATAATTTCACATCAAGTAACACGAGAATTTACATGTACGTTAGGTATTCTATGGACGAACGAACAAAAGCATCGCTTCTTTCTGGACAACTTTATGCAGATAAGTTTGATTTTGTGATTACTCATGAATACAAAATACAGTGCCGAGGAAACATTAATACACAATTTTAGAGGATTCCAGTTCACTCAAGATTTATTCTTGCAACAGTGCATATGCAGTACATGAAATGGTTAAGTTTACAAAACAGTAGCAGAAGCGATTCCGAGGTAAGTATCGATCCATGTTGAAACACCCATACTAGTACGTGTTGTAACCTTCACGGGCAGCAATGCAGTCGCTGACTCTGGCATCCAGTCTGTCGCGTAGATGGCGAATACTGTCCTGGGATACGTTAGGCCACGCCTGATAAACCTGTAGTTCTGTAAGAGTTGTTGTTTGACGAGTCGCACGAGTCACTTCTCGTCCCATCATATTCCACACGTGCTCTTTTGGAGACAAGTCTGGAGATTGTACTGCCCAGGAAAGTTGGTGAACGTCTTGTAGAGCACGTTGATTTTTCACGGGCAGTGTGTGGGCGAACATTATCCTGTTGGAACAACATACCATCTTGCTGTTGCAAGAACGGCAAAAGAACGGGTCAATTCTTCACGTACCGAGCGCTGGTTCGTGTCCCCTCCACAAAAACCAAAGGTAAACAAGAGTTGTAGCTTATAGCGCTGCAGACCATCAGGCCTGAGGTGAGGCCAGTATATCTTGGAGGAACGCACTCTACGAGGAAGCGCTCATCACGTCTACGCTGTACAAACAAACGACCATCATTTGCGTGCAGGCAGAATATGCTTTCATAGCAGAAGACCACGGCGCGCCATTCCGTCTTCCAAGCGATGCTCTGACGGCACCCGTCGAGCCATGCACTTTGATGCTGGGACTTGAGTGGAAGACTGGCTAGAGTGGGCGTACTCGTAGTCCCTCTACTATTAACTGGTTCGCAACAGTTCGTGTTGACACCTCTGGGCTCACAAGCCCTACTATCCGTGCCGTAGTAGCTGTACGATCAGCCACTGCTGCCCTTATAATACGACGAACGTGGCGGGCGTCTGTGCTGCGTGGACGTCCAGAATCTCGTCTACGGATGTGAGATGTTCGCGTGACCAGTGCTACAAGCATCGTTGTGCAACCGACGCAGCACTTCCAACTTACGTGGCAATTCCCTGAAAGGACTATCCCGCCACACCGAAGGCCACAATTTCACCCCTTTCAAACTCTCTCATTTGTCTGTTGGAAGCGCGATTTTGTTTCCGTGGTATGGTTGTCTGCTTGCTTCATATGTTTGCACCACGCTGAGCCTTCTGGCTGTGAGCATTTCGTATTAAAGGGTAGACACAGATGGTGCTCTGGCAGCTATGGCATTACGTTATCTGTTGGCGGACGACGTTGAAACCATTATCAGTACATCAACTACCCCCATGTAGCAAATGCCGTAATCGGATGAAAATCGACATTGTCTTCTCAGGTATATTAATTTTCGTCCGAGAGTGTATTATCTGTATATTTCGTGTAAAATCAGCTTGTGATGTGATAAAAAGTGCCTTATCTTTGAATGTTGTTCGAAATACTACCAAATTACAACGTTTCACAGCTGTTGCCATGTAAATTTGTTGAAGAAAGATTTCCAACAATATTTAAAGAAAGCGCATTTTCGACTCCATTACAAGGTGGTTTTAGTGCTCGATTTGTATCGAGAATATTGTGCATTTAAGATTAAACACACAATAGAATGTATTATATGCAGCTGGTTTCGAAGAATCAACTGGAAGTGAAAATGGAAAGCAAGAGCTAGGTTGGTCATGATGATGCCGGCATTATGTTGTTTTATTTATTGCGTGATACAAAATTTATTTTGCAGTAGGAGTCTAATATTTGCTAACTGAGCAGCCTGGGAGATCTGAACCCTTGTGAGATTTGGGCTTGCCATGGGGCTTATTTCCCCATCCTTGCCTCCTTTCTTTGGGGCTGCTGCCTGACGAGAAGGTGAAACACTTAGTAGACGCGATCAATGTAACCTCGTCCAGTTGCGTTCCATCAGAATACACCATCAGCAGGTGCGTAAATGATACGAGTAACAATTCTCTGAAAGGCAGAACGGCCACCAGAGTGCATTAGTGTGGTTCATATGTAATTTTGTCATCACGCCTAGTAGGGTATATAAGGGGCGTGAGCAGCGTCAGACGTTGAGTGATCACTGAGGTACACGAAGACGCCACATGATTGTGAGCCAGCGTTCTCAGCACCTGGCAGAGTTTGAAAGGAGGCACATGGTGGGTCTCCATTTGGCCGGCTTGTCTATTCGTGCGATGTCCAGTTTTATGGGGCAATCGAATGTGACAGTGGTCCGATATTTGAATGCCTGGAACATGACAGCAGTCATACCCGTCGTCAAGGTTGTAGTCGACGACGCCTGACCGTCAGGAGGGAGGATCATCGAATTGTGCACCAAACACATTGTTCTCCTGTCATCCGAGAACAAGTAATGAATTTCCTGCAACATTCCGTGCCGTCCCGAACCATTTGTCGACAACCGGGCTAGGGAATAACTGTCGCATGTGTAGACTGCCGTTAACACCACAACATAAACGGCTGCATTTGGAATGGTGCTGTTCCAGGAAGCACGGACTGCTGATGAATGACGTCGCATTGTGTTCAGCGACGAATCGCGGTTCCGCACTACCCCGTATGGCCACCGTCGGGGAGTAAGGCGGCTATCTGGGGAGAGGCCCGTCTCCTCTAATACTTTGCGAGAGGCACCAGCTGGGGCAGCATCGATTTTCACTTCTGGTAGTGTTTGGGGGTACTGACGGCACAATGGTACAATACGGACATACTGTGTCCTCATGCGCTAGCTCTGATACGACAGTATTTTGAGGGCATTTTTCAACAATAGAATGCTACACACATGACATGTATCTTTATGAACTGTGTGGATGACGTTGAGGTACACCCGTTGGCCAGGAAAATGCCCAGATCTGTCACATATAGAACGTACGTAGGACCAGCTCGGATGTGAATTCGCCTCTGTGCTAGCAGCCAGGGTATCAAGGGTGAGTTAAAACAGTTGTAGGCTATCTTGCCAACCGTTCCACACCAAATCGGTGCTTACAACCAGATCAGAGAAATGTCATACTGCGAAGTTCTTTGAACTTTGACTCGATTTTTACTACCTCTGAAATAACATCACACACCCTTCGAGACAGTGATGTTTCCTTTGGATTAGTGATATCTAATTCCATTGGGGACTGTGTGCACCACAACCGTATTATTGCCAATATATTTTGAATAAATGGCAGCATCGGTCGTAGGTCTCGAAATCCTTTATTTTACAGATAGATTTCGGTCACTGTGTGACCATCTTCAGTGCTAAAAGTACTTAAGAACCATCAGACACGATGATCTTAACACAAATGTGGCCCTGTTTATAACCACCATCAAAAAATACAGAAACAGAAAAATATATGCAAACATACAGATTCTCATACATATCAAATTATTCGAATCTTATTAGTTATGTTGGAAGTAATCTTCGCAGTGCGCGTTACACCTCAAACAAAATATTGCGCTATTATGAATGCCCTTACAAGATTCAAATAATTTGTGCCGGACCGGGCCTCGAATTCGGATTTCCCGCTTATCGCGCACGGTTGCCTTAACCACTTCTTCTATCTGAGAACGTTTCCAGGACCGATTCAAACTTCCACATGTCGTACTGTCTACGACCGCATAGCAGGCAACTTACTTGGATCCCCGCCCCAGGGTTTCAACGAGACGAGGTGTATTCAACATTAATATTGCAGTTGTCATTTTACACTTCTATGCTTTTGGCAGTGTATAAAGAAACAGAGTTTGTTGCCGATCTAGCAGCTGTACTGAATTTACAGGGTGACAGTTACTGAACTACAGGAAATAAAATCGTCACAACTTCTGAACAGTTTGCGTTAGCACTTTCAAAGTGCACTGTTGATCGCGGGTCATGATGGGAATTAGTAAATGCATGTTGGTTTGGTTTAGCGACGAAGCTCACTTTCGTGAGTTCGACAATAAGCACAACTGGCGCATTTGGGGGAGTGAGAATCCGCATTTCGGGATCGGGAAGTCTCTTCATCCTTAACAGGTGTGCAATGTCCAGTCACGGAATATTCGGTGCAGTATTCCTTGGTGGCACGGTGTGACTAACGAATGGTACGTGAAGGTTTTGGAAGATGATTTCATCCCCATTATCCAAAATCACCCTGATTTCGACAAGATGTGGTTCAAGCAAGACGGAGCTCGACCCCATTCAAGCAGGAGTGTGTTTGATGCCCTGGAGGAGTACATTGGGGACCGCATTCTGGGTCTGGGGTACTCAGAGGCTACTGGCATGGTCCTCGATTGGCCGCCATATACTCCGGATCTGAACACGTAAGACTTCCTTTTGTGGGGCTTTATTAAAGACAAGGTGTACAGCAAAACCCCCAAAACCATTGCTGAGCTGAAAACAGCCACTCAGGAGGTCATCGACAGCATCGATGTTCCGACTCTTCAGCTGGCCATGCAGAATTTCGCTATTTATCTGCGTCACATCATCGTCAATGATGGCACGCATATCGAACATGTCATAACCTAAATCCGAATATCTATAGTGACGTTTTCGTGTTGAATAAAGTGTTTGCAGGCCGTTGTTTGTAACTAATTTACATTTTCTTTCATATAGTTCAATAATTGTCATTCTGTATGAAAGATCGTGAGCGAAATTTCATGTCTCATCAGTGGGTAATATCTTCGTACCTAACGCAGCTAATGTCACTAGGATTCCACAATTGCGAATAAACTTTATAAATTTGTTGCAGCTGCAAGATCGTCACAAAGTCTGTTTGTTCAGACGTTCTTAAAAACTGTCCTGCATCATAAAGTAGGTACTATACTCTGTTCTCTTGACGTTGAAAAAGTGAAAAACGTAAACAGCGCTCAAAAGAAACAATACTTGCGAAGAGGTTCTTCAATTTTTTAAGTTACGACGTACAGCAGAAATCCGTCAGCGTTACATGCTCGCTTGTGCGGTATATGCGTGGTAATACAGAAAAGGTATTTTGCTCTAGCGGTGGTACTTGACTTTTTAAAATAGTGGAATATTTTTCGTCGCCTTTCGGTGCAACGTTTTCCGCAATATGCCTCTTCGTATGTGTAATTTCTGCTCCCACTCTTTTTTGAAAAGTTCCTACAGTACAGGGTGATTCAAAAAGAATGCCACAACTTTAAAAATGTGTATTTAATTAAAGAAACATAATATAACCTTCTGTTATACATCATTACAAAGAGTATTTAAAAAGTTTTTTTTCACTCAAAAACAATTTCAGAGATGTTCAATATGGCCCCCTCCAGACACTCGAGCAATATCAACCCGATACTCCAACTCGTTCCACACTCTCTGTAGCATATCAGGCGTAACAGTTTGGATAGCTGCTGTTATTTCTCGTTTCAAATCATCAATGGTGGCTGGGAGAGGTGGCCGAAACACCATATCCTTAACATACCCCCATAAGAAAAAATCGCAGGGGGAAAGATCAGGGCTTCTTGGAGGCTCGTTCTCGGCCGTCCAGAACTTTTCCCTTTGCACAAACACCCATTCTCTGTAAACTGTTTATACCAACGTTTAATACACCACCTATCAGGAGGTTTAATACCATACTTCGTTCGAAATGCACGCTGAACAACTGTCGTCGATTCACTTCTGCTGTACTCAATAACACAAAAAGCTTTCTGTTGAGCGTTCGCCATCTTAGCATCAACTGACGCTGACGCCTAGTCAACAGCGCCTCAAGCGAACAAATGTACAACTAAATGAAACTTTATAGCTCCCTTAATTCGCCGACAGATAGTGCTTAGCTCTGCCTTTTGTCGTTGCAGAGTTTTAAATTCCTAAAGTTGTGATATTCTTTTTGAATCACCCTGTATATTTAGATATATTCTCACTCGTTCGTACGAAGTACAGAATCATTACGGAATGTGTTAAATCTCCAGAATGTTTACGAAGAATACCCTGTTTAGTAGCCAGTATACAGGATGCATATTCGTAGATGTATCTTGTGGAATTTCTCCAAACTAAGCATGCATATCTAACATTAAGTATTTCCTTTTTAGGCAGCTGCTTGATATGATGCAAAAGAGCACTGTACACCCTATCATCTGTTGCGAAGCTGTTCTGGTACTCCGAGGTAGATTAAGCTCATGTTAAGAAGCCGCGACTCATTTTTGAGGGTGATAGGGTGTGTGTCTCGCAAATGATGTAGGCAAGGCGTGCCACAGGGGCCTTGATGCTGCCAGCTGTGCGTTCCCGTTGCACGGGCTATCATACCCCAGCACCTGCCAGGCGACGCTAGATGACCGGTTCCGTTTTAGTACCGTAGTGTGTTCAAAATTATTAGGGCTGATAGTTACGGAGGAAGAAGTACGCTGAGGCGTACACGGGAGGTGCTGCACGCGTTTTGCCAATTTAACCACTCATGGTTGTCAAACCTTGATTTCTACAACACTTCTCACTGCAGTTTTAAGCAGCTTGCTAGTTCTGAGTCATCGTTCTTTGCAGCCTGCGATATCCTTTTAATTTTTACGGTTCCAGCGTTTATTACTTTAATTTGCTATTACTGTTATTTGTTTTCTGGTAACGAACAATGTTAGTAGCACGTTGTGAGTGTACTAGTTCGACACCGTTCTCTTGACCAGGGATTGCCGTTCGACCTGTGTTGAGAGAAATGGTTTGTGGGTTATGTGCCTACTCTGAGACTGAAAAATTTAATGAGCTAAGGCTCATTACCTTATTAAGCGGAGTAAATAGTAATGCTGGGAGTGCTATGTTTCCTTCCTGGGGAGGTATGCCTCTACATCGCATTTTTGGCCCAAGCTCCGTAGCCTTCTGGGCCACCAGCGACAGTAAACTGTCCAGTCTCTGTGCACTGATCCATTGGTCCTCACAGAATACCTCGCTCGCACACTTTCCATCGTCGTCCTCTTCGTACACTTCTGCCTTCCTAAACACAGGATTTAACAGACCCCCCTCTGTTTCAATCTGCACCACTTTCATCCCTATAATGCACCCTTCATTGAAATGGAATTGGTGCAGGCTCTTAGCTCTTCATGAACACAGCCTCAGGCCCGGATTCCATCAACAACCAGATGATCCAACACTTGGACGTCCCCCCAGAGGCAACAGCTCCTCAGGGTCTTCAACCACATTTGGCTCATGGATGCTTTTCTATCACAGTGACGAGACAGTATAGTTACCCCTGTCCTTAAGCCCGAGAAAAGCCCGACGACGCTCGACAGCTACCACCCAATTAGCCTGACGAATGTACTTTGTAAACTGCTCGAAAGGTTGGTCAACTTCAGATTATGTTGGGTACTCTAATCTCGGGGCCTTTTGTCCCCGTATCAGTGTGGCTTCCGGGCAGGGCGATCTCGAACTGACCATTTACTCCGATTGGGATCAACCATCCGACAAGCTTTTACTCACCGCCGGCATCTTGTCGCAGTCTTCTTTGACCTATATAAGGCGCCATCACATTTGAATTAGCCTCCATGACAGGGGCTTCCGTGGTCTCCTTCCGATTTTTGCCCAGGAGTTTTTATCTCACCGACTCTTCTGGGTTCGAGTTGCACTTCACTCAGTGCCCCTCAGATTCAGGAAAATGGTATCCCACAGGGTTCTGTGCTAAGTGTCACCCTCTTCCTCATTGCCATCAATGGGCTTGTGACCTCTGTTGGGCCTGTGGTTCCACCGATATTTTACGTCAACGTTTTTTGCATCTGGTGCAGCTCCCACTCGGTAGCGTCTGCTGAGCGCCAGCTACAAGGCGCCATTCGACGGACCTCTGCGTCGGCCAGCGCCCATGGCTTCCAGTTTTCTCCCTCCAAAACGCGGGTTATGCATTTTTGTCGTCGACCCACAGCACACTCCGATCCAGAACTTTATTTAGGCAACCAGATCCTCGATGTTGTAGCACAGTCCCGTTTCAGCACCTTATTTTTGATAACAAGCTGACATGGCTGCTCCGCATTCGCCACCTAAAGACTACGTGTATGCGGAAGCTTAATGCTCTCCACCTCCTGGCCCACACATCTTGGGGTGCAGACCGTTCCACTCTTCTCCATCTTTACCACATTCTGGTCTTGTCCAGTCTACATTGTGGTAGTCAGGTTTATGGCTCAGCAGCTCCTTCCTCTTTGAAACTCCTTGGCCCTATCCATCATTGTGGGCTGCATCTGGCTATTGGTGCCTTTCGCACTAGTGATGTTGATAGACTCCTCACAGAAGCGGAGATTCCCCCTCTACACATCTGACAGAGCCAACTCCTTGTTTCTTACGCAGTCACCATTCGCCAATTCCCTGACCATACAGTGTACCCTGTGCTCATCGGCAATGAGGGATATATCCCTCCCAACACCTGCCCACGGGTGGGATTGCCTGTTGGCATGCGTCTCGCTTTTAAGACTATCGATAAGTGGGATACGCTTTCACATCTCCTACTGCTCTGAACACCATTTATTGCCGGTATCATGTAGCGTGTTCACAGCAGAACTTCTAGCCATTCACAGGGCCCTCCTTTTTGTTTCTCAGGCTTCCCTCCGCAGTGTTTTAATTTGTTCAGAATCCATGAGCAGCCTGTAGGCTGCCGACTGATGCTACTCTGGTCACTCTTTGATCTCCACTACCCATAACCTTCTCTTTGCCCTTGAATGTGTCGCCTCTTCTGTTGTCTTTCTCTGGGTCCCAAGCCATGTGAGCATCCCAGAGAATGAACTGGCTGACCGTTTGGCTAGGAAGCAGATGCGTGCCTTCCATTTCGTTTCATGATTCCAGCTACAGATATGCGGATCTACGTCTAATCTCTCTTTGCCCAAAAGTGGAATGCCATCTGAAGCGCTACTGCTCATAGTAGTGAACCCCGCAAATCAAGAAGTCTACTGCAGTTTGGCGCTCTTCCTTCCGCTCCTCTCGCAAGGAGTCCGCTGTTTTACGCCGTTTACGCATTGGTCATATCTGGCTCACCCATTGTTTCCTTCTACGTAACGACCCACCCCCACAAAGTGGTTGTGGAGAAACACTGACGATATCTCACATATTGATGGAATGCCCCTTCTTTCGGCCCTTCGTATTAAGTATAGTCTGCCCGATTCCTTAAATTTAATATTAACAGACGATCCACGGATGGTTGAACTGGTCCTCGGTGAAAGTGGTTTTTATTTCCAGATATAGTGTTCTGCTTTAGTCTTGGAGTAGGGACGGGTTGGTTGTGCTTGGGACTTCTTTTACAGTCTTCTCGTTCTGTGACTCCATGACGGTCTGCTTCTTTTCGGTTTTTAGATTTGGTCTCACCTTTTATGCCTTTACTGTGTGTTTTACTGTTCGTTATTTTATAATTTGACTCCACTGACTGGATCCGTCAACTTTTCGCAGACCCTCTTCCTTCTGTGACTCATTTCATAATCGCGGGACTGATGACCTCGCCGTTTGGTCCCATAACTCCTCTCAATTAACAATCGATCAACGTCGCGAGTGGACCGAAATAAGTCGTGAGTATCCTGAACCAGAAAAGTCTCTAGCTTACGGATTTTGTATCATGACTATGTCAGACTTAATAATTAAAGCATTGTGTGTGGAAATGAAACAGCCAGGACAACGAAATCGGCGTTTTGATTTATATGGCAAGGAAATGTGTGGGTGTTCTCTGTTCCTTGGATCCCAATATAATAATTTTAACAACTAGAAGAATGCTCCTCCGACATCGTCTTTTATTTGTGCTAGCTTCTTTTGAAAATAAGACAAAATTTATCTTATATCGAGTGTTAAAATTAAAGTGCAGCTACTCACTAAAGTCCAGTGTGGGCTGTAATTATCTTGTGTCAGCGAAACTTGGCAGAGACGCTAATGTGTTAATGCGAAACCGATTCATGCTGGACAACAAATTAGCTCCAGTTGTGGCCACCAAGTGCAAATCTGGCGCTGTACACTGTTTCGTGTGACGGTATGACATCCACGCTGTCATTTGACAAACCGTAATATGAGTGAACAGTGTGGCTATCAAGAAAGAGACCGTGCCCTGATAGACTGTTTTATGGGGACGGCAGCGATTACAGTGCTGCATTGAGAGACAGTACCGCCGACTGTAAAATCTAATTAGAGACTCGATGTCATTAAATGGTTTAAAGAAGATGACAATGAAATTCCAGAACACGGGTGAGCTTGGTGTGGCACCTGGAAGAGAAAGGCGTAGTACCCGGGTAGTGTCACGAGAATTGTCCATTCCATGGTCAACAGTGCGAAAAGTTTTGCGGTCTATTTTACACTGGTACCCGTACAAGATTCAGGCGGTGCACGAACTGAAACATCATGATCCTCAGCAGTGTTCAATTTGCTCTTCGGTTTTGGGCAAAATTCGAAGTTTGTGACGTGCGGCCGGGCGATGTTCCGTGGAGTGGCGAGGCAGATTTTACACTACAGGGTACAGTGAAACACAGAACTGCCGAATTCGGGGTGCTGTTAAACTGTACGATGTGAAAGAAGAGCCATTTCAGTCTACATATATGACTGTGTGGTGTGGATTCACAAGCACCTTCATTCTCGGTCTATCTGCCTGTCTGCTGTACCGTGACGTCTGCACGTTATCAACACCTCCTTGTACAACCTTCATGCTTTGGAAGAGGATAGCTGTGTAGAAACTACTGATCTTATGCAATAGGGGGCAACACCTCACGTAGCTTACCCAGTAAAAGATCTCCTTAATGCAACTTCCCGCGAACGTATTATCTCTAGAGGTTTCCCAGATGCATGGCTCCGAAGATCAGCTAATCTGAATCCATGTGACTTTTCAGTATGAGGATATCTAAAAGAACGTCTTTGCCAGGGGCACGTTCGGTCTCTACCTGATCTGAAAGCCAGTATACAGAAGCACGTTGCTGAGACTGCACCGGAACTGCTGCAAGCAACTGTTTATCACACCGTTTTATGGATGCAGTATCTCGTCGACGTCTCTTGTGCCCGTATTGAACATACTGTGTAAGCGGCGGTTAATAATAAACTGAACTTTCTGCCTTTCTCGCTTGTTTCGGCCCACGTTCTGTTCCTAATCCATTACAGGTGGAAACATTTCTATACGACTTTCTTGCATTCACAGCGCCAGATTTTCACGTTGTGGCCAGAACTGAAACTAATTTTGCTTCCAGGTTAAATCGGTTCCGCATTAATGCATTAGAATATCTGCCAAGTTTCGCTTCCATAATTACAGTCCACACACTACCTTCGTGAGTAGCTACACTTTAATTGTAAGGAGCTGCTATGTGTTTTAACACATTTGTTGAAGGGAAGAGAAGGCTCATTACAAGGCAAATTGCGGACAAGCGCAAGAAAAGGCCCGCTGCTTGGTGTGAAATGGTTGTTTTGAAACGCGTTTTATCGTACGAAAATGACAGAATTTCTGTGGCTGTGTTGTTCCGTATTGGACCATGGGCCGCCGGTTGCCGTCTTTGAAGCATTACACGGCGTCTCAGCCGTCGACGACCGCACGCAAAGTATTCGTGAACAGAACTGGAAGTCATGACTATGGTGATGATAATGCGTTCCTTAGATTTGTTTTGCATGAATGCGGATTGTACAGTGAGGTGGGCCACGATTACATTTTTTGCCTGTTCTCTTGTAGCCGGTTTGAAAGTGCGCAAGAGAGGTTAGCTGCTGACTTTTAAGAGAAGCGGCCGCGCTTATCTGCGAGGGAAGGCGGGCTCACCTTTCGCGGCGTCCGCCACCAGGTTCCTAGAAGCGGCGAACGTTTGGCCCTGAAGCCCGCAGCCGGTTCGCGAAGAGCTGGGGCTGGCTGAGTACTCGACGTCTGCTGTTGGCGGGCGTCCAGAACGGCGCAGCGGGGCAGATGGGCTGGCGCTACTCGCATCGATGCAACAGCCGGGACCACCTCATTCTCATTCCCTTGTTATGGCTGAAGGAGCGACTTCCAAAAAGTTTTTCCACAGCGAAAATGTACCAATACTTTGAATAAACAATACATTGTTGGCCATTAAAACTGCAGTAACAGGAAGGATAGCCGGCCGGTGAGGCCGAGCGGTTCTAGGCGCTTCAGTCTGGAACCGCGCGACCGCTACGGTCGCAGGTTCGAATCCTGCCTCGGGCATGGATGTGTGTGATGTCCTTAGGTTAGTTAGGGGACTGGTGACCTTAGCTGTTAAGTCCCATAGTGCTCAGAGCCATTTGATTTGAACAAGAAGAACAACGTATTTTTACTTATTGTGCGTGTACAATATAGCTGGAATAACATGTGATTAAATTTTTAGATCATTTGCGGTAAAGGGAGTGCGAAATTTAATACGTAGAGCTGGCGGCAACAAAGGCTCTAATTCGTATAGGCATGTAGTCGAACGTAGCTTGGATGATGGGCACGGGTACGTCACTCCCTGCCCCTTCAGTTCTATGCTAGAGTTCATCAATCGTAGTGGCTGGCGAGTGGTGGCATCACCGTCTCTCGGAAATCCGTAATCATTTGTTTTCACGGGTGTGAAATCTTGAGAACTTGCTGACCATAGCAACAGTCAGACACACACTGTATCGAGGTTGGGGTAGGACGAGTAACATCCGATTTTGTGTTATTTTGTTGACATATAACGTCGAGGAGACGTCGAATATACGGCGCAGCCAACGGCCTTAACGTGTCAGAAATATAGCGCCAACTCTAAAAATTACCGGCTAATCAAACCAGAGGTGATCTGCCTGCCTGTCTGCTGTAGCCAATGGCACTCTGCACCATCATGCCAGATACTGCGCCGGTATGCCATGTGGCAACGTTGGTTGCCCACAGATATGAGCACGGCTCTTCTGTCCGCACAACTGGGACTCTTCTGAACAAACGGCGTGGTGTCGCTACTGCGTCCAATAATGTCGTTGCTTGATCCAATGCGTCGCACCCCCACCAGCTGCCGCGTCAAGGAAAGACGCAACAATGGTCGCCGTATTGACAGTCCGTAGTGCTCCAGATCTCGTCTCACCGCCCACGTGGATACTCGTCTTGCTGTAAACGAACCCATTTCTCTACTCCAACAATATGTCTTTCCTCTCGGGCGCTAGTAGCGTGGGTGCCCATATATTCCATATTCGTATTATAGTCACTGGAACTCGACCAACTCGAGGAACTGTATTAGGGAACGATCAACTGCAGTCTGAATACCGGGTGTTTATAATTAAAGTGCAGCTGCTCACAGAGGTCCAGTGTGGGCTGTAATTGTTGTATGACAAAGATACTTAGTACATATTCTAATGCGGAATCGATTTACGCTGGACAAAAATTTGTTACAGTTTTCGCGAACAGGTGCAAATCTGGAGCTGTGAATCCAAGAAACACGTATAGAAATGTTTCAGTGCATAATTGATTAGGAACGGAACGTGGACAGAAAAGGTGAGTCAAGTGAGAAATACGTAATACTGCTTTTGTTATTAACCACCGCATACACAATTTGTGCAATGTGAACACTGGAGACGTCGACGAGATGCTGTACAGCTCTTGATTTTCACCTGGTGGCCAGAATTGAAACCAATTTTTTTTTGCAGCGTAAATCGGTTTCGCGTTAACGAATCGGAATATTTACGAAGTATCACTGCAATACGATAATTGCAGCCTACACTGCACGTCTGTGAGTAGCTGTACTTTAATTATAACTACCCGGTAGGTTACGATCCTACCGTGTCCATTTCCGGCAGTGGTGGTTAATTCAACATTCAAAAGCAATTTCTGAGTTGGAAACTCCCGTGCGTAGATAATGTAAGCGGCACTATTCCTATTTCATTTATGTGGTTGCGCAGAAATGGTGATCATTTACATATTTAAGCGTGTAGCACACACTTCATAACAATCTGTCGTTCGTTGCAAGCCGCCTCCATGGTGATGCAGTTTTAATGGACAGTAGCTAGACAGGCATATTCAGACGTGTATTTCTGTCGACCTTATTGCTTGTGCCACACATACCTAAATGGACGTGTCCTTTGTATATAGTAGTGCTGTGTGAAGTGACATAGTGTAGAGGGTGCAGGAGGCGACAGGGAATTAACAACGCTCGCGCGATATTGCAGACAGATGTGCTCAGCAGTATGCGATGCCCTCGCTGTCATTTCGGTGTAGGTTTGCGGCTACACAGCTTGCTATAATTACTGACCACTACGCTAGTTTAGTATAGCTGTTGTGGTGTTTTACTGGTAGGTTACTGGAGGCAATTAAAATACATTATTACCCCGCTGCCAACAGTTGGTCTTTTTCAATATTCTACCCGTAATTACGTCTAACGTTAACTCCGCGCGTGTAATGGTCTAGTAGTCGTAATAATTCTGATCAGTCTCTTTTCAAGAACTCTTTAATATAACATCTCTGCCTTTCGTGCAAATAACATGCGCGCACACACACACACACACACACACACACACACACACACAAGCGAATGATTTTTTTATGTGTTTCTGTTGACCTCATTTATCTGCAAAATGCGCAGCGTTACGGGCTAGTCAATTTTACAAGAACAAAAGGCAGAATTCGTTGCATTAAATGTTCAGCTACAGAGTATTATGTGGCATCGGCCGCCACTTAGTCATCCACTATGAATTGGCGAAGAGTACAGAGCTCCCACGTTCGGATGTACACAATAAGTTCTCGTTTGACACAGACGTCTTAGGATTGACTGGTACTGTCGCCCCTCAGTCGAGCAATGTAGTACATCAATTAAGGTACTGCACTCAGTCTTCGAAGGAGCATGTCACAAGTACCTTTCCAGAACTTACGATTTGGTTTTTCCGTGTTTTGCCTCAATCGCTGAAGGTAAATGGTTTCTCCTCGGTCATGTCCAGAGCCGATTCCTTTCCCAACTGAAGAAGTGCTCTCTCTTGTGTCGGCTCCATTTCTTAAAAAAATAAAAAAGAGGACTGAATCCAGAGCAATAAAGTTCCGGAAAAATTGCATGTTTGTTTCGAGAGAACAATCGCAATAAGAGGCCAAAATAAAAGCCCATTGAAAATTTATTAGCACAAGAATCCTGAGTGCGGCCCTTAAATTCGCATCTGATTACTTTCAATAATGTTCCGCCCATGGAGGTATAATAAGGGGAAATGACGCTATAGACTTACGCTGTACGACCTTATGAAGCCGGCGCCGCCATATTGGCTGGCCCAGATCATTAGCAGACTACTGTTTGTCATTGCTGCTTCTTCTTAATTTCTGTGATACAGACGCTAAGGTTGTTTTAAATAGTAAATGTTGCAGTGCTTTCGTGAATAACAATGTAAGGAAGGAATTTTCAGACGTTTTTCTTGTCTTAAATGCATATTTGATTCAATAATACGATGCATGTAGCCTCGTGAATGTAACTTTGTTTTTGTTATACTTTTCGAATGAGCAGGAAAAAAAGTTCGTATTGTGACAACGCTGCGTCGTAAGCCACCATTTTCCTTAATACAGACCGACGAAACTGGTGTTCGGTCTGAGTCCTCTTCCCCAAAATACTGAGAATATATACTGATGGCAAAAAAAATCGCAACACCAAAAAATCATTAATGTAGAGTAATGAAATTTCGAGAGCATGTGTGTTTGGGTAACATAATTAATTGATTACATTGATTCAAGCTCGCAGGTTAATGCAAGGGCGAGATAAGCTATTGAAAATGTTAAATACTGTTACATTAATAACTGAGGTAACCGCCACATTGTTGAATGCAGACGTGGTTTCATTGTGTTGTACAGGTGCCGGAAGTCTGTCTGCGGGGTGGAATTTCATGCCTATTGCACTTGATCGGTCAATAAAGGGGCAGTCAACGCTGTTTGTGAAGGACGCTGGAGTTGTCGTCCGAGGAATTCCCATATGTACCCTATTCGACACAGATCTGGTGATCGAGCAGGCCAAGGCAAAATGTTGACACTCTGTAGAGAATGTTGGACGAGCGTTATCGTGTTGGATAACAACCCCTGGAATGCACTTCACGGATGGCAGCACAACAGGTCGAGTCACCAGACCGACGAATAAATCTGCAGTCAGGGTCAGTGAGCGTGGGATAGCCGCGAGAACCTTCCTGCTGTCATACGAAATCGCACCCAAGACCTTAACTGCAGATGTAGGACCAGTGTGTCTAGCGCGCAGAAAGTTCGGTTACAGGTCGTCTACTGGCGTCCTTCTAAGCAACACATGGCCATCACTGGCACAGAGGCAGAACCAGCTTTCTTCAGAAAACACAACCGACCTCCACCCAGCCCTCTTTTCACTACTGAAGTTGAAAATGACGGTGGTTTGTTGTCAGTGGAATGCACGCTACAGGTCGTCTAGCTTGGAGCTGAAGTAACCGATTTTTAACAGTTTGTTGTGTCAATGCCAACTGATGCTCAAATTGCTACTGCAGATGAAGTACGACGCCCCAAAGCCATATGCCGAAAACGATGGTATTCCCTCGTGGTAGCGCGACGTGGTTGTCGGAGTCCGGTCTTCTTAAGACCGTACATTCTCGTGCCCATGGCTGCCAACAGTCACATACAGTGGTTACATTCCTGTCAAGTCTTTCTGCAGTGTAGCAGAAGGAACCTGCAGCTTCTCGTAGCCTTTTCAGACGACCTGTTTCAAACTCTGCAAAATGTTGATAAAGACCTCAAGGCATGCTTGGCTAATATCAATTCACCACATCCAAACTCAAAGGTAACTAACGGCGACGACCGTTACAGCGTGAATTTGGAGCAAACCTGATCTGCATCCTGATAGCGGCGCCACTAGCATTACTCTTGTACGACCGGCGCGAAATTTGAACAGAAATCATCTTTTACATGTAGAAACACATCTACCAACTTTCGTTTATGTCAAACAAGTCCTTCTTGTTGCTGAGATTCTTTCCGTCGGTGTATTTTATTAAATCTCGGTTCGCCATTTTTTTTGCAGTTTTTCTTCAAGGACCTTTTTTATTGAGGAAGTTGTTACGGCAGGTGCTGTACCGGAAGATTGTCTTACTGTCTTAAGCCTATTACACTTACCTACTGTTGGTGGTGGACGAATTGAGAACTGTCAGACTGCCATTCTTCTGGTGCATCAGCATCTTCAGCAACGTCACTGTCATTTTCTAAGGGAAGGAATTCATGATCAGCAAAGACATGACTGTTGAAGAGAATAACGCCACGTAAATGGAAACCCTTTCATAGCATATTCAGGAGTCGCTCATTTAGAATAAGCCTTTCCAGTCAGTTCACCTACTTGACAGGAATTTAAGGATTTGAGTGGACGTTGAGACATCGAAGACTGTACAGTTTGTTTGTAGTATTAGACGGACCCATGAAGGAACTTCTTACTCGTATGTGGATGTAGACACTCAAGAATAACTCTATGTTGTCCTGCTGTGTTGTATGCATGAGGATGGCATCGTTGTTCCTTCCATCCAAGATGGGAACAGCTGGGTTTTCTGGATTCTGGTTTGTATACGCCAGGAGATGATGAGACCACTCCGTTGTTTCGTCACTGTGTAGCTGAATCTATTCATAAGGGTGACATATAGCTATAGTTCGTGTGGGACAACCACCCAGCAGCTAAGCCTTCATGTTCCTTCGAGGGAAGACTGTCAAAGGTGGAACGAACATACCGGCCACACTCGTGCAGGAAACCACTCTCATAAGAGCGCATCCTTATTGAGAAGACAGACTTCCAGTCCGTTTCTTCCCTTGAACACTAATTATTTTCGACCGTCGACTCTGCACAGCAATTACTCCAGTTTCACCAAACAATTTCGATACACTGAAATCTACTTTTTTCGTATCCATGTCGAAAAGTTAACCTTTTCCGTGGAAAAGCTTTTCACTCTAGGCAGAGACACTGATTCCGGTGTTTTCAAGCTGAGAGATGGATGTAGCTTTAAGAAATTCGTTAACTATTTTCCCCTTTTGACTGTGGAAATGGATGATCAGTATTTAATTAGGAAAGCTAGTTGCCGGATATCGGGAGATGTTATTCCATAATACCTGCTCTCCATGGCCTTGCAGTACCTAACTCAGCCTTAACTGACTTAGCAGCTTAGATAATGGACTATTGATATAATTTTTTCCGCTTCTTCGCATTTTCGAAAGGTTACAATTGTAAAATGAAACGGTCACTATAAAATAACTAATCGAATATCCTATCTCGCTAACCCGCTAACCATCCGATAATGGAAACCTTCCTCATGACGAAAAGAAATGCAGATAATAGAAACCGTACTATGTTTTAAACAAATTAGAATACAAATAGTTATTTCGAAACACATACTGATACTTAAGACCACATATGATTAAAGAAAGGATTTTAAGATGCAGCACCTTGCCAAAAATACAGCTATTTTCACACAGACATGACAATATTAGCATTTGGAGATTTGAAATGAAGCAAAATAAGCACAGTGTGTTGCACCGTTTTGTCAGATTACTACATTTTCCACCTTTTCCCTTCTACTCAATGCTTAAGCACCTTTATCGCATTTTAACTGCGTTTTAAATAGATTACATAGAAATTTTTTCTCTTCTTCCACAAGATTTTAAGATTTTGATTACTCCGAAGTCAACAATAGTCAATCAATGTTAAAATATAAATTATGGAAAGCACCAGCAATTATTCATACCGAGCGAGGTGGCGCAGTGGCTAGCACACTGGACTCGCATTCCGGTGGACGACGGTTCAATCCCGCGTCCGGCCATCCTGATTTAGGTTTTCCGTGATTTCCCTAAATCGCTCCAAGCAAATGCGGGGATGGTTCCTTTGAAAGGGCACGGCCGACTTCCTTCCCTAATCCGATGAGACCTATGACCTAGCTGTCTGGTCTCCTCCCCCAAACAACCCAACCCCCTAATTATTCATACCGCCAGCAGTAATAGTCAACATTCAGCTGTGAAATAAAATAAAATTTAAACAATGATGCTACAACAGCTGAAATCTAAATTCAGTTAGTGTTGGCATGAATTTAATGGTTCCTATCAGCTGTGTACTGTATTGTTGGCCGCGTTAGTGTTTACCAGAACGAATTTTTCAGAACAAAATCAGGACGATGGTTGTGAAGGAGAATTTGTGTGCACTTTCAGAAGAATTCATGACTCAGTTTATCGAAACTGATGGCATAGTTCTGCGTAGTGCCGTCTTTGAAGTAAATATTGCGATCCGTGACATGCATCAAAGAAGCAAATAAAGCAGCACATCCAGAACAGCAAAAATTTAAAGAACACTGAATTTCGCAATTGAAACTTAAGCAATCTACTCTCATAAACGTCTGCGTTTCAGGATCTCTAACGGAGTGGTCATTAAAAGAGTTTAGTGCGGATTCTGGTATGGCATTAATCCAGTCAGGAATTCCAGTTCACAAGGTAAACAATCCTACATTCATACCATTTCTTGCGAAGTAGACCCTAAGGTCAGTACCGGATGAGAGCCCTCTGTGAAAAAGTTAGATAGAGCGTCTTACGAGAAAGGTTACCAGTAAATTAGAGAGACGGTCTGCAAACGTCAAATGAGATTCGTTTTAGATGAAATTACTGATGATGAACTGTAAATATATCTTTTGAATGTGTTGGTTTTCCTATTATCTAGCGAATTCGTGACACCTACGCTTTTTAAGACGTACGATCTCGAGAAGACAAAACGCCTGCACGATAATGCAATCATTCAACGACTCATGATGAACCTGTGGCCAGTGGGCGTACAATACGACTGTGATGACTGACCAAGCGCGCTGCCTGCTTTCAGATTTCCAACATCTGAAGTGCACCTTTTCCGAACATCAACCATGTGACATGTATTGCATATAGCCTACACCGTCCCCTTTGCGAAAATATCCGGGAAATTACTGCAGGGTAAATGACTGCATTGCTGCTCTGAACAGGATCCTTGTAAAGGCCCCAGTCGTCAGTTTTTTTTTTTTTTTTCATCCACAAGGTGGGATACTTCGATAAGATGCGCAGTTTTCTTGTGTGACAAGTTTGATAAAATGTTCCCTAGAATCAGTGGACGCAGCAGCCATCAAGCAGGCCCAACAATTAGTCAACAAAACTGACCTAGAATTGGAACGTTTTTCAGGATAGGGTGACAAATATTTGCCTGATGTGATTCAGTGTGTGGAAGAAGAAAGTATGGAGGAGGAGGAACAATAGAAGAAGTTGATGAATGCTAGAGACATCCTTGATGGATTGCTAAAGACAAATTCGATTTAAATTTGAAGAAGAATCCAGATGTGGAAACCTTTGCAACTTTCACTGAAATTCCTGTACGGGTGCTGACATGGCATGCTCTATCGTTTGCTGTAGATGTCGAGCGGAGTTTCTCCGTATATAGCGATCTATTGAGCTCAAAACGACTAAGTGCAAAAGCGGTGAAATGATACAATTCAGTATACCCTGTAAGCGGGACAAAGAAAGATAATGTAGCTGGTTTAAACTCAAGGTAATTTCATCAACAGCTCTTTTGCACCTATTTTATGTATTTTCAGAATTGTAGCCTCCCCCCTCCCCCCCCCCCCCCCTCTCCGCTCTTATCTTACCTAATTTCCATCGTAAAATGATCTCACTACGTGTAACAATACCTGATAAATTATTACTTTTAACTGGTAACTGCTGATATAATGGACACTGTAAAATATTTCTCAACTGCTATCTCACAAGACTTTTCATTAAGCTTGCACGTGGTATTCTTCCTGCAAGCAAACTCAGAATAGTCGCAAAAGTTGGAGAAGGCAAAGCACGTCGTACATACTTCGGTAGAGTGCAACAGTTGCACGAAAAGAAATCCTACTATCAGATATTTGGGAATGATCCGACAATCCATCCCTTTCCCATATCGGACAGCGACTACAGACACAACTCCAAATATCACAGTGTGGTGACAGATAACCTACATTCATAAGCGCTGGATATATCGATATCACAATCCAGCCTGTTAAATTTTCATCCCAAAAATGTCTGTGAGAGGCGTGCTCTTCCAGAAGGATGACGCACCCGCACACATGTGTTGTGTTCCCAGCATCCTCCACCGCGTCCAGATGAGACAGTATGGTCGTATTCAGGAGGACAGCCGTTCAAATCACAGCCCGGTAATCCAAGTTAAGGTTTTCCGTAATTTTCCAAAATCACTCCAAGCGAATGTAGGGAAAAGGCACGGCCGAGTTATTCCCCAATCCTTCCTAGATTCGAGCTTGTGATCCGCCTCTTAATAACCTTGTCGTCGACGGGGCGTTAAACCTTAATTTTCCTTCTTTCCAAGACGTTGAATGTAAATGCTGTTTCTCTTGTTTACAAGATACAATTTTGAAGACCGTTTTCGATAGCTAAACAGTCGTCTTCAGCCATTAAAGAGAGAGAAAAAGCAATCATTACTCGTGAACTGTCTTTGATACACACATTATCGTTGTTGTTGTTGTTATGGTCTTAATTCCGAAGACTGTTTGATGCAGCTCAGGATGCTACTCCTGTTAAAGACTCATCACCTCTGCATAACTTCTGCAATGTACATCCATTTGAACCTATTTACTGTATTTGTGCATAGATATGTACCCATCTGTCTTGAGCATTCTTCTGTAGTACCACATTTCAAAAGCTTGTATTCTCTTTTTGTCTGAACTGCGTACCGTCCAAGTTTCACTACCGTACAACGCTACAGTTCAGACTCATTTCTTCAGGAAAAACTTCCTACCACTTAAATTTAAATTAAGTGTTGATTACTCGCACTTTTGAGAAATGATTTTCTTACTGTCGTTAGTGTCTATTTTATATCCTCTGTATTTGTACAATCAGCTGTTATTTTGGTTCAGAAATAGTAAAACCCAAATTTATCCTTGATTACACACATTGCCCAAAATTTAAGAGAATTAAGAACGAACATCCCTTAAAATCGTATTTACAGCAGTTAACACGTTCAAAGCAGCGTATTTACATGGTATGACACTGCAAATTATGTGCATGTGTGCGTTATCTTTAAAAGGGAGCAAACCAGCCATCCAATAGAGGGCGCCAAAGATAGCACAGTTACACGATGGGTTGTATCGCATAACGTTTTGTGCATAATGGCACAAGAATAGAGTGATAGAAATATGATAAAAAGGCGGTAAATGAGTCAACCTTTAAACAATTAAAAAGTATGAGAAGATATGAGAAAAAAGTGGATACGACGCGAGGGAATATAGATGAAAACATTTGTATGACACACAAAATAACTTACAATTAAAGTCTTAGATGTATCTAAAGGACGACAACGTTACAATACAACACGGAGTATAAAACAGGAGACGGTCCGTGGATGATGCAGTGTATTTACAGTGTCCTTCCAACACGTGTCTGGAAATGCATCGTTGCCACGGTAGAGAGCGCTGACGAATGACAGTTCCTCTGACCACGTGCCGTCTCTTCCTTGGGGGCTGCAGGCTGTGTGACTGACGCAACGTGCGGCAAGCAGCAGAATGGTTCGGTATTCGTGTCGGGAACAAGCCGAGATGGTGTTTGTGTACGGCCAAGCAGCTGGAAACGGTCGCGAAGCAGCACGGCTATACGAAAACAAGTACCCTCACAGACACCAACCACATCACACAACATTTCAACCACATCACACAACATTTCAAGCCCTTTTTTGGGCGTCTGGGTGCTTTCAGAGAGACGAACCTGCAGGAAGGCGGCGGGCTGTGCGTACACCAGGATTGGGTTCTTCAGGATATTCAGATGAACGCTCTACAAGCTCCAGGCTAGTGGCCCGCCAACATCGTGTAAGCCAAAGTACGATTGTGTGTACCCCGCATGACAATCCACGATGCGACGTGTGAACACATGCATTGCATCGCATGGAAGCCACTGTTGAACGTCTGTTGTGACGTGCAGCTCTGCGCAGTGTTCTGGGACGATCTGTTGTCGTTACACGCTCACCGCACATTTCCGGCCACATGTTCATCGGACCTCATTTCCTCCAATTCCAGTCAGGAATCCGTCCCTGCAGTTTGTCGGTTTTCTATATATACGGGAGGAACTAATATGTTGGCTTACTGTTCTTCGAACGTACGCTCTCGAAATATTAACACTGAAGGTCTCAGTGATGGAAAATTCCTAGGCTCCTTCCAATGAATATGAGTCTGGCATCTTCATTTCTTAAGTTTTATATGGCCATTCTACTTGAGATCGCTCCGGACGATTACCTCTAGGTATTTTACGATTGTGATTTATTGCCAATAGCGTAATCGAATTGTAGTGTACCTCTCCGCCTATTTATGCGCAGTAAGTTACATTTATTTACGTCTATTGTCGACCGCTAATGCCTTCAACAATCGCCGATCCATTGCAGGTTCTCCAGCATTTCACTAGTCTTCCTACAGACAACAGAATCGTACACAGGCTCACGTTGCTTCCCACGCTATCCACTGTATCACATTTGCATTTGTTGTATATTACAAAGTACAGTTTCCATTGGTTTAAACGACCACGGTGATTTACTTAACATGGTCCTATTGCATTTGATATACCGTTGTTTTTTTTCTGACCTTTTAACTGACTTACCAAGCCAGTTATAACGTGGACAAGAAACGACAGCCGTCCCTAAAGACCTTGTCATCGACGTGACGTTAATTCCTAACCTTTCTTCCTCTCTTCCTCCCGTATGGCAGTGCAGCTCGACACGTAAGGCATAAGTATTCATTGTCAGAGGTGAACGGAATGACAAGTCATCTTTTCTTCTTCTTCTTAGCGGTATCCCGTTGGAACAGGATCCTCATTTTGGGTCAATGCACACCATTTCTTATTGTCTGACGCGTCCTGTGGATTTAGGCTTGTTGACCTTAGATTTGCGTTTATGGTGTCTAGTCACCGTAATTTAGGTCTTCCACGATGTCTCTGGCCTTCGACAGATGACAGGCTGAGTTGATGACTGTACTCGTGTGATGTGTCCGTACCACTGAAGTCTCCATAAAGAAGTGGTAAGTGGCAAATAAAAACCCTAGGATGTCCGGCGACTGCACACTGTACTTTTAGACTCGTGGTATGGTACTGTGCCAGTGTATATCGGGGCCACCGAGCCACAATAACGGCCATTTTCAATTACCTTGGGGTACTGCCAAACTCACTTCTACAACTGTCGCTTTCGTTCCGTTGTATTTGCTAGGACGTCCTGTATCCAGTCGCAGGTCTGGTCCGAGACCCTGTAAACTCGTGTTTCATTCAGTGCGGAATTGTATCCAAAGCCATCCGAAAATCAGAAAACGCAGTATATTAAGGCAGATATAAACACTTCCGTGTTTGATGAGTGAAGTACTGGAAGTTGTGCTTGTGCTTTTTTTAGTCTACGTATAGTTTGGTTTACAAAAGGCAACCTATGATGAGCAGATTTTCATTTCACAGCTCTTGTCGATATTCTTCTCTTGTGGTCATCGGTTGTCCTGGGTTGCAGATCCACAGACCCATGTGTACTCTTGAGGTGACCTTGGTTCGGTGTTAACTACAAATAAAATGTTTCTTAATTCTTGATCAGTACATAACTAATACTATAGTAGCCCGCTACATGAGCGTTGCGAACTTCAAACAGACAAATCAGTATAGCTGTCAACGCGTCTGCTTACTAAAGCCGTCGATATCGTGTCGAGACTTTGACAAGTGAGCAAGTGGCCACCTTCGGCTGAGCTGCTTCTGCTTTTGTTCATGTGGCGTTCTCATACCGCCTAACATGCCATACATGAAAATTACGGTGTGTTTAGTGAAAACAATACGAGCTTATCGAGTATCGGAGCAGATTAGGTGCAAGAGTTCCTTGCAAAGTCATCGCTCTTAACAGAACGAAATCGACAGATGTAAAGGAAATTTCAGAAGTACTCCAAGGAAGAGTGATAGGACCGTTACCGTTTACAATAAACATTAATGATCCAGTAGAAAGCGTCGGGTGCTTTTTAAGGCTGTTCGCAGATGATACAGTCGTCTATAACAAAGTAGCAACGCCAGAAGATAGTAATGAATTTCAGTATGACCTGCAGAGAATTCATGAATAGTGCAGGGTTCGTAGTTGAACCGAACGTAAATAAATGTAACATTGCGCATACGTAGGAAAAGAAATCCACTACTGTACAGCTACACAATTGATAACAAACCGCTGGAAACAGTATCTACTGTAAAATATCTAGGAGCGACCTTAAGTGGAATGATCACATAAAATAAATAGTGGGATAACCAGATGCCAGTCTCAGATTAATAGGAAAAATCTTAAAGAAATGTAACACAGCTACGAAGGAAGTGGCTTATAAGTCACTTGTAAGACCGATTGTTGAATACTGTTCATCTATCTGGATCCGTACCAGGTAAGACTGATGAGAGAGAGAGAGAGAGAGAGAGAGAGAGAGAGAGAGAGAGAGAGAGAGAGAGCAGATCCAACGAAGAGCGGCGCATTTCGTCACGGGATCGTTTAGGCGGCGCGAGAACTTTACGGAAATGCTCAACAAACTCCATTGGCAGACGTTACGAGAGAGGCTTTGTGCATGACGGAGAGATACACTGTTGAAATTTCGAGAGAGCACTTTTCGAGAAGAGTCGAACCACATATTACTTCCCCCCACATACGTCTCGCGTAATGACCACGAGAAGAAAATTCAGAAATTAGAGCCAATACAGAGGCTTACCGACAATCATTCTTCCCATGTGCTATTCGCGAGTGGAAGAGGATTGGAGGGCTCAGTTAGTAGTACCAAATATATCCCCTGCCACACAACATTAGCTGGCTTCCGGAGTATGATGTAGACGTACGCCCCGCAATAGTTACGTGGCGTTAAGCTTCAGCTTCAAGCTAACTTCAAACCTTTCTTAAGGCAACCCGGTGGTGAACGAATTTGCTATGGGTGAACATACTAACATTCGTACACTTTTCTTAGAAACTATTTCTTCAAATCAAACCAAATTTGAAACGTGCATAAGATCTCATATGTTCTTCATAGTGTATTATTTACGAGTATATGTAAGTAGCTATCACAGTAGAAATTCCAAGAAAGTTTAAAAAAAAACCTAAATATTTGTCATACCTTTTATTTGATTGCCATAATTCTAGTAAGTTTTAATGAAAGTGACATAATTAATCCCAGTACCATATTTGATTGACGTAGATATATTAGATTCAGAGGAAATTGCACCTAAATCCAAAAATTTCATACTTTCGGTAAAAGGCACTAAAGTTTCTGATACAGTCTTTTCAACCTAGATTGAAAGTTAAAACTTGCCGGGTCCATAGCCGTCATCTTTGCAAGTTTTTGTATTCTCAAGCTTATGTTTAGTGGCCCTTTTTGAATTCTGGCCTCTTTCTTCATTTGTAGGGCTTTTTCCTCAGGGTACCGCACGCTCAGCTGGTCAACTGATGGAAGCACATTCTTGACGCTTACCCCAGGTTCTATGCACATATCACGGAAAACTTTCATCCTGTTAACTGCCCCATCGTTGAAACAGAACACTGCATCCATGATGCCAGGTTTTAGTGATTTGAAGCACACAAATGTTTCAAATGTTTTAGACAAGCCTTCCCGCACGATTATTGTAACTTCGTTGAAATTTTGACTTTTCGCTTGGATGTATTTAGCAGGTAAGGTTTTAATAGCTAAGTGCCTATAGATAGGTTTTGTAACATCTGCGATTGACATTATTTGGATACAGTCGTGTCTATATTGATCACGATTTACGCTTGGTCTCTGATACTTACACCATGATTTGGGGAACTGTGGACAGAGAGAATGACAGGGGTCCATTGTTACCTTTAAACTTATTCTTACTCGTAAACTTCCACATTTTTCCTATATTTACGATCTGCACGAATAAAATATAACTATAAACACAATAAGATTACATGCTAAAATCGAGTAGTTTTTCAAGTCACTACAACTTGTAAAACGACAGCAGAACGCTGAACTGATGTTCAACTTAGCACCACGTTGACCAACCTGTGGGCAAATAATAAATAAACACCGAGTAGCAGGGATAAACACTACTTAACTGACAGCAGACAGAATGAGGCGTGTCGCTATTTAGAAAATGCTAGTTCTTTCCTGTTAATACGCACCAAACATACAAAAAGCATATATATTCTGGTTCAGGAAGGAATATAGCGTAACTTAACACAGTAAAAAATTGTTATTTTACTGAGTTACCACTTCCTGGTTCCCTTAAACTTTTTCTTCTTCATATGTTTAAAAAAATGGTTCAAATGGCTCTGAGCACTATGGGACTCAACATCTTAGGTCATAAGTCCCCTAGAACTTAGTACTACTTAAACCTAACCAACCTAAGGACATCACACACACCCATGCCCGAGGCAGGATTCGAACCTGCGACCGTAGCAGCCTCGCGGTTCCAGACTGCAGCGCCAGAACCGCACGGCCACCGCGGCCGGCCCATATGTTTAAAGTCAAATAGGTAAGAAATCAACTCATTTGTAAAGTTGTCAGACGTTTGAAGCTGTTTTTTAACGGGAGTTCGAGTCTTTAAAGACTCGACGGTTTACTGGTAAAATTATATTCGCGTGCAACCGGCGTAGGTCCGAGTGGGTACAGGGGGGTCGTGTAGCTACCTAGGCGCCACACTACGCGGCCCGGCCGCCCTGGACGAGAGTTTTGAGGAGCTGCCGGCGCCGTCCCGGCTCGCCGCGAACTGTGTCACGGCGAGCAGAGTGCAGCGCAGCACTTTCGTCCCGTCCCGTGCCGTCTCTCTCTCTTTTCACTGCGCCGTGAAAACTGGGCTGCGGGACCCGGACGCAGCTGCGGCCAGGCCGTACCGTACGTATACGGGTCAGCCGCAGCCGCAGCCCGAGCACCGGCCGCTCTTCCCGGACGCCCGCCGCCCGCCGTAATCGGGCCGGAAGTCCGCGGCAGCAGCTGCCTCTTCCCGTGACCTACCTCTCTACCTCACACCTCGCTACGAACTGCCCTGTCTCATCATACAGGCTCAACCAGAACTACACCCACAAACTTTCAGAGGTTGTTCAGGGATACCGTCTGAGTATTTTGGTGTAAAGAAGCACGGTCTCTGGCGGCTCGTTAAATAGATATACGGGGTCCAGAATGAGATTTTCACTCTGCAGCGGAGTGTGCGCTGATATGAAACTTTCTGGCATATTAAAACTGTGTGCCCGACCGAGACTCGAACTCGGGACCTTTGCCTTTCGCGGGCAAGTGCTCTACCATCTGAGCTACCGAAGCACGACTCACGCCCGGTACTCACAGAAGGTTGGAAGGTAGGAGACGAGATACTGGCAGAAGTAAATCTGTGAGTACCGGGCGTGAGTCGTGCTTCGGTAGCTCAGATGGTTGAGCACTTGCCCGCGAAAGGCAAAGGTCCCGAGTTCGAGTCTCGGTCGGGCACACAGTTTTAATCTGCCAGGAAGTTTCAGATATACGGGGTGTTCAAAAAGTCTCTCCGCAGTGCAGTACTATTATTACCCGCGCGTGCCGTATGATTTGTTCGCCTGCCTGGGTTACTTCCCTTCAAGTGGACTCTCCCAACATTCCACTGTTTCATTTATCTCAGCCAGCGTCAGTAGTATCGTTGGTGTGTGTCGTCACGTGTTGACGTGAACGTTTTAGTTCCTTTGTTCGTTTTTGTCACAGTTAAAATGCTAACCATTGAAGAACGTGTGTTTTTAGTCGAACAAGTGTTCAAAGCTGGCGCTAAATATACAGTTTCAGTTCGTCAAACATTTTATTCAGTTCTCCCGGAGACAACACTCCCACATCGCGATACGGAGCGAGATTTGATTAACATATTTCTACCTACGGGTTCAGTGACAGATGCACCGAGAAGTGGTCGTCCTAGCGTTTTGTCTGGGGATAGACTACTCGATATTTCCGATAAAATGCCCATGAGTCCGAACAAGTCAGTAAGAAAACTCGCCTAGGAAATCGATGTTAGTGTCGGAACGGCCCGCACAGCTGTAAGGAAAAAAATTAGAACTTTTCCCATACAAAGTGACAGTCGTGCAAGAACTGAAAAATACTGATCATGGCAAGAGACTGCATTATTGTCAATGGTTCAAAAATTTCGTTCAACAAAATGGAAGGGATATTCTTAATGAAAAGTTTTTCACTGCTGAGTGGTTTCATTTATCCGGGTACATGAACTCGCAAAGTTCTCGTACGTGGAGTACTGCAAATCCATTGTGTATTCATGAGGAACTACTTCATTCTGTGAAAATAAGAGTTTGGATTGCAGTTTCTAGACGTCGGATTGTAGGTCCCATATTTTTCAACGACACAATAAACGCACAACGATACTGCAGTGATATTCTGTACCCATTCATAGGAGAACTTGTGTTAAGTGAAATACTGCAACAAGATGGTGCAACCGCGCATACAGCTCGCGTTTCAGTGTCACTGCTTGCTCATGTTTTTGATGATCACGTAATTTCACTGGGACTTTGGCCTCCACGATCGCCTGACCTAACACCACCTGACTTTTTCTTCTGGGATGCAGCGAAAGCAACTGTCTATAAAAACCGTCCAAAATCAATCGATGAATTGAAAACTGCAATATCCACTTTGACTGCTTCTGTTACGGAAAAAATATTAAAGCATGTGTTTGGAGATATGATTAGACGAATTGAATTATGTATTCAACAACAGGGGGGACACTTTCAACATTTAACGTGAAAATTTTTAAGTGAAAATGAATATTCAATAAACTAATAACTTTACTTCACTGAGTTTCATTTCGGTGTATTCACTGAGGCATACGGCACGCGCGGCTAACAATCATACGGCACCGCGGAGAGGCTTTCTGAACATACCGAAGTACGACTTATTTGTTGTGTTGGCGCAGTCACCCATGTTTCTGTAAAAATAGTTTCACAACAGTGAAGAGGCCAGTAATATGCAGTAACCAAAACGTACAACACGGAACGTACCTGTAGAGCAAAAAGCACGAAACGAAACACGTCCACTTTTACCACAGTGTATTTTGTCAGTGTACATTGCAGCACGTAACAAATGCAGAACTATTCCCTTAAAGGTATTGTTCACTGTTTCAATCACTACGATCACGGCGTCGCACCATCGACCGTTTTACACGCTCAGAAGTTCCAGGACTTTGGCGTACTACTTTCGCGGCGGCGATAATCCTAGCAACCAGGTCCAGGCGAGTATCCACCAGAGTCTCATTAACTGGGCTCTTCACATGCCCCCAGAAGAAGTAGTCCATTGGTGTCATGTCTGCTGGCCAAGCCGGCCCTGTAACAGAAACACAGCGACCAGTCCATTATTGACCAAACCGTACAACATTGTGGTTCCTAGTATCGAGTGCAACGTGAGTTTTGCTTCAGAACGAGACACAAGGTGCATACAGCACAAAATTAGCATTATTGTGCATCTATTTTCGCTGCAATGCACATAGAAAACTAATTGGGTCAAGAAACAAACGAAATGCAATAACTCTGTAACTTGTTCCGGGAGACCGTGAATCCTTCATACCAAAATACTCAAAAGTGTCCCTGAACTACCTCTGTAAGTCTGTCGGCGCAATTCTGTTACACCCAATATACGAGCTGCTATCCAAACCTTCCAGAAATACACTCTTAAGACAAAAAAAAAGGACGCATCACGAAGGAGTTATTCGAACCGGACGGTAATCGGTAGATGTGATGTACATGTGCAGACAAACAAATGATTACAATTTGAGAAATGTTGGATGAGTTATGCAAGAGGTTGAGCTCCACAAATTGAGTACGTCAATAACGCGCTGATCCACCTTTCGTCCATGTGCAACAAGTTATTCGGTGTGGTACTGATGGACAAAGTTGTTGGATGTCCACCAGAGGAGTAGCTTACGAAATGCTGCCCAATTAGCTTATTAGATGGTCAAAATCCCGAGCTGGTTGGAGGGCCTTGCCCTGAATTCTCCAATCGTTCTCAATTGGGGAGAGATCCGGCGACCTTGCTGGCTAAGGTAGGTTTTGGAAAGCACGAAGACAAGCCGTAGAAACTCGCCGTGTACGGCTGGGCATTACCTTTGGTACAATGAAAGCCCACGATGGCTTGCTGTGAAGGGCAACAAAACACGGCGTAGAACATTATCGACGCTGTGCTGTAAGGGTGCCACGAATCTCCACCAAAGGGACCCTACTATGAAAAGAAATGACACCCCACACCATTACTCCTGGTTGTCGGGCCATAAGGTGGGCGACATTCAGGTTGGTATCCCAACGCTGTCTGGGCGTCTGCAGGCACGTCTTCGCTAGTCATTGGGGCTCAATTCGAAGCGGAACTCATTACTAAAGACAATTCTACTCCAGTCAGTGAGATTCCAGGCTGAAGAATTGTCTGGAGACGCCTCGGGCAGCGGTAGGATAGGAACTTGACTTTAATCTCCCATACAGTTCAACAATCGGGACTGTTGGTCTGGGGTGCCATTTCTTTTTGTAACAGGTCCGTTTTCTTTGACATCCGCGGCTCTCTCACAGCACAGCTGTACGTCGATGATATTCTACGCCCCGTTGTATTGTTCTTATGCCTAAGCCATCCAGGGCTTACATTTCAGCAAGATAATGCCCGCCCGCCCGCCCACGGCTAGAGTTTGAACTGCTTGTCTTCGTGCTTGCCAAATCATACTTCGGCCAGCAAGGTCGCGGATCTCTCCCCAGTTGAGAACGTTTGGAGCATTGTGGGCAAGGCCCTCCAACCACATCGGGATTTTGACGATCTAGCGCAGTCATTGGGCATGATTTGGCACGATATCCCTCATGTGGACATCCAACAATTCTATCAATCAGTACTAATCCGAATAACTGCTTTGATAAGGACCAGAGATGAACCAACGCGTTATTGGCTTACTTGACTTGTGAAGCTCATTCTCTAGAATAAATCCTCCAATTTTTCTGAAATTGTAATCATTCGTTTGCCTGTACGTCAAATTTACCGATTTCCGTCCCATTCGAATAATTCCTACATGGTGCGTCTTTTTTTTCGTAATGTGTATACGAATGAAAATAATAGCATATTACCTAGATTCTCGACTGTAGGTTCTCCAGCTGTACCCAACAGCGTTTCGCGAGAACTAAGTGTATCTTCTTTGAAGGGCTCCCATTCCACTACTTCGACCATTTCTCCTATACTTTCACATAAACGAGTTCATCTGAGTTTCTCCAATGTCTTCAGTCATGCCTGCTTGGTAAGGACTCCAAACACGGCAACAACACTCTAGACTTGCATGCACCTGCGTCTTTCGTGCGATTTCGTTTCCATTTACATTACGTTTTCCCAGAACCTTTCCAACAAATCGAAGTCTCCCATTCGTCTTCCTAATATACATTTTACGCGTTCGTCTCAATTCATATCATTTCTTAGTATAATCGCCGACACAAGTAAACGACGTTATGGGTAATATTAGTCAGATATCCTCAAACTAATCACTCATTCGCAAAAGTAGTCCGGATGATGGTGTCTGGATTAGTGGCCCATTGTGTGATGCCGTGTCGACCGCCTTGCCGATTCGATGGAGACATAATATGCTTCTTCATCAGCATGTTTTTTTTTTCCAGGATGTAGTGTGTGAATAAAGCAACCTGCGTTTCACACGAGTGATTTTTCCTGAACACGTATTAATGTCTTTCAGAGAAGATTTTCTTCAGGAACGTCGTAATGTTTTGGCTCTGAGTATGCTGTATGATCCTCAATATATGCACGTCTACGCTATCGGTCTGTGATTCTGTGCATCCGATCTATTACCCATTTTGTAAACAGAGATGATCTAAGTGCTCCGTTCCAGTCGCACGGGACTGTTCTCGGCGCAAGAGAATCTCGATAAATATGTGCTTGGAAAGGAGCTAACTCCAAAGCGTATTCACTTAAAAACTACACACATCAAAAAAGTTATGCATCACCCCGGATCCCAGAACTCATGAAGAGAGACGTTGACTGTGGATTTGTATCACAGACACAGTCCCTTTCACTGTTCAGAAATGTCACTAAACCCACCAAAAACCACCCAAAGATGTAAACAACTATGCATGAGCAGTGCCTATTACACAGCGGGGGTCCAACAGCCGATCAGTTCCAGTCGTTCCACCAGGAAGGAGGTACACGGCTAGGGTTGCCTGTAGTTCAACCATGCCTAGACGGTCAATACCGCGGTTCGATCGCGTTCGCATTGTTACTTTGTGCCAGGAAGGGCTCTCAACAAGGGAAGTGTCCAGGTGTCTCGGAATTAACTAAAGTGTTGTTGTTCGGACATGGAGGAGATACAGAGAGACAGGAACTGTCGATGACATGCCTCACTCAGGATGCCTAAGGGCTACTACTGCTACCTACGGATTATGGCTCGGAGGACCCCTGACAGCAACGCCACCATGTTCAATAATGCTTTTTGTGCAGCCACAGGACGTCGTGTTTCAACTCAAACTGTGCGCAATAGGCGGCATGATGCGCAACTTCACTCCCGAAGTCCATGGCGAGGTCCATCTTTGCAGCCACGACACCACGCAGCGCGGTACAGATGGGCCCAACAACATGCCAAATAAACCGCTCAGGACTGGCGTACGTTCTCTTCACCGATGAGTGTCGCATATGCCTTCAACCAGACAATCTTCGGAGACATGTTTGGAGGCAACCCGGTCAGGCTGAGCGCCTTAGACACACTGTCCAGCAAGTGCAACAAGGTGGAGGTTCCCTGCTTTTTAGGGGTGGCATTATGTGGGGCCGACATATGCCACTGGTGGCCATGGAAGGCGCCGTAGTGGCTGTACTATACATGAAGGCCATCCTCCGACCGATAGTGCAACCATATCGGCAGCATATTGGCGAGGCTCCCATCGTGCGAATGACTTCCTTCATGATAACGACATCGCTCCACTAGAGTGGCCAGTGTGTTCTCCAGACATGAACCCTATCGAACATGCCTTGGGTAGATTGAAAAGGGCTGTTTGTGGACGATGTGACCCATCAACCACTCTGAGGGATCTGCGCTGACTCGCCGTTGAGGAGTGGGATAATCTGGACCAACAGTGCCCTGATGAACTAGTGGACAGTGTGCCACAATGAATACAGCCATGCATTAATGCAAGAGGACGTGCTACTGGGTGTTAGAGGTACCAGTGTGTACAGAAGTCTGGACCACCAAATCTGAAGGTCTCGCTGTATGGTGGTACAACATGCAGTGTATGGTTTTCATGACCAATAGAAAGTGCGGAAATGATGTTTATGTTGATCTCGATTCCAATTTTCTGTACACGTTCCGAAACTCTAGGAACCGAGGCGATGCAAAACTTCGTTTGATGTATGTATTATGGTTACGTCAGATCACGTAAGTCTTCAGTAGTAATATTAAGTACAGATGTAAAATGGGATAAACGAAGCAATGCTCACCCTGCGACATATCTTAAAAGATAATGTTGAAGAAAGGCAAACCTGTGTTTATAGCTATTGTAGCATTTGTAGATTTAGCGTAACTTTTTGACCATGTTGATTAAAATATATTCCTTGAAATTCTGAAAGTTACAAGGGTAGAATAAAAGGGGTGGCTGAAAGTAATGTAGAATTTTAACCGAAATCAGACGGCAGTTGTGAGAGTGAAAGGGCATAAAATGGAAGTCGTAGTTGAGGGGGAGTGTGACGAGGTTGTAGCCTCTCGCCGACCTTATTCAATATATACATTCAGCAAGCAGTAAAGGAAATCAGAGAAAAATTTGATGAAGGAATTTAAGTTCAGAGAGAAGAAATAAAAGCTTTGACACAATTACCATGTCATCGGTGAACGTCAGAGATGACACAGGACTTGGAAGGGCAATTTAACGAAGTAGGTAATACCTTTAAAAGAGGTTATAAGACGAACACAAACAAAAGTAAATCAATGGTAACGGTATCTAGTCACATGAAAACATGTTGGGGGTACTACGAGGTGCATTGGAAAAGAAACAATTCGGGGGCTGTGAAATGAAACCCGCTGAAATAATCGTAATACTGTTGGCTGTGGAACAAGGTGCAGTCTCTATAAAAACGCTGAGGTCTCAAATTGGGTGGCTACAGAGACGCGGGCGACAACCACGTGACCACTGCACTCAGTAGTGCTGGAAATCAAACGGAGGCCTCAGAAGAAGAGCATAAGTGTGTAGTGCGTTTCCGGACAGTGAAAGGTTTGCAGGGAAAGTGTACGGAGAGCACTGCATGTGCTTTGCAATTCCGACGCTCAACTCGACCTCTGCGGCAAGCCTGCTACAGTAATTCTCCGGTGTTGAATAATAAGGGCATCCACCTGCTGGACAGTGGCATGGCATCGTAATGCAGTGTGGCGTTCCACACTGTGTGCATCCATCGACAAACAGTAATCGTCCTTCCCTTAGTGGCTTGTATCATGACCTGCACGGGGAACCCCGCGTGTTAACGCGACCAATTCCAAGACGCGGGGAGGAATGCCGTCCCCGATAGAATCCGCCCAACGGATTAACGACGAAGATCGGTCTGCTGGTTAGCCTGGATGTGTTTTTAGGCAGTTTTCCACAGTCAGTTAGGTGAATACGGGGATAATTTCAATGCTGCACATAAGGTGCGTGCTACTGAAATATTTAGAACCCTTCCTCTCACTTGCACACGGAACTTACTCTATACCCAGGTAGAATGGGTGCACTGCTACTGTTCTGGAGGGGGGAGGGGGGGGAGTGCATAGAAGACTGTTGACCTTAGCCTTAGCTATTTGTCTCCTTAAACAGTTAACCAGCATCAGCTTATGTCACGTCTTGACCACTGCCACGGACTTCAAGTGCTCTCGGTAGACATGTGCCATTCTTCCACTGTCAGGAAACGCCTGCATCCCTATGCTCTTCTATTTAAGCCTCCGTTTCACTGTTTTCAGCACGACTGAGTACTGTGGACAGTCGACGTGTGTGCGTGTTGGCTCTGTCGTCGTGTGGGTATAAGCTCGTCGATTCTAGCGGCGAGTTTGGAGCCTTTGCACTGTTTCGGGGATCGGAGCTTCTTCCGCAGGCAACGATCTTACAATCCTTCAAGCGATTTCCATTTCACTGCTAACAGCTCGTTTCTTTTGTAATGCACCTTATAGGCTATATGAGGAAATGAGACACCAAAAACAGTAAATGAATTTTGCTATTTGCGCAGCAAAATAACGACGATGAGCTAAGTAGAGGTACTATAGAATGCACCCTCACAATAGCACGGAAATCGTTTCTGCAAAAGAAGAATTTGTTAACTTGTAATATCAGTTTGTTAGTAAGTCCTGTGTCGGGGACAGCCTTGTACGAAAGTAATATAGAAACTTTTGAAATGAGGTACTGTAGAAAAACGGTGAAGATTACATAGGTAAATCGAATGACAAATGAGGTGGTACTGAGTGGAAAAAAAAAC
This sequence comes from Schistocerca cancellata, assembly GCF_023864275.1. Taxonomy (NCBI): domain Eukaryota; kingdom Metazoa; phylum Arthropoda; class Insecta; order Orthoptera; family Acrididae; genus Schistocerca; species Schistocerca cancellata. The sequence goes on from NC_064627.1 coordinate 660,736,115, forward strand.
GGAATTTACTGTACAACTTGTATGAAAGAAGGGGTCCATTGACAGGAGACGTCCTAAGGCGTTAAGGTATCATCAGTTTGGTAATGCTCTCCGTCTTCAGGCCACAAGTGGCCCATCGGGACCATCCGACCGCCGTGTCATCCTCAGCTGAGGATGCGGATAGCAGGGGCGTGTGGTCAGCACACCGCTCTCCCGGTCGTTATGATGTTTTTCTTTGACCGGAGCCGCTACTATTCGCTCGAGTAGCTCCTCAGTTGGCAACACGAGGCTGAGTGCACCCCGAAAAATGGCAACAGCGCATGGCGGCGCGGACGGTTACCCATCCAAGTGCCGGCGACGCCCAACAGCGCTTAACTTCGGTGATCTGACTGGAACCGGTGTATCCACTGCGGCAAGGCCGTTGCCCAGTTTGGTAATGGAGAGGGTACAAATTGTAGAGGGAGACCCGAGGTTCAAATGTATGTAGGTTCCAGTGGCTCCACAGAGATTCAGACCCTTTCACAGGATTAACTAGAGCCGGGGATCTGCATCGAAGCAGTCTTCGCACTCAAGACAACGACGACGACAGTGTCAGTAAAAGAAAGAGCTCTTTGGAGAGTGACCAGGTAGCCGTGTGGTGGTCCCGAGTGGCGCGTCCTGTGTCCGGCAGATGCGGCCAGCGGCTGGGCCGGGGTGTGCTGGGCCTGGTGTGGTGTGCCCCGCTTTCCTGGCGGACGGAGAGAGCGGCGCCGCCTCCCCCGCGGCTTTCTCGCGGTTTCCGGCCCCAGCGCTCCCTGCCCCCCCCACAGTGTGCTCGGCCCGTCTCTGGGTGCTCCGAAGACTATACAGCCGTCGTGACGGGGACCTGCTCTTAAAAAGAGGACCATTTTTATTTTTGATATTTTAGGTGCCCAACAATGCCGAGCGCTTAAGTTTTTACACCTACGTACATATGATGAAGGGAAAAAAAATCACGTCGTAAACGAAACTTGTGAGTCGCGCTTTTTGGTCCGAAACATGCTGTCTATCAATATTTCGCCCCAGTCGCATAACAGAGACGCTAATAGCGTCACCATCGGGATGAAGATGGTTTGCTTTAAACGCGCGCTGCAATGGTCGTGAGCCTTAGTTTCCTATGAGAGTCAACATGGTGAGTTGATGTTAGCCAAGAATGCCTTTAGGACGAGGACGCCAGTATCAACACCTCACTGAATTTGAATGGGCTCGTGTAATAGTGCTACGAGAAGAAGGATGTTACAGAAAGACTTGGCAGAAAATGAGCCAACGTACATGACTGCTGGCAGCGGTGGTCAAGAGAATGTACAGTCCTAAGAAGACCGGACTCCGGACGGCCACATGGCCCTAACGAGAGGGAAGACCATTTTGTTTGGCATATGCATATGGCGCATTGTACTGCATCTGCAACAGTAATTTGAGCAGCAGTTGGGACCACAGTGACGCAGTGAACCGTTACAATTCGCATACTGAAAGGATAGCTCCGAGTCAGACGCCCTGTAGCGTGCGTTCCAGTGAACCCAAACCTGTGCCATTAGTGACGTCAGTGGTGTGAAGCGAGAGCTCACTGGAGGGCATGGTGAACATCTGTTGTGTTTTCTGATGAAAGCTGATTCTGCCTCGTTGACGGTGATGGCCGTTTGTTGATTAGGAGGAGTGCAGTTGGGGACCTGCAAACAACCTGTCTGCATGCAAGAGACACTGGATCTACACCTGGAGTTACGGCCTGGGATGCGATTTTGTATGATAGCAGGAGCACTCTAGAAGTTCTCCCATTCACCCTGACTGCAAAACTGTACGTCTGGTGATTCGACCTATTGTGCCGTTATTCAAGAACAACTTTCCAGTAGGTGTTTTCCAATAGGATAACACTCGTTCATATACCGCCGTTGTAACTCAAGATCACAAAGTGTCGACATTTTATCTTGGCCTGCTCGATCACCAGATCTGTCTCCAGTCGAGCATGTATGGGAGATCATCGGACGACAAATCCAGCGTCGTTCACAAACAACATTAATCGTCCCTCTATTGACCGATCAAGGGCAACAGGCATGGAAATTCATCCCGGAAACTGACATCCAGCACTCGTACAACACAGTGCGTGCACGTTTGCATGCTTACATTCACATTCTGGCGTTTACACCAGTTACTAATTTACCAGCATTTCATATTTGCAATATCATATCTCGCGCTTGCATTATCCTGTGATCTTGCAATGTTAATCACTTACATATATTACCTAGACAAATGTATTTCCGAACTTTATGCTTTGGTGTTACGATTTTTTTCGTCAGTGTCGATACTCCACAAGCCACCAAGCGGTCGATGGCGGAGGGTAACAGGTACCAGTGCCAGTCATTCCGCAACTGGAGCGAGGAGAAGCGGTTGGCAATATGTCTCAGTACGAGCCATGATTAATATTATCTTCTCTTTGCGATCCTATGCGAGATGTACGATGTTGTCACCAGAATCGTTCTGCAGTCTGTATCAAATGCCGGTTCTCTACACTTTCTCGATAGTGATTCGTGGAAAAAACGTATTTTTCCTTCATGAGATTCCCATCTGAGTTCACGAAGCATTTCTGTAATACTCGGGTGTTGATCGAACCTAGCGTTAACAAATCTAGGGCCACGCCTGTTGTTTGCTTCAATCTCTTGTTTTAATCCGACCTTGTGGGCATCCCAAACGCTGGTGCGGTACCAAAAATTAAGCCGCACAAGTGTTCTATACGCAGTCTCTTTTATCAAAGAACGTGCAGAAAAGTAATGCCTCCTAATTTTTTGTGTGAAAGATCATAAGGCTTTTTAAATAAAACAAACGTTAGAAACATACAACATCTTCATTCTTCATGTCTACATATTTGCATTCCTCTGCCGCTAGAGGGCTCCGATTTATGGGACGTAACTTGTCAATGTGTAACTGTGCCGGTGCGTGAGAAACGGCGTGCTGTAATCGCATTTGGAATTCGAAGAGTTCACCCACACGTGGAGCACCCTGTCCTTCAGCATAACGATGCCAGGCCACACAGGAGCGCTGCGACGTCTGTAACAGTCCGACGCCTTGGGTTCACTGTCATCGATCGTCGTCGATACTGTCTCGACCGGCCTCATCCGACTTTCATCTGTTTCCAAAACTTAAAAGAACACTTTCGAAGACTTCAGTTTGATAGTGAAGAAGCAGTACAAGCAGAGGTCTGTCTACAAAGTCAAACATTCTACAGTGACGGTACCAATAAACAATTCTCTCGCTAGTGTGACTATTTCGAGAAATAAATATGTCGACATGAAGAATAAAGATGTTTGTTGTATCAAAAAAGCTTTTAGAGTTTTCACGTGAAGAATTCGGAAGCATTACTTTTCGGCACGTTCTCGTAGATAAGCTACACTTTCCTAGAATTCTCCAAATAAACTGAAGTAGACCGTTTACCTTCCCTTGTCGACTTAACGTGCTAGTTCCATTTCATATCGCTTTGCAACGTTACGCCTAGGTATTTAATTGCCGTGACTTTATCAAGCAGCACACTAATTTGATCATTACAGAACTGCTTTTCGTACTCACATGCAGTAACGTACATTTACCCACATTTAGAACAAGCTGTTATTCATCACACAATATGGGAATTTTCTGCAAGTCATTCGACAGTGCACTACAGCAGTGTCATCAGTAAAGAATCACAGTTCTTTGCTCTTCCTATTGACAGGCCGTTGAATTTATGTACAGAACAAGCGCGATCCTGCCACACATCCCTGAGTCACTCCTGACGCTGGTCTTGTCCCTGGTGAACGCTGGCTGTCCAGGACAACGCACTGCCGTCTGTTACTTAAAATGTCTTCGGGCAACTCTCATAACTGAGACCTTATGCTGTATGCCCATACCGACATTGATAATAGGGAGTCTGGCGCTACATCAGCGAATATATATGTTATTTGCTGTAATTTGATTCGGGTGAAACACCGCCTTAACGTGTCTAATTAGAAATTACTGCCTGCCCCCGGTAGCTGAGTGGTCAGCCCGACAGAATGTCAATCCTAAGGGCCCGGCTTCGATTCCCGACCGGGTCAAGATTTTCTCCGCTCAGGGACTGGGTGTTGCGTTGTCCTAATCATCATTATTTCATCGACATCGACGCGCAAGTCGCTGAAGTGGCGTCAAATGGAAAGACTTGCACACGGCGAACGGTCTACGAGACGGGAGGCCCTAGTCACACGACATATACAGTGTGTATATATATATATATATATATATATATATATATATATAAGAAATTACTTAGAAAATCTACCTAAGTGTAGAAAAGTCGTATGTGGGGACCTGTATTGTCATCTTACTGTAATGAAACTGTTTCACCGCTCCGGCACCGCTGACTACTCAATGGAATACAAAAACTTTGATCTAAGAAGGAAATATTTTCCGCAGCTTCACACTTGGGATTGAAAACTGCCCGCGGCGCAAATCGAATAAAAATAAAATGAGCACGCTCTCATAAGAGCATAACAGTTCAGTCAGTAGAATAAACTGTTGTTCGCTGAATTAATGACTTTGTTCCTTCTATTAATAAACAGGCACTGCGTCTCGTAGAACTAATCTAATTTCAAGTGCTTTAATCAGTAAAAACTGCAGTAGCTCTAGCTTGGCGCATATTTCCAGTACGTCTGTCTGACATGAATACAAAACAGGGTCTGCCTATTTTACAATTGAGTCCCTAGTACTTCTACTTAAAAAACATCCGCAGTTGGATTAAGTAGCGTCTCATGGCCCATGAGGATTATTCAGCGCCTCCACACTTCTTTCCCGGGAACTTCATTCTCCGTAACGCGATGCTGTGTAGCGTATTGGATGTAGACATGCAACACATTTTCACAAAATTGTTAATAAAAGTATCTTTCCCTACTTGTCGCCATTCTTCCGTCACTCAGCATCTTCGTCTATGAATTTTACTTTAATCAGGGAGAAAAAAAAATGTCGTCTGCAGCTCGACCATTGCACAATTGTCTTTTTACGAAGGTCAGTGAGAGATAAGAGAGGCATAGTTTCAACAAGATGTTGTACGCGGCAGATAATCTTTTACGTGAAGCGATATAGCTTCTCTGTCCTATTCTCATCTTCTAACTGTAGCACACTTACATACATTGGCCGGTTGTGTTAGGGAAACATTTACATTGGTTTCAGTTCTTGAAGATATTCACCATAGACTAAAATTAATTACCTGTTATATAAAAATTGTATTCTGTAGCTTAAATAAACATAAATGAAATCAGCTATATCCATTGTGAGGGGACCTCTATAAAATTTCAGGCCATGTAGACCGCTTCTTTGGTACGTGATACTCTTCTGCTAATGAACGCATGTAGTTCATCCATAACTAAGTATCGACGCTGTATTAAAAAAAACTGAAAATAATCCACACAAATAATGAAAACAATGGTGTTCATTTTCCTTGAAGAACTGGTCTTCTACACTCTTTCTATAAAATTTATTTCGTTGCTGGGACTTTTATACGTCGTTAAGGTGTGTATTTGTGGCGAAACTAACGAAAATCCCTTATGGATGCAAGTCCAAACCCACGTAAAATCTACACTGTTACTGGCTGCTCTGTTTCTTCAGCAAAGAAGATAGCTCATTGCATTTAGATACTTCGTTAGGTTCCCGATGGTTAGTTAATGACACCGCGGCAGTTTGCCATTATGGACCTGAATGAGGAAAAGCAACGCATAACGATACAACGTCAAACAACTGTCCCAAAGTCTATGGTTCCGTTGACTTGAATGTATGTTAAAGGACAACTAGCCACATCCTTCTATCTCTGAATCTACTCGCCCAGCTATGTATTGGGGATACTTAGCGTTTGACGTGGGACCTGGTCGTGTAGGTTAACGCGCAGCGCACGATACATTGCTAACGAGACGAGCAGGTAAGACAGACCCGGATTGAATCTGCGCTGTGGATTAACAGTCCTTGTTCTGGTGCACCGGCAAGCCTGAGAATGGTATTTAGGCGATTTCCCACTGCTCGGAATATAGGAGGCACAGACAGAACAAAGTTTAAACGATTCACAGTCAGATGGCACGCGCTCTACACTCCATTTGGTTAACTGGCAACTGTGGTCACAGAAAGGACGTCTGGACACAAAGTTACAATCGAACTGGATAAACATTACGAGCATGAGAGAGAGAGAGAGAGAGAGAGAGAGAGAGAGAGAGAGAGTTAACGTTGAATTCGCACTACGCATAAGTAGTACTGTCTGCTCTAAGACTGAGACGCGCGTTTATTGTCGACGTTCATCTCTACAATTAATGTTTTTTTATTTCATTGTCGCAGTGTGTGTAAGTTCATTCGAATACACAAGGGTTACACAAAAAGTACGAAAACACTTAAAAACACAACTTACTACCACGCCTAATACACTGTAGAAAACCCACTGGATTTCGAAACACCTTCCAAGCGTCTCGGAGTGGATAAATTCAGCTTCTGTATGCTTTTCAAGGGACTTTAATATCATTCTTCCTGAAAAATAGTGCCAAGTTCAGTTAGTTAACGACTATGGAGATTGATAGAGATCACATGCACTTCTCTCCAAAGCAGACCACAAAGGCTCAATGACATTGAGATGTGGTGACTGTGGTGGCGACAGTCCATCCCCGTGTTCACAAAACCAGTCCTCGACGTCAACGGGGGCCCCTGTTGTCTTGGAACTCAGCATCACCATTGGGGAACAAACATTGTACCATGAGATGGACTTGTCACCCAAAACGGTCTTATGGTCCTTGGCAGTAACGCAACCTTACAGAGTAACCATAGAGCCCATAGAATACCACGATACGGCTGGCCAGATCACCATAGAGCTCCCGCCATATTTCACTGTTGGGACGTTAACTCGGCCAGAAGATGGAAGCTGTGGAACAAAACTCAACCGAGCAAACAGCATTCTTCCGTAGTACATGTTTTACGGCTTCGGTACAACATTTTCCTGATACGGGCGTTTGCATCACGTGGGAATGATTGTGGGATTGCAGCTCGCCCTGAAATTTCCTGCTTATGGAGCTCCCTTCATGTCGTTTTGTTATTGACAGAGTTCGCGACTGCCAGACGAGATTCATTTCTTCAGTTACTTTTTGCAGCTGTCGTCGTCTTATTTTTCGGCAGAAGCCTCTTTAGTGACCGTCTGTCTCAATGACTAAACTCTCTCCTTCGTCCGCGTTATGACTTAGCGGATGATGTTTTTCGTTTTTACTATATCCAGTACCAAACATCCCGGCTCCTTTTGTTACGGGAACAACCACCTTACGAGAACCAACAGTTTCCCACGTTCGAATTCACTTACCTCCGACGTAATGCACTCACAACTATACAGAACACTGTTCTGACGACAGCTGGCACTTCCAACATATTGAGGACATGGTACAGGGCCCGATTGTTGCCAAGTACAATATAAGAGGTTGGATAAAAATATGGAAGCACTGCGTTATATATATATCTGCAAATCAATGTGATACGCATGATAGAGGATACTTTCCTTTGTACCACGAGTTAAGGCTCCTTCCAGTCCCATTCGCGTATGAAGAGCTGAAATAATAACTGCTTAAATGTCTCCTAGCGCACTGTAATTAGTCTAATATTGTCTTCACGCTCCGTACGTGCGCTCACGTAGGAGGCACAAGAATGTTGCTACATTCTTTAATTAATACTTGGCCTTGAAACTTTGTAAATAGGCTTCCTTAGGGTAATTAGTGTCTTCATTCAAGAGTATGCCAATTCAGGGATTTCCAACATATCCTTGACACTCCCCCCATGAGTCGAATCAACCTGTGACCATTTTCGTAGCCCTTCTCAGTGTACGTTCAGTATCCCTTGCTAGTCTTGTTTGGTACCGATCCGAGACACTTGGTACATATTCTGAAATGGCCAGTTGTTTTCTAATAAAAAAGACCGACATCGTCTTTTTTCATATTTATATGGCTTACCTGTTTCGACTCTTTCCAGTAGTCATCTTGAGATCTAAAGCTAATTACCGAGACTTATCGTGAGGGCGAGGCGTTAGCTGTAACTGATCTAGAGATTACCTCTGGCAAGAGCCGAAAACGGTAATCGGATTTAAAAAGTGACCGCAGGCGTCTGTATTTTTCACTACATTAAAAAGTGGCTCTCTGATTTTGTCTAAAATATTGTTTTTTTAGTTCCATTAGATGTCCGTCACATCAGCGATCGTTATATACTCAAAGTTAATTTCGTCTTGTATCACAGACGCCGTCGTCCATTCAGTAACCATAAGTGAAAGTGGCCAACAGCCGAAACTTAGCCAATATTACCCCGAAGACAATCATTTCTTACTACAACGGAGGTATGTAAAATGCTCTTTTATAGTAACGAGTGATATGTGTACTGGCGAGCTGGCGTATCTTAGGCACAAAACATGTCAGCTCACAACTCACAATGGATTTTAATGGGCAGCACAGTGCCACGTAAAATAATGAGGCTCAGCGAAATATTTCGAGCCAAAAGTACAGCAGAACCTGTTTCATCCGGCTCTCATTAACCCAGATCTACCGTTCACACGGATCTTTTTTGTACTTTTAATACTGTAATTGTACAGTATTTCATTCTTCGTACGTTGTAGCAGCAACAATCAATGACTAGAACCATTTAATATAAATTTAGTCAACCACCAAAAACAGATTCTGACAATGCGCCAGTTAATAACTTAACATTACTATGCAGTACCGAATAGTGCAGGTGTTGCGACAGTGAAGTGACATAAAAGAGAAAGACGGTTGTAGTGTCCATAGTCAAAATAATTCATACATGAAATGAATATAGAGGAATTGTTGAAAAATGTTGCTGCTGAATTTAGTGTTGACGCATTTGTAATTATTCCAGGATGCTCAGACGTACGTTCTGGTGTTGTTGATACATTATCGATGTATCGATATTCTCTCTAAAGTATACCCATATTAAACGGCGATTTAAGTTCCCACTAGATATCGCTTTGTAGATAACGAAATTTTATATTATATTTTTTTTGCAGTTTCCGGTAAATATTTGAAAATGTTCTTTAGATATTGTAGTAGAACATAATTTTACTTTCTCTTTGACTGCGTGCAACAAGTACAGGTGGTACAAAGAAGAAGACCGATTGCACTGGGAGTGGCGGTGTGAATGGAACACCAAGATTTTCGATATGAAGAAATGATACACAAGTTGCGTTAAAAAACGACGTAATTGGCGCTCGGTGCTACCAACAGAAACTGCAGCGTTTAACTTCACGACACAATTTTACACTAAAACTGCTAGGTCTATGGCGTTGGCAGAAATGGAATAAACGGGGAAATGGACATGAAGCGCCCGGACAAATCCGATATATGACGATATCGGACGACGGACTCATCGGACACCTTTCAGTGTGCAACTTACATGCAGTTACCATTGTCAGCAAAGTGGTTATCACCGCGCGTGAACGTGCATCGTTTTCCTTTCAGCTCTTGCTCTAAGAGATACACTCCTGGAAATGGAAAAAAGAACACATTGACACCGGTGTGTCAGACCCACCATACTTGCTCCGGACACTGCGAGGGGGCTGTACAAGCAATGATCACACGCACGGCACAGCGGACACACCAGGAACCGCGGTGTTGGCCGTCGAATGGCGCTAGCTGCGCAGCATTTGTGCACCGCCGCCGTCAGTGTCAGCCAGTTTGCCGTGGCATACGGAGCTCCATAGCAGTCTTTAAACACTGGTAGCATGCCGCGACAGCGTGGACGTGAACCGTATGTGCAGTTGACGGACTTTGAGCGAGGGCGTATAGTGGGCATGCGGGAGGCCGGGTGGACGTACCGCCGAATTGCTCAACACGTGGGGCGTGAGGTCTCCACAGTACATCGATGTTGTCGCCAGTGGTCGGCGGAAGGTGCACGTGCCCGTCGACCTGGGACCGGACCGCAGCGACGCACGGATGCACGCCAAGACCGTAGGATCCTACGCAGTGCCGTAGGGGACCGCACCGCCACTTCCCATCAAATTAGGGGCACTGTTGCTCCTGGGGTATCGGCGAGGACCATTCGCAACCGTCTCCATGAAGCTGGGCTACGGTCCCGCACACCGTTAGGCCGTCTTCCGCTCACGCCCCAACATCGTGCAGCCCGCCTCCAGTGGTGTCGCGACAGGCGTGAATGGAGGGACGAATGGAGACGTGTCGTCTTCAGCGATGAGAGTCGCTTCTGCCTTGGTGCCAATGATGGTCGTATGCGTGTTTGGCGCCGTGCAGGTGAGCGCCACAATCAGGACTGCATACGACCGAGGCACACAGGGCCAACACCCGGCATCATGGTGTGGGGAGCGATCTCCTACACTGACCGTACACCACTGGTGATCGTCGAGGGGACACTGAATAGTGCACGGTACATCCAAACCGTCATCGAACCCATCGTTCTACCATTCCTAGACCGGCAAGAGAACTTGCTGTTCCAACAGGACAATGCACGTCCGCATGTATCCCGTGCCACCCAACGTGCTCTAGAAGATGTAAGTCAACTACCCTGGCCAGCAAGATCTCCGGATCTGTCCCCCATTGAGCATGTTTGGGACTGGATGAAGGGTCGTCTCACGCGGTCTGCACGTCCAGCACGAATGCTGGTCCAACTGAGGCGCCAGGTGGAAACGGCATGGCATGCCGTTCCACAGGACTACATCCAGCATCTCTACGATCGTCTCCATGGGAGAATAGCAGCCTGCATTGCTGCAAAAGGTGGATATACACTGTACTAGTGCCGACATTGTGCATGCTCTGTTGCCTGTGTCTATGTGCCTGTGGTTCTGTCAGTGTGATCATGTGATGTATCTGACCCCAGGAATGTGTCAATAAAGTTTCCCCTTCCTGGGACAATGAATTCACGGTGTTCTTATTTCAATTTCCAGGAGTGTATAATCAGCCTGGTAGCTTGTTGATGTGCAGAACATCTAATAATAAATCAATACTTAAATAAACAACTCTAAAACTGGCAAGCCAGCCGAGGTGGCCGAGCGGTTCTAGGCGCTACAGTCTGGAACCGCGCGACCGCTACGGTCGCAGGTTCGAATCCTACCTCGGACATGGATGTGTGTGATGTCATAGGTTACTTACGTTTAAGTAGTTCTAAGTTCTAGGGGACTGATGACCTTAGAAGTTAAGTCCCATAGTGCTCAGAGCCATTTTTTAAAACTGGCAATGTATTTACTATGTGCAACCGATAGTTTTATAGGCCGGTACGTCGTTTTTATCCTTCGATACATAGATATACGTTTTCAATATATGCGAGGCCGATAATGGTGTATCTTCTAATATCGATGTATCGAACGCCCGATATTTTTAAAAATATCAACAATCCTAGTATGTTTAATGACAGAAATGACTGGCTACCGTGTAATTTTTGATGACGAAGGTATCGCCGTTTTTTCGTCTGCAGTCGACTAGTGTAGTTACAGAATTTTACTGTCTGTTCTGTCGGATATGCCCGCCACCACAATTCCATGAGCGGGGATGGCTCTTGGTACTTTCTGTACGGGTGTGCCTTAATTTCCGAATCCCTGAAGAGCTTCGCGCAACGCTACGAGCAGTGGGGACAATAGCCAGCAGGGGTGCTACTTGCGCACAACAGGTTGACAATTTGGATCTGACGGGAACGTGTCCGAATGGCCGAATCGGTTATCTGTAATAGAAAACTGAGTGAAGGGATCAACAACGAACTTCAACTGATGTCTTGTGAATCCGTTACGACCAAACACGGCGAGCAGTAACAAAACCGCTTAAGGTAACCGTTCTAGAGAAGAGGAGCTTCCTGGTTCGAGTCCCGCTCCAACACAAATTTTCAACCTACACCACTGATATATTTTAGTACCTGTAGACGCCTGACGATCCTGATTTCTAAAAATCTTGCAATGACAGCCGTGTGAATGGATTAGCCAACGAAATTCACTCGCAATGGGGGACATTGACACAGCGTGCACAGGCAAAAACGCAGCTGGACAAAATTGTTGTTTATTTGGATCGCCAGACAGAAACAATTTCGGTCGAATTATTACTGGTGGAACGCTACGTGGTCGTCCCGCACATAAAGAATATACGAATCTGGCTCAGAATAAACAAAATTGTTATGTTGTGCGTGCGTAAAACTGACGGTTTTTTCTGACATGTGGTCAATATTTGTCTGTAAATAACGAATAATTTGTGCCTTTAGGTGAAAATAATTATAACGTGTATGTTAAAACCATTGAATTCATGTATACGTATTTTCGGTTATGCGAATGATCCACATTCGCACCTAGTCCGTATAAACGAGTTTCCTCTGTAATTCACTTTTAATCGAGAAAATGCACAAATCTGCGTTTCAAACCGTGAAGATAATATATGCGTTGTACTATGCCTGTGACAGTTCTTAGCGCCTCTCTGCCATCTCCTTGTCGTCGTATAGTGGGACGCACTTGGAGGCGCGGGAAACAGATAAGGTGGTCCTGCGTCTGTTAGCAGGAACTGCGAGGGTAGTGGGCAGAGCGGTGCGGTTGCGGGTGCGCGGTGGTGTTTCCTTCCAGCTATTGTGTCCAGCCCGTTGCGTAATGTGATAGGCTCGGCTGTGTGCACGCGCCATTTCACGATCCCGGTCGCCTTGCCGTGTTCTTGAACTCTGCGCCGAGCTCTTCCGTTACAATGTTCGCCGCCGCCAGTGGGAAAGAATGGCGTTCGTGCTTCCGCCCAACAAGCAGTATTCCCTGTTGGAACTCTCTCACGCTGCAAGTTGTGCTGGCGTTGGAATCCAAGCAAGCTTCTGGAGTGCATCTTGGTGTGAGAAATGAGGACCCGCAGAACAAGTGCTTCTACGTGAGCTACTCAGAGATTCCAGCAAATTTAGTGACCACTTGTCACAGCCCCGTTTGTAGTTCACCAAACTTATCTTCAAATAAACGCGCAAGTACTCTATGAGGTACCTGTTTACTATCGATATTTATTCAATAAGGTAACTTCGAAAAAATGTAACTAAGCTTTAATTGCGAGCATTTTAGGCTAAGCCTAACAGCGACTTACGTCAATTTAAAATACAAATTACTCAAACATTTACTTCCCACTGCGCGTTTTTGCTCAGCACATGCATTCATCAGCAGGTGTATTTGTTTAAATTAATAAGACATATGCGATCTGTAGAAACTACCTTGCTGGGAAAGCTATCACACTTTCAGTGTTCCTAGGCACCTTTTAGAGTAGTATTTACGTTAAATATACTTTCTGTAAACTTAGTTGCCGGCCGCGGTACCCGATCGGTTCTAGGCGCTTCAGTCCGGAATCGCGCGACTGCTACGGTCGCAGGTTCGAATCCTGCCTCGGTCGCGGATGATTGTGATGGCCTTAGGTTAGTTAGGTTTAAGTAGTTCTAAGTTCTAGGGGACTGATGACCTCCGATGTTAAGTCCCATAGTGCTCAGAGCCATTTGAACCATTTGTAAACTTAGTTGTTTTTACGTAGTTTATAGAAACCGTATGTAATGTAAATAAGACCTAAGGGACATATGACCATTGAAGGACAATGTGATAGGATGGCCAGAAAAGTTTCTTACTACAGCTCCTTTTATTTTCATCTGAATGACAGGAGAGTTGACTTGAAACGAGTTGGTCGCGTAGGAGTTATTAAAGACAGAGGATAAACTTCGACTAGACAAAAATAGGGAAAAATGCAGGCCGTGGCTTGACCGAACAAATTAGGCACAGGATTCAGCTCAGGTGATTTGGGGAGCCCTAGATCAGGCTGCTCAGAAACTTGACCCTCCCGAATACGAGTATAGAATCGTAAGCACTACGTCGCTTCACTCTGCTCAACCTTACAAGTGGGGAAAAAATGTATTTACCCAATAGAAGATTCGCCCTTAAGATTTAAAGATTTCTTGTGAAAGTAAGTGGCTCTGACGAAAACAGCGCTAATTACAGAGCAAGTAGAGCCACGTTCTCAGGAGAAAGCGTAATCTAAGATTACCTAGGTAAACAATGGTGTATTGCGTTGTTGCACATAATTAGATTACAGAATCGTGATTATTTACGTAATTACATCTTGTTGCTACACTCGCCTCTGAACCATCAGGGATCCTGAGCGCTGTTGCCATGTCGTGATGGACTGTCGGTAATGAAAAGAGAGATGCACGTAGGGTGTTTGTGGAGGCCGGACAGCGTTGCTGAGCCACCTTGGCGACGTGGACGTGTTGTCTTAAATGTGTTCAATGAAACTGACCAACTTGATGTCCCCATCCGACGGACTTACGTCTGTCAACAACGGCATATGGCTTCACGCTATGTTTCCCTAAGGGCAGGTTTGATATATAACCCAAGACACTGACGCACATTAGAATATGCCAACACACCTCTGGACATTTCAGGATGACCATTTCGCCTTGGGTATATTAAAGAGCTACGGTTATATTGTCAGCTACATCGGTTGCCAAAGCGGATCTGACGTCATTTAGAAGGGTATAGAGCTCTAAATGTGAGAGACGCATTAATTGGCCGGATGTGCCGTTGCGTAAAATACTGAGGTCCAGAGGGGAGAACTGGGTGAGTTCTGTGAACCACTAAAGGTAGTTGAAGTCTGCGCGTTGTCTATAAACAATTCATGCACAGGACGTGAGCGGATATCTAATGCGTTGACATCACCTTTGGGAAGAAAGGTAATATTGACTTTCGCTCCCATTTCGAAAGGAAACGGCGATACAGTCGCATGTCATTCTGCGTCCAAGACATCTCTTGCACAATACAACCTTCCCCCTCCAGCACGCTGTATCGAGTGCACTATCATCCAGAGCTCCTTGCAAGTGACATCAGATGCTGACACACCGATCCATGAAATGATTTACGTCCTGCCATCAGATCTTGTTCCAGTCGTTATTCTTTAGTGGACCTACTCGTTGGACAAGGCAAGTCATTATCTGCGCTGAATTCTCAGATGCTCCATACTACTGTCTCTTCTGGCATATACTAGTCGCCTAAAGCGAAGCTCAAATGAACTACCGACCGTAACGCTGTCCTCAGCTGTGCCAAATGTTCATCGTTTCACTTGTTCGATGAGG
Source organism: Schistocerca cancellata (assembly GCF_023864275.1). Classification (NCBI taxonomy): domain Eukaryota; kingdom Metazoa; phylum Arthropoda; class Insecta; order Orthoptera; family Acrididae; genus Schistocerca; species Schistocerca cancellata. The sequence continues at coordinate 660,751,181 of NC_064627.1, forward strand.
TCATTGAGTGGACGAGTTTGTGATCCCGGGCTCAAAGTCAGTGTTGTGTTATGTAATTAATGAAGTTGTGTTTCAGTGAATGGTACACTGTCATACATTTTTGAATAGGTCTTTAGGAGAGGAAACGAATTACCGAATAAAAAGTACAGGGTGCCATTTAAAAAAATCATACCGCTGTTCATATTTTTATAAAAAAACAAAGCTGCAACGAAGGCAATCATGCTGACTGATGTCCCCCTGACGGGTAAAGAACATTTGCTTGAAACATTTTGTAGTTTGTATCTGGACAAACAGCTGTTGCCAGCAAAGGCAGAAAAATCCGTTGTTGACTGCGACACAGCGGAAAATTTAGTAGTCGGTATGGTTGAATATGGTACAGCGGCACTGAAATGATCTGTGAATTACGTTATGCATGATATGAAGATAATGCTGTGTTTTATTATTCTGTATTTCTCATGCAAATTAAGTATGTAGTACAGTTCAGGTTTATTTTTTAACATGTGTGATCGCAGACCAGTTGTAGTTCAGCTGCTCCACATTACACAGCTTCTCGAGCATGTAAATAAGCCCCATTTAATGTTAGTAATAGCTGTTAACATGACCATTAAACATGTATAATTTATGCATCTTCATTTTGCTCTTTTACAGGTGAGCTGAGAGATCCGTCGCAATACTGTCAAGAAACCTTGGCTTATTCGTAAGTACCTTGAGCACTTCCCATGTGGTAGTTACATTGCATTCGCCGCCCCGTCATGGACTGTTGGCAGTTCAGATGTTGGAATACATTACGCGGATTTTTGTAGCGTAAGTGGCTGCGCCGCTCATATGGTTTGGTGTGTAACCCGATAGAACTCGTTTCATTAGGGAAGCGCAGACGTTGTGGTGCCCCTGATAGAGGTTCACCATTGACAAAATTGTGGAATTTAGAGTGTGGCACTGAGTGTGTGTTCTCTTCAGTATTAATTATTCTGGAGGTACAGACATCTGTACGTACGCACACCATGAAACGCGCGACCGCCTAGCAGGGAATACAAAAATGCGGCCGGGCTGTAACAGTACTGTTTCAATTCACGACAATACCTTTTGTGGTTGCTCGTTGTATTCACTCTGCCTCCTATTGACAGGAAGCTTGACCACGGTGACATCTGTTGCTGATCGTGAAAGATAGAAACAAGAAGAATGTAATTCTTTTCGAATAAATATTTGGGCGGGCAGTTTATTTCGCCGTGCTGGTACTTATTTGTTGTCGAAAGCGCTCTCTCCTAAAACTTTCAGTATGGAAGATTGCTCCTGCGGTACAACAGGAGGTCAGATATAATAGGATGTAACATTCCGTCGACGACGAATTCATTAGGAAGGATACACAAGAACGGTAAGGCCAAGAATCGAGAAGGGAGTCGGCCATGACCTTTTCAAAGGAACAATCCTGGCAGCACGTATGCAGCCAGAATATTCTTTGCTCATCTGCTGCAACATTTCTAAGTAACGCAACAAAGCGTTAAGTGCTCTTCTCGCGAATCTGGATCGCACTGTAATTCCCCTACTGACGGGTTCCGCCATAGTCGGTTCATAGGTAAATACGTTACGCTCTTAACACATTTAACAAACTTACGTAGACTAGTGTGTTTCCTTAAGCAGACATTATTAAACCCGCGCAGATCAGAAATCCTCATACAAATCGTGAGACACCAAAGGGCGGAAATTCCGTTTACTGTTAGACTGTTTTGTGTAAATGCTACAAACACTATTCGAGAGAAGGAAGATCAGCGCTTCACGTCACGTCGACGTGGTCATTAAAGATGGGGCTTACTCTCTGATTGCAGAAGCATAGCAGAGAATTTCTCAAGCCCTTTCAGAGGACCCCATTTTAGGACACAGATAACCTAATTCCTGGATAATCACACGGGAAAGTGAACTGCCGTTCTTCGTATGCAACTCACCTCTCTCTGTCAGAGGCTGTGGGGGTTAGGACCCAGTATTTCAGAGTATAAGATGTGAGTTACAGTCAACAGCTCGACGAAGGAATACGACACACGTGCGGAATACACGTGGCACTGAGCATAAATAAGCGCTCTGGACAAAAAATTATTATACCCAAAAGACATGACTCTAATACCGTGTAATATGGCCTCTAACTTTGATGATGGCACCGACTGGGGGAGAAAGTTAGTCTAAAAATTTCTTCGCGTACGCTATATCCAATTGGAGCCAGTAGCTGATTGCTGCGGTTTACCTACTGTTCCAAATATTCCCAGAGATTTTCTGTCGAATTAACAGCGCGTAATTTAATGGAACAGTCGAGGTGCGACAAGCTTCATCAAAAAACGTGACGTAAGCGAGCAACTCTGTGAAAATGGCTCGCTCACCGATAGATCTGTACCTACAGATTGGAAAATTGCGCAGGTCGCACCAGTGTTTAAGAAGGGTAGTAGGAGTAATCCATCGAACTACAGACCTATATCATTGACGTCGGTTTGCAGTAGGGTTTTGGAGCATATATTGTATTCAAACATTATGAATCACCTCGAAGGGAACGATCTATTGATACATTATCAGCATGGTTTCAGAAAACATTGTTCTTTTGCAACGCAGCTAGCTCTTTATTCGCATGAAGTAATGACCGCTATCGACAGGGGATCTTAAGTTGATTCCGTATTTCTAGATTTCCGGAAAGCTTTTGACACCGTTCCTCACAAGCGACTTCTAATCAAACTGCGGGCCTATGGGGTATCGTCTCAGTTGTGCCACGGGATTCGTCAGGAAGGTCGCAGTTCATAGTAATAGACGGAAAATCATCGAGTAAAATTGAAGTGATATCAGGTGTTCCCCAGGAAGGCGTCCTGGGACCTCTGCTGTTCCTGATCTATATAAATGACTGAGTGACAATCTGAGCAGTTCTCTTAGGTTATTCGCAGATGATGCTGTAATTTACCGTCTAGTAAGGCCATCCGAAGACCAGTATCAGTTGCAAAGCGATTTAGAAAAGATTGCTGTATGGTGTGGCAGGTGGCAGTTGACGCTAAATAACGAAAAGTGTGAGGTGATCCACATGAGTTCCAAAAGAAATCCGTTGGAATTCGATTACTCGATAAATAGTACAATTCTCAAGGCTGTCAATTCAACTAAGTACCTGGGTGTAAAAATTACGAACAACTTCAGTTGGAAAGACCACATAGATAATATTGTAGGGAAGGCGAGCCAAAGGTTGCGTTTCATTGGCAGGACACTTAGAAGATGCAACAAGTCCACTAAAGAGTCAGCTTACACTACACTCGTTCGTCCTCTGTTAGAATATTGCTGCGCGGTGTGGGATCCTTACCAGGTGGTATTGACGGAGGACATCGAAAGGGTGCAAAAAAGGGCAGCTCGTTTTGTATTATCACGTAATAGGGGAGAGAGTGTGGCAGATATGATACGCGAGTTGGGATGGAAGTCATTAAAGCAAAGACGTTTTTCGTCGCGGCGAGATCTATTTACGAAATTTCAGTCACCAACTTTCTCTTCCGAATGCGAAAATATCTTGTTGAGCCCAACCTACATAGGTAGGAATGATCATCAAAACAAAATAAGAGAAATCAGAGCTCGAACAGAAAGGTTTAGGTGTTCGTTTTTCCCGCGCGCTGTTCGGGAGTGGAATGGTAGAGAGATAGTATGATTGTGGTTCTATGAACCCTCTGCCAAGCACTTAAATGTGAATTGCAGAGTAATCATGTAGATGTAGATGTAGATGAAAGACGGGAATGTCCACAGCATACTCATCATGAAGACTGAGAAGAAACGGTAATACCTGGTCACCGCGAAGGATGAAATAAGCTAATAGAGTAGGCCCAAGGCATGGTACAGGAACATCCTGAAAACATCGCAGAACCAAATCCGGCCAAAACTATGCCCTCCAGACATTGCGGTTTAAACGCCTCAAGGAATGCCACCTTGACTGCTTTTAAAGCCCCTTTTACACGAGCGACTTTTTTGTCTCGCTTGACTACTCGAGACAAGTGTTTCTATGCGTTTTACTCCTGTACTGAGTCTCGTGTGTTTCGAGTGTTAATTTTCGTTTACACGCTAGCGCCAAAATTACGTGTGGTACGAGAGCTGTCTGCTGTGCAGTTTGGCATCTGAATGGTGAAGTGTAGTAACAAAATGTAAGAACAAGGAATGATAATAGAGTTTATTAATGACCAAAAAGAATTCATTATGGCAGTTCTTGTCAACGGTCGTGTAGTAAATTCTCTACCCAAGAAAATATATACTTGCATCAGAAAGTACCTAGAAAGGAGTAAATAACCATTTTTTCCTTTATCCCTTGTATCTTGTTTTCTTTATAAGAGCGAAACAACATCGAAAATAATTTTTCTCGTCAAATAATTCCTTTTCAGTGTGGAATTAATTGTGATTGAAACGCGTTTGTCTCTTTAGTTCTTGTTTATGCAAAGTGTAAGTCTTGTCTTTGTAAAACGTAAATTCCTTTTTGCTTTCATATGTTACATCTATCTCGTTGGAGAACACAAGCGGGGAAAAATGCCAAGATCTCGAGCAGTCTTCTCAATGTATCACGAAAACAAAGCATACAACACAATGAAGCTTAAGAAAACGCGGAAACAGAAAATCCATTACTAAATTAGCAGTGAGTGAGCTTGGTCATAATAGGTCAGCTTCCAATGTAAGGAAGGGAAGATCCCCTTTCGCTGCAAAAGTGAAACCACCGCCGCAATAATGACGTGCTCGCAACATTTGGTGTCGAGCTCATTGCAATGGTACTTTATACTACATCAAAATACATACTCAAAAATGACTGCCAGTCAGATGTATCAAATCTAAGAGGACAAGTGTCACATATTAGTTTAACCGAGAAACTCACTTCCTGGGCTTCAGTCAATGGCTGTGCTCACCATAGGCATCACCATCTCCCCTTGTTTAACCTCCTTGATGTACGCGGACAACGCGTTAGTCCCTTGTTTCTGCGCATGCACAGTGTGCAGCATTATTGGCAAGTTAGAACTCCACACTCGGCACACTCTGTAGATCATTGACATCGTAGATAAATTCGCGTCGTGGTCGCTTGCCGATTTACACGCAGGCACGAAAGGCGCACGCAGCTTTCAATGTAGGGAAGGGGAGATCCCCTTTCACATCATTTCGAACAGAAAGTCACTGATGGAAAACGAATTTAAAGGTGGCGCTGCTCAAGCGGCCATCGGTGAACTCGACACATCATTGCAAATAAAGAGATAAATTAGCGAGGTGTTGGACTACACTGTACGGCTTCAGTTTAGATATTCTGTGTTGTCTAGCGCGCCGAAGACTTAACATCTTTCTGGGCCACTGCGAGGAGTAGCCTTTTGTGAAGCACCTGACCCGAAATGTCGATTGTAAGCTATCCGCCCTAATGTCATAGACTAGACGTAGCCCTCGTCTCCAGCCTCTGTCGTCTTCTACGACCGCCGTTCTTACGCGCTGCTACATGGCTGCGAGGGACGCACCCCTTGTAGACACGCTGGACTGTCCAGTTTGATACAATGGGGCAACTTCATTCACGATGTGGACGTGGGCACGTCCCAACACGACAGTTCCTTCCTGCTATATTCTGTCACTTGTCTACATCAGCCTAATATTGCAAAGCTGTATCCATTGGATCGACTTTGCACACACACACTTCACTGGCATCACTAGCAGGAAGTTAATCACTGCAGCGGTGGAGCGTCACGTAATAGATAGCTTGCTGCGAGTTGTATACTGACGGTAGCGCTCCAAAGCGACAAGTTTGCGTTCTTAACGGAGTGACTAACATTTTCTCCGTTGTGAAATGTACATTTCTTTAGCACGGTTGGCGATAGCAAGTTTTTATTTGTCTGATTTTTTTTCCGGCGCACGACTGTGTGGAGATCATGTGTACGTTCGGAGTAGTCAGATACGGACATACACATTTTATTAAATGCCTGGTAGAAAATGTTGCCTATTCTTCCGCTTGCACAGCAACAAATAACCCTATCACCAGTAAGCCAAATTTAAAAACAAACCACATTACCATAGAATACAATATTACAGTTTAATTTCCACCAAAACAGGAGAAAGTTTGAATGATAAAGGTGTTGCGCCAGCATCTTTTATTCCGGGAAGCGTTGGCTTTCAGCTTGGACACAGTGAACGATTAAAATACAACACATATGATTTTACTGATATGTATTGTATTTATTGCAATGATGGTACACAATTTTATATTGAACAAACTGGACGAGATTTTCGTATGCATTTCAAAATACATCGGAATGTAACTAGTTCTTAATCCGCAGTTTTGGACCATTCGCGTGATACCGGACATAGTTGCGGATCCGGCAACCAACTTAAAGATCATATGTAAAGCAAGCAAGTATTCTCGAAGACATCCATGTCATGCACACCCGAGCCAAACGCTGAACGTTCAGCTGGATCTGAGACAAAGAGCCATTTTTTACGTCCTCTTCACGAGTAGCCCCTTTACGGAAACAACTTCACTACCTCATATTCACTGCAATTTGACTTATGGTTCCAATTCACCTAGTTCTATTATGCATTGTTTTGTACCGTGTTTCCATTGTCAGTTTTAGCTATTTTCATAATCTACCTTGCAGTCGCAATAATTAATCTAATTTAACCTATTTGTTAGTACGGCTGAAAGCCAATTTCAATAACATATGTTTTCAGCAATTTCAATTTCTAATTGGTGGCGTTTGTACGAAAATTAAAAGCGTAGGCACACCACCCAGAATTTTACCACTATGTTAAAAGTATCGTCATCAACGACAATCAACTCCCGTTGTCATTATATAATTTGTCTTCGGTTGTCAATTTCGTTTGTAAAACGACTTCCAGCCTTCGAAAAATAAGGTACTACGGTGTTATATAACCCTCGTTCGCTCTACGGGCATGTATTAGCTAGCACTCGTGCTACAGGCACGGCCGTGTCAGTTTCCGCTATGACTTGCTAGCGGCCACGCGTGCGTACAGTTTTCTTCACTGCAGCCTAGACACCTCTTTTTCTATCAAGGGAAACTCCACATCGCACCCCCTCGCCCCCCCTCCCCCCTCCCCCGCCTCTCAAATTTATTGCTAAGATGGCCCAGTGAATAATCCATCGAAAACTGAACACAGATCAAGCATGAAAACAAAAAAGAGGTGTACTGATTGCGAAAAAAGTCGCAGAATGGAAACAATGAACGGTCAAAGATCAAGATCTGCAACATCGAGTGAATGTGAATAGCCACGGTGTCGTGGTTCTGTGGTCATGGTGTGGACTACAAGGGGAAGATCCGTGTTCGGATCTCCCTCGTAGCCCCTCACCCTTTCTTTCACAAAATTGTGAACTGTTCGTCTTGTCACTGACGTGCCTATTTGCTGTATTCAAATTGTCTGCGTCGTGGTGTAATTTCTATTTGCAACAGCGAGGTGTAAGGAAGAGGCCTCCAGACGTATGTACATTCTATTTCTTCTACACAAGTACCACATGTTGTGACTCTTCAGTTCCTCTGTTGTAACGTAGTTCACACCAGTTTATTTGTGGTTTTCATTTCTGTGAGAAGTCTAAGCGGCATCTCGCCTGCTTTCAAAATTCATCACATTTACTTGCGATGGTAATATATTCTTACCAAGTGACTCATGTTCTGTAACCACTGTATAGTATGACAATTGCCAAGACTACAGAAGGAGAAGAGAGACGTCAGTGACCGGATGGGAAGTTCATAATTTTGTGAAAAAAAAGAGCATGAGGGAGATTTGAACATGTATCTCCCGCTTTGTAGTCCATCACCGCGACCACACGACCACGAAACCGCGGTTCTCCCAAGTCAATCGATGCTGGACATCATGCGGTTGGACCGTCCACTGTTTGTATTTTCCTTCTTTCTTCACAATTTAGTACACCTTACTGTTTTCATGTTTCATCTGTGTTCAGCTTTCGACGGGTTATTCACTGGACAATTTTACCACCAGGTCTGAGAGGGATGCGATGGCGAGCTTAGTACGAGGCGTGTTTTTTTAAGTAAGTACCGTTTTGAAATTAAAAAAAGACGTGCCAAGATATCTCAATAATTTTATTTTTGCATGAAGGCCTGTAACTTAATCTACTTTTTTACATAATTTCCGACAATATTGAGGCACTTCTCATAATGTTGAACCAGTTTTTGAATACCCTCCTCGTAGAAGTCTGCCGCCTGACTTGTTAACCACTGCATCACCACTGTTTTGACTTCGTCATCGCCTTGAAGACGCTGACCGTCGAGGTGCTTCTTCAAGTGCAGGAACAGATCGTAGTCACTGGGCGCAAGATCGGGGTTGTACGGAGGATGATTTCGAGTTTCCCATCGAAGAGATGTGATGAGATCTTTGGTCTGATTCGCCACATGCGGATGGGCATTGTCTTGCAGCAAAACGATGCCCTTGCTCAACTTCCATGGACTGTTGCTTTGATTCTGGTGTGCCATAGGCCACCCATGTTTCATCGCCCGTAACAATTTGGCTTAAGAAATCATCACTGTCGTTGTGGTACCGCTCAAGGAAAGTCAATGCACTGTCTAAACGTTTGGCATTGTGCACATCCGTCAGCATTTTCGGTACCCAACGTGCGCACAATTTTCGGTAATTAAAGTGCTCGGTCACAATGCCATACAAAACACTACGAGAAACATTAGGAAAGTCATCCTGCAAGAAGGAAATCGTAAAGCGTCTGTTTTCTCTCACCTTATTGTCCACTTCCTGCACCAAACTTTCATTAACAACCGAAGGCCACCCACTCCGTTGTTCATCATGCACATTTGTGAGGCCACCTTTAAATCTGCTAGGAGAAGGAGATTTTCAGATAGTTTTACTATTGGTGTTTTCAGTAGATATGACCAACTGTCAGAGTCTAGTGGAGAGGAATCTCTAGTAGCTGTAGATGTAGGAGGTATGCAGCAGACCTCAGCAGTTACGGTGGCTAGGACAGTTGCAAAGTCTAAGAGAAAGAAGAAGGTTCTCCTGTTAGGTAGTTCTCATGGTAGAGGTGTAGGCCAGCAGTTGCAGGAAGTGTTGGGGAGTGAGTACCAGGTCACCAGTATTGTGAAGCCTAATGCAGGATTGGCTCAGGTGACTGTTAACGTAGGGGGGTTATGTAGGGATTTTACTAAAGAGGATCAGGTAGTGATTGTGGGTGTGGCTGGTAATAGTATTGACAGGGATGTGGAGTATGACATAGATGGTGACCTGGAAAAGATAGCCACTCAGACTGGCAACACGAATGTGCATTTCGTGGAACTGTTTCAACGTCACGATCGGCCTCATCTTAATACAGCCGTCAGGCGTAATAATATGAGACTTGGGGGTGCACTGATGACAGAAGGCATGAGTCCCATTTCAGTGGTGTCGCTGGAGTCTATCAGCAGGAAGGGTTTCACTAGACATGGCCTGCACCTCAACAGGTATGGAACGAGGAGGTTGGCAAAGCTTATAGGTGACCGCATAGGTGGGGGTGGTGGGATCACTCATGAGAAAATTCCTGTTGTAGTGGGTGTTAGAGCTGTACCTTTTTTAGATTGAAGTCAGCTGATAGGTATTCCTGCTTAAGGGAAGTCTCTCTAACAAAGAAACCACTTTCGACAAAGCTTAGGTATCCGATTAATGAGGGAATTAGTATATTTCATCAAAATATACAAGGTATTAGAGAGAAAGTTAGTGAACTGCTTATAGATGTTGACTCTGAAATTATTGGTATATCTGAACACTTCTTAAATAAGGAGATAATTCAGAGGCTTCCTTTACCAGGATACAGGTTGGCTGGCAGCTTTTCTAGGAGCTCTTTGCGGTGTGGTGGAGTAACCATGTATGTGAAAAACAGTATCCTATTTGAGTCAATTGATGTTTCAAAGTACTGCACTGAAAAGGTGTTTGAATGTTGTGCAGGAGCGGTTAAATTTAGTGGAGCTAAACTTCTAACTGTTGTTATTTATAGATCCCCAGACTCCGATTTCACAACATTTTTGCTAAAGCTAGAGGAGGTTCTTGGTTCACTTTATAGGAAATACAAAAAGTTAGTTATATGTGGTGACTTCAATATTAATTGTATAAGTGATTGTGCAAGGAAAAGGATGCTGGTAGACCTCCTTAATTCATATAATCTTATGCAAACCGTATTCTTTCCAACGAGAGTGCAAGGGAACCGTAGAACAACCATAGACAACATTTTTGTTCATTCCTCATTACTCATTCTGCTAGCAAAAAGGTGAATGGCCTTTCAGATCATGGTGCACAAATTTTAACTCTAAAAGATTTTTGTACTGCAACACATGTTAAATATAGTTATCAGCTTTTTAGGAAAGCTGATCCAGTTGCTGTAGAGACCTTTGTAAATCTTATCAAGGAACAAGAGTGGCAAGATGTTTATAGTTCTGATACAGTAGACGATAAATATAATGCTTTCCTCAAGACTTTTCTCGTGCTCTTTGAAAGTTGCTTTCCGTTAGAACGTTCAAAACAGGGTACTGGCAGAAACAGGCAGCCTGTGTGGCTGACTAGAGGGATAAGAATATCCTGTAGAATAAAGTGGCAATTATATCAAAACGTTAGAAATAGTCAAAATCTAAATGAAGAAGCCCATTACAAACAGTATTGTAAGGTGCTTAAAAAAGTTATTAGGAAGGCAAAAAGTATGTGGTGTGCAGATAGAATAGCTAAGTCTCAGGATAAAATTAAAACCATATGGTCAGTCGTAAAGGAAGTGGCTGGTCTGCAGAGACAGGTCGAGGACATAGAATCAGTGCATAGTGGGAATGTCCGTGTTACTGATACGTCGCATATATGTACAGTATTTAATAATCACTTTCTGAATATAGCAGGTGAACTAAATAGAAACCTAGTCCCAACAGGGAATCATATAGCGCTCGTAGAAAAAAAAGTGTTCCGAGACTGTTACCTGAAATGCTCCTCCATGACACTGACAAGAGGGAGATTGAGTTAATAATTAAATCACTAAAGACCAAGAACTCTCATGGATATGACGGGTTATCTAGCAGAATACTGAAGCATTGCTCTATGTCTGTTAGCCCAGTACTTAACCATATCTGTAACTTTTCCTTTAGGAGTGGTCGGTTTCCTGACCGATTAAAGTACTCGGTAGTGAAGCCACTTTATAAAAAGGGAGACAGGGATAATGTTGACAATTATAGACCTATTTCTATGCCATCGGTGTTTGCTAAAGTTATCGAGAGGGTTGTATATACAAGGTTACTGGAGCATTTAAATTCACATAATTTGCTGTCAAATGTACAGATTGGTTTTAGAAATGGTTTAACAACTGAAAATGCTATATTCTCTTTTCTCTGTGAGGTTTTCGACGGATTAAATAAAAGGTTGCAAACGCTAGGTGTTTTCTTTGATTTAACGAAGGCTTTTGACTGTGTTGACCACAAAATATTACTGCAGAAGTTGGACCATAATGGAGTAAAGGGAGTAGCTTACAATTGGTTCGCCTCTTACTTTAAGAACAGAAAGCAGAAGGTAATTCTCCGCAATATTGAGAGTGGTAGTGATGTTCAGTCCCAATGGGGCACTGTTAAGTGGGGCGTTCCCCAAGGGTCGGTGCTGGGGCCACTACTGTTTCTTATTTATATAAATGATATGCCTTCTAGTATTACAGGTGATTCAAAAATATTTCTGTTTGCTGATGACACCAGCTTGGTAGTGAAGGATCTTGTATGTAATATTGAAACAGTATCAAATAATGTAGTTCATGAAATAAGTTCGTGGCTTGTGGAAAATAATTTGATGCTAAATCACAGTAAGACTCAGTTTTTACAGTTTCTAACTCAAAATTCAACAAGAACCGATATTTTGATCAGACAGAATGGGCATGTTATAAGCGAGACGGAACAGTTCAAGTTCCTAGGCGTTCGGATAGATAGTAAGCTGTTGTGGAAAGCCCATGTTCAGGATCTTGTTCAGAAACTAAATGCTGCTTTATTTACCATTAGAACAGTATCTGAAATAAGTGACAGTTCAACACGAAAAGTAGTCTACTTCGCATATTTTCATACGCTTATGTCATATGGTATTATTTTTTGGGGTAATTCTTCTGATTCAAAAAGGGTATTTTTGGCTCAAAAACGGGCTGTTCGAGCTATGTGTGGTGTAAGTTCGAGAACCTCTTGTCGACCCCTATTCAATAGTCTGGGAATTCTGACATTGCCCTCACAGTATATATTTTCTTTAATGTCGTTTGCTGTTAGCAATATTAGCTTATTCCCAAGAGTTAGCAGCTTTCACTCAGTTAATACTAGACAGAAATCAAATCTGCATGTGGAATGCACGTCCTTGACTCTTGTGCAGAAAGGAGTGCACTATTCTGCTGCATCCATTTTTAATAAGCTACCACAAGAACTAAAAAATCTTAGCAGTAGCCCAAACGCCTTTAAGTCTAAACTGAAGAATTTCCTCATGGTTCACTCCTTCTATTCTGTCAAGGAGCTCCTGGAAGAGCTGAAAAATTAAGCAAATTCCAGTGTTACATTGTTGATTTTCTTTATTTAAACTTACGAATTGTCGCCTGAATATGTTACTTATATTTCATTTTATCTGTTTCTACTATCGTGTTATAATTCCATGTATTGACTCGTTCCATAACCATGGAGACTTCTCCTTACTCTGGTCCCACGGAACAATAAATAAATAAATAAATAAATAAAAAATGCTCTCACCCACTTTCTTACTATTCCATCACTCATAATGTTTTCTCCGTAAACTGCACAGATCTCACGATGAATATCGATCGCTTTTAGGCCTTTAGCACTAAGAAATCTTATAACAGCCCGTACTTCACAGTCGGCGGGACTCACGATTGTCGGAGGCATCTTAAACACTCAGTACAGCTGCGGTCGCAGGTTCGAATCCTGCGTCGGGCATGGATGTGTGTGGTGTCCTTAGGTTAGTTAGGTTTAAGTAGTTCTAAGTTCTAGGGGACTGATGACCTCAGATGTTAAGTCCCATAGTGCTCAGAGCCATTTTGAACCACTCAGTACACAACGTAAACAAGGAAGAATCAGACTTAATGGCGTCAGTGCGTAGGTTAAGGTACAGGCTTTCATGTAAAAATAAAATTATTGAGATCTTAGCACGCCTTTTTTTAATTTCAAAACGGTACTTACTTAAAAAACACGCCTCGTACTATCAGGAATTCAATACTGGTAAGTTGGTATCGTATTACATATACAGAATTCTGATACCACAGTTTCGTGTCCTTCCGCTTATCCGCCCTATTGTCAGGTCCAAATTAGAATGTCGCTCAGCGATGATGCGTAATTATATAAGACAGTTGACGGATCTTTCAACATTTATTCTACGTGATGATTTCAGGATATGTGCCTTATTGAACTTTAGGAGACGGTATTTGTTTTTTGGCTTAATTTAATGCAGCTAACGGAGTACTTTTCTACCTCCATCATCGTAGGCACTGTTAGTTTTTTCACTTAACGGCCGCCGGCCGTTGTGCCCGAGCGGTTCTGGGCGCTTCAGTCCGGAACCGCGCAGGTTCGAATCCTGCATTGGGTATGGGTGTGTGTGTGCTGTCCTTAGGTTAGTTAGGGTTAAGTGGTTCTATGTCTAGGGGACTGATGACCTCAGATGTTAAGTCCCATAGTGCTCAGAGCCATATGAATTATTGAACTTAACAGCCACTAATTCGTACTATGTTGTTGCAGATTTAACGTGGAGAACCGGTTGCGCTTTGATTCCACAATAAACGAGGCTTAGCAGCTACAAACGGAGTTAACATTTCTCAGAAGATTTTACCACGGAAATTTTTAAAAAAAATTTCAGCTAAGTCAGATGTGGATTGTTGTTACGTTTTCATCCACTCGCTTTCCTTCCTTTTGCGACGCCGACGTTACTGTTAAGTCTGCGTGTTGTTTGGCACGCACTGTATGACGCGCCGGTGACTTCTTGAGCCCTACGGCGTTGACATAATGTGGTCTGGTCGCTGAGGAGGGCCCGCGTCTCCCAGTCAGAAGGGAAAGCAGCGTCAGCGGTGAGGCAGGGGCCGCGAGCCGGCTAGCAGCGGCGAGCGCGTCGTCCCGCCCCGCCCCGCGCCACCTGTTTGCGCAGCACGGGAGCCTCGCTCGCGTCTGTAAACGCGCTGCTCGCCTCTTAGCCGGGCCTTACGTAACTGTTTGCACTTCTGAAGGGCCGTGCGGATTTCTTTTTTAACTTTCGTTTCCTCCGTACGGTCATTAGCGCTCACAGCACTCGGTTCCCCTTCACAGCGCATTTCGCTGCCTCCCAACAGTGCGCCCCAAGGACGTCGGAAAGCCTGCGTTAATTCTCAGCTGACAAAAGACCTGTCAGAAGCAAACTTTTGTCTGACTCAGTGACAGACAGCTACGCCTCTAAATCATGTCTCTCCTTTTTTTTGTTGTTGTTGCCTTTTTTTCTTTCCCAGAAGTTTATAAGCAGATAATCAAATACAGCACGCCGCTCCCCCTCTGGCGTAGAATGTCCGACGGGAAGTGGATTGATAATAAGATGCTGCTGCTGCTGCTGCTGCTGCTGCTGCAGCAGCAGAAGAAGAAGAAGAAGACGTAAAGGATAATGAAACTATAGCCGAAACATCTGAATCCTTGTTCACTCATTGTTTGCTGCGTTGTAGCGTGCGAACGAGGCCCTATATTGAAACTTCCAGGCGGATTAAAATTGTGTGCCAGATCAGCACTGTAATAATTCCCTAGGCTGTGGCTAAGCCGTTTCCATAAATCTTCTTCCTGAGATACACGTTCTTCGATATGCGAGTGGCTCTAAGACTTTTTAAGTGTTAGAACCAAGTACCCTGTCACCGAAGACCAAAAAATGTCGATTGTGGGAAAAATCGTGTAGTCGCAAATTACTGTACAGTGGTAGTGTGGAGGGTCATGAGCGACATACTAAAAATCTTGATCAGTTGGGTGTGAGGATTGGAGTGCGGATGGGCATTTGAGTTTTTTTTACGTCTCTCGAATGACCCGAAGACAGGGGTTTCTGGCGGAAATGTTTCCCACCACAAAATTAAACTACATTAAATTTTCCATTAAAAAGATGATATTCATTTTTTCTCAGAGATTATTTGTTCCTGCCTTGGAGAGGACAGAAATAATCAGATTATTAAAATTTAATGCTATAGAGTTAATTAATACTGTTAAATGAAGAGGGTTAAGAACAAATATTAAATCTGTGTACTCCGTCTGAGAACAGCCGTATTGCGTATTGACGGATAAATTGTGTTCTGGGGGTGTAAAAGGACGTAAGGGGGCCGGATGGAGTGTAGGAGCGCGAGGGAAGGTAGATCGCTGGACATGGTGATGCACTTCCCTCCTTCATACGTACGCAAACTCAAGAGCAAGCAGGCAAGTCCCCACTCTCTCTACGGCACTACGTAACAAGAAGTAACTATCTGTACGCTGCGAGAGTTGGCATTTGATCCTACGTAATGATAAGTGAGAAGTGCGAGGTCCTGAGTGCTAAAAGGAGTCCGTTAAACTTCGGTAATACGATAAATCAATCAAATGTAAAGGCGCTAGATTCAACTCAATACCTAGGAATTACAATTAAGAACGACTTAATTTCGAAAGAAAACATAGAAAATGTTGTGGGGAAGGCGAACCAAAGATTGCGCTTTATTAGCAGAACACTTTGAAGATGCAACATATCTACTTAAGAGATTGCCTACAGTACGCTTGTCCGTCCTGTTTCCGAGTACTGCTGCGCGGTGTGGTATCGTTACCAGATAGGATCAATTGAGTGCATCGAGAAAGTTCAGAGAAAGGCAGCACGTTTTGTTTTATCAAGAAATAGGGGAGAGGGTGTCACGGATATAATACAGGATTTGGGATGGACATCGTTAACACAAAGGCGTCTGTCGTTGCGGTGGGATCTTCTCACGAAATTTTAATCACTAACTTTCTCCTCCGAATGGAAAATGTTTTGCAGACGCCGACCTACGTAGGGAGAAACGCTCATCACAATAAAATAAGGAAAATCAGATCTCGCACGGAAAGATAAAGGTGGTCATTATTTCCGCGCGCAGTTAGAGTGTGGAACAACAGAGAATTATCGTAAAGGTGGTTCGATGAACCATCTGCCAGACAGGTAAGAGTAATTTGCACAGAAGCCATGGAGAAGTAGATGAAAGGATATTTTACAAACTTATACCGACACTTCCGCAGTTTGCCTTCCGACTCACTGGCAACACAGTGAGCAGACACGCCTCGTAGATGTTTATTTTTCGAAAAGTGCGTTCATACTACATGGAGGTGTGAGTTACAATAACACTAATGCAAGAAACGTATACTGACAAATTCCATGTAACTCTCTGCACACTATTCTACACTACTAGAGCGGAAATTAATTCTTAGGCGTCCTGTACGGCAGCTGTAGCTTCTTTCCACGAAAGGCAACATCCACCACGATGGGGACTTCTCGTTTCACAGCATAGTGTTCCTCCACAGCATTTTCTCTCCAGCTGTCTTATGATAGTAGATACTACGTACAAAAATTTGAGCCTACACGAAATTTTTCCCCAAATTTTCCTTCGTTGACTGGGCTATACGTCGTACATGTCGTCAAGTGTTTATTAAAAAAAAAAGGAAAGTTATCGTGAGTGGTGCCTCACGAAAATCTGATAGACCCGCTCTTGTTTTCTGTATACATGACAGACATATCAGCTAGGATGAGTAGCAGTCCACAGCTGTTCGCTGATGACACTAGTGTACGAGAAAGTGATGTCGTTGAGTGACTGTAGGACCACATAGGATGACTTACAGAGAATTTCTATTTGTTTCGATGAATCACAGTTTGCTCCAAATTTATAAAAACGTAGCTTAATTCAAAAGAGGACGAAAAAAGATCCTGTTATTTTTAAATATCTGGACGAAACCTTGCAAAGCGACATGAAATGGAACGAACCTGTAAGGGCGGTAGTTAGGAAGCGAAATGCACGACTTCGATTTATTGGAAGAATTCTAGAATAATTTAGTTCATCTACTAGGGTCATTCCGTAAGTCATGGCAAGTGTGGTATATCTTACGATAATGCCACAACGATCTAATTCCAGAATGTCCGTTGGACTGGTAAGGCAGTGTGTATCTGAGTGCCGAAAAAACAATAGAGTTCCAGTACACAAGGTCGCGGCAGAGGCTGAAATGAAAAACAGGAATTGAAACTCTTTGTAAATTTATTGTGCATTGAAAATGGAACAAAAACGAATCAGAACCAACTACTGTCCGTCAGAATAGTCCCCCAGAGCATCCAGGCAGCGTTGCCAACGGTGGGGAAGGTGTCGAATACCATTGGCATCGCCATGAATGTGTGCCACTTACCGCCGAAATGTCGTGAGGATACCCGCCCTGTTTGCAAAGCGCCTCCCCCCCCCCCCCCCACACACACAGTCCGCAGCTCGTGGTCGTGCGGTAGTGTTCTCGCTTCCCACGCCCGGGGTCCCGGGTTCGATTCCCGGCGGGGTCAGGGATTCTCTCTGCCTCGTGATGACTGGGTGTTGTGTGCTGTCCTTAGGTTAGTTAGGTTTAAGTAGTTCTAAGTTCTAGGGGACTGATGACCATAGCTGTTAAGTCCCATAGTGCTCAGTGCCATTTGAACCATTTTGAACCCCCCCCCCCCCCCTCACTCCACGCAATGGTTTCTTCGGTTGTAGAATGACTTCGAAGACGCATGGATTGGGGGTCTGGTGAGAGAGCGATGTACACAGTTCTTGATGATGTTTGCGGTGTGGGATGTAGGGTTGTCATGGAGTATGACTGCAATACTTAAGAGCCGGGCGTTTTCGCCGTCACCCACAGCTGGTCGTAGTTCCGCGTGACACTAACAAGGGGAGGCCACGACGCTAGGATCACAGTTTCACTTCAAGCTTTGTACATCTCTAGTAGGCCATTAAAACGACGTAATCCGCAAGTAGTAAGACGCACTACACTGACAATTTCGAGAAAATCGCGAGAGAAGTTTTGCGCGTCTACTATGTGGCTTACATATCTGTGAGTAGGTGCCGAATGTTAAGAGTTCATGGCGGTCAAGTGGTTAGCGTTCGAGCTTCGTAAGACAAACGTGTATGAGCCGACGGTTCGACTCCAGTGCAGATTTAATTTTTAATCTATACTATCTGAAGACAGAAAATTTTTTTTAGAAGCTCAACGCGGTGTGTTTTCACTTAGAAACTCTGAACATTCTCTGTAAATGCAGGGATGTAGTAGATGCAGTTTCAGTTTATACTTTCCGTTTCTGTATGACAGATAACATCCTGCAACTGTGATGCCGAGAGCGCATCCGACGATTAACTGTACATTACTCTTGTGGCCTGGCACATTGTGACTTACTATAGTACTGAATAACGTCATACGCATCGTTATTTATCGCAGTTTGACTTGGGATTTCCAAGCCTTTCTCCCGTCCTTGAAAATTTAGTTGTAAGTAAGCAAATAACATATGAAATTCATTAAAACTTCATGCAAATGCACGTGGTTTTTTTTCTCGTTATAGTACCTTTTAAATGTCATATAAATTAAATAATGTGACCAGTGATGAAAAAATATAGATTAAAAAGAGTTTGCAGGATTCGCACCGTCGCCTCATGTACGACCCTCCTGTTATGCGCAGTCGTTAGCCACGTGACCACAATGACTTCTTACACCCCGCACCTTCGCACAGATACATCAATTACATAACAGGCGCGTAAAATTTACCTTGCGATTTTCTCGAATTACCACACTAGTGCACCTTACTACTTGCATATTGTCCGCCGCTCGTGGTCTCGCGGTAGCGTTCTCGCTTCTCGAGCACGGGGTCCCGGGTTCGATTCCCGGCGGGGTCAGGGATTTTCACCTGCCTCGAGATGACTGGGTGTTTGTGTTGTCCTCATCATTTCATCATCATCCAGGAAAGTGGCGAAATTGGACTGAGCAAGGATTGGGTAATTGTACGGGCGCTGATAACCACGCAGTTGAGCGCCCCACAAACCAAACATCATCATCATCATCACATACTTGCATATTATGTTGTTTTAGTGGCCTACTAAATGTGTACAAAGTTTGAAGTAAATCCGTGATCCCAATTTCGTGGCCTCCACTTGCAAGTAGCGTTTTTGCCGGCGAGGAAGACAGTTTTCACGTACGCTCGCTGTCCCATTCTGCTTACATGCATCTTCTAGATCGGCCAAGCTCTCAACGAATGCTTCAGTCGCTGTTACCGAACCATCCTCGCGTGCAGTAAGCAATATGTTGATTGATTTCTGTACTGTTTGCCATGGGCTTTCGAATGTATTTACTGGGAATAAAGCGACGCCGTATGTTCGCGCGATATACCGTAGTTGCCGTGACTTATGGAATACCCCGCGTAAAGGATACAGCGCACAGAACTCTTCGGCGACCCCTTATTGAGTACTCCCCCAGAGTTTGGGATCCTCACCAGGTCGGATTAAAAGAAGTCATTGAAGTAATTCAGAGGCGTGTTGCTAGATTTGTCATCGGTAGGTTCCATCACCTCACTCGTGTTACGTAAATGTTCCACAATTAAAATGAACATCGCTGGAGGGAATAAGACACACTTCTCACGAATCACTTTTGAGAGAGATTAGAGAACCGGCATTTCCAACAGACTGCAGGGAGAGTCTACTGCCACCGACGTGCATCTCGCATAAGCACCGCGAAGTCGTGATACGAAAAACTAGGGCTCCTACTGAAACACATACGTACGATAAGCCAGCGTGACCAGTAAGGACAAATTCTCCATTGTATATAAAATACCGTTGTCACGAGGATCAATTAATGCTGGATAATGAAGGTCTGAGGTACAGTAGTGATGACATAAACATAATTGCCCACACAGATATATCCTAAATACGTGGCTTGTGAAAATGGGCAAAGCCCGGAACTAGCCAGCCAGTAAATAGGTACCAGCTTTGGTGTTAAACATTTAAAAATACATTTTCTTAAAAAAAATTATCTTCTTCAGTACAGTCATTTGTCTTTCCCTAATTCCACTTGCGAGTGGGACTGGAAAGGGAATTACTGTGTTACAAAGTACCCTCGCCAATCACCGTATGGTGGCTCCGAGGAATATGTAGATGTATATATAGATATTTAGTGATCTAGTCGTCGACGGGACGTTAAACCCCAAATTTCCTTCGTTCTAGGGCGCTAACGCACAATCTGATGGTTGACGAATGTACACTTTCTTCGATACTCTCGCAAATCCCTGTGACCAGTATCGTACGTTTCCGACAATCGCTATCTCTACCTCCGGGAAGAAGGTCCACCATCCAGGCTACATTCATTCCGTTTAACTGTGTTTCAGAAAGTATATATAAAAAAGGAGTTAGGGACGAAGATTCGGTGGCCACAGAAAGTGATAGTGTCGGTACTGGGATGGACGCTGTTGCGTTTTCACGAAGTGCTAAACTCAGCTACGGACTGAGGTCTTTTCTGGAGACGTTAGAAAAATCCGTGTCCTGTTTTCCGTGCCTCGGTCATCAGTCCCAAAAATATTTGTGCTCCGTTGTTGCTCTCATCGTGCTTTACCTGTAATGAGAAAGTCTATTCCACCTAGCTGTTGACACATCTGTCGTAAGAGATGCTTAGTTAAGTGTTTTCGGAATTCTGGAGCTGAGCCAAAATTTACATAGAAGAAAGAAATAGTTGTGCATGCGTGCAGAAACTTACCGTCTGTTTCTGAACGACTTGACAGAAACATGTTTCGATTGGTTCTAGAGCGCAGTACCGTCAGAAACTGACAGGTTATCAGGTTATTTAAATTCCATTTAGATATGCTTGATTGAACTGCAAAGCATTGGCCGTTTTTGTGATATCCAAATGATTCCTCGGAAATAACGATACTTATTTTTACTGCTTGTACACACCGCTATAGAACAGGTTAAATCTATGAACATCGTGTCACTTCTCTTTTAGGGTTTCGCATAGATCAAATCGTAGCTCATTATATTAGAATTCGTGTTACTTAAGTAGCGCTGATATTTTTGATTGCGGACGGGCAAGAACAGCAAAAAGAAAAAGTTCTAAGACGCACATCCGTTTAAAAATATGTCCTGACAGTGTTGATAAAAACGTATCTCACACTGGCTTCCTTCTAGCATAAAAATGTAATAATCTGTCATCCGTTGGATCATATTAGTCATAAACGGCATTGGTTATTTAATTTATACGGAAGGTCTGTACTAAACTATGAACGGTTGTAAATAATTATCTAGTTGATTCTTTAATATTTGGAAAATGAGCTTGATTAGGACAAGGGAAATGGCGTTTCATGTCTGAGCTCCTTTTCGATCTGTCCATAACATAATATGATTTTTGATCACGAAATAAATCTAATCTTAAATTTCAATACGTAATCTTTTGTTTACGGCACACACAAAAGGACCTGAGAAAACATAAAAGTAGACCTTTGTTAGCTTTTAATACAGAATTAAAGTGTAGTCGATCGTTTCATGCAAATATTTTCAATAACGATGTATAAAGATAGGAGAGGGAACGATCTCTCTCTCTCTCTCTCTCTCTCTCTCTCTCTCTCTCTCTCTCTCTCTCTCACACACACACACACACACACACACACACACACCTTGTACATACAGCGAACATAATGTTTCTATTTACTAATTGTGAAAGGTCTCTGTTGGATTCCTTTCATGTTTAATTTCTTAAATCTGTTGCCATTTATGGAATAAATTCCTCTTCTAAATGTACTGTGCCGTTTCTGACTATCTGGGAGGAGACTGAGCAGTGGAACGTGTTACTTTTACACATAAACAAGAACGATCTGTCACACTACTACACTTTAAAGCACAGTTTATATGTAATTCTTATATGTAATTCATGTCACACAGTCTCATACGGAACCTACATCCGCTTTCTTTTATATACTGTATATGATAAGATACTGTCATCCCCCTTCCCTTTTGTGTGAGAGGATGAATAAGCATATGTATTTCTAGTTGCATGCTTGAGGGTAGCAGACAAGGCTGTCTGCTAGAGAACAGTAGGACCAACGTCGGAACAGGTAGCTACACTTCCTAAAAGCAAAGAGGTTTCTATCCTTAGTATGGTCCTGTCCGTCCGTTGTCATGTTGGTATAGGAAGCTGCCCCTCTGGCCACTTCCGTTGGTCTTTGTGAGCCTCCCTCAGGAAGCACGCTCGGCAGTATGGCAGTTGCAGGGTGGCCGTGGCGAGCGTCTGAAGTGGTAAGATCTCCGGCTAAGCGCGTGTCTGTTAAGTCCGTAGGACAATGGATTTCTTAAGTTCAGCCTAACTGAAAATTTAATCACTTTTATTTCGGGTTTAGGTCTAAAATATCCGATGTTATCTTAAATTGCAGCGCAGTGTAATTATCGTGTGAAGTTCAGATTATTTTTCGGTAGTTGCTTTGTTACTACTTTGTGAGTAAAGTGGAACCACGTGTTGATCAGTAACTCTAACTAAGTTCATCAATCTTAAATCCGAATGTGCGTGAGATTATAACGTCTCGTCTTGAGAATATTTTTTTAATATAGCAACTTTTCTTTATGCTTTTCTTTATGTTCAACCCACGTGGGGTGTACTTTGCGAGACCAGTACCACGTGCTTATATAACTGTTTGACCCATCAGGTTAATAGTAAGACGTTAGTAACCAGTTCAAGGTTTTTCTTTTGTCAATTGCTTTTCGATCTAATGTATTTTAATTATCAAAATTATTGTGGAGTTGTACGCTTTGTGTAAACCAAGTTGACCACGTGGAGCATGTGGTGTAATCATCAAAGTAGCCCTCAGCTATTCTTTTTGCGAAGACTTCACAAAGAGTTAATATGAATTTAGTATACCAGTGTGTGGTAATTACATGACGGACAGGATTATGGTATGAACGTAATTTCTTTGGGTAAAAACTGAATCTGTTGGTTGTGGTTAATTTCTTCTTGCTTATGTTTCAATGTTCTTCGTGTGTTATTTTATGAATGGAGTGTCGTATGCAGTTTTCCAAATCTTGGCTCCATATTTTATGTGTTCCGTAAGATTACAATCTCACGTTCTTTTCAATCGTAAATAAGGCACCAGCTCAGTTATAACTCACGTATAATATGCTGAAATTTCAATGAACAATCTTAAAATAAATTTCCAAATATAAACTGATTTCTTTCTTTTTATTTAAATTCTCCTTTTTATATATATATTTTACCGGTTTTGTATGACTATTAAAAGATTATCATTAATGTTAGTCTGCTTGGTAAACCTAGACTAAATATCTGATGAAACAGTTGCCCAGTAATCCACGGTTAACGTCCCCAGACAGATCACGGCTTTTAACCCACTTTCATTGTCTATTAGCTCCGATTTCAGCATACCAAATTAAAGTTACAATCTTACACATTCAGCTAACAAAAATAAAGTAGCAACGTTACAATAGGGTACTGGAAAACTGCTGTCTGTCTTAGAAAGAGATCGTTCACAAATCACTTGATCGCCCCCTACTCGAATGTGTGTGATCCGTATCAATTCGAACTTAACACAAGTGCTGGAGAAACTTAACTCGCGGCTGTTACAATAAATACTTATCGCGCGAAAACCAGCTCGGAAAATTCCAAGAACCCGCACTCAACCACGAAACTACGAGTATTATTCAGCTTCCTACGTATCGAATTCGTAGATCCGCGAGACACTGTATCGTTGATGATGTAAACCATAGTTCAATATATTATTTTGGAACCAGTTGAATGACAGTTCTGTGAAAGCTGCACCGTCTTCGGTTTTTTACTTGTGTCCTCGAAGTTTCCTACTTTTGAAGTAATATGATTTATGTTATTACCGGCAGATAATTTACACTGCAGAACTTCTTTCAGTCTAATTTTGGACGTTATTCCATTATTCCTGGTACACGTTATCTAATTATGTTTGAGATATTTGGTTCGTTACTGTAGTTCCTTTCGGTACTTCACTCCAAATCTAGATAACAAACGTTCTGAAATTCTTTCCTACCTCGTGTCAGATGCATGCTAAATATATACAATTAAAGATATACATGATTACATAACAATCAAAGTAATATATAGATTACAAAAAAGTTAACAAGACAAGGGAATTGACCAAATCTACATTCAGGTAACGTACCTCTAAAGCTGAATAAACATAATATATTGTCATTGGCAAGCAATAGATGTTTGCCCATGAAAATGGACAGAGGGGGCATTGACACTTACAGCTGACTGTTTGTTCTTGGTCACTAATAATTAATAATAATTTGTGGTAAGGTCTTATCGGACCAAACTGCTCAGGTCATTGGTCCGTAAGCCTACACACTACGTAATCTAACTTAAACTAACTTACGCTAAGAACGACACACACACCCATGGCCGAGGGAGGACTCGAACCTTCGACGTGGGTAGCCGCACGGACCGTGACAAGACGCCTTAGACTGCGCGGCTACCCCGCGCGGCTGTTCTTGGTCACATTCGTACTTACTCTCTTCTGGTGTGAGACCCCATAACTTAAGCAATGTCTTAGATCTGCTGACAACAGTACTTATTCAGTTAGAGGACCAAACACACCAGTACTTGCTGAAACAAGCTGGAAGGTGTTCACGCGGCTCCACCCGGTCTCGATACGTAGACATCCACAGTGAGAGTCTCGCCTTGTCTGGCTGCACTTCCAAAGGCTTTAATGGCTGGAGGAAACTTTTTCAACGTTTTAACTTAGATTGAGACTCTTGATGACTAGACAGTGGGTGAGCTTCGACATTATCAACATTCAGTCGATCTTGATCAGCAGCGACTTCTCGGCTCATAGTCGGAGATGCAGCGCCAGCAAGACAATACAGCTTTTCAATAGAGGTGGGTTTTAGACATCTGGTGATTAATTTGCAAACTTCATTCAAAGCAGTGTCGCCAGTCTTGGCATGGGTTGAGCTATATCACTCAGTACGTGTAGTGCAACAGAGTAGCGCAGATCGATTAGTGTGGTTCTAAAAACTTCATGTTTTGCACCCCAGTTTGTACCTCTTTGCTTCCTCAGGATGTTATTTTTGGCACTGACTTAATGTTATAGTAATGTGTGATTGATCCATCGCCATCACTATGTAATTTGAGGTAAAAGAATGTTCAAGAGGATTCCATTTCAGGAGGCACGTAATTTTCGTGAAGCCTCTGTTTTGCTGAGGTGCAAAGAACAAAGTTGGGATGACATGTTGAACATAAATATGTCTCGTTCGAGAAATAAGTTATGGTGAAAGAGGTTGTTGTTTTGGTCATGAACCCTGAGGCTGGTTTGATGCAACTATCTATTACTGGTGTCCTGCCAGCTGTTATCATTATTTCAGTGTAACTGCTGCAATCTGTGTCATAAAAGGACGGCCTTATATAAAGGTTGTTTCAGGAAGATTAGTATGTATTTTAGGAGGTAACATTATAGACTAATTCCAGTAAAACATTCCATACTACAAGAGTCCAATTTTTATTCGTTACAGAGGTACATCTTCTTATAGAGAAAAGTTTGCATTTCGCGTGCTGGTATTCCAGTTGCTATGGGTTTATTTATCCACTGGCATTTTGTGTTTTGAAGTTCAAGGTACAAACTTGTGCTTCGATTTACATAATCGAAATTTTCAGCTGTGTTGGCCAATTCTGCTGTACCGTTTACGCGTGTCGCAAGTATTTACAGTTCCTGAATATGGCGATTTGGTATTTTTGTAAGGTTTTAGTAATGGAAACGCTGCTGCTGTCGTTTGTAGTTAATGCGGGAGGCGATTTGCTAGCCAAGAGTACCAGATTAAAGACAGTTTACTCGTGTTGCCGCTAAATTGAGTAACACAAGTGTATTGCGCATCAGTCGTATCTTACGTGAACTTTCAAATTAACGGTTTGTGGATGAAGTAGAAGACATTCAATTGGTAGAGGTTCTTTACAGCCAATGTACCACCTTTAATAAGGATACAAACGTAGATGTTTGGAATTTTGCCAATTGAAAATCGTAAATAGCCCGGGAACCCCATTAATACTGTTTAATGATGAAGCCACTGTCAATGGTGACGATATCAGTAACAGTTAACGCTTCCATGACCAGTATTAAGTCACTGGTGAATTTTGTTTTTTTGACATTAGGCAGTGCACTCAGGCATATTTTTCTGCCTAACGTTTTCTCTTCCAGTACTGGAGACACCTCTAGGGTAAAAAGACTTAGATTGCTGTGTCGATCTGAAAAGTTCAAAAAGACTTGAACAGCGGCCTAAGGTCCATAAAACAAAAATTATCAAGTATCAAAACACATCGGTGACCCGACGAAAATGCAGATGTGTTTATGGAGACTCATTTTCAAAAACGCTTCTCTGTAAGTGTGTGGTGTGGTATGACAGACAATCAGTTGACTGAGTCTGTTGCGTTTGCGCATCGTCTGACAGGGCCCATTTACCTAGACCTTTTTTGAAAACGAGGTTCCACCATTAGTGGAAGAGGTTCCTGTGGCTGAAAGAATGAATATGTTCTTCCAGCATGACGAGGGCGCTTCACATTCTAGTCGTCAAGTGACACATCATCTAACTTAACAAACATTCCCCCGAAGGTGGATCGGGAGAAATCCTCAATTTTATTTTAAAGTGTCTGCTCCTTCAGACATGCATGCATGTCTGAAAGAACGATACTAGTGACACAGCCATACTGAATATCACGAAAGTTTTTCCTGAATGCGAATTCTTAGAAATCAGCTGTATTATCCGTATTAGGTCTGAAGCTTCGCTTTCGATGTTTTTTTCTTGAAATAGGGGCTTTAATGTGAAAAATATACAAAAAAATTATTATTCAAAGTATTGGCAATCGCTGGCCACTGCTTCCTCCCATCTTTCGTGCATAATACGAATCCCGCGGCGGAAGAACTGGGCGCCTTTTGAGGAGATCCATCAACCGACCCAATTTTGCACTTGTTCATATGACCGGAAGTGCTGGTCAAACAGGCCAGGGGCCATTGATCGGAAAAAGTGGTGGTCAGAGGGAGCAATGTCTGTGTAATACGGGGGGGTGGGGTGGGACTTCCCATTTCAAGGTGTCTCAAGTATGTTTTGACGGATTTTGCTACAAAGCGTCTAGCATTATCATACTGCAAAATCACATTTTCATGTCTACCGCTGTGTTGTGCCCGGCTCAGACACATCAGTTGCTTTCAATACCGATCTCCTGTGATTGTTTCCGCATGTTTCACTAGCTTCGAAAACCTTCTCACCTCCAACGCTATACCGGTCTTACACGTCAAAATCACCGTTATTGAAGCACTGAAACCTTTTGTGCGCGTTCGTCGAAGAATAGGTGTCTCACCAAAGGTCTTACCCAGCATTCTTCGAGCTTCAGCCGCAGGTTTCTTCAGGTTAGAGCAGAAAAATTAAAACGTCCCGCTAATGACGAGAACTGGGCTTGTAAGTTGACATATTCAATGGATAATAATTTTATGATACGACACAAAAAAATGTTCAAATGTATGTGAAATCTTATGGGAATTAACTGCTATGGTCATCAGTCTCTAAGCTTACACACTACTTAACCTAAATTATCCTAAGGACAAACACACACATCCATGCCCGAGGGAGGACTCGAACCTCCGCCGGGATCAGCCGCACAGTCCATGACTGCAGCGCCGTAGACCGCTCGGGATACGACACAGATCGACTAATATTTTGATTGGGCTATATTTACAAATGCCTCAGTTGATTATATGGCACTTACGACCTACCACCTGCACCACTACTTGCCACTACTGCCATCACTTGCAAAACGGCGGAAACAAAGCTGTAGACCTACCTATTAGTGACACATGAAAATTCGTGCCATACTGTAACTCGAACCCGCAGACCGTTCCACACTTCCATACGCCACACTGTCTATATCCTCTAATATCCTCAACATTACTTGTATTCCCGCTGTTGAGAGAGTGACACTTCTAGGAATGTTACTATCGTCATTTTCCCCATCATCTGAAGGAATAGAGACGGTAAAACAAATATTACAAGCATAGACAACGAAAATGACGATAATAAATATTAATTTTTACAGAAACGTTATCTCCTTGCGTGTATAGAATGAAAGACGAGAACAAGAATTATAAGAACGAAAGGTGATGGTCGGACCGCCGTGTGTGCACCCCTGCTCTAGAGCATCAGGCGAAATCCTTTGTCGCCGATTGCTCGCAAACGAGCGTCCACTCTGATGAAAGGATGAAGCGTGTGATACCTCGGATGGCCCTAAATTACACCACCGAGTAGATGTTTACAAGCCGACCGCGGTGGCCGAGCGGTTCTAGGCGCTTCAGTCCGGAATCGCGCGACTGCTGCGGTCGCAGGTTCGAATCCTGCCTCGGGCATGGATGTGTGTGCTGTCCTTAGGTTAGTTAGGTTTAAGTAGTTCTAAGTTCTGGCGGACTGATGACCTCCGCAGTTAAGTCCCATAGTGCTCAGAGCCATTTTTAGATGTTTTCAAAAACTCTTGTTCCATCCCTGGCGAGCTCCTCCAGCCGTAGCTGTTGAGGAGTGGAAGCGCGTGGTGCCTGTTGCGCGCGGTCTCTGAATCGATCTCGAGTGTCGACCGCGAGAGCCGCCCTACGCCGCTGCCGCCAAGTACCCTCCGCACAGCCATCTCCTTCCAGGGCGCTGCCCGCGCTTCGCTCCTCTGACTCCGCTCTGCGTGTTCACTTAACGCTGTGTCTCCGTTAGGAGGGTTGGCCAATCTCTGTGGTCTACCCATTTCGACGAGCTTCGCCGAACTTAGTCGGGGTCTACTCAAATTGATTGTCGGTCTAACAGCGTGTGACCGGCAAAGGGATGACGCGGCAGCAACAGAAAATTGAATTGACGGTAAGTGTGGCTCGAGACAGAAGGCTTTCGAAATGATCGAAGGCCTCGCATAGTGTTGGACGGTACGAGGACCGAGAACTGATAAGCTGTGTAACTCTGCTGGTATTCGTGGCTGTTGAAATTGAAGGTAACATCTTGTAGGTTGTTAGCTGCGTCATGTTTGTCTTCAGATTTCTTCTTCAAAATCGACGTTTCCATCTTGAGTCGAGCCGAGGGGTCGAAACGTCGGTTGTGAAGAAGAAACTCGAGGAGGAACATGGCACAGCCTATCAAACTAGAAGATATATGTGGTGTCCGTTCTTTCGGACATACCCGAAACAACAGACCCTATTTTGATCCAACAACCATTATCAGTTAAGATACAAAGGAATTACAGATATTGACTGCTAGCGGTCATTGATTGAAATTAATATGAAAGTTCAAAATTTGTGCCGAACCGGGAATCGAACCCTGGTCTCCATAAGAGTTTAATGAAATTCGCGAAATAACGCGAGTAATGAATATAAACAGTGACCACTATGTCTGGATGGCTTAGTGGTCAGAGCATGTGCCTAATAAGTAGGAAACACGGGTTTGATTCCAGGCTCGGCACTAATTTTCAACTTCCCCAATGATTTCAATCAGTACCTGCTCACAGCCAATGTCTTTAATTCCTTTGTGTCTTAAACAAGAAGATGACCTTCAATGCGTTCTTGAGGAGTGACATCGAGCAGTGGAATACCACATCCCAAAACTTTCCTCGTTTCTCACGTAGCCGATCGGCTCGCGTCGAAACTGGAACCAGAACACCTGCTGGTTGTTTTCGTAAAGTTCTTAGTTACCCGGTACTTATTCATATCTGTTTGATACAACAGCCTCTAACTACAGTCAGTCACCGTCTTTTCTTCTTCGTACATTACATAAAAACGTCCTTCCCTTCTTTATATGTTACAGAGAAAAGTTGCGTTGAACGATGTATCTAAAGAAATATTGGACCGCACATACTTTAAGGTGGCATTAACATTATCCCATTTAGTTGTTCCATCAAATATCCAACATAGTCGTGAAGATACAAGAAAGCAAAATACAGGATGTCCCAGAAGTCTTTCACTGATTACAAAAATGCATAAGACACAAAATATGACCCATAGACACATGTCTTTTGTCTTGTAGTGCAGGTAACATATTCAAGTTTTTGTATACATACACACAATTAGTAAATTTCGACGTGTGCTCCTTTTGTTGCCAGAAGAACATCCAGGCGATATTCCAAATCCCCCATGTGTTGGTAAACATTTCGTGGGGAATGGATGTTACGACGTCAGCAACTCCGCACCGTAATGCAGCGATGTCGTTCAGTGGTGTTTGGTAAACCTAGTCGTTGATATAATGCTGTGGTGTTATGCCCGATGCTCACGGAGGCCAACTGATGCGACCACTACGCCCGATCCATGTCCGCGGAAATGTTGTCTCCAAATAGGCACGAACTTGTAACCCTCCCAGTAAGGTGGCGCGCCATCTCGTTGGAAGATGAAGTCCGGAATGTCCTGAATCTGTGGCAATACCTAGATAGGTATTGGCTGTGATTGTTGTTTCTCTAAAGAAAAAGAAGTCCTATGACTTTATTGTGCGCAAGATAGCACTACACGTTCAGCTCAGAGCTGTCTCCAACACAGCGTGGGGATCCTCGGACCGCCTGATCCTAGCGCTGTGTTGGTTAACAATACCGATCCAATGAAATGGGGCCTCGTCTGAGAAAAGGACACGCTTCAGACAGTTATTATCTCCCCCATTCTCAGCCACCATGGCAAAAGTAAAGTTATAATGAGCACTGTAATCCGTTGGTCGGAGGGTCTGCACAATCTGGACTTTGTAGGCACGGGAAAGAAGTTCTTTATGTAGGACGCGGTCCAGCGATGTCTTCAGAAGCTGTTACTCACGTGAGGTTCTGCGGACTGACTTCCTAGGACCTCTCACGAACGCCACTCTCACTGTCTGAATTGTCTGCGCATTAGATCCAGGCCTACCTGTTCTGGGGAGATCACAGACGCCCCCTGTTTCCTTAAAATTCGCATACCACAGCCTGATAAACATCTGGTGGCTGTCTATGGAATGCCACCTGGAAGTTTCTCTGGACTGTTTTTGGTGACTGTGCCTCGTGATATCAGAGGATCATTTGGCTTTCTCCTGGTTTGAGTACATGTTGTTTGCAAATGGTGTCCCGATTACGCTGTTGTTACGTCACTGGGCCCTATAACAAACAAAGTAACAGTATATATGTGCACAAAAACTTGAATATGTCACATGCAGTCAAGATAAAAAATATTTGTCTGTGCGTTGTACTGTGATCAGGAAAAGACTTCAGGGACACACTGTATTCTGAAGGCAAGTTCTTATGGAAAATAATGAAATTGTTTGATATTCAGTTTACATTAGAGGCGCAGCTAATGAGGTGAAGTTAGCCATTACGAACGCTGACACGCTAAGATATCCGTGAGCCGAAAACTTTTAAGAGTACATGCAGCTGTGTGTCTAAAGCGTATAGTGCCCATAACAGCTACATTGTAATTTTAAAAGTTCTCGGTTTCGGGATGTGCTTTCGATTCCTTTTGATTCCCAAGGACAGAATTGTGAGTTCGGGTCATCAGTGCCTGCAGCTGAGCGGGTGCAGCAGCGGACGGGAGATGCGCCGCCTGGTACTGCGTCTGAAGGCTGCAGCTGCGAGAGGACGTTTTGCTCGCAGCCGGTCCGCACCTGTCTGTCTGTCTGTCCCTGGAATGCCGGCGCTGCTGCAGGCAGGAGGTCCGTCTGGCCCAGTGGCGTGCGTGATGCCTCTGTCTCACTTTACGCTACCACCGTGCTCGCCGAGTTTAAGCAACGCAACTGCGCATCTTCCTCGAGCACACCAAAAATATATTTTCCCACTTTTAATCAGAGGTACATAGCGCAGAGTTTCTACCCGCCAGGATAGCCGAGAGCGCTAACGCACTGCTTGCTGGACTCGGGTAGGCGCTCCGGCCCCGGGTCGAATCCGCCCGGCACAGCCGGATTAACGACGACGGCCGGTGTGCCGGCCAGCCTGGATGTGTTTTTTAGGCGGTTTTCCACATCCTGCTACGTGAATACCGGGCTGATCCCCACGTCCCGCCTCAACTACACGACTCGCAGACATTTGAAACATATTCACACTATTTCACGATTTACACTAGACACAGACAGCTGGGGTACACTAATTCTGTCCCAGGGGGTACGGGGAGGCGGCAGGAAGGGCATCCGGCCACTCTTTAACTTAACCCTGCCAAATCCGGACTTAACTGTGCCGACCCTGCGCACAATGCGGGATAAAGGCAGTAACGAAAGAAAGAAAGAAAGACAGTGCAGAGTTTCTGGACGCACAGTTGTCATAGGCAGGCGTCGCAAGGGTACAGGCACGTGATAGTACCTATAGGAACCAGTAGCTTTCTGTGTAGTCGATTCTCGTTACATTATCCCTCGTAATACAAAACAGTTGCTATATTTCGAATGTAAACAAGTAAATTTTTTGACTGCCTACGACAGCCCTCGATTATAATTTTGTTGAGTTTTTTATGTTTATTACAGAATACCATTCGCAGTGCAGGCGGGACATTTCTTAGACGTCAAACCAAGGTTGGTGGCACAGGACAGAGTATGTCTGTCTAACCAGTATGTACGCGTAAATTGCCCCTGATTCAGTCCGAGTGCGGCTCTTTTTGAGCGCATGCCTAGTCGGCAGGTCGGTGGTGAACGTTGTTTTAATGGGTGCTCGTGTTATATACAGAAATACAAAAATAGAATCCATCTGCTTTCTTCAGTGTAGTTTATGATGTGTGAGTGACAGCACTGCGTGCTTGTGCAGTGCGATGCAGAGTTGTTCTGTGTTTCTCTTACGGGTGGTCATCTAAATGGAGCACGGGTGGGCCTGAACTGTGTGCAGGCACATTCAGTAGCGCGTACTTCACAAGATCGCAGATAGGTATACAGTGTCATCTATCCTAATCACAGTAAGCAGATTCAGAAAGATGGAGGTTACAGTAGTTAATCGTGGATGAAGAGGCTCGCACAGGATAGAGTAGCGTGTAGAGCTGCATCAACCATTCTTCGGACTGAAAACCACAACAACAATAACAACATCATATCCTAAACATTTCAGACTCTGTGTACATGTTTCGAACTACTATAAGGGGCGATCAAAATGTTTCCGTTCGAAGGCCCCTTGCCTTCATGTCTGTGCTTATATACTCGCATCGGTGTTGCGCTGGGTTGCATATACGCTGAAGCAACGCACTCAAACGAAAACTTTTTGATCGCCCCATGTACATGGGCGCGCTCCGTTCGGTCGCCAGGTACTTTATATTGAGGTGACGAAAGCATTGTCGTTTTGGACTTCCTCTTGCGTAGTGCAGCAAGTCGGCATAGCAAAAATCACAAGTCGTTGCAGAAGTACTGAGCCATGTTGTCTCTGTAGCCGCGCATAAAGTGTTGCTGATGCAGAATGTTGTGCACGAATTCGTCTCTCGATTACGTGCCATGTCGGACGATCTGGATGGCCAAATCATTCTCTGTAATTGTCCAGAATGTTCTTCAAACTAATCGCGAACAACTGTGGCCTGGTGACATTCCATCGTTATTTGGGAACATTAATGGCTGAAAGTGGTCTCCAAGTACCCGAAAATAATCATTTCCAGTCAGTGATCTGTTCAGTTGAACTAGAGGACCATGTAAAGACAGCCCACACACTTATGGAGCTACCAACAGCTTGTACAGTGCCTCGTTGACAACTTGAGTCGATGGCTTCATGGGGTCTGCGTCAAACTCGAAACCGAGCGAGGTGGCGCAGTGGTTAGCACACTGGACTCGCATTCGGTAGGACGACGGTTCAATCCCGTCTCCGGCCATCCTGATTTAGGTTTTCCGTGATTTCCCTAAATCGTTTCAGGCAAATGCCGGGATGGTTCCTTTGAAAGGGCACGGCCGATTTCCTTCCCAATCCTTCCCTAACCCGAGCTTGCGCTCCGTCTCTAATGACCTCGTTGTCGACGGGACGTTAAACACTAACCACCACCACCACATCAAACTCGAACCCTACCCTCGGCTCTTACCAGCCGATATCGGGACTCATCTGACCAGGTCACGGTTTCCCAGTCGTCTAGGATCCAGCCGATATGGTCCCAGATGAGGCGCTCCAGGCGACATCATCCTGTTAGCAAAGGCACCCGTGTCGATCGTCTACTGTGTAGCCCTTTAATACCAAATTTCTCCGCCCCTTCCTAACGGATACGTTCCTCGTACGTTGGACTTTGATTTCTGCGGTTATTTCACGCAGTGTTGCTTTTCTGTTAGCACTGGCAACTTTACGCAAACGCCGCTGCTCTCGATCATTACAAGCGAAGCGACAAGCGAAGGCCGTTGGCCACCGCGTTGTCGGTGCCTGAAATGTGGTATTCTCAGCACACTCTCGACGCTGTGGATCTCGGAATATTGAATTCCCTAATGATTTCTGAAATGGAATGTCCGATGTGTCTAGCTCCAACTATCATTCCGTGTTCAAAGTCTGTTAATTCACGTCGTTTGGTCTTAAACACGTCGGAAACTTTTTTACGTGAACCACCTGAGTACAAACTACAGCTTCGTCGATGCAGTGATACCTATTGTACACTATACTACTGCCATCGGTATAAGTGCTTATCGCTATCCCATGACTTTGGTCACCTCATTGTACATCATTAGCACTTTCTGTCTCCCAGACCGTCCTCCTAGCTGGCCGAATATTTACGGTGAAAACTTCTCCCAATACAAGGAATCAAATCAGACACTTCGGGGTCAACTGTAATAGCACTAGGTGCGTTAGAGACGGCAATGGATGTAGGTCCTCGCTCCTCCAGCTCTCCCAAAAAGTAACAGTTAACGTATTTTGCTGTCTGGCCACGTCATTGAGATCGTACGCTTCCTGATATCAACATCCGCATCTACATCTTAGATTTAAAAAAAATATGTGAATGGTGCGAAAAGTGGCAGTTGACCCTAAATAACGAAAAGTGTGAGGTCATCCACTTGAGTACTAAAAGGAACTCGTTAAACTTCGGTTACACGATAAATCAGTCTAATCTAAAAACCGTCAATTCAACCAAATACCTAGGTATTACAATTACGAACAACTTAAATTGGAAAGAACACACAGAAAATGTTGTGGGGAAGGCTAACCAAAGGCTGCGTTTTATTGGCAGGACACTTAGAAAATGTAATAGACCTACTAAGGAGACTGCCTACACTACGCTTGTCCGTCCTCTTTTGGAATAGTGCTGCGTGGTGTGGGATCCTAACCAGGTAGGACTGATGGAGTACATCTAAAAAGT
The DNA here is from genome assembly GCF_023864275.1 of Schistocerca cancellata. NCBI lineage: Eukaryota > Metazoa > Arthropoda > Insecta > Orthoptera > Acrididae > Schistocerca > Schistocerca cancellata. The sequence continues at coordinate 660,786,371 of NC_064627.1, forward strand.
TCAAAGAAAGGCAGCACGTTTTGTATTATCGCGAAATAGGGGAGAGAGAGTGCCACAGAAATGATACGGGATTTGGGCTGGAAATCATTAAAAGAAAGTCATTTTTCGTTGCGACGGAACCTTCTCACGAAATTCCAATCACCAACTTTCTCCTCCGAATGCGAAAATATTTTGTTGACATTGACCTACATAGGGCGGAACGATCACCACGGTAAAATAAGGGAAATCAGAGCTCGTACGGAAAGATATAGGTGTTCATTCTTTCCGCGCGCTATACGAGATTGAAATAATAGAGAATTGCGAAGGTGGTTCGATGAACCCTCTGCCAGGCACTTAAATGTGATTTGCAGAGTATCCATGTAGATGTAGATCTACAATAATACTCCGCAAGCCACCTGACGGTTATTATGTGATTCCCTCCCCCCTCTTTTCCGTGTTCCACTCGCGAATAGCGAGTGGGAAAAATGGTTGTGAGTAAACCTCTATATTAGCTGTAATTCCTCAAATTTTCTCGCTGTTGTCATTTCGCGAGTTGTATGCGGGAGAAAGTAATATGTTGTGCGACTCTTCCCGGAAAGTACTCTCTCGAAATTTCGATAGAAGGCCTCTGTGTGATGCACAACGCCTCTCTTGTAGTCTAGCACTGGAGTTCGTTGAGCATTTATGTAACGCTCTTCCTCAGACTAAACGAATCTATGGGCTATGACGAATGAGCTGGATCTTCTCCCTCTCTCTCCCACTCTCTCTCTCTCTCTCTCTCTCTCTCTCTCTCTCTCTCTCTCTCTCTCTCTCGTTAATGCTACCTGGTAAGCGTCCCAGAGTGATGAGCAGTACTCGAGAATGCATGTTGATAAAATAAGTTCCAATAAGAGGGGAACTTTTCTTGCACAATTTTCGGAGTGGCTTTGACGTGAGTTATACAACATACACTGCCCAGTTCATTTTTTCTTGTATAGCTAAGCCATGTTCGACGTCACTGGCAGCAGGAAGGTGATTTATATCCAATCAGACAGTAACTGAAGTTGCATCGGCCGTAGGGAAGTCCTCTATCTAAGAGGAAAGCCGGAGAATATCTGTCTGGCGACTGCAGGAATTTCCTCCCAGCACAGCACTGGGAAGTTCCGATGTGTCCTACAGTGGTAGCTCGGCCTTGCAGATTACATTCACTTAACAGAAGACGCGCCTCTGCAACCGAGATCAACAGCTCCCGCTAATACAGAGGAGCTGGAACCTTTAAACAGCTGTTTCATAACCTGATTATGGAACAAATTTCAACATTTGTATTTGGCAACAGGTGGAGGACTTGTTGTTGTGGTCTTCAGCCCAGAGACTGGTTTGATGCAGCTCTCCATGCTACTCTGTCCTGTGCAAGCCTCTTCAACTTCGAATAACTACTGTAACCTACATTCTTCTGAATCTGCTTAGCGTATTCGTCTCATAGTCTCCCTCTACGATTTTTATCCTCCACGCTGCCCTCTAATACTAAATTGGTGATCCCTTGATGCTTCAGAACGTGTTCTTCTAGCCAAATTGTGCCACAAATTCCTCTTCTCCCCAATTCTATTCAGTAGTTCCTCATTAGTTACGTGATCTACCCATCTAACTTCAGCATTATTCTGTACCACCACATTTCGATAGCTTCTATTCGCTTCTTGTCCAAACTGTTTATTGTCCTTGTTTCACTTCCATACTTGGCCACACTCCATACGAATACTTCCAGAAAAGACTCCTGAAACTTAAATCTATAATCAGTGTTAACAAATTTCTCTTCTTCAGAAGCGCTTTTCTTGCCATTGCCAGTCTCCATTTTGTATCCTCTCTACTTCGAGCTTCATCAGTTATTTTGCTCCTTAAATATCAAAACACATCTACTACTGTAAGTGTCTCATTTCCTAACCTGATACCCTCAGCATCACCTGATTTAATTCGACTACATTCCATTGTACTCGTTTTGCTTTTGTTGCTGTTCATCTTGTATCCTCCTTTCAAGACACTGTCAATTCCGTTCAGTTGCTCTTCCAGGTCTTTTGCTGTCTCTGACAGAATTACAATGTGTTCTGCAAATCTCAAAGTTTTTATTTCTTCTCCATGGATTTTAATTCCTAGTCCAAATTTTTCTTTTGTTTCCTTTACTGCTTGCTCAGTATATAGTTTGAATAACATCGGGGATAGGCTACAACCCTGTCTCACTCCCTTCTCAACCACCGCTTGCCTTTCGACACATAACTGCCATCTGGTTTCCGCACAAATTGTAAATAGCCCTTCGCTCGCTGTATTTTACTCCTGCCACTTTCAGAAATTGAGAGAGAGTATTTCAGTCGACATTGTCAAAACCATTCTCTAAGTTTAAAATGTCTCGTAAAGGTACGGACTGACTTAGAATGCGCGCCAATACAAACACCCTCATAGTATCTCATTGAGTGGCAGCATATGATCCACCAATTGGTTCGAGACGTGAAATTCACCATCTCTAGGGTACTATACGAGAGGAATCGGCTGTGTGTCAACGTTTCGTCCTGTGGCTACTCTCTCTTCGGCATCGACAACTACTACTCGACAGAACACTCTCGTCAGGCACCTAGATGAAATGGCTTCATTCAAAACACAACACTGAAAGTCCGCAATGGAAAGACGAGCAAAGGGTCCGAATACAAACAAATGTATCACTTTAGGCACCTGAATCCCAGGAAGTCTTACCGAACAGTAATACCCACAGTCTTGTGACTGGGGAGATGCAGTCTGCCACGAATTCCTGTCTTGTGCCAACCCCTCCATCTTAGAGTTGCGCTTGCACTCTACGCTCTCAGTTACTCGTATTTGGTAAATCTATTCCAATCTCTGTTTTCCACTACAGTTTTTAACGTCAACAGCTCCCTCTAGTACCATGGGAGTTATTCCTTACACGTGTTCTGTCATCCTGTTCTTTTTTCTCGTCAGTGTCTTCCATATGTTTCTTTTTTCGCCGACTCTGCGGAGAACCTCCTCCTACATTATCAGACCACCTGATTTGCAACATCCTTCTGTAGCACCACATCCGAAACGCTTAAACACTAATTTTTCCGGTTTTCCCCACAGTACATGCCTGATTCACTAACGTGCAGTTCTGTGCTCCAAACGTGCATATTAAGTATTTCTTCCTCGACAGTTATTAAACAACAGTACGCCAAAAATTTCCTAGCAGCAGTATTATTGTCCAGTATTTTTTCTCTTCTCCGTCCGAACAGGCCTCGGAAGGCCCAACGGTACCGACCGACCGCCGTGTCGTCCTCGGCCGGTAGGCGTTAATGATCCAGTTTTACCATACTATTATATCACTCAGAGGTTCATTGCTGTTTGCGGAAACTGTAACAGTAAGACACATGTCACTGAAGATAACTTTATCTCGCGGATTACGTGTTTGACAATACGCAAACGATTAGGATTACAGAACTGTTACATGATCTCTTACTATGAGAAATAGCACAGTGTGAAGTCCCCAAGGACTACGATCGAGCAAGGCCTGGATACTTTCCTTCGAACGCGATTTGTATGTGAATCCACAGATCAACAACATTGGCTACTGGCAAATCGTGTCAAGCTAGTTGCCAGCTAATCATATTCGATGGATTTCATTCAGGCGAACGTGCACGATGACTTGGTAAGTAGTCGCTCTCGCGTTTCACCGAAAAAGGCTTACAATTTCCGTACCATTTGCATACGCGTTGCTGTCCTTAACTACGAGTATGGTTGGGACTTGTCTGAAGAACAGTGGTAACTCTAAACCTGAAACCTTTTTTCTATTTACGTCGGAATCTAGATCGCATTTTGTCTAAGAAGTCTTCAAATCGTCGAAATTGGCGGTTGTTCGCTGTGCCGTTGAACGATACGAGCTACCTGATTGTGGTCACTTCAGTAGCGACTGATAAAGCGATTTATCCATATAGCATATGTTGGCAGGGTCCCTGTAGTTTCAATTTCTGTTTTCGCATGTAAAGTCAACCGTTATCAGTTTTGAACTGAAGGTAACAGCACTGTTTAGGATTTTGTGCGCATGATGATCCAGTATTTTTAAAAGCATTGGAAGCACGGATCACTGACTTAAAATATTGCGTATTTCGAACATTTAAAGAAATCATTCGAGTAATTCTGTTTTATTGAACCACGTATTGAAAATTGACAGAAGATTTTTATTTGCATGTTCCGTTTCAATCTGATTCTGCTGCACATTATTACGTACTGGTTCCACATATTATCTACAGAGATTATTGTGTTTTACATACTTAACAGATCTTGCTTAAAAATCGTTGTTGGTGTACTTTTGTATAAAATGTGTAGACCGCCAAGTGAAAAAGTGGGAAAACTTGGATACGGCGATATCTGATTCTGTTCAAATAGGTTGATGATAATGTAGCTCACGCAGTGCTACTCATTATTTTAATTTTCTGCTCTTGCATTGGCCGTTCCGCAGATAAAATTATTGATTGTAAGGTATACCTCTTATCAAAACATCGTTTCTAATATGACCGAAACATGTGTCGGCACTGCCATCAAATGGTTCAAATGGCTCTGAGCACTATGGGACTCAACTTCTCAGGTCATCAGTCCCCTAGAACTTAGAACTACTTAAACCTAACTAACCTAAGGACATCACACACATCCATGCCCGAGGCAGGATTCGAACCTGCGACCGTAGCGGTCGTGCGGTTCCAGACTGTAGCGCCTAGAACCGCTCGGCCACTCCGGCCGGCGCACTGCCATCGTCAGTGGGTTATCTTTATTGAAATCTGAGAAATGTGAACACTTGGTTCAGTTTTGCAATTGTATTTTACTTTCCTTTTATTAATTTCAAGATCTGCCATTATGAGACCCATCATTATATTTTTCCACAATGTTACAAAGCATTTTTGTTATACGTTTATACAGTCTTTAATGTTTAATTTATTAATATCCGACATTCTCATCTGCTGTACGTCGGAGTTTTAGACTGTTGCCATCGCTAAGCACAATTGGATCAGGTTTTCTCCATCGGAGTCGCGTCCTTTTATTATATAACGTATTTCTACGTCTCGAAAGTTTGTTCTGTTCAGAGATATACGCTTTATGAAACAGTAATGCGACGCATTTTACTTTTTAATGTGAGTTGTAATAATTTATAATAAATCCCGAGACTAGTCTATACTGGGGCACGTGCAACGGCAGGTCTGCTTGACGGTAGTTCGAGCTATGGCAAAAACGTGCAACTGCTGTGATCTTACTCTTCACGCTTAGTGGAAACCAGAGTAATGCCCTGCTAATTTGCACAGTTTCAGTATATACATGTCGCAAAATACGTACTGATTGAAAAATTTTATTTCACTTTTATGACGTAGAGACTTATAAACAGTTGTATTTACTTGCCATACGAATGGAGCTTATGAGTTCAGCGCTTTGAGTAAACATCAAAGTACGCAGAATCTCTCACCACTATAACTATGCAAATAAATTGTTATTTGACCTCATCTTCACCTGCCGTATGAAGTAAAATAACATCTGAAAAACCAATACATTCGAGTCTTTCTGAATATGGATTCGAAGTTCATCACTGCTACGGGCGGCGCGCGACGTTAAAGCGACCTCGGTCGAATATGCATGCGTCACTGTAGGAGAATTTTGAAGGAGAGCTTGCCCTAAAACACTACGTTTTGTCCTTCAGCGAGTCAGCGAAGGTATTCAAGTGCCTCTTGCAGTCTGAGGCGTCTGCGGTTTCTGGACAATGGAAGCCGATGCAATGGTATGCATGTCACGACCCCAACTCGCAGCAAATGGCATCGAATAGTCGTCGCAAGCAAGTTCCCGCCTTAGGCAGTGCTGAAGGCTGCGTGAACATTGTCGACTAAGGTGTGCGATCGGTTACGACTATATGGAGAAGACAGCAGTCATTCTGAGCACTAGGCACATACTGTGACCCAGTACCGACCGTTCAGTGCTTACGACCATCTTCTGTCCACTGGTTTTAAAAAGATTTAGATATCTTAGTACAAGCCCGGTACAAGTAGAAATGCCGTAGTACTACAAACGCATTTCCTGAGAATCAATCATTCTGGCACGGTTGAACTCACTCAGCTTCATGTGGCACCCTTTGACGTGAACGAGGTATATTTGTACTTCGCCATATGCTCTTCCTTTGACGACTCTTCAGTGTATAAGCTAGCTGTAGCAGTGACTTTCTCCGCTCCTCTAGAAGTGCCTCTTCTATGTCTATATATGTAAGATCTTTCCGAAATCTTCATAACATTCGAGTAATGCTTTTTACATGTTAAAATTTTCTCAGATGTTGGCGTGGTCACACATACATTTCTCCGTTGATTTAATTACTCATCTCTCCTCACACTGTCTAGAATGTATAGTTAAGAACAACCTAACATTATCTGTTGACCAGCTTCCTCTCAAAAAAAATAGTGAATAGTGTCGTCGTGATTTCGTATGGAATGCCATTCATGTTTCAGTTTTCTGTCTAGCAGGTTGTAAGTTGTGCCTAGATTTAACGAATTTACCGTCAATGGAACTTTAGTTATAGAAAGAGAAATATTTTAATTGCAGTTAGTTGGAGCTGTGTATCAGTTATACGTTTCATTACGGGAACAGGTAAAATAATAATACAACTAGCCGTTTATGTAACAACTTATTAAGGCAGGTTAGCCCGATAGCTACAATGTTCACATTACATCTTCTACTACGTGATTATGTAATGCATAATTCTTGATATATCTCATTCCACTCCATGACGAAGGTGTTCGTGGATTATTTACATCTGAAGATGGCTCTACGTTGCCGAAACCGGTAACGTGAACATTGTAGTTATTAAGCGATATTAACGCTTTCAGACCTGAATTTTTTTCTAGGGGAAGGAAAATTATTTTTTATATGGGAATGCTCTTGGATGATTAAAAAAATCGTTTTAGATGCAAGATTTATATAAAAATATGTATCCGTTTTCAAAACATAATTCATACATTTGGCTTCCTTTTATGGACTAAAATAACGAATGAGAAATGTTCTCCATAGTAATAAATAGTGAAACGACCATTCAATAATTACCATGCAAAATAACTATAACGGTATTCGACTATACGTTGGAATATTGTGAACCAACCACATCCGTGTATTCTGGTGGTCACGAGCTGCTGCGCACTGCTACATTGACTTACTGACACTTTCATAGTGATGCCCAACAGTTGGCAGAACTTGCGCATGATGAAAAGGTTGAAAATTCACAAATGTGTGCCTCAGGTTTCCATTCTGAAAAAATTCTTCTGTTACTGTCCATAATTGTAGCCAGAGGGTCTGAAACGGTTAACGAAATAAATTATTGTATAAAAATTTATAAGGTTTGCCTATGTCAGTTCTTGGAAAGATATGTAGCCGCTGTTGATCAAGTGGTTTAAATTTCCATACAAAGTTGGAAAACTAATAAATGTTTTTCTAACTAATATTTCGCTAACCAGCCTCCATACCTGAGCGATCAACGTGTCTAACAGCTATATAAAAGATCAGGGCTCGATTCCAGTTGCTAGCAATGATTTTTCCATGGTAGGAGAACGGGACAGGATGCATGCTGCCAGCAAGGGCCAACTAACGAGCTATTTGAGTGGTAACAGAGGTTACGAGGTTGGAAAGCTGACAACTGCTGCTGGATGCGCCGTGTTGTCTGCGTTCTCTCCCATACACCATGTAGGCTCCAGCTCTCTGATGATATATGAGTACAACTGCAGAGCGGCAAGTTAAGTGTTTATCTTTCTCTGTGTTTTTCTCGTAGTGTATTTAGTAAATTTCGTGCGTGTTTTTTTTTTTTTGTTTAAAAGGTTTATTTTCGCGTTTTTGTGAGTGTAAATTCATTGTCTGGAGCGCAGAAGTTACTGAACAGCCAACTACATAACTCATTAACGCATCAGCGTCCATGGGTCACGAATCAGGAGGGTAGCAAGTTGCATATCTAGAATTCTGTCTGCTTTCATAGTTTACTTCTTCATTTAGTCTTACTAGGATGGCTAGGATGTGTGCAGACGCAGGAGGAGCCGGACGCAGTCCGCGAATAGCTGAGTGCACTTTTGGATACTGTCAGTCACTTTCAGGCTGCTGCATCAGGGTGTAGCGGTGACGGAGAATCTGGCTCGTCGCATGGGACACCTCAGGTGTCGCTTGTTTTGCCCACAGGCATCTGCTAGTGCACCCGACGGATGGGTTCCTTCAGCAGGGTCCGAGCAGGCACAAGGGAGAGAGGGGCTTACTATTTGTTGGGAGCTCCAATGTTAGGCGCGTTGTAGAGCCCTTCGGCAGATACCATTCAGTGCTGGAAAGAAAGCCAATGTGCACTCGGTATGTCACTGCGACTATCGAGCGTGCAGGTTGCAGTTGTCTGCAAGATGTGGCTCACTTCGGCACCAACGACACCTGTCGCATGGTTTCTGTGGCGATCCTCGGTTCGTACGGGCGGCTGTCTGACCTGGAGAAGACTGCTGGCCTCGCGCGCAGGATGCAAGCGAAGCTCTCAATTTGCAGCATTGTTCACTGGTTAATCGAGGTCCTTTGGTTTGGAGTCGAGTGGGAGGTCTCAACTAAAGTGTTTAACGACTCTGTGACGGTCTTGCCTTCAGGTTTCTAGAACTGCATTGTCGTGTGGGAGTTTATAGGAGTCCTCTTGATAGGTCACGGATGCCCTACACAAAGGAAGCAGCTACTCGGGTAGCAGAGTACTCGTGGAGTGCACAGGAGAGTTTTTTAGGCTAGGCAGTCGTTTGAGGTGCTCCGATGAACACTGTCCAGCCGATATGCTGCAAGAGAAGTCAAGCGGCGTTCAGAATAAAGACACACTTCGACTCTCATAATTTTATCACTAAACTGTTTAAGTATTCGTAATAAAGTTCCCGAATTTACTGCCCTCCAGGAAAGTTCTCGTGCTCAAATTATTCTTGGGACTGAGAACTGGCTGAAACTCGAAGTGGAGAGCTCTGAGATATTTTGCGAGTCATAGAACTTACATCCGAAAGACAGATTAGAGGCATAGGAGGGGTAGTTGACAAAAATATTGTCTCCAGTGAGGTCGAAGTTGAGTGGAACATTGAAGTTTTCTGGTCGCGTATAAAATGTCTAGGTGAAACCAAGTTAATTGTTGGACGTTTTTACCGGCCACCCGATTCTGCTGTGAAAGTTCTAGAGTCATTCAAAGAAAATCTACGGTGAGTAGCGCGTAAATACACAGATCGTCCAATACTAGTTGGAGGCGACTTTAACCTACCGAGTGTAGACTGAGACGTCTGTGGATTCATTACGGGGAGTACAGACAGAAAGCCATTCGAAATACATTTGAACGCGTTTTCTGAAAACTGTTTAACAGCTGGCTCGGCAGCCCACACACAATGGAAATAGGCCGGACCTTGTCAGCAACGTCAGTATAGAAATGGGGATTAACGATCATGATGTCACTGTAGCAATTAAGATTACGAAAGTTAATAAATGAGTCAAGAAGGGTCGGAGAGTGTTTCAAGTAGATGGAGCAGATTAGCAGATATTAGCATCTCACTTACACAGTGAACTGGCATCACTTAGTTCCAGTAAGATGAATGTAGAGGAATTATGGGTAAAGTTTAAGCAGATTGTAAATCTTGGTCTGGAGAGTTATGTGCCTAGAAAGTGGATAAGGGATGGAACGAAATTCGGAGGATACTGAGGACACTGAGGCTGTTGTACTCTCGGTTCAAAAGGGAACGTACAAATGACGACAAGCGAAGGTTAGTAGAGATCCGTCCGTCTGTGACAAGATCTATGCGCAAAGCATACAACTACCACCGTCACACCTTAGCGAAAGATCTGGAAGAAAACCCGAGAAAATTCTGATCTTAGGTAAAATAGCAAAAGCGGGTCTGAGGCTTCCATTGAGTTCCTTGTTGACCTGCCTGGTGTGGCATTTGTAGATAGCAAAATGAAAGCCGAAGGTTTAAATTTCGCGTTCAATAAATCGTTAACACAGGTGAATCGTAAAAACATACCGTCATTTGACCATCGCAGAGACTTCCGTATGGGCGATGTAGTAATTAGCATCCCTGACGCAGAGAAACAACTAAAAGATTTGAAAGCATCGCTAGGTACGGATGGAATCCCAGTTCGGTTTCACAGAGTGCTTTACGGCATTGACCCGTTACCTAGCTTGCATTTATCGCAAATAGCTCGCGCTGCACAAAGTGCCAAGCTACTGTATAAAGCGCAGGTGGCTCCAGTGTATAAGAAAGGTAAAAAACAGATCAACAAAATTACAGACCAATATTCCGAACTTCTGTTTGCTGCAGAATCCTTGAACATATTCTCAGTTCGAATGTAAAAAACTTTCGTGAGACTGTGAATCCTATGTCCACGAATCAACTTAGTTTTAGAAAGAAACTCACCTTGCCCTTTTCTCACATGATATACTGCGAACTATGGATGAAGGGTAACAGATATCCGGAAAGCATTTGACATGGTGCTCCATAGCAGGCTGTTAACGAAGGTACGAGCTTACGGAATAAGTTTACAGATGTATGAGTGACTGGAAGTCTTCTTAATTAGTAGAAACCAGTATGTTTTCCTCGGCGGCGAGTGTTCATCGGAGACAAAGGTACCGTCCGGAGTGCCCCAGAGAAGTGTGATAGGAGCGCTGTTGTTCTCTGCATACATAAATGATTTGGCGGACGGGGTGGGCAGCAATCTGCGATACTCTGCTGATAATGCCGTGGCGTACGGTAAGGTGTTGAAGTTGTGTGACAGTAGGTAGATACAAGACGACCTAGACAAAATTTCCAGTTGATGTGATGAATGACAGCTAGCCCTAAATGTGGAAAAATGTGAGTTAATGCGGATGAGTAGGAAGGACAAACCTGTAATGTTCGGATACATATTAATAGCGTCCTGCTTGACACAGTTAAGTGGTTTAAATAACCTGGGCGTAACGTTGCAAAGCGATATGAGATGGAAGGAGCATGTGAGAACTGTAGTGGGGAAGGCGAATGGTTGACTTCGGTTTATTTGGAGAATTTTAGGAAAGAGTGGTTCACCTGTAAAGGAGACGGCATATAGGACGCTGGTGCGACTTATTCTTTAGTACTACTCGAGTGTTTGGTGTCCGTACCAGGTGGGACTGAATGAAGAGATCGAGGCAATTCAGAGGCTAGCTGCGAGATTTGTTAGGTAGGTTTGAACAATACGTAAATGTTACGGAGATGCTTCGGGAACTCAAATGGGAATCCCCGGAGGGAAGGCGACATTTTTTTTCCGAGAAGCACTGTTGAGAAAATTTAGAGAACCGGTATCTAAAGCTGACTGCCGAACGATTCTACTGCCGCCATCATACATTGCGCGTAAGGACCACGAAGGTACGAGAAATTAGGGCTCATATGGAGGCATAGACATTCGTTTTTCCCTCGCTCTGTTTGCGAATGGAACAGGAAAGGAAATGACTAGTAGTGGTGCAGTGTACCCTCCGCCACGCATCGTACGGTGGCTTGCGGAGTAGCTACATAGATGTAGATGCAATGCAGTCCGAGTCGTGTAAGGCGCGGGTTTTGGCCCGCTCAGTGCGTTTCCCACGCAATGGCCCGTATGCGTCACGGTTTGCCCAAGCTGGGGAACTAGAAGTGGCGGATTGCTGTATGTCTTCTAATAACCTAATACAGAGCCACGAAACTCAACCGTCATTATCATGGATAAATTAATGATTGCAACCCACCGCGCAAGAGGTACAGAGAAGGGGGAATTGGGTAAGTGATGGTTGTCATGACCTCCCACATAGAATATGTTCCTAAAGCATTTATATTATTACTTATATCGACTTCTAAGCTACCCAGATAACAGACTCTAACATGAAAACAGTTCAAAAATGGCAAAGAATTACAGAATTTTACGAGCTATATTTGGCACAGGACACTTCCCAGTTGCTCGCTTGAGGGAAGCGCTTGCAGACTGACCAGCTGCAGAGGGCATTACAGTCAGCTAAAGACATCCACTAACGCACTGACTGTTGGGCAGAACTGCCAAACCAAAGGGACATGAGTAAGTCAAAACAGAAAAGAAGAGAAAGAAACTGACTTTTCGGACGATAAACGGAAACGAGTGAAGGAAACAGCGTACCTCTCATTTACATACTCGCTTAGGCCTATTATGGAGACCTATGTTCACCATTATAGTGCCAAATGAAATACTAATAGTTGTGATGGCAGTCACATTGCGCTGTATTGCACGTAAAGTAAATATAATTTACTCCAAGGTGGATACTAAACTGCAACTAGAAGTATCAATAAAAATCACCCTATTTATTAGAAGCATAATGAATACATTTAAGTCATATGGAGAGACTCTGGATAAAATAGACATTCTCTAAAAATTAGTAAGAAGCTAAGACCAAATTGGATAAATTATATGTTCCGGATTCGAAGTCCAATCCAGGGTAGCTGGTTTACTGGGTACAGTGTGTAAATATTTTTAAACTAGAGGCTGCTCGAAGGCTATTCGGTAACCACTGCTAGGCAGCCTCCTAGATACCTGCTTGTAGATCGCGGAGATAACTGCTGATCACTTGGATGGAGTCACAGTTCATCTGCCTGTTGTGGAGTGTGCGTCGTCGTAAATATTGGCTGAACAGGAGGTTACTTGGTACACACTACTTTCGCACATGTGTCTGGCGTAAGGAAATAGTGCAGTGTGTGGACACCGCCTGTCCGATTGGCGCGTACCTCACCTTCTCTTTTCCTAGGACAGCCCTTACGCCTGGTTCTGTACAGAATAAGTTTTTGTAACTGTTCCTGTATTAATTCAAAGCGTGTTTGATCGCCCTAACTTGTGTTTTTCCTCTTTGTGTCTGGAGCATTGACGCGTTTGTATACGGCCTATCTCAGTGCCGAAGCAGGTCTGACCACCTGGTGGTCCGTCGTCAGTGCTCCTGGTTTCCCAGACTTGAAATGAGCCGATTGTCAGACTGCCGCGACGCTTCATAGAACCATCGGGCACTGTGCTTTATGCGATCCCTTATCACGGGGGATCCCTGTTTCCTTATGCAAGGCCCTTGTCGGGTAGTCTCGCGGTAAGTGCGATTCGCAGAGCCCTCCCTTGCTCCCCTTGGAGCAGACGTATGTGTGTATCGGCTGCGTTCACCCATACTGCAGACGCGTATTCTAGCATTGGTCGGATCACTGCCAGTTACATCGTAATTTCGCTGTGTGGAGGAAGCGTTTGTTCTGGGATGGCGAACTTGTTGTTGGTGTTGCTGTTGTTGTTGTTATTGTTATGTTATTGGATGTAATGCGGGAGGTCCTAAGCTGTAGAGCACAGCACTAAAAATAGTGAGTGCACACTTCGACTTCATGTCGTAAAAATTATTATTCTCCTGCGTTATGATGAAGTGATCTGTTAAGGATTCTTGTAAGCAAACTATTAAAATTATTATATGAAATCATTTCATATATTTATTTGTTATTATTAATGGTTTGTTAAAAGTGGCAGTGACAGTGTGTTGCTCTTTGCTTGTTGTGTTTGCCACTCCAGACAGCTGTGTTGCAGTGATTCATTTACTGCATGATTCTACTATTTGTTTCTCGATTCTTACATTGTGGCTGAGGGACATTCATAATGCTGTGCCTATAATTCCATCAATGTGTTCTTTATTTGTAGAATTTGCAAGTGAATAAGTATGATTAGAATATATGTAGCACAAAACTATTCTACGATGATACTGCTGTCATTTACAGTCTTCTGATCATAAAACTGCCAAAGTGCATTCTGCATCTGAAAGAAAGTAAGAAAAAAAATGCAAAATGGCACTACAGTGAGGCGTGCAAGCTGGACCATTCACGGAATCCGATAAAAGTCTTCCCTGCGTAGAAAGCCCAAACACCAGTGAAGGATGCTAAATAAAGGGATTTGCAAACGGGCGCAGAACGTAACGCAGCAGAGGCGACGGAATGAGAAAGCGACGGTCGGCTAGGCGCTTCAAACCGGCCGGGCTGCGCCAACGCCTTCTCTCAGCTGCACAACCTGTAGATCCAGCCAAGCTGGGCGGGCTAAAAGCTGCACCGCGCTAAACACTGGACGCCACTGACAGGGAATGACGCGGCGTCCGATCACCATCTCGAGATCTCTCACGTCAGTTAATATTCTGCAAACTGGTACCACCGTATGTTACTCCCCATTCGACGACAGATCTTTTTTTTCTACTTCCTTATCGGTTGTTGGGCATCTCGAATCCATCTGAACTTGAAGGACGAGCTTTTCAGATACAGCAGACAGCTGCTCAATCGGGTCGGCTGCTCTGTTGCCGAGCGCTGTTGCTTCTTGTTAAATTTTCATGGAATATTTACTGATACATTCTTTGTTTGTTTGCCTGTGATAGAGTGACGGGGGGCTTCTGTCTTTCCGATAAGTCATCATCATCATCGTCATCAGCCTATTCAGTGTGCCTCTTTGAGTCAGGGTGCAACTTAGGATCTCAGCAGATTCTTCCATTTCTGCCGATCCAGAGCTTCCTTCGCCAGTTCAACACGGCTATCTTTCTTAAGTCTCTGTCCCTTCTGTACGGTAGTCTTCCCCTTTGTCTATTTTGGTAAACTGGGCTACAATCCAGTACTCGGTTTGACCACCTTCCATCTTTTCGTCGAGCGACATGACCGTCCCACTGACATTTCAAGATATTCACTCATCGTATTATGTCAATAACATTTGTTGCCTGTGTGACATCAAATACTTTCTTTGTATCTTTCTTTGTGTAGTTCAGTAACGATTTTTCCATTCTTCTTTGGGTAACTGTTAGTTTTCTAACAGTGTATTAATTTAGTTTCCATGTCACACAGCCATAATTTTTTACTAGCAGTATGCCAGGTCCCATACTCCGTACACGAGAGTAGGGAGTGGATGCAGGAACCCTGCACCGTCGCACCTGCGAAGGTCCTAGTGGAGGTGATTTGCCGTTGTCTTCCTCCGACTTGATATGAATTTTTGTGTGTGTAACTATCGTATATATGACTGTGATAAGTGTCTGAACGGTGTAGTGTTGTGTTTATGTTGTTATGGCTGAAAGGAAGGCAGAGGGTAGAACCCGGTGCCAGGACATAGCCTGCTCCTCACAAATAGCACCAAGGGGGCCGCCAAGCTGAAATGTCTCCATCAAGAGTGTCAATGCCCTCACTTCATGACACACCGCGGAGAGATTTCAAATTTAATACAGGACATTGACGCAAAGACTTGTGATCAGGAACTTCAGGCCACCACCTCTCCTCCATTTGTCGGCCAAATACTGGAAGTGAAATTTTCATACCTTACCTGATGTCGAACAGTTTTATGTCTTGAGTCGGGTGCCACTGCACTAGAATGCGTTAGCGACCACGGCAACGGAGGCAGGTTACAGGCAGTATACACAGGTCAAAAACTGTTTCCTTCAGCTCAGCCGACACCGTAGACATCAAAACTGAAGAGAATCTTCCATAATATTACCAGCCTAATTTCATACGGCGAAATATTGCCTGTTTTACGTTTCCCTTCCAAATAGTGCGATCCCAACATTTGTTAGGAAGTCGAAAGGGTTTTAAATTCCTTTGAGTTCCTCTCTACAGTCCTTAAGAAGCAGAACATGGCAGGCGAGGAGATGCTACCAAAGATGCTAAGGGGAAATAGTACAACAAAGAAGCCGGAGTTTCTGTCGAAGAGTCGAACAACATTATAAAGAAGTAGTACAGCAAAGAAGAGTAGAAAAATAGGAGGCGTACCTTAAGGACCAGATGATAATTTGCAACAAAAAAGGTTAGATCACCCAAAGTATTACATACCCCGAGACGGGGCGATGGTACTGTGACTACACTCTGGGAGACATCACTGCAGTACACTCAGAACTGTGTTGCTGGACGATCCAACGGTGGAAGACACGAGTGCCACCAGCATCTTCGCTCTGAATTGCTGGAGCAGCATGTGAACAACAGTGTTGTGATTCCATTTGGCCAGGAGGAAGAGAGACTGGCAATAATGAAGTTAAAGAAGAAGAAAGCACCCTGGTCTGCTGCTATACTTCAGCTAGTGGACCAAATTGTGCCATATATAACGGTGTTAATAAACGACTGTCTTTTACTGGGTCGGATGCACAGAATCTGGAAAATCTCGAATATCATTATACTGAAAAAAGAGGGAGACGAAGACCCAAGAGGACCGAAATCTTACAGGCCGATTTGTTTGGTAATACTCAAGTACACGAAAAGCTCCTGAGGGACCACAGTCAGAGAGGAGC